>NC_135486.1:5038851-6238851 GCF_052094955.1 Ictidomys tridecemlineatus | reverse complement strand
TAAGCTTCTGACTGTGGTGTGAGGTAGGGATTGGTCCAAATGCATTCTTCTGCATGAGGACATCCTGTTCTCCCCGCACCATTTATTGACAAGACTACTCTTTCCCTCACTGCATTGTCTTGGTACTCTTGTCAAAAAAGAAGAAGAAAAAAAAAATCAATTCACTATTAATGTAGCCGTTCATATTAAGTCTATGCCATTCATCTGTCTATTCTTATGGCAGTATTATAGTGTTTTTTGTTGTTTGGGGGTCTTTTGTGTTGATGGAATCCAGAGCCTTATGCATGCCAAGAACATGCTCTATCACTGAGTTATACCCCTAGCCCTATGACACTGTTTTATACCAAAATTTAGAACTAGGAAGTGTGAATCCTGACTTTGTTGTTGCTGCTATATTTCAACATATTTCTGGCTATTCTGAGTCTCTGGAAATTCTGTAAGAACTTTAAAGTCAGCTCATCAATTTCTGCAAAAATGGCATTCTGAATTTTGAGAGTCATTGCATTGAGTCTGCAGATGATTTGAGCTATATCACCATCTTATAAATCTTTGTGTCTTCCAGTATATGAATGCAGGAGGTCTGTCCATGAAATTTAGTTTTCTTTCATTTCTTTCAATAATGTTTTGATCTGGTTACAATTGTACACTTCTGTAATCCCAGTGACTCAGGGGGCTGAGGCAGGAGAAATAAAGACTGGGGATATAGCTGGTAATATAGTGTCCCAGGGATCAATACCACCCCCACCCAAAAAATATATATATATATTTTGTAGTTTGAGAATCATAGTCCTAAGGTGGTAACTATCCATGACATATTAGCAACTCCTATCTTCAGTTAAACTCTCCTCTGTGCCCTCTCATATCTAACCAGCTGTGTGTCTGACATGTCCAAATCCATATTCTTACTATCCAGTTCCCAACTTTCCCCAACCCTTCCTACAGTAGGAAATGCCACCCACCACACATTAAGAAGCCGAGAGCCATTCTTCACTGCCCCCTTCCCTGCCTAATCCGCAGCAAGTCATGATTACCGTATTTCCAAAATGTGTGCAGACTCTTTCCCTCCATTCTCAGGCTGAAGAGGGCCATCACCCACCTACACATTGCAGCTTGAGGGGGCAGATCTCCTCTGGCCCGTCCTTCTCTCTCCAGTCTCTCAATGATACCAGTCTCCTCCGGGGTCTCCTGCCATGGAACCCTGCCTGCCTCAGCAGTTGGCTTAGCTTTCCTTCCTTCATGGGCATCACCCCACTCTGTCAGCGTGGGAGCCAAAGAGATTTGAACTACAAATCTGGAAACAGCAAAAGTCTGCCTAACTCCCCTCTGCTGCCCACACATCTCCCCACCAGGCTCTAGTGACAGTCTCTGACTTTAATTCCACCAATACACAGCTCTAGGACACCCCGGAGCCCTACCACATGGAAGAGGAATGCTTGCCCTAGCTCTTTCCATGGACAGATCACCTAAAACAGCAATCGCCCATCCGATCAATGTCACCACGTCCACCGGTACCCGAGACTGGTCCATCCCTGTGTCTCCCAAAGCAGGTGAGTGACGACCTACATTAGCCACCTGAGGAAGTCGTGCACTCTGACCCGTACTTCTCCAAAACGTAACATAATACGTCAGCAATATAAAGACTATTAAGACAGTTGATGTTCTTTTCAAAGCAAATCTTTGAAACATGGTATACATTTTGTACTTAGCAGCCAAATTGAGATGTGAGCTAACTTTTCATCAGATGTTGTCAAAAAAAAAAAAGTATCTTCGTGTACCAGATCACACTTGTTCCTCAACTGAATCCGTTATTTTAATATGTTTCAAGTAATTAAAATCACGCGAAGTTGAAAAAAATCCCATTTCTTGAAACATAATGCACAATAGCTGTATGGGGTGACCACTGTCTTAAATAGCACTGACCTAGGGAGATCTAAAATGTCAATCAGATTTTGTCACACCCCAATTGAAGTCCTTCCTTCCTTTGCTGACCATGGCACTCTGGATTTTTGGAAACAGCAAAAGTCTGCCTAACTCCCCTCTGCTGCCCACACATCTCCCCACCAGGCTCTAGTGACAGTCTCTGACTTTAATTCCACCAATACACAGCTCTAGGACACCCCGGAGCCCTACCACATGGAAGAGGAATGCTTGCCCTAGCTCTTTCCATGGACAGATCACCTAAAACAGCAATCGCCCATCCGATCAATGTCACCACGTCCACCTATAAATACGTCCCTCTTCATCGTGCTCCACTGTTACCCCTGCCCATCTCTGTCGTGCATCTAGGCCGATTCATAATTCCACTCTTGTTGTTTGCCAACTGTAGGTCTCCACTGGACAGCAAGTTCCCTGATGACAAGGACAGACTCCTTCCTTTCTGGTGCCCAAGACAGTGCCTGGCACTCGGTTTTGGGCAATGAGCATCATCAGGCATGACAAAGGCTGAACACTGTCCACTAACTTGATCAATTCAATGTTTGCTCAGAAGTTTATGAAGGTAAACAACAGACTCTGCCCTTAAAGCTGCAGCCGAGTTGTAGAAGCAGATAAGATAACTGAATACAGTTTAGCCAGTGTAACGTTAGAGGAATGCTCAGAGAATTATGGGTGCCTGAAGAGACACAAATAATCCTGGAGAGATGAGCCTGTGGGAGGCAGAGAGGCTTCCCAGAGGACAGCAGACCAGAGTCCACGTGAACAGGGGCAGCAAAACTGTGGCGAGTATGCAGAGTGTGACAGGCGGCTGGGATGAACAGGTACCCTGGAAACATCAGGCCACAAGAAGCCTAGGTTTTGTGCCGTTGGCATTAGGAGCTGAGAAACTTTCACTGTAACAATGACATGGTTTAACTTGAACTTCGTATTTGGTGACCGAGTTCCCATCACCGGACAAGATGCCCCAGACGTCGGCTTCAGGAGGGCTGGCTCACTTTGGCTCATGGTTTCAGAGCTTCAGTCCATGGTCCCTTGGACCCACTGATTTTGGGCCCGTGGCAGGACAGTGTGTCATGGCAGAAGCACAAGGTAGAGGAAACCTTCACCTCCTGGTGACCAGGAAGCAAGAGAGAAAGGAAGGGGATCCCAACGTGCCCGCCAAGGGATGCCCCCAATGACAGCCTCCTTCCCTACGCCCCACTCCTAACGGCTTCACTGCCTCCCAATATCGTCCCAGGCTGGCAACCAAGCCATTGTTGATGCAGAGTCTCGGGGACACAGATCCCAACTGTGGCAAGTATCAGCCATACTATAGATGGAGGGAAGTCACCCCGGGGTCCAGAAGGTGAGTGGTAACTTGAACTTGGGGGTTGTAGGAATTAGGAATTCAGCTAAATCCCAAGGACACGGGTGATCAATTTCAGGCACACATGGAAAGCAAGTGGAGCCGATTGGAGACCAATGACCCTGGCCAGGGCAGTTCCAAGAACCAGGGGGGACGAAGACACGTCCACAGCTGCAGAAATAATGGGAATTGCGGAAGTGGCGATCAGTCGCTCCCGTGTCTGCTGCTTATCAGAGCAGGACAAGGAGGGCTCTGGAGAAACGGCTCCCTGTGGGTAGACTCCAGGCCCAGGAACCGGCCCCCAGGAGCACAGCTCGGGACCCTCGACTTCCTCAGGTGGCTAATGTAGGTCGTCAGTCACCTGCTTTGGGAGACACAGGGATGGACCAGTCTCAGGTACCATTGTCCCTAGTAATTCAAATCTCTTTGGCTCCCACGCTGACAGAGTGGTGTGAAGGAAAGCTAAGCCAACTGCTGAAGCAGGCAGGGGCCACGGCAGGAGACCCCAGAGGAGATTGGCTTCATTGTGACACTGGACAGAGAAGTAGGGGCCAGAGAAGGAAGACACCTAAGGCGCAGGGGTGAGGGGACAGTAGTTGATCAAGAGCATGAGTGTGTCAGACAGTCCGTTTTTTCTGGGAAGTGAAAAAATAAGTCACTTAATACCCAGAACCCCAGTGTGTCAAACCACCTAGTCAGATCCACAATTTAATCAGTGAAAACTCAATAAAAATTAAGTGCCTGTGTTGGTCTGCTCAGGCTCCCATAGCAAAATACCACAGACCCGGAGCCTTAAACAACAGAAATTTATTTCTCACAGTTTTGGAATCTAGAAATCCAAGATCAAGCTCCAGCCAAGTCTTTCTGCTGGGGATTTTCTTCCTGGCTCATAAAACACTGCTTTTCCTCTTAGGTCCACAGAAAAGGGAGCTCCGTCTCTCTCCTTACCAGGACACTCATCCTGTTGGATGAGGGCCCCACCCATATGGCCTCTGTTGATCTTACTTTCTATGGGCCCTATTTCCAAACAGGGTCACACCGGGGATTAGTGTTTCAACCAATTCACTTTGGAGAGATAGAGACATTCAGTCTAAGAGTAATATTGCTCTCAAAATAATATTGCTCAAGATCCTGTGGAGAATACTAATAAAAAGATCGCAGTTCACCTTAGGGGTCAAAAACGAATACGAATCAGCCAGAAACATTCAAGTGCTAAACAGAGAGGAGCTGGCCACAAATCCCAAGGACATTGCAGAAGGTCACGGTCGGCAGAGAGAGGGTGCCAGGTGGGGGCTTCATGGACGACCGGGAGCCATGGTGGAGTGGACATGAAGGGAAGATGGATTCCCTGCCACTCCAAGTTTACTTATTTCTGTGAATTTCACTGCTGTTTCTCCAGGGGCCCACTTAGTTTGGAATTATTTGGGGCTTCTTTCTCTGCCTCCCTTGCCCACCGTTGGTAAAAAATGGACTGCATCTCTGCAATGCCCTTCTTCCACTTCCATCAGCAACACGACTGGATCGAGACCTGTAGCTACTGGGTCTTTTCCCAACGGTATCAGGCATCTCCCTTCGTCTACGTACCTACGTTAGAGTGAGTGTGTGTCCCCCTTACACCTCACTCTGAGCGTGCCAAAACAGCGTACAAACCTGTGAAACTCCCCGCAGCTTCATGGATTAGGCCCCAGTTCCTCATCTTGGCAGTTCCACGTGGGCCCAATTCACTCTCCTGGCTTTACCCCCCTTCACTCCTCTTCCAGGTCCTCGGCCAAATGGAAGATTCTCTGCTAAGACACCTCGAGCTCTCACAATCTTACTCCTTAAAGTCCACTTCAGGATTTTCATAGAATCTACTTTGGACTCTCCAAAGAGATGTGCTCTTTTCCTTTGATGATCCAGAACACACTGTAGCTCTAAAGGCCCGTCTCAGGAACGATCAACATGTAACCCTTGCTACGTGACACTGTCCCGAGTGCATTATGTGTATTCGCTAATTCTCAGAGCCACCCCAGTATGGGAAGCGAAGGCACAGAGAGGTCAGGTGATTTTCCAAGACCACGGAGCTCTGAAGAGGCAGGGCTAGGAAGTGAACTCGGGCCCTCTGGCTCCAGAGTCCCTGTTCTTATCAACACTCTTCAGGACCTGGAGAACACTCTAGGTGGGTCTTCATCAGACTCCGTTGAGGGAAAATACTTTTAGCGGCCGTTTCATCTCCAAATGGTCTTTCACAAAGCAGGCATTCACATATGGGTTGATAGCTGGCGCTCCATCGGGTCACAAGAGAGCATGCTCTGCTTGGCCTCTGCTTGTCCCTAGGTCCCCAGAAAGGACCACCGCATGGGCAGAAAAGATGAGCACAGTGAGGCACAAAGCAGCTCAGGAGAGGGGGAGCTGAGGCTGGACGGCAGAGGCGTGGAGGAGGGTGTGACTGCAGGCTCCTGAAGGCAGACATTGAGTTGTTCTGGAAGACTCCCTGGAGAGCGGCAGCGCACACGTGGACAGGTTCAAGTGGAAGAAGTGCCACATCACAGACCCTCAGGTCAGAGAGCCCTCAAGGGCTTCCCCTCGACCCCTTCCCACTGGTCCACACCAAGCACCAGACACCTGGGACCCTCCGCGTTCGTCTAGAGCACGTCCCATCTCACAGGGCCCCGCACAGCCACCTAACGTGAAGGTCAAGTCTGTCTCACGTGACATTCACCCACTTGCTGTGTCTTCTGGGGACACCGTCAGACGCCCTCTCCAACTAACCTTGGAGACGGCACCACGGCCCTGCCACCTGCTCTCTAACAAACGTCCCTCGTCAGCACTGAGGCCAAGTCACCCTGATAGCAGCAGCGGCGGGCACAGCAGATCCCTCGGGTCACCAGACTCAGAAGGAGTGGCTGCGCGCACTGAGCCTCGGTTCCTGGCATACAGTGGACCCTCAGAATGATTCTTCGTAAAGGTCTCAGCAAACAAATAAACCCAACTGCGAAAAGAATTTTCAAACCTCATCTTTTGTAATTGATTTTATCATCTATCTCCAAACAAGTTCATTAAACTCTCTGCTCTCAGAGATCAAATAAATGGCATATAATGAAAATGCATGCCCAGAAGTCATCTGGCAGGCAAGCAGGTAAAGGAAACACCTTAGGAAAACTCAGGCGGGGGAGAGTATTATAGGCTATTACAGTCTCAATTTTTATCACATATACATATTACTTTGAATTAAAAGACAGTTAATTCAACAAAGGAAAATAATCTCTATTTTAACCCATTGATAGTATGACCTGTGCCTGCCATGATGAAAAGATATGCCCTACCATTTAAAGGTAGAATCAAATAAATGATTAGAAATATATTCAACGATTTAAGGATAACCCATCGTAAGAACACACTTTACATTGCAGCATACTATTCATATACAAGTCCACAACTAGACTTCACAAGTCATGGCTTGTCATTTCTCCCTGGAATGTAGTGCGACACCCCCCCACCCCTGCCAAGGCTGTCACAACCAACAAAACTGATGTCAGGACACGACACACAGCTCGCAGAGCACTGATCTCGTCCCACACACACCCAATCTCAACCACCTACTGATGAAGGTACGATGGGCTCCGACAAATGGCTTGGGCAGAATCACATTGCAAATTCGTTCATTTTGCTCCTGCTGTAGGCCAGCTCCGTGCTACGGAACGTGACAGAGGTGGTGGCACGTCTCCCAACCTCATGGAAGCTGCTGATAGCTGTGCAGAAGGGCAAGGCCAACTCTACAGCAGGTCCCCGAGCAGCGAAGCAAGGACAAGGGCGACTGAGGACGGGCCTTGAAGACACAGGGCCCAGGAGGACCAGCGATGGCAGAGACTGGACTCCCCCAGCTCTGCCCCACCACAGGGCCTGGTTCACCAGAGGCTTCCTCCCCAGTGCCCAGGCAGCACATACCCGGGAGTGGACAGACCACCCCCTACTCACCCCCAGCAGCCTGACTCTCACAAAGCGCAGACTCCATGCTCTGGTCCTCATGCCACGTCTCCCCAGAGCCTCGCTGTCCAGTGAGCGGAGCTCTCCGTCCCTTGCTCTCCCATCTCGCATTTCAAACAGGACAATCATGATCCTTCTGCCACTCACCAACTCAGTGAAGAAATTCTTGAGAAAAATATACTTTCAAAGTACATAACTCAAATACAGCCATCTCCCCTCGATTTCTCGTGGAATTTTTTTCAGAGTAAGTAAACAGACTAGGTGACATTTCTTAAATTGAACCAAGGACTGCCATTCTCAGAGAGTTCTATCAGTCATTCTAGACAAGAAAACTCGGCGGTTGTTGCCCAGGTAGTAGGACCCATGCAAGGCTTTCTCCCCACTTTATTAACCAGGAAACACAGACGCATGTGAAGGCCTAACCTCATCCAGGTGAGATACCCAAAGCTGATGCTCTACCAAGCTCTTGGGGCACACCTAGTAACCACAAAGGTGCCGAGGCGGAGCCAGTTAAGTAGCCTGGAGCTAAAATTGATAGTTAATACATTGTAGGAATGTCAATCAAGACCAAATAGGAATCTTCCCATTGAAAATAGAATCGTTGAGTATCATTCCCACATCCACTATAAAAATTTTGGTACTTCCACAGAATAATAATATTTTGCCTCTTGCTCCCAGGGCCAACCCTCTCTTATGCTCCTTGGGCTGAGCCCATACTCACCAAGCAACCCTGCCCCAGCCGGACTCCCTCTGCTGAGTCCCTCTTCCATCCCATCATCTTACATATCCAAAAGGAAGAGAGATGCTGAGCATGGTTTACTTTGTATCACAGAATCAAATAAATGCCTCCTCTAGATCTATTCTCTAGACTCTCTGAAAATAATGTCAGCAAAATACATTCATCCTTTTCTGTCCATATTGTCAACTCCATTATGATCATTTTCTCTAGTATTGACCATGTGACTCCTAACTTGTCACTTAATTTAAAAATGAAAAATGTTAAACTGGAAAAATTTCAGATATGCTTTTACTATCCTCTCAAGGAAATTGTGAGGATTAATGAAATGAAAAATTGCTTTGGAACTCCTGGGAGGGAAGAATATGAAAACTGGATTTATGTTGTGTATATATTTAAAGAAAAAAAAACACATAGTGATAATGCTAAATATGGGCAGTCTTTGAAGACGTTGGCCTGATCTAAAAATTAGTATTTTAGGGCTGGGGTTGTAGCTCAGTGGTAAAGCGCTCACCTAACACATGCAAGGCGCAGAGTTTGATCCTCAGTACTACATAAAAATAAGTTAAGGGGGGCTGGGGATGTGGCTCAAGCAGTAGCGCGCTCGCCTAGCATGCGTGCGGCCCAGGTTCGATCCTCAGCAGCACCACATACCAACGAAGATGTTGTGTCCGCCAAGAACTAAGAAAAAATAAATGTTAAAATTCTCTCTCTCTCTCTCTCTCTCTCTCTCTCTCTCTCTCTCTCTCTCTCCCCCCCTCACTCTCTTTAAAAAAAATAAAAATAAAAAATAAGTTAATATTTTAAAGCAACTGTTATTTCCCAACATTCATAGAAAGAATACTTTGCAAATACACATGACCATCTATTGTTGTTCCAAAGTTTGTTTTTGAAATTTTCAGAAAATATCCAGTCTCAATGGAAGATTTAAAGTAATGATCATTATGCTGAATGCCCAATTTGGACCAGACATTTGCTATCTTGCTTTAGAACTCACACAGCATTTTTTTTAAATGAAGTCTTTTATCCCCGTTTCGCAGATGAGGAAACCAAGGCCCAGTGCCACCAGATCCCTTACTGCAAAAGTCAGAGGTGGGACTCCAACACCAGACAGCCAGGCCTGCACTCAATCCTCACAACCAGGTGGCACCTTCTCAAAGGAGGGGGTAAGAAATCATGAAGACCAGTGACTTGAGATGGATTGGGCTTTTCAATCCCAAGCCAGGAGACAATGGACAAAGGGTCCTCGTAGCTCTGCCTGCCTCCAACGTGGATGCAGATCTGCTCATGGCTATATCCTAACGGAAGCAGTGGGAAGTGAAAATGACAAGCTGTCACAAAGAGGCACCGAGCACACTCCAAGGTCCCTGGAAATGAACTTTCAGCAGGGATGCTAGGAAAAAAAAAAAAACAAGATCTAAATTAACTGTACCATTCATATGATTCAGGAATTAAATACGTCATCCTTCTCCTCCCAACAACTCCCACCTTTATTTCTGGTTAGCAATATGCATTTAGCACAATGATTGTGAAAGTTAAATGCCAGAGTAATTCCTCTGGCATGGATGGACCTCAGTGCCCCTCAGTTTCAGAGCACAAACATGAAAAACAAACACTATGAAACAGGCCAAGGAAAGGATGTGGATTTGCTACACAGACATGTCTTTTATTTTACAGAAAATAGTGACCTTTCCCTTTCTGTCATTTATTTGCATACAGCTTTTCAGCTGCTGGCCCCAGTCTAAGCAAAGCCCACCCATGACCAGCACAGACTGCCACCTGGCAGATAAACAGCAGTAATGTGTAAAAGCATTCACCTTCTCATTTGGTCTTTTCCTGGGCCCATCTGGTCCCTACAACTCGCACTTCAAGGGGACATCATCTCAGAAGATCACCTGATCCAGTCTGAGAAAAATTCTGCTCCCTGTCCCCACCCGATATTTTGTATAGAAAGAGCCGGGCAGTGTCACTGCTGGTCTGGCACCAGGAGGGAAGCAGGGGAGTCTTCAGGAAAAGACAGTCTCACAGCACAGAGGATGGGAAGAGGCTGCGGAGGTGAGGCCAGAGGGAGGCGCCCGGAAACACCCGGAGGAGGAAGGGAAGACATGGACCCACGGGGGCTCCCAGTCCTGAACAGCGAGTTCCCAGCCCAGCCAGCTCTCTGACCTTGGACGGGTCTCTGGCTTCTCTGTATCCTGATGCAGCTCCAGGATGTTGGCAACAATTAAGCCAGGGGGAAGTTTCCCGCACAGTCGGGGCTTCTGACAGAAGCCGCTGAAGCCACTACAGACAACAAAAATCACAACATGCTACCACCCGACCCTCGAGACGCGTTACAAGTTGCTTTTCATTTATGAAACGCACTACAGTTAGTGTCAATCCCTCTGTCTTGTTCTTCTGCCTCCTAAGTAACACATTCTGTTTCCAGGTTTGTATTTTAGAACATTTTTCCCAGATATTTGTCTTCAATTTATTCCATCCCTTGAACCAACTGCCTTGTTCCTCACAAAGAAAGTAGAGTCCACCGCCCTGAAATCTCAGTGCCTTGAGGTGCTGATAAAGTAGTTCATCCACCCCACTCTCAATCTCCACTGCACCTAGTGAGAGACAAGAAAAATTAAAAGAAACCCATTTTTGCAGTGCTGGGCCCCGAACGCAGGGCCCCAAGCCTGCAAGGCAAGTGCTCTACCCCTGAGCCACATTCAGGCCCACATTGTATTTTTCATCTCTCCAGTCTCTCTTCCTTCTTGCTCCTCTTTTCTGAGGCCCTTTTCAACATATAGTATCTCTTTGTGATAAAGTGACAGTCTCAGTTCAATGGCGCATTGTCAAGGCAGACACTGAGACACAGATCACCACCTCCCTGCCCTGACATTGATACTTCAGTACGGGTAGCCTTGAGCCAAAATGATGCCAGCTGCCAAATGACACTGGAAACTCATATTGTCTACTCTCTTCTTATATCCTATTCAATTTCAGAACTGTAGTTTTCGGGGTTTTTTGTTTTATAAAAAAAAAAATCGATATGCTGTCGATTTTCATCCTGGTTAATTTGCAGCAAACTCAGTCTTCATCTTACACGTCCACGTCCCTCTGAAAGCTGTGGCCTCACACCCTTGTCCTGTGGGTTCTCTTCACGCAGACGTCAGCTTCTCTGGCTGCATCCTTCCTTGTGGTCTTACCCACACACTTACATGAACACGTGTTCACGGTGGCTACGTGCCCCTACTTCACGAGTTCCAATAAGAGTCACGTCCAAGACGACATCCCAGCTCAGTCACTTGCAGGCCATGTGATCCTGGGCAAATGACACGTCTGAGTTTACCACCCTACTGGCACGGGAATGTACAGAAGTCAGGAATGGCAGACAGGGACCATGGGACACAGAACCTATGCCCACCACCCAGGAAGGGTGGGCTACGAGGGCCCCCTGCTTCCCTCCACTACATAGAGGTGTGTTTGACGGAGCATAATCTTTTATGATTAAAAAAAAAAATCAATGCTGATAGTGTAAGAAATTAGGGAAATGGCAAAATTTTGAGTATATGGAAACTTAAATTGGATTATTCTATCCATTACACTAGTTTGGGGCTCTCTTAGCTTTGACAGGAGAAGGGGGGAAATCTTCTCTTTCTAGCCGCTGGTAGTCCTCTTACAATTATGATCTTAATCAGTTTTAAGTAAAACCTCATAATTTAACTCTACCTATTAGCCCTGGCAAAAGGAAGGAAAGGAAGACAAACACCAACATACCGCTACAGACTGGATGTGGTTTGTGCCTTGAGGCTCGTGTCCTGGAAGCTGGGCCCTCAGTGTGGCAATGCTAAGAGGCCGTGGGACCTTTAAGAGGTGGGACCTAGGAGGAGCTGGTTGGGGTCATCTGGGGCTCTGCCCCTAAAAGGAATTGATATCGTTCTCATGGGACCTTAGTTACTTCTCTGGAGTGTTATGAAAAGAAGAACAAGGCTGGTGCCCCTTCTCTCTCTTGCTTCCTGTCTTGTCGTGTGATCTCTCTCTCACTTGCTGCCACCATGATGCTATCTGCCATGAGGCTCTCACCAACTATAGAATGTTGCTTGAAAATGTGGTCTCTAAAACTGTGAGCTAAATAAAATACTCAGCCTCCAGTATTTTGTTATAGTAACGGAAAACAGGAATATATGCACACGCATGCATGCACACACATGCACGCACACACAATGTATGTTCCATTAACAGAGAACTCAGTAACCTACGTGATAACAGGTAACAAGTTCCATTTCTGAGATTCTGTAAAGCTGCTTGCTCAAGTTCATTCTTAAAGAAGTGAATTTTTTTGATATTAATCAGAAGTAAATTCCAAAACAGAGATATCCTATCCAATGCAGTTCACCTAGTTGTACTGCTTTACAGACATTGAGAAAATAATTAAGCCGATTATGCTAATTAAATTCTACCAATTGTGAATTTGTGATAACCTAAAAATAAATTACATAATGTTTATTCCACAGAAATATCTTCCTAGTTTCATATTCTGCCAATTCATTGTTGGGTGAAGAATAGTTTGTGTTTTTGATACTTCATTCAATAGACCCTTGGGAATTACAAAGCATGATTTTCAATAATTACCATACTTTAATTGTTAGCATCCATTAAAGTAATAACACTTGGAAACTATATATTGAAAAAAATCACTAATTTTAGATGTTTTTATAGTTTAACAAAATCCTTCTCAGTACAAATCTATTTCTGAAATAAGAAGTTTCACTGATAGGAATATTTCTGTGCCTAATTTCATTTGCAATTAGAGGCCTCTTACCTACTCAATTTTTAAATATTTTCTTGAAACCAAAGGATTTAAGACTATACATGACTTGCAGATTTTCAAAAATTATCTGAGCATGAGCAGCAGCAGCATCAAATGGCTCACTTTAAGGTTCTTCCTCTAAACAACCTTAATTTGATAATGGACATGCATTTGAACATCTGCACATTGAAAACTTCCCATCAGTATAATCCTTGTTTAAAAATCTTTCATTTGGTCCCCATTAACCTTAAAGCCATATCAGTTTGTGCAGATTGAAAGTTTACTTACCAATCAGGCTAGAATAATGTGGAAACTTCTACTTATGTAATCATTGAAGAACTAATGTTTCTAGCAAATATATCATTATAACTTTTTTCACATTAGAAACTGGTTGAGTTTCCACTTAGCCCTTCTATCAATAAGTTATGTGAGCTACAAACAGATAGCTAAATAAACAGTCCAATCACATTATAAAACTCTCTTCAGGAACATCTAATAGAAGTCAAGAAAAATACTCATCTTTAGTGATTCTGCCTAAAGGGCCACCTCAAATCTTCTGCAAAATGAGGCAAGGTGGACATACATAAATAAATACAAACAGAATTATTACTAGAGCAGTGTCTGTTTTATACAGGCAGCAAGAAAGAGTGGATCCAGGAGCTCAGCCCTTCACGTGAATTCTCAACCCACTGTTCTCTGTGTTAACCATGACTAAGTTCTCAAACTCCCTACAATTTCATTTTCTTTTCAGTAAAATGCAACTGTAGGAGTAACTACGTCTCTGTAGTTTTATGAGGGTTAAGTGAGATCATCCATGTAAAAGGATTCAGAACAGCCCCTGTCTGCAGCAAACACTCTATAAAGGTTAGTCCTCGTTATCATCATGGCCCTACAAATATATGCATGTGTGTATGTGTGGTACACAGGGGTATTAAGAAAGCAGTTGAATTAACTCAGCTCTTCCAGACACTAACCAGACAATGGGCTGTCAACTAGTGAACCCCTACATTCAAACCATGGGGCTCAGCTTCTTTCATTAGTCCTTAAGCGGCTTCTCACTGCCAGCATATAGCTCATCCTGCACAACCCCAAGAACAATCTGGTTACTCACACTATATCACATTAATATGTAAATTCATCACTTCAGCAAGAAATCACAAACAAGCAGTTCATTCATGACTCATTTTATTCATAACAGTCTCAAACTTGCCACCCAAAAATCAGCTTTTACAGCTACAGTGAAATAAACACATTCACATCCAAATTCATTCCATTGTATCCAAGAAATTAGTATAAACAGAGAGGAAAAGATATGGTTAGTCCACTAAATGTGAATTGTTAGATATTGAGAAGATACATCATTATTTTGAAGAAAACAAGCTGAAATCTTGAGCAAAACAATTTGTACAAGGGATGACCCTGGATTATGACTATATTTAATAACTATACATTTGGTCAGGATCTTAAAATGAGAAGTTACATCTAAAAAAGAGAAGTTGAATTTTTAAAGTTAAGGATCTTATATTAATTGCAAAATTTCTGAATAATAAAAAAATAATGGTTACAATGGAATCTGAATACTATTCTGTCTAGGCTGAATTTCTTATTGAAATGGAGAACTTCATTTTTCCCTAAGGTTGGGTTATAATTAGAAACTAGATTCCTCAATAATTCAATGACCGAAATCTTTATTAAAGTCAAATGACCTTTCTAATTAAGTTTTCTTTTTAGTCTCTGTTAGGCAGTTGGCACCTCTACATATAAAAAAGATTTTATGTATTTGTTAAATGAGCTTTTTCCTCTGCATTCAACCTTTTATTTTTATCATTTTAACAGTAATTATTGGTTAAACTTAAAAATACAACAAATTACTATTGCATTCTGATAAGTGCTCTGATTTGTTAAATATTTATGATGTCCCTATTTTTCATTTTATCATGAAAAATATTTTAAACTTAGATATTTCACTCTTCTGTATCTTTAAATTCTTGTTATAAAAGAATACAGCTAGTGTGGGGAAATGTGCACAATTTTATCATGGCATTAAGACATTGGGATCTGCAAACCTAGACAGTAGAATTGAGATATGTGCATAAAATTTAAAGTTCAAAAGCTCTGGCCACAAACAATGCACTTATAAAATACATGCTCATCCTAGTAAATACATGAAAGATGCATATAAATGTGGTAATTGAATTTGACATAATTTTAGTCTTTAAAGTATTTGTTCAAGAAACAAGTATAATTGAACGACTCCACTGCTTCACCAAAAATCTAAAATGACGTAGGCAATATGCTTTACCACTTCTCTCATTAATCAAAATAAATTCTAAAATTGTGGCAAAGTGATTAGGTTGATACACAAGGATAGCAGCCAATTGTCAGCAAATTTACTTTTCTGTTGGGTTTCTTATCTTTCTAGTTCACATAAAAAGAAAAAAAAAATGAAGAGCATCATCTGAGAGAGGGAGCATCACCTGAGAGAAAAGAACGTGCACTTCATAAATACTAACACCCCAAAGGAGATGTGGTCATAACCAGATCTTCATTTTACACATCATCAAGCACTAACAAAAAATTAATAAACAAACATCCACCAACAGGAACCTTCTGAGTTGCAAGTCACTCATGAGCCAAATAAGCAGAATAAAGTCCAACCTCTGGGTTGTCCCTCTCCAGCCCACTCTTTTGTGTTACATACATTGCTACCTGATTACTACTAGAAAACAGATTTCAGCTCTCCCAAGGACCCCAATGGGCTTTTCTAAGCAAATGTCTGCACTCCTCAGGCCAGGCCATTAAGGTAACTCAATCCCTCATGAATGGCTCAGCGGAAGAAATATTGATTCTGGATTCAAAAAATATTTCGCTTTTTCTGTATTAAGAGTCACGAAAAGCATAACAATTAGGATTCCGAATGTTATCCTGAAGACTGGCAGGACAAATCAGAGCTTAAGGAAAGGACGACGATGCTGGGGGAGGAGGCACAGAGAGTGCGAGAAAGATGCTGGTCAGTTCTGAGATGATGCAGGCATGACATGGCACCTGGACAACACGAGTTGTTGTTGCCTCCGCCCCCAGCAGAGTCTCAGCCTGGAGCCCTGAATAGGTGCACACGCAAGCACACCACCTTTTATTCTTTGACTCCCAGGGAGGGGAATGGTGGGGAAGCGTCTGTCTCCGGATAAAGCTTCAACCCAGGGAAGGATTTCTTTCTCCTCGCACCCCGCCTTCCCAGCTAGGGACAGGCGAGGTTCTCTCCAACTGTGGACAGCCGAGAGGACAGGAGAACCAGAGGGAGAGCCAAAGCATCTCGGGGTGGGCGGCTTCTGAAGCCTCAGAGCGCTTCCGAGAGGGTGGCAGGGAGAGGAGGAGGACGCGGAGCCCGGGAAGCGCCGGGAGCACTCTGCATCCAGGCTGCGCCCGGGGCTGGCGCGCCACGCAGGGGGAGTCGATCCAGGGGCGGACCCCCGCCCGACTCCCAGCGCGAGGACGGGGAGGAAACAGCTTTGTATGGCAGGATGAAAGGCAGACGGGCCACCACACAGGGGGCGGGGACGGAGGATGCCCGGAGCCAGGGAACCCCACCCGCCCCACCGACAGCAAGGTTCAGTCCCCTTTTCCGCCACAGCCCCTGGTCCACCCTCTGGCTCCCGCTGCCCGTCGGTGTTCCCACCGCCTCGAGCGGGGTCGCCCCGGCCGTGCCCCCACCCAGCGCCCTGCGCGCTCACCTGCCCACGAAGTTCTCGAGCACCGAGCTCTTGCCTGCGCTCTGGCCGCCCACCACGGCGATCTGCGGCAGCTCCAGCAGGCAGCTCTGTCCCAGCGCCGAGAAGGCGTCCTGCAGTCGGTTCACCAGCGGGATCAGCTCCTCCATCTCCCGGTTCCCCATCTTGCCGGCGCGCCCCGCTGCCCTCTGGTCCCTGCTTGCCTCTGCGACCTGGCCTGGAGCCGAGGCACAGCGCCCTCGCCGATGTTGCTGCGCTGGGATCGGACGGCGGATGCTGGCGCAGACGCGGGGTCCGGTTGCCCGCCGGCCGGTTCCTGACAGCTAACGGCCCCGCAGCGCGCCTGCGCAGGCGAAAGGGGCGTGGCCCGACTCGGCGACGGCCCCGCCCCGCCCCTCTGCGCTCCGCTCAGTGCTCCCAGTGCGCGCCAGCACTGCCGCCCAGCTGCGGCCAGATGCCACCACCGCTGCCCCCACCCGCCCCCAGCCACGGCCAAGAGGCGAACCTTCAGCACTGGTCGGGAATGGCCCGAAATCCTCAGCCGGCAGCTCAGTTCCTTTTCTAGCAGCTCTTGTGACAAAGCCCAGTGGAAGGGCACAACATCCAGCATCGTCACCAGCCGCAACAGCAGAAGCGGCAGCCCATCCCCCGCCCGCTGCCTCGGGAATACAGTTCCCCGGGGAAAATCTCAAGGGTCACGCCCAGCTCCAGAAACGCGATGGCTCCTGGGCATAGCTGGCCTGGTGCAGGCCAGAGTCTTCAGTCTGACCCCACTTGAAGCCCTGAGTAGTCTGACCTTACCCCACTATTCATTTTTACCGACTTGTCCTCCCCATCCTCATGGAAGCAAAGGTGGGGTTCCTTGGGTATTCCCTTCCCCAACGCTGCTATCTACCACATTCATTCTGGCCTTGGAGATTCCTATGGGATTTGTCCTCCCAATGCATTTCTGGGTAGGATAAGGAGATAGATTATGGAGTCTATCAATGACCATGTACTCCGCACCCCTTCTGTTAAATTTAGCACATCCGAGAAATTACCCTGTGTTAGGTCCTGTCCCTAGTAACTGAGACACAAAGATAAATGGCAAGTTCCTCTTCCACTATGGATATCCCTCAGGATTTAGTATACTAGCGTTTTCTTGCCTCGCCCTTCATGTTCTGCCTGAAGACTTTCCCATGACTTCAACTCAATATAAAGGTTAGAGATTAAAGAAATCTAAATTGCAAGACGATGACCCTTTCCTGCACTGCAGACTGTATTCCATCTGGATCCCAGACCTCACTACAAGAATCTCAGGCTCAGCTTATTCAAAACCGAACTTGCCTTTTCTAATCTCAGCATTTAATGCTGTAAATTACTCTCTAACCTGCAAAAGACTTGTTTAAAAGAGGTCAATAATTTCTCAAACAGCAAATAACCCACATGCCCATCAACAGGTGAACAAATATAATCAAATGTGATACATACAGTGTTCACAGCACACACACACAAAATGGACTTTACATAAAGCAGCACCATGGTTGAATCAGATACATTGTATAGAATGAAAAAGGCAGACAGAGTACCTGTTGTTTAATTCCATCTATATGAAATTTTACAACAGGCGAAACTGTAAAAATCAGAACTGTGGTTGCCTTTGAAGAGGGAAGACTATAGGAGTCGGGAGGAAACTTTCTGGAATAACAGAACTATTCTAGATCTTGGTTGGGGTGTGGGTATTTTTGTGCAAAAACATCAAACCATTTAAACTCTGAACTTCACTATAAATTATATGCACCATACAGTTTTTGAAAGGCATGAGATGAAGACAAACAAAACCAAAAGCATCATCTTTACTGAGACGGGACATCGGCCCAGCACTCCTTTTCTAAGAGTCACCCCTCAATCCACCATGTAGCTGCAGCCAAGTGGTCATGAAAGTAGAAGGGCATGAAAACTGGGCTGTGGCCACAGCTGTACACCAGGATGGGCAACTGACAAGCTGCAGCCATCCAAGCCCTTTCCTGGGAATGTGGAATTGAGAGAATTGGTCTTTGAGAGGACTGCAGATGAGGAATAAAATCTGCAACTACTATTAGTAATATTTTCACCAAAAGAAAGGAGACGCAGAAGATACTGGTCTTCAGTGAAAAAATAAAGAAACACAAAGAGAGAAGCAGAGAGAAGTCTTGATGGTACTTGTATCACTGTTCAAGTTCATTTCTGATCCCATCTACAACCCTGTCCCAAGTACCATGAGTCAGAACTTCCCCCTAAACTTACAAATTCCCCTTTGCCTAACCTAATTCTGATTTTTTACTTGCCACCAAAGAATCCTAGTAAGCACTTCTTCCAGTGCACTCCCCATCCCAGCAAAAGAACTGCTCAATTCCAAACCAGAATCTGGAAATTATCCTAATTGCTTCTGCTTCTCCCTCATCCCCTGTATGCCAAGTTGGTCCCAAATTCAGGCCTGATCTACCTCCTGGAACCCATCTCCTTCATTCCATCCTTAGTTATATAGTGCCAGTGCCTCAGTTAGAAAACTGACATTTGTTTACAACACAATGTGTTCCAGGGTGCAATCTACTGAATTGTGTCTCCTCAAAAGCACTTCAGAGATTGAAGTGCTGACTCCCAATGGGGCTATATTTGGAGTAAGAAAGTAAGGTTCAATGGAGTCATAAGCCAGAAAGAGTCCTCACTAGGAACCAAATCAGGGGGAGCCTTGATCCTAAACATCCTAGCCTCCAGAACTATGAGAAATGAATGTTCTTTAAACCACCCAGTGAATGGTATTTTGTTATAGCAGCCCAAACTAAGATGCAGGACTTTTTATAAGGAACACCACATGGATATCCAGGATAAAAATTCTGTCTGGAGAGGGTCACATTAAGAGGAGCTTAATGAATGGGTCCTGTTCTTAGCTACCTGCTCTGGGGGATGCAAAAGCTGAGAGACTAGCCCTTGCCTGGGTATTTTGCATCCTAATATAGAAGACAATGCTACTGCGCATTAGGCAGAAAACCTAACCATTAAAGTTCACAGTCACTGAAGCAATGCACGCCATCTCTTGTCTCCAGAACCTGATCAATCCCCTCCACTTGTTTCTCAAAGCCATTCTGAATTACTCCTGCCAATTGCTTTCCTTCTTGACTTCCCATTTCCAGAATCAGTCCTGCAGCAACACACAACCCAGAGAAACCTTCCACCTGACGTCCTCAGGGATCATTGATTGATCCAGATGAACAGAAAAGGACAATCCGAAGGAAAATTCTGATGGGAAGACCAACTTCATCTCTGAGGATGTGTATAACAGAGGGTGTGAGCCCACATTCTTCATCTGTTGCCGTAAGGCAGCAAGTAACTCTGGAAGAACCTCTCCAGTCTCCTAATCCAATCACTTCTGTCCATTTGAGCTGTGACAGATGGAAACCCACCGGTAGTCTCAGCAAAGCTAGATTGACACACATGCATGGCAGAAAACAGTGTAGGCAAGCTTAAGGTGCTGAGAAAAGAGGGCCAGGAAGAACCCTCCATCACTCATGTCTGGTTTAGCAGCGGATTTGTGCTTCCTGCCATCAAATAGGTAGAGCTGTGTTCTGCTCTGAGCATCATCCATACACACCGAAGGAAATCAGGAAGCACATAGTCCCTTTCAGAGGGAAGATTCCCTAGTGCTTTCTAAATCTCATTTGTTAAATTATTAAACTACATATGCACACAAATATATAACACACATCTCTACATATGATACCTTTATATTAGGTAAATAAATGCCCGTTTAAAATTATGTTTATGAAATTCTCAATGACAGAGAAATGCCATGAATATTTTAAAAGATACATTTTCCATATAGTATCTTTATGTAAAAAAATGTTCAGAAAAAAAATGGAAGTCAATGTACAAAAAAATTAATGTTTCCCATGAGGTAATATGGAGTTTTAACATTTTTCCTTTTATTCCTCAAACATTCTACAAGAAGCATGTGTTACTTTTATAATTTGCAAAACTGAATAGATGCCATTTGATTGAACTGCGATCCGTTTACATACCAGCTTATCAACAACAAAAGTGTCGATGGGGTGAAGTGCAAATAACTTTGGGATAGGAACAGAGGGTCTACAGGGTCCCCTGCCCACAAGCCTTAGCCACTCACTAGCGGTTGACAACTGCCTAAAGATAATCAAGATTTTTAAATGAGAAACATTTCTTTCTGACTCAAAGAGCAGAAATGCCACATGCCTAAGCCACCATGGTCACATGGACTATTGTTAGCCAAGAGTCCATTCAGCATGCTAAACTGCAGACTAGCCACAAACGGCTTGTACAGAGAGTGGGCTCGGGAGCTGAATTTTGTTTAAGCATATGTCATAACCTAGAACACCAATAAGCCAGGCACAAATAGGTTCCTATAACTTACAATCTTTTATGACATTCTAGAAAAAGCAGAGCTGGTTTATGATAACAGAAAGCAGTCTGGGGCCAAGAGTAGGGACAGGGGATGAACGCAGAGGGACATGGGAAGCTATATCACATGGTGGTGGCATGATTGAACGCGTTTGTCCAAACTCATGGAACTGTACACTTTAAATGGAACATTTGTTCTGTATAGATTATGCTTTAAAATAAATATGATTCTCCTAGGTCATATAAATGGTGATACAGAGTGTTACAGTCTCAGGGTAGGGACAAACTGTCACAGGAGCCATGATGATCCTGTGTTTTGAGAGTCTAAAATGAAAAACACCTATCCTCCAAGGAGATTGCAGTGACTCCAAAATTCTTGCAGAAGAGTCCTCCTAATGGGCTCTCGGAGCGTCGTGTTGATGGGAAAACAATTTGGAGCACGAGGGAGAAGACCTCAGGACATGATCAGCCATCTCAGAAAGGACTTTTCAGCTTTTCCAGCTTTGGAAGAAGGGCCTGGGGCTGAGCAGGAGGATGTGACCCCCAAGGGAGAGCGTCCCAGGACCAGCCTTGCCTTTCGCAAGGTCCCCTACTGCCTTTTACAGGAGCAACACAAACCAAGAGCAGCTCGCCTCGAGCACGCGGGGGGTCCCCACTGTCCTTCTCCTGCACTTTGGGCCAGGGATGGTGGTGATGCCCAAGAGCAGCTTTCGGATGCTCCCGACATCCACAGACCACTTCCAGGCCAGCCATTTCACCAGATCACCACGGCCACCTCTGAAGTGACCCACAGGAGGTGGGCACGAGCATTTCTGTCCCACTGACTAATCCGACTAGAGGACGAGTCACGCAGCTGAGAACCCCAGAGATGGCCTCTGACGGGCTTCAGTGGTCCCTTCCAGGCTCACGTCCCGGAAAACCACGGTGGCACACAGTACCTACGCTGCCAGCCTGTCCTATGGAGACCGGGAAATGGGAAATGACTGTCCTGAAGATGTTTATGAACAAGAGCAGCTTTATCTTTATGAACTGTTTCATTGGCCCTGACAGACTCAGCAGACTCCAGTTCCCACCACCGGTATGCTTCACCCTCACAGGCCTCGGTTTAATCTGTAAAATGGGTGCATGAATGTCTCAACTCATGGAGGAGCTGTTGTGAAATCAAACAGTGAATACTAAAATATTCCATTTACTGCATGGTATTGACTGATGAAAAGTATCCAGACATACACAGGGACTGGAAACATATATTACTAATTGCAAAAATATTTTTTTCTAGATTGAATATGATTTTTAAGTGACTTACATGCTAAGACCTATGTAGCAAAAATATTTCCAAGTAACTTACTGTCCATGTATCTAAATTTCAGAATTCTTCACCTGGTAAATTAGAATTGTGCAATATTTCACTGGGAGGTAGAGCCCCAGAAAGACCAGAGGGCTACTGAAAGTAACAATTCTCCAGGAGTCAGGCAGGATACGATGATGCAAAGTCACGTCCAGAAGTGCTGAGTTATGAGGCAGAAAGGGGCGAAGACTAACTCTGAGGGGAAAATTATAATTAAAATGGATTCCTTTATGGCTTTTGTTTTTGTTCGCGCCTGGCAGAAAAGAGGTTCAAGAAGCTTAAAGCGGTGGCCAGTGACAGTGTAACTTCCAGATTCTCCGGCAAACTGTTACAGGAGCACAGTACCCTGGAGCCGGGGATCTCCAAGGTGCCCACTCCTCCCGGAGCCCTCTTGAGCTCTCCCAGGCCCGTCCCCCTCACCTGCCCTCCCTCACCTAGGAGAGGCCTGGCAGGTCCAAGAAGGTCCAGCGAGCAGCTCACGGTGGGAAGGCCTCGGAGCTGAACCTGGAAACCCTCCACCTGGAGGCCATGAACCACACGCCCACACGGTGCGCCTGCCCTGTGTTTCAGACAGTAGCCTCATGCTCCCTTTATGGCCCTCAAAAGCTCCTCATTCTCGAGTAGCTTGAAGAAATTATTCTCTCTTTTTCCCCTCCGTCTCCATATCGCTTTGTTTTAGGAGTATAAATGTTGGCAGATATGTGCCCAGAGAACGGAAAGAAAATTCACATAAAAGGTAACGGGCCAGTTTGACTCCATCTTCCTCTTACACAGTATTTTTTTTTATTGGTTAAAATTGTCAAAGAAAGAAAAAAAGAAAGAAAACCCTGTGACTGAAGAAATATGTTCTGAAAAACAAAAAGCCAACTGGGAAGACCGCTCTCAACGCCGGGGCAGGGTGGGGGGGACACCTCCAGTTCACGAGGGCGTCCTGCGGCAGATGAGTATTTGCCATCTAGACACACTACACCAGTCAGCTTCTCATCACTATAATAAAATACCTGGCACCGCTTACCTACAGAGAAAAGGTGATTTATTGGGCTCACAAGTTTTAGAGGTTCAAAGTCCAAGACCGGGTGGGATCCCATGGAGTCTGCCCCTGGTGAAGGTGGTGGACGTTGGCTCATGGGGGCAGAAGTGGTCACATCTCCAACAGGAAGAAGATGGGAGAGGCCTGTCTTGCTTCTTTTACAACCATCTTCTCTCAAGACTACCAAGGGGTCACCTGATCACTACTTCACACCTCCAACCACCCCGTCAAGGCCCACACTACCTCCCATTGCCACCACCCTGGCGACCAGATTCCCCACACCTGTGTCATGGCAGGGGGAGCCAGCTTTTCGTCTCTGACCAAAATACCTGATGTGAACAGCTTAAAGGAGAAGGAGCTTGTTTTGAGCTCACAGTTTCAGAGGTTCAGTCCATGGTCAGCTGGCCCAGGGCAGAAACCTCCTGGTGGAAGGGCATGGCGGAGGAAGGCAGCCAGGAAACAGAAAGAGGTGGGAAGGAGAGTCAGGAGCAAGATATAATCCCCAAGAGCACACCCAGAGACCCACTGCCTCGGGCCCACCTGCCTGTAGTCCCCACCCTAGTCCATTCAGGTTAATCCATCAAATGGATTAATCCTTGTCGAGGTCAGAGTCTTCAGTCATCTTCCCTCTGAATATTCCTGCATTAACACACGAGGTGTCAGGGGACACTGCACACTCAAACCCTAACACCGTAACACACTCCCGCACACAACAGTGGACAGTCCCCCTTCAAGTCCCTGACATCAGCAAAATGACAGCCCCCCAATGCAGACCATGAAAGCAGCAAGAAGACAGCTGTTTTCTGAGTTTAATGCACACCTGTCTGATGAGCAGTTTGTCTTCTAATAAGAATTCATTTTTTCTTTTTCCTTTTAAAACTAGCGTCCAGGGCAGCTGGTTAGAGGGGGGTCTAGCTGGAGTGTTGGTGTCGGCCCCATCCACTGACAAGGGGCCGGGCACTGCATGGGGAGGCAAGTTGCCTATTCCCAGTCTCTCATCCAGTTGAGAGCGCTCTTCAAGGATTTTGCCTACTCCAAAGGTGCCACATGTCTTCACCCCAAGAGAAGGAGGAAAATCAGGATTCTGTTTCTGGGCGGTCAGCTAGAGAGCTGATGATGGCTAGGTTTACTCCTGCAGCATCGTGAGGGATCCTTTCTTACCTCCTCCTCCTGTTTGTCCCAGGAGCCAGCTCCATTTCAGAGAGGAGAGAACTGGGACCCAGGACCTGCCCCAGGCAGAGGCCTGACTTAGGGAAGACAGGCATCAGAAGAGGGCAAAGGATGAATTCTCCCACACCATCATTAACAGCCTGCACCACACAGGTGGGACCTTATGTTAAGGCTCTGCTGAGGGTCTGTCGTGAGGATCTGTCTCTCCCCCCATCCCTACCACTGAAATCTCTCCATCGTGCTCTCTGCACCCCGCAGCCCATCCAAAGTAAGATCTCTGTCATCAACTCTTACCAAAAGTCAGCAGTGAAAACTGGTTCTCCCAAGACCCTGCTCTGTCAGAGAAGGCTGAAGTGGAGCCGTCATCTCTCATCCTTCTAAGCTGCTAGGACCAACAGTGGGTGTGTAACACGTTCCTCTTGCTGATTCTAATCCTCTCCCCCCCTTTCCCTAAAACGTTCCAGCTTTGAGTCTGTAGTCAGTGTGTCATGGCCCCTCCTCCTTCTGCAGACACCTACCAAGCCCTTGGCCGTTCCCCCTCAGGTTTAGCTCCTGGCTCACGCCTCTAGCGACATGCCCAATTCCTGGAAATTCCAATGCCATGTTGATGGCACTTGCATTGTTCTTTGCTCCCCCCGATTCCAGTGACCTCGTCCCCTCCTGCCTCAGCTCGTCGTCCAGGGTCAATCCCTAGTCCTTGTGGTTACCAAAGCCTTAAGCAGTCATCACCTCGGTCCAAGCCCCTCCCCCTCAACCTTCCATCCTCTTTCAGTTTTCTCCCTACGGTGCCGTCGGCAGGCCCCTCAGCCCCCAGTGACCCCAACCATTCATGTTGTCTTCTCGCTGTCCTTTCCCTTCACGTCCTCACTTCCTGCTCCACAGTACCAGCCATCACTGCGAAAACTCTCGCATGAAACCTCCTCTATCCTGTTTCTGTCTCAGTTCACCCCACTTGCTTAGCCCTCCTCGGCCCCAATGCACCACCATGCATGCTGACGGGAATCGGGAATCGTTCCACATACCTCTGAACCTCCAGAGGATCTGGTATTTTCAGAGTCCACTCCCTCTCGTTCTTGTAGATGATTATTTCCTACTCTTTCCTCAGAAGGTCAGTCTCTCTTCCTTTATCTTATCCTCAAATAGAATAGAGAAATCAGGAGAGGAATTCTGTTATCCCGCCATCCAGATGCTAACTTAACAGCTTCTTCATCACATTCTCATTTCCCTGGCGTTTCTAAGATGAACCACCCAGCTCCACATAGGACCCAGCCCTCTCTATTCAACTGCAGTGATGCACTCTTTACTGCATTTTTCCTCCCTATTGCACCACTGCATCAGCATGCACGCTATTTAGCCCCCAGCACTTGTTCTATCATTTTTTTTTCTGTGTCCCCATCAATAGAAACCATTTTTCCAGTTGTTCAAGCAAAACACATGGTCATTCTTGACTTCTCTCACACATGTACAGCCCACCAAAAAATCCTGCTGGGGCCATCTGCAAAATCTGGTTACTTTTTGCCCTTTCTGCTATTATACCCTGGTCTAGGCAAACAATGTCAAGAGTATCCCAGTGGCCTCCTGTCTGGTCTTCCAACATCTACCATATCCTGATAGTAACTATTCCCAGTGAAGCAGCTAAAGCGATCCTTGTAATCATAAGCCCCTAACGCTCTCCAGTGGTGGCCCGTCTTAGACCCCCCGGGGTAGGCATAAAGAGCATGGTGCAGCAGAGCAGCTCACCTCAGGGCAGTGGAGAAGCATACAGGAGAGGGAAGGAGCTAGGGACAAGACGGAGACCTCGAGGGCCCAGGAAGGGACAGGGGACTAGATGCAGTCCTCAAGGGCCTATCCCAAGGACTTTCTTCCTTCACTTCCTACATGTCCGTCACCTCCAATAGATGGGATGGGGGCTCTGACCCCAGGATGAGGTCAGATGAGGTCAGAGCCCCCATGATCCCATCAGTTTCCAAGAGCCCCACCTCTGAACACTGAGGCTCTGGGAGCCAAGCCTTCACTGATGAGCCTTTGGGGAGCATTCCAGGTCGAAGCTACAGTGCCAGGTGTATAAGTCTAGTGTCACACGCAGGCTAAGAAAGCTCAAGACCAGCTTCCTGATGACCAGAATCATGCCGCCTACTTTCCCAACTCCCCTCTACAGCATGATTTGGAAAGATGGCCTTCCATATTGAAAACCTATTAGATTGCTGTGTTATAAATATCATCCTGATCACCTAGCCCTCCCCAAATTCCTGACCCACAAAACCTGAGATAATAAAATGTTGTTTTAAAACACTAGGTTTTAAAGTCGTTACACAGTAAAAGCCTATAATTTCCTTCTTAAGTTAGCTGTCCCAAACTAAGTTTTCTCCCTCTAGTAGTTTAGCTACCAGTAGATTCTCTTAATCTTACTGCATATCTTTATTAAGTAGGTTACTTAACAAATGTATACATCCCCAAATGCATAACAACTCAAAGGCAATAAAATGTACATTTGCCCATGTACCAGTACAGGGAGAGTTATTGGATTGGTGGAGTGGGCTTCCTCAGGCCATCATGTCTAACGGATATGTTCCTGTCTTCAACATGCAGCTTCCAACATCACCCTGAAAGTCCACCCCACTCTCACCAAAAGGGGAAAGACCATGCAGAAGCACAGCGTCCTAGAAGCAGCCCCTCACTCTGATACTCATTCCACAGGTAGAACTTAGTCACTTGGCCACAACCACCTGCAAGGGACGCTGGGAGCCATCGTCTAGCTAAATGCCAGGATGTAGGGTTGCCAAAGTTAGGGAAAATATAAAACAGGAAGGACACCCTGCATTATCCAGGAATCCTACCAGAAAGAATAAGATAATGCTTCTGTAGAAGAGAGCTATCCAGATGAGGAGAAATGAGATTTCACACATTGTCTTCCTATACTCCTGTCCTTTCATGGTGGCTGGTTGGTTTCAGTGTGTCCCCCAGAGATCCTGTGATGGAAACAGGGTTCATATGTTAATCCTCAGTGCAACAATGTTGAGAGGTGAGACTCAGTAGGTGGCTGTCCTGCAGGCAGAGCCTGGTGAATGGATTAAATTCACTGTCAGGGGAGTGGGATTTTCATCCTGAGTGTGTTATGAAAGCCAGTGGGCCCTGTGTCACCACACCTCCCGCCTTAGGGTGATGTAGCCCAAAGGTCCTTGCCAGATGACGGCACCTTGATATTGGACTTCCGAGCCTGCAGAACCAAGAAATGAATTTCTATTGTTTGTGTATCACCCAGGCTGTGATATGCTGCTTACAGACACGCAGGTTAAGAAAGCTCAAGACCAGCTTGCAACAGCTCAAAGTCAGCATGACTGTGGATTGCACGGCTGGACCAAGGGGTGGTAACGTCCACCTGTGAGATCACAAAGGCAGGAAGCTACAGAGAAAGGGGAAGATGAACTCTCCAGTTCAGCTGAAGACCAGGCCCACATCTGGAAAAGACCCACAAATCATGGAAGCAGATTTATCAAGTGAACACTCATTGACTTCATTTATTTCTCCGGCAAAACGTTGGATTTTATATGTTGCTAACAGGAGATAGAAGATGGTGGAAGGGCAATGGCAGATTTTAGGAACCTTCTCAGGACTTCCACCCGGAAACTGCCAACCCTTCCTCACTGTCTTCTCCCCCTGCCTAGAGAATAGTTTCAGCAAAACTACCTCCAGGAAGAACAGTTACTCTGACAGTTTCCATTCATGCGTGTACCTCCCAGCCTACCAGAGGCTTCCCACTAGGCCCCAGTAACTAGGTGATTAAACTCTGAGGATGAATGGCAGAGCGAGAAAAGTATCATTTTTGAGAACAGGACTGAAATTTTTTGTATAGAGATTTAGTCTCAGCTCTCAAATACATTTCAGTATGTTCCAAATCTTCAGAGGAAAGGTTAAGTATTAGGGAAGGGAGGTTGAATTCTACCAGTAATAGGGGAAAAAAAAAAATCACCAGCATGAAAATCTAATCAGGGCCCAATTGCAGAGCGACCCCTCCCAGGTAACAGAGCCAACCCAGGGCATGTGAACACCGGATTTTGCATTAATTTCTTAACTCTTCTATAACATTTTAGGAGCTAAACTACTTTAACAGGTAGCACATAATGTGGCTTCAGTTTCACATCATTTTCCACATTTCTCCTTTTAAATATAAATATTTTTGAAGGAAAAAAAAAACCCAACTGTGATGTGAGGCTACTCGGGGGATGCTCCATCATGTCCTCCTCCAACAGGATACATATTTCCCTGACCCCTTGCCTTGAGAAGTCGTCATCAGAAAGATCATTGGCCCTAACAAAAGAGCCATCCGTCCAGGCCAGAGACACCGACCTCGACGGCTCCCTGGTAGGATCCTCAGGAGCTCACTGGGAAGAGTCCACCTGGGCTTTCTTTTGAAGAGCTTATCCTCACCGTACACTTGAGCTGATGGGAATGAAGCCCAGGCAGATGTCCCAACTAGAGGACAGAGGTCACTCAGCAACCAAGGCAGGACCCAAACTCATGGGCCTGGGTCATTTGAGTTCCAGAGACACTCAAGCCCACCAGGTGGGGGATTTACTATTTGTCCCAGTTGTTTTGTTTTTTTGTTTGTGGGCAGATTTTTTTTAAATGTGTTTTTAGTTGTAGTTGGCACAATCTATTTTTATGCGGTGCTGAGGATCGAACCCAGCGCCTCACACGTGCTAAGTGAGTGCTCTACCACTGAGCCACAACCCCAGCTGTGGGCAGATTTTAAAATAAAATCTCAGTGCAAAAAAAAAGTTTCATTAAATAGCATTGTTTTAATAAATACTTCCTCTGAAAAAGAAATCCTTCCTCTGTATCCATACCCGCACCATCACCTGGAACAGTTTTATTTTCATTTTCTGTTTGCAAATGGTAGCCTGCCACACGTGACTGGGAACAAAACCTGCTTATGAGAATTCACCATTTAAATACTACTACAGACCTACTCAAAGGCAAGAGGATGTCAGTCGGGTAAAAATGCAACGGGAATGAAAAGACACTCCACATGTTCAGCCTCCAAGGAAATGCAAATCAAAACTATGATGAGATACCCTTTCACATAGGCCAGGAGGGCTAAAAGTATTCTAAAAATGCAAAATGAGTGTTAGTGACACTCTGGAGAAATTGAGATCCTCCTACATTGCTGGTAGAAATGAACTATAATACTCTCACTGTGAGGTACGCTTTGGTGTTCTCAACAAGGTAAAATATCATCATACAACCCAGCAATTCTACTCCTAGGCATACACCCAAGGAGATAGGTCTTCTATTTATTCCTTGATGCAGGGTCTAAGTTGCCCAGACTGGCCTCAAACTTGCAATCTCGCTGCCTCAGGCTCCCAAGAAGCTGGGATTACAAGCATGGTATTACCATCATGTTGGATTAGGTTTATCCCCAAAAGAATTGTGAACCAGGACCCAAAAAATCTTGTTCACAAATGGTCATAGTAGTACTATTTACAATAGCCAAAAGGTAGAAACCACCCAAATTTCCATCAACAATGAATGGATACACAGAATGGGATATTTGTGCAATAGAATATCATTCAGCTATTAAAAAAGGAAGGAAGTACCAACACATGCAACCACATGGGTAAATATTGAAAACATTATGCTAAGTAAAAATAAAAAAGACATAGTATCAGACACTGTACGATTCCGTTCATACGAGATATCCAAAACAGGTAACTGAGCAGGGCGGGATGGGGAATGACTACTCAGTGTGAGTGGGGATTTCGTCTTGGGGATGGAAACATCCTGAGACTAGATGAGGGTGACAGCTGCAGCACACTGTGACACACTACCTGCCACTGAGTCACACCCTTTAAAATGGTCCATTCTGCTTTGTAATCTACCTCAAAAAACACACAAATGGGGGAAGTCGTCCAACAGAGAGGGCCCAGCTGGGCAAGCATAGCACATCCTCCGCAGCCCCTGACCAGGCTGGGCAGCCCTTTGCTCTGGGTTGCAGGGAGGTGGCCTTAGGGCACGGATGCTCCGCGGTCACCCAAGTCTGCGTTCAGCCTTGTGAGCCTGCAGTCCTGAGGCTGGGTGTCAGAGTCTGTAAACAAGCCAGGATGGCGCCTGGCATTTTGCCAGAGGGAGTGGTTTGTGAGGTGGCGCCATCGAGCCATTAAGTGTGGAGATTCCTTATTGGTTGACTGCTGTATCGAGTTTATGCTAATTAAGGTAAGCTGTGTGGAATGTATATATACCCCTCCTGTCCTACAATAAACGGCTCCCACTCCTGCTGTATCAATGTACACAAGTTCTTCGTCTCACACACACACACACACCGTTATTTTGCTGCAGCCGGACTGCAGCAGCTGGGGATAGAGTCGACTGGGAGAAACGCCCTCTGAGCCGTTCTTCTGAAAGGCCATGTTCCCTCCTCTCTTCCGCAGGGAGCAGAGGGTGATGTGGGCCATGTTTTCCTTCAATTGGTCTCAGAGCTTCTACCGCCCACAGGCTGATCTCCAGAACAAGTAGCCTGGAGGTTGCTCCACGGTTCTCCTCTTGCAGCGCCTGTGGGCTCAGGGCCAGAGCTTTCCGCGTTGTCGTCGCAGTGTTTCTGAGCATGACCATGGGGTATCATTGCTGCTGATGTCACCCAAAGACGTTTGGATGATGTTCCTCCCGCTTTCGTTGTCACATCCCAAGTCCTAGACTAAACATCCGTGCAACATGTGCTTGGGTGCCGAGCACCATTTCTACGCTTTGCAGTAACCCAACAATCGTCTGACGAGCCTGTCTACTCATCCTCTCCTTTGGCCGAGCTCCAGAAATGAAGCACAGCGGCAAGCCTGGCATGCCGTAGGCTCCTAATAAACGCACATCTTCTCCAGAGCAGTCATTTTCTGTCTTGAAATGTCTGAGGCTGCAGTCCATGCACCCACTAAGCTCATGTAAATCGTATCAAAGCACAAGCTAAGCTCACTCACTGTACTTCCTTTTTTCAATCAAATACCACTAGAAAAATCCTCAGAGACCACTGCCACAGGCAGGCTGCGTTACATTCTCTTCTCTCACTTAACAGTGACACAAATACTTTTTAACTGATTCACTCACACACACTTCTGAGGACCTGCAGAACACAATGCCCAGCAATGAACACAGAGAAGATAGAAATTCAAGAACTCAACTATCTTACTTTCTTTCTGAAAATGTCTCCTTCTAAACCCAGGAACAAGAACCCAATCAGGTCAGTAGATGAGCACCTCAAGGCCCAGTTCCCAGGGCGAAGTGCATTCTTTTGAACACCCTTTCCGCTGGTCCCTGTCCGTCTCCAATCATTCCTACCTGCACAGTCTCATTTTGCGTAAGTGGCTGCAGTCCTATTGATCCAGTGTTTTCCTCTCTTACTTTCCACTCGTATTGATAAAGGAGCCTGCCAACAGGGACATTCGCGGCTTCATCTCTTTCTCTGTACTGCCAGGATTTGAGGGAGTCATGACCTGGCCTTGGACCCGCCATCTCACTTTGCACAGCCCCCATCTGTGCCCAGGCTAACTCACCATCAGGCCTGGCCTGACTACTTGGGAAGGTCTCAAGGAGATGAGCCCAATGGGAAGGAAGCGATGTCTCCTGGTGACGGCACACGTCCCTTCTTGAGAAGCAGTGGCCATTCAGCCACTTCAGCCTCCACGCTTGAAAGCCCCCTGGAGCTGCACGTGAGCCCATTCCATCCTCAGCCCTCCACAGCAGACAGGTACAGTGGCTTTCCCACGTCGGTGGCGAGCAACACCGAGACCCACCCTGGTAACGGACCTGCCACCAGTCACTGGTACTCCTTACCCTCTGTGGTCCCCTGGCACCGCTCTTCCATCCTCCATCCTCCCCAGGAGCCTGGCCTGCCCCGCTCTCTGGCTTCCAGTTAGAGTGATCCAGTGGAGGGACCTCTCCTGGCTCCTCCAATGCACACCTGGCTCTCCATCTTGCTTTCCCAGAACCCCGCCCACACCTTGGTGAAGGGTCATTCCACTAAGTGCCCCTCAACTGTCCCTGGTGAAGGCACCAGGTGTCCGGCTGGGATCCCCAGTGACATGTCAGTCCCCGTGCCACCTTCTCATTCACTCCTCCCTTGGGCTCCAGCCCTGAACACTGGCTCATCCCAAGTCCACATCAGAGGAGGGAGCATCCTCCTCAGGCATCCGCCGCCCGTTCCACGTGAGGCCCTCCTGTGAGTGCCAAGGCTCCATCCAGCCGGCTCGGCCTTGCTGGCGAGGCTGGCACTTAGGAGTCTGTACCTGCAGCAGCTGGAGCCTTCTCTGGTAAACAAGTCAGCTCCAGCTGCCGGGACTTGCGTGGAAGCGAGACAATGACTCATCAGAGAAGCTGCAGTCACTTGACCCCCCGTGACTCAGACAGACTTTGCTGTCAACAGGGCACTGAGCTCAATAAAAACAGAATAAACCAATGCTTTGCCTCCCGAGACCCTGGCCACCGAGGAGTTAAAAGGCACTGAAATTCTGGCCTAGTCTCCACTCAATCACTCCCCACAAGTCCTCCGAGTCCCCTTTGTGATCCCTCTCCCTACCCCACCAAAAAATAAATAAAATATTGCGGAAAATGAAGTAGACCCAGGTGCATGAGGCTGCACTCTGACATGACAGCCAGGCCACCAGCCAGCAGTGCACTCCGCTTTAATCACTCTGGTCTCGGCGTCCACGATGCCAGAGCCCTGCTTCTCCCGACTTCCAGTTCTAGCTGCATCAAGAAATTGAATTTGAGAGGCCGGTGCCCTCCGCTGGCTGGCGTTGGGCCACTCTCTCCCTCATTCCTTCCTTTCTTGGTTGAGGCTCCTTCGGCTTTTGCAAGTTTGAGGCCTGTACCGCTGACCTGGTCTTGAGAGCGTTTTAACACGTTCAGTGAGAACCTGGAGCAATTCCAGGTGCCAACCCGGTCCAGGCCTTCACCTCCGCTACTCCATTCAACACCTGCATAACCAGGGTAGGTCGGGGCAGGTCTGTTTTTGTTTATCTTTTTACAAATGAGGACAGGCTCAGATAAGTGATTAGCTATGATCACACAGGTAATAAAAAAGGTAATAAAAAGCCAAGTCTACCTGTCCCCCAACTCTCTACTTTGAACCTTCATCCTACTTCTGTACATATTTAATCACTTTTCATAATTCAGAATTCTTCAACTCCAAGGAAAAAATTCCCAAGATAGCAAAATATGCCCTATTATTTTTTTACAGTAAAGTTTAGCATTCACTTATTGAACACATACTATGCCCTAAGTATAATGAAAGGTCCTGGGGCACAAAGGTAGAAAAGATAGTCTCCACTTTCAAAGAGTTTCCAATCTAATTAGAGGAGCAGTTTCTGAACTTCTTCCAAGGATCCTGGATTCTCTTTGGCCTTGTAAAAATGAATTTTTACCTTTAATGACAACATCAAGGTTGAGGGGCTTCTGCTTCTTATTCAAGAGCTGTAACTGAGAATAAGAGAACATTTGTGTGAATATTTTAGGGGAAAAAAAGGGGAAGCATCAGTACATTGGCCCTACTTTTTTAAAAGAGAAACGTTTGAAATAAGAAGAGTTTCCAAAAGCCCAGCATCACTCCAGCTGCCCGGCAGGTTCTCGGAGCAACCATTTCCTCCACACTCCAGGCAGCAACCTGTGCCAAGCACTTCCTGCTCTAGCAAATGAGATTCGTGAAACCTACAGCTGCGTAACCCAATGTCTCAGACAACGAGTGAGGAAGAAGGAATTTGAATCTGGCTCCTTTGTTTTTTACTATATTGAAAACAAGAGTAGATTTTGACTGCAAGCGACAGAAATCCAATTACAGTGATCTAACTAAATAGTGGCTTATTTGTTTCATATAACAACAACAACAAAAAAAAATCCCGTGTATGAAATTCAGGCTTACAAAGTCCCTGTGTCTCTGGGGACACAGATCCCTTCTCTTTTTCTGACCCACCATCTTTAGCAAGAGGCTTTCATCATGAAATGACCACCCAACCTCCAAGCATCACAGCCACATTCCTGGCAGAAAATAAAAATGGGAGAAAGTACAAAAGACCAAACATAAAAGCCAATAGGACCTTCCCAGACTCGGCCCCGCTCCAGCCACCTGGGGACTTGATCCTGCCTCTCATTGGCTGAAAAACTGTGCCACTGGCCTCCTGTAGTTGCAGGCCATGTACCTTAAAGTGGGGGTCGGGATTTCTCTTAAGAAAGAAGATGGGTGTGGGGAGGCCCAAGGACACCTGCCACAGCACTTCGGCCTCCCCAGCACGAGCAAGCCTCAGCCACACGTGGAGGCCGCTGTTGGAACTGACAGTCTTCACCTCCCCAAGTCAGAATGCCTGGATCCCCATGCAAGGCAGGAACCCAGCCTACCCCACCATGACCAGGAGCTTTACCAGAACATGATGGAAACTACAGCGCAGGGGATGCTCATCATTGGACTCCACTTGAAAGAGGCTTTCCTTGTTGAAATTTCTCTTCTATAATAATTGCTACATATATCGTGGACATTTTTACTGTAGCTGTTTAGGACTGGGACTGTCATTTATCTCTATACCTGGAACAGAATAACTCAAGAAAAGGTTCAAGCAATCAATGGAGAAAATCCCCACACTCACACACAAACACACACTGAGATTAAATGATTCTTCTGGCCATTAAAAAAATCTCTCTTTCCTGGGCCCATCCCATTCAACTGGGCTGTTGTGTTCAATTAATAAGCAGCATGAAAAGTGAAATATCAGGGTCACATCCCAGGAGACGGTCAGGATGCATGAGCCCTGCAGAGCCCTGGGAATAAGCACTGATCAGGGAGAAGCGCGTGTGCTTCAGAGTGGCTTGTGCTCTTGTCCCACAGGCTGAGAAGAAACAGGACTCCTGCAGGGCCCTCTCCAGCCCAAAACTTACCCCTTTCCCTCCACTGTCTGCCCATCTGTGTTCCCATCACTATCTTTGGTAAGCGTTTGCTGCCATGACCCAGAGAATCAAAGAAAATGGAGTGGGGGCGTTCTCAAACGAGCGTCTCTCTGAAATTGTGGCCTCTCTACCACACTTCTCTAGAGCCCCACCTCCCTAACTGGGCCACCGTCACTACGGCCCCGGGTTTAGTCACAGACACAAGTTAATTTTCACTCCAAAGTGCACAGGGGATGTGGAGTGGAGGCACAAACTAAGTGGAGACACAAATGCACAAGGTTCCAGAGTACGGGGTCTAGTGGCTGAAACCCAGAGCCCCCGTGAGGCAGGACAAGGTCCATCTTGTGACGGCTTCCTCCTCCAGGATTCCAACGGCTTCCCAGGAAGGTGAAGACAGCAGGATTTCCTCCTCGGAGGCCCCACTGTCTGGATTTCACCTGATCCCCACCACCCAATGCCACTCACATAGGAATTTGGGATTTTGTTCCCAATACATGAACTTTGGAGGCCACAACACCAACTTTTTGGGTGCCTTCTAACCCTCCCCCACTCTGGATCCAAGTCTCAAAGATGCCACAGTGGTTAGAACTGAGCTCCAGTGTGACCAGTGAAACAGATAGAATAATGTAGGTGCTTTAATATGCATTCTAATGGACTATTAAAACTCACACTTGCAAGGGCTGTTAGTAGGCATTCACCATATTCACGTTTACTCATTTCATCTTTGTAATAGTTACCTGAGACAGATGCATTTTCTCCCTTTTCCTCAGATGAGGAAACTGAAAAGAATTAAGAAAATTACCAAATACCTTAGAAACTAATGAAACTAGCCAGTTAACCTTGGTCTGCTTACCTGGTTCCAGTGCTCTTCTCCCCTCTACAGGCCAGTAACATTTGTCTGAGCTTTTGTCTTTACCTGTCCATAGTCAGCAGCACAGGTTCAGAACACACTCCAATTCTGTCATAATAAAAACCTTATTTTGAATCCTGGATTGATCACTTACAATATCTGTGACTTTGGGCAGACTCCTTAGCCTCTCTGACCCCTAGTTTCTTTATCCATGACCTGACAACCCAAGAGTCTGCCTTTCAGGGCTGTTCTTTTGAAGATCAGATGAATCATGTGCGTAAATGCCCAGCACACAAAATACACGGGGGCTTCCACTACTAGTCAGACAGATCCCATCGTTTCTCATTCCACTTGAGGCTCCTCTCCATAAAAGCTTCCCTTACATCAGACATCCTGAATCTACCTTTTCTCTAAATTACTTCGTTATTCACTTCTGATGTCTAATTTAACAATGAGCTATATATTGTTTGAATCCTCAGTCCCTGACTACATTGGAAACTTCAGGGGGACATTGGAGTAGGTCTTAGATCAATATATTTTATGGTGTTAACTTCATTCTAGGTATGTGATATATGCCTCATGGAGCAACATTGTGTACACACCCATATCCATTATCCAAAGATGCAAAAATCACAATATGTAACATCCAAACAAATAGCAAGCATGCCAAGACCGAAACGATCATTCATGACAAAACAAAAGCCAACACAAAACAGAATTATAGAAAAAGGACATTGTTAGAACTAAATTCACACATGTTTAAGAAGTTAAAGGCAAAGTGAGATTTATATGACATAAAGACCCAAATCAAACTTCTAAATATGAAAACTATCATGCCCGAGATAAAAAATACAATTGATGGAATTAATGACGGATTAAAAATTGCAGAAGGGGCTGGGGATGTGGCTCAAGCGGTAGTGCGCTCGCCTGGCATGCGTGTGGCTGGGGTTCGATCCTCAGCACCACATACAAAGATGTTGTGTCCGCCAAAAACTAAAAAAATATTAAAAAATTCTCTCAAAAAAATTGCAGAAGAAAATATGAGTAACTTTAAAAGCATAACAGAAAGTATCTGAAGTTAAATTTGGTGGAAAAAAAGAGAATGAGTAAAAAAAAAAAAAATGAATGCAGCCCAATCGAGATGAACGGTGAGACAAGCTCAAGAACCCCAAGATGTGTGTGGCAAGGAGAAGGTCAGGAGAAAGAACAGAGAATATTTGAAAAAAATAGCAAAACATTTCAAACCAGATGAAAATTATCAAGGCTTAGACAGATGCTCCTCAATTTACGATAGGGTCACAACCTGGTAATCCCACAATTTGAAAAATTATTGTGAATTGAAAATGCATCTCACACACCTACCACACCCAATAACAACCTAGTTTAGAAACACCGTAACTGCAAGTATTGGTAGTTGACTCTTCCATTGTGTGGCTGACAAGAACCAGCACTAAAGAGCATGTTACTGTTTATCACTAGCCAGGGAAAAAAGTCAAAATGCAAACTCTGAAGTATGGTTCCTATTGAATGTATATTGCTTTTGCATTAATTGTAAAGTACAAAAATTATAAGCTGAACCTCCATAAGGCAGGGACTATCTAAAAAGCTCAATATTCCCAAACAAAACTAGGCTAAAGCACATTATAATCACATTGCTCAGAATAGTGGTAAAGAAAATCTTAAAATTAGCAAAGGGAAAAAGATCCCATAAAAAAAAATAGAGATTACATTCTGGTTAGAAACAACATAAACCAAAAGACAATAGAGTGAAATCTCTAAAAATATTGAAATAGAAGCAAGTAACTTAGAATTCTATACCCAGTGAAAATATCTTCAAAAAACAAAAGCAAAATCAATATTGTTTTACACATTAAAAAGCTGAAGTTGCCAGGCACAGTGGCACATGCCTGGAATTCTAGTGGCTCAGGAGGCTGAGGCAGGAGGATCACAAGTTCAAAGCCAGCCTCTGCAATGGTGAGGTACTAAGCAACTCAGCGAGACCTTGTCTCTAAATAAAATACAAAATAGGGCTGGGGATGGGGCTCAGTGGGCGAGTGCCCCCTAGTTCAATTCCTGGTACCAAAAAAAAAAAAAAAAAAAAGCTGATGTCATTTAAGGAAAACATGCTACAAAAATATGTGACAGTCCTTCAAGCAGATGAATGATGTCAGAAAATGACAGCAGATACATTGAAGACGCAATCCACACAAGAGTAGAGAGCATTAGAAATGGTGACTATGTGGGCAATAAACTTTTTCTATTTAAATCTATTTAAAAGTAAATTGCTATTTAAAGAGAAACTGATATTTTTAAAGTGTCAATAACGAGTGTCAGAAAAAACACAGGAGCGTGAAGGCTGGGGGTAGGGGGCGGTCAACTCACTGATGGCTTCCAACACCACACATGAAGTGCTGCAATGTCACTTGAGAATGGGCTGAAGCTAAAGAGGTGCCCTAGAATCTTAGGGTGACTGCAGCTTAGACTTTTCATAAGTGACCATATCATTTCTGGGCCTTCTATTCCAAACCTACTAAGAATTTCTCTTCTTTTTATATCAAAAATGGGTGTTGCATCTTGTCAAATACTTTCTCTGCATTTATTCTATGTGACTTTGGGTTGGCCTTGGATCCTGGATGTGGATCAAAAGCAAGATCCATTAAAAAAAAAAAACTGATAATCCGGATTTTATCAAAATAAATATAGGTCTACTCTTCATAAGACACTGTTAATGGGGCTGGGATTGTGGCTCAGTGGCAGAGCGCTCATCTAGCACGCGTGAGGCCACGGGTTCGATCCTCAGCACCACATAAAAATAAATAAACAAAATAAAGGTATTGTGTCCAACTACTTCTAAAAAATAATATTTAAAAAGAAAAAAAATACACTGTTAAGAAAATTAAAAGGCCACAAGCCAAGAGAAAATATGCAAATATTATGTGTGCTAAAGACAAGTTTAGCTGATACAAGGAACTCATAAAATTCAACAAGAAAGTAAACCTGATTTTATAATGGACGGCAGATTTAAACACACATTTTGCCAAACGAGAAATGCATGTGGCAAATAAACACATGAGAAGATGCTCGAGACCATTAGTTATCATGACTACACAACCTATGGGACACCCAAAAAGGCGGGCCACACCAAGTATTGGCAACTGGGGCAAGGTAACAGGATACAACCCCTTTGGAAAACAGTTTGGCAACGTCTTGAAAAGTTAAATGTATGCCTACCATAGACACATTCACGCCATGGTTAGGTCCCTACCCATGAGAAATGAAAGCATATGTCCACTCAAACTTGGCCATTAATGTTCATAGCAGATCTACTTATGATAACTAAAATCTGAAAACGAGAAAATGAATTATTTTCACCAAAATGTGAATGGATAAAGAACCTGTGGTATATCCAAACCATGGAATATTCCTAGCAATGAAAATCAATGAGCCATTGATATATACAACATGGCAAATCACAAAATTATATGGAGTGAAAACAGTACAATAAAGAGTACATACTTGTAATTAAAACATCCTAGAAAGTGTAAATTAATCTCTAGTGTCAGAAAGCAAGGTACTGGTTGCCTAAGGACAAGAGGGTGAGATAAATGAGACAAAAGGATTAGCAGGGAACCTTTGGCGAGTGATCTTGGCTGAGCTGATGATTTCATGGATGTACTCACATGTTAAAACTTCTCAAATGGCATTATTAAACATGTGCTTGTGATGGGTCACTTATAACTCAATAAAGTTGCTTTTAAGAATTACGTATCTCTATAGTCCCCTCACATAGTAGGTCCTGTTAACAGCTATTTTCCACAACCATAAACTGTAGGATCTCAACTCCTAACTTGGAGAACTCTTTCTTGCCAGAAAAGTGTAGGTGACATTTATTGAAAGGATTCAGTGCTTAGTCTCCCCTGCTTCTCTGCGTTCCCAAGCCTGGCAGCCTTCTGTATCAGCAGTGTCCCAAAGGGCACCGTGAGAAGACCAGCCTGGTCATCCCTCTCCATTCTCGTCCCCCACAGCATTCATCTTCTCATCGCAACCCAACTGGTTGGCTCATCAGAAGGCATAATTATTTTTATACTGTGCAGTCAGTATAAATGTGACTAGTGCTGAATAAAGGCTGAAAGAGGGTAAGCATGAAAGAAAGGATCAAAGTTTCTACCTTTGTACCTCTGTGCCCGCAAGGCAACCTCCAGCCCCTGCAAGTAGTGCAGGCACAGCTCGGTCTCAATAAAGGATTCTGAGCCAAAACGCACCTGATAAAGTCATGAAGCACAGGACTGGAGACACTGCTTCGCTTGTCAGGGGAGGGGGAAGATCCTCGAGGGCAGAGCTGGGGCAGGGTCAGGCAGAAGCGGGAGACCCCGAGAAGACGGTCCTGGTCTCATCCCCAAGCTTTCTCATAGAAGACGATGAGGCACAGCTCGGGACAGGAGGGAGCTGGGACTCCTCCACAGGTCTACCCAGCCCAGAGGCTGGGCCAGAGAGGACAGGAGGTAATGCATTTCTAATTTGGTGTCTGGAGTGTTTTGCAGCTTCATGGAGCATCAAGAGATGGAACCAGTTCTCTCAGGGAGACAGCAGGAGCAGGGACACAGGCCATCATCCATGGACAAGACAGGGGCCAGGGCAGAAGGCTGCTGGACACCAAGACTGACGGGTGGGGCCGGGGGGAGTTACTAAGCAACTAGGAGCAAAAGTTAGGAAATGCATCATTGATGTGACCTCATTTGTCTGGACCCACCGAGGAGTAGGAAAGGAAATCTAGAATATATCCATGAGAAAAAAAATCTCATCACCAGAAGTAAACTGAACAATTATCCCTAAACATTCTTATCTCTGAGAGTCTCAGACCCTGTGTTAGGAAAATACAAAAGTTATCTTGGGAGCTGATGGCTCCTCACAAGACTTTCTGAGTGTCGCCCTCTCTATTCGTCACTTTCAGACGCACAGAAAGTAACATCATCTATGGGGTCTTGGCGTTTCTCTAACCCCTGAATTACAAAAAGGCTCCAAAGACTAAGAGATCCCATGAGCACAGTGGAGAAGTCCATCCCAACCATCCGACTGTGGTCCTCAGGAAAACCCCGAAGGCCTGGCTTTGAATGGGAACAAAGGACGCCCCGACAGGCCATGTGGAGGCCTTGGCTCCCGGGGCTGGACCCTTGTGACTGGCATCTGGGTCTTGCTGACACCCACAACGTCACGCCGGCCCATCTCCGTGACTGCTCAGCTTCTTGGACTTCCCAGGCTCTCTGCTGAAGCACCACCACCACTCCCAGGCCTTGACCTCACCTGGACAGCAAAACAGCAATTACACTTAGGACATGGATTTTGCTGGGGTTCCCAACTCTTATGTCCAGAGAAGTGGGTTGGCACGAGAGGGGGAAAGAACTGGGATGGACACACCTAGACACACATGTTCCTGTGCTGGCTTTGGAACCAGAACGCCTTTTCTGAGAGTGAATGATCTGGAATCCATCCACTGTGTACTTGGCACACCTTGGGCAGCCTTTGTCACCTAGACTGTGCTGTGCCAGGGGAGCACGTCACCAGCACTGGGTGGGGAGCAAGACCTGCATCTGCCTTGTGATAACAGAAGGCTCAGTGCCTTCACAGTAACCAAAGGGGCCTTTGTAGGAAATTTTCCTATTGTTCAGTTTCTAAATGACCCAAGGCTGGGAAAATAGTTCTTGTAAGGAGATCACTGGGTATCCAAACATATTGTCAGTGATACCCCTGACACACGACTTCAAAATTGTACCTCATCGATTCTGTGAACTAAAAGCATTCAATGGAGAGTCAGCCTGGATCGCTATGGAAAATGTTGGTATAGGTACCTTTAAATCAATAAATTTATACCATGTAACAGGCATACTTTCTATGAAAAGCACCTGCCACACAATAATGAAATCATTCTTACCCTTTTCGTCAAATTTAAGGGTCGTGAGATTGAGACCTTTATTTTATTTTCATTAATGGCAGCATCTCTAGTGCAACAGAACACGACACAACAGTCGATTCTCAAATGCTTACCACAGAAAAGAACTGTGCAGTCAGGCCCTTAGAAATCGAATTTGTATGCAGTGCTTTATAGATTCAAATTATAAACTTCCTTAACCAAAGTAAAGGCCAACTTTATAAAAAAAGACTTCTAGAAACCAAACTTGATAAAAACACCCTGACCTGCCCTTGGTTTCTTCAGGTAGTCCCCTAGTATCCTCAGGAGGCTGGTAGAGATCCGGGCCTCATTTTGAGGACGAAAAGTTGGAAATTGTTATTTCTGAGATGAAATCTCAACGTAACTACGTTATGCCCACGAGACGGAACACTGTAGGTCCCCTCTGAGGTCAGCAGGTCCTAGGGGCTATTAGTGCTTGACCCTGGGGGACCTCAGGGAAAGCTTACGGTACCTTAAAGTCACATGACCACTTTCATGAACGGCCACAGTGTGGGCTGTTGAGGCATTCACAGACACGGCTGACGAGAACCACAGCAAAGAGAGAAGACAGGTTACACCTTTGAGCTAACAGAGCACCCACCCACCGACACCCTGCAGCCCATCCAAATTAACTTTTCCTACCAAAGCTACTCCATAAAATCGTAGTGATGATCACTCCAGACGCACAAACCCTCATGTCCAGACACAGGAAATGTGAAAAGAAACACTCCTCCAGGGAAAATGATGACTGCCCACAAATATTTGAAGGAGATCTATGAGTTGACTGAAAAAGAATTCAGAATAATGGTCCTTAGGAAACTCAGTGAGATAGAATACAAATATGTATTACAAAAAAATGAAAAAAAAAAAAAAACAATCCAGGATGTTAATGAGAAATTAACAAAAGAGACAGAAATCATGAAAAAGAACCCATCAGAAATCTTGGAGCTAAAAATTCAAATAAATAAAATAAAAAATAAAATTGAAAGCTTCCACAACAAACCAGAACAAGAAAGATTCTCTAATTTGAGGTCTTTTGAATTAACCCAGTCAGGAAAAAAAAAAAAAATCAATAAGTTTTTAAAAGAATAAAGACTTTGAGACTTATGGGACACTATTAAGTTAACAAATAATTCACATTATGGAAATTCCAAAATGTGAGGAAAGGTGGAAAGATATGAAAAACTTATTTCATGAAGTAGCTGAAAACTTCCCAATCTTCAGAAAGATATGGACAAGAAGCTCAAAGTATCCCAAACTGGATTAAACGCAAACAGATCTTCTCCAAGGCATATTATAATCAAAACGCCAAAAGTATGAAGATAAAATTCTAAAAATATTAATAGAAAAGCATCAAACCAGATTTAAAGGAATGCCCACAAATTTTGATAAGTTTTTAGAAAAAAATCCATATTTCCCTTTTAACTTCTCTTAATACCCATTGGTCATTTTGGAATGCTCAACTTCTATGTATTTGTATATTTTCTATTCTTATTGTTGATTTGATTGTAGTTTTATTCTGTTGTAGCCCGAGAAGATATACAATGTGGTTACAATTTTTTTATTTATTAAAACTCGATTTGTGATCTAACATATTCTGTCTGCTAATGGTAAGAATGTATATGCCATTGTTGGATGAAATATTCTGTAAATATCTTTTAGATGCATTTGATGTATATAATGGCTGAACTCAGATGTTTCTATGTTGGTTTTCTATTTGGATGTTCTGTCATTGAGGAAATAGCATATTCAAGTTCCCCACTATTACTGTATATCTGTTTATTTCTAATTGTATTTGCCTTATATATCTGGGTTTTTCAGTGTTGTGTGCTTATATACTTATAATTGCTATATCTTCTTGCTGAATTGATCTTTTTGTCACTATATAATGGCCTTTTTAAATCTCTTTTTATACTTTTTGACTTAAAGTCTTCTTTTTGTAATACGAATATAGGTACTCCTGTTGGCTTTTGGTTCCCATTGGCATGGTACCCTTTTCCAACGCTTCACTTTCAGTCTGTTTATATATTTATGTGAATTTCATAAGCAGAATATAGTTAGGTTTTTTTTTCCCAATCCATGCATCCATCCTCTGTCTTTTGATGGATGAATCTAATCCATTCAAGGTTATTATTGATAGGTATAAACTTCTGTCATTTTGTTAATTGCTTTCTACATATCTTACAAAAGCAGAATTGAGGGAAATCTATATCAATAAAGGCACACCAAAAAGTAGGAAAATCTCCAATAAATAACCTAACAATGTACCTCAAGGACTTCGAAAGAACAAAATCCTAAATTAGTAGAAGACATAGTAAAGATCAGAGCATTAAAAAAAACTAAAAAGCAATAAAGATGAAACAAAGGATTGATTTTTTGAAAAGATCAAATCTATAAATCTTTAGCCAGACTAGCCAAAAGACAAAAGACCCAAATAAATAAAATCAGAAGTGAAAAAGGAGATATTATTACTGATATCACAGAAATACAAAGTTTCCTAAGAAATTACTATGAACAATTACAGGCTTAAAAAAAAAACTGGAAAATCTGGAAGAAATAGATAAATTCCTGAACCTATTCAAGTTATAAAAGTTTAATCAGGAAGAAATAGAAAATCTTTTCTTAATATATTTTAGTAGTAGATGGACACTATTTTTATTTATTTTATGTGGTACTGAGGATTGAACCCAGGGCCCCACACATGCTCTACCACTGAGCTGCAACCCCAACCTCAAGAAATAGAAAATCTAAACAGACCAATAATGACCAATAAGATTGAAGTAGTAATTAAAACTCGTCTAAACAAAGCCCAAGGCCAGGCTCGATGGTACAGCAACAAATGCACACATCAAAAAGCAGAAAAGTCTCATCAAAAATCTCATGATCCCAGCAATTGGGAAGGTCAAGATAGAGGATCTCAAGTTTGAGAACAACCTCAACAACTCAGCCAGACCCTGTCTCAAAATAAAAAATCAAAAGGGCTAGGGGTGTAGCTCAGTGATAGTGCACCCCTGGGTTCGATCCTCAGTACCAAAAAAAAAAGTTGAATTTTACAGAAGATAACAACTAATTCTGAATCTTCTTAAACTATTCCAAGAAAATAAGTGGAAGGAGCCCCATCAAACTCTTTACAAAACCAAAATAATCAAAGATATGAAAGAAAAAACTCTAGACCCATATTCCTAGTGAGCATGGATGCCAAATTTCTCAATAAAATGCTAGCAAACCCTAACCAAATTCAACAGCAAAATATCAAAGAAGTCATACACCATGATTGAGGGGGACCATCCCAGGGAGGTAAGTACGGTTCAAAAAATGCAAGTCACTCAACATACCACAGCACGTCAACAGAAGGAAGGACAAAAGGCATGATCCTCTCAATGGGTAGAGAAAGTATTAAGATAAAGCATCCCTTTGTTATAAACCTGTCAACAAATTACCTACAGAAGGAACACACCCAAAACCCCAGAGGCCTTACACAGGAGAAGCCCGTGCCAACCTCACAGTGAGTGGAGGAAAACGGAAAGCGCTTCTACGGTTTCTGTGACATGGGAAGTCCCAGCAAGAGCCATGAGGCCGTTAAAGAAAGAACGGAATGGGAAAGGAAGACATCAAGATGTCCATAATTGCAACTGACATTATTTTATATAGAAAAACCTGAACACTCCATCAAAAAGCTGTCACAACTGATAAATTCAGTAAACTTTCAGGATACAAAAAAAAGAAAAAAGAAAAGCAGTAGCCTTTTTAAACATCAATAATGAATTTGTTGAAAAGGAAATTAAGAAACCAATTCTATTTACAACAGCTATAAAAAATATTTAAAAATAAACTGAGGAAGCAAATGATCTCTACATTGAAAATTATAAAACACTAGTGAAAGAAATCACAGAAGGCACAAAAAATTGGAGTTATCCCATGTTCTTGGGTTGGAAGAATTAGTCTTGTTAAGATGACCACTAAGTGGTCTATAGATTCAATGTGATTCCCAACAAAATACCAATGTCTTTCTTTACAGAAATTGGAAAAAAAAATTGTGAAGTTCCTATGGAAGCACAAAATACCCACAACAGCCAAATCGCTCAAGAGAAAAAAAAATTAAATCTGAAAACATCAAAATACCCAATCTCAAAACACACTACAAATCCATAGTAACCACAACAGTTGGCCCTAGTATAAAAACCAACACAGGCCAAAGGACTACAGAACCCAGAAACTAATCCACATATGTACAGCCAAATGATTTCTGACAGAGTTGCCAAGAATGTACCGTGGAGAAGGACAGTCTCTTCAGGAAGCGGTGCTGGGAGAACTGGGTAACACATGCAGACGAGACCCCATCTTTTTCTCTCCTTGTACACAAAAGTCAGTTCACGGTGGACCAGAGAGCTCAACATAAACCTGATGCTCTTAGGTCAAGAACACAGGAGACGCATTTCAAGACATTGGTGAAAACGGTGATTATTTAGGTTTTTTTTTTTTCTTAAGGACCCTGAGGGAATAGGCCACAAGAGTAAAAATAGACAATGGAATTATATCAAGTTAAGCTTCCACAGAGCAAAGAAAATAATTGACATTTAAGAAAGAACCTACATGGGCTGGGGATGTGGCTCAAGCAGTAGGGCGCTGGCCTGGCATGCGTGCGGCCCGGGTTCGATCCTCAGCACCACATACAAACAAAGATGTTGTGTCTGCCGAAAACTAAAATTTATATATATATATATATATATATATATATATATATATATATAAGAAATAACCTATAGAATGGGAGAAAATATTTGCAAGCCAATCACCAACAGAGGATCACTACCCAGATGTATACGGAACTCAAAAATCTGAACACCAAAACATTAGATAATTCAATTTAAAAAAACAGGTGGGGAAAAAACATAAAAATGGCCAACAAGTGTATGAAAAAATGTTTACTCTCACTTGGAAGCTCCCTCATTTCCCTTACTGAGGAGGATGCAAATCAGAACTACACCAAGATACCATCTCACACCAGCTAGAATGGCTCTCATTAGAAAGAGACAATGATGAGTGCTGGCCAGGCAGCGGAGAGGGGGATTTCACAGAGGGTTGGTGGGAATGTAAATTAGGGCAGCCGTGATGGAACATGGCATGGAGTTCCCTTTAAAAACCATAATCTAGGTCTGGGGTTGTGGCTCAGCCGAAGACATTCAGCTAGCACGTGCAAGGCCCTGGATTCGACCCTCACAAACACATAAAAATCAAGGTACTGTGTCCAACTACAACCAAAACAAAAACAAAACCAATCTACTGCATGATCCAGCAATTCCTCAACTGGCTCTATACCCAAAGATGAAGGCTTTACACCAAGAGATACCTGCACATTCATTTTTATTGGAGTATTATTCCACAATGCTATAGAATCAAATTAGATGCCCAACAGTCATTAGTGGATAAAGAAATTATGGTATGCATACACAGGGAATATTATTTAGCCATAAAAATGAATGGAATTCTGTCAGCAAATGGATGGGACTGGAGACTATTATGTTAAGTGAAATGTGCCAGAGAGAGGAAGACAAAAACTACATGTTGTCACGCTTTTGTTGAGACTGGAAAGTCGACCTTATGGGAGAATTGGGTGGAACAATGGTCACTAGGGACTGAGAAGCAGAGGCAGAAAATGTTGGATAAGGGGCACTAAAACGCAGAAGGACTTTGCTCTGGTTTTCATGGCACAGCAGGGAAGGACTGGGTGAAACTATTTCAAAATGATTACAAGAGCATGAAATCCCAGCACATCCTCATGACTAACGTTTGAGGAGACGGAAGTGCGTGTCACCCTGATTATTCCACGTTGTGTACTTGCATTGAGTTGCCACCCTGTACCCCCTAAAGATGTACAAATATTATGACTCAAGTCAAGAAAAAGTTGACATATCTTGGCAGAAAACAGGAGGCACGCCAGCTCTGGCCCAGGTGTGCGCTGTCAGGCTTTTATTTGCTCTAGCTTTAAGCTCCATCGTATCTAACTAGCATCACTCCTCTGCTCATTTCCAGCTGTCATCTCCAAAATCCAGGACGGGGAGCAAAGGCACTGTGGCCCCCCGCGGAGATCCACCTCTGGTGGGGAAAACAGGGCTCTCTCCACGCACACGGGAAGGAAAGCAGATTGGAGGGAGAGCGCAGAGTGGGCAGGTGCCATCAGCAGCTGAAACGGCCCCTTCTGCTCTCCCGCGGGTGCTGGGCCTCCGCGGAGCCTCAGTGGGATCTCCAGCGCCACCTACCGGGAGGCTGGAAACCAGCGCAGAGCCGAGCTAGAACAGCAGCAGAATCCAGCCCGCAGCCAGCAGGGGCGCGGGTTTTGCTTGGTTTTTTGTTTTGTTTTGTTCTGTGGAGGCTGGAGGGCTTGCTGCCTGTCCTAGCCAGGATCTGGGTGGGCTCTAGGCGAGTGTCTGCCCGCGTTCCGGGCTCCCTCTCCTTCCTGCACGGCCGCGGGGTGCCTGTTGGGCCGGCACCCCGCGGCGGCTGAGCGGGAGCCGCGGCTTTCACCTCCCCGAGCGCAGGGCCCCTTACAGGACAGCCTCTCCAAAAACCGCCAGTTGCACATGGAGAAAGAAAACCCCATTCATTAGTGACCACTAGCTGTCAACAAATTCACAGGAATCAAATGGGAAAAGGAGCTAAAGAAAACTGAGTTTCCAGAGTGTTTGGGCTTCCTTAAGTTGGCCTGAGGACGCACACTCTGGACTGTGCGGAGGAGGGCACCTGTGCTCCACCAAGGAAGTCATTCTGTGTGGTTCCTCCTAGCACTACTCAAGGAGGAAGATGGAGGTGAGCCCGACATGTGCGTGGGGAGGGCGCATCTCCCAGCTACCCGGGACGCTGCGGCTTCTCTCTGAGTTAGGCTGGTAGTCAGTGATGGGAATGGCTACTCCTTCCTTATTCCCTCAAAATTAATCCAGTCCCATAGCCCCAGGAGTCCTCTGCTTTGGCTGCACAGCAGCAGCACCTGGAAACCTTTTTTTTTTTTTTTAAGATTCTGATGCATGGGCTGCGCCCCAAACCAATGAATCATTTTCTCTGAGAATGGGGCTCAGGCCTCACCATGCTTTCGAGTTTCCCACATTTTAAATGTTTCCTGGGGTTGTTCTGTCATGTTAGCACAAACACGTTGGTGTAAAACAGCACAAGTGTATTATGCTGTAGGTCTGCAGCCCAAAGTGAGTCTCACTGTACTAAAATCAAATTGTCGGCAGAGCTGCATCCTCGCTGGAGGCTCCAGGGAGAGCCTTTTCCCCAGAGAAGCTGAGTTTTCTTACCTTTTCCAGCTCCTAGAGGCTGACCATGTTCCTTAGCTAGTGACCGCCAAAGCCAGCAATGGCTGGTGGAGTCTTCCCCACGCTGCTCCACTCCGATGCTTCTGCTGCCCTCCTCCATAGACTCCCTCAGATTGGGCCCAACCAGTAGCCCAGGATAATCTATTTTAAAGTCAGCTGATGAGCATCATCAAAGCCATCTGCTCCAGTAATTCCCCTTTGCCACAGAAGGTAACCTATTCACAGGTGGCTGGGATTAGGAAATGGACATCTTTGGGGGACATCTTACCTTGCTGACCCTAAATGACTCCAACATGCAGCTAAGGATGAAAAGTGCTTGTCTCCGCACCGGACAACAGACTAGAGAAGTGGCCCAGCCAGCTCGGCAGAAGACGGGAAGCACACGGAAAAACCCACGTGGAGTTGGGGCAAGGAGAAGAGGCAAGAATCAGCCTTATCAACTTCACATTGCTGCGGACCTTGTTTGTGGGTGCCAACCTCATTCTGTTCCCTGACAGTGCTGGGAAGTTAACCAACACGCCCCGAGAACACAGTCCATCCCCACCTGCTGTTACCCGTTATAGGAGATGGAAGTCGTAACAAGAGACTTTTCCAGACTTTTATGAACTGTGGCTATGTGCTGGCTCCTGGCCCAAGCTCACTGGGGCCTGTGCCTGCCAGCTGCCCAGCACTCTGCAGCTCTGTAGTGGCGGTCTTCTCTGGTGGAGGATGAATTGGCTAGTACTTTACGCCCACACACACCTGGGCTTTCCAGCTCATCTTAACAATCACTGCAGGTACTTCACCCCAGCAACAAGGAACGCCTCCCCAGGACAGGCCCTCAGCTGTGGCCTTTGGATGGCGTGTGGATTCTCTGGTCTGCCTCGGGTCTCACCCTAGCATATTTTTCACCTGGCTCACGGGTCACTTTCTCACTTGCCTGGGAGGAATTTAAGTTTATAACAATCGCCTCCTGCAGTGTTTGCATGCCTCAAGTTGGGCAAAATTCTCATAAAACCCATTTGCCTGGCATTGGTGCTAAGGTGAATCATTCTCTGGGGAGAAAGCTAGGGTACAGGCCAATGTACCTTTCCTCACACCGGGAGTCCCTGAAGAGTTCAATGACTTGGGGTGAGTAAACCACCTGCAGTTGGTGAACATACTGGCCGGTACTGGTAAATTTCACTTAAGTAGGAAATTAAGCTTTCGACTGTGTTAGCAGTTACTATGACAAACACCTGGGAGAAAGCAGTTTATAAGGGGGAAAGGTTGGTTGGTGCCAAAGGTTTCATGGGAGAGTGGACTCGTTGCTCTGGGGCTACAGTGAGGCGGCACTCACAGCAGAAGCACATCGTGGAGCAAGCTGCTCCCCTCAGGGCAGCTGGGAAGCAAGCAGATAAAGAGGACAGGTTGGCGGGAATGCTGGCACCCCCTTCTAGGGCACAACCCCAGTGCCTCATTCGCTGAACCTCTTAAGAGTTTCCCCACCTCTTAGTTCCTACTTCTCCATAGCAACACAGAGGCCAAGTTTTTGTTTTGTTTTTTAGCAGTACCAGGGATTGAGCCTGGGAGCCCCAGCACTGAGCTGTCCAGCTCTTTTCATTGAGACAAGGTCTTGCCAAGTTACCCAGGCTGGTCTCGAACTTGTGATCCTCCTGCCTCAGCCCCAGTCTCTGGGGTTACAGGTGTGCACCACTGTGCCGGCTGAAACCAAGCCTTTAACACATGGTCCTTGGGGGACATTTAAAAGCTGAAGTGCAGCACTATCAAACTGGAACCCTCCCCTTCTTCAGACTTCAGAGGCAGACTACCAACTCTACTTTCTTTCAGTCTTTAAAAAATTTTTTTAAATCATCATCACCCGAGTGCCTCTTCCCACCCCAAAAGGTGGGAGGTGCACATGTGCACACTCCTGATTCCTTGGGCCAGCAGTGCCTCCCGAGAAGCTTGAGGATTCTTTCCTTTTGGTGATTCCCTAACGTGGCTGTGCCTGTAGTCTCTGCCCCAGATCCACCCAGCACCAGAGGGTGATCTGACCACAGAAGGGCAGACCTGGGCCAGAACCCAGCCCAACCCAGCACGCGACCCTAGCGATTAGGAAGCCGAGCTGCAGCCTTTGGGGCCCCTGAAGAGCACCAGGAATTTCCAACAGAGAAGGCCTAGCCGCTCGCTCTGCACTCTCCTTATTGGCACTGTTTTGTGAGGGAAGCTAGCACTGAAACATGCTTCACCTAGAGACTGGAGTCCATCTGAAGGGCTAGAGCAGGTGGTAGGTGGTGACTACGTCTACGTGATACTGCTCGTTGAAAATCAGCCCTGGGATAATTTAATTAGGAGATGAAATTCAAGCCAATATTGGAACAGTTGGTATAACAGTGTATTAAGTAAGATCCATGCTCCTGGCTCAAATGAGATTTGGTCTAGATGCAATTTTGGTTGAAATGTCCTTTATCTCAGATTAAATGAGTACCTGCAGACGACTGAGAAGAGCGCCTGGAACACGCTGACCTTTACTACTGAACTGTGTTTTTTGGCCATTAAACATCTTCACTTCCACTACAGCTCCTTACCCACGGTCTGGCATGTAGCTGTCACTCAGTAAATGCTGTGATGAACAAATACCAAATGCTGGGTCTCTGGCACACAGGGTCATGGGGCCTGCTACACACACTCGGTCCAACGAGAACAGAAGAAACATGGCTTCAGCTACAAGGTCTGGATAGTCAAGGAAAGCTGTTAGACAGTGAAGTAGCTGAGCGGATTACTATACTGGGACAAGTGTGGTGACAGCCCCATCTGCAGGGAGATGATGCTCTCCATCTGTCTCACATCCACAGGGCTCCCACTGCTCAGAGTGCTCTGCTGTCCCACTTGAGAGCTGAGGGGGCAAAGTAAACAACCACTCCAGCAGGGATGCACTCAGATGTGATGATCATCACCACGGAGCCGGTAACACGCCCCTCAGTAATGCTCAGTCACTCCCAGAGCTGGACACACACAACCCTCAGGGTGTCACACGTGCTAGGAGCTCCAAGGAGTCCTGCACAAGGACACCTTGTGGAAACAGACTGTACCTGGCGATAATTAAGAGAACAGGATGGGAAGGACTTTATTTTTCCAGATCCTCAGGAAACCTCAGCAAGCTGGAGCTGCACGAGGCTAAGTATGAAACCAAGAAAAGTACAAGGCTTTAAAGTACAGTGCACTGTGTTTCTTCAACCTCTGGCAAGTTAGAAATCCAAGGCCATCGGGACAGAAAGCCGAAAGGACTCCTTGGCCTCAGCTGTCAGACAATCTTCACCGTCTTGAGCATATCAGATAGGACATAAGTGTCATCCCAACCCCTCCCAGGCCTCCTCAGGGTCCGCTCCAAGGCTTGAGCCATTTCCAGGAGCTCCGGTGTGGCAAGTTTCTGCCCAGGGTGCAGCTGACAGAACAGGATCTCGTTCACTTCTCCCTCGATCCGCCTGACGTACAGCACGGGGAACACTGCCTTGAGCCCAGCCAGCACGGAGTCCTTCAGAGCCAAGTCTCTGCACACGAGGTTGAGGATAAAGACACCTGCAGGGGAAGGAAAGGGTCAGAGAGGTGCAGATCCTGAGGCACGCTGGACACAAGGACCAGCTCCAAGGGGAAGGCCACGTTCTGTTCCAGAGAGGCCCATGGACTCGGCAAACACACTCAGGACAGCAGTCAACCTGCTGAAGACGCAGCACACAACGGCACAAAGAAAAGCAAGGGGCCTGTGAACCATGGGTTCTTCTGGGGGCTACACATCACCATTGGCCGTGCCTCAGTTTCCCAAAGAAGGAATAAGGAAGTGATATCCCCAAGGAAAAAACTTAACCAACTCCACAGGGACATTTTGTTCTTGATCTATCCATCATATTTATTAACGAGAAGGCCAGGATTCTGACAATTAAGGTTCTAAATCAACCCACTTAGCCAGAGAACCCTACTCCAAGCAGAACACCTGGGGGCTTTCAAGTGACAAGGACGTGGGCTGGTGCCCCACTGTTACTGTCACCTAAGCAAGTCTCTCAACTTCAGTTTCCTCATCTGACCCGGGGCTGCTCTGGAGATTAAATGACACAATGCCAAGTCCAGGGCGTAAGAGAAGCACCTCCGTGCCAGGGGGAGTACAAACGGCTACAACCGCAGGCAGGCAAGACCCGTGGCAGCACATCTGCAGTCATCTGGTCTTGAAAAGAGGGCAAACACTGAAGAAAAGACAGCCTCTTAACAAATGGTGCTGGGACAACTGGTTATCCATATATAGAAGAATGCAACCAGACACTTATCTCTAATTCTGCACAAAAATCCATTCAAAATGGACCAAGACCTCAGAATCAGATTAGAAACTATGCAACTACAGGGTCAACACTCCAGCTTTTAGGTAAAGGCAATATCTTTCTGAATGGGATCACCTAGAGGAAATAATGCCAAGAGTTAATAAATGGGACAGCACCAAATTAAAAAGCTTCTGCACAGCAAAGGAAACAATTAGGAACTGAAGAGGGGACCTACAGAATGGGAGAAAATCTTTGCTACTCTTCTGACAGAGAATATCCAGAATAAATAAAGAACTCAGCACTAAAAAAATCAAATAGCCCAATTAATAAATGGGCAAACAAACAGACACTTCCCAAAAGAAGAAATATAAGTGGCAAAAAATATTTAAAATGTCCAATATCATTACCAATTAGGGAAATGCAAATCAAAACGACACTGAAATCTCATCTCACCGCAGTCAGAATGGCAGTCATCAAGAATACAAATAACTAGTTAGAACAAATGAAAATATATATTAAAAAATACAAATAATAATAAATGCTGGGGAGATGTGGAGAAAAAACACTTTTATACTGTTCATGGTATCGTAAGTTAGTATAACCACTATGAAAATCAGTATGAGGTTTCTCAAAAGACTAGGCATGGAACCACCATATGATCCAGCTATACCACTTCTCAATATTACCCTGAAGAATTAAAGTCATCTTACTACAGCGATGCATGCATACCCATGTTTACAGCAGCACCATTCACAGAGGAACCAGTCTAGGTACCCATCAGCAGAAAAATGCATGAAGAAAATGTGGTGTACATACCCAGTGGAGTTTTATTTGGCCATAAAAAAAAAGACTGAAATGATCGTCATTTGCAGGAAAATAGATGAAACTTTGAGAACCTTATGTTAAGTGAAATAAGCCAAATTCAGAAGGTGAGGGGTTATATGCTTTCTCTCAAGTGTAGAAGGTTGAGAGGAAAAAGGAAAGAAACATGGGGATGGGCTGGGGAGAATCTCAGTCAAAGGGAGATCAGCAGAGGAAAGGGACCCAGGAGGGGGGAGGAGAGGGAGGGGGAGTGCTAGGGAGTGACACTGGCCAAATTATATTGTTATACTGTGGGCATGTATGAACATGTAGCAACAAATCCCATCAATACACACAACTAAAATGCACCAATAAAAATGTGGAAAAACAAAACAAAACAGAATGTGTGGAGGGGCCCACGAGAGCCAACCACCACATGATCATGACGCCGCGGCTGCAGCTCTGTGTACCCAAGAGGCTTACAAATGAGTCCATCAAGCAGCACATACTGGAACGTTAATGGCAGCGCTATTTGAAAGACTCCCAAAACAGGAGCCCCCCAAACCAGCAGTGGTCATGGAGAAATGAACTGAGGCATAGTCACACGATACAAAGAGGAATAAAAACGGACAGTGTAGACACAACACTGTGGCTGAATCTCAGAAAGATGTGTTGAGAGAAGGAAAGCAGACAGAGATTATGACCTGATTACAGCTACACACCAAACAAAAACTGGCAGAACAAGCTGAGGGGACAGTCAGTACACTGGTTACCTTTAGAGAATGGACAAATTACTGAAAGCAGGTAACAGGTGGACTTCCAAGGTGCTAGAAATGTGTTTAGTACTGGTAACTGGACTATTCAATTCAGGGAAACTGATCAAACTACACACTTAGGTGCAATAATTCATTCTCCTACCTTCATGAGTCAGGATGCTTTTGACCTTCTGCAGAAAGGGTTGGTCCACAAACGCTGGGGGTGGACAACTCATGCCCAGTGTTGGGTCCTTACTGTCTACATCAAACATGATGACGTCGTAGAGAGGCCGTGCTGAGAAAGAAAAGCAAGTGAACCCTTGGCTTTGCTGGAAAAAGCATCACGTAGTCCCTGCACCACGCCTGCAATGCTTCTGATGTGCTTCTAGAAGTATAGTGAGAGCGGTGGCTAAGTGGGTCTGCCTGCCGAGGGCACTGACGCCACCATATTGTCAGCAGATGTCTGTGCCGAGGGTATAAACCCCACAGTGCAGATGAGCCCTTCTAAAGAAACACCCAGAGCAGGCCCGCTCCAGGATGAAGACTACTTGGTTAGCCGCACACCCTGGGAAGTGTCTTGATACTTAGGAGAACGTGGGCTTCGCTGCAGGCCAGCTGGGTCTAAACCCTGCGAGGCAGGAAGCCTCTCCTTTCCCACCAGCCTCCCAGGTAATCCTGACAGCAGTCAGAGCCAAGAAGCACTGACCGAGACGAAGCGGCTGAGCAGGCTGTGAGGGCTAACCAGCAAACTACAGCTGACAAACTCTGGAAACAGCACGAGTGTCCTGGCAGGAGAACAAGTCTCCGAAATTTGAGTTTATCTTTCTGAACATGAGCTGGCTCAAGAAAGAGATGACCTGACTAAATGGGGGAGGAAGAACTGGCAATGAACGGTCTGCTGCCTCCCACTGTGCTAAGTAGTTTTTACATGGGGAAGGCCTGCAATGCTTCTGATGTGCTTCTAGCAAATCCTAAGACTGCACTATCAGTCTTGCAGTAATTAGCAACTATTTGCTTAGGACCACTGCGTGCCTATCCCTACTTACAGCACAGACCGATTTTGTTTTGTTGCCTTTTGTTTGTGCTGGACACTGATTCCAGGGCCTCACGCGTGCTAGGCAAGCACTCTGCCACTGAGCTGTACCACCACTCCTGATTTTGGTTTCTTTCCAAGAACATCTTGGCTTAGCAACGTCTAAGGAAAGGGATGCCACCTCAAGCCCCCCAATAATTTGAAAGGTTGTGGGTAACTAAAGGAAACAACTAAAGGACTGTTCCAAACTGATTTGTAGATATCAGAGGCACCATCACCACGTGCCTGGCACCATGGTAAATGCTTCACGGTTGGCCATCCTGGGCTGGCCCACAAACTGACCTTGCAAGGGAACCCATAAAACTGTTGGGATTAGGTTCAGTCTGCAATTAAAATCAGTGATGTCACTTGTACATCCTAGTCCCCAAATACTCCCTCCAGGATTCTACACCCTTCCCGGAAGACATTCCAATCCAGGAAGAACCAGAGTTCTGCCACTGAACAAGCAGACCAGGGAAAGGCAGCCTGAGCTCCCAGAGACGAGGAGCTACTGTCTCCAGTATCCTGCATAAAATTAGTATGACCTTCACCTTAAGCTTAGGGTGCAAATCATTGGAGCAAAATGGAATCTTAATCACGGCAGCAGGAGAACAAGAAAATTCCCGCTAACCGACACCTGGATCCGTTTCCGAGCCTCCACACTATGGACAGTTTGACCATGACAATTCATCATGAGTGGCTGTCGTATGCAAAGTGGGATGTTTAGCAGCATCTTTGGCTCCTACCCATGAGGTGCCAGTAGCACCAACAGCCCCCCAATTTGTGACAACCAAGAAATCATTGCCAAATGTCCCCTGGATCTGACCTACATTAGTACTCTTTGTCTTTCTTTCTGATTCTGCCTCCTCCTGAAGGATTATATGAAACACCTCCAAAACACACCCTATCTTTTCTTCCCTCTTTCTTCAACCAGCTTCCTTGGACTGGTGAAGAAGTGGCAAGGGCACAGGGTCAGAAGAGAGGCCAACTGGTCTGTTAACGACCTAAAAACAGAAATGGTCCATCTGTCTTGCTGCTGAACCCAACGCCTAACACCATGTGAGGACACAGCTGGCACTTCATAGTCATGGAACAGATGTAACAAAAAAGCTGGAGCGAGGCTGTCGCTACCTGGCAGAGATGAACCCCCGAGGCCACATTCCCCACCCCCTCCACAGCTCCCCAGCAGCACCTTCTCCTCCCGCCAGGCTGGTGATGTAGTCCAGGCCATCGGCGATGTGCACCTTCATCCGTTCACTCTGGGCAAAGCCAAACCATCGGGTGGCCACTTCCAACATGGAGGGGTCAATCTCCACAGCGTCAATGCAAGATTTCGGGAAATGATCATGAACAAACAGGGGGAGGCTGCCCCCACCCAGGCCTACCACCAGTAGCGCCAGTGGAGTCTCTGTAATCAAAGAAGAGAGCATCACTTTGCCATCTGCTCATTGCCAAGTTCTGAACCAGCTTGGGGGAGACAAGAGGAAGTCACACTGTTGGCTCTGCCTAGGGATACAAGATTCAAAGACCTGGCCCCCCATCTCATCCCAGGGATTCAGGAGCCAACTGACATTCAAAAAGTCACCTTTAATTTTACTGACCTAGATCCAGAAGAACCAGTATGATGCTATAGTCCCTTAAAGATCCCTAAGTGCTAAGCTGACACTGTATCACAAGTCCCATCAGAGGACAACCCTGAGACCCATGAAATGGAGGGATAATGGCCAATCTTGCTCACAATCATAAGGCAGCACAGGCACCATGCCCTTCACCTGGCTCTTGACTCAAAAAGGCCATTATAAGCCAGGTGCAGTACACCTGCAATCCCAGCAGCTTGGGATGGATCATGAGCTCAAAGCCAGCCTCAGCAATGGTGAGGCACTAAGCAACTCAATGAGACCCTGTCTCTAAATAAAATACAAATTACGGCTGGGGAAGTGGTTCAATGGTCGAATGCCCGAGTTCAATCCCCAATACCAAAAAAAAAAGAGGCCATTATAACTGCCTTCTCAGACATCCCAACCAAGCAAGGGTAACCCATTCCAGTTCCCAGGCAATCAAAGGCCCAAATCCTGACCCTAAGGAGAGAATCCACAGGAGGGAGGAGGAAAGACAAGAAACGAAAGAATTGCTAAAAGGAGACAGACCCTGGGATTGATTCTAAGAACTACAATCTTAGGGACACACGTTAACACCAAGAAGAGCCAAAAGCACTGGCACACTTGGGGTTTGGGGTAAGACGGTCACACAGGTAGAAAGAAACAGGAACATGTTTGCCAAGGTGGCCAGATCCCAACCTGTTATTAGTGATAAGGCCATCACTGCACTGAGAAGCCACACATTATCCAAGGGCATCGAAGATGTGATTTTTCAATGTCTATCTAGTTACATGGGTATATACATATGGAAATGTCTAAGCTGAATAACTTAAAATCTGTGTACATACCTCATTGAACATATTTCACTAATTTTAAAAAGAAATAAACAAAATAAAACAAAATGTAGACCACAATGCACGTAGCCACTGACACAGTACAGGCGGAGTCTGAGGCAGAGCTAGCTGGATGCTCATTAACTCAGAAGATGGAAGGGAAGAAGGAGGATGTGAGCACACGTGCACTTGTCTGTCATCATGTCCTGAGCAACAAGGGAGCTCACTGGCTTGTGTGATCTCACATGCTCTCTCCTGTGGCAAGCAGTACCACCGCTCACCTAGGAGCAGCTCTGGGTTTCTCAGCAGGGCAAGGCCGGCGATCATGGCTTTATGGTGTTCACAACAGAGGTAACTCTTGTCAACGGACTGCCCCGGGGCTGGAGGGAGGTCCTCAGGAGTATCAGCAGGCCGCTGCTTCTTCTTGTCCTTTTTCCTTTTCTTCTGGGCTAAGTGAGAGATTTGGATTAATGAAGTTCTAAGCTTCTTCCACTAGTCCTTGGAAAGCAAGGGATCCCGGCAGCAGTATGCAGCAGCTGGCTTGAACAGACCGGACAGCCAATTGCCAAATATGCAAGAACTGTGCAAACTGGCTGATTCCATACAGATAGTCTGAAATTGGCCATGGACAGAGCATTTAAATCACAAAAATTGGAGAACTACAAATCAGGCATCTCTCCTCCCACTGAAAGATGGTTATTTTAACATTCAACACACACCACTAGATCCCAATGACCAAATGAGAGGCAGAAGCCCAAAAAACATGTGCACTTGACCAAGGCACACCCTAAAGAAAAGCCATTCTTCTGTCCATGGCCTCAAGACCGTGCGTTCACTCCACCCTCTTCCAAATGGCTCTGCTGCCAGGACAGCATGTCATGCAAAGGGAGCGGCTGAGGACCCTCGCCTGAACATCTGGGACTCAAAGAGAAGCTGTCCCAGAGCGGGGAGGACAGGAGCATTCACCTTCTACTATATACAGTTGATTTCTAAGTTGTTCACGATAATACCAATATGCACACCCAGAGAAGAAAACAGGCAAACAAACTATCATGACCTCCCCATCAGGGAGTGCGTCTGCCCGGTATCTGGGAGCCCACTCAGGCAGTGGAAGAAGTCCAGATCATTCTGCCCAGCACTGTAGCCACGCTATTTATGGTAGCTTTAATTTAAATGCAAATTAATTAAAATTAAATTTGAGTACTTAGTCACACCAGCCACACTGCATGCTCAGAAACCATTTACCGCTAGTGGCCACCATACTGGAAGCTTAGTGGTAAGAACCATTTCCTTCATCATATACTGTTCTTCTGAACAGCACTGGACTAGATGGCTTCTAAGGCACCAGTCAACTCTAAAACCCTCTGGAGCACGTTTCAGGGTCACACTATAGAGGAAGGCTCACCTGCAACCTCCACAGTTCTGGCTAACCTCAAGGAGGTCTACTGAGACAACATACGGATATGTATGCAGCCACTTGCAAAACAGATGTCCTTTAAACTAAGGCACTAAAGCAATTCTCACATTTATTTTTTTCACCACCTCTGCTCATCACTTCAGAATCAGGCTTTGCTCAAGAACAAAATAAATACCTCTATTCTACTTATCCCTAGCAGCACCTTATAAGCCAAGAGGCAGGAGAGGACAGCCCACAGGGCCATGTGCCTCTGATCACAGGCACCCAAGCTGTCCTACACCTCATCAAGCTCCCAAAGTGAGAATCCATGCCATGCCCCCGAGGTCCCTCCCACCACCGTGCCCACAATGCCTCACCTCGGTGGTGAGACACATCCTTCAGCAACCTGGCTTCCGACTGCACCACATTCCTGTTGCTGAGGAAGATCAGTCGCCGAAAGTACCGCCTGTCATCCCCTTGCACATCCTCGATGACATAGTCGCCACTCAAGGGGCTGCAGTCCTGGTGCTGAACAGTCCGGACCCCGATGTCCCCACCTACAGACAGGAAGGGCACCTGAAGGTACAGCCAGAGATGTGGTCAAAACACGAGACGTGAGAATCCCTCCCATGTGTGAATGTAAGGAATCCACAGATCAAGGTTCTGGCCAGCAACAACTCCCAAGATGTGCCACTCAGTTAAGGTACTTTGGGGAGCCTTTCACAGACCTCAAAAGATCTAATTCACCTTTCAAAAATCATCTGAACATATAAAATCTCCTAAACCACTAGCGAGAAGCAGTTGGTTTTTTCAAAGAAAAATATAAGAATTTCTCATCTAACCTAAAAGAACCCTCCATAGTCCAGGATAATGAAAGCTACCAGAAACCCTTAGGAAGGAGCTGTAGTTATTTTATTTTATTTTTTTTTAAATGCAGGCTGGAGATTGAACCCAGGACTTCACACATGCCAGTCATGTGCTTTACAACTGAGCTACATCCCAAGCTGCAGAAAGAAGCTTTAATTCTAAAGAGGAATCTAGACAAGGATAAAGACAATGAAATCCAAGAGGAAACAACCATTCGAAATTTGAAGATCTTTCTCCCTTCTCCAAGTTATTCCCATATTTCGTCTCCACTTTTCTAAACCTTAAGAGAAAAATACATTTTCTCCCAAACTAGTCCCGGCTCCCACTACTTTTCATCTATTCTTTTTTAAAAACCTGTCAGAGTGTTTAATCATCACAGGAATTCCTGACCTCTCAGAGTGCAGCACTGGTGACACAAAGTCACAGGTGAAACTCCCAGAGGATCTGGGCCTTCCTGAAATAAGTCTGATGGAAAGCAGCCCAAGTTGGCCAGTGGCAGGAACACAGGATGGATCCCACCCAGGACCTGGGATTTGTTTTTCTTTTTTAGATCTGTTACCGTTGCATCCAAGTACCACAGCTTTCCCACCTATCAAGAAGGGAAAAGTTCTCATAATAAAGTCACCCATCAATTGCTGATGGTGACCAGGATGGCACAAGTCAGAAGGTGTCATCTTACAGATAATAGTTTCCTTCCCAGCAAAACACCAAAGCAGCAGTGCTCATATCCTGAAAATTAGACTAAGCTGTTCTGGCCCTTTCCTTCTTACACCCTCAGATAATGATGTAATGAGAAGCCAAATGGCCAAGGTAGTTCTTTTCGGAAGTGGGAACAGAGAAGCATGTGGTCAGAGCAATCTGCTCTAACGCTGGAGCCTGCAAAGACAAGAGCATTCCCTTCAGGCCTCTCTGTGAAGTGCGGCCCCTATAAGGCCACTGTGGCTCTCAGTCAGGGCAACTGCTCACCCTCCCCTCTGCCTGGGGCAAGGGAGAGTGTTTTTCTGCCCATTTAACTCTTAAGATCAGAAATGGGGTCACAGACTCTGGTCCTAGCTCCTTCCAAGGCTCCCTCTGCCTTCTTGGCTGCTAATCTGACTAGGGACCAATGAAAGCCACTGCCAAAGCTTTGGTACCTGCTGCTGGGGGGGCATCCCGGCCGGAGCCAGCTCCATGACTCTGGAGGACAGCTCAGCCTGAACACTGTCCATGCCGTCGTACTGCTGACCTCGATGAAGAGCCACTGTGACCAGCCTCCTGAAGCCTGCGCTGGCTGCCAGCTGCTTCCGGCCCTCCTCCATGCCAAAGAGCCACTCAGTCTCCCGGCCCTGGGGGACTAGAAAAGAAGGACTTGGTTAGAAGGTGTCCTGGGAAGACTATTTCAACCCCCACAACCAACATGGCCCACATGGCAGAGCGCCAGTCCCTGCCCAAAACAGCACCCTTCCTATGACCCACTGAGGCACAGTCAATTCCCTGGTGCCCAACACCAGGGCAAAGCCCATCAGTCAGGAAGCAAGACCAAGGGTGGCTAAGAGTTGGGCATGTCTGTAAGGGGAAGGGAGGCAGGCACCTAGCGCAAGACAACAGCAGTAACACCAACGCTGACCGCAGGCCATGCCAAGCAGTTACAAACACACACTAATGAGTCCTCTCAACGGCCCTAGGTGCAGGTAGCACTATTATTCTCATTTTTGCAAATGAGGAAATCAAGGCACAAAAGTGACATCATTTGCTCAGGTTCACATGGCCAGTAAATGACAAAACTAGGAGACTCAGACCCAGGCAGTCTAGCCCCAGCCTTCACACTCATATCCACTGGACAACTCACTCCCACAGGTGGACAGTGAGGGTTATGGAAAGCTTGGAAAAATGGCTCAGTAGTACGGAAACCATCCAGCAGGGCCATAAAGCCTTGTTTGTATAGATTTTTTTACTTTCTGAAAGCACTTCCTTATCCCATTTCTTGAGTCTTATTAAATGTGGGATCCACCACTCCTCTCAGTGTTTACAGACACCATTGATAATGTAGTTATCACATGCCAGGTACCATTTCTAAGAGTTTTTACACTTCTCACAACTACACCAGAGTTACAATCTCATTTTACAGATGAGGAAACTGAAGCACAAAAAGAAAGGTAACTTGTTCAATGTCACACCACCAGGAATTGACCAAGCCACAACTAGAAGCCAAAGAGTATGGTTCCAGAGCTGACCTTGCACTGCTCCTGGATTCTGCAGAGAGGCACAGTGACCTTCCCAGGTCCAACAGTCCACACCCATAAAGCTGGGCCTGAAACCTATGGCTGGGGTCATCGGGCCAGTGGTGCTTCCATTACTCCACACTCTGGTAACCTATCTAAATTCACCACCACTTTCTCTGCTCCTACCGACCCCATCCTTGCCCTTCATCAAGCCTCTGCAATCAAAAATGAGAAACGATAAGCCTCACATTGAAGCAGTTGATAGAGAGCGCTCTCTCCTCCTTTATCATGCCTCCACTACCCTAACCCTCGAAAACATCACCCTCTATAGATAAAAAGGGCCAAGACACACACACCCATCCACCAAAGCCCAGCCCCAGCCCCTGTGAGCCAGCCCTCCAGAAGAAGAGAGGGAGCAATCCCAACTCACTGATGAAAATGGCAAAATGATTGTCCCGCGAAGGTTTCACAGCGGGGCTGTCCACCACGTGCAGGGTGTAGCGTGGCTCCCCCGTGTCCCCACTGCACAAGTCCAGGGACACACTCCCCAGCCCGGCCTTGCGGCGCAGCTGGCTGCACAGCCAGGCATACTGCTGCCGCTCCCGCACCGCCTCGGCCAGCCGCTCGGCACTTTCCAGCCGCACAGGCTTGCCCTGCTCCTGAGCACACAGCTCAAAGATCTGAAGGGCCGAGCCAGGGACTGGCCTGAACTTGGTCATGACGAAGGCAAAGACAGGCAGGGAGAACCGAGACTCTGCTTCCAACACCTGGTCCTGGCTGCTGGCCACTTGGTGCACCCTCACCATCCACCCCTCCCGAGAGAAGTGACCCACTGCTTTCTTCAGGATGTGAGCCTGAGCCAGGGAGATGCAGAGGTAGCGACCGCCCACCTGCAGGACCCGGCCAACCTCAGCCAGCATCCTGTCCACCTGCTGCAGAGTCTTCTCCTCCTCATCCGTCAGAACAGCATCCAGGGTGCCCTTGTCCAACACCACCTGAAATGAGGCATCAGGAAATTCCATCTGGGTCATGTCCATCTTCAGGAAGCTCATCTGGGGCCGCCGGCTGGCATTGCGTTCCTTCATTTGCTTGATGACAGCCTCGCTGATGTCGATGTTCACTATATCCTGATAGCCCACGTCATACAGCTGCTCACTTAACTCTGAGTTGCCACACCCAATCACCAGCACCTGGGGGGAAATCATGATGGAGGTGATTAAGGCAAAGGAATGTGCTTCGGGTACCTCAAGGAAGCAAGTCTTGCCCTGGCTGTTTTCTTATTTTCAGAAGACAGAAATGCTCTTGTCAGGAGGAAGCAACAGTGTATAAATTTTCTCCATCCACTCATGCCTTTGGCTTCACCAAACAATAAACTATAGTTTGTGCAGATTCAAATCTTTCTCCCATCAGCGATTCCACCTCATGATACTTGGCTATTTGTCTGCAGCCAAACTTAAATACAGATCATTGCCTCCCTCTCCGTGGATCAATTTCTCATTTATCCTTCAAATTCTGCTCCAATGTCATCATCTCTGGCAAAGACCAGTTCAATGAGAAATGCACAAGCTTTGGAGTCAGACAGACTTGGTTCAAACCTCCTTGTGACCACTTAGCACATACATGATCTCTGACATCCTAGTCCATAAAATCAGTGCATGACCATTCATGAGATCTAAAAGACTGCACATGGAGGGACATAGCACCTGCATGTAAAGCTTCCTCCACAAATTTTGTAGTCTTCTTCCCTACGTCCAATACAACTCCATCTCTACCAAACCGCCTATTATTTACCTATCACTTTTCACTGCTGGAATATGTGCAAGGTTTGTGTCCTAAAGGTCTTGTAGTTTAAGGGCTGAGCACAGCGCCTGGAACTCAGTGAGCACTGGACAACTACTATAAGGAGACATCATTGAAGCCACACGTGTTGCCTATTCCACAGGGACGCAGAGACAGCGGGGCACACTCAGTGTCTGACTACTAAAAGACACTATTCCAATAGGGATTGTTAATTAAAGGATGCGCTGGGATGGGAGGCCTTTTCAACGAAAACCTTTCAGAGACTATTTGTAAAGTTATCTTTTAGCTAGAATGATGCACGGAATCCTGAAAGTGTGGTCCACGCAGGGTCCTCACGCCTGTCCGCCCAGAGCAGGACTGCTGTCATCAGCTCCCACCTTTCCGAGTGCACACACAGCGCTGCAGGCCGCGCTCCTTACCCTTTCCCTGGGCTTGATGTATTTGTGTAGCACCCCGCACAGTTCCAGGTAGGTTCCATACCACTCGAACGCTTTCTTTCCCCGCTGCTGGAAGAACTTCTCCCAATAGTCTACAGAGCCAAACTCCTTGGAGCTCTTAGGCAAGAGATTCATGTTCCCACTGCCCGAGCGGCGTCCGGAAGGCCGCTTACTCCCTGCGAGGTACCATCTGAGGGGCTCCCCTCCAGGCCGGCCCGGGACCCGGCAGTGGCAGTTCTCTCCACCGACGAACCGCCACACGGACTTGTTTCCCCGACTCCAAACCCAAAGGGATGACGCCTACTCGGCAAAGCACGCACGAGAGGCCGAACCGAACACGCGCCACCCTTCCAGGCGCCCTCCGCGCCGCCCACGTGGGGAGCCCCTCACACTCTCTCCCAGCAGCGCTCCGAACCCAGCAACCACTTCCGAGTGCGAGGCCTCCTGATTGGCCGGCCTCCCGGACCGACCCGGCAACTCATTGGTCACGGCTTTTCATCTCTGACGCCCCATTGGCTGAGGCGCGGGCGCCCTTCGCTCCCTGGGAACAAGGCCGAGGGGGCGGGACCGCGGGCCGGGCCGGGGCGGAAGGGCGGCTGCCCCAGCCAATCGCGTCCGGAACCTGTGCCGCCGCCGCAGCAGCCCGCCCGCGTCTTACTTACTCGGGTCTTTGCGCGCTCCGAGCGCTGCAGGAGCACCCCGGAGAGAAGCCCCGTGTCCCGAGGCACGGATGAGGACTGCGCGGGCTGACCCGGTCCTCTCTCTGCGCTCCCCGCCGCACTTGCACAATTCCGGTCTCATTTGCAGCGAAAAGGCTGTGCTTTTTCTGCACCCGAATACGGGGCTCCGCTACCAAGGTGTAATACGCGAACCTCCAAGAGGAGAAAATAACAGCTAGGTGTTCACAGGGGCCTCAGTTCTCACCCCAAAGCCCGGACGCGAGACTCGGCCTCCTGTGGTTGTCCATCAGATAACTCTGTCTCTGGGCATTTGATGGACAAGTTGCTCTTTTACGTGTTTTTATGCTAATAGTGTGAGGAAGTTCGTTGTTCACAAAGGAGGCTATTTTTAAAAGGTTAAATACCTGTGTCATTGAGTCTTTCATAGCAAAATACACTGCTGGAGGGACATGCAGATGGAGGAGGGCAGGCAGTTCTTGGGGACTGGACAAACCCGCAGAGCGCGCACAGAGGTTCTGAGTAGGGTAAAGTGGACCTAGTTTAAGAGTCGTCCTCAAGGTTAGGTGTGCATCCGAATCTCCTGGGGGACCTCTTTAAAAACGGATCGCTGGGTCAGAAATGAGATCCAAGTGTTTGGGTTTCTAATAAGCTGCCAAGTGGTGATGATGACGTCGTCCAGGGGCCACCCTTTGAGAAGCACTGCTTTCAAGTACAGTTAAGGAGGAGTCAAAATGGAGATGGTTCTAGCTTCACGGTTTTAAAAGGTTAACCTAAAAGCCCTCCACAAGTAGCATCAAAGAAAATCTGTTTGGTGCTCCCCTCACCGAGTTCATAGCACTGGAAGGAGACTTTGAGGTGACTTCAGCTACTACATTGTGCACGGTTCCTAAAGATGATGATTCAGGTCCTGTCACCACAGTGCTGAGACCATCCCTGTGCTTGAAGGGCTATATAATACCCAAGACCGTAGCTTCATTCAATTCCCCAGTGCTTCATTCAATTCAACAAATATTTTAAGTGTCTGATGTGGCTGTGGTGGAAGCTAAGGGTGTGGATGCAGTGCCAAGCAAGGCAGGTACAACGAAGACACATTAAACGTTCACAAAGATATCTGTAATGTGTTCACAGGCATCAAGGAGAACTGTAAGACTTCCATGATAGCAGATACCTTTGATATCTCTCCTGATCTAGGGGATGGTCCGAGGAAGGGAGAAAAAGATTCTGTAATCTGCTTTGGTGAAACCTGAACACCTGAACTTGCTCTAATAAAACTAGCATGACACATTTAAGAACCAAAAGTCAGCTCGCCTCTGGTGACCTCATGAGAACTTTGAGTTTTCCTTTTGTCTTCATTGTCCTAACAGTTAAGGGCATGATATTGGAAAGAACACTAGCCATGTACCTAGAGTGACTCTATCACACCACAGGCTTCAGCCCCTGATGTAACACCCTAAAACTATAATTTCTGTTCGCAGTAGGTTTCACATCAAGAAAGTAGCTTACTTTTCTCCATCAGTGCCTACCTTCCTTCTTTGAGCTTAAGAAAATAGAAAACAGACCCCTTTACCTGCTAGAGGTTTTCTAAAATTGTACAAATATTTTAGAGGGAGGTACTGGGGAACAAAATTGACCAAATTTTATTGTTCTATTGTGTGCATGTACAAATGCGTAACAATCCCACTATAATATATAGTTGTAATGCACCAAAAATAAATAGGTAAATAATTATTTTATTATTCACATTAGGTTCTGGCACTAGTCTTTTCAAATACTTATTTGAAACATTTCTTTCAAAGATTGTGAAATATGATTGATAGTATGTATTATCATTAGTAGAGTTAGCATAAGCCAATTGGATGTTAAAATGCTTTGTTTTATTAGGATCCCCAGAGCCATTACCTATATGATTTAAAATACAGACTGAGTTTAGATAAAGCCATGCAGCACTATAGAGTTTGTTTCTAAAAATATAAATTCAAACCCCTGCATATGTAATTTTTAGATCAATCTTCTTGATTAAAATATAAACATAAGGATTTGGTAACAATGTTCAGTTAGTTGTGCTAAGATTAACTGTGAAATATGGAATAGAAAATTAAAAGCATTAAAAAGCATTGCTCACCATCTTGGGGGCAAAGGACGGGAGAGAACATGTGATAGGTGGAATATTCTCCAAATCCTAATCCCCAGGACCTGTGAATAGGTTAAATGGCAAAAGGAAATTAAGGTTACACATGCGATTAAGGTTGCTAATCAGATGACATTAAAATAGGGAAGCAGCCTAGATAATTCAGGTGAGCCCAGTATAATCACAAGGGTCCTTTAAAGTGGAAGAAGGACAATCAGAGAGTTGTAGCATGCGAAGGACTTGGCGTGGCATTGCTGGCTTTGAGAAGGGAGGAAGGAGCCCATGAATCAAGGAAAGCAGACAGCCTCTGGAACCTGGATAAGGAAAGGAAACTGATTCTCCTGTAGAGCCTCAGAAGGAACACCCCGACACTTGATGGTCCAGGAGACCCTTGTCGGACTCGTGGCCTCCAGAACTGTTAGGTATTAAATTCACATTGTTTGGGGCACACAGTTTTTGGTAATTCATTACAAAAGTAATAGAAAATTAATACAGAACATAAGAGGGGAAAACAACATGAATGAAGAGGTTTACAGGGAAGAAGTTTACAGGGGAGAAAAGCAGTTTCTTTTTCATTGGTCTTTAGTTTTTTAGTTATACGTGACAGTAGAATCCATTTTGACATGATTTATAAAAGCATGGAATAAATCTTGTTCTAATTCAGACTCCATTACCTCTCCTTCCCCTTCTCTTCCCTCTGTTGATCTTCCTGCCATTTATCCATACTTTATTTTTTAAAATTAATTTCCTGTGGATATACACAATGGTGAGACTGGTATATGTATATATGTACATATATTCATGTATATACATAGGAAAGTTATTCAGAGTCTTTCCACTGTCTTTCCTTTTCTTATCCCCCTCCCTTCCCTTTGTCTACTCCACTGAATTTCTCCCCTTATTGTGGGTTAGCTTCCACATATCAGAGAAAACATTTGACCTTTGGGTTTGGGGGATTCATTTATTGCACTTAGCATGATAGTCTCCAGATCTATCCCTTTACTGGCAAATGTCATAAAGTCATTCTTTTTGGCTGAGTAATATTCCATTGTGTATATCTATCCATTTTCTTTATCCATTCATCTGTTGAAGGGCACCTAGTTTGTTGAAGGGCACAGCTTAGCTATTGTGAATTGTGTTGCTATAAACGTTGATGTGGCTGCATCACTGTAGTATGCTGATTTTAAATCCTTTGGATATATACTGAGGAGTGGGATAACTGGGTCAAAATGTGGTTCCTACAATTTTCTGAAGAAACTTCCTAGTGGGAAAGCAGAGTTAGAAACTGAGTTAAAGGGAAGGTCTTGAAAGGTCTTCAATTCCAGGCATTCAGCTTACGCCTGTCAGGCCAGCATAAGCCAAGAGTTCCAGGGTCATGATAGCTGGGAAGAAATTATCCAAGAGAGGTTCTTGGGGAGGACTGATGTGCTTGGTGACTGATTAAATATAAGGAACAGAAGACTGAGAGACTCAAAATGGTTTCCACATTGGCCTCTAGATGCCTTGAGAAGTCATCTGTAGAAAGAACCAGCATCCTCTGTAGAACTATTGCTTGAAAGGAATGTAGAGGTCACAATGCCAGTGAAACCCCGAGCCAGAGCTAGCAGCCAGTCTCCCCTCTGCACGCTCGTCCTGGGTCATGCCCTTGTCACATTCTGCAGCGGCGCCCAGTTGAAATTATGGTCCAAGACCAGAAAATGCTTCACGAGTGGGGTTTAAATTGGGTACAGGAAAGCTCTCCTTGGAGTACAGGGAGTGGCTCATATAATACTGGAAACTATTTCATCCTGGCAATCTTGGCAAATAGGTTTGTTTTCCACATTTGGGAAGTTAAGAAAGGAAAGGTCTCCTGTGTCTTGGAATAACAGAAGGCGGGCATAACAACCTGGGGTAATATTATACCCTTTTATTAGCTGGGTGTCAACACTTTTCTTGAGATATTGCTGAACTAAGAAGTAATCCTCAAGCTTATATTGGATTACTAATATTGGAATAACATAAGAATATTTTAGTCTGTACATAGCATTTGTGATTTGATAAGAATGTTTCTCATACATTGAGTTCATGGGAAGGAGATTCAGAGCTGTAGTGTGAATTTTGACATTGGCAGATATGACCCCTTTTACTGGAAGAATATAACAGTCTTATAAAAGACTAGTGAAGTTAGCATCATCCTAGGAGATGACCACACACTGGTTTCTTAAATGTGTGTGTGTGTCTCTGCATATATGTGTGTGTGTGTGTTTAATTTTCATATGCACACAAGCACACTCATAGTTGAGGCAAATCTCAAGGTGATTGAAAGTAAAAGGAAAAGTTATTGATGACTGATGGAGTGAATTCAGCCACAACCACCTCTGGCATGGTATTTGATCCCCAGGATTCTCCTGGTCACTGGCGACGTCTGAAGGTGCCCTGGTTTCCATGTGTGTGGACTGCAGACATCTGTATCCACTCTGACGGAGGAAGTAAAGAGCATATCATACAGGGCAAGTTGTTCACCTTTGGGGCCAGAGGGCAACAACACTTTGAAACTGGAAAGCCATAAGAGATGAGGGAATGACACCGAGGTCGATGGCCTGGGCCTGGGGCATTGGACCCTCCATGAAGGGCCTCAGAAGACCTCCTTTTGGATCCCACGTGCAGTCTGAGCACTGGGGAAGATTATAGGGTGAATAATTAGAATTTTTCTCCATAATTTTATCTAAAATTTAGTTTTTATGCAGGGAAAGAAAACTTGGAAAACAACTTGTTTTTCTCTTAAACTCCAGCTCTCAGCTCAATCAACCATGACCATCTCATGTGTCCCATATTTTTGGATGATCTCTGTCCTCAACCCATAACAAAATATTTTTCTGCCAACAAGGGAATGGATTTCAAGGCAGAATTTAATAAATAAAATTCATTTTAAAACTCCACCCAACACATTTATTTTAGCATTCATATCCAGAATCGTCAAGAAGCAAGGAGAACAAAATTCCCTTTAGTCCAATAAAGTTGTTATATGCAATCTTTCTCTAAAGCTAAAGCTGTTTCCTTGCCATGAAGAATCTCAAATTATGATGCCAAAGTTTTTACTGTCCTTAATGCATTTCATATTTGAATAGCAATTATAATCCCATTGCTCTGACACATGGTAAAAAGTTTTTGCCAGTAAAAGGAAATTACATTCAACCTGCATCTCTACTGTTTGACGACTTAACAGAGAAATGTCCTGTGGCCATTTCTGGAGATAGATGGAAAGACAGCAGTCCCTTGGCTAAAATCCTTAGAGCATATAAGTCCAGAAGGTGGTATCTAGAATCAGAAACATCTACTTCTTTCTCATTGTGAATCTGGTCAAAATTCCTGACTGTGTGTTCATGCCTAATGACCTTCTTTGCTTTCTGTCTTGCTCACCACAATCCATTTACCACACAACAGCCAAAGTGGTTTTATAAAAATATAGCATTTTAAAAATTGAGACATAATCCTTGTAACATAAATTAGTCATTTAAAAGTATATACTTAGGGGCTGGGGCTGTAGCTCAGTGGTAGAGCATTTGCCTTGCATGTGTGAGGCACTGGGTTCAATCCTCAGCACCACAGAAAAACAAATAAATAAAATAAAGGTATCGTGTCTGTCTACAACTAAAAATAATAATAATAATAAGTATATACTTCAGTGTTTTGGGGGATGTTTATGATGTTTTGTAACCATCACCATGTGACTTCAGGACGTTTCCGAAACCAAACATGAAACTCTGTGTGAGCTGTCACTCCTGTTCCCCCTCCTGCTCTGTCTACGTTCCCTCTCTATAGATTTGCCCCAAGTGCTTCACACAGATACAAGTACGTGGTGTATGGTCTTTTGTGATCGGCTTCTTTCCCTGAGCACAATTCTGGTGTTGCATGAAGTAACAGAACTTCATTCCATCTTATTGCTGAATAATATTTCATTGTGTGAATAAATACCATATGGCATATCCATTCATCAAGAAATGGACACTGAGATTTTTCCCACTTTGGGGCTGTTTATAAATAATACTGCTCTTAACATTCATATGCAACTGTTTTTGTGAACAGATGCTGTCATTATCTAAGATGCACACCTTGGAATGAGTATTCTGGATCAGATGGTGTCCCTATATTGAACTCTTGAGGACACATTCATTTAAGAGTGCATTCCATTTGTGTCACTCTCTAGTAGTTTCACAGTTCATTAGAATAAAATCTAGACTCTTGGCATGCACTAGAGTTCCTTCACCACCCAGTCTCATCTTCTACCATTCTCCCTGTTTACCAAGCTCCAGGCAACTGGCCTCCCCCTTCTTTCTCAAAAATACCAAATTCATTAGTATTAGGAAAACTGGAAAAAACATGTCATACGATGAGTTAGACCCTTACCTTATACCTTCTACAAAAATTAACTTAAAGTGGAATAAGGACCTAAAACTATAAAATTTCTAGAAGAAAACAAAAGGGAGAAACTTTATAACATTGAATATGGTGGTGATTTCTAGAATATAACTCTAAGTATTGGTAACAGAATCAAAATTAGTCAAATAGGATTATTATTAAACTTAAAACCTCTGTAGGAAGGAAAATAATAAAGTGAAAAGACAATCTATAGGTAGGATAGGATAAAAAATCTATAAATCATATCTGATAAGGGATTAATATGCATAATATGTAAACAGCTCCTACAACTTAACACCAACAAAATATTTTTTAAAAATAGAAAAAGTTCTTGAATATATTTCTCCAAATAGATATACAAATATAAATATTCCACATCATCTGAAAAGATGTTCAACATCACTAGCCATTAAAGAAATGCAAATTAAACAACAAGATGCCACCTCATACGCATGAGGATGGCTGCTAAAAAAAAGAAAATAGTAAATAACTGCTGTTGTTTAGGTTGTGGAGAAACTGGAATCCCTATGCACGTTGGTAGGAATATAAAATGGTGCAGTCAGTAGGGAGGTTCCTCAAATATTAAAAATTGAGTTATCATAAGATCCCGGAGGCCCACTTCTAGGTGTGTATCCAAAAAAAAAATTGCAAGGAGAATCTTGAAGAGATATTTACATATTTATACACCTATGTTCATAGCAGTATCATTTACCATAGGCAAGAGATAGATCCAAATGTCCATCAACAGAGTGAAGCATAAACAAAATGTAGCACATACATACAATGGAATATTATTGGGTAAATAGACAAAATGTGGTAAAAATATACTTTAGAATGTTATTCAGCCTTAAAAGAAAAAGAAAATCCTGTCACATGCTACAACATAGATGAACTTTAAATACATGCAATGTGAAGCAAGCCAATTGCAAAAAGACACTGAGCTGGGCTTGGTGGTGCATGCCTGTAAACCCAGCGGCTTGGAAGGCTGAGGTGGGAGGATAGCAAGTTCAAAGCCAGCCTCAGCAATTTAGCAAGGCTCTAAGCAACTCATTGAAATCCTGTTTCAAAAAATTATTAAAAAGGGCTGGGAATGTGGCTCAGTGATAAAGCACCCTGGGTTCAATCCCCAATACAAAAAAATAATAATAATTTTAAAACAGACACTGTGAATCCACTTACATGACGTATCCAGAGTGGTCAACTACATAGATGCAGGAAGTAGAATTGTGACTGCAAGGGGCTGGGGCTGTGGAGGAGAAATGGGGAATTTTTTTCAACGAGTGTAGTGTAGAGTCAGTTTTGAAAGATAAAGAATACATGCTAGAGATCTGTTGCATGCCAACACAAATGAAGTTGATCATTAAATTGTAGACTTAAAATAGTTAAGGTGTTAAATTTTATGTGATTTTTAATACAACTTTTAAAATAATGATTTTTTTTCAAATGCCAACTTCTGGGGCTGGGTTGTGGCTCAGTGGTAGAGTGCTTGCCTAGCACGTATAAGGCAGTGGGTACCACATATAAATAAATAAAATAAAGGTCGACTGAAAACTAAAAAAAAAAAAAAAAATTAAATAAAGGCCCGGGGCTGGGATTGTGGCTCAGTGGTAGAGAGCTCACCTAGCACATGGGAGGCCCTGGATTCTATCCTCAGCACCATATAAAAATAAATAAATAAAATAAAGATATTTGTCCAGTTACAACCAAAAAATAAATATTAAAAAAAATAAAATAAAGGCCCACTGACAACTAAAAAAAATTTTTTTTTAAATGCCAACTTCTTGGGCTGGGCTGGGCTGTGGCTCAGAAGTAAAGCACTTGGGCTGGGGATGTGGCTCAAGCGGTAACACGCTCACCTGGCATGCACGGGGCGCTGGGTTCGATCCTCAGCACCACATACAAATAAAATAAAGATGTTGTGTCCACCGAACCTGAAAAATAAATATTAAAAAATTCTCTCTCTCCCTTTCTCTCTCTCTCTCTCTCTCTCTCTCTCTCTCTCTTTAAAAAAAAAAAAAAAGAAGTACTTGCCTAGCATGCGTGAGGCACTGGGTTCATCCTCCACACCACTTAAAGATAAAATAAAGATATTGTGTCCACCTATAACTAAAAAATAAATATTTTTTAAAACGCCAACTTCTTTCATGCCTAACGGCCTTTGCTCTTGCTCCTCTTACTGTCTGGAACAGTCTTTCTCTTGCCCCTTGCATGATTGGCTCTTTTCATACTTCTAGTTTCAGCTTAAACACTATCTCAAACTATTGTTTGAAATAGGTCCCCCTTGACTCTCAGTCTCAGTCACTTATTTGCTCTTTTTGAAATACTTATCACAATTTGTTATAATTTATTTATTTTTGTTTTTCTTGCTAGAATATGAAGTCTATGCAGGATAACAACTGTGCCTGTATTTTAAACAGCACACTTGTCTTAGAACTGAGAAGTGCAGTAGATATCCAATATATTTTTTCTGAATGATCAAATAAGTCTTTGTAAACCTGGAAGAGTAACATTTGCATCTTGGGGTTGCTTAGAGAGCCAGATACAGTCATATACATGGCACAGGACCTGACATATAACAACTTGGTCATATTTTTAAGGCAGCCGCCCCCCACTGGTTCTAAAGTTGGTTTAAATGTGAGGTGGCGCCCAAGAATTTTCAGAGTTGAAATGACTAGATTATGAGAGCTATAATCTAATGGATTGGCTAATCCACTGATACAGCTTAACTGGGCAGAAGGCAATAAGTATCTGGGGACGTGCCTTTTTTTGTGTGGTGCTGGAGATTGAACCCAGGGCCTTGTGCATGCAAGGCAAGCATTCTACCAACTCAGCTATGACCCCAGTCCTCTTCGAGGTTTTTTGTTTTATCCTGTTGAGTGGAGCTTTCTCTCTGCTTCCTGGTACCACATCCTGAGCTGCTTTCCTCTACCACGCCCTTCCACCATGATGTGTGGGCTTACCTCAGGCCCGGAGCTTTGGAGATGGCCATCTATGAACTTAGACCTCTGAAACTGTGAGCCCTGAAATACATTTTTCCTTTTCTACATTTTTCTTGTTAGGTCTTTTTGGTCACAGCAATGGGCAAGCTGCCTAAAACAGACCCCAAGACCCAGCACATGCTAAGCGCACACTCCACCACTGAGCTGCATGCCCCTTCAGGATATTTTCACTACACCAGATGATCTTTAAATGTCAATCCAGCCCCAAGATTCTCAGGAATGATATAAAACAATCTTGTGAGGACTCCTAAGCAGAGCACCTGCATTCTAAGGAAGTAAACCTTGCCAACAAGTAGAATCTGTCATGCCGGCAACCTTTAAATGCCAAAGTCTTTGTTCTTTAGAAGTTCAGAACTTCTGAGTACCTCAGGACCGTCTACCCCTTGTGAAAAAGGATGAAACACTTAGAGTAAGAGTTGTAAATGTAGAGGCCTTTTGAGGAGCCATGGATAGAATTCAAAGGGTCCATGAATTTGGATGGGGAAAAAAATGATGTTCTTGATGTCATGAAAATCTAATAAAAATTTAGCATTTCTTTCTATTATACATGTAACTCCCCCTCAAACAAAGTTAAAAGCCCTCAGTGATACTAGCTATATCTACAATTTTTAAAAAATGTTTTTTAGTTGTAGATGGACACAATACCTTTATTTTATTTTTATGTGGTCCAGAGGATTGAACTCAGGGCCTCACACATGCCAGGCAAGCGCTCAATCACTAAGCCACAACCCCAGCTCCTGTACTTACAATTTTGTTACCAATAGAAATCACTAAGATTTTCATATAATCATAACTGCTTTGTAATATTCTTTTTTTTTTTAAAGAGAGAGTGAGAGAAGGGAGAGAGAGAGAATTTTTAATATTTATTTTCTAGTTCTTGGCGGACACAACATCTTTGTTGGTATGTGGTGCTGAGGATCGAACCTGGGCCGCACGCATGTCAGGCAAGCGCGCTACCGCTTGAGCCACATCCCCAGCCCTGTAATATTCTTATGTTCATTGATAATTCAAAATTATGATCAATAACACTGTGTGAAAAAAAAACAGACTTTATTTTCTTTTGGAAGTCTTTATTTTCTTTTGAGACAGGGTCTCACTAGTTTCTGAGGCTAACTTATGATCCTTCTGACTCAGCCTCTGCAGTCACTGGGATTGCAGGCAAGTGCCACCGTGCCTGGCTCAACAGACATCAACGACGAGTCCTCATCTCTTACTACTTACCCATGTATTTCCATACATCCTACTCAGAGCTAGTTAAAAAGGAAAATTACCTAAAAATTAGTTTAAAGTTCTAAATGGCTTTTTCTCGGGTTATTTCAAAGTTTTCTCACAGGACTCACACATAGGACACTTCTATGCTGCTCTGGTAAATGAAGCCCCTTCTTTAATGGGGTGCTGTGAACCTCCAATTTTTTGGAAAACTGGCACATTTCCAAGTTTGATGACATGGCACATAGCTCCAGTAATTCCATTCTGCTTTGGTCAGTCCAAAGGGTGGCTTCCCTAAGCTCAGTACCAAGCTATCTTATTTTCTTAGAATCTAAACCCATTTTTATGAGATCCCAGTGCCTGAAAATATTAATAAAAGCTATGTGCTTTTCCCCAAAAAACAATAGCCAATAGATGTTGCTGTTCAACAAACCAATTAAAATAGATGTTGCTGTTTAACAAACCAATTAAAATGCACATATCTCAATATATTACAAATTCTGTTTTAAATATGTTTGATAACATTATAGAAATGTACTTGTGTTACTTTGTGATTCTGTGTTTTATTTTAATGCATTCAGGAACATTCTAAGAAATCCATAGACTTTACCAGATTGCCAAAAGGGTTTTTGGCACATAAATGTTAACTATACATAATGCTTGTCATGTAATAGGGTTTCCATGAATGATTCTTCATGGTCATAAGAATTCATTTAATATATGTTATACCTTGGGTTCTACCTTGAATCTGTGCTTATATGAAGAGTAAAGCAAAAAGGCCATTTTGGTCCTTAGGGAAAACTTAACTACTTTACACTTTCAAAAACCTTTTAGAGACTATTGTTTCATTTGAATTTTTCATCCTCTGAAGAAAGTGTGGAATGTAAGGTATTTGCTGACACCACTCCATGCCTTCTAAATAACTGCTCACACCCTGCTCCTACCCTAGCACATGAGGAAGGGGCCATAATGAAGTGCTTGGTTCTGTGGTGTCACTTTAACTCAATGAAGTGTCACAATGAGTCTGAGGCCAACTTTTTGTGGATTTGTTTTAGAATTTCAAAGCAACATCTTTGCTTAAAAAGGAAAAAAGGTTAAGATTGAAAACAGAAAGGCATTCTCTTAACAAAGAGTCACCATAGTGACCTATGAGTACGTAGAAACGTGATGTAAAAGGAGCCCCTTCTTTTCTTCTTGCCAGTTGTGTGGTACTTCTTTTCCTTTTTTTATACTTTGTTTTAGTTGTGGTTGGACACAATACCTTGATTGTGTTTGTATGTGGTTCTGAGGATCAAACCTTCAATTTTTTTGGAAAACTGGCACATGCTGGGCCAGTGCTCTCCTGCTGAGCCCCTAACACAACCCCTACCCCTGTGTAGTGCTTATTAAATGGTGCTGATTAAGTGGGCCTCTATCTAGAGTGAAGAAGCAGGATTCCTTCCTTGCTCTGGCTTACCTCCCAATGAGGGCCTATTATAAGTAACAGAGGACCTGACTATCCAGATGCATCTGGAAGAACATAAGTGACTCTCCCTTTTTAAGACCCTCTTTCTTACTGACCTGTATAGTCATGACCAAAAGTGATTCTCTCTTCATACTATTTTAAGAGTTGCTTGGGAGTCTGAGGAGTAGCTCAGCAGTAAAGCACAGGCTCAGCATGCCTGAGGTCAATCCTACTACTGTTGGGATAGTGTCTCCCAAGTGCTCATGGGTTAAAGACTTGGTTGACATCCTGTGGTGCTACTAGGAAGTGGTGGATCCATTAGAGGTGGGGCCTTGTCACTGGAGGCATGCCCTTAAAGGGGATATTGAAACCCTAGTACTTTCTTCTTTGTCTTTTGCTTCTACCATGAGGTGAGCATCTTCCTCTGCCACCCACTGACGATAATGTACCATCTCACCATGGGCCAACCGTGGACTGAACCTCCAAAACTGTGAGCAAAAATGGACTTTTCTTTTTCTTAACCTGATTACCTTAGGTGTTCTGTTACAACAACGGAAAGCTGAGCCACACAAATCCTCAGCACAAAATAGAAAGAAAGGATGGATGGAGGGAGGGAGGGAAGGCGGGAAGAAGAGAAGAAGGGAGGGAGGGAGGGAGGGAAGGAAGGAAGGGAGAGATGGGGGTGGGGGTGGGGGTGGGGAGCAAAGCAGAGGGAGAGGGGAGGCTTGGCTTCAAGTAGGATGGAGTAGGTTGAAGCAGTCTATTTCTCCCTCTAAGAACAAATCAAAAAGCCAGATAAATACCAAACACATCTGTGTAAAGCAGTCAGAGAACCAGTAAGACAATCAATGAAGATCAAGATTCCAGACGAGGAACTGAATAAAGGCAAGCTGACCTGCTCTAGCTACTTACTTTCTGGGGTTCTTGTAGGACAAGATCTGGGCTTTGCTTTGGCCAAGGCTCATCACTAGGATACAAAATTAGTGAAGCTGAATTCTCATAGAGCTGGAAAGACAAAACTGGAATCTTAGCCAAGATCCCAGGGAAAAGGACAGAGTGAAACACTGAGGCTGACTCAGAGGGTTTCTCCTCAAACCATCTGCTGAATTCTGAAGCCAGGTAGGGTAGAAGGTAGAGACACATCGTCCCTATTTTCCAGAGGCTTCTGCTTAGCAGCGCCTTTGTTTTCTTAGCAGAGGAGAGAATGACTCTTCTTTGGAAAAGGATACCACCACATGGATATTCTTTCTTATATTCAACATTTTATACTCACTTTTTAATATATGCCTATTTTATACATAATATTTTAGGTGCAATACTCAATGTTGAATGATGTCAGATGCTATTAGGCATGCCAAGAGAGAGTCAAAAGACCCCAAACGAAGAAAACTAACAGACAGTAAAAATAAGCCCACAGGTAAACCAGGTATTCCATTAGTAGACAAGGCCTTTGGTTAAAATGTTCAAAGAAATAGAGTAGAAGATGGAAAATTTCACCAGAAAAATCAGAAACCATTTTATAATTTTTTCTAAGGAACTCTTAATTAAAAGAATATGTTTAAAACATAGAAACTGTGAAACAAAAAATAGAATAAAATAAATAACTAAAAGTAAGAGCACCCTGGGAAATCAGGTGAGGGGTGACAAACCAGGCCAGGCAGATGGGGACGGGTGGCCAGGCCTGTGGACACTGATGCTGAGTCAGCACATTGCTGGCTGCATCTCTCGGGAGCCCTGGGTCAGGGCCAGAACCACGAGAAGCAGTGCAGATTCAAAGGGTTGTAGACACATTAAGAAAGAAAAAGCATTTGAAATGTAGACTTGAACATCCTCAAGAGTACACTCCAATACTCTGCTATAGCATTAAATGGGTGCCAAGACACAATGATGAGTTCTGTCGAAAATAATTCTTCAAAATTATTCTAAGCACAAGTATATGTTTAAATTTACTATCAGGACATTTTAAAAGACAGTGGGAACATTTGTTATTGTTGTATTTGTAAAGGATTGAGAATAAAAGGCACCACAATTGCTAAAAAGCTTTCTGTACATTATTCCATAAGGATGGTGGCCACTGAAGACCAGATTTCCTCAGTTAACCTCTCATTCTGTGTTTCAGACTAGACTGTAATATCATGAATTCAGAACAACAACCAAAAAATCCTATGAAGTTTTCTAGTTAAATTATTCCCTTTTTAATAAGAGGATATGGGTATTACAACAAACAACAAAACCAGAGCCACAGGAAAAGTGGTTTATTATTATTGATGAAAGGCTGACATGCAATCTACCACAGCCCCAGGAAACTGGACATACAACATGGCAAACCGTGCTTTAGAAAATCGTTTTCTGGGGCTGGGGCTATGGCTCAGCGGGTGGAGCACATGTGAAGCCTGGATTCGATCCTCAGCTCCAAATAAAAACAAATAAATAAAATAAAGCTATCATGTCCAACTACAACTAAAAAATAAATATTTTTTTAACAAAAAGAAAATAGTTTTCCAGTTAGCACTTAAAAAATACTTTATTTATACTTTGTAACTAAAATACAAAAGGGAAGTAAAGTACCTCAAGGAAATAAATTATGAAATTAAAATGTAACTTCACATATACTGATAAGGTGGAATGACTGTATGGAGTCCCAATACAAGTATTTTTTAAATAAAATTATATTGACAGAGTTTTAAATTGTCAATCTACCCTTCTGTTTCCTTTTATTTCTGTAAGGCACGAATTTTCAATGCTCATATTCCTATTTCCTCTGCTATTGCCTTGAAATACCAAAAGAAAAAAAAATCAGTGCCACAGGCCAGACTCTTGCTAACCAATCTACAATAATAATAAAACAGTGCAGAGAAGAGAAGCAAATCCATAAGAACGAGGAAATTCTATATTATCTTGTCTATAAGGTGGCTAGAAGAGTTGCAAATATATTACTAAGAGCTTGTGATATTCTTAGACAAGAAATAGGCAGAGACTGTTCTCCCTTTCTGCTGCCTGAGAAACGACAGCAGTGTTGGAAAAGTCATTCTGTCAAAGTCATTAAGAAACTAAAGTACCTCTGGGCCACCTGTGCCTTGGGAATGCTAAAATACCCTCTTTGCCCCTCACTTCCTTAGTTTCTTGTTCTCTTGTCTTTTCCTCTCAAAAACAGACTGAATAACATCAATTCAACAAATATTTATTGTGGGCTTGATCTGTGCTAGGTACCATGGAGGCTCAAAAGGAGTCCAAGTCAGTGCCCTTGATTTAAGGAGCAGTTAAAAGCACCAAGGAAATCCAACTTGAAGCCACCTTGTGTGTTTCCGTTTCAAAATCTCCCATCACCAGTAGTTCCTTTCCCTCTAGCCTCCAAGGAAAGATGGTCCTTCCACCTGCCCAGAGCTCACTCACTCTTGCATTCCCAAGTCCCCATCCTCTCACCTTTGCAGAGATGTCACCGGCCATTGTTTCTTGTTTTTTTATTTGGATTTATAATCTCAGTTTCATATGGGCCTCCTCCTTAGTAAATACAACTTGCTTATTTCCGATGGTACGTTAACCACTGCAAGAATCAGCGTGCTATGCCTTTACCCTTCTCATTGAGTTTCTTGAAAAAGAAACCTGTGAATCCATTAAAAATGAAACCTTGACAATATTTGGCCTCCACTTCTGTGATGTTCCTGAAACACTCTGGAAGGTCCATCATGGGTAAGTCCATGAATCAAAAGGCGTTCTCTAGCCTCTGATCCCACCCTCCCCATTTCTCTCAAGTCTTGGAGGGTAGTGACCACTCACTGTCCCCTCCTCTTCTCCACACTGCCCCATGCTCACAGTTCTCCTCCAGCGCTCTGGCCATCAACTGCTTACCCTCTCACCTCTAAGTGCTAAGACATTCCCCTAATTCCTGCTTTCTTTCTTTGCTACAATTTGAATATGATTTAGTGTGTCCCTCGAGGGCTCCTGTGTTGAGAGCTTGATGCTCAGTGTGGCATGGAATCTTTAAGAGATGGAGCTTCGGAGCTTGGCATAAGGTGATTATGTCATTCAGGTGGCTACCACTGGAAGGGATTGATACTAGTCTTATGGAGTGAATTATTATAAAAGAGCAAGACTGGCCACTTCCTGTTCTGGCTTCCTGTCTTGTCACGTGACTTCTCCCTCTCAGAAATATTCCCAACATGATACCATCTACCATGATATGATGTAGCTAAGGGGGCCTTCACCAGAGGGCAACATAACAGGGCTGCCTGATCTTGGACTTTCAATCTCCAAAACTAAAAAGCTAAATGAGCATCTTTTCTTTATAAAGCATCCAGATTCCAATATTTTGCTATAGCAATGGAAAACAAACTAAAACCTTTATGTATATATTCTTCCTTGGCTTCTCTTCATAGATGATAGTTGGGAGGATTTCCAAGCTCTGAGAATACTAAATCACTGTCTTCAAAGATAAGTGCCGAAAAAGAAAAGGGCAGACTTCTTGCTTTCCATCTTCCATTACAATTCACTTAGTTGGCAAGAGAAGTGGGAAGAAAAGGTAAGGGTAGTGTTAGCAATGGCTGCATCCCTCTCTCAGCCAGGCTTTCTCCTACAGCCTTGACTCTTGCTTTGTTCTATTAACCCTATGCTTGCAGGAATAGGGTGATGCCTGGGAATTGTAACGGCCTCCTCCTATTGCTTTTCCCAAGATACAGTAGCATTCCTATTAGATTCCATTTGTAGTTTTATTTATTATCAAATTCCAACAAGTATATTCCTTCCATGGTTCATTTGATTCTAAAATTGACCTCATTAAATTTAGTCATGTGAGTCAGCTTTTCATCACAGAAACAAAATAACAAGGAAAAAAAAACAACCTTAAAGGAGGAAAGATTTATTGGTTCACACTTTCAGAGGTTTCAGACCATGATCTGCTTGCTCCACCACATTAGGCCTGGCAGAGCAGAGCTGCTCACCTGATGTCAGCAGGGAAGCAGGGCCAGTGTGTTGGAGGGTGGTCCAGGGACAATATAACCTTCAAAAGCCTGCCCCCAGTAACTTACTTCCTCCAACTGGGTTCCACCTCCTGATAGCCCACTCTGTTGAGAAACTGACTCCATTTTTTAAAAAAAGCTTCTACCTCAAAGCCTGTCCAAGGAAGAGAGTGTGTCCCTTGTCCTTGGAAAAATCCACAGAGAGCTCCTAGGCACATACACACCCTGCTGAGTTGTTTGTCTGCAAATAACAGGAGAGATCTGTGGCACCTGGTGTCCCTGACTCAGTTAGGCTAGGTGAGGACCCATAGCCATCCCCTAGCAACCACCAATCAGCATGAGACAGGGAAAATACCTGGGATGCCAGATGACCCCCCAGTAGTTTATGGTGGTTGATAACATGCTGGGGCAAGTACATCCCTTATGGCTTAAACCAATCTGTTCAAACAAATCCCCCTCTTGTACTAGCCAATCACCCCTTCCCAACTTGTTCCTGCCAGTGAATGTGCTAATCAATGTTAAGAGCTGTTGTTTGACTTTTCCGTGGTATGAAATGATTTGCTGTGTGATATTGTGATGCATAGAGTATCCCCCAAAACCTATAAAATCTCACTGAACAAAGGACCAGGGCTCACTCCCTGGGACCACTGCATCGGAACAGTTGTGAGTCCAGGCTCGAGCTTGCAATAAAGACTCTTGTGTAATTGCACTGGATTCGGCTCCTGGAGGTCTACTGGGGTCCCACGATTCTGGCATTACACTATGAGTTCATCAATGGATTAGTCCACTGATGAGGTTGTCACCCCAAAGCCCCACTCTGCTGCACTGGGGACCAAGCCTTCAACGCATTAACCTTCAGGGAACATTCCAGATCTAAACCATAATAGTGCTCTAATTTGGATCTTAAACGCCCACTAAAGGCCCATGTGTTGGAGGCTTGTTCCTCAGCCAGTGGTGCTATCAGGAGACGGTACAGGCTTTGGTAGGTGGGACCTACTTGGAGGTCTCAGGTCACTGGGAATGTATCCTAAAAGGGTCTTCCACTGTCTTAGCTTCCTAGCCACCATAAGGTGAGCAGCTTGCTGCACCACAGGCTCCCTGTCATGATATGCGGCTCTGCCACAGACCACAAAGCAATAGGGCCAAACAATTGACCCTGACTGAAACCTGTAAAACTGTCACTCAATATATACCTTCTCTTTTTTATGTTGATTTCACAGATTCCACACCCCACACACACACACACTTTTTTTTCCCCAGTACAGGGGACTGAACACAGGGGCACTTAACCATGAACCACATCCCCAGCCATTTTTAAAAAGTATTTTTTCTAGAGATAGGGTCTTGCTGAGTTGCTCGGTGCCTCCCTAAGTTGCTGAGGGTGGCTTTGAACTTGCCATATTCCTGCTCAGCCTCCTGAGCTGCTGGGAGTACATGCATGCACCACCACACCCTGTGATTATCTCAGATTTTTAATTCCAGTAACAGCAAACTAACATATTAGGCTTGTTTTTCTGTGTAAAATTGTTGTTTTTTGGAGGACACCAAACACTCTTTACCATCTTTGCATCCATAGACTTAAATAGAATACCTATCATACATATCTGATGAATTAATTCATTTTGTTATACCATCCAAGATTAATAGTACCACCTTCAACAACAAAGTAATGTTGTAGCTGACCTTCAGACTAAAGCCTTCTAAATCAAATGAGATCATTACATTAAACTTGATAGAGCTCATCCATATGATGCTTTAAAAACCAACCAATTTCTATTTTAGGGCAGACTATGTGTCCCATTTAGATGAAATATTTATCTTGCCTTAATTTAAGCATATAGCTATGCAATATTTACTAATGTGTCCATTCTCTAACCTTGGACAAATTACATTATGTCATCTTGTAACCTTGGTTTCCAAATCAATAAAATGAGGAAAATTATAACATCAGAGGGTAGTTGTGAAGAAATACAGTAACACATGCTGATCATTAAGATAATGCTTTAAAAGAGGCATTTGATAAATGGTGGCCATTTTTAACTTTCAGAGAAATAGTAAAATAAATTTGTAACACAATTAAAGCATATTACTACACAAGTGTCTATGATGTTACCATCTTTGTGGGAAGCAATTTTTCTAAGATAATATATTTGTGATGAATCCTTACATCAACAAACAAGAAGAGTTAGGAAAGAAACAAGTACCCCTGTGGGTCCATCTCACAATGTCACAGCTAACATTTTACAAGGAAGGTATCAGAGTACACCTTATATATCCTTTAAGAAAAATTAAACTATAATCAAACCTGTCTGTAAAGAACAGATTCCACTTACCATTTGCTCTTTTACTCATTATTCTCCATAACTGAGATACTGGCAAACTCTGATGCTTTATTAGAAAGAAATAATGTATCAATGTCTGAATTAGACAATTGTCTGAATTAGACAATTGAATTGCAGTTATGAAGAAAATGTTCTTGTTCTTAGGAAACACCTGCTGAAGTACTGAGGGATAAAGAGGCACGATGTCTACAACTGACTCTCAAATAACTGGTGGGGGGAGGGTATACATTTAGTGGAACAGAGAATAAACAACTGATGTAAAACATTAAGAAGCCACAGAAACTCTCTGGCCCTCAGTCTTCATTTAGAAGAGGGCTGTTTTATTCACACTGTGAGTGATGATACCCATCTACAAGTTAAGGTCAGCATTAGAAAAATGTTAGTCTGGATACTGGGTTTACATCACTTCTTGGTACTTATTCTTCAGTAACGTTTAGACCGTTTCAAGATCAAGACGAAAACACTTCCTAACTCAGTCGGCTGAGTGCAAGAGGCCCACGTGCTTCTCTCCAAAGCACAGAGCTGGGTGCTTTCAAGAGCTGGTTTATATTTGTACCCTAAAATAGCTATGCCTAGTAGAGTCTAATCAAATGTTTAAGCTAATGAAATACACAGTTATTGTTTCATGAAAATTCAATCCATAAAAAGTGAAAACAGGAAGTGGGTGGAATGGAGCAGACATTATCACCCTACACACACGCGTGCTCACCCTGCCCGTGTGACTGCACCAGGTTCAGGCAGAGCAAGGCGAAGCTGGGCTCCGTTTGTGTACAGTGTGTCAAAATGCATTCTGTTGTCACGTGTAATAACTAATTAAAACAACTTTTTAAAAATCTCAAAAAGTGAACAAGAAATTACTATAGAGCTAGACATGGGAAAGACAAACCGATACAACTCTGGGAAAATTTGCTCAAACCCCGAGCAGCTTGGCAGTCCACTTCCTGAGAAGTGTGTGAGTTTTGTTCTACTCTGAGGAAAGGAAACGGGAAGTCCCAAGCCTTGCGGATCACAATAACGGGAGGGAATGGATCCTGGGCTGCCAACTGCGAGCCCGGCGGAAAGACGGTCTCGGAGCTGCCTCCTAAGCCTTCCGCTGGGCCGGGCCGCCGGGCTGCGCAGCGCCACTTCCCGTCTCCCACGCCGCCCCGAGCCACCGGCGCACGGCCGACCCCGCGACCCCGGCGACGTCTCCCCGGCACGCAACTCCCCGGCTGCGGAGGAGGCCTGGGCGCAGAAGAGGCGGGATCGACTCGCTCGGCGGTCTCCGCCCCGGTCCCGCCCCCCGCCCGCGCCACCGCCGAGCGCCGATCGGCTCGATGAGCGGGGGTGCTGCGGCCGAGGCGGTCGGCGCCGCGGCCTCCCCTCCCGCCTGGCTCTTCGCCCCGCTCGGCTTCCCTCGCCCCGCCCGGCGCCGCGGAGCTCCCCGGCTCGCAGGTACCGGCGCCGGCCTGCCCGGTGGGGGCGGGCGAGCGGAGGCGGGGAGGAGGCGACGCCCCCGCGCCGGCGCCAACGTCCCCGGCCTCGGGTCGGGCGCTCGGCCAGACGGGGCCGGGGGCGGTTGAGAGGCCCCGGGGCCGCGGGGTGCAGAGCGGCGGAGGGGCGGCCTGGAACGCGGGGTGGGAACCGGCGCCGCCCGGTGCGCGCAGGAGGACGGCCTCCGCCCGGGGCCGGCGCCGGCGGACGCGGAGCGCGGCGGGCCGGTGGTCGGGCGGTGGCGGAGCCAGATCAGTGAACAGATGCAAGTTGGTGTGCGCAGAGCCATTGCGGAGGCCCGGGGCCGCTCCCGAGCACGCGTGCGTGACGTTCCGGGCGGCCGGCGGGGCGGGCGTGTGCACACGGCCCGGGCGGTGGGCTTCCCGGAGGTCTGAGCCACGACGTCCACGCCGCCTCCCCGAGCGCCACTCGTGGCCTTGGTGGGTTGGTACCCAGGCGTCGGTGGATCGGCCGGGGGCGACCTGCCTGCTGCTTTGCCGGTGGCCCTCTCTTTGTGGAGCTGGGCTCACTCTGCTCCCAGCTGGTCCCCTGGCTCTGGTGGCGGGGTCTGCTGTTGAAGGTTTTAGCTTTGCTGAGCGTCGCATGCAGACTTCTTAGGAGTCAGTCCGGTTTGTGGGGGGCTGTTGAGCACCCAAGCACCCTTTTGTAGGATTTAAAATACGGTTGAAGAAAAGCTCACGTTCTCCGATGGTTTGCTGTCGTCTGTTTTCCCATGCATTCTGTAACATTTCTGCATGAGTGAATTATCCTGAAATCAAAGTATGAGGCATAAAATGGGCCAGGTGTACATGATGGAAATATTGTGGAATGAGAAACTCTGGAGCTGTGACTTAGGTACAAGAGTTTAGTGAGGTTACAGAAGGTTAGATTTCTGTTTAACATTTCGTTGAATATGAAGCTAGACACTTTTTTTTTTAAGTGTATGACATTAAACAACAAACTAATATCTAACTGTACTTAATCTGAAGATCTCAGATGCTTCTTCCTGAAGAGGATGTAGGGCTACTGGGTTGTTACAGGGAAGTATGTCTTTCTCAGGTAGAACTGTGTGATCTGATGGCAACCAATTGAATAAATACTAAAACTGATAACGCACAACCATTGATTTAGGCCTGTGTCTCTGCTATTTCAATAAGTGAAGTGACCAACACTTTTTTTTTTTTTTACTAAGTCTTTTCTCTTAGTTTCTTGGTTCTTACCTCAATGCTATGCATAAAAAATAAAAGAAAACATGCATGTGTAACTCTGAGCACTAAAACTGCTCTGCGTCACTGAGAAAATTGCACTTCTATGTGCTCAACACAGAAAGCATTCTATACATTTGAGCTATTCTGAGTTCTTAGGTGTTCAGCCATCATCTGATCCAAAAATACTGAAAATTCATATTTGCATATGACACTTTTTCTCAAAAAATTTTATTGTTACGTACACATTTTCTTGGAAAAAATCACAGTACTTATTAGCATGTAAAAAGCTGTGAGGTGGTTCTATAACAAAGAAAACTGGCTTTGTTTAACTTAGTTCTTTTGATGTGAGAGACAAACTTTCATAATACATACACCTCTGTGACCCCAGAATGTGTAGAGATTTTTCTCTACCAGAAAGCAAGTAATTTTTGCAGCAGATTCTCTAGGACATACCATCTAGGTGTCCTCTAATTCATTTCGTTTCTAACACTATGTGGAGATAGCAGTCCATCCCACAAGTTGAGGGTTCAGTCCTATGAGACTGCCCCCCCCTTGAGGTGTCAATCACAAGCTCCAGGATGTTATACCTGTGTTTCTGATTGATCTGCTATGAATTGGGGCAGCCACAATCCCTTTTGGAGGTTCAATTAATTTGCCAGAGTGGCTCACAGAACTTTACTTATGTTTATCAGTTCATTATAAAGTTTATTAGGAAGTATACAGATGAATAGTCAGATGGAATAGAGGTACAGAGCAAGGTATGCAGAAGGAACCAGGATCGTCCATGGCCCTTCAGGCACGCCACCCTCCAAGAACCTTCATGTGTCCAGCCATCTGGAAACTCTGGAAGCCTGTCCTGTTAGGTTTTTACATAAGCTTTATTACGCAAAATAGACTACTGTTATTGGGCTGTTGGTGATTGACTCAACTTTCACAACCTTTAGTCCTTCTGCCCTCCCCAAAGTGGGAGCTGCAATATCCCAACCTTTTAATCATGCCTGGCTCTTTCTTGTAGCTTGCTGCCTTTCTGAAGCTAGTCATCTCATTAGCATACAAAAACAAACAAACAAACAAAAACCACACTTAGGACTCTCTGAGATTCTGAGGGTATTAGGAACTGTATGTTAGGAAATAGGATGAAGACCCAAGGCAAATGTATCTTAAGTTATGTGTGTGTGTGTGTAAAATCAAAGTATCAAACCAGGACTTAAGAAACTTAACCCTTTTCATGGAATACCAGTGGGACGCTATATAGGTTGCAAATTTTTTTGCATGTATGATCTGATTGGACCACCTCAATTCCATGCAAAATCATAGAAATTCCTATTTTACAGATGAGGAAATAGAATCATTACTTAAGCTTCTGACTTTAAGTTAAAATCATAAAGCATTTTAGGATTTTCAAGGAACTTCTTTATATTTTTTCTGCTCCTGTACTATCTGCGCTTTCATTTTATAAAATCCTTAATTCACTCATTTCTTCTACATGTTTTCTTTGGGAAACTACTTGATTTTATCATGTGTTTAACTGTTCCTTACGTGTTCAGGTGTAAAGTCACTGGAGTAGAGCAGGTGACAGGGGAGTAGCTGAAGTCACCAAAATGGGGGGGGGGGTGGCGTCATCTCTCATACAGGCCTCTGTCTGCTTTAAGTACTTTAGTTTACATCCAAAAGTCTAATGATTGTTTTTTTTTTTCTCCTTAAGGTGGTGAATATTTTATTCAGCTGGGAAATAGAAGAGTACTCTGAGTAAAAATATGCCTCCCAAGTTCAAGCGCCACCTCAATGATGATGATGTCACTGGTTCTGTGAAAAGTGAAAGGGTAAGTTTAGAATCTTAAGTTTTAGAACAAGAAAGAGTCAACATGTTTTCACTCCCTTTGTAAATAATAGAAAAGAATCTAAAGTTTATGGCTACTGTAGGAGCAGCAAAGGTAGTGATCCTTTCTTGCTCATACTGAAGGATCATAGCTGACACCCCATAACAAAAAACAGGTTAACAAGAGGAACATTGAACAGATTTATATGTTCATAGTTTTGTATGTGTCAACAGGACCCAAAGACCCAGAGTGAATTATACATTTTTGTGCTCAGGTTTGATGAAGTAAGGGCAGCCATGTAGAAATAGGGTTGAGCTAAAGGGTGTTTCTAACAGTAATAGACTCAGGGGAGGGAGGGAAGGAGGCCAGCAAGGCCTGTCTGCTCGAACTTTTCTTGGCCTCTCCGCAGCAGTCCTTCCTTCTGAGTATGGGGCAGTCAAAGAAGGTAGGTTAGTGAATGTTTTATGGCCAACTTTTACATAGAAAGGAGAAGATTAGGTTAATATTTTTACGTTTTATGACAGTATTTGGGGAAAGGGGTTCTGGGTTTTGTGACCTACTTTGGGGAAAGGAACTGTGGTCCCTGTAGCTTGCCTTAGGGGAAAACTTGATAACAGGGGACAGTCAGAGAGAAACCTTGCTATGAGGCTACTTGTGAAGCTTTTACTTCAGGGTGTCAATTTCTGAACCCTATCACTACCATATTCTAATCTTACTTTTTTCAACTTCATAGTAAATATATTAAAAAATACATGTTGCTTAGATTGATGATAGTATTTCAAGGAAAAAAAATTTTTTTGGTACCTGGGATTGAATTCAGGAGCATGCGACCACTGAGCCATATCCCCAGCTATTTTGTATTTTATTTAGAGAGGGGGTCTCACTGAGTTGCTTAGCACCTGGCTTTTGCTGAGGCTGGCTTTGAACTCATGATCCTCCTGCCTCAGCCCCCTGATATGCTGGGATTACAGGTGTGTGCCACCATGCCAAGCTCAGGGAAAATTTTATACAACTATATAATGTCTTATTCAGAACTCTGGAGCCAAAAAATTTGAAATTTAGAGTTTTTCAGATTTAAGAAAGGTAGTTAAGTATATAGCCTTTAGGGGTCTGAACTAACACCTCCAAACATATTAATATTTCTTAGTGAAATATATGGGTTATCTGTATAAGTAAAATAGCTAAAGTCAATTCAAGTCAGGTTTTCCTCCAAATGAGTTTTTTTTTTTGGCAGGGATTGAGTACTGGGGATTGAACTCGGGGATACTCAACCACTGAGCCACAACCCCAGCCCTATTTTGTATTTTATTTAGAGACAGGGTCTTTCTGAGTTGCTTAGCACCTTGTTGTGGTTGCAGAGGCTGGCTTTGAAATCATGATCCTCCTGTCTTAGTCTCCCAAGCCACTAGGATTACAGGCATGCACCACTGCACCCAGCCCAAATGAGTTTTGACACCAAACTTATCAAAGCTTTTTGGCTTATTGAACTTTTTAGATTTTGAAATTATATATGATAGATCCTGGACCTGTGACTGTCTCAGAGTCTAGAATGCCTTGTTCATGATGCTTCAATTTCTAGTTCATTTTAGAAATACGCTATATTTAGGGATTGGGGGTATAGCTCAGTTTTAGAATGCTTTCCTAGCATGCATGAGGCCCTGTGTTTAATCCACTTCACTGCAAATAAGAGAGAAGATAAATAAATAAACAAATAAATAAATCAGGGTATTGTGCAGCATCTTGAAAGACAGCTTATCATGTGACTATTATAGATAGAATAATTCTATAGATAGAATTCTATCTATAGAATATTTTTTGAGGGAAGGAAATATATTCTTTTCCTTTTTTAATCTGGTAAACGGAAGCCTTCCTTACTTCCTTTCTTCTTGTCATCCTTCTATTTACTGATCCATTCCACAAGTACTTATTAACCACCTATTGCGTGGTAGGCATGGTGTTAAAACCTAGGGGGCTCAGTTGCTGCCCTTAAGAATTCTTGGTCTGTTTAATTTATTTATTTATTTTTAATTTTAAATTTTTTAATATTCTCATTTTTTTTTAGCTTTAGTTGGACACAATGTCTTTATTTTTTATGTGATGCTGATGATTGAACCCAGTGCCTCACGCGTGCCAGGCGAGCGTGCTACCACTTGAGCCACATCCCCAGCCCCTGTTTGACTTTATTTTATATACTCCTTTTTTGTGTAACTTTGGAACTTGATATTAATCACTCAACATTTTATGATTTAGAAGTATCTTTTAATATAATACAAAAAGCATTTGTCCTTAGTTTGTTTTTGTTTATGTTTTTGATGGGGAGAAGAACACACCAAAAGACTAATTGCTATTTAGCGTTTTAAAATGAGCTGAACGTATATATTTAAAGATATAAAATGTACAGTCTCAATCAGTACTACTACTGAGACTGTAACTGTGACTTTCTCTTTACATGTGGGTTATTAGCACAATTGACTGTAAAAATTGGATATTAGACTTGTGAACTGAACAAAAATCCACTGTTTAAATAGAGCCTGCCTTTGGATATTTATGAGATTTTGAAGTTTCATAACTGATTGGTTCTAATAATTGCTTTTTAAATTTTTTAAGTTTTGTTACTCTTTCCAATTATAATTTTTGCAGCTTTATTGAGATATAATTTATATAACATACAACTCACCCATTTAAAAGGTACAATTTAATGGGTTTTGGTATATTCACAAAGTTATGCAGCCATCACACGGTCTAGTTTAGGGTTTTTTATCCTCCCTAAAAGAAACTCTGTGCCCTTCAGCAGTCATCCCCATTCTCTTCATTCCCTCAGCCCTAGGCAACCAAAAACCTATAGATTTACTTATTCTGAACCTTCTTTTTTGTACTGGGGATTGAACGCAGGGGTGCTTAACCACTGAGCTATATCCTCACCCCTTTTGGTTTTTTATTTTGAGAAAAAATCTCTGTACGTGGCTGAGGCTGGCCCTCAACTTGCATCCTCCTGCCTCAGCCTCCCAAGCAGCTGGGATTACAAGTTGTACCATTGCACCTGGCTATTCTGAACCTTTTACATAAATGAAATTATACAATATGTAGCTTTTTGTGACTGGCTTCTTTGACTTCCATAATGTTTTCAAGATTTGTCAATGTGGTAGTATGTATTAGTACTTTATCCTTTTTATTAACTGAATAATGTTTCATTGTATGGATGTACCACATTTAGTTATCCATCAATTGATGATGTTTGGAATTTTTCCTGACATTTTGGCTATTGTGAATATTGCTTTTATGAACATTAGCATACAAGTTTTTGTTGAACACATTTTCATTTCTTATACTTACATACCTAGACATCGAATTACTGATTGTTAGAGTAACTCTAATGTTCAACCTTTGTAGAATTGCTAAACTGTTTTCCACATGGTTGCACGGTGTTTTATATTCCCACCAGCACTGTGACGGTTCCAGTTCCTCCACACCCTCAAACAGTGCTTGCTGGGTGAAGTGGTATCGAATTGTATCCCCAACATTCATGTTTGTTCAATGGATATGTAAAAGGCGTTGGTTTTCATGTGTGTTTCCAGTGTAAAACTAAAATAAACATACATTATATCTTCTAAACCAAATAAACTGGATCATAAACCATTATATTTTTTCTGTTTTTGGTGCTGGGGATTGAACTCTGGCACTTGACCACTGAGCCACAACCCCAGCCCTATTTTGTATTTTATTTAGAGACAGGGTCTCACTGAGTTGTTTAGCACCTCACTTTTACTGAGGCTGGCTTTGAACTGGAGATCCTTCTGCCTCAGCCTCCTGAGCCATGGGATTATAGGCATGTACCACCATGCCTGACTTAAATCATTGTACTTTAATCAGCTTTTGTTTTATATATTTTAAAGCCATATTGTCATGTATATAAACTCATTGCTATTAAGTCTTCTTGGTGGATTGTGTATTTTAAAATTATAAAATTATTATTTGATTGTTTAATAAGTCCTAAGAATTTCTATTTAGATTGATAGTCTTTTGATAGAATTTGCTAAGATTTCTTTTTTACCACTTTTTTATTTTTCATTTTTTGACCTCTGTTGTAGATAATTTTCTTGAAAACAGATATAGGCTGGAATTTTTTGAACTCTAATCATATATAGTTTTTGTTTTTGGTCAGGGCCACTCAGACCACTCATTATTTGATGACCAGTACATTTGGACTTTTCCTGTGCCAGGTAGTCCTTCAGCCTGCAGTGGATGATCTTTACCCTGATATTTGGCTGTCTCTGTTATCAAGGAGCTTTGGGTCTCAACTTAAACTTCATTCACCTCTTGAGAATGATTTTCATGACCACCTAATCTCATGTTGTCACACCATCACTTTCTGTCCCATCACTGTTTTAGTTTCCTGCACAGCATTTATCACAGTCACATTTTTCTATGAACGCTCAGTCAGACCTTGACTGTCTCATTCAAAGCTGGTTTGGATCTTAGAACAGTGCCAACCATGTGGGAAATGCTCAAAAATACATGCTAAATGAAGGTCAAATACATCCTTCTTTCGCTGTTTTACTGTTCATGTTATGGAGTATTCAGTTTACATATATGTGACGATATTCTTTGTATTCTAATCCTTATATAATCAATCCTAGATTGATTCCTTTTCCTTATCTCTCTCCTTATCCTTGGAACCACTAGGCAGTTGAGAAATTTTACTGCCTTTCTCCATCCATTCCTCTTTCTGTTATTAACTTTATATTTTAACTGTAATGTTTAAATCTGTTCTTCATCAGCTTACTAGAAACGGTGACCTTCCGTTGTGTTGTCTTTCACTCTAGCTCTGTCCCCTCCCCCTCTTTCCTGCCACTTCTCCCTGGGACAGGCGTGTTGGTCACACTCCATGTCCCAGCCTCAGAGCTTTGTTAGAAAAAAGTTTTAGGCTCTTTTTAAGCTTTTCCTTGATTGTGCCTTTTCGTTTTCAGTAATCCTAACTTACAGTTCAACGTCACATTACCATCAAACATTTAAACCTGACCACACATTAGATTCTTTGATGATCTCTGTCTTAAGAGATTTGTTCTTATTTTTCTTTTTGGCTGGTGTAATTTTTTGAGCAATTTCCTCAGAAAAGGTACCTGAGTGGTATATTGGTTTCCTATTGCTACTGTAAAAACTACAAATATAAAGCACGAAATTATGATCTTGATTTCTGGTGACCTAAAGTCCAAGATGAGTCTTACGGGACTGAAATCGGGGTGCCAGTGGGGCTATTTCCCATTCAGAGGCCGCAGGGCAGAAACGGGTTTTGCCTTTCCCAGTTCCTGTCTTGGCTCATCATGTCCTTCTTCCATCTTCAAGTTTCAATCTCTCTATCTCCTGCTTGCATTTTATAAGAACCCTGTGATTAGCTCTGGCCCACATGAACAATCTGTCATGAATTTGCCCCTTTGAAGACCTTTAATCACCTCTGCCAAGTCCCTTCCTACACCCTTGCTCACGCAGTCACAGGCTTTGGTGGCTGGGACATAGGCCTCCATGAGGAGCCATTAGTTTACCTGCAAGCAATCATATTCTGTTTGAGTTCTTGTCTGAAGGTCTGGGTTTTGCTCTTCTATAGCCTCCTTTGGGGACTTCATGTCTTCCCATTTGGGGGGTGGGGAGAGACCATCTTCATTTTAATGAAGAATGTCCTATCTGGTGAGGTAAGAATATAAGCTTGTTTTTGTGTGGGAGTTCAGATTTGTGTAGAGTACTGTTTATGGACTTAGCAGCTAGAGGGTGGACCAAGCCAGTTACCAGGCCTTTGCTCCCAGCTCTGGTTACCCTCCTGTTGTCCTCCATTGCTGCAGATGGACTCCATAAACTACATTCCTTCTCTGCCGTCTGGTTCTCTGTTAACTTCTGCCAATAGAGAGACACTGGGAGGAATGAGAAGGGGCTTCCTTCTAACTGCCTGTAGCATCAGTTATAGGATTCTGGAATTATAAGCATTTTCTTTGGAAGGTCTGTAAACAGTTCCATATCATTTAGCTTCTATTGAAGCAAATGTGATTGATCATTCTTCCCTCTGTCTGTAAGCTTGGAGAAATTCACTATATAGAAATTCACTAGTATAGAACTTGTTTCATTACTTCTCCTTGACATTTTATAAACCCTCTGAATCTGAAAAGTCTTTTTCTTTCTTTCTTTCTTTCTTTTTTTTTTTTTTCTTTTTTGACAGAGAAATCTTTTGGAAGATGATTCAGATGAAGAAGAGGACTTTTTTCTGTAAGTTTTTTGAACAACTTTTTCAAAGTATAATTGACAATCAAATGCATATATTTAAAGTGTACAATGAGTTTTGACATACAAACTATGAAATCATCACTAAAATTAAATAATAAATATAGCCATCACCCTAAAAGTTTCCACATACCCCTTGATAATCTGTTGCTTTCCTAGTCCCTAGGCAACCACTGATATGCTATCACTGTAGTATGTATTTTCTAAAATTTTATATAGACTAAATCATAGAGTATGCCCCCTTTTCTACGGGCTGCACTTGCTCAGCATGATTATTTTGAGATTCAACCATGTATCAATAATTGGGTTTCTTTTTTTCTGAGTGGTATTCCATTGCAGAATATACTGCAATTATCTGTCTATTCACTTGTATATGGGTATCTAGGTTGTTTCTAGTTTGAGATCATTACAGATTAAGCAGCTGTAAACATTTGCGTAAAGGTTTTTGTGTGGACATACACTTTTATTTATCTTGGATAAATATCTAAGAGTAAAATACTTAATGTGCATTTACAACTGTTTTTCAAAGTGTTTGAACTATTTTATATGCTTTTTATTTATTTAATTTTTTTTTTAGTTGTAGGTGGACACAATACCTTTTTATTTTTATGTGGGTCTGAGGATCAAACCCAGTGCCTCACACATGCTAGGCGAGTGCTCTTCCTCTGAGCCACAACCCCAGCCCTATTTTGTATTCTTATCAGTACTATATGAGAGTTTTAGTTGCTTCAGATTGTAACCAACTATATATGGTCAATATTTATTATTTTAGATATTCTAGTGGGTGTGTAGAGGTATCTCAGTGTGTTTTTAATTTGCATTTCCCTAATGAAAACTGATGTTGAACATCTCTTGATATGCTTATTTTCCATCATTATGCCTTCTTTGACAAAGTATATGTTCAACTCCTGTGTGTGTGTATGTGTATGTGTTTTGCTCTGATTCAGTCAAACCCAGGGTTTCATACATGCTTATTTTCTTATTATGTTGTAAGAAAGATACAAGTTCTTTGTCATATATATGTGCTTTGCAAATATATACTCCAAATCTGTAACTTAACCTTTTCATTTTTGGAACAGTAGCATTTGAAGATTAATTGGGTTTTGATGAAATCAATTTATTGAATTTTCTATATTGTTTTTCTTTCTTTATATCTTATTAAAAAAATCTTTCTCAAACATAATGCACTATGATTTTCACCTATGTCTTTCTAGGAGTTTTATAGTCTTGGCTTTTAAATTTAGGTCTGTAATCCATTTTAAGTTAATTTTTATACATGGCTGAGGTAAGGATGAAGGGTTTGGGGGTGGGGGTGTAAGCCATCTAATTATTTCATTTGATGAAAAAGTTTATTCTTTCCCTATTGAATTATCATTGTACCTTACTGAAAACTATTTGACCTGGCTAATCTTTTTTTTTCAGTTGTAAATGGACACAATATCTCTATTTATTTATTTTTATGTGTTGCTGAGGATTGAACCCGGTGCCTCACATGTGTGAGACAGGTGCTCTACCACTGAGATATAGCCTCAGCCCCCTGACCAATCCTTTTAGTTTTAATTTGAAATCACTCTCACGCAGCCTAGGTTTGTGTCTGTCAAGCAGTGTTGTAAGAGTCTTCGCTGGGAATTGTTGCCTGAGGGGAAGCGCTTACCTTCTACTTCGTTAACATATTGTGACATGTTTTTTTGTGGAGGCTGATTTTTGATGAAAACATTTTATAAAATCAATTGAAACCCATGAAGCAGTGGGCAAGAGCTTATAGGATAAAAAGCAAATACAGGAAATTGTATTATTTTTGGCAGGAATGTCATAAATATGGGGATGTAATTTGCTAGAGGTGACAAGCTTTCCATAAGCTACTTGCCTACAGTACCTTTTATGGTGAGAAGTCTTAGATGAAAGCAGTAGTTAATAGGAACTCAGTGTTGAAAAGAAGGGCAGATGCTTTGGGTAAATAAGTGATTTTCTGAATGTAAGGTAGATGCCCTTGTGAGAAATAACAACTCTTTGGGCCAAAAATGTACTGATGTCCACTCCCATATAATGCTGTATGCCTTCCAAAGGGCCCGACACCCTAAGTGGCACACCCGCTGAATATCCAGCTTCCATATCCGGCTTCCCCTACATGTTGAAAGGAAGACAAATAAAATTCTCAAAATAATATTTAAATATTATTTAACCCCCATGTTTATAACAGCAGTATTAACAATAGACAAAAGGTGGAAACAGCCCAAGTGTCCCGCACCAGATGAATGTGTAAACAAAATGTGGAATATACATAAATGAATATTGTGCTGAAAAGGAAGGGAATTTGATGTCTCCTGCAACATGAATGGACTTTAAAGAAATCATGCTAAGTGGGTGCTGGGGTTGTGGCTTAGCAGTAGAGCACTCGCCTCTCCTGGGTTTGATCCTCAGCACCACATAAAAATAAATAAACAAAATAAAGACATTGTGCCCAAGTATAACTAAAAGAAATATTTTTTAAAAAAGAAATCATGCTAAGTGAAAGAAGCCTGTCACAAAAGGAAAAGTTATTTGCATGATGCCACTTTGATGAGGTCCCTAGAGTATAGTCAGGCTCAGAGAGACAAAGTGGAATGGGGGTCACCAGAGGTGTGAGGCGGGGAGAATGGAGAGTTGTGTCTAATTGGAAAGATAAAAAATTTCTGGAGGTGAATGGTGGTGATGGTTGCAGAATAATTGAATACACTTAATGCCACAGATCTTTACATTTAAAAATGATTAAAATGGCACATTTTGTTATGTAGTTACTGTAATTTTAAAAACTGTCAAAAATATTGACTTTTTTACTGTGGCACTATTTCTAGACTCTTTACTTCATTGATCTGTATGTCCATCTTACATCAATACCACACTTCCTTGACCACTGTCACTTTTTAATAAGTTGCAAAGTAGTATAGTGTATGTCCTTCAACTTTACACTTCCTTTTCAGTGTACTTTTGGCTAATTGGGCTTTAAATTTTTTAATGTAAATTTTAGAATCATTTATTTGCTTCTACAAAAGTTCCTGCTGGAATCTGGGTTGCAGTTGCATTGAATCAGTATACCCATTTGGGGAGAGTTAATGTCTAACCAATATTGGGTTTTCTGACTCATGAATATAGCTTATCTTTGTAATTATTAAGGTCCTTAATTTCTCTCATTTATTTTTTAATTGTAGTTGAACACAGTATCTTTATTTATTTATTTTTATGTGGTGCTGAGGATCGAACCCAGGACCTCGCACTTGCAAGGCGAGTGCTCTACCACTGAGCCACAACCCCAGCCCCTCAGCTATGTCTTAGATTCAGATCTATCTTTATTTATTTATTTTTAGACAGATTCGTCCATAAGTATTTCATGCTTTTGTTTCTTTCCATATTTTTATTGGTGAGTTGTAGTTACACATAAGGATAGGATTGTTGTTACGTGTTCATACGTGCAGTGCACACAGTAATAATATGGTTTGGCCAATATCCCTCCCCAGCACTTCCCCACCTCCTTTCCTCCCATCCCTTGTCTCTTTCCTCTCTTGATCTACTTTTGATTTTCATGAGATCCTTACCCTCATCTTCTTTTTCTTTTTTCCAACTTCCATATGAGAGAGAAAATATTTCATTTAGATTTTTTCAATTTCTTTTATTCATTGCTAGTATGTAGACGTAGAGTAAATTAATGCTAAACCTTGCTAAGCTCTCTTATTTATTTCAATAGTATTTTTATGAATTCCATTGGGTTTTCCACATAAATAATTATATTGTCTACAAATAAAGACAGTTTTACTTCTGCATTTGTATGCCTTTTGTTTCTTTGTCTTTCCTGTTTTGCTCTGGCAAGAACCCCAGGACCATATTGAATTAGAAGTGGTGAGAGAGAATGCTCTTCCAGAGCTCCCTTAGGGCGAAACATTCTTTTTTTTTTTTTTTACCATTAAGTTTGATTTCATTGCATTTTTTTTTTTAAAGATGCTTTTTATCAGGTTGAGGAAGCTCCCTTTTGTTCCTAATTTGCTAAGGAATAGATGATGTCATTTATCATCAATTTTGAAATTTCAAGCCAACATTGTATTTCTGGAATAAATCATGTGTAGTCATTAAGCCGTTGTTGGCATCAGTTAAGATTTTGTGAAGAATTTTTTGGATCTGTGTTCGTTAAAGATATTGTTGCTGGCTACTGGTTTAAGATAAGGTGGGCTCCATATAATGATTTGGGAGATGTTCTGTATTTACTTTTCCAAAAGAGTTTCTGTAATATTGCTATGTGTCTACATTGAACATTTGGTAGAATTCATAATTGAACTCATCTAGTCCCAGAATTTTTTTGTAGGAGTTTTTACATGATTTTATAATAATTCTAGATTTACAGAAGGGTTACATGGTTAGACAGAAAGTTGCCATGTGTCCTTCACTCAGCTCTTTGTAGTAAATCCTACATGACTATAGTGCATTTGTCTGTAGTAACGTCCCCACTTTGCTTCTGTTAGTAATTGTGCCTTCTCTTATTCTGTACTTGCTGCCCTCTCTGTTTTTCCTGTATGATCTGACCAGACGTTTATCAAAGAACCAGCCTTGGGTTCGGGTTTTATTTTGTTTTTTCCTCAGTAACATTCTAAAGTCTCATGTTATGTAATAAGTGAAAACAAATGTAGCCACTGCTGCTTTTTTTTAACCTGTAGTTGAAATAATTTTAATTTAATAATTTTCAGATGGCTGTCTCACTCTGTGGTTTCCTCATTGAATGACTACGTTTTTATGCTTTTCAGTTGACCCATTTGTAGTTCCTCTGGTTTAGAATATTAGTTTTCTCTATGGAATTCAACATTTAACTTGTACTTTGGGATGAGATACTGGTCCAGTTTTTGTGTGTGTGTAGTGGGGTGGTACTAGGGATTGAATTCAGGGGCACTCAGCCGCTGAGCCACATCCCCAGCCCTACTTTGTGTTTTATTTAGAGACAGGATCTCACTGAGTTGCTTAGTGCCTCACTTTTGCTGAGGCTGGCTTTGAACTCACAATCCTCCTGTCTCGGCATCCTGAGCCCCTGGGGTTACAGGCATGCACCAGCCACCATGCCTGGCTGCTGGTCCAGTATTCTAAGGCTTAATTGCAGTTTTAAATACTTGGAGGAAGAATTTAGAGGAATTAAGGCAAGTTGATATTTTCATATTTATTCATTATGTAAATAAGTTTTAATAGGCAGTTTAACCTTTTTCTCCAAAATGTTTTTCTTGTCACAAACTGGATTTTTTTTTCACCTCCTTTAGAAGTTACCCTATGTCTAGAAATTTAAGAACCTTGTTTTTTTTGAGTTACCTTATTCACTACCTTCAGTAAAATGATAATTAAAATACTTAAAATATCTAAATATTTCCATTTTGAGAATGCTAAAATGAATTAAGGTTATATACCCTTGACTTTTATAAAGAGATAATAATTTAAGAAATGTTAATATTTTTAAGATTCTTGTTTTTCCCCCTTTTGCTGTTGGTAGATTTAAGATGAGTAATCAAAATACATACCTAAAATTTTTTAGTGTTTTGAGTGAATAGTTTTCTCTATTCATCTCTCAATCAACATTCCTAATTAGCAATGTCCTAAATTCAAGGTGATTTGCACTTTTAGTTGCTCAAGAATTGATTATAAAGGTATTCATAGTCACTGGGCAGTTGATTTTTATTATTTCAGAGTTTAACAATTAGGGAAAAAAACTGCATTACTAAGGGTTGTATAAGTCCTCATTTCTCATAAAGTTTTAACACTTAGAATAATTAAGGTAATTGTGGCCAATGGTAACTACCAGTGAAGTAAAGACCAGATTATGTATCATAGAGTTCACCAATACTCGTAAAATGTCATTCCTTCTGGTAAATGACTGATCCATGTGTATCCCACATGATTGCATATATGGATGTGTGGTTTTGTTTTTGTTTTTGTTTGATATGACTACTACTAATATATACTGGCTATTTCATTTTCAGAAGGGGGCCATCTGGACCAAGATTTGGACCTAAAAATGATAAAATTAAGCAGTAAGTTCCTGAATGCTTATTTAAATCCATATTTTCATGTGAACTGGGGTGTTTTTGTAAACAGAATTTTATTGGAATGCAGCCATGCCCATTTGTTTTCATATTATCTGTAGTTGCTTTCTAGCTATAATGGCAAAGTTGAGTAGTTATGACAGAGAATTGAAACAAAGAAATACTTTATGACCCATGAAATCTAAAATATCTTGACCCCTAAAATAGACAGTATAACTACTGGGTTATAGAAACCTAATTATATTTTCACAAAGTCACTTTGGAATTATAACTCAGCAAATGCAGAATTGATGGCTTCTCTTAATTGCTTTATGTCAAATCCACTTATTTAGCATAATCTGAAGGTCTCTTTTGGTTTTGGTTTTAATTTATCATTTGATTGCCATTATCAGAATCATAATAGATTTTTTTTTTAATGTACCGCAGCTTTTACTTACTTCCAGAATTTTTTCATCTCTAATATTTAGGCTAATCCCTATATTGATCTTAGTTTCATGGCTAATTTTTGGTTTAAAACCTTTGCTGTACATGTGTTACTTGGTGGTAGAAGTATGACATGAATAACAGGCTGTAGTGAATGTACCTGATGTTAGAAAGATGGGGCCTTGTTGAAAGGGAGAGGAAAGTCAGAGCAGTGAGTCACGTGAGGCCAGGTCCTGGAAACCAACCAACCTGCAAAGACTAACTGTGGAAGATAAACTGAATAACTCATGTTCAGGACCTAAGGAAGGGTAATAGCCACTGCCCTAATTCTGGGTATAGTTGAAAAGGTACTGACTGGAGTCTGTAGGAATTGGTGAGGCAGTTGGATTTAGTCAAGTACCGTTGGTGTAATAAATATATCCATACTTAGCCTAATCCCGACCTTACTTCATTCTAAGATACAGAACCAAGGTACAGGCCGAGTATCCCTTATCTGAACTGCTTGGGTTCTGAAAGTTTCAGATTTCAGATTATTTCTAAATTTTGGAACATTTGCATGTACATAATGAAATATATTGGGGATGGGACCCAAGTCTAAACATGAAATTTATTTTTAATTCTTACATCCATAGCTAGAAGATAATCTTATACGATACTTTTAGTGTGCCTGTATTTTGACTACAGCCCATCACAGGGTGTAAGGGAGGAATTTTCCATGTGTGGCATTATGTCAGCACTCTAATAAAAGTTTTAGATGTTGGAGCACTTTGGATTTGAAATTTTTCGGATTAGGGATATTCAGCCTGTACCAACATGTTGATTAGAGTAGTGGACTTGCTGAATTAACTTTCTACTGCTGTGTAACAAATTATCAAGAGCTTAGCAGTTTAAAACAACACATATTTATCATCTCAGCTTCTATGAGACCGGAAGTTCAAGCACTGCTTAGGGGTGCCCTCTGCTATAGATTTCACAGCCTACGGTCAAGCTATTAGTAGGTGTATAGCTCACTTGCAGCTTATGATCAAGCTCAGGTGGTTGACAAAATTCACTTCCTTGCAGCTGAAAAACTCATGGTACTCACTGCTTCTAGACCAGCAGCAGAGAGAATGTTTACTGCTTCCAGTTTCTGATTTGCCAGTAAAGTTACAAGCTGCTTTTGGGTTCAGGCCATTCATTACATTACAAAAGGAAGAGTAACCAGAAATACCAGCTTCTAGGATCATTGTCCCACACTCCAAAAATGATACCAAATGAGAGGGCCCAGTGGCTGCAATACCATTGTATATCCTATTACAAAAGAGCTATTTCTCACTGCAGCTAAGTGGTTTTTATAGTCTGCAGATATAAGCTGCGGGAAGTTTATACCTCATCAGTACCTGGGAATGATGAGAAACTATCTGTGTCAGTCCCCTAAGGAAGACATGGAGGTTGATGGGAGATGGCCTCATGAGCCACTCATTTGGTCAGTGTTCCACGGGATTCACAAGATATTCTGCCAGGACTCAGATGAAAGGTGATTCAAGCATACATGGATGCTGCAAGGGTGTCATTGAGTAATGGCTGAGAGTAATTCCCTACTTGGAGCCAGGGTAACTTCTCTATTTACCCACATGGTTGTTCCTGGTGTGATATACTTCCGCAGAGTGAGCCTGGTGCAGGAAGTGGCCTCTTGGGTCTGTGAAAAATGATTTTACAGCTGAACCCTAAAAACCATTGCCATTACAGAATATGTATGTGTGTTAGTAACTGCTAGACACACACACAAACACACACGCGCGCGCGTACATACTTAAACTACCACAATCACAGGATTGTAAAATAATAAAGAGTTGTGGAGTAAGTGTACTAGTTCTTACGGTGGAGCTGAAGACGTGAGTAGATTTAGTTAGAAGACAGCTTTGAAATGCAGACTAAACCTTGATGGCCCAACTTCATGAAGGGGACATGACTCACCAGTGTGTCCAGCCAAGGTGGCAGATACAGTTTGATACACCACTTACCCAAGAAAAAACTCCCTGATATTAGTTTAGCATCCAGAATTAGTCAGTTTCTTTAAAGATAAGTTATCACCACTTAATTTGTAACATTTAGGGCATTTCTTGACTATATAGATTAGCAGTATTATTGGTTTATTTTAATTTGACCACTAATTATTAATGTTGATAATAGATTAATACCACAAAAATTACACCATCCAGTTTTAGGGAAAATTTTTTTGGGGGAAAGATTTTTTAAACATTCACATGTCTATATAAAATTGTATTCTCTTTGGAATGTTTCCTTTGCTTTTAAATTCAATAACAACACTTCAAATGCCTTTTTGGTGACTTTAGACATTCTCTGTTATCAGTAGGGAATCTCTCAACTAGAGCCTTGGTCCAGATCCCCAGAGAATGGTTCCATGATATAATAGTTATATATGTGTAGTTGCAAAAATACAACATAAATTTAAAACACTTGTCAACAATACCTTAAAAGGCCACAAGATGGGGATGTTAACTATGAAAATAAATATTTACAAACTAAGGATGAGTGTATGTGTGTTCGTGTACATGTGCACATCAGTATGATTTTTTTTTCTTGAAAAGCACTGGCATTTATCACTCTCATGTCAAGCGAGACAATTTATCATTTTCATTTTAAAAGTGAGAAAATACAAGACTAAAAGGCTCATGAGGTGACTTTCACAGTTACGTGCATAGCAAATGGCAAGTTGGATTGCAAGTCTGGTTCTGAATGAATATAAAACCCATGATTGTCTAGACTACACCACTAGCTTACCTACTGATGATTAGATTAGAGGACACATCAGGAATCCTGTACTATCAGACTCAAAGAAGATTTAAAACTGCATAAAGAATTCCTTTTCCTCTTTGTAGCTCCTCTTTTCCTAGGTATTTTCTCTTTTGTGTCCTTTCTTCTACCATATGACCTTATAGTCATGATGTAAATCTCTTACCTTCCTTTACAAACTTGCTTTTCCTTTGAGTTCTTAATTTTCTGTTTCACCCATACCCAGTTAATCACTTGGTACTTAAAATAGCTCCTCCTTTTAAATATATTCCCTTAGCCTAGAGCTTCCCACTTTCCACCATCTCCTTCCAGGTCATTCTTTGTACCCTCAGGACTCAGCAATGGAATCTTGATGTCATCTCTGACTTAGGCTGAATTTTTCTAGGCTACGTGAGTGATACCCAGGGCATCCTTCCATAATAGCACTTAATACATGTCAGTAGAATCACAGATATCAGTTTTCCACATTAAATTGTAATCATCTAAATATCAGGCTCATTCATGTATGTATCCTTAATGGAAAACATAACTTCTGAATAAGTGTTTTTTGAATGACAGAAATATTTAGATTAGACAGTATTTGCTGAATGCTTGCTTAGGCAGGATTCACATGAGCTGGGAAATGAAAAGAAGGGGGCTGGACAGCGTCTGCTTCTCTCTTCTACATTTATAATAGGAAAAAACAAATGTAAAATAAAATAGAAATCAGAGGGTTGTAACTACCATGGAAACATAAAAGGTCATGGAGAAGTGTCTTATTGCTGTTTTGCTAAAAAATCATCTTTCATATTAAATAGTATTTTCTTCTACAAAAGTTGTATTCTCTCTAAAGAAATCAAAGAAAACCTCAGAAGATGGAAAGATCTACTTTGCTCTTGGATAGGCAGAATTAATATTATCAAAATGACTATACTTCCAAAAGCACTATACAGATTTAATGCAATTCCGATCAAAATCCCTGCCGCAGTCTGTCTGGGCACAATTCAGGAGCCACTTGTCAAAAGAAACTAACTTTATTTTTAGAACCACACAAGCCAAACAAAACAGCTCCTCAGGAAAAAACCCTCAGAGCCCAACTGCCACCACCGGCTTCCACAAGCCAGTCACCCTGACACCAGCCTCTCCACCTCCCACAATCCTCCTGCTCTTGAGGCCGATTGGCTGGGTCGCGTGGGCGGAGCCAAAGAAGTCCCCTAATGAGCAGCTCCGTGGAGGAGCCAATCAGCTAGATGTTGCTGGGGCCGCTGTGAGCCAATCATCAGCTGGCAGCTGGAAGTTTGCTGGGGCCCCTTTGGCTATGGCTCTCCGCAGAATTAATATTATCAAAATGACCATACTTCCAAAAGCACTATACAGATTTAATGCAATTCCGATCAAAATCCCAATGACGTTCTTCATAGAAATAGAAAAGGCAATCATCAAATTCATCTGGAGAAATAAGAGACTCAGAATAGCTAAGCAATCCTTAGCAGGAAGAGTGAAGCAGGTGGCATCACTATACCAGACCTTAAACTATACTACAGAGCAATAGTAACAAAAAACAGAATCGTGTTGGCACCAAAGCAGATTGGTAGACCCGGAGTATAGGATAGAGGACACAGAGGCTAACCCACAAAATTACAATTATCTTATATGAGACAAAGGTGCCAAAAACATACATTGGAGAAAAAAATAGCCTCTTCAACAAATGGTACTGGTAAAACTGGAGATCCATATGCAACAAAATGAAATTAAAATCCTATCTCTCACCATGCACAAAACTCAAAGTGGATCAAGGACCTAGGAATTAAACCAGAGACCCTACGTCTAATAGGAGAAAAGTAGGCCCAAATCTTCATCCTGTTGGATTAGGCCCAACTTCCTTAATAAGACTCCTATAAAGTGCAAGAATTAAAATCAAGAATCAATAAATGAAATGGATTCAAACTGAAAAGTTTCTTCTCAGCACAGGAAACAATCTGTGAGGTGAATAGAGAACCTACTTCTTGGGAGCAAATTTTTACCCCTCACACATCAGATAGAGCACTAATCTCTAGGATATATAAAGAACTCAAAAAGCTAAACACCAAAAACACAAATAACCCAGTCAGTAAATGGGCCAAGGACCTGAACAGACACTCCTCAGAGGAGGATATATAATCAGGCAACAAACATGAAAAAAAGTTCATCATCTCTAGCAATTAGAGAAATGCAAATCAAAACTACTCTAAGATACCATCTCACTCCAGTCAGAATGGCAGCTATTAAGAATACAAACAACAATAACTGTTGTCGAGAATGTGGGGGAAAAGATATACTCATACACGGCTGCAGGGACTGCAAATTGGTACAGCCAATATGGAAAGCAGTATGGAGATTTCTTGGAAAACGGAATGGAACCCCATTTGACCCAGCTACCCCCCTCTTCTCGGTCTATATCCGAAGGACTTAAAAACAGATTAATACAGGGACACAGCACATCAATGTTTGTAGCAGCACAGTTCACAATAGCTCAACTGTGGAACTAACCTAGATGACCTTCAGTAGATGAATGGATAAAAAAAAGTGGCATATATACACAATGAAATATTACTCAGCAATAGAAGAGAATAAAATCATGGCATTTGCAGGTAAATGGATGGAGTCAGAGAAGATAAAGCTAAGTGAAGATAGCCGATCCCAAGAATACAAATGCCGAATGTTTTCTTTGATATAAGGAGACTGATTCATAGTGGGATAGGGAGAGGGAACATGGGAGGAATAGATGAACTCTAGATAGGGCAGAGGGGTGGGAGGGGAAGGGAGGGGGCATGGGGTTAGAAATGATGGTGGAATGTGATGGACATTATTATCCAAAGTACATGTATGATGGAGACATTGCAAATCCATATGGAAATCCATATGCAACAAAATGAAATTAAAACCCTATCTCTCACCATGCACAAAACTCAACTCAGTGGATCAAGGACCTAGGAATTAAACCAGAGACCCTGGATATTGGTGTAAATATACTTTATATACAACCAGAGATATGAAAAATTGTGCTCTATATGTGTAATATGAATTATAATGCATTCTGCTGTCATATATTTTTTAAAAAAAAGTATATCCTGGGTGGGGTTGTGGCTCAGTGTTAGAGCACTTGCCTAGAATGTGTGAGGCACCAGGTTCAAGTCTCAGCACTGCATATAACTAAATGAATAAAATAAAGGTAAAAAAAAAGTTGTGTTCTGTGTATGAAAACATCTTGAAATATAGAAATACATGAGATTTTCTATCACTGAATAAAGGTTATAGAGTTTCTAGAGTGTTATGCCAGTGGATAGTAATCTATGAAGAAGAGATTATTCATTGATCACTTAATAAAACAACTAAAATGTTGGAATATCCCCATTAGAGATGTGTTACATTGTACCATATTCTTGAGGTACAATTCCTAGGTTTATGATAATCTAAGAATTAATCTAGAATTTTATGGATTCTGTCCCAGTTCATCTGTGTGCCTGTTATCTGTGGAATCTTTTGCTTATGGAGCCTCTGGGACTTTAGGTTTTGTTTTTAAAACAAAATTGTGTAGTATAGGTATGTAAATATCCATAATAACAATAATCTAATCTTGTGGAGAAGCAGTAGTACATTGTGTCCACTCCTGTCCTGCCACACTGTCTTACTTTGGCCTGTTGACTATCATTGCTTGTTTTAAATGGGGAAAAAAAAAAACTACCTGGAAGTTTCAAGATTGGCCCATTGTGAACATTGGATTAGCTTCCATTTCATAGTTAAGTGAAGGGCTCTGTAATCACTGCTTTGTTTCTTTCAAGTAACTAGATATGCTTTGCAGGATTCGTACTTAAATTACGCACTTATTCAGCAAACATTTATTGAATGTTTATAAACATTTATTGACTACCCCAAGCACCCCTGTGGGTACTGTGGTTGTTAGGTAAATGGACAAAATAGGCAAGGTCTCTGCATTCTTTGAGCTTACCTTCTAGTGGGGAGAGGTATGTAAGTAAGTAGGTACATGTACTTACTGTTAAATGCTGTAAATAAAACAGTAATGGGATTGAGCAGGCTGTTTGAATGAGGTGCCTTCATTGTACATTTGAACATAAATTCTTTGTGGAACAGAATTAATGTTTTGTTATTTGTTGTTTTCGGAGTACCTAAAACAGTACATAATAGGCGCTCATTAATTATTTGTTGAGTAAATTGATTCATTGGGTAAGAACGCCATTGTTAATAAGATACACATCTTCAACCCTCTTCTTGGATACTTAGGAGTTGCCTCAAGACATCTTAGAGATTAGGGGTGGGGGGTTTCAGATCTGTTTGGGCAGATGAGAATTCTGCATGTCCCTGCTTGGTTGAACTTCAGTCTTACATCCTTCAGTGGGTTATAGTGTGGGAGGCACAGAGCTCTGAGAAGCTGGATGCTCCTGAACGCTGTGTGTAGATAATCAGTGGGTCACACAACACTTATCACATGGGAGGGAGGTGGTCATCAGGCGTAGAGAGTTCTTTCCAATCCACCTGTGTCTACGCTGTATTTTTAAAGTGAATGTTTTGAAGAAATGTTTGTGTTAGGCAAAGGGAAGAACTCTTAAAAATTACACATGACCATGCCTCACCCCCATTTTTTTCAGTTAGTTTGGAGGATAGAGGGGGGTAGACAGAAGAGAAGTGTTTTGTGAAAGTTTTTCAGATGTTCCCCAGGTGGAAAACTGATTATTCTTATGTAGAATGGGACTAGATCCTTATCACCCTGCACAAAAATCAACTCAAACTAGATAAAAAACCTAGGAGTTAGAACAGAAACTACCTAACTCCTAGAAGCAAATGTAAAGTCAACACTCCAGCACATAGGCACAGGCAGTGACTTTCTCAGTAGGACCCCTAAAGCTCAGGAAACAATGCCAAGAGTTAATAAATGAGATACCATCAAATTAAAAGCTTCTGCACAGCAAAGGAAATAAGAAAATGAAAGAGAAACCACAGAATGGCAGAAAAAGCTTTGCTACCTACTCTTCTGACAGGATTAATATACAGAATATAAGAAACACTCAAAAAACTTTACACACACACACACACACACACATACACAGACAAATGAATTAAACAGATAACCCTCACAAGAAGAAATACAAATGGCCAACAAACTTGAAAAAAGTTCAGCATCATAAAAATTAGGGAAATGTAAATCAAAACTACACTAGGATTTCATCTCACTGCACTCAGAATGGCAATCATCAATAATACAGTAATGTTAGAGAGGATATGGAGAAATGGAACACTTATATACTGTTGGTGGCATCATAAGTTAGTACAGCCACTATGGAAATCAATATGATGTTCCTCAAGAGACTAGAAATAGAGCCACCACATGACCCAACTATACCACTCTTCAGTATTGATCCTGAAGAATTTAAATCAGTGTACTATAGTGATGGATGCATACCCATGTTTATAGCAGTACAATTCACAATAGTCAAACTATGGAACCAGCCTAGATGTCCACCAGGAGATAAATGGATAAATAAAAATGTTGTTTTATTCAGCCAGAAAGAATGAAATTTATGTAATTTGTTAGAAAATGTTCTAATTCCTAGGTTTTTGATCTAGTTTGAGTTGACTTTTGTGCAGGGTGATAAGGATCTAGTCTCATTCTACATATTGTTAGGCAAAATAAACCAAACTAAAAAAGTCAATTGTCATGTTTTCTCTCCTATGTGGAAGCAGGAGAGAAAAGGTGGGGGAAATCTTTGAGGGCAGGGGATCTCATGAAAATGGAAGAGCAATCAGGAGACTGGAGGAGACCAGGGGAAGGAAAATGACACTGGGCAAATTATATTGTTATAGTGTATGCATGTAATAACAAATCTTGCGTACAACTATAATGCACCACTTTTTAAAAAATTATGGGAAGAAAGTTCCCATTCTCCAGTTAGAAACACAATTGCATGTCCATATTTAAATATGCATATATAATACTTGTTTAGTTGCCAATTATCTAGTGCACTTCAAAAAATTTTTGAGTTATAAGAGCCATAGGTTTCTCTTTTTAAATATTTTATTGTCATGACTTATTTCATAAATTAAGATAATGCTTTCTCTAGTGTTAAAGTGCTGAGTGACAGTAGGTAGTTGAGGATCCTTAAAGTTAACTTTTAAATTGGGTTTTCACTGAACAGTCTTAAATTTGGTTAGAGTAGGCCCCTGTCACCTAATATAAAGGAGGAAAAAATTTTTTGTTTTGAAAAGACACAAAGAAATTGTCTTTTTTGCCTTCTGGTGAGTGCTTCAGAAAGTTCCTGGGTGTTCACAGCTATCTTAACCCTGTTAACGTTTTAGAGAACTGATGAGCAGTGAAGTGTTACATTCACTGGGCAACAGTGTCCCCTAGGGTACGCCTTACATTTCCATTTTGGAAACTTCTAACACACTTGGGCAAACACCTTTTGTCAGCCTTTGTGTGTGAAACACAGCAAAGGTAGGTTATGATTGTGTCCGAATGCTGCTTCAGCAGAACATGAAACCTTATTTGAAAGCTGTTTGACTAAGTTTTGCGGTTAATGAGCATTCTGACAGTACATTTAATCTGTTTGTAGGTTACATTATTAGTCAGAGGCAGGACTAAAGTAAACTCTCAGTTAAATATTACCTTAATTTATATCATTTTGTTTTTAATTACTTGAGTACTCAAGGCCACAGAGGGAAGAACATTGCTTACGTATATTTTATAGTTTAATCTCTTAGAATGTGCTATTCTCTGTTGTTTAATAAAAGTTTCAAAACTGTAAACATTCTTAAAAGATATATATCTTTTTTTAAACTAGTGTTCAGAATCAAGTGGATGAAGTTATCGATGTCATGCAAGAAAATATTACAAAGGTAATTGAAAGAGGGGAGAGACTAGATGAACTACAGGACAAATCAGGTACAGATACTTCATATTTTTTGATATTATTGATCTGTTTTACCAATTTATGTCTTCCTTCTCTTGTCTAGCCAGCATTTAGGAATTTTGGCTTAGGAAATTAGTATTTGATTCTTAGATGTGTGACCTGTATAGTTTAATTTTCACTCCCTTTATTTGAATCCTCTTATTGTATTATTTCCTTACTGTTCAGTGGAGAATTTAAAATTCTTATTGAAGTGTGAAGAGTAGAACTACGTTTTCCTTTTGCCCCAGTATGTGGATATGCTTTATGTTTCTCATGATCTGAAGATATAAAGGTCTGATTACTTTTTTCCAAAACTTTTCCAAACTTATCTGATAGTTTTATTTTATGGTAACTTAAGTAATTTTTCTTTACTGACGATGTTACCTCTGTACTAACAGTTTCTGGCACTCACTAGGCACTCAGATACTGTTTGATGACTAGCAGAATACATGGTAACTTACGAGGTCTCTGGTAACTTAGTGACTTTCTTTACTGGCAGATGTCAGTCTTTGCGCTTCTAACAGTTCCTGGCACACGTTAGTCCCTCACTTGTTTGAATAGTGAATGGCTGAATACCTGATTAATTCTCGTCAGACTTGCTTGACCAAGAGACTTGCTTAATTGCTTTAAGAGTTCATAACATTTTCTTTCAAAATCAGTCAGTTTTCTAAAAATCTAACTTTCTTCACTTGTAATTTTTTTCTTAGCAATGTACCAAGTTTTTGTTTTTGTTGTTTTGTTGTGATTTTTCTGGTTCTAGAGATTGAACCTGGGGCCTTATGCATGCAAAGCAGGTGGGTGCTCTACCACTGAGCTATACCCAGTGCCCAGTATTTGTTTTTTTAAGGACTATTTTCTCACCAGCATTTATAAGTTTTTGTAATATGCATCCAGCCCCTGGGAATGCGTCTTCATATCGCAGTGAAAATGAATTGAGCTAACTGACCTGCAGCTGTGTTTTGTTTTTAGTTTTAACTAGGGAGAATGGTGGAATTTGTGGGTGGAGGATGTTTTCATACTTAAGAAGGAACAAATTTACAGAAGTAGAAATTAATATTTTCTTGTCTTTGTGTGACTAGATAAAAGAATCCTGTTATGTCGTTTAATCCTTCTCTCCATCCTCTGTGTGATATAGAAAGCTTATCGGATAATGCAACTGCTTTTAGCAACAGAGCCAAACAACTTCGAAGGCAAATGTGGTGGCGTGGATGCAAAGTAAGTGAATCAGAAGACCTGGGTAGTCCATGACAGGAAGGAAAGGGCCTGTACAGCCTGTACAGGATGAGCTCTGTGAGGACAGGGGCTGTAACCGTCTTGCTTATTATTGTTACATCTCCTGAACCTGGGCATGGAAGGAGCTGGGTAAATATTTGTTGAATTAATGAATTCTTTTGGGGCAAGAATCAAGGAATCAAGTAGTCCTTAAAAGAATGTTTTTACAGGGGTTCATCAGGCCAGACATGGTAGTACACTCCTGTAATCCTAGCAGCTCGGAAGGTGCAGCAGGAGGATCCCGAGTTCAAAGCCAGCCTCAGCAAAAGTGAGGTGCTAAGCAACTCAGACCCTGACTCTAAATAAAATACAAAATAGAGCCAGGGATGTGGCTCAGTTGACCAAGTGCCCCTGTGTTCAATCCCCAGTACACCCCCCCCAAAAAAAAGTGGTGTTTTTTCAAAATCTCTTACAGCAAATGGAATTAAGAAAAATCCCATATCCCTCATTATTCCAGAGAAATAAGGAAATTTTCTTAAACGTTCAACCATGTCCTGGGAAGCAGCTTGAGACTAGAAGTCCAACAGTTCTTCCACTTAACAAGCATGACCCCTTTGACCCCAGCACCTTACCTGTCAAATGGGACACTGAAGACTTATTCTTCAAATGGGACTGATGAGCATGGCCATGACTTCCTCCCTCCATGAATAAACAAATAACATAAATAATAACAAAATTTTAACAAGTTAAAAAAACCGGAATCACTATATGCTACTATATTCCTGCAGAACATTTTATAGAAATGAATTTACGTCATAGTCAAGAATGGCTAGTAATCAGAAAACTCTTGTTCATTGAGGTGTTTAAAAATCAGTACCAATATTTTCATTTAAATTTTTTCAAAAGTTAATTAAGTCTAGCTTTATATAAACAGGGCAAAATAATGTGCATTTGGGGCAAAGTGGAAAAACTACCATAAAAAGTCCAGAAATTTTTCAGGTTAAATAAAGGATTAAAGAACTTTAGTTTGGGGCTGGGGTTGTAGCTCACAGGTAGAGTGTTTGCGTAGCACATGTGAGGTACTGGATTCAATCCTTAGCACCACATAAAAGTAAATAAATAAATTATTGTGTCCATCTTCAATTTAAAACATATTTTTTTAAAAAAGAACTTTAGTTTTTAGTATAATGTGGGCCCTACTGAAAATATAGCTCCTATTTCCGTTAGTTCTGAGTCTGTTTCTACTTTTTTTGATTATTATTATAATGAATAATTTTTATAGGACTGATGTCCAAATTGCTGAACCACTAGTTGTGGTCTAGTCAGTTGTCAGTTAACTCCAATAAGAAGGGGCCATCCTAGTGTGTGTGAATAAGATCCACAGAAACTGCCCTGGGTCATTTTGTTAACTGTCATGAATGGAATGCCATAGACATGTCACCATTAATTCTACTTTTAGAAACATTAACTGTCACTGTTTCTATTTGTGATACTCATTAGATTTTTATCTGTTTATAATAACTGGGTATCTTCTTTCTGAATGAACCATTTTTAATCAACTATTCATAAAAATTATGAAAATAAATAAATTTCAGCATTTTAGGATTAAATGATGAATATGACAGTTTTATATAGAAAGATAACATAAACTTCAAGTGTCAAGTAGCTGATAGGAAACTGATTTAAGGTTTCTTCTCTTGAATATAAAACTGATTCCAAATAATCTTAGGCAACTTACTAAGTGAGGCTGTTTGTGACGAATCCAAAATATATTCCTTGAGATGGAAATTAAGGCACCATGAAGAAAGAAGGAAGAGAACACTAACATTGCTCTCCTGTACTTTCAGATTGTGTACTATAAATATGCTGCTTTTCAGAATTCCAGTTACCCACAGCCAGCTGTGGTCCAAAAATGTTAAAAATTGTCTCAACTCTTTCAAGAGAGAGACTGAATTCCCATGACTTTTACTACAAATATATTGTTATAGTTCTGTTTTATTATTAGTTGTTAATCTCTTACTGTACTAATTTGTAAACTTTATCTTAGGTATTCATGTTTAGGGAAAAACATAATATAATATATATAGGATTGGGTACTCTCCATGGTTTCGGGTGTCCATTGGGATCACATTCATAAGAACATATTCCCCTCCATCAGAGAAGACCTCTGTGTATTGACTGCCCGTGCTAACCGTCACATCCTGACAGTTGGACAGAGTTGCTATCATATACTTTTCCTGGCCTCAGAGACAAATATGTGAAACATAGACAGAGGGTCCAGACCCACGAAGGTGTTACTGTATCTTACAGTACAGCCTTGAATGGTCCAGTGAGGCAAAGCACTTGGGTTTGGGGGAACTCAAAATATTATTTATGAAAGAATGCAAAGCAGCCATCAAGTTCATATGAGAAACAGATTGAAACCTTTCAAGGAATGTACCTGTTCATTAATGAGTTAGAGTAACGTGGCAGATAGCAGAACAGATAGTCCTTACTTTAGGCTTTATAAATGAGTCAGACAATGTCTTTCATGTGTCTTTTTTGTGTGTTGTAGATAAAAGCCATCATGGCTTTGGTTGCTGCCATCCTTTTGCTAGTGATTATCAGTAAGTATTTACTGGATTGTTACTTCTTGGGGTTATTATGTGTTTGGGAGGTCATTTCATTCCCTTTTAATTATTTTCAGTTAACCTAGAATGTAATGTCAGGACTGAATGACTTGCTTAACTAAGTCAGGAGCCCTTATCTATGATCTTTAAAATGTTGTAATGTGTTTGTGAAATTTTTTGAGAATATGCAGAGGTACATTTCTACAAGGAAAGAGGCAGATTCTCAAAAGGAAGCCCTCTCTGACCTCTCATCACCACTCCCAAATAAGGGCTAAGTGATTTGTTCAAGGCCAAGACTGGCTCCTGTTCACTGAGGATGAAATCTTCATCTTCTGTTTATTGTTAGCTTCCAGGTGCATCGGTTAGCAGCCAGCATGTTGTTTTAGAAGGACAGATCCAGTGAATTCTCTAGATGATGTGTCATTAGTTTTATTTGGTTGTGGATTTGAACTGAACTACAGTCCTTAAAACATAACTCCTTTATTTCCTTAATATTATTTTTTAAGATCAAGTCATTTTTAGTATCTGAGTTTCTTTAAGCCCTCTTTACCCATGTTCACAGAGATTTTATTAAGTAGGTCTTGAAAGTGCCTCAGAATAATCATGTGAAAATGTTTATGAGGTTATTTTTTGTTACTAAGAAAAGTTGTCTCATCTGGCTGGTGGCGCAGACCTGTAATCCCAGCTGAGGAGGGAGGCTGAGGCAGGAGGATCAAGTTCAAAGCTTCTACAATTTAGGCCCTCGGCAACTTAGTGAGACCCTGTCTCAAGATAAAAAGGGATGAGGACATAGGTCATTGGTAAAGTGCCTGGGGTTCAATCCCCAGGACCAAAAAAGAGAAGTACAGTTGTCTGTTTAGTTGTAGGTTTTCGGTTTGTGAAATAAGATAGAACTTATTTCTGATCCCCAAATCACTACTGGTGTTGCTCTTACAGTCATTAGCAGATGTGTTCTTTGAATCTCTTGCATGCAGGTTTCCAACTGAGGTCAGACAAAGCCATCTCTGCCCCCTCCTTTCAGCTCTCTTACATAAATAAGTAGGCTTTCTATAGTCTACAAATCCCTGTTTTTCCCTTTTTTGTACTTCTGGTGATTTCCCAGTTTTCAATGCCCGTGGCCACAGTTCTCCAGTGTCCTCTAATGCAGTAAAGTTTAGGAAGACCAGGCTGTGCCCGAAGAGAAAGCCATGTGTTGGGCAGGCTTTGTTCAGCATGAGCTGGTGCTGTCAGCCTTGATCAGTGTCATTTGAACCAAAAGTACATATTAAATGTCTTTAAACAGGAACACGGAAAACAGGGTTATGTATTAATTGGTTGACAAGAATGGGTTCCTTAAAGGAAAGAAATTAAACAGACTTAGAAGATGAAGGGAAGAAGGCACAGGCACACAGTTTTGGGAAAAGAAGACTAGACCTCGATTGAAGATAGGAAGAAGACAATGAACTGCTATGAAGGCTTCCTAACAGAGAAAGAAAATTTCTTTTGTTGTTAATCTAGTTGTTAAAAGGGGTAGCTGTAACTTTCCTAGGTTAATCTACCACAGTGGATCTAAGCATCAGGTACATCCACAGGAAATTAATTTTTAAAATGCTATGGTTAAATGGTAGAAAGATTAGTAGAGGAAAGGGAACAGAAGATGGGAGAGGGAAGGAGAAGGGGAGATACCAGGAGGCTGAACTGGAACAAGACATATTCCATGTTTTCACAATTACGTCAAAATGGATTCTACGGTCATGTATAACTAAAAAGAATGAATAAAAAGACAGGGGTAGGTACAAAAAAAAAAAAAAAAGAATGTCCTAGCCAGAGGCTCATGAGAACTTGGGACTGTGTTTTCCCTAGGAGCTGTGATTCGTATTCACGAATTCAGTGTTTATGGTAACTTTATAGAACTCTGTATCACTGTATCAAATAACAAGATCAACCACATGGTGTCAAAGTGGAAAATAAGGAGTAGCGTAAAGAAGAAAATAAAATAATCTTACCATACAGAGATAGCTACTCATTAATAAAACTGCTGTGTAGTTTCTAGTCTTTTCCTATTATATATAAACATGTTTTTCAGAAATTAAGATCATATTGTATATATTTCTTAATAAATATATTGTGAACATTTTCTCATGTTATTAAATATGTTTATAATATTTTGGCAGTGACATGCTGTTATGCCATAATTTGATCAAAATGCCTGTGTTAATTTGAGTTATTTTGTGATATTCTCGTATTTTTTTTTCCTTGTTTTTAAGTTGTATAAAGTCAAGCCCTTGTTACCCCTTTCTAAAAGTAGACATAACTGCATTTATGAATAACTGCTTCTATATGAATCTGATTTTGACTTCTTTTTTCATTTTCTTTCTCTTACAGTTCTTATAGTTGTGAAGTACCATACTTGATTTGATGACAGAGATCTTCATTAAACAAGATCTGGGACAATAATAATTAAAAGATTGCTGTATAATTTAAATGGAATATATGTATATAACTTTCAAAACTTCTTTTCCAAGAAACTAAGAGTCAAGTATCACTTCAAATTGGAACATTGAGAATGTTCAGTTAACTGCTTCCTTTCTAACAAAATGTGCTTATGATAATTATGTTTAACACAAAGATAACTTTACGTTGCTATATTCCAAGGTCTAATTTGAAACTAGATACTTGCCAGTTTATTATTTGTGTATATAGTTAAATACTGATGACAGTGTTTCATACCAGTGTTTTAGTGGCACAAGGACTTGTATTATTGCATGGAGATGGGGTCAGTCTGGGGTCAGGAAGCCTCTATAGCATACCAGACTATTAAGCTAAGAGATGCACAACCACAACATTTGCAAGAATATCATTCTTTTCATTTTATGGTTGCTTTGAAGCAGTTTCCACATGTTTATGGGTGTAACAAAAGCTAAATGTTGTCAATGTTTCTGCCTTCAGCTATAACTAAGAACATTCCAGTAAACCCACTTCTAATTATACAAGGGAATGGATTATAGAAATAGGAAATTCAAACAGAAAAAAGGCCTAGTATGGCACCATAATCTGGAGACAATAAAATTATTGGAGAATATTGTTGACATGTTTGAAAGTGACCAGTACTCATAGCTACCAGTTGTGGTCTAGTCAGTTGTCAATTAACTCCAATAAGAAGGGACCAGTCCTAGTGTGTGTGAATAAAATCCACAGGTAACTTTTTCCTTAATTTTACTTTGGTTAGTAGTTTTTCTCTTTGACTTTAACCTTTTTGCCTGAAATGCTGAGGTGGGCCCAGTCAGCTGTTCGGATTTCCTGTCTGTGTTCTGATCCACCTCACAGGAGCAGATGTTGCACAGTCTAGTCAGAAGAGCCGACAGGAGTGAGTAGTAAAACTTGGGGGCGCAGGCCCTTCTGTAGACGACCAGTCAGCAGCCTAACGCTACGGGGTCACCGATAATCTCAGCCTGTTTTTATAACGATAAAGTACATTAATATAAAAATGCGCCAACCTCCTTATACTGTTCAAACAAGTGAAGATGCAGAGTAAGCGTGTTAGGAGGAAGCATTGTGATAAAACCAGATTCTTCAGGAACTTGTGCACATGGACATCCTAGGTTGGAGGGGGCAGAAGTAGGCTCCTGGAATTCACCGATATTTAAGAGAGTTAATGAACAATCCAGTTTAACAGATTTCATTTCTTTGATCATTTTAATTTAAAATGTCCAAAACATAAAATTTGAATGTGTTTGCTTGATTAATTCTACATTATTAGTACCAAGAGGCAAAATATTCTATTTAGAATAGAAAGAAATTTGGAGAAAGTGGGTCAAAAAATACTTAGGACACTTAAATTATAAAGATCTAAATAGCTAAATTTTATAATGTGCTTGAAGCATTGGAAGAGATCTAGGCGTTACATACTGAGGGTGAAGTTTCTGGTGTCCGTCTCCTTCTCTAGGTGTCAGTTATACAAATTGCATCTGAACTGCTAGTAAATCCTGTGACAAAGGAGGGTATGCAAAAAAAAATGAGCACTTTTAGACTTTCAGTAGCTAATAGTTCAGGAATGGAAATGTTTTAACTGAATTGGCAGAATCAATCCTGATATATGTATGTATTTTATTTAGATTGGAACAGACTTATAAATGGTTAACTTTCCGTTAGTTGGTGTGGAAATCTGGTTTCTTTAAAATATATATTGGCAAAGATGAAGATTGTTTCTTAAAGACTCCACATTTCTAGTGTTTCTCTTAGTAAAAGTCTGCTACTTTCAAAGACATAATTATTTAAAAAGTAAAATTATTTTTAAAATTTTTAATCATAAAAATAAAGGAACTATTTATATGGCATTATTGTACATATGCAGTTGTGTTTGTATTTAAATATATTGCTGCTGGGAATACTGGAGGTGGACAGGTGACTCTGGGAACTTTGCAGTAGTGGTGGCTTGGTTCACAGCTTATCATTTTGTCTGTCCTGGTGTTGATTAATCCTGAGACCCTTAAACGGGCTGGCACTTTTGTGACATTATTGTGGTAACACTGGAGACAGCCATTTTAAGATCAAGAAGCAGAGTGGTTCACATTGATGCCACACCTACGTCATTCCTCCCTTAATCACTCTTTTTCTCATGCAGCTCAGATCATCCTGCACTGGAAAAAATGAAGTTTACTTCCAAAACTGTCAGGATTTAACAACAGTGAAGAGAACACAGAAATTCAAATAGCTTTGTAAATAGTGGTTGGTACTGGGTGAAATCAGGTCACTGTTTTTATGTGTGAAACTTGCCCTCGTGACTTGTGTTTAACTGCAGAGACCTCGTCTTGCAGCAGTTTTGAGGTTAACTGGTCCTCCTCCTGATTGTCAGTCAGTAATACAGGTGGGCTTTTGCTCCTCTCTTCTAACAAAGCTCACTAGAAAATGCCCTGAGATGTTATAAATGGGGAGATTTCTTTATTAAAGGGAAGTTCAATATCAAAGCTAGAACATTGCCTACAATGGAGGGAGGCTAACTAGTACACCCTCGCGATAGCTCCCTGTGGACTCCTGCTGGTGTAGTCTTTCTGTGCATTTCTGTACGCTGCGTTAGGAAATTATAATGTTGCCGTTCTTATTACACAAATTGGCATCTTTGAGTCCTGTGTGGCATGCAGGTGTCCTGTGGCTGCTTCTGCAAGCATGGACTGAGGTCTCTGTTGCCAGCACCTTCTTTAGCGGGCTCCATGTGCTGTCACCACCCTGGCTCTGTGTCCACATCTGGAGCTACACTGTGGTGAAAATATGCAAGAACATGTGCCACTAGGTGTCTCTAATTGTGTCGTGTCAGAGTATCGCTCGGTCCAGGGGTGTTCTGTTCGTCTAATTTTGTCTTCACGTGGAAACGATCTTGGGGGCTGTGACCGGGGAGTCAGTGTGAATCAGCATGAACACATTTGAGCACGCTGTGTGGTGTTGACATCAGTGCAGGAAATCGCCACAAAGCAATTTAAAGACACCGTGGCTCATCAGAGACTGACAGGTGCTGTACACCTTGATCCCTACGTAGTTGTTTTTTTTTTTCATGCCATAGACAAACTGGCACCAGCCCTTAGACAGATGCAGGGTATGGGTGGAGTTTTTTTGTTTTTTATTTTGTTTTTGAGATGGGGTCTTGCTGTGTTGCCCACTCAGAGTAGCCAGGACTGCAGGCATGTGCCACCATACCTGGCTTTTTAAGTTTAATGTTAGTCTTACTCGATCTTTGTTTTTGTTTTTCCTGCCCCCCCCCAAAAAAAATCAATTAGAATGAGGGATATGGACATAAACTCTTTGATTCTGAGTGTGAGGAACACATGGGTAGAAATTAAAAGGAAAGCATGACTGACCCGGTTTTAGGGGAATACACATAAGGGAGAGCAAGGACTGCACCATGCTCCCGTGTCTCGCCAGCTCCCTGCACAGAGCTGCGTGCTCGGCAGGGGCTAGATAAGTGTGCACTGCTTGAAAGTCACAAAAACACCAGTGTAAGAGCCGACTGCAACACTGTTCCCTGGAGAGGGGACATGGTTGACAAAACAGTGGGACCTTCAGCTTTACCTAGAGAGAATAGTTCTTATACTAACTCAATATAGAAAATTCTGATTTTACAATATGCATTAGGTTCTTTTCATTTGAAGAGGTCATGAAATCAAGTCACATATTAATTACTTTATGGCTGCAAAGTAAATTGCATAAATCAGAGATTTTAGTAAAATGTCAAAAAAAACTGAGAAAATTCAAGCACTTGATTTTATGTCTTGGGTATATGTCTTCTTTTTACCTTCCACCTTCTTTCACTCAACTGTTTGCTAAGTGCCTTTGACATTTTAGATGTATGCTGGGAGTTGACAAATGTAAACGTCGTGTGCCCTGTTCTTCAGCTTCTTGATTCCTTATAACCATTTTTTACCAGTGTTGCCAAGTTTGGTCCTTTGTGTGTATATGAGATATGTATTTGTAGCCTCTCCGTAGTAAACAGTGAAATAAACTATTTCATAGAAAATGAAAATTAAGCATTTTGGCTTTTCAGTATGTGTCACCTGTTGCCTAAATTTTAAAGCACAGTTTTATTTAGAGTAACATCTGCATAATCACCCATGGTTTAGTTCATCCCAATTTACCAATAAAATACATTGCTTCACCAAAAACTATGCCAGTGTACAACCTAATGATGAAATCGAGAATTTCTCAGTGTGAAGTCACCGAGTCTCAGTCGCCGGCTGCCGGGGCCGGCAGGGAGAATCGGTGGAACGCTTATGCTTCATCTCCTGACGTCTATTTGAAAGACAAATCAATCTATGTGTCCCAAGCAGAAAACTCGGCACCTTTCCCTCAGCTTCATGGTGCTGCTCTCACAATAACGTGGAAATGGCACATTCCCTCCAGACTCCCTTTCCACACACTAAACTATGTCTTCTTGATAATTTTTAAAAGCATAGGAAGAGGATATTGGGGCACCTGTACCCTGAGATGTACAGTCTCTCACGGGGCTCTCAGCAGGCACCCTGGTAAGTGCATCCTGAGGGTGTATTAAGTCAAGTCCGCCCCTGGGCATGCGGAGAAGCAGCAGCACCAGATCCTCTGCAGCCAGCAGTCACACCTCGTGAATGTCCGTTAGATGCTCAAAACTGCTGTGGAGCAGGGAACAGCCATGGGTGTGAGGATCTGGACTAGTAGCCAAACGCAGAGCTGAGCAGGGCCAGGGCGGCACCTGTTATGCAATGGGCCAGACCCCGGCTGAGGGTGTGTGAAAAAGTGCACACCAGGAGGGCCAGCACCTCGGATAGTGCCAGGTATGTGCAGACTCGCTGCTCTTATTCCTTCCTTAACTCTCCCATGCCCTGTCGGCTTTGCCCTGCGTCTCTGTCCTCTTTATAGGGGTGGTCCTTGGCCTGTTGATCCTGGCTGTTTACAGTTCTTAGCTCATTCTCTTACTTTAATATACAACCAGGTCAGGCCATTCCTTTGCTTAGGCTCCCCCCTCCCCGGTGGAAAAGCTGAAGGTGTGATGTGTGCCCCTGAGGTCCCAGCACCCAGAAGGCCGAGGCAGGAGGGTCACGTGAGCTCTCCAGTGTGAGACCAGCTGGGCAACACAGTGAGATCCCGGGAAAAAGGAAACACCTGCCACGTCTTCACACCTTCCCTCCTGCAGCCTGCAGGCCTCGGGTCTTCCTGAAGCCCTTTGTGACCTCTGAGCCTGTGCCCTGGCTGGGCTGGGCTGCGCTGTGCTGGCCTCACTGCCCTCAGACACCCGTGTGCTTCCGCCTCAAGGCCTCACTTGTCCTGCCTTGGATGGTTTCCCTGAATGCCTTCATGACTTGGTCAGACTTCGCCTCTGCTGGCTCCCAGGAGTGCACCCTGCAGGCCCTCCCCTCCACCTTCCCAGAACATTTAACCCTTCTGACACTTGACACTAAGGGTGAGCTTCGTGACAAGAGGGACCTGTCTTGTTCTCTGATGGCAAGTGTCATAGTGAGTGCTCAGGCAATTCAGTGAATGGGTCGGTTATCTGAGATACAAAGGGAGACCATGATTTTGAAAATGATGTACCACGAGAACCAAACCGACTTGGCGTGCATCAGCACCTGCTATTAAAAGCACGGCCTCCATAACTCAGGAAGTCACAGAAAAGCAAAGGTCAAGCACGATTAATGCATCTGGAAGACAATTTAGGTCTGAGAAAAGAAGAACAAGGTGAAATAATTTGCCAGGAGGCAGGTTGCACAAATATTAAGCCCTTCACTGAAGCAGTAAGTGGTGGAATTCCCTGAAGAAAACCAGTGATGCAGAAGAGAGGCTCAGGAGGCTGCCCCAGAGCAGAGGGGAGGTCACCCCGTCAATGAAGAGGGTGAGGACGGAGCTAGGAGGGGAGAAAAAGAAGATAACAAGAATCACACGGTGCCCCCCCAAATAGAATGAGCATCGTGGTTTTTTTCTTATTAAAACTCAAAGTCCTATGAGACCAAAAGCCTTTGTCAAATTTAAGAACAGGTGAAGATGCGTTGGAGGCTGAGGGCACAGCTCTGCAGAGCGTTTGCCTGCCATACATGGGGCCTGGAGACCAATCCCCAGCACCAAGGGGGAAATCCTATGAGCACTGAGGCTGGAAAAACTGGTTACCTGCAAGGAAGCAAAAACTAGGTGTCTCCGTCTTCTCCATCACCAAACCGCAGACACGAAGCATGTATAGACTTCCATTCCCAGCCAGTTATCACACAAGAGAATCAAAAGCAATATTCTTAAAAACATGAGGGTTCAGAAAATACGACATCCTGCCTCTTAAAGAAAAATTACTGGAAATTTACATAGTGCAGTCAGCCAAGAGAGAAACGGAAACTGAGTGTTAATAAAATCAGATCATCTCATTCTTAAAACCCTGTGATGGATTCTCATTGCCCTTTCAGTAAAAACTAGACTTCCTGTCTTCCTTGGTCCCACCAATTGTCACCAGCTTGGTGTATTAGGTCACAGCTCAAACAATTTAAAAAGTTTAATAAAAGTGTGGGTAGGACCTAAACTACCAGGAACAGTATGTCTCCTGGGCTTGAAGGGATGTGGAAAGGGAGTGGTCACCAAGATGGAAGGAGAAGATTTGTGGGCAGGAAACAGACACCTGACCTCTTCTTTCTTCCTTATGATCTGATTCTAGGACTCCCCGTTTTTAAGCCAAACTAGAAACCAGAGGGAAGGAAACCGAGTGATCTGTGTGATCCATGCCGGTCACATTCTAAAAGGCTCAGAAGTGCATCTGGTGCCCAGACACCATTCCCACCATAGATGCTGTGGAAGTTGAATGTTGGCTGCTAATGGCTCACAGCTGCCCCCTTCTCTGGAGAACTGCTCTCAGCCAAAGGGAACATTTCACCTAGGAACTGTACTCATCCCCTGGGGGTACCCTGGAGCCAAAGACTGTGACCCCCTTGTCTCAAGGTGGATCAACTCATGCTGTACAAGCTTCAGAGGCTGGACAGAGACACACACACGCACACACCCTAGACTACCTAGATAACCACATCCTTGCTTGGCTATTTCCCTCCTTATCCTGCATCCCTTAATCCCTTAGAGATGTTGAGCCCTCCCCCCCAAAATCACACACCCCTGCATCCCTGCATCCGACTATTCCTAAGGAACTGTAGGTGGTTGGTACTAGAGGTGGTCCTAGAAAACCAGACTGGGACTCTGGAGCTGATGGCCCTCTGCTGGGAGGCGTAAGGACGGCACCCCTGGCTGGTGTGGTTTGAATATCAAGTGCCCCCTAAGCTCCTGTTAAGGCAGGAGTGTTCAGAGGCGAGATGATTAGATGTGAGCGCTAGCCTAATGTGTCCCTCCTAGTTTGAATGGACTGAGGGCGGCAACTGTGGGCAGGAGGGGTGTGGCTGGAGGAGGAGGGTCCTGGGGTGTCCCAGCAGGGTGCATCTTCCCTGAGGCCCCTCCCCACTCCCTGATCCACCTTGAGCCAGCAGCTCTTCTCCACTGGGCCCTTCCCCCACCATGTGCTGCCTCACCTGGGCCCAGAGCAAGGAGTCGGCCTTCTGTGGACTGAGACCTCTGGGCCCACGAGCCCCAGAGGAGCTTGTCCTCCTCCTAGTTGTTCCTGTGAGGTATTTTGGTCACAGGGACATGAAAGCTGACACTGGTGGTGAGTGGAGTACTGACCCCAGTGGCCCCTGACCCACAAGTGTTCACCTCCAGTGCAGTGGGAGGTCCCAGGGGAGGGGATGCCCAAGAGCAAGCCCAGAGCTGGCGCTGGGCAGGAACGGAGATACAGTAATTGTAGGGACTTGGGAAGAGGTGGCTGCTGCCAACACCAGAGCTTTGAAAAAGGAGAGTGACAGGTGCAGGCCATTATCAGGATCGAAAGCAAAATGTGAGAATTAGAAAAACTCACTGGAAGTATTTAAAGAGACCTTCGTTCCCTGGAGCTGGAGAGCAGGCAGCGCTGCAGGCCAGACCCAGACCCAGCGTGGGGCAGCTGACTTTGGAAAAGGACGCCCTCTCAGCCTCGGGGGTCCCCTCTGCCAGGTTCCAGGCCCTGGTTGGAGGGAACAGTGCCTAGAGATAAGATGGGGTGTCTGGGTAGATGCACCTGAGAACCTTGAATCCTCAGATTCCCCGGAGCCCTCTGGCCTGCAGAAGAGAATCCCCTGGTTGAAAGGTAAAGACCTGTTTCCCCTTCAAGGTTTAAAGCTATGCCATGGCCTCAAACAAGGCCAGAGCCTTCCAAGATAATGCTGGCCCACCTTGAGACCAGCCCAGCTCCCTGCCTGGCCACGCCCCACCACCCCTGGAATCAAGGCTGGGAGTTGACAGTTTGCTGGCACTTGCACAGATGGTGGGTGACAGAGGGGAGGCGGGAGCCCAGGAAGTAGCCACCAATCAGTTCCCTTCAACTTACACAACACTCCAGGTTGATGTGCCGCAGGGCCGTGCTGTGAGGGGCAGTGGGCAGAGGCCGCGGGAGCCTGATCTGAGAGCTTGCTGGTTCTCCGTCTGCCAGCGCCGGTGTCATGGCAACCCTGTTGCCCATCAACCACTTGCTGCAGATGTTCCTCATTTCCCAGCCCTAAATCTCCCTTCTGAATCGACTCAGACCCTGGTAAGACCACGTTTGAGTCACCTTTGCTCCCAGCCCAAACCTGACACACAGTGGGTGCTTTATATGTGTTAAACATTGGTTAATTTATTTAATCATCATAAAAATAAGTATCCTGAGGCTGTACCTCTACTTGTCACTTATTTATCCAGTCACAAATAATGATTGACCCTTCCCCCGACTTGCCAGATGCTCTCTCTCCTCTCCTGAGCTCCTCTTTGTCATTTCTCCTTTCCCCTTGTCACTGGATCAAGGATGACAATGGTGGCAACTGTCATCAGTGCCAAGGTGCAGAGCAAATACGACCATATTCCCACTCCCTGCTCTCAGTCTCTTCCTGCTTTCAGCCCTCATATAACCCATATTATTGGCAAGTTTGTCTTCCTAGTCCCTCTCCTTGGGGTGGCCTACAGAATTCTATAAATATGTCCTTCTTTATAGAACGCAGTCATCAGCTAAAAGCATGAACAGCACTCACCCAAGGCAGGGTAATAGCCCAAATCTTAAAACCGGCACAGCAAGGAGTGGGGAGAACTGGGCATGGGCCCGGGGTCCCTCAGGGGCCCAGGGCAGCCACTGTCTACCGAGAGAAGGCCCTCGTTCCATAACTTAAAATCAGTACAGCTTGCTCTCGTCTACCCACAGCAGACGTGAGCCCAGGCAGGGTCCGACTGCCATCCCCAGGGTCCCTCACTTTGCTGAAGGGACCAGCTGAGTGGTGGCACTCACAGTGCAGCCAGGTTCCAGGTGGGACTCCATCCATGGCCACCTCTTCGACTCTGGCTCCTCCAGCAGCACAAGCAAGAAGCAGGTGTCACTGACGGGCCCCAGGAACCCCAGAGGAGGGCAGAGGAGGAGAGCAAAGTGACGGAGGAGGAGCTGGAGCCCACCCTCCCTCGGGAGCAGGGCAGTGGCTCTGTTTGGTTGTAAGCGTGGACACTCCCACGAGCAGCCGAGGACCTGTGGCGGGAAGACCCGAGCTATCCCGACAGCCCGCTTATCCGGAGTCTCGTGGTTTTCCCTGAAACGTGTAGGACAACGATGACCCCAGGAGACCCTGCTGTCACTGCCATAAAGCTGACCTGTGTCGAGCTGGCTGTGCCGAGGGCCTCACTGCAGTGAAATATTGGCTGAATTGTCTGTGCAAAATGGGTGGGGACCTCATTAAGTCCAAGTGCAACACGAGGAAGCCCGAAGTGTCACTAAATCACTGAATAACACGACATCTTTTCTCCAAGTCTGTCCTGGAAATAAATCTTGTTTTGTCTGATGGGCGTGTACTTTTCACAAAGCCAAGTCAGTATTAATTGCTACCAGAGATGCTTGTGGATAGGGAAGTTAATCTTTGGAATAACTGGAACCAGAAAACCCAGGATTTTGATGAAAAACCTTCAAATCCCCCCACTTGGCCCCTCTGCTCCACCTCCTCCCTGGTCCCCAGCCAGCAGCGCAGAGGGAGCATGGGAGTCGGCTGGTTCCCCACCCTTCCAAGCGTGGGGACACAGCACATGCCCCGTCCTCCCCGTCTCGCTCTCCCTTGCCTTCCTCCTCATCCTGTCCCTCCTTCCTGTCCCCTTCAAAGCCACCATCATCGTATCATCACTAACACAGTCCGGTGATGCTGCAGGCGTGCCTCGAAGTCTGGGTGCTTGATCTGTTTATCTGCATCTGTTCTTGAGGGCACTCATTTCTCCTCTAACAGAAGGTGAATCTGAAGCAGTTCTTAACACCATCACGATAGGCCAGCAGCTTGCAGGACGTTTGTCATTGTAAACATTTGTCTCTGAGCCACTTTTGGTCCTCGTAGCTGCTGGTGGGACACTGTTGGAGTCTGGTTGGGGAGGCCCTGAATGCCCAGGGAGCTGGGGTCCATCAAACTCGAGACACACTCATCTTCTGTAGGGATGGAAAGGAAGAGACGCCTGAGAAAAACCCAGGTTACCAGCCACTCTTTGATGTCAAATCGTATGAATTTAAAAATATCATTCGATACCTTGCTGCCATCATCAGAACCATGTTTCAAAGCACTTAATGCCTTAAATGCTTCAAATGCTCTGAGACAAAGTACATTTTATCTCCATAAAATGAAGACCAAAAAAATGTAGATCCTTTAGCACTATGAAAAATAGTTTTTTTCCTTAATGAAACAAAAAAAAATGTTATTAACTGGCTCAGTGAACAATGGCTTCTTTTATACCGAAATTGAGGAAATATCAATTTTTGCGACTGTTTCCCTTTAACCTCAATCTTATTGATAGACACTAAGCTGAACCTGTTCACCTTCAGGGGACACTGCTGTCTCTCATTGGCCTTCCCTGTCAAGGGGCTTCTTGAGCATGATAAAGGTGATCTAAAAGTGAGGAAGGCTCGTTTCAAACATCAGCCGCCAGCAACAATAGAAGGCAGCCACGTCCTCAATGTTTTTCCAACTCTGTATCCAACCTCATGTTCTCCTTCTGATTTTTCTTCCTCTGTACCTTTACTTCAAGTAGTATCCGGTTTTTTCCTGGTTTTCCGAAAAATCTTGTTTTTCCCCAAAGTTTACATTGCCCCACCTTCCCCCCAAGCTCACGTCCTCGTCTGCGCCCAGGTTGTGTGGCCAGAGCCCAGTCCCCCATTTGATGCCTTCGTGCTCGGCTCTCCAAGTGCTGGGCCAGGTGGCTTCGCACTGCCTGTGCGTGCCTCAGCTTGCCAGAGACAGAACCAGGCATCGACACCTCCTTGTTGATTGTCAAATTTATATTTGCTCTAAGAGTTCCTCTTCCTTTCCCTTCGCCCCATCCCCAAATGAGATCAGCTTCAAGTCAGAGCTCATTCTAGAGGCACAGAGTCTTGTTTATCCTGGAAACTTGGCCAGCAGCTTTGAATTCTGGACAGTCCGCCCTACTTAAGGGGCGGCTGGGGGGCGCTCAGTGGGAGAGAAAACAGCTTTCCCAGAAGCGAGTTCTGACTGGTCCGCTTTTGAAATCTGGAATGATTCCTTCCTCCTGCATTGTGCTGGAAGGGCTGTTGGAGGCCACCGTCACTTGATGTGATCCAGCCTGTTTCTGTAAACAGGTGGCTTTGCTGAGGGCCCTCTAGTCCTCCTGTCTCCTGCCTCTGCCGCTCCGCCAGGGAGTGCGTTATTTCTGAAGGGACCCCAAAGAGCCCCTTGCTGCACTATGTTAGTCAGAGGCACAGGTCACCTCTGAAGAGAGCTGGCTTCCTGCTTGGCGCTCTGCTGGGATCGCGGTGGACAGTAAATATCGAATCCTTGTATCTGGCCACAGCCCCCAGTGACAAACTCAATCCAGATGTGACTGAAAGTCAGAAGTCTGACTTAACCATAAAAAGTTCAAACATGATTGTAACTTTCCCCATCATTGTTTTGCTTACTATTAAAAAAAAAAATTGGGAAGAAGACTTAAAAGAAATAGAACCCCCCAGGTCAAGTTAGGCTCTCTTCTCCCCTTAACTTCAAGCAGTAAGTATCTCCATTTGACTCTTATTTGTTCCGACCTTTCCTAGAGATGTCTAAAAGCTTTGCTCAGAGTCGGGCTATCGGAAGCCTGCGCAGATCCGTCTACTCTGCCATCCGTCTCCATGGCACTCTGGTCCCCAGTCACCTGGCTGCCAGCTCTCGTTCTCTACTAAGACTCCCATGGGATCTCACTGTGACATTCCCAAGTCCAAAGCCCTTAAGACTGTCCTTTGTGTAATTTTAAGTAAGTAATTTTTTTTCTCTGTTGCAGTGCTGGGGAGCAAACCCTCGGCCTCAAGCACACAGCTAGGCAGGAGCTCCACCTCTGAGTCGCACACACCCTGCTGCTGTAGTTTTCTTTTCTAGCTCACAAAGCAGAGAAAACTAAACAACTTCCTGCCCTAGGGTCTCCTCTGCACGAGGAGGAGAACCACTCAGGGCCACACCTCAGAAGAGCCTGCCACCCCTCCTCCAGGGCCCTCTGCCTGGCGCACGCCTGGCTCCCGATCCTCCAAGATGCAGTCTTTCATGGACTTTGAACTACCTTTTTTCAGACATTTTTTTTTTCCAAATCTGCCTGTTTGTTTATCTTTTCCTCTTCTCATGTCCCTTTTTACTTCTGTAGCATGAGATTTCCTGTTTTTCTTATGAACCAAACTTTGCTTTGAAAGTGGCCTTGTTCTCTTGTTTGCAGCTTTGTAGTGCTTATGTCTCATCTTTCCAGAACAAGATGATTTAGCTGAAATTTTGGGTAAAAAATACTTCATACCACATAAAAAACTTTAACCCAAACGGATCCTATATATAAAATTCACATAGACAACTTTTAGAAGACAGAGGGAAGAATCTCCATGGGTTGAATTAGGCAAAGCTTTCTCATGTAAGTCACAAGCCAGGGGTAGTGGCATAAGCCTGTGATCCTAGTGACTCAAGAGGCTAAGGCAGGAGGATCATAATTTTAAGGCCAGCCTTAGCAGCTTAGTGAGACCCTGTCTCAAAATAAAAAATAAAAAGGGTTGGGGTTGTAACTCAGTGGTAGAGCACCCCTGAGTTTAATCCCTAGTACTAGGAAAGAGAAAGAAAAAAAGACAAAAAGCATAAACAAAAAATACTTAAAGAAAATAAATTGCACTTTATCAAAATTTAAATCTTCTGCTTTTCAAAAGGTATTCCTAAGACTGAGCACAGTATTTACAAATCACGTGTCTGCTAGGGGACTTGGATCCAAAATATATAAAGAACTTGCATGACTCACCAATAAGAAAATAGACAACCCAATAAAAGAAATGGACAAAAGATAAGTAGATGCCTTACCAGAGAAAAGTTCCAGGTGACAAATAGCATCATTGGTCTTTAGAGAGACAAATGGAATTAAAATCACAACAAGGCACCACCCGTGTGACCCGTTGGAAGACTACAGGTTTTAGAAACCTGACACACCAGCATGCCAACCCTCCGCGCGGACGTGGAGAGTAGGCTGCTGGGACACAGTATATCACACGGTCTCCAGAACAGTCGGCTGTTCCTCATCAAGTTAAATCTATATTCATCCCATCAGGGCCACTCCTGCATGTTACCAAGAGAACATGCGACTGCACAAAGACCTAATTGCAAATGTCCTCCACAGTTTTACTATTTTTAAGAGTGGGATCAAACCCCCAGCCCAAGTCATATGCTGAAGTCCTAACCACTAGTTCCTCAGAATGTGGAATTACTTGAAAATAGGTGATTGCAGATGCAATTAGTTAAGGCGAAATCCGAGTGGAGACAGGCCCTCAATCCAATGTAACCAGTGTCTTTATAAAAGGGGGAATTTGGAGCTGGGCACGGTGGTGCACACCTGTAATCCCAGGGGCTCCAGGAGGCTGAGGCAGGAGGATGGTGAGTTCAAAGCCAGCCTCAGCAAGTGAGGCACTAAGCAACTCAGTGAGACTCTGTTTCTAAATAAAATAAAAATAGGGCTGGGGATGTGGCTCAGTGGTTGAGTGCCCCTGAGTTCAATCCTCGGTATCAAAAAAAGAAAGAGAGAGTTTGGACGCAGGCACATATGCCAGGAGAAGGCACGAGAACATGGAAATGGCCATTACAAGGCAGAGGGAGACCTGGAGCAGATCCTTCCTCACAGCCCCTGGGAGAACCAGTCTTGCTGCCACCTTGACTTTGGACTTCCACCTCAGAACCAGCAGACAACCCATGTCTGTTAAACCACCTGTTTGTGGTCCCCAGTTACGGCAGCCCTAGGAAAACCAATACATTCTTATGAGGCCAAAACTGAAAACCGCCCAAATGTCTACCCACTGATATCAACATAAACACAGTCTGGTACATCCACCCAGAATATCACTCATTAATCAAAAGAAACCATTAGAAAACACAACAACAGGGGTGAATCTCAGGAGCACTGATGCTAATTCACAAAAGGCAGAAACGAAAGGTTGCATGCTGCATGCTCTCATTTATATATCATTCCTGAAAAGGCAACAGCAGTAAAGACAGAAGTCAGATCAGTGGTAGCCAATACCAGAGATCAAGGACCAGGGGAGGAGCTTCCTGGGCAGAGGAAATGCTCCTGCAGATGCTGTGGGGCACATTCCAACAAGCCCAGCTCAGGTCGGAAGTGCATTTAACACACCAACCACTGAGCATCTCAGCCAACCCCCATGTTGCTGTTTGGCCTTGTGATCATGCCCAGAGCAGCAAGTCTCTGCCGCCACCATGCGACAGTGTCCACGGTGAAGGCTGGCCCGGAGGAAACAAAGCCAAGTGTCCAAGTAGTTTCTACAGAGGGCCCATCACCTTTACATGATGGTGAGGTTGGAAAATTATGAGTGGAAACATTGCCAGTCGGGGACCATCTGTATTTAGACTGTGATACATGACTGTACATATGGGCCAAGGCACATATACGGAAAGATGATGGATTTTGCTATGTGCAAATTATATTTCAAATAAACCTATTAAACTTACATTACAAAGACTTTCAAAGATAGAAGTCAAAGTGTCATATAGTTATTATGAACATTTTTGCAATCCTTACATCTATATTTTATAATTAAAATATATGTTTAAATTGAGGATAACATTTCCTTATTTTACTTATTAATTTACTTTTTAACAAGATATTTTAAAAGATCATTTTTTGAAACTTTATTTCTGACTATCCTACCATATGGTATATGCTACAGTTTTTTTTGACCGATCCATTAATGTTTGAAAATAAGGGTTTCCCTGCAGTGTTTTGCAATTATAAAATAATACCTAATTGATATTTTTAAAACTTGGTTGTTATTCTCATATATAAAAATACAAATGGAATAATTGTTTTATGAAACAACAATGATAAAAGACTGATTGAAATTACTGGTTTAAAAAGTGCTGCATTTAGGGACCAGTTGTGGCTCAGTGGTAGAGCCCTTGCCTAGCGCGTGTGGGGCCCTGGGTTCGATCCTCAGCATCACATAAAAATAAGTAAATAAAATAAAGGTATTGTGTCCATCTAAAATATATTTTTAAAAAATAATAAATAAATAAAGTGCTGCATTTGGAATGCATCCCCTCTGCCTCCGTACAGTAGAAGTCACGTGGGGCCTGGGCGGGGACCTGGGTGTGTGCGGCAGCTGTGCCCCTTGGGGGCTGAGCGGTTACAAGATCACACACAGCTCTTCCCTCTGTATGTGGGTGAGCGAGTCTTGCCCCCCTGCCCCCCAGATCTAAGGCTCGAAACACCAAAGGAGCCATTTCCGACCTTCCCTGGGGAACAGGACGGCTGGAGAAAGGCCCGGGCGCAGCTTTGGTTTTCTGGTAAAAGCAGAGCTGTTGCTGGGGTCCACTCCTCCCCCCCTTTCTCCAGCCTTGACCACAGAAGTGGCACCTGGAGAGTGGCACGACCATGAGGTGACGGACGAGAGGCCACAGGATGAGAACAGGGAAGGGGGGTCCAAGGAGCTGGTTCTTGAGGACTACTGCCCCAGCGCCCCGTCCTCTTGTGAAATGAGGGAAACTACCTCCCCTGTTTACCCCCGTCTGTGTCCCTTGAGGACGAGGAGGGCTGGGAGGAGGCACAGTGGATGGCGCTTTCCAAAACAGGACCCACCGAGCGCTTCAGGAGCCGCCGTGGGTTCAACGTGAGGCGAAGGACAGTTCACTGTCCTCCCCTCGGATCCTCCAAGCTTCTCGTTCATCAAGAGTCTCTGCGACCTTCCCTAGGCCCTTCCCACATATTTTCCAACTTGTACTAATTACTTTGAAAAATGTATACGATGAAACCAAAGTATTGTGTGCCACGTAAGTTTTAAAAAACTACAAAAGCAATCCAGTTGCCTTGTTCCGTGAACGAGTGCTGCAGAGGACCAGCCCGTAGCATGAAGGGGAACTGGAGCTCCATCGTGGAAAGCCACTGATAATTGCCAGATCCACGGGGTGCCCTGGAGCTACCTTAGAAGGGTGGTTGGGGCCTCAGTCCCAGCTCCCAGGAGCACTCTTTCCTGAGCCCAGAGCTCAGCCTCCTCCCTAATGGGACGCAGTAGGAACAAGGCTGGCCAAGGCCAGGAGGAGGACTCCCTTTGCCTTAATCCAAGGTAAATGCGAGGGCTTAGAGGAAAAGGATGCAGAACTCGGTCACCAGCCACCAGGTCTCACATTTAAAATGGGGCGATGCACACCCCTTCCCTGGAAGCGTCACTGTTAGAGCATTTCCTGGGTGCTGGTTCAACACGCCCACTCGGCTTCCACGGGCTTCCATGGCCACGAAGTTCAGACCCCGTTGCTAAGTCACCGCTCAACCTGTGATCCTGGACACAGCTCACCTCCCTGTCTGCAAAGCGTCAGGATAATATCAGCACTTGCTTTGCCAGTGCGACGCCAAGAGGGATCTGGTGAAGCACTCAGGACGCTGGCTCCTGGACACGCCTGACCACGCCAGCCACCGTTACCCCTGTAACTCACCCCTCCTCTGCTCTGTTGGCTCTTTGCCTTTAGCATATAAACACATTAAGGTTTTTTCCATCTTAAAAAATAATAGTCCTTGGATATTAGCTTTTATTTTTTTTTCCCCTTCAATTTTCTTGACTCCACTTTGGATTTGGCTGCATGTGCACAGCCTGGGACAATGCCTAAAGACTCAATAGTGTCCACTCAGCCACAGCCCAGCTCTGGTGGCAGGGACGAGGCCCGGACATAGCTCAGAAGAGGAGTGAGAGGTTAAGAGGCAGAGCTGTGTCTCAACCCTTGGCTCCACACTTTCTTGTCCCTTCTGAACCTCAAGCTTCTTCTCCAACAAGCCGGGGCTGAAAACATCTGCTTGGCAGGACAGCAGCAAGGTCGAGACAGACATGCACAGAGCCACCGCAGGTCGGATGCACAGTAAGAAGCCATTGCCACTTGGAGCAGAAACTATGCAACTCCTACGGGGACACCCAGCGCCAACACACCAACAGGCAGGACCTTCCTGGACAGGACCCCTGAAGCTCAGGAGGTAAGGCCTAGAGTTAATAAGTGGGTGTCATCAAATAAAAAAGCTTCTGCACAGCAAAGGAAACAACTGAGAAGTGAAGAGAGGACCCGGGGAATGGGAGAAAGTCTTTGCTACTCTTTGACAGAGGATTAATACCCAGCATATACAAAGAGCTTAAAGAACTTAAGAACAAAGTCAAATAACCCGGCTAATAAGTGAACTAAACAGCCACTTCTCAAAAGGAGAAACACAAATGGCCCAACAAATATATGAAAAAAAATATTTTACATCATTAGCAATCAGGGAAATGCAGATCAAAACTATACTGAGAGTTCATCTCACTCCAGTCTGTAACGGCAGTCATTAAGAATACAAATAACATGATAAATCCTGGAGAGGATGTGGAGAAAAAGGAACACTCTCACACCGTGGGTAGGGCTGTAAATGGGTACAACTGCTATGGAAATCAGTATGGAGGCTCCTCAAAAGACTAGCATGGGACCACTGTATGACCCAATGGAACCACTCCTCAGTATTTACCTGGAAGCTTCAAGGTCATCTTAATGCAGTGATGCGAGCAGAACCATGTGCACAGCACAATTCACAGCAGGCCAAGGGGAACCAGCCTAAGTGTCCATCAACAGAAGAGTGGGTAAAGAAAATGTGGTGTATATACACACAATGGAGTATTACTCAGCTATAAAGAAAAATGAACCATGGCCTTTGCAGGAAGTTGGATGAAACTGGAGATCATCATGTTAAGTGAAATAAGTGCAACTCCGAAGGCCAAGGGTCAAGTGTTTTCTCTCAGAGAAAGGGAAAATAAAAAGAAATTTGGGGGTAGTTTTCATGAAAATCAAAGGGAGATCTGTAGAGGAAACAACCCAAGGGGTAGAAAATGGGGAAGAAGGAGGAAATGATGTTGGCCAAATTATATTGTTATATCATATGCATGTATGAATATGTAGCAAGAAATCCCATCAAATGAACCAATAAAAATGTGGGGGAAATGGGCTGGGGATGTGGCTCAAGCGGTAGCGCACTTGCCTGGCATGTATGCGGCCCGGGTTCAATCCTCAGCACCACATACTAAGATGTTGAGTCTGCCGAAAACTAAAAAAATAAATATTAAAATTCATTCCCTCTCTCTCTCTCTCTAAAAAAAAAAAAAAAAAAAAAAAAAAGTGGGAAAAAAGGAAATGATCATCCCCTGAGACTCGAAGTGCATTGTAACTTTCGACCCAGCCGAGAAGAGAAGCTGATGCATGGGGTTTGAGGCCTTTGCCTCCACCTTCAAGAGCAGAGAAGGAAGGCATATTTTGAGTCTTTCAAAGAATGTTCTTTGAAAACAGACCGAGCTGAGCTCTGAAGGGTGGGTGAGGACTGGATGGAGGAGAGGGCGACGCTGGGGAGCAGGACGGGGGCTGCCCGCTCGCCCAGCTCTGATCACTCGACTCAGATGCGGGAGGAGTGGCCTTGCGTTCGCGCTCTGTTCGAGCCCCCCACCCTGTGCCGTGGACAGCCAGGGGCTCGCTTTCACCGCAGAAAAAATGAGATGCAGAGAGGTCACCTAAAGTAGGCTCTCCCGCTTACCGAAGGGGCAGAGAGGTGACGGACTGGCAGGCCTCTGCCTCCGAGTCCGGGGTCACTGTCTAAGCCACAGGGATCCGCGGGGGGCTTGGTGGGGGGAGGAAGGCAGGGCAGAGGGAAGGCAGGATGGCAGGGTGTGTAGGACCAGGGCAGGACAGGCCAGGGTGAGGAGGGCCTGAGGAGCGGCTGGAGGGTCGCCCTGGGGTGGGGCGTGGGGGACATCTGAAGGCAGACGCATCCAGACCTGGCTGCTGACCCCACACGAGGCCAAGAGGAGCAAAGCCCAAGGCAGCGCTCTGGCTGGGGCAGGAGGAGGCAGTGCCCGCCGTGGGAGGCGGGGTGCTGGAGAGGAGGGCAGCTTTGGAAGGGACTTCCCCAGAGCTGCCGGCTACGGGACAAGATCTGAGAAGATGAGGGCTCTGATTTGGGCGGGACACGAGGAGGTCGTGAATCGAGGAACCCAGACCAAAGATGGGATTGGGAAGTCGTCATTGAAGACGTGGGAACAGATGGGCGTTTTGTCTACTGTACCTAACAAACCCCCCCACACTCCGCACATGAGAACGAGCACTTTACGGAGGGGGTCAGCTTGGTGGCTCTGGGTCTCCTATGAGGTAACAATCACGTAAGGGGGCTGCAGGGACCCTTCTGGGCCCACTCACGTTGCTGTTGGCAGGAGGCCTTGGCTCCTTGCTAGGTTGGCCTCTCTGTGGGTTGTCCCACGTGACCCCCTCCCCAGCGAATGACCAGGAGAGGAAGAAAAGCCCCAGGCCCCAGAAGGGAGCCACCGTCCTTAGTGACAAGCCATCACTTCTGCTACTGTCCAGCCCGGGTACAACGTGGGAGGAGAGCCTCGCGGGGCGTGGATACCAGGGGGTGGGATCTGTGAGGTCAGAGACCCCAGACCAGCTCTCCAGCAGGTGCACCTATCATGAGAAAGGTAGGGTCCACAGGAAGAGCACTGGACACCCATACTCAAGGCCACCCTGACCTTGGCCAGGAGGGGGGAGCCATCAGAGGGGCAGCCAGAGACCCAGGAGTGTCCAAAGCAAGATTCCAGAAACAGCCCAGAATCAACAGGAAACGCTGCCATGATAGAGAAATATGTAAACTGTTAAAAAAAAAATCAAAGTGTCCAAAGTTATATTCACCCTGGGCTGCACTATTATGTTTTGGGCTTTATTTGGTTTTAGCAGATTTGCCTTTTTAATTCAGTCTCTTTGGTGCTAATAGTAAATCATTCTGAATTCCCTGACCCCAGAGTGGCCACACGCTGTGGCGGCGCGGCCTGGGAGATACTGGGAGTTTTGGACCAGGCTCTGCACAGACGACCTGCGGTGCACGAACCTCCCGGGAGGCTCGGGGATCGCCCACATACAGACCTCAGATCTTCCACGCGGGAAGTTTTCCCACTTCTGCACGAGCCAGGAAGCCACAAAGAAGATAACTCTTTCAGTTGGAACCGCTTCCTGCCCCCTGAGCACAGATCCAGCCTCCCAGAACTGGCCTTTGAAAGGACAAGCTGTTCCCGCTCCAAGCCACGCGGAGGGCGGAGCAGGCGCTGGCCTCCTTCACCCTCTCTCCCCCAGAACTCTGCGGGTGGAGGTCGCCGCTTCTCCTCAAAAACAAAGTCTCCTGTCATGCTTTCTTAATTGAAAGGCCCTTTGAGTCATGCTCTCTGAAATTTGTTACATGGATTTAACGGATCTGCAGGGAAGAGATTTTCTGTTCTCTGTGGAATTAAAGAACTCGGGAGACAGGAAATGAATAGAGGAGAATGTCCCAGCAGTGAAATCCCTCTCTTCAATAACACATGTCCCAGCAAGGTGTTGTCTGCTGGTGACTGAGAACTAATGAGTCACTCGGAGGGCCCGGCCCCGGGGTCTGGGCTCAGAGCCTGCACTTCTTCAGTAGTAATCGGGGAAAATGCTGACCACCCCAGATGGTGGTTGAAAGGATGGTGGAGAGACGCTGTGAGTAACAGTGCCCAGCGTTTAACTGGACACAGTTAATGTCACAGGTGTCTCTATCATCAGAGGAAACTGAGGCAGGGGGCCAACCCTGCCCTCGATGACGGGAGGGCTGAATATTTAGGTGATTACTGAGCAGAGATGTCCAGGCCCATCTTTCTGCTTAATCTACTAACGGCCAACAAGGCAGAAAGAGAAGAAATAATTAAAGACAAGACTGGAAGAACCAAACGAAAATTTAAGACGATTAATATCCACTTACCACGATTTCAGGTTGGTGTAAGCATATTAGTATAATAATCAGATTATTACTAATTTCACACTCTTAAGACTAAGAGCAATAAAAAGGGAATGTGTTAACATTTTATCACTTTCTATTGAAAGCATCTGCTTTCCTGTAAAATGTTTGTGTCACTCTGAAAATAAAGTTTATACTAATTATCTTCTAGGAGAAATCAGTATGAACTTAACGTAGTTTTGAGATAAAAGTTTTGAATTTTTAGATTGTTTGGATGAGGTAGAAGAGGAGGTGAGTAGTGGTGTGGGAGGGAGGGGGGATGTCATGGGGGGAGCGACAGACTCCGTGGATTGAGAAGCCACTCCATTTCTAATTTCCTTCTTTGTAAAGTGAGTTTAAGGGTACTTAGCTCTCAAGGTTGTCACATATAAAAATGGGTGGGTAAACTTGGTATGTACACCAGGCATGGTGGCACACACCTTCAATCCAAACACTCAGGAGACTGAGGCAGGAGGACTGCAAGTTTGAGGCCAGACTCAGCATTTAGTGAGAACCTCTGAAGCTTACTGAGACCCTGTCTCAAAATAAAAAATATAGGAGGGGCTGGGGATGTGGCTCAGTGGTAAAGTACCCTTGGGCTCCATCTCCAGTACCTTTCCCCAAAAAGTGGGTCCTAATGCAAAAGGCTGTTCAAACAGAGGAAGCCACATTCCCTTGGTCTGTGAACTTTCTCAAAAGCCAAGAGCATTTGCTCGTGTTCTTGCACATGAGCACTTAGTCCACAGCTCTGGTGCAGGTGTATTTTCTGTCATGTTGTTCTTGTGACCTGGACTTTCAGAGGCTCCTGTGTCCCTCTACTGGGTAGTATCCATTTAATAAACAATAGATTAAGGATAGTCCTGATTTGGTACCAAAGATTCTAAGTGGGTTGTGCTGGATCAGTTTTGTGTGCACTTTAATGTATCAGAAGTTCTGTAAAAATCAAGGCACTTCACAGACCCCAAATAGCTCTTGGGCTGTGAACATGTATTCTTGGGGAAAATGAGCCCCACATGGGGACCAAGGGCCCGGGCTCCACTCCTACCTGACCAGAATGACTGTTCACCTTTCCCCCCACACAGATGGTCTCTTTCTTTAATGAAAAAACCATTGTCTTTTCATTATATTTAATAATTCTCTTCAAGATAATGTAAATTGTTAAGAAAATTGTTTTATTTTAGTGCCTTCTGGAATGTTACACAATTTTTTCTTTAGCCATTATTGCCAAAATTCCTATCTTCATCCTAGTGCCAGTGAAGACAAAGATAAAGCTAATCTACAGCTTCTGCAATAGCCATCACTGAACTGCTTGCAGAACTTGCCTAGACTATGTGTCACTTGTATGCATTGTGAACTCACTTGTATGCATTGTGAACTATCTGTTGGTGCAGCGACTTGTGGTAGTGTTGGGGTATTTTTGCTGATGATGTCATCGATGGTACAATTTTCCCAAAAGGAGCCATCAATTGGCTTGGTGTATCTTCCTCCCTTCTGCTTGTCATGATCATTCAGCTAAAATTTGGGGGCCAATAGAGGTGAGGCAAAGAACCTCACCCCCCAGCTGGTACAAAGACCTCTCCACAGGTGTGGCTGTATACTGGACCGGTAGTCAATGACGGGTAAGATCCAATTACAATGGTACCAACCTAAGACAGGAGGCTGACACCCTGAGGTCAGCTCATCCGAAGACGGGTAAGGGCCATATGTAGTATTGGACAACCTAAAGCAGGCACGGTCCCCAAGCCACATGCTTGTTGTTTAAACAGAGAGGGGAAGATGTTGAGAGCCACAGCCAAAGGGGCCCCAGCAAACTTCCAACTGCCAGCTGATGATTGGCTCACAGTGGCCCCAGCAACATCTAGCTGATTGGCTCCTCCACGGAGCTGCTCATTGGGCTGTTTCCCTGCCCTTTCAGACCACGGAGCTGCTCATTGGGGGACTTCTTTGGCTCCACCCATGCGACCCAGCCAATCGGCCTCAAGAGCAGGAGGATTGGGGGAGGTGGTAAGGTTTGTGTGGGTGAGAGGCTTGTGGAAGCCGTTGGTGGCAGTTGGGCTCTGAGGGTTTTTTCCTGAGGAGCTGTTTTGTTTGGCTTGTGTGGTTCTAAAAATAAAGTTAGTTTCTTTTGACAAGTGGCTCCTGAATTGTGCCCAGCCAGACTGCGGCATCTCCTAGCATATGGAGGTGGTGCTGTTGATTGGACACTTACGCTCTCTGATAGAAAGGTGTTATTAGCAGTCTCCTGTTGTAACTTTTCCCCTGATGGCTTTTTCTGCTCTAAACTTCCTTCCTCTGTCTCACTAGCTCGAAAGACCTTCTCTTTTACTTGAATCAATATGTCTTCTTCTTCCTCTACCTCTGTCTGAACTGAAGGCTTTGGACTAAGCAAACCAGATACGAACGTCCACAATGGCAATGTGCCAACTGGCAGAGTCCCTGGGTTGTTCTTTTCTATTCTTTTTAAATCTTCTCCATGATGGTCCCACTGTGATATATCTAACAACTCCTCCTTAAAAAGCCATGGGCTACATTTTTGTATTATATCAACGTATGCCCTGACTGCTCTTGATTTTACTGGGATGCCTCCTTCCTCTAACAATTTACTTAACACTCTTTCGGTTTGTTTTTTACTAATTGCTGATCCCAATTTTCTACTATAATACAACCCAACATGATGATGCCAAACAAAACCGAGACAGAATCCAATAAAAATGGAACAACAAAAATTCAGTATAGCCTTTCTATCCTCCTGACGTGTGCATCCGTCCTTTCTCCCTATCTGTTCCTCAGACGCAAATAGTTTTTCCTCAGATGTGAGCGGTTTTTCTTCCCTCTCACTCATCTCCAGGGACAGGCCACTTAAAACAAAAGTGAAGCAAAACAAAAGAGGAAACTTAGAATGGCCATCCTCTCGCCCTGCCCTCAGGGGCGAGCAGTTTACTTACCCTCAGTCGCTCCCCGTGCTGCCACCAAATGCCGCAGTCTGGCTGGGCACAATTCAGGAGCCACTTGTCAAAAGAAACCAACTTTATTTTTAGAACCACACAGGCCAAACAAAACAGCTCCTCAGGAAAAACCCTCAGAGCCCAACTGCCACCACCGGCTTCCACAAGCCTCTCACCCCCACACCAGCCTCTCCACCTCCCACAATCCTCCTGCTCTTGAGGCCGATTGGCTGGGTCATGTGGGCGGAGCCAAAGAAGTCCCCCAGTGAGCAGCTCCGTGGTCTGAAAGGGCAGGGAAACAGCCCAATGAGCAGCTCCGTGGAGGAACCAATCAGCTAGATGTTGCTGGGGCCGCTGTGAGCCAATCATCAGCTGGCAGTCTGAAGGGCAGGGAAACAGCCCAATGAACATCACCGCAGAGGAGCCAATCAGCTAGATGTTGCTGGGGCCGCTGTGAGCCAATCATCAGCAGGCAGTTGAAAGTTTGCTGGGGCCCCTTTGGCTGTGGCTCTCAATACCATTTTCTTCTTCTTTGATGCCATGACAAGCATTTTCCCAAAGAAAAGCGTAAATAGTAAGTAGTGACCCAGGAAAACCCCTGAAAGTCTCCCTCACCCATGTTGTGACCACAGTATGGCCACCATGCCCATGTCTCCCTTTTTCCTGAGTTGGGTGACGAGGGAAGCCTGGGTTGTCAGGAGGTCGACTCCCTGGTCTTCTCTCTTTCCACCCCACAGCCTTAGCCCATGGCCTTTGGGATCTCTCTCCTGTGCCTATCACAGCGCCCGTCACAGAAGGCCCCGGGCACTCAGTGACTCAACGTCCCAGACTTCCCCTCAGTGGTAGGAAAGACATTGTGACAGTTTGAATCTGGAACGGCCCCAAGGACTCGTGTGCTGAGACTTGGTCCCCAGTGCAGTGATGTCCAGGGGATGCTGGTGGGAAGCAATTGGACCACAGTGTTCTGACCTGGTCAGTGGACTGGCCACTGAGGGTCAGTGAGGATGGACTCTCGGAAGGTGGTGGAAACAGAGGGGGGACCTGGTTGAGGGGAGTGGGCTTTGGGGGTGTGCCCTTGAACACTATCCTGCCCCTGTCCTCTTTTTCTCTTTCTACCTCTCTCTGCCTCCTGGCCATCATGGGGTGAGCAGTTTTGCTCTGTCACACCACGAGGGTGTGACGTCACAATGGTGTGCCTACCCTGGTGCCCAAAGCAAGGGAACCAGTTGACCATGGACTGAAACCTCTGAAACTCTGAGCCCAAATAAATTCTTCCTCCTTTAAGTTGTTTTTCTTGGGTGTTTTGTCACAGCAATGAAAGCTGACTAACATGTGCCATCTAAAAAAGGTAAGGAAGAGATTGCTTTCGGGCCCTGAACCAGAGTTGCTGAGTATCTTTTGCCAATTCACACCTTCTTCTAAGGGACTCTTCTTCTCCCAGAGCCTCTCAGTTCTTCACAGGCCCTCAGCCCCCTCTAAGAAGATAGTCTGATGACTTGAGGTGCAGCTCTGTCCCAGCGCGGCACTTCAGCTGCCCACTACTGTGGCACCTCGAAAGCAGCTCGGCTGATCAGACCTCTCTCAGTAAGGTGCTAGGGAGATACGGAGACTCTGTCCAAAAGCAGAGAAAGTTGGCTGGAGGGCCATGTGCTGGGAGCTGGGCTCAGGGCAGGGGTGGCCGCGGGGAGAGCGGTGGACTTGGCTTTTATTAAAGGGCCATCTCCAGTTTCAGTTCAGGGGACCACCACAGCACCCCACCTGTGCACGCACCTGTTCTCCTGAAACCTGGCTGAGAATCTGCACCTTCAAACTAAGGCAGGAAGCTTCTCATGCTCAGTCTAAGGGAGATTTGTGCTTGGGCCCTCTCACGGCCTTGGGGCGAGTCTTGACCAGGCTCGGGATTCCTTCAAGACTGTGCCTGTACTGTCACAGGTCACCCAGTAGCTGCTCATCATTTCTGCTGTGACCCTGCACAGAGAGGGACACAGTATCTATGGGGTGGCCCCCAAGCAGATGCCCAGCACATCTGGGCACACATAGTCCTTGAGTGGTCAGTCAAGGGATTGCAAGAGGCCCCTCTGGAGAGCCTTGGTCACAGGCCTTCTTGGGGGGGCTCCCTGCCGCAGTGTGAAGGGTACACACCCGACGGAGTTGGGCGGCCGTGCTCAGCTCACGGGCCAGCTGTCCACCCAGCTGCTCCTGTGGACAGCGCCCTGCCCGCGGCATCCCAAGGAGTAAGCGAGCTGCTGGCCCTGCTCTCCAGCTGCTTGGGGAAGGAGGAACTCTGGTCTTTGTGCAGTCTACCTCAGGGCTGCTGTGAAAACAGGGAGACCCAACCCGGAAGGTGTCCTGTCAGCTCTGATCAGAGGTGGACAGGGGATCGGGGAGAAGGACGCTCGGCCCCGGGGAGGTGTGGGACCGAGTCTGCCTGTGTGTTAGAGGCAGTGTCGCTCCTTCCAGGAGCATGAGCCCCAGGTAGTGAGTCCACGGAGGGGACCAAGACCAGGAGACAAGGGCGAGAGCGCAGCAGCGAACAAAGGAAGCTTTCCCTGGGTTTAACTTCAGATCAACAAGTAAGGAGCACAGCTCGGGAAGAGGCTTCCAAATCCGCAGCGCAGGCTGCGTCCCCCAGGAAGCCGTCCACGTGAGCTGCAGGGGAACATGTGAGGCGCACAGTTGGACGGATCCCAGGGTGGATCATTGTTTATAAACCAGACAGCATCACTGCGGGGAGCTCAGGAAGTCCAGGCCAGCAAAACAGAAAAACAGCCACAAAACCCAGAGGAGACGCCAAGGGCAGGAGCCGGGGCCGGGGGCGCCGAGGGGTTGTGCACATCATCACCCGCAGGTCCGCGTCCACAGATCAAGGGTGCGTGAAGTCTGGGGGTTTTTGTTTTGCTTTGTTTGGAACCAGGGATTAAACCCAGGGGTGCTTAACTGAGCCACTTCCCCAGCCCTTTCTTATATTTTTTACTTAGAGTCAGGGTCTTGCTGAGTGGCTTAGAGCCTCCCCAAACGGCTGAGGCTGGCTTTGAACTTGCAATTCTCCTGCTTCAGCCTCCCAAGCCCCAGGTGTGTGCCACTGCACCTGGCCTGAAGTCGGGTGTTTCAGGGAAGGACACACAGTCAGACAGAAGGCTTGGTTAGACAGCCAACAGAGACCGTCTCCATTCAAATCAACAGGGCGCGTCAGCAGCAGTTCTTCTAAAAAGTCTTTTAGACTCTTGAAAGATAATTAATTTTAATCATTTTAAGTATAAAATAAATATGTGATACATGATCAGGGCAGGCCCGAGAGGTGACAATTTCATAATGTCCTGAGGATAATGATACTGTGTCCTAGCTCCCCGAGGTCACGAGGAGCTGCGGTCCTCTCCACCCTTCTTTCCCAGACTGATCCACCAGGGCTCTCCCGCACTGGCCTGAGGCTCTTTTCCAAAATGAGCTACGATCTTGGTCTCTTAAACGAGGTCTCACTTTTCTTCCTGTGGTTTCTTTCATATTCCCATATCCCCCCACCGCCACCCCCGGGCCAGGTACCATCCTGTCTGTGGCTCAAGGAAGATCAGTCTAACAGGCTGAATAGCAGGACTGTGCTCAGACGTTCGCAGAATGAGTGCGGGAGCCATGGGCCTAAAACTACTGACAGGACATCATGACTTTTATGAGATGCCACCTGACTCGGGAGCCCTCAGGCTTCCCTTGAGGGCATTGTCACCGTACCCGTGGGCTTCCTGTCGGGGCAGGCCGCCTGGTGCTGCTGGCCTTGTGGCTGCGACCTACGGGAACCTACCCTCGGAAGCCGCTCATCCAAGGAGGAGGCCCAGGGCCCAGGACCAGCTCCCCTTCAAGCCCCGGATGAAGGAGACGACAGGACCTGTGGCTTGAGGCTCTCCCTTCCCTACTGCTCTGGGCCAGAGGGTGTCCAGGGGTGGCAGGAAGTAGCAATGAAGGAGACATCCTGTGTGTTTCATCTGAAAGTGACGCTGCCATTCTCCATCCCAGACACCATGTAAATGCGAAGGGCCCAGGACAGGCAGACCTCTAACCACGTCTACAACCCGGGTGCCCCCACATCACCTCAGTAGGCCCCAGTACAAGTGCCACCTCCCCGTGACACCTGTCCTGTGCCCACGATTGTCACCCTGCTGAGGCCTGCTCTGGCACCTAACCTGTGTGAATAGACTTACAGATGTTACAGCTCGTAAGGCTGGTTCTGCACACATGTGCATATGTGTGCAGCCCTGGCCCAGAGTGGGTGGTTAGCAGTGGATCATCTGAATGATTTGCTAAACCAGCAGGGAATCCCAGGGTGCCTTGCCAGGTGGAGAGGGTGCTGTGGGCTCCACGGTGAAGGGAAGGCACACCGAGAATCCTTCCATGTGGGGCTGTGTGTGTTTGCAGAAGCCTGTGTCCCCAGGACAGGCAGAGGGAGGCAATTCAGTTATGCACTAAGCACCTTCGTGATCTTGCTCCCTAGCGACCCCTGCTGCCTCCGCCCTGCCAGGCAAACGGGCTGCAGACCAGTTCCAAAGACAACACACTGCCTGCAGCTGGTCTGACTCCCTGTGAGCATCTTCCTGGCACATCTGAGCTGGAGACTCCCTGGCTCCAGGCTCCAGAAAGGAAATGGAGATGGAACGTAGTCCAAATGGGAATCGGGGTGGTCAATGTTTCCCAAGAGGGAAAAGGGTCTCCATGTCCAGAATTCCAGGAGGTGGGGACGGCAGGGTGGGGGAGGCTGGCCTGCAGGGAGTGCTGAAAGGCAGGAAGGTGAAAAGGGCAGGCTCAAGCTGACCAGATGTTGGCCGCTGTCCGTGGAGCTGGGAGTCTCCTGCTTTGTCCAGTGAGCCTATTTTTCTGCTTGGAGAAGAATATTCTATTTCATGAAAGGATGCCTTTTTATAAAATCAGCCATTAAACACGCGAGTGTTCGTGAGTCCTCCTTCACCGAAGGCCCTGCTGGGTGGGGACAGAGGCCACGAGCTCACTTCCCCGGGCACTGAGTCATGGAGGAAATGACTGGAATCGCCAGGCCTCCGGCAATGGGCGGACTTGGCTTGTGCAAGGAGGAGGGAAACCTGTCAGGACACTGGGTTTCTTTCTGGTTCTGCCATTCCTTGGCCGTGTGACCCTGGGCAAGTCCTTGTCCTCCCTGGCCCCAGTTTTCTTATCTGTGAGGGGCTGGGGTCCAATATTCTATGAACATCTCCCCCCGTTGGGCTGCTGAGGGCTGGCAGGAGGCAGAGCCCATGTAGCTGAGCAACAGCAGGCCTTGGGGGGAGGCAGAAGGTGGGATCCCATCAGTCCTGGGGCAGAGGTGACCCACCCTGAGGCACATGATCCAGGGACGCTCAACAGAGCAAACAACTACACGTTCTGTCCCCAACCATCCACAGAGGTTGAGAATGACCGGGGCCGCTTCAGCCTGGCACTCAGCCTGGCACTCAGCCTGGCACTCAGAAACTGGCCCAGAGCAAGTGGAAATGCCAGAGATGGCCAAGCTCTGAACAGTACCGACATAGCTGGACGATGACCTCAATGCTGAGGACCGGTCTGCAGCTTGGAGGAGCCGAGGAGGGACCCAGCACAAGAGAAGAGACAGATTTATCAAGCACAGTGGGAACCGCCTGCCAAGGCCACGGCCATTACAGAGCGGGGGCCTGGATGACAGGGAGCAGAAAGGAGTCAGGACACCTGATCTCTAGATCACGTTCTTCCTTCAGCAACCCAGGACCTCACCAGGTATCAACTGGAAGCAGTGAGACTACTTACACTTCTCTTCCCAGGAAATTCTTCTCCTCCACGGAGCTGGCAGCTCAGGATCCAGCTTCATCCTTTCAACAGAAAGAAAAGCTTCCTAAGAATGAAACCAACACATGCAAACCTCACTCTTGCTCATTATTTTTTCTGGGCAAAAAAAAAAATCATTTCAGGGGTATTTACTGCCTGCTTCAGGAAATGAGAATCGTGACCTTGATTCAGTGGTGGATGGACACCACTTGTAAATGTCTCAAGTTCAGGTTTAACTTCGGAACCCCTTGAATAAGAATAGAAGGGCTGGGGATGTGGCTCAAGCGGTAGTGCGCTCGTCTGGCATGCGTGGGGCTCTGGGTTCGATCCTCAGCACCTCATAAAAAATAAAGATGTTGTGTCCGCCGCCAACTGAAAAATAAATATTAAAAAAAATTCTCGGGCTGGGGATGTGGCTCAAGCAGTAGCGCGCTCGCCTGGCATGCGTGCGGCCCAGGTTCGATCCTCAGCACAACATACCAACAAAGATGTTGTGTACGCCGAGAACTAAACAATAAATATTTAAAAATTCTCTCTCTCCTCTCTCACTCTCTCTTTAAAAAAATAAATAAAAAATAAAAAAAATAAAAAAATTCTCTCTCTCTTTCTCTCTCTCTCTCTCTCTCTCTCTTAAAAAAAAAAAAGAATAGAATCTTTAGAGCGAACTCTGTGATTTCAGCCTTAAGGTGAGTCTGCCAGGTCACTTAGACATTTACTACACAAACACTGAGGATGTCATTAGTATCTGACAACCTACGATTGCCCAGCTCCCCTGAGGCTACCGCACCATGCTGATTTGCACAACTTCCTACGGTTCTTGGTACATTTGGGGTTTTTTTCCATTTATCTTTGGCGGGGGAGGGCGTCTCTTTGTGTTTTGGATTTTGCTTTTTTCGGGATCTGGTCTTACTACGTTGCCCAGGCTGCCCTTGAACTCCTGGATTCAAACAGTCTTTGTGCCTCTGTCTCCTGAGTAGCTGAGACTCCCGGCCAGCCCCGCCACACCTGTTATTAATCTTCAGCCCCCAAAGCCCATGACTCTGGACTGGGAAAGCAAGTTACGGTTTTATTTTCAGTTCCTTCTAACTAAATTTAACATCTCTTTCCGTCATGGAAATAGCCACAAACCCAATGTTGAATTAATGATAGTTGTAATTTTGTTCCTACCAAGAAAAACCATGGATGTCTTATATTATATCACAGTTGTTGGAGATATTGCGAAATACTGCCTACATTCAAAACTACTAGATCTTGATCTTAATGAAGTGACCACAAGCATAGTTCAGATTTTTCGATATTTTGACATTCATCATAATTCAATATCACATGTTTTCTTTGTGATCTCATACATCTTATACATAAAACATTTTCTGAGAAGGTTCCATGGGTTTTACCAGAAAGTTTCTGATGAAGAACATGCACACACACGTGCATGCTCTCCCCCAAAGAAGAGTTTAAAAATGAGAAGCAAGGGAAGAAATCTTCTTCCACAGATGCCCGACACCCAGTGGGTGCTGTCCATGTGCTCTGGTGGGCAGTTAATTATCTCTGTCCCCGATACAGAGCCTGAACTACCATAGGCATCTGTAATCTCTGTCCTGGCAGAGAGAGCCTGGCACAAAGCAATTTGTGCAATGGATGGAAATTCAAACTAGAAATAGGTCCTTATTCAAATCAGTCTTCTATGAGTGTGAATGTGTGCCCTCACACCCAAATATTAGAGGAGACACACAGGGAATACTACTGTGGTGTAGGGTGCGTGTAGTGGGACATTTTTTTCAAAGAAATTCAAAACAGACTTCTGGAAGATTATTTTTTAAGAATCTCGCTGGCCGTGTTGGAAACAACCCCCCGTGCGGGCCCCACCCGGCCTCACGTGGCCACCTCTCTACCCTCCACGCAGGGCTGGCTCCCTGGGATATATAAGCCTGCCCGAGTCCAGGCAGGAGCCAGCAGGGCCACCCATCCAGCCACCTCACAGAGCTGCCCAGTTTTGGAGGAAGGCTCGCCCAGCCTCTGCAGAAGGTTCCCCGTGCTCGGCAGCTGCAGGCCCACCATGCCAGCTACGCACATGCTGCTTCTGGCCTGCCTGGCGTGGGGCACGGGGGCCAGGACGGCCCAGCTCCGGAAGGCCAATGATCGCAGCGGCCGGTGCCAGTACACCTTCAGTGTGGCCAGTCCCAGTGAGTCCAGCTGCCCCGAGCAGGGCCAGGCCATGTCAGCCATCCAGGACCTACAGAGGGACAGCAGCACCCAGCGCGCCGACCTGCAGTCCACCATAGCTCGGCTCAGCTCCCTGGAGAATCTCCTCAACCAGCTGACCCTGGGCCAGGCTGCTGGGCCCCAGGGGAGCCAGGAGGGGCTGCAGGGAGAGCTGGGCACCCTGAGGAAGGAGCGAGACCAGCTGGAGACCCAAACCAGGGAGCTGGAGGTGGCCTACAGCAACCTCCTCCGAGACAAGTCGGCTCTGGAGGACGAGAAGAGGCGACTGGCGCAGGAGAATGAGGATCTGGCCAGGAGGCTGGAAAGCAGCAGCCAGGAAGTGGCCAGCCTGAGAAGGGGCCGATGTCCCCAGACCCGAGCCACCCCTCAGGAGGTGCAGCCAGACCCCAGGGAAGGTAAGGACGCAGGTGGGGGTCTGCCTGGTCCCCAGGTGACGCGCTCATGGGGACCTGTGAAAGGTGTCCGAGCCTTCTCTTCCTGCCCCTCCTGTCCCCAGAGTCCCACACACCGAGCACACCACGCGGGGTTAAGAGGACAAAGCAGGTATTTTCACATTTTTCCAGCAATTTGGCTCCTGGAAGCTGGTGTGGTTGGTGGCTCTGAGCTGGTGACTATCCGGCACAGAGGTTTCATCTCCCAAAGCAAAACAAGGAACCAGGATCAGGGGAGAGATGCGTGGAATGTGATCAGTAGGAGGCTCCCATCGGCACTTTTTGGAAAACTATTCTTTTTGAACCTGCTCAGGGACCATTATTCCCACCCTTTGGCACCAGAGCGGCCTCTGTCCCTGGGAAGGCAGCACTTTAATGAGATACTAAGGGGGTTCTCTGCAGCAGCACTTGGGGTTCCCTCCATCGTCGTTTTGGAGGTTTTCCTATTCTTGGCTCCTCTGAGAGCCTCGGCTTTCCTAACTGAGCGGCTCTCTGTCCCTCCTGGCCCACATTTGCTTGGGGACAGGTCTGTGTACTTCAGGGACAGGCACCCTCTCCCCATTAGCAGGGGAGACAGTAATCGCATCACTTCCTGTGAAAACCGTGCTCCTAAATGTTGCGGGTGAGATGAGCTTCCCGCCGGGAGGAAGCGAGCAACGGAGCAGTGGGACAGAGTCTGGACCCTTCATCAGGAAGAAAGAAAGGGCCTGGAGGAAGGGCAGGCTCTAGGCTGAGGGGACCAAGAGACAGGTCACCAAACGGAGAGTGCGTGACCCCTGCCTGGCTCTTGCACAGACAGGGAGAAAGTCACAAGGGACGTGTGGGGCCTCTGAGGAAATGCGAACGCTACTGTCTGAGCGCTCGCTCGGGTCCTTGGGGGAGAGAGTGCTGGCACAGACGTGAGGAGAGTCCCTTGTTCCAAGGAGATGCCTGCTCAAGGGCTTGGGATGAGGGCCAGGAGGTTGGCATTTTGCTGTCAGAGGGTTCAGCAACATTAGAGGACAAGAGGAAGAGGCCCGACAGATGTGGCAGACAATTAACAACTGACCGGTCCAAGTGCAGAGTCCGCGGGGGCGGGGTGGGTGGGTGGGGTGGGGGGGACTTTCTTAGTATCTTTCCAAGTAACTTGATGGGAAAAATATTTTCTAAAAAAAAGCTTTCTACAGGAAAGGCAAGATCTGCAGAGGGGTGAGGCTAGGAAACCCAAGCCTGGGTCAGGTATTTCTTTCTCTCTGTACCTGCATTCCGCATCTGCCATCCGGCAAGGGAGAGCCCTGCTGTGAGGAATGAGTTCTGCAGGGTTCAGATGAAATGGCTGTAAGGTGGGGAGGATTGCTTAAAACCCTGCAGCCTTAGAACTGGAGGAGATCCCATCGGAATGTTACCACAGGGAGAGGTTAAGGGGTCCAAGGCCACACAGCTGGTCAGTGCAGAGGGAGCACTGACTTGGACTTGAGTCTGGAAGGACAACAGGGAGTTAGTACTGGACATAACATGGGCATTACTGCTTTCAGGACGCTCCTGGAGTGACGCTCTCAGCACAAACCCACACGTGCGTGTGCAGTGAAAATACAATGTTTTGTCTTTTTTAATGACTGTGGCCATTTAACAGGTCTTTGGAATTTCTTAGCTGTGTCCTCTGATTTTGTATTTCTTTTTTGGGGGCTTTCCAACTGCTCTGCTTTTGAAATCGGGCAACGGCCCTTTAGAATCAACTCCAAACCCGGAGTCTCTTTTCTAGAAGTGGATCGCTTTCAGGGCAGGAAATTCCATTTGTGCAAGAACGTGGAACTTGAAAGGGACCCCACAGGCCCCAGTGCCCCTGGCTCATGCTTGCGAATGTGGAAACTGAGGCCACCCATAGTCCTGACCGTTACTGCCACTGTCTAGCTCTCCTTAGGAGCACAGAAGTCGCTTGTTTATCCATGCACATGTGACAGAACACACTTCAACACGCGCACACACCTGCACACAAGCCTGCACTGTGAATGGAAGCCCAAAGCAGGGGAAATATGGTGAACGTGCGCTCTTCTCTGCTCAGCCTTTGCTTTAGGCGGGTCCCCCACAGACCGGAGCCTGGAGGCGGCTGAGTGCAGGTGGTCCATCGTGGGGTTCCCTCAGGGGAGAGGGGGAGAATTCAGGGAAGGAATCACGATGGCAGGGGCCTCTCAAAGGCCACCACAGTGGACAACAGCAGTTCAGTCCTGGTCAGGACCTACAGAGGGCCTGTCCAATGTGACAGAAGTGGGGACCGTTCATCTGTGACTCTGACAAGGCTATGGTGAGGGCCACCAGGCGTTCTAGCAGACTCCCACACAGTCAGAGAAGCTGGGCAGGGTGGCGAGGCAAGGTCCTGGCAGGTGACACCTGAGAGAGAAGGGCCACCACCACAGGACTGGGAAAGGATGGGCGTGGGAACCAGGAGAGTTCAAGCCAGTGCCAAGGATTCCCAGTGCCAAGGATTCCCAGTGCCATAGGATCAGACGATGACCCCCAAGATTAGAAGTAACGCGGGTAAGCGCCCAGCCCAGGGCTCGACAGAGGAGCCACCCCGTAAGTGGACAGCCACTACAAGGGCCTCTTCGGCTCGAGTTCCGTCACCGTCAACATACACGCAGCATCCCCCTAGGACACGCCTTGATCCTAGAGACAGAGCTCACGGGGACAGCGCTTGGGACGAGTCTATGAGCTGATCTCCACTTTCCGAAAGTATTTGTGACAAACCTCTAAATATGTGGGCACTCTCCTTTTTCCTCATTCTCCTCATTTAAATTTCATGAATACGTTTGTGTATTTATTTGTATTTTCTTCTGGTGCTGGGGATTTAACCCAGTCCCTGGGGTGCTCTACCACTGAACTATACCCCGGTGTTTTGTTTGTCATTTTGAGACAGGGTCTCTGAAGCTGCCCAGGCTGGACTCAGACTTGCAGTCCTCCTGCCTCACACCCCTGGTCGCTGGGATTACAGGTGGGCGCCACCGTGCCTGGCTCTTCATTTAACAAGACTGGCTGGCCAGGCCTGCTGGTGCACGCCTTAATCCCAGCTCCCTGGAAGGTGGACACAGGAGGATCACAAGGTCCAGGCCAGCTTTGCAAAGTTGGCCTCAGCCATTTAGGGACACCCAGTCTCAAAGTGAAAGAGTAAAAGGGGCTGGAGATGCAGTGGAGATAAAGCACCCCTGATCTCAGTCCCTAGAACTGCAAACACACACACACACACACACACACACACACACACACTGAACTTTTCAAGCAGTGATAATAAATACTTATGCAAATGAGTTAATGAGCTCAGTTTCTAGGTCAAGCTTCCTAGAACGAGTTTAGCAGAGGAGATTAGGGCAGAATAGACAGAGAACTTCCAAAACTTTATAATAGACATCAACCTTGAAACCACAGAAGGACTGAGTTTTGATTTTTTAAGTCATAAACCTTTTAACTCTGACACAACACAGTTGCTAACCTTTTCATAATCTCTGTTTTTTCTTTGCATTCAGAAGGAAATGTTAGCAACTGAAATATTCCAGGTAAATTTGACACATCTTTATTGAGGAGCATTTCACTGATAGTATCTTATGCAATCCTTAAAGTAACGTCATTCAATTGTGAGGTTCAGAATACTGAGGCTCAGAGAAGTTGAACCACTTGCCCAAAGTCACACAGCTGGGACTTGGCAGGATTGAACTAGGAATCTACAACTTCTGGCTCAGCCCAGGCCCCTTCACACAAATGCTTCCCGCCTTGGGTCCTCGTGCCAGATGGCTCTACTCTGGGGTCTGAAGGTTGCCAGATGCTCCTGGCTGACACAAGGAGCAGCAGCTGTGGGCTCCCAGTCCAGCTCTTCATCTGCCAACTGGGAACCGGCCTTGCGGTCATGCTGGGAGCCATTGCCTGACATTATGTTTTGCTGTGGCTCTTGTTTACCCCAGTGAGAACTGTGAGCTGTGGTTCCTGCACAGCAAGGAAAGAGCCGGGGAAGCTCAGGCTGCAGGGCTCAGGAGCCTGCAGGGCAGTGCTGGACAGGGTGGGACTCAGCACCAGCCAGTGCACCTCCGCTCTTCCCTGGCGATCAGGAGAAGAGCCCGTGGGGTGCTGCTGTGAGCTGGGTCTTTACTGTGATGCCCACAGGGCACTGGGCTCAGCCCCAGAGCAGGGTCACTCCCCAAGGAGCCAAGTGGCCTGGCCTGGTGAGGAGTAGAGCCCCAGAAGGTACCGCCAGGGACATTCAGCGTGAAGACTAACTGATGACAGGGCCACTGCAAGACAGAGGTAAACTCCACGTGGCTCCTCAGAGGAGGGAGGGGATGGATGGCAGCATGGACCTGGGAGGGGTCCAGACCTCATCGGACAAGGTAGGCTCAGCCCATGAGAGCAGAGAGGGGGCTGGTTGGCCTGAGCAGGTCTGGGGGTGCCAAACACTTCCTGAGTGCAGGGCACAGGTGGCCGAGCGCCTCCCGGGGCCTGGGTGTCCAGGAAGAGAGGAGCAGGGCCAGCAGGGCCTTCAGAGCACTGCAGTCCCCACGGAGTGCTGGCTTCCGTGTGGGAGGGCCGTGGAAAGTCCATGGCCAGGACGAGGCTGCAAGGTCAGAGATGGGGCAGGGCTCCCTTGCATTCTGCACACAGGGACAACCCCCCACAGCCCAGTGTCCCTCTAGTGTCCTCTACTGAGATGGTTGATAATGCACTCACTTTACACAAGGGACCTTGGCTCTCCCACGGCAGGTGTGAAAGGGCAAGTGTTTAACTGTGAGAAGCAGGCCTCCACAACTGGCCACGCCCATCACAGGTGGACAGGCTCACACCCACAACTGGCCACGCCCACCACAGGTGGACAGGCTCACATCTATAACTGGCCAAGCCCACCACAGGTGGACAGGCTCACATCTATAACTGGTCAAGCCCACCACAGGTGGATGGGTTCACATCTATAACAGGCCATGCCCACCACAGGTGGACAGGCTCACATCCACAACTGGCCACGCCCATCACAGGTGGACAGGCTCACATCTATAACTGGCCAAGCCCACCACAGGTGGATGGGTTCACATCTATAACAGGCCACGCCCACCACAGGTGGATGGGTTCACATCTATAACAGGCCAAGCCCACCACAGGTGGACAGGCTCACATCCACAACAGGCCACGCCCACCACAGGTGGACAGGCTCACATCCACAACTGGCCACGCCCACCACAGGTGGACAGGTTCACATCTATAACTGGCCAAGCCCACCACAGGTGGACAGGGTCACATCTATAACAGGCCACGCCCACCACAGGTGGACAGGTTCACATCTATAACTGGCCAAGCCCACCACAGGTGGATGGGTTCATATCTATAACTGGCCACGCCCACCACAGGTGGACAGGCTCACATCCACAACTGGCCGTGCCCACCACAGGTGGACAGGCTCACATCTATAACTGGCCAAGCCCACCACAGGTGGACAGGCTCACATCCACAACTGGCCAAGCCCACCACAGGTGGATGGGTTCACATCTATAACAGGCCACGCCCACCACAGGTGGACAGGCTCACATCTATAACTGGCCAAGCCCACCACAGGTGGATGGGTTCACATCTATAACTGGCCAAGCCCACCACAGGTGGACAGGCTCACATCCACAACTGGCCAAGCCCACCACAGGTGGACAGGCTCACATCTATAACTGGCCAAGCCCACCACAGGTGGATGGGTTCACATCTATAACAGGCCACACCCACCACAGGTGGACAGGCTCACATCCACAACTGGCCAAGCCCACCACAGGTGGACAGGCTCACATCCACAACAGGCCACGCCCACCACAGGTGGACAGGCTCACATCCACAACAGGCCACGCCCACCACAGGTGGATGGGTTCACATCTATAACAGGCCACGCCCACCACAGGTGGACAGGCTCACATCTATAACAGGCCACACCCACCACAGGTGGACAGGCTCACATCCACAACAGGCCACGCCCACCACAGGTGGATGGGTTCATATCTATAACTGGCCAAGCCCACCACAGGTGGACAGGCTCACATCCACAACTGGCCACGGCTACCACGGGGTGCAAGGGCTCACATCGGCCACAGCTTTGGTTTATTCCAGCCCCGCCACTGACTAGCTGTGAGACCCTGGGCGAGTTACTTAACCCCTTTGAAGCTTGCTTTCCTCATTTGCACTTGGAGATACCAGTGCTCACTTTCAGAACTGTTTTTGTTTGGTTTTGTTATTTTGCCGTATGGGTATTGAGCCCAGGGGCACTGTACTTCTGAGCTACAGCCCTGCACACCCTGTGCTCCCCTCAACCCTTTTTTTTTCCTCTTTGAGACAAGGTCTAAGTGGCCTGGCGGCCTGGGACGTGCCGTGCTCCTGCCTCAGCCTCCTGAGCGGCTGGGATTACAGGCGGAGCCCCTGGGCCTGACTTGCTTTCAGTACTGTTAGAGGAAATAGAGGGATTGAAGAGCAAGCACCTGGCATGCACTGGCTCACAGTCGCACTTAATGAGTGATGGCAACGACTGAGTCTCATTAGCTGCAGGTGGCCATCCCCCAGCCTTGTCCCACTTCCCTGAAAGTCTGAAGCACCACTCTGTCCCCCACCGCCGCAGCCTCCTGTGGGAGAGGCTTCCCATGTGCACCCCTCCCCTGCAGGTTGGCATTTCTCCTCTCCTGGGACCCACAGCAATACAGACTTCAAGATCTTTGTTTTTAAAAGACGACTTTTGGGGGCTATTTTAGGTTCACAGCAAAATTGAGAGGAAGGGACAGTTATTTCCCACAGGCATAGCTTCCCCCCTTCCCGCGGACCCCCATCAGGGATAAAGTTGACAAACCCACACTGACACGTCATAGTTACTAAGACCACAGCTTACGCTTTGGGTTTTGGACAAACGTAAAATAACGTATCCACCATTAGGGTACCGTGCCCAGGAGTTCCGTTTCCCTGGAAGCCCGCGTGCAATGTCTATTTATTCCTGCCTGCACGCTGCCCTGGAAACCACGATCTTTTTACTGTTTCCATGGTTTGCCTCACACTATCTCTCCCCTCCCCGCAGTCCTGGGGATGGAATCCAGGGCCACTCACAGGCTAGGCAAGCACTCCACATCCCCACCCTTGAATTATTACTGTGTGGGGTGTGTGTGTGGGGGGGGCCAATGGGATTGAACTCAGGAATGCTCTATTACTGAGAGATTCCTCCTGCCTCAGCCTCCCAAGCAGCTGGGATTACGGGCCACAACCCAGCACACAATTGCCTGGGGATCTGTTGGCCTTACTGTACTTGAATCATCATCAAACCTACAGTTTAAAATAGCCACACCTGTTTTAAATGCTCCTGTGACCACTGCTTCATCCTTGGAGTCAAGAATTGCTTTGAATCCTCTGCAAAAGTAGGACCCATGGTGACAATGACCAAATGTCTAACCAGGGTCACCCATGTTCTCCCCTTCTCCACAGTTCACACCCTCCCCTATTCTCACAGGAACCTTGCACACACTCGTCCTTATGCAGTGTGGCCTCAGAAAGAGACAGACATTTCAACTGAGCGTGTGAAGCTTGACATGTTACTAACAACTGCATATTTCAAGATCACTAGAGAGGATTTTGAATGTTCCCAACACAAAGGAATAATACATGTCTAAGTGGTAGACATGCCAGTTACCATGAGCTGATCTACTGAAATGTCACTCTGGACCCCAGTGATACATGTGTCAATTAAAAATAAAAAAGTATTTTAAAAATAAAATGATAAGCTGGTTGTGGTGGCACATGCCTGTAATCAGGGCAGGTGGAGCACAAGTTCAAGGCCAGCCTCAGCAGCTTAGCAAGAACCCGTTTTAAAAGAAAAAAAAGGGATAGAGAGGTAGTGATAAGGCTCCCCTGGGTTCAGTCCCCAGTAACACACATAACCCCCCCAAAAAAAAAATAGAAGAAAGAAAAAATCTGGAGGTTTCTTGTAAGATGCTTGTATATGACAAGGAAAACCTAAGTCACAGAGCAAATGCATGTTTTGATATTCAGATATCTAATTGCTTAGAGCCTTAATATTCCCGAAATCACACCTCATATACTCACAAGCCTGCCCTTCTGGTAGAAAGTATTTCAAAAGTGCAAAGTCTTATTTTATTCTGAATATCCAGCTCTGTGCTGAGCAGTTTGCTAAGTGATTTAACTGCTATGTAATTAGGTAAGCTTTTTAATTGTGGGATTTTTTAAACAGTCACAACAGTGGGGAGAAAAGCATGAGCCCAGGGCAGCTCTGAGCCCCACTCTCCCCCTGCCTGATCCCCGCCACACCCCGGCATCGTCCTAAAGCAGATCTCCAGCGAGGAGTCTGGGGAGCCTAACCAAATGCTCTCCCCCACAGTCGATCCCTGGCCCGAGTCTTCTCATGGCACCACCCGACTCTCTCTCTCCATACAGCTTCTCAGTGGCATCTGGACACTCTGGCCTTCCAGGAACTCAAGTCAGAGCTGACCAAGGTTCCGGCTTCCCAGATCTTGGACAGTCCCTCTGGCCCTCCCAGGAGTGACGATGACGGTATGAAGTGGGTGTCTTCCCTGCTGAGCCCACGTGGCCTCTGTCGTGTCTAGTGCTGTGTTCAGATTTGGAGAGTAAATGGCATCAGGAGTGACCTCCCTGGGAGCAGAGACGGGGCGGGACTGAGGACAAGAACCCACTCTTTCCTCTTGCCAGGGCAGGTCCTCAGGGAGGCAGGCTTTCCCAGGAGAGTCTGTCTCCTGCCACCCACCCTGGAAGGCAGCTGGGCTGCACCGGGAGAAGATGAGCAAGGCCTGTCAGCCCACTTGGTCGCTGCGTTGCACCTGGGAAGTCACAAGCCTCAGTCGCTCCTTCACACCCTTAACCTGAGGGCCAGGCAGCTGCCCTGTCCCATCTAGCACTGTCTGTCAGTAAAGGTATTTCTGCTGAACTTCGGCCACCTAGGACAAGCACAATTGCCCCTCTCCAAAGTGTTCCCCGAAGGAATGATTTTTAGAAGCTCTGCCTGTGTTACTTAATTACTGTGAGCACTGAAGGGCACCCGTGGGGATGGGGTAATGAAATATTCAAAGCATGATTCAGTAAACGGTGCCCACCTTCTGTGTCGACATTGAAGGTGCCCGCTAAAGCAGAAATCTCTCTTGATTCTGCTAAATCTGAATTTTCCATTTTTTTTTAGTGCTGGGGATTGAACTAGGTTTGAGGTTTCTTCTTATAAGATACTCGCATATGACAAGGAAGACCTCTAAGTCCACAGAAATTTCTTTTTTAATATTCAGATATCTAATCGCTAAGAGCCTTAATAAGGTAGGGAATGTGCTCCACTTCCAGCCTTCTTTTATGTATTCATTCTAATTTATTTATTTGTCACCCCCAGCCCCCCTCTTGATTTTTGATTGAGACAAGGTCTCGCCAAGTGGCCAAGGCTGACCTTCCTGGGCCTCCTGAAGAGCTGGAATCACAGGTGTCCACCACCAGGCCTAACTAGAAGTCATTCTTATAAGGAATTTATTTTCACTCTTTTAAAATAACTTGGAAGTCACGGGAAGTGATCTAACGAACCCTCGGGTCCCTGCCAAGCTCGAGTGTTGCCGGTGTGGATGAAGCTGTCTAAGGCCTCCCCCTTGACTGGGAGGAGCAGGAATCCCTTCCCACCACAGACCCACCGCACATCTGCTGTGCATGTTCTCTATACCTACCCCTAATGTGTCTAATCTCTTCTCAAACTTGAAACAGCCCTGCTACCCAGAACGGCCCTGCTGTCCCCCGTTGCCTGGGAAGGCCGAGGCGTGCAGAGCTGAGGAGCTTATTGAAAGTCAGGCCCATTTGCAGCCCAACCCAGATTTAAGCCCAGACAGCTGGTCCTGGGGCCCCTACTTCTGCCTGCTCTGCTGCTTCCACTCTGTCACTGTCTGTGTTTGGAGAGCTGATGGATCCGAGGTGCCTTTTTTAATTTTTATTTTCAATCCATCAGGCTGTGGAGAACTGGTTTGGGTAGGAGAGCCTGTCACCCTGAGGACCGCAGAAACAATCACCGGCAAGTACGGAGTGTGGATGAGAGACCCCAGGCCCGCCTTCCCCTACACGCGGGAGACCACGTGGAGGATCGACACGGTGGGCACAGACATCCACCAGGTCTTTGAGTACAGCCTCATCAGCCAGTTCGTGCAGGGCTACCCCTCCAAGGTGCACGTGCTGCCCCGGGCGCTGGAGAGCACCGGTGCAGTGGTGTATGGGGGGAGCCTCTATTTCCAGGGGGCCGAGTCCAGAACCGTGATCAGGTACGAGCTGAACACGGAGGCAGTGAGGGCGGAGAAGGACATCCCGGGGGCCGGCTACCACGGACAGTTCCCATACTCGTGGGGCGGCTACACAGACATCGACTTGGCTGTGGATGAGACGGGCCTGTGGGTCATCTACAGCACCGAGGAGGCCAAAGGAGCCATCGTCCTCTCCAGACTGAACCCGGAGAGCCTGGAGCTGGAACAGACCTGGGAGACCAACATCCGTAAGCAGTCAGTCGCCAACGCCTTCCTCATCTGCGGCACCTTGTACACGGTCAGCAGCTACTCCTCGGCCGAAGCCACTGTCAACTTTGCTTATGACACGGGCACAGGGGTCAGTAAGACCCTGACCATCCCGTTCAAGAACCGCTACAAGTACAGCAGCATGATCGACTACAACCCCCTGGAGAGGAAGCTCTTTGCCTGGGACAACTTCAACATGGTGACCTATGACATCAAGCTCTCCAGGATGTGAGGAGCCCCCAGGCCTGCCGGCAAAGGCAGGAGGAGAGAATGCTCAGGGCTCCAGAGGGGGGTGGGCTGCTGGGACCGCCGTCCATGCAGAGCCAGCGGCTTCTCCTGCTCCCTCGATGCAGGAGACCGCGTGAACCACCGCGGCGGGCAGGGTAGCCATCTGAGGGCTGAGACAACTGTGTAGTAGGAGAGGTATTCTTTTCTTCTGTCGGCTTTTAAAGGGATGCTTGTCCAAGATAGTTCAAGGTTTCTGTAGATTTGGGGCAAGAGCTCAAAGGCCTGGTGGTTTCTTCATAAAACCATTACTCTCGCAAGTTGCACGGCTCCCTAAGCCATGATAACAGCAGCACTTCTAAAGGAAGAGAAACAGCCCCGTGGCCTGCACTGAACTTACGTAAGAAGTGTTTACTGCCACTGGCTTTTAATGCTTCAGGAAGAATTCAGTTGCGTATTCTATAACCCTTGCCTTGGAAAATAAAATGATCATATATGAACATGAACTTTGTGAGAATCTTTGCCTAAGAGAAGCATGCAGATTCCAACAAGCAGATAATTCCTTTGGACTGGGAGATGTGATTGCAAAGTGCCAGGTGTGTGTGTGTGAGTGCGTGCGTGTAACCAGAAGGCTTGTGCTTGGTTTCAAGGCTGCGCCCAGATGGCACCAGGCACACAGTGGAATCCATGCCTCCATCTCTTGGTGTTCCTGACCCTTCCTAAAGCATATTCCATTTCTCCCTCAACTCAGCCTCTCTGGACCTAGGACAACAGATAAGAACCAAAGGTTCTTATCTGTTGTCCTAGGTATCAATTGTATAAGCCACAACCTCAGGTGAGCAAACCTCATAGTATTTTTCTCCAATTCTTAAAATTTTGATAAAATGCACATAACGCTTCCCATCTTGACCGTTTGAGTGCATGGCTCAGTGGTATTAAGTACATACGATGAGTTGTTCAACCATTGCCCTATCTATGTTTAGAACTCTTTCACCTTGTAAAACTGAAACTCATACCTGTTAAGTAATAACTCCCAGCCAGGCACGGTGGCCCATGCCTGTAATCCTAGTGGCTCAGGAGGCTGAGACAGGAGAATCGTGAGTTCAAAGCTGGCAGCCATGGAGAGGCGAGGCGCTCAGCAACTCGCTGAGATGCTGTCAAATGTGGCTAACTCCCAGGGCTGGAGAGGGGCTCAGTGGAGCGCTTACCTGGCATGGGCAAGGCCCTGGGTTCAGCCCCCAGCGCCACAAAAGTGGAACCAAAAAACTCCCCATTCCCTATGGAATTACTTTTTATCATTATTATTATTATTTTTTTAGTTATAGATGGTTACAATATCTTTATTTTGCTTATTTGTATCTTCGTGTGGTGCTGAGGATTGAACCGCTCTGCCACCGAGCCGCCACCACAGCCCTGGAATTACGTTTTAGTAACTGAACTGACTTTCCACAGTTGCCGCTGTGTCGCTTCAGCATGTTGTCACTCATTTCAGGACTTTCCTCTCCCACTCCCCCGAGGTGGCTCCGTGCTGAGGGCACCGAGTGGTGAGGACGCAGGCAGAGCTGCCCACACCTGGCTGAACCATCTGTGTGGGTTCCGGCCCTTGCTGCTGACATGGCGGCCCATGAAGATGGCCAGGCCTGTCTAGTTCACGGCTTTTCCTGGCCTGCTGTGTGTCCCGCTGGCATACGGGGACATTTGAGGAGTTGCCCTGGGCCATAGGGACGCAGGTCCACCTCTGCTCTTCTGCTGGTGCTGGGCCACTGCTCCTGGAGCTTTGCCACCCAGACCCCAAGCTCCCCCGGGAAGCTGCGCCAGTCCCCTCTGCTCTCAGGAGCCCCAAACCGTGGGAGCTCCCCAGAATCCAGGCTCTGTCTCCGACATCCCTCACTTCCCCAGACTTTACTCACACTGCAGGGGCGGGACAGCCCTTCCTCTGTGCTCTTCCCGGGACTGGGGCTTGGCCTTCTAAGAGAGCCAGCTCGGGAGGCCCCAGCCTGGGCTTCAGAGATCCTCCCGCCCGTGAGTGGCCAGGGCCGGCTGTGGAAAGCGGAGCCAGGGCTCGACTTCTCTCTTCCACGGGCCGTCCATTCTCATTGGGGCTACCCTTGTATGGACCAGGAGGAGGAGGACAAGACCACAGACGCCTCTCCACTGCGTCTCGGTGGCCTGGGGCTGCCGTGAACACTGCAGACCGGGGGCCTCAGAAACAGACACGGATTTCCTGCGACTCGGTGGCGGGAAACCCGAGTCAAAGGGTGGGCAGGATGGGCTTCTCCCAAGGTCCCTCTCCTCGGTGGGCAGAGGTCCTCTCCCCTGTCTCCACACAGTCCTCCCTGTGAATGTCCCAATCTCCTCTTGTGACAAGGGCAGCAGTCCTGTTAGGCTGTGGCCCACCCTGGGACCTCATATTGATTCAGTTACCTCTTTACAGGCCAGACCTCCAAAGCAGGCCGCACTCTACAGGCTTTCTGCCCTGGTCTGAAACACTCAGGACCTAAAGTGTTTTGAATTCGGGGTTTTTCAGGTTCTGCGGTATTTGCAGACCCATGAGGACGTGTCTTGGGGCCGGACCCAGATCTACGCCTGAAACGGACTTATGTTTCCATCCACCTTGGCACAGAGCCTGAAGGAGGTGTCTTGCGACACTTTCAGTGTGGCCCCTTTTCCGACTTCACGGGGGGTCAGGTGACGAATCATGTGTCTCTTGGGCCATCACACCAGCACCTGAAAGGGTCAGATTTTGGGCTATTTCTGATTTTGGATTTAGGATGTTCACTGGCATTAGGGTGAAGACTGTAACCTAGTGCAAGTGAGCCCTAACAGCTAGCTGCCCCCACTCCCCCTCATGGACGCGACTCTCGAGACAAGGGAGCCCAGAGGTCAGCAGGCAGCGCCTCACCCACCTGCTGAGCCCCGTGAGCCGCCAGGTGTGCGGTGGGAAGCGGCAGGTGAGGAGGCACAGCTCCCCATCAGCCGTGTTTCTGGCTTCGGGACAGAGAAGGTGACGGAAGGAAGAACAGAGGGAAGACGGAAACTCCTTCCCTACCTCCGGGGCTGGACGCTCCTGCACCCTCCTGTCTTTGGCTGGTTCCTCCTTCTACCCCAGCCTCTGAGGTGGAAGTACCCCAGGGCTCAGTGCAGGGGCTCCTCTGTCCTCATCCTCTGGCAACGTCGTCTCCTCTCCAGGCTTCAAGTGCCACGTCCATGCTGATGGCTGCACCCAGCACTAATCTCCCCAGCACAGTCCTTACCCCAGAATTCCAGATTCATTTGCCCAGTGACATCTCCACTTAGGTGGCTGCTGGGCTTATCAAACTAGCAAAACTTGAACTTCGGAGTCTTCCCTGCCCTGCTCCACACATCGAGTCTGCTTGGCCTGGAGCTGGTGGCCCTCCGTCCCCACAGTCGCACAAGCCAACAATCTCGGGGTTGTCCTTTATCCCTCTCTCACTCCCCACATTCCATGGATCAGCAACTCGATTGGCTCTTTCAAACACACAGATCCAGAATCTGGCCTCCTTTCTCATCGCCCCAACCGCCACTGGTCCCAATGCCATCTTGTTCCTGGATCACGACGGCAGCACCCAAACCGCCTCCTCGCCCCTCACCAGCACCCCCTCTTACCCCCGCTGTGGCCAGAAAACTCCATTAGAAAGCGAGCCGGCCTGGGCCCCTTGTTCCCTGGAAACCCTCGCGGCTTCCCATCTCCCAGGCAAAGACGGAGCCCTTACCGAGCCACAGGACCACCACCTCTCCCCCAGGGGACGTCCCATCACTCCACTCCAGCCAAGCCCAGTGGCCTCCCCGCTCTCCCTCAGACGCACCCGGCACACTGTGTCCTCCAAACCCTGGCTCCAGCTCCTCCCTGTCCCCAGACATCCACACAGCTGACGCCGTCACTGGCGGCAAGTCTTTGCTCAGATGCCACCTGCCTAGACAGGGCCACCCAGACCCTGTTTAAAATTGTAGGCAACCTACTGTTTCCTGGGCACTTCTAATTTCTCTCACCCCCTTTTATTATTTGAGAATTTATTTTCCATGATACTCATTCCTCACTTCCTCAAGGATGGTAGGTTCACATTTTTAGGTTGTGTGTGTGTGTGTGTGTGTATTTTGGTGGGGGGTGGGTGGTACTGGGGATTGAACACAGGGAGGCTTTGCCACTGAGCTACAATATGAGACATGTGGTCACCGATTGCTTAGGGCCTAAGCTGCTGAGGCTGACCTCAAACCTGAGATCCTCCTGCGTCAGCCTCTCAAGTCACTGGGATTACAGGCAGGCACCACCGTGCCCAGCACATTTTTTGCTAGTCTTCCTCCACTGGAAGACTATTCCTCTGAGGCGGGGATCGATCATCCTGTGCAACAAAATATCCCTAGTGCGCACGACTCCTATGGTGGTCCTCAACAATGCTTGTTAGACAGATGAACAGAAAGAACATCCTGGAGCTTGCTTAGAAATAGAACGAGGAATAAAACCAGCACAAGAGCTTCTTCCCTTGATTCTATTCTTCACTGGCTGTGGCCTTGCAGGGCTGGACCTCTGTCCCAGACTGTCACGTTCTACATGTGACATCCAGCAGGGTGGCCGCCGGCTCTGAAGCTACTGAGGACTTGTGACGTGAACCGTGCGGCCGAGGGACTGAATTGTTGTCCTCCGCTGCTTTGGCATGAGCTGGATAAACCCAGGGCCTCGGGCCTATTAGGCGAGTGCCCTGCCCCTGTACCCAGCAGCCCGAGGTTTTTTAAAATCTTATTTAATTTTAATGAGCAGCCATTCGTGGCTAGCGGCCATCCTGCTGGACAGTGCCGGTCAGCTTCCTCGTCTGAGGCCACAGCATGAGCACCTGCCTGGTGATGACAGGGGTCGGTGCGCACCTGCTCTGCTGCCGATGTCCGTAGAGGCCTGCTGACCATGTGGTTGGAGGACCAGGGGACCTGGGTAAGGCCAGGTCTGCAGAGCACACCACGAGGACTCCAGGAGGATGTGGATAAAGCAAAGGATGGCACGGCAGGAGTTTTCCTATGTGCGTCTGAATTATCCCCCTTCCCAGGCCTTGCAACCATTCAGGGTGCCCTAGAAATCCTTCAGGGTGCCCTGGGGTCTGCCAAGAGGTTGAGCAGGGGACCCACTAAATCATCCACACTTGGCCGCTTGGCAGAGTGGGCTTCTGGTACAGAGTCTTTTAACCTCCTAGAAGTAAACTTGGAAACTGCTGTTTTTCAAAGTCAACCATCCTACACCCTTAGTTCCTCTAGCATGGAGGGGCCACACCGCGGTGGTGTCCGGCCCAAGTTCTGAAAACCCAAACACCCCTGGGTTCTCTGGACCTTTAGGGTCAACATAGCAAAAATTGAACCCCAAATCTGCACATGTCAGAGACTCAGCTTGAAATGAAATCCCTCTCACCATCCACAGAGGTTCTGGGGAAAGAAAAAGAGGAAAGAGGATTCTCAGACAGCTGTCAAGGACAGACTCAGGAACGCCACCGACACTGTTTGCTGGGGTTTTATGTAAGAATCTGCCACAAAATCGCTTAAGTCGTACTTGGTGGGGAGGTGGGATCCTCGGCTGGAGAAGGAGGCGGGGCAGGGGGTACTGTGAGGTAGGTCTTTCTGGGAGGAGGCGTTTGTTCTGGGCCCCCCTGGGAGAGCGACTCCCCAGCTTCAGAGCCTTTCTTGGTCATCACGTCTTCTCTAGAAGGAAAGACACATCAAGTAGCCAGGTGAGAGGCTAGTTCAAGTTCAAGGCCAGCCTGGCCAACTTGGAAAGACCCTGAGCGATTTAAAAAGGCTGGGGGTGAAGCTCAGTGGTAGAGCACCCCTGGGTTCCATCCCCAGCACCCAAAGGAAGAAGGTTTTCAAATACAGATGAAAAAGAGAATCACACACCAGATGTCGGTACCTGAAGACGACCAGGTAACATCTTAGGGGACTTTCTCCCACTCCTGTCACCATCCCCTTGCAAAAACAAGGCGCTCTCTATTTAATTCCGAGTCAGCTCTTCTCAAAGTGAGCTCAACCGTCTCCCTTGGTCCGACAGAACCAGTGGAGCTGGGATCCAGGCTCCCCACCCTGGGGTCGCCTCCCCAGCTGGGCTCTCCGTCCGGCCAGGCACCCTGTGAACGCTCCAGCCTGGGCGGACGCTGCCTCCAGGGTTTCCGCGCTTCCCACTCAGGCCTGAGCGTCCCTCCCGCTCTTCCAGCCCCAGCCCCCAAGTCTCCCCTTCTGAAGAGCTGGGCTTTGCCATCCTGCTCAGGGCTGGGCAAACTGGCCTCGGAGGAACAGGAGCAGCAGGTCCAGCCGTCAGGGATTCAGGTTTCATTTGACCTGAACACTTGCTGCACCCCAAGGTCTGGAGATTGGCTAAAAGCAGAAACCAAGGACATGCCGAGTCTCAGCCACACCCTGCACACGTCGGGGGTCCGTCTGGGACAGAGGTGAGCCACACAGGAGTGTGTCCAGCATACACTGATGGGAGTCATGGCCCAGGAGGGCCTGGGAGAAAGTTCTGTCTCCCACAGCAGGTGACCCAGCGTTCCCAGCAGGACAGGAATAAAGGTAGACAACCAGGGCCCTCTGCAGCTTCCAGCACCTGCTGGGACTCAGCCACTATTCCCCAGCCCCACCCCACAGCAAGCCAGAGGAGAGCCTCAGGTACCTCCTGTCCATGGTGACTCTGCGCCTGGTCACCTCGGAGGCCAGGTCTCTGTAGGGAAGTTCAATGCCGGGGTCCCCAGGGCTCTTCTGAGCCATGGCGTGCCCTCGGAGCACTGGAGGAGTCAATGCCCCGCACCTGTGTAGCTAAAACCCAAGCATCAGAAATAGGATTCAGGTGCAGGGGAATGCTCCAGTTCCACCCAGCATGGCTTGCAGAGGACGGTCCCCTTCTCAGGAGTCTTCCCTCTCCCACCTGGTCAGGAGGCCCAGAGACTACCTGACTCTCCCCAGATGGCACAGCAGGCCGGCCTGCTGCCTCCCTCTGATGGTGCCCTCCCTCTCAGGGCTCTCGGCACCTGCAGAGCTTTCTTCCCAGAGCCCCAACCTTCCACAGGACAGCAGGGGACTGCAGCCAGTCCCCTTACCCAAACAGGCACATGCGGCTCCATATACGAAGACACGGCTGTCGCCCGTAAGTGCCGCCAAGGGACCTCTCGACTTGTACCAGGACTCCCGGGAGACCAATGGGGAACTAAGCAGCAGAGGGATCAGGCAGCTTCCGCAGAAGGCACAGAGCCGGAATCTGACCCCGGTCTCTCTGCTTCAAGGACGAGGCTCTCTCCACTGCAGAGCCAAGCAACCCCAAGTGCTACCTCAGGACCAGGCCTTCCCCAAAGAAATGGGGATGCGTCCCATTCCTGCTCACGGGGTCACACTGTCCCTGTTGGAGCATGAACTGCCGTGGTCCGAGTGCACCAGCTGAGTCTTCTGAATCCTTTCTCATCAGGACGCCCCAGGGACTCACCTTTCGGTCCCAGGTCAGTTGAGGGTGCGGCCTCTTTCACCCTTCAGCCCCTGGTTTGGCCAAGAAACGCCCTCCAGACCCTCTGAACCACACAGAAGGGGGAGCTTCTCCAGCCCCCCAGAGAGAAGGACAAGGCACCCTCCACCACCACTTCCTCCCTTTTATCCTGCGGAAGTCAGCCTCTCCCAGGAACTGGAGTTAATGGACTGATCTGCACCTTCAGCAGGTAGCAGCTGATAGGAATTATCCCGCCAACTGTGGCCTGGGGAGATCCCCACAGAGCAACAGAAGTTGGGTCTCCAGTGTGAGCAAGAGAAGGAAGCACTGTGTCACTTGGGCAAGGGACACACTGGCCTAGACTCTAGTGGACATGACGTCTCCACCTGTGTCTGCTGATTGCCCCCTCCCAGAGCCATCCTGCTCACCCCTGTCCCCCAGTCCTGAGACGCTGCCGAGCTGCTCAGAGGGCAGCTGTTTGGGCTTCGGAATCAAAGGAGTGGACCGCATAGCTCCCACTTTTGAGTTAAACGACCCTGGGCAAGCAACTGAACGTCTGTGAGGGGATTTTCTTATCCGTAAGAGAATCCTTCCTCTAGGGCAATTGTAAAAATTGAGAAAATATCTGCAGAAATTCCTAATGGTGTCTCTTTTCCATTTGTAACTGTTCAAAAGCGTGTTTGAATATATGCATTTAGCCCAGGAATGACTATACAGATACAGGTACAAGTACAGGTATCCCCCCTCCACAGCCAGGCGTGGGCCTGGTGCTCCCAAGCCCAGTTTTGTACAGTTTGAAAGCAGGAGCACTTGCCCCCCCTCCCCATTTGAGCCTTACAATGAGTGTCTGTGGGCCAAGCCAGGAGTATATGCAGCTCAGCTGGTGCCTAGGGCTCAGGGCCCTCCAGCTGGATTTCATTGTCCAGCTGCTGACCAAGTCTGCGGTCTCGTTGTCAGGCTCAAATGGGGGAGACTGGCAGTTACCTGAGCTGAGGCTGAATCTTCAGCAGCTCTGTCCTCCCACCTGTTTCCTTCAGCCACAGGATTCCCAAAGTCTCTAAGTTGTGAGGAGTTTTCAAAGCATAAATTTTTGCAGATGTGAGAAGCAATGATGATTTGCACATTTCCAAAAGGAAGCAGAGACTGCTGATTTCTTCAAGTTGTGTGTGTGCATGCGTGTGTGTGCGTGTGTGTGTGTGGTGCAAGTGTGTGTGTGCGTGCATGTGTGTGCATGCATGTGTGTGCATGCGTGTGTGTGCATGTGTGTACGTGTGAGTGTGGTGCGAGCGTGTGTGTGCATGCGTGTGTGTACATGCAAGTGTGTGGTGCAAGTGTGTGTGGGGGGGTGCAAGTGTGTATGTGTGTGCATGTGTGTGTGCATGCGTGTGTGTGCATGTGTGTGTGTACGTGTGAGTGTGTGGTGCACGTGTGTGTGCATGTGTGTGCGTGCGTGTGTGTGAGTGTGTGTGCATGCGTGTGCATGCGTGTGTGTGCGTGTGTGTGTGTGCATGTGTGTGTGTACGTGTGAGTGTGTGGTGCACGTGTGTGTGCATGCGTGTGTGTGCGTGTGTGCGTGTGTGTGTGTGTGTGTACGTGTGAGTGTGTGGTGCGAGTGTGTGTGTGTGTGAGTGTGTGTGGTGCGAGTGTGTGTGTGTGTGTGCGTGTGTGTGAGTGTGTGTGTGTGTGTACGTGTGAGTGTGTGGTGCACGTGTGTGTGCATGCGTGTGTGTGCGTGTGTGTGAGTGTGTGGTGCGAGTGTGTGTGTGAGTGTGTGTGTGTGTGTGTGCATGTGTGTGTGCATGCGTGTGTGTGCATGTGTGTGTGTGTACGTGTGAGTGTGTGGTGCACGTGTGTGTGCATGCGTGTGTGTGCATGTGTGTGAGTGTGTGGTGCGAGTGTGTGTGTGTGTGTGCATGTGTGTGTGTGTACGTGTGAGTGTGTGGTGCACGTGTGTGTGCATGCGTGTGCATGCGTGTGTGTGCGTGTGTGTGCATGTGTGTGTGTACGTGTGAGTGTGTGGTGCACGTGTGTGTGCATGCGTGTGTGTGTGTGTGTGCGTGTGTGTGAGTGTGTGCATGTGTGAGTGTGTGGTGCGAGTGTGTGTGTGTGTGTACGTGTGAGTGTGTGGTGCACGTGTGTGTGCATGCGTGTGTGTGTGTGTGTGTACGTGTGAGTGTGTGGTGCACGTGTGTGTGCGTGTGTGTGCGTGCGTGTGTGTGTGTGTGTGCGAGTGTGTGTGTGTGTGTGTGTTGCTGTTTCTGCTCAGGGCTTTGGAGGAGGAAGCCTCAGGTTGGCTGGGGTTCAGCTCTACTCCACCTCAAGGGATCAGCGGCAGCCCAAGCCAGGGAAGGGCACTTCCTCCACACCATCCATCCTCTAGGACGTGTGCTACTCCTCAGAAGCACATTCCTGATGCTGACCTGCAAACGTGATGTTCACATTTCACGAAGGAGAGGCTCTGGCCACAAAGCAGAGCGTCTGCTTTTTCCCACTGACATAAAGAAACCAGTCGGAGGGCCTTGCTGCCGGGGAGGGCACGCTGGCCTTCAAAACAAGGCTCGCTGGACACCGTCGTCCGGCAGTTTTATAACCGTGCTCTTCTCACAACACACGTGGGTAAAACGAAACCAGAACCGTCTGCTGCACCCACAACAGAAAACAGGCAACCTCAAGAGGCTGCGGCCAACGCTGAAACAGGGGCACGGAAACTTCTCTCTTCCCTTCTCCTAAGTCGCTGGGAAAGTACGCGGAGACCTCCGGAGACAGCGGCTTGCTGTTGAGTGTACTCCTGGCAAAAGAGGAGACAGGGTTCTTCCAGAGAGAAGAGGGGGTGTCCCTATGGGCCAGAGGTGCCCCTAGGGACTGCAGTCTTGTCACCCAGTAAAACTTGGCGGCTCCAGCGCTCGACTGTGAACTCCCCTTATTCAGTCATCACCAGTCTCTGAGAGGCCGTAAGGCCGAGAGAGTTCTTTTCAGACACATGCATAATGGCTAGCAGGGCAATCAGCACCACCACACAGGCCTCCGGGACCTCCAGTGTCCCCTCGGCAACGGGACCCACTGGTGAGCCGCTGAACATGCCTCAGTTCGGTTTCCTGTCCACCTGCTCAGGGCTGGTGCCTGTGCAGCTGTGTGTGGCTGGAGAGGAACATGCCCCTGGAGGACGAGCTTCCCTTTCAATTCACGGCTGTACTCTAGTGGGAGCTGGCCCCAGGCCTAGACAGCGTCTCCGCATTCCTCGCCCCCCACCTGCTGGCTCTCATTCCTAGCTCAGGACCCCTGAACCCAGCACAGGGAGCGTCCGCATCCCGCACAGCCTCCCAGCTTGCGTGTCCCCACTGCCTCCCGCTGCTGAGCTGGCCCTGGGGCTCTGAACCCCATTCCCTCTCATCAGCTTTCATCCCTGCAGCTCTCTCTCCACCACCAAACTGGCTCTTTCTCATCGGTGTAGACATGTTGGTTTTCCCACCCCAAACCCTCCTTGACCTCCTCTCCTGCTGTTTTGAACTGGAGACTGAACCCAGGGCCACATCCCCAGCTGGGTCAGCTGAGGCAGGCGAAGGGCCGCTGGAGAAGGGGCTGCCAGTGCCGGCTGCGGTGGGCATGCCCATCTGTGTGGAGGGACTGGACCCGGGCACAGTCCACCTGGGGTGGCTACAGGAACACTCTCCTCTGACACGGCCCAGCAAGGACCTGAGAGACAGTGCTCCCACGTGCTCCGATGGTCCTTGGAAGCGTGGGGCAAGTGAAGTAGGATTCCACCGCCGATGGTGGAGAGGGAGACACGAGGCTCGAAAATGGGCAGCCGGACTGGACGTGCTGCGCGAGGGCCAAAGGCCACCGACTGTGTGTTCTGAGGGCGAGCCGAGGGGGACGCTCCCTTCACCCAGGGGACAAGGAATACACTGCTGAAAGGGACCCTGGTGTCCCTGGGGGGTTGGGGTAGCTGTCCCCAGTGGCAGGGGCTGCTAGTGGGAGGTGCTCTGATGGGAACTGGCCCCACACATGGCAGCAGCACTGTGAGCGAGTGCAACAGGGGACGAGAAGGAGCTCAGTGACCAGGAACAGGGTGAGCAGAGGGCCAGAGTGGTGAGGGCGGGGGCTGGCTGGCTCCCAGGAGGTCAACTGAGCCGTCTTCCCAGGAGCCATGAACAGGCAACAACAGAGTCCGGCCTCCATATCGGTGACAGATGAAGAGGTCCAGGGCAGCCACCTCCACCAGAAGCCATGATCTCTCGCCTCAGTTTCTGACTAAAAGAAACCGGGTCCCCAGGAGGATGGGTCATATAACATCATGGCAGATGTACAGTCAGGATTCTCCATGGGGACCTTAGGCCATCTGCTCAAGTCACCATGTGCTGGACACAGGAAGATCCACGCGTTTTGGAGAGTGTTGGACGGAGGATTCGAGACGATATTAACATGGCTATGGGTGTAGCTCAGTAGCTGAGCACTCGCCTCACAAGGCTCTCAGACCAATCCCCAGCACTGCAGAAAAACAAAACCCCAAACCCCACCCCACACTGTGGGGTTTAGAGTTGAAAGCACAGGGCGGCCAGGAGTGTCCTGGCCCAGCTCTACCTCACAGGGGTCCACCTGGCCTGGGATGCACCCAGTCAGTGGTCACTTCCCGTCTCTTTGGATGTATAATGGGAATGAACATACGTGGAAGTCAACAGTATTCCACACGGGTCATTGGCCAGTAGGAGCTATTTGTAGCAAGGAAGCTAAGTTGCTAAGTAAAAGTTCTTGAAATCACCCGCCCAGTCAAGGTAGTAAATAAAATATTATGTGGTGGGTGAGACAGGCCTCCATTAGTGCCCACCTGAGAAAAGTAAAGGATGTAGGGCTAGCAGTTCCTATAATATCCCCTAGAAGAACCAGAGTGAAGTCTATTGCAAATGCAACCAAAGTGAAGCCTCAATTGTAGGTGCTGGGCCAGGAGTGATATATCTGTTAGACCCAATTAGTGTGGGGGTATCCCCAAGTGACCTTTTAGTGATCCAGTAGTTGGGGCATGATGCTCCATCTCAACAGACTATCCCTTGTACCTCCACCTGTAAGAAGGAAGCACAATTCCTGGTGGGCCTCTTTGGATTTGGAGGTAGCATTTTCCTGCTTGGGAATAATGTGCCAACCCATTACTGAGTGACACAAAAGTCTGCTAACCTGGAGCAGGTTCTAGAGCAGGAAATGGCCACACAGGTCCAGACCGTGGGGCCGCTTGCCCACTGCTGGAGGTTAACTAGAGGACGTGCTGTCGGAGGTTTTGATGATGGAAAAAGTGTGTTGTGAAAAGTGCCAACAGGGAGACTATGTGCAAGTCCATCTGCTGACGGAACTTTAGACAGGGTTCCTGAGCAGGCCATCTGAACCTGGGGTGGGCAGTGACAGAGAAGCCAGCACAGCCCATTTTGCATGATTCTGTTAGATTCCCAAGATTGTGCATCAGGAGGGCTGGAGACTCCCATGTCACTACTACTCTTGCACAAGCATCTGTCCCCCAGCTCATCGGGGTCTCTTAGAGTCAGCTTAAAGAGAAGGGAAAAAACTCAGTGTGTGGGTGCAAGCCAGAACTGGACAGCTTCTCCAGTTCTCAGGTTGACCTTGAATGAGAGCAACAAGGTCAAGTTCCTAAGGTCAGTTTCAGGTTACACATTTGGTCATCCGCTTCCTGTGGAAAGAGAAGTAGCCCAAGGTAAGAACATATGCAAACTCACGAGCAGAAACAGGGCCTTGGAGGGAAGACTGGAAGACCACCCAGTTGCTTGATGACTAGACTTGACGTGTATCTGACACATGGGTCACATACAGTAGCCCTACGTAACAGGGCAGGACCTACCTCAGCGTGCAGCACTAGAAAAAGGCTCACAGTGTCCTGTCCTCATGGGATCCTGCGTAATATCTCACTGGACCAAGGAACATATATCACATCAAAAGAGATGTGGTAGTTACACATTACCAAGGGACCCAGTGGCCCTACCACACTCTGTACCACCTAGCTGCCAACCTGATGGCATATTGATATGGCCCTTTGAAGATAAAATTGAGACGCCAGCTTGGAATTATACCCTGTGAAAATGGTGTGGAGGCAGTGTCTAAGTCTCTTGCCTCCTGTCATTCATATCTGCATAAGAGAGTCACTGACTGCCAACTAAGGAACCGAATAAGGCAGAAGTGATAGGATGTCACTTCTGACACTAAGTTACTAAACACTGTGACTTCTGTCTCGGATGTCTAGATGGGAATCCAGCTGCTAGGATGCCAGGCAGCCCCATGGAGTCACGTGTGGAGAGCTACTTGTAAGGTCAGGCACCGGTGATCCCAAGGAGGCTTTACTGAGATTCGCTCCCAGAGGAGCTCAGGGGGAGTCGCACCTGGGCTCGGCCGGATTGGAATTTCACTGGGCTTAGGGCAGGAAGGGAGGGCTTAGGACAGGAAAGGGAGGTTTTTGGAGTCCCTTGTCCTCCTGGGGTTGGTTGGGGGGAACTTGCTGAGATCTGATTCCTTCCAGGATTGGTTAGGAGACCTCACTGATTGACAGGCACCGTCACTGCTTGTCTGCCAGAGCCTGATTGGTTGTTTTTTTTTTCGGGCGCAGGTAGCTTGGTGCTTTGTTCCCTTAGCCACCTCAAACCCACCTAACACTACTGAGCCACAAGCATATGGTGACATTGGAGGACGATTTCCCCCATTTGAGGCTGACAAGGAGACCGCAGACTTGGTCAGCAGCTGGACAATGAAATCCATCTGCAGGGCCCTGAGCCCTAGGCACCAGCTGAGCTGCATATACTCCTGGCTTGGCCCACAGACACTGAGATGCTTGCAGGAACTAGTGTTTTGGGGTTATTTGTTACACAGCAACAGATAATTAATAACCGATTGCCCTTCCAAGAACCAAGGGTGGAATTAAGCATCTTACTCACTCAGAAAACGTCTTTCATCCCTGCCAACTCTGGGCATTGGGTTGGGGCTCTTGTTCGCAGAGGAAAGATAACCATCAGAGACAAAGGAGGAGGAGCTATTGCTTCTTCCTGGTCACCTGGGCCTTATCTTGCCAAGAGACCAACAGGGAAGGAAAGAAGTCATAAAGCAGAAGGAGCTGGCTCCAGGAGTTGGGAGGTAGCTTTTATACAGAGGATCTAGAGAGCACATTGACCTCAGGGAGGGCCTCAGGCCTTACTTGGAGCAAGGGCAGAACCTGGCTCAGCCTGCTAGTGGAGAGGTGCTGGCTGAGGGCGAGGGACATCTAGAAGGAGCAGGAGAGAGTATCAGCTGTGTGGCCTGAAGACAGTTGCAATGGCAGGTTTACCTTTACCTACTTTATCAGGTTGAGAGCAACCAATGGAGCAGCTACTGCCAAACCTTATCCCAGGAAGCCAGCATGTCTGAGCAGTCAAGGGAGGAGCACAGTGGAGTGTGGGTACCTGGACCTCATTTTGAACCAAGAACTTGCTTTTTCCAACTGCTGGGAGTGTTAGCTCAGATCGCCCCTGGCAATTCCCTCCTCTCCCACCCCAGGGCAATAACTGGAGGTGAGAGCCGGAGTCCTTTTTTCAAGGCCTGATAATTCGGAGGGCCATTATTTCTCTAGAAATTCTCTTTGAGACAGAGGCCTCTGCTGCTTGGGCATCTCAATATAACTGCTCCCTCTGCCCATTCCTTTTACTCCTCCACAAGTGTGGATCCCAAGGGCAGGTCACATCTCTTCTGCAGAATCTTGTGGAACCTAAGACAAACGCAGAAACCACTCAAGGAACGCCATCCTATCTTCAACTCACATGGAGGGAGGTTCAGGAAGCACCAGAGTTGTGTAGTGTTTAAAGAAAAAAAAAAAGGTCAGGGACAACCCAGAGTTAAATTTGGGTATAAGCCAGCATTTAGAAAAGAATTAAAAACAGAAAAGTGTGTTAATGGTCTCAAACTTTTTTTTTTTTTTCAAATCACTTCTGAAGTGAAATCTTATGTGGTCCCTCAACACAGAGATGGATTTTATTTTACTGTGAAATGCATCTAGGGAACCTTGACCCCTCAGTATAATTTGAAGTGGGAAAGAGCAGCGGTAATGTACATCTCATATTTACAGCAGCTATTCGACTCTAGGGAATCCAGGGCCTGAAGAGCTCTGTAGTTAGCCAGTTAAGTTCATCACATTTCCAGACGCCAGGCCTGGCAGGCTTCTGTTGGGCAGTGCTGCAGACCCCCCTCAGCCTCCCGCATGCCAGGCAAGTGCTTTCCCATTGCACCACACCGTGGCCCAGGCATGGTTCATGTTTTCTTGTTTTTTAAATATTTTTTAGTTGTAGTTGGACACAATACCTTTATGTATTTATTTTTACGTGGTGCTGAGGATCAAACCCTCACGTATGCTAGGAGAGAGCCTTACCCTTGAGCCCCAGCTGCAGCTCATTTATGTTTTTAAACCTCCTGAGACAGAGAACATCCTTCTAGGGGCTGAGTGATTTCTGCTTCGTCGTTCACCAGGCACCTGCCAACCCAGCGCTCTCACCGCGGTGAATTCAGTCGGAAGCGCTGGTGATGGCGACTCAGACTGCCTGGACCAACGCTTTCTCTTGCCCTCTGTGCGCTGCTGGGCACGGGAAGGTGGGGGCAGCTGGCATGTGTCCACCAGGGCAGCGCTTGGCTCCGTGGTTTCCAGGTGTTTGCTCCTTTAATGCAGGAGCAGCTGGGGAAGCACACGGTGACTGCAGCATCTCCACGGGCTCCAGTTTCCTGAGATCTCTGGCTGACACAAACTTGGGAGAAAGCCTTTGTAGCCAGGGGTGTGAATTAGGGAGAACAGGCTCAGTCGTCAGGCATTAGTGGCCAGGCCGTGTTTCCTTTAGGAACCCAGACTACCAAGCCTGACCACAAAAGGTAATGCCACTGTCTTATCACTTTGCTCTTCTGTCTCTTTAATTCAACCATGAGCTCCTAGAAGGGTGGTCATGGTTTTGGCTTTGAATATTTAGGACCCAGCAAAAATGCCTGCCCGTGCTTTGTCCCCCAGATAAAAATGTGATCACCTCCCGTGGGAGGCGTTCTCAGAAGCCATCTCGTACTTCCTGACTGCATGTCATATTCCACCCCCTTCAGCGCTTGGCATTGAACCCAAGGCCTGGAAACGCTCAGAATGTGCCAGGAAAGTGCTCCACACCGGACCACAGGCTCCAGCCCTCCTAATTACATTACAATGTACATTTGGAAAGAAGGCCAACACTCCCAGTGCCTGAATCATGCCCTGTCGGCTGCTGGGGGTAGAGATGGGGGTGAGTGACAGTTCAGTATAATTCTGTCTTGCCCCGAAGCTTCCCATTGTGGCAACTGAGCCACAGGAAACTTCCCCACACCCAGTTATATTCCCAGGTTATAGTCGTCTGAGGCTTGCGCAAGCCTTGGCAGGCAGCACCAGCAGACCCGAGCTGGCCACCTACACTCTGGGGGCAGCAGCATTCTTCCCATTTGCTCAGCCAAGCCCTAATCGGGCTGCCTCCCTAAAACCACTAGCTGTATTCACATTAGCCATTTGTTCTAAAGCCACAGAATTCTTTAGTTGAGCAAAATTTTAAAGTGAAATGGAATGGTGTATCTCCAATTTGAAAACTAGTGACTAAAGCCAGATACCATTCTACACACAAGTGTCTGAAATGAACAACGGAACTTTTCGCTTCTTGGCAAATCTAACTCCAGAGAGCTGGAGTACCTCTTGTTCTGTCCTTGGAACTGACACTGCCCTCGGGGCCCACAGGCTCAACTTAATGAAATTCCCTCACTGTATTCTTCACTAAAGAGTAATGCATTTTGGGATGGGTGCAGTGGCACATGCCTGTAACCCCAGCAGCTCTGGAGATTGAGACAGGATTGAGGGTTCAAAGCTACCCTCAGCAAAAGTGAGATACTGCCTCTGAGTAAAATATAAAATAGGGCTCGGGGTATGGCTCAGTGGTTGAATGCTCCTGAGTTCAATCCCCCATACCAAAAAAAAAAAAAAAAAAAAAAAGAGTAATGCATTTTGGACTCTTTTCAGTTCAGATGAGGAACTACTGGGCTCATAAAAGCAGTTAAGACCCCAATTTGTGTATAACTCCTGGACTTATTAGCTAGTATCAAAAACTGGAGGGCTGAGGTTGTGGCTCAGTTGTAGAGCTCTTGCCTAGCATGTGTGAAATAAGTGAATAAAATAAAGGTTCATCAATGTCTAAAAATTTTATATATATAAAAAACTGGTGGTTGAAAACTGGTGGGAGGTGGGCTCGGGCCACCCCTGTGGGAGAAGTGCAGGAATGGCAGGGGGAGAGGAGGGGAGACAATGTTAGGTGGATATGGAGTGGATAGAGTTCATGGTCCAGGGCAGGAGGAAGGTGTCAGCAGCCAGGATGATTCTGTCCAGCACTACCCCCCAGGGAAGGCCCAGTTTGGCCCTTCTTGCAGTAGGCACCAGAGCTCGCCTTCAGAAACCAAAGTTGGGATGAGGGTTGGGCTGATCCTCAGTTTCAGGGAGCAGAGCCTGTGCTGTTGGTGGATTTCGTCCTTAACTGCCGTGGCACAGAATCCCATCTTCAGATACTTGCAAAATAGATCCCGGATTCAGGTGAGGCTCTATGAGCAAGTGAATATGCGGATAGAGGGCTGCATTATTGGTTTCAATGAATACATGGACTTTGTATTAGATGATGCAGAAGAGATTCATTCTAAAACAAAGTCAAGAAAACCCCTGGGTCGGATCATGCTAAAAGGAGATAATATGACTCTGGGGGCTGGAGATGTGGCTCAAGCGGTAGCACGCTTGCCTAGCATGCGTGCGGCCCGGGTTCGATCCCCAGCACCACATACAAACAAAGATGTTGTGTCCGCTGAAAACTAAAAAATAAATATTAAAAATATTCTCTCCCCCCCCCATCTAAAAAAAACATGACTCTGCTACACAAAGTGTCTCCAACTAGAAATGATCAATGAAGTGAGAAATTACAGAGAAAGCAATAATCTTTTTTAATTTAGCCGTCTTTGCCTGGAATATAGTTCTAGAGCATTAGTTCACATTGTTTTGATGACTTATGTTATTACCAGATGAAAATAAATGCTGTGGGACTCTTTTTATTAAAACAACACAAACTGGTGATACATTGGGCTTAATCAGGACTGCCCGGAGACCTCTGGAAGATTCAGATCGTATTTTAAAAGTTAAGCAGGGCTGGGCTGTGGCTCAGCGGTAGAGCGCTCACCTCGAACATGCAAGACCCTGGGTTCGATCCTCAGCACCACATAAAAAGATGTTGTGTGCGCCGAAAACTAAAAAATAAATGTTAAGAAAAAGAAAATAAGTGTATAACAAAATCAAACAACTAGAGTATCTACATTTTTCAATTTCCTACTTTCATTGAGTAGCCACCAGTTCAGAAACATCTGAGGGCTTCAACTTTTGAATCCAAGTGACACAGGTCAGTTCCAGTCACCAATAGTGTTGGTAAGGATTTGGGGAAAAAGATAAACATTGCTGGTGGGAACTGCAAATTGATGCAATCAATGTGGAAAGCAGTGTGGAGATACCTTAGAAAACGGAACCACCATTTGACCCAGCTATCCCATTCCTTAGTCTATACTCAAAGGACTTAGTCTATACTCAAAGGCATACTATAGTAACATTGATGTTTACAGCAGTCCAATCCACAATGGCTAAACTGTGAAACCAACCTAGATGCCCTTCAATAGATGAATGGACAAAGAAACTGTGTAAGCCAATCCTGAAAAACCAAATGCTGAATGTTTTCTCTGATATAAGGATGTTGATTCATAATGGGGATGGCAGGGGGAGCATGGGATGAATGGAAGAACTTTAGATAGGACAAAGGGGAGGGAGGGGACAGGGGGGTAAGATGGATATCATTACCCTAGGTACATGTATGGAGACACAAATGATGACTCTACTTTGTGTATAACCAGAGACATGAAAAATTGTGATCTGTGTGTGTAGTATGAATTAAATTGCATTCTGCTGTCATATATAACAAGTTAGAATAAATTTATAAAATTATGGTATTTGCAAGTATGGATGGAGTTGGAGACTATCATGCTAAGTGAAGTAAGCCAATCCCACAAAACCAAAGGCCAAATGTTCTCATAAGTGGATGCTGATCCATAATGGGGTGGGGTGGGTGCATGGAGGAACTTTGATTGGGCAAAGAGGAGTTGGGGAAGGGAGGAGGCATGGGGCAGGAAAGATTGTGGAATGAGATGGACATCATTACTCTAGGTACATGTATGACTGCACATATGGTGTGACGCTACATCATGTACAACCAGAGACATGAAAAGTTGTGCAGCAATTGTATACAATGAATCAAAATGCATTCTGTCATATACACCTAATTAGAATTTAAAAAAAAGCAAAATGTAAATGGTTAAGGTGGGCCAGTGTAACATTATTACTGTCTTGCTCTTTTCTACTTCATTTCAAATAGACATTTTACAGTTGAAATCTCTTAGGCACCTAAAGGTATTTCTTAGAGCTCATCTAAAACACATTAAGAATGCTTTATATTTATTCACAGTACAGAAAAAAGATTGCAAGGGAATGCAAAATCATGCCACAGCAGCATGAAAACATTACTCATGAGCAGGGTGTGGTAGCAAACGCCTGTAATCTCAGAAACTTGGGAGGCTAAGGCAAGAGGATCACAAATTTGAGGTGAGGCCAGCCTCAGAAACTTAGTGAGATGGACTCAAAAAAAAAAAAGGTTGAGGATGTGGCTCAGTGGTCAAGTACCCTTGGTTTAATCCCTAGTACTGAAACAAGCAAACCCTCCCTAGAAATATCTGAGAAGCACATGCCCCGTGGCCTGTAAACAAAGATAAACAGTTTGTTACCCTTTAGTTCCTGAAGTTAGGACTAAGAGGCAAACATCAAGTGGTGGCTACAGCTTTGGTAGCTTGTATTTCCAACCTTATTCACTATACTATTTTCACCCAGTCAAATACAATAAACCAGAGCTTTTAATTTAGAGCATATTTTGAGAGAAACCCAAGACCAAGAGGCTTATGTGAAGGGCCTTGAGTATTTTAAGGACTCCACAATAAGAGGGCACGCATGGCATTAGGGAACAACTCATGCTGCTGAAGCTGGGTCTGGAAGCTACGTGCTCTGGACATGGAATTTTAGGTTAAGTGACTAACAATCTCTCAGTAATCTACACACTGAATAAACGAGAAAAGGAATGTTCTAGTCTTCTGAGCAGAAGATGACGTTTACTAATGTGTTAACAAAAATGTGAAAATCACAAATGTAAATGCTCATATCTACTTCTGGTCTTTCAACATCCATCCACAAGAATGTTAATTTTTTTTGGTGGGGGATGGGGTACTGGGAATTAAGCCAGGGGCCTTAACCGCTGAGCAACATCCATAGTCTTACTGAGTTGCTTAGGCTGGCTTTGAACTTGTGATCCTCCTGCCTTGGTCCCCGAGATGCTGGGCTTACAGGTGTGCACTACCACATTCTGCGGCGACTCTGTTCTATATTTAATATTTTGCATCATTAAAGGTTCCTCCTTGACAGACTAACTTGTTTCCAATTCAAGTGTAAACACTACAAAAATAGGAGCCAAGACGACTCCCCTCCACAACAGTTACTTTGACTGAATAAACTTCGAAGTCTTGAATGGTAAAGTCAAGTCTCTGGATGACAATCTTCCTTGAGCATATTGTTCTCGTGTTTGATATTTTGGTACATGACAGGCCTTGCTTAGGATTTTAGGAATGGAACAGAAGACCCAAGATTCATTATTTAGAGAATACTTTATTAGTTTCTGTAATCAAACCCACGTAGATAAGACCTTACATATTTAATACAGTGCGTTACCCCTGTACAAATGGAAAAAAATTAAGTTTAACATTTCTAGACCAATATGGCTGTTAATTTCTGTACAATGCCAACTCAACACGGTAAACTGGGATACTTTTCCAAAGTTGACAGCACAGCTAATGTTTCCAAAAATTCAAATTATCTATATATGTATATATATATATATTTATATTTATATAAAAAGACCAATAATAGCAGTATGTTCTGCATCAGCAGCAGCAACAGCGTTTCCAGGTTCTGCAGTCATCTGAACAGAATCATAGACACACCCAGCACACTCCATTTAAAAAAGGGGGGGAAAGTAAAAAAACAAAAACAAAACAAAACCCGAGAAAACAGCAAAGTTCTGTTACTGTTGTGATACCTGGCACCATTTTTTTTTTATTAGCTTCTCAATCATCATCTGAAAAGAAAACATTCTAGAGTAACATCATTAAAAACAGCTCTGATAAAGCACAGTCACTACCACGTATCATAAAGCAGGTACGAGAGGTTTAACATTCACAGCGTATGATACAGTACTGTCCTACATCTACAATACTAGAGGGTACGATTACAAAGGCAATTATTTGAGACTTGATTCTACTTTTCCAGCAGAGGGCCAGAAGGATGGTATGACACAGCTCTGTAAAGAAATGTACTTCCTTAGGATTTCCTTTCATTGGCGGCACAGTTCCAAGTACTCATTCTCTTCATGAACGTCAGCTAAAAACCGTTAATGGGGGTGGGGAAGGAACAAAAAGCAAAACAAAACAGCCATTGGATCCATACAAAGGTGACCAAGTGGAGGCAAGCAAGACTCAACCTAACTAGCATTTGACCAAATCTGTCATGTTTGAATGGTGAGCGCTCCATGGAAGAAAGGAGATGCCCAGTAGCGCTCCAAGCTTCAGACCACAACCAAACACAGCATCATTTCAAACAGAGGCAGTTGCCAAACACTGCTCATTCAGATATGCTCAAGGATGCTGATGTCAATATTGAACCATCTGCTCACTCATTCAGGAAGAAGGGGAGATCAGTTACGACTGTACTTTGATTGTGTTCAACTCAATCATCATATTACAAAAATAGCAAGCTGCCATAATAAAAAATAAGGCTCCTCTCTCCAGCACCAGTTATCTTCAGCTCTTCACCTTCAAGCCTACAAACACCATAACCATATCCAACGAACATAAGGGAGCAAAGAAACCACGTGTGATCTACTGGCCGGGTCCGCCACACTGTTCAGGCTGAGCTATTCCTCTGTGGTGTTATTTTCCTCCTATTTCTGGTGTTTCATCTAACCATAAAGATTTTTAGGTCTAAATTATATGCACTTCAGGAACATGTGCACATAGTCATATATAGATTCTGACTGAAGATGCACGGCCATCAACTGAGCAAATGTTATACAGTAGGTGCAAGCTTGCCAAAGCCTGGTTTTAACTGGTACAGCAGCTGGGTGTCAGAGCAAATCACTCTTATGTCCTTGTGCATCTCCAAGCCCTAGACAGAATAATGTCACAGACCATTTTAACTGGGTGGCTACTGGCATTATCTGACTTCATTCTGTGTCCCCTCCCCCCTCCCCTCAATACCCTGCAATAAACCACAGCCTTTAAGATTTTGTTTCTTCGGTTTTGATTGCTTGAGGTTTGATTGGTCCAGTTCTGACAGGTTTGGTGGCTATGGTGGGTGCAGGGGGTGGCTTTTCTTCTACTTTTTCCTGACAGACCCCAGGAGGGTCGGTCAGTGTTTCAGGAGGTTTACTTGAATCACTGTCCACTTTCTGGGTTTTGCCTCCTATCTGTTTGCTCTGTTGCTGTTCAGAGAAGAACCGCTGCGTGGACTGAAGAACCTCTGCTCTCTGCTTTGCCTTAAAAAGTGAGAAACAATAATTGAAAATGCTGCAGCATCACCAAAGCCTGTCAAATCAATCTCAGTTCAAATACTTTTACCAATCACAAATCAGTTTTCCCCTCGTTGGTTTGGCCTAAGCCAAAGGTACCTCATTGACCTTTCAGTTTTTAGTGCATTGACTTCTTCCTATCTTTGAAAACATTTCATGTGATTTTTTTAAACATTTGAAACAAGACCACCTCCCACCATCTTTTCAGAGTCTGCCCTCTTATAAATAATAAAACATACATTGCTAGTGATCTGAATCTTTTCTGGAACAGCTTATTGATATCAAATTTTATTTAGGGAGGCTGCTTGCAAGTCTGAAAACATACATGTAACACTTAAAACTTCTAGTTATCAATATGTGGTCTACAATAAAATGAAAAGGAAGCACTTATATTGTGGCATTACCAACACCTAGGACCAAATGTCTTGTGGCTGAGTCCTCTTCCCACAGCTCTCTTCTGCAGGGGAAGAGCATCAGAAATTAGTAACTACAACTTCACTTGATCACTAAGTTCTGATAGCTCCTACCACATTCTGAGTTGGTAAAATAATTTCTTAGTTTTACTGACTATGTTCCCCAAAGAACATACTTACGTCAACCTGTAAACTATCCTCTGTAACATACACAATTCAAACTATATACCTCTTGCATTTAACAAAAAATCCTTTATGGTCTACAGGTAATCTGTACTAGTCAAAGACTTAAAGCAATTTCAAGAAATCTGTATACTCTCCCACCCCATTAAGGTTATCAAGCTCTACTGTCATTTCTGACAAGAGAATGTGTGAAATTAAGTGCCAAGGAGCCAGGAGCTGGAAACCAAGGCCAGCCATAAAATCTCCAAAGCTTTTTACGTATGCGAGGTATTTTTAGTAGAAATAGTTGAAAATCCTAGGCACACGGCCTAATAAAAGGAGATAATATTTAACAAGTTTTACTGCAGGGTAGTCTTTACATCTCATTACTCAGCATCAGAAACACAAAGGATGTCAACACTGGAAGAAACTTCAGTCAGCCAATTGAATTATTCTCTAACAAGGTCATCACAAACATGTTTCTAATTCAGAGTAAAAGTATCACTATGCACATGTCCCTGGTTATAAGCAATAAGCTTGTCTTTGTTCCAGACTGACCTACATAGTGACGAAACAAACAAAATAACTAATATCTCTAAGGTCAGAAAACTTCCTCTGGCTGGACAGGCAGACAGGTAAGGGCCATGCTACAAAAGGGTGTCCCCACACAGACTCCTAAAGGCATGCCTCTGCTTTAGCAAACTTCATGTTTACTTGTGCCTTTCATCATGAAGGATCCCAAAGTGCTTTTCTGAGTTCTTCATCTATAACTGCACAATCCATTGCAGAACATGCCCACCTCCAGGGACAGGCAAAAAAGGATGTGAGGACAGTTTGAGAAGACTACACTGGAATGATTCACGAAGGAAGAAAAATCAAGATAGGTAACATGTCTTACCCTCTCCAGAGTTTTTACATAACCATGATTATATAATAGGCTGGATTGGGGGTGAAGGAGGGAGAGGGGGGAAGGGAGGGAAGAAAAACAAAGTAAAAAATGAAACAAAATGGGGAAGGCTATAATAACCCACTATTACTTTTTTGCTATTTAAAAAATATAGCATCCAAACTCAGATCTCCCTCAAATACTTGTTTTATAAGCAGTTCATCTGACCAGAGTTTAAAATGTTATTGATTTTTGACTACAGTTGTAAAACAAAACAAAAAAACAACAACAAAAAAACAACCAAAAAACCACTCAAAAAACAAAAACAAAAACAAAAGTAAAAAAAGAAAAGGAAAATGGTTGGGGTGGGAGGGAAAAGTAGGGCAGGGGGAGGGGAAGAGATAAACAAAAGTAGCGTGGTTAAGTCTCTAAGGCAACAAATGCCTGGCTCTGTGGTTATGATCCAGAGGCATTTTAAGACATGGTTCAGAGACAAAGTCTTGTTGCTCTGTTGGCTGTTAACACTGTACTAACCTTCATGTCTTGTTCAGCCTTCAACGCAGCCTGGGCCTGATTACCTCTGACTCCAGATAGTGATCCACAAGGACCCCTGGCTACATGTGGCAAACGAGCATGGCTCATGAGGCCTGTGGTCAGCGGAGGAGGCATCTGACTGGCCAGTGCCATTGGTGGCCTCTGAACAGGCGCTGGGAAGGTGTTAGTATGTGGGGCTCTTACCAATGGAGGGACCAGGTTAGGCTGAGAGAGAATCTGAGTGGAAAAAACAAAACATACAACATTGAACTGTTAAAAAAAAAAAAAAAAAAAAAAAAAAAAAAAAAAAAGGCCAACTAGACCAGGTTGGCCTATCCCAGAATAAATCTGTTCCCATCCTGTCAGTGAAAGGAAGCTTATGGATTGTGCCGTTTCATCAACAAAGACAAAGAACAAACAAGTCATGCTTAGAGGATTTTACAGAAAAATTAGGCAAAGCATGCTATGGCATGTCAGTTGATTCTAGCGCCTCAGCTGCAAACTCCAGAGGGGGTGGAAAGGCTATTCATTAAGATATCTTTAAAAAAGGTACACCTGCAGAAAAGGCATATGCCTACACCAAACTTAATCTGAAGATAATCTCAGGAACCAATTCTAGTTTGTGAGAGTTGTCATCAATTTTTAGTCCATCTACGATTAGCAAAGGGAAACCAACTTTTTTTCACATTTACTGGAAACATCTGTTTGGAAATTTTACTTCAACTGCACGTAGAGTCATTAAAAGAAGAAAAAAAAAAGCATAATTAAGAAAAAACCCACTTGGAACCTAGAAAACTTCAAGCACTGGGACCTTCGCTGAAAAGTCAACTTCTTCAAAAAAGGATAAATTGAACAGGACTCAAATGATCAGAGCTGTGTGGGGAATCTTGGAATATTTCTATTGTCTGCTTTAAAAGTAAGCTATTACTATTGGAGTCTAGCTATAAAGTGCGAAGAATATATTTAAATATCAAATTTTTTTGTTAAAAAAAAATCAAACTTTTTCATTTAAAACTGTACTTCTTAAATTGGTTAATATTCAGTAAGATTATAAAATCAGAGATTTAATCAGATTAGCAATTGTATGCAAGTAAATAATACTCATTCTTACTTATGTCTGCCTACCTGGGGTGCAAACTGTGTAGGAAATGGCTGTGTCATTCTCACGGTGGCAGGGGCTGACTGGAACTGCTTCTGATAGACAATGCTGCTCATTTTGCTGGACTGGCTGTTTGGACTTGTTGAAGTAGCCCTTGGAGAGAAGCCATCGCTGGTCAGTACAGTACTGCCATGTAAATGCTGCTCAATTTTTAAAGGCGTTTTTCTTGGTATTTTCATCATACTTGGTAGTTGATGAAAATTGACCAAACACTGTGCTAGGAGCCAGAGGCAGAGGCGAAAAAGGAGAATAGCTACATTTGCCCTGCATTAAAAGAATTTTCTTTCTTCTTTGTGCGGTACTGGATTGACCAGGGTCTCACACAACACAGGCAAGCGTTCTAACACTGAGTTACACACCCTACTGTTCTAAGACAGACTCTCAGCTAAGTTAGTTGCATGGGCTGGCCTGGAACTTGGGATTTTCTTGACTCAGCCTTCTGGGTAGCTGGGATTATAGGTATGAGCCTCTGTGCCCAGGTGAGTTTTCTTAAAATACACGTTAACATTTTAGATAAAATTATCAACATATAATTATTCAACAAACAAAAGGTGATTAATTACTTTGAAACTTCATAAGCAAATTTAAATATGAATTTTACCGGAAAGGACTAGATGTTGGTGTAGTGCTTCTACCGCCGATTGGAGGTGTGCCAGGTTTTATATCAATGCCACTTCCAAAGGCTTTTAGTTCCATTTCAGACATCTGAGAAAACACATAAATAAACTTAACATTACTTCAATTCCATAAGGCAGGTGCTATTTAATGTCCTACATGTGAGGTTTCACATAGAAAAGCACAAAAATCTTATTACTAGGCTTCAAATTTCACAGAATTATCAGGCTAAACAGAATTATACAGAAGTTTGAGATTTTCTGCAGGGTGGTAAAAAACTGACACTTGAAGAAACCAAAACTAACAATAAAAAAGCCCCACATAAATGCATACATCTGAACACAGGGCTTAAAAATTTTTAAGAAGTGCATAGTTTCTCTTCACTTACTTTTCCTGTGGTTGCAATCATGCTGTGCTGTGTCCCAGCAGGGATTAGTCCTCTGAAGGGTTGGCTTACTTGTGCAGGACGGCTCAGACTCTGAGCCTGAGCTTGTGGAGTTGTGTGCTGTAAAGGGGGCTGAAGAGTCTGAGGCAAAGCAATCAGAGGCTGCCCTGTAGATCCAAAATTAGGCAAGGAAAGCTGGGATGCTGGTAAAGGGACTGTCACCTAGAAAGCAAGCATGTAGACGTCACTGCACTTATTTGCTTATAACTTTGGTATACATATCCCTTTAAGGATACACCACCCTTTAAATACTTTTGAGTAAGTCTTTAAATAAAATAAATTAATAATATATAATTAATAATACATTATAAATATACTTCACATACAAATTTTTGCTTAGTGACTATCCCATTCTTTTATTAAAAGTATATCAACAAAATGTAGTCATTTTGGGAAATGTGCTTTTGGGCAATTTCATCATCATGTGCATATCACAGATGATCCTTCTATATACTAACATGGCCAGGACTGTGCTCTCTCTTACATGAGGTCTTGAAATGTGCCCACAGTGGTCTCAAGTTTGACCCTCACTTCAGTCTTCCAAGCAGCTGGGAATACAAGCGCCTGCCACCACACCAAGCAGGTCATACAATCTTTATATGTAGTGTCTCATTGATGGAAACATTACTATGTGATGCTCAACTGTGGTTTTGTTCATGTGTAGTGAATAAACTAATTGAAATAATCTGAGCATTTTTGAAGTTCATAGTACATGTCAAATAACCACAAAATACATGTATAATTTTAAGAAAGTAGTCACGAGTTCCCAAATAGATATTTGTATAATGTTTTCTGTTCTGGTCAAAACAAGGTTCAATGAGAAAAAAAAAAAAAAAAAAAAGATTAAATTCTCAAACACTATAATCTCCATAAGATGACATTTAAAAATAAGAACCAAAAAGAGTTCTGATAAGATAATTAATGGCTTGCCCTTCTCCTCCAGATTCCACCCACTTTAAAAAAGATGATTATTAATGGTTATTAGAAGACATAAAACAAAACAAACCCATATATTTTTTCATTGAGGAACACTGTTGCATTCATTAGAAAGTCGATGGGCACTTACACTCTCTCTCTGTACTACACCACCCAATGTGTCCCATCATGCTGTCCCTAGGAGTCTCCCTTCATCTGTAACACTGATGGGCAAACCACCTACCACTTTTATATTCCTGAAAAATGGTTTTCAAACTTTTATATTCTTTTTAAAAAAATATTTATTTTTTAGTTGTAATTGTCAATACCTTTTTTATTTATTTTTATGTGGTGCTGAGGATCGAACACAGGGCCTCATATGTGCTAGGTGAGGGCTCTACTGCTGAGCCATAACCCCAGCCCCAACTTCTTATGAATCCTTTGCTAAAATAAAGAATACACGGAAACCTAGTCCAATTAAAAAAAAGGGGGACGGGGGCAGGCTGTGAATATAGTTTAGTGATACATGTGTGAGGCCTTAGGTTCAATCACCAGTATGGGTTGGGGGGACCCAGAAATGATCAAAGTGGGGAATGAGGGGGGAAGAGTCAGGAGAAAGGTATTATGGGATTGAATGAAGCACCTTCCACTGTCAGTGGACTCAATGGAACTCCCAGAACACCTGAAGGGTGTTTGAAAAACCACTCCTCCAATCTTATTTCTATATAAATTCCCAGACAATAACAAAAGCAATAAAAATAATAATAAAATTGAGGAAATTTACCATGCCATAGTTTACCTGCTGGAGAGCACTCGGTGATTGGGCAGTGTTATAAAAATTTGTTTGCCCAGGCTGTTGTACTTGTCCAGAATAAAGATTTGAGGCCTGGGTCAGATTTGCTCTAGCCTAGAAAAAAATTTTATAAGATAAAATAGTCAGATACTAGTAAAGGAAAGGGAAATCATTACTTTTTCATTGTGTCTTCTATCACACTTTTATTCTTTAAAAAAAAAAAAAGTCTCTTTAAAATAATCTGGATTTTGAAAATAGGAATACTATGACGGTACACCATCCTGGCCCCCACCTTACCTGGAGAAGGTGCGTATCTATCAGTTGGGAACCTCCCAGTCCTGATGCCTGCCCCAGCTGGTGTTCATACAATATAGGAATAGGCTGAGTATTTGAAGTTTGTTGAAAGGCAAGACCTGATTGTGCCTTGGCAAGTTCCTGGTGTTGGACAGCTGGGAAGTTGTGGATAGCAGTACCAGAAAGCACCACAGATGGCTGGGATAGACTGCTTTGCATAAAGGCTGGCTGAGATCTATGTAATAGAGGATAAGGTTGTGTTACAAATTAACTTTATCCCAAATGACCAAGTACTCTAGTGCTTAGAGAAAAATCTGCTTTCGAAATCTAAACTTGTGTCTTCTGATACAGTAGCCTCTAGCCATAATTACATGTATGTGTCTTCTATTACATTTCAGTTGAACACGTCTGGTCTTAAAAAGCACACCCTTGAAGATAATTTGTTGAAATGGGGATTACAAACAGAGTGTCAGTGCATGGCTCCTTGACTTCTCATGGATTTGTGGACATCACTAGCTGATCAAACAGAGCTGGAGAGTGGCTGCAAACTTTCCAACATTGTTTCAAGCAGACAATATAAATTAAAAGAAGACTGGTTTGGGGCTGGGAGGTGTAGCTCAGAAGACTTGTATAGCATGCACAAGGCTCTAGCTTTGACCCCCCCCAACACTGCAAAAAAAAAGACTGGCTTGTGTCGTATAAGCTCAAACTAACTAACTAACTAACTAACTAATTAATTAATTTCCCTGCAGTGTTGAGGATTGAAGCCAGGGCCTTACACATGCCGGCAAGTGCTCCATCAGTGAGCCACACCACCAGCCCTGTAAAGTTTCATTTTTAAAAGAAATTTCAAGATAACCTAAGTTTAAAAAACAAACCATACACACACCTACCTCTAACTTCTAGCTAGGGTAAACAGTTTTATATCTATTGGAAAGAATTTCATGAAATAACCAAACTAAATGGCACAGTAAGACCAGAAAAGGAAATACTATGTGTGCATAATAATACAGACACACAAATTCTACCGAAGAATCTTTCAATAGAAAGCTCAAAAGTAAAAGCAATATTTGTCAAGTTTATTAATGATTATGTTCTCTTTTAAGAAAGTTTAATTAGTTGAACCTGGCTTCTTTATGAATGCAAGTTATTTTGGAAAAAAATAAGCTATATCATTCCATGTAGAGTTTAACTTACAAATTATAGGAATTATATCTGTTCTCGTTTTTTCCTTTTTTGGGGAAGCCACATCCCTAGCCCTTTCTATTAATATTTAATGACAGGGTCTTAATAAGTTGCTTAGGGCCTTGCTTTGCTGCTGAAGCTGGCTTTGAATTTACAATCCTCCTGCCTCAGCCTCCCAAGCTACCACGTTACATTGCTGGGACTGTACCTGGCCTGAACTACTTTTATAAAACAAATTTCTAAAAGCAAATGCACCACTTTCTAATTCTCCTAAGCTAAATGTCCTGATTGTAATTTATTTCTTTCTGATGATCGGGGACATCACCAGGAATATGAACAGTAAGTAGCTAAGCTGACAAGCATTGCTCTTGCCATCTGGCTAAACCACCAATCCCTTATCCTCTTATAGTGGAAACCAAAGACACCCAGAGTTAAATCCACTTTTGGCCTCTTATTTATACTGTGACCTCAGATAAAAACAAAACAACAACAACAAAAAAACGACCACCTCTTGAAGTCCTAACTTCCTCATGTCAAATGGGAATAACTTAATTTACTATGAGAACTAAGTTAAATGTAGTCAACATAAATTAAGGACTAAATAGCTATCATAGTTCAACAAAAATCAGTTTGCATTATTTTCCTCAATGTGAAGATAAGGTACAATGCATCTGAGTGAATTTTTACAGAAGATTCTCTTTTGCACATGTACACAGTCAGCTTGTCACTACTATCATCCCTGCTTCTATTCTTTGTCTGAAATCCCATCCCCTCTCTTCTGTTATACTCTACCTGTTCTCCATCTCTAATATACTATTATTTTCTGCTACGCCTCAGCTCTTACATAGAGAACACTTGGATTTATAGTTGTTAGCAGCCTCATGGCACATTAAGTTTCAGGTTCCATTAGCAGCTATTATTATGTGTGAACTCTAATTGTTACGGGTTGTTGCCACTGACTTCATTAAGAAGCTTTTAGGCTTGACTTTCTTTCAAGTCTATTGAAATGACCAGAGACTGAGGTTTATGACATATAATCAACATGCTTAACCATTTAATGTATTCATGGTCATTCCAGCTTTTTGGAGGAAAGAAGAGACAATAGGAATTCTAATAAGGAGAATCAGCAGTATCATTAGTTTTAACATGAAGACATTTAAAGCAATTACCTATATGGTTGAAGTGAAGAACTGAATAATTCTTGAGCCTGGGAAACAGCAGGACCAGCTCCCAAACTCAGCTGGGCTTGATGTTGCCCTTGCAGTGGTGCATAAATAGGGATTGGGATTTGCTGAACTGAAGCTGGCTGCAGTGCAATGAAAAACAAACACTCATTCATTTAAATGTATATGAAATCATACACACGAATCAAAACACTGGAAAAAATAATCCGAGACACAGAAAGAATAAAAAAGATTAATAGTACCCATCAGCTCTCTTTTAAAACAAGACCAAATGTAAACATCTAGATTTTCTTTCTGACAAATCACTTCTTCTACATCGTAACTATCAAGCTTTCGTAAAGTTAAAAATTTTGCCAGTAGCCTATCAAGGAAATAATGGATATGATATAACTTTAGGGAGTCTACCTTGTAGTCTAAGATTAACTAATATAACCATAAAAATGGCAAGAAATAATACATGTTAGAAGGAATCTTTGATATTTACCTGAGAGAGACCTGGCTGGAAGCCTTGCTGCTGGGCCAGGGATGGTGGAGCTAGCCGTGCATGTTGGGTATTGAAGAGATGACTTGTATCCATGTAGAAAGCTGGGATCTGAGCTGCAGGCCACCAGGAAAAACAAGCAGCAATAATGTCTAAATTTCAAAATTTTCCAAGTAGTAAGTAAAAAAACTAAGTTTCATAGCAGTTTCTAAATGAGCCCTCTCAAAAGTCACAGAAAAATTGAAAATATAAAAAGAGATAAATGCACCCCCAAAAAGCAAGAACAAAAGAGAAAACCAACAAAACCCCAAACCAACCAATAACCAAAAAAACAAACAAACAAACAAAACCCTTCTACTAGAAAGATAGTAAATTAAAAATAGTGTATCTAATATTTATGAGATTATGGAAAAATAAACACTCTTATGGCTAAAATTTATTGGTAAAACTTCACATAAAAATTGAACATAGATTTATCCACTGAACCAGCAAATCTACTTCAATTATAAGTCTACCTTCTAGAATTTAGCAAAATATATATCAAGAGAATGGATATTTAATAATTTAAAGTTTGGTATGGACTCTTAAACATATTTCTGTGTATCATACATACCAAATTGTGACTGGCTGTTTTTCTGAAATGTATTTTCTGGAGACCTACCTACGTTGTTTTAAATTTGTCACTACAAATATACACCCTCAAAGTATAGTTTCTAGCCATGAAATTGTTACTACAGTGAGGATGTATGTGTGCATTTTCTAAGATACCTTTCAAAAAAAGAATTATGTCAACTTATATTACAGGATTATTAACAATACCTGGAATCTCTATAGACACTGGATACTAACAGATGCTAATTATTAATTTTCTATGAAAGGTAAGAAACAACATGATGAGTTGGTGAGTTTAAATATTTTTCAGATGTTTCAGATGAACACTGTGATTTTCATTAGGACCAGCTACCAACCACCATCATATAATATTTTCTTTCTACTTTTAATTCCCCCCCTCTTCCAAACTATTACCTATTGTTAAATGTTTTGTTATTTGATTGGAACAGTGTCACATGCATAAATAATTTTTGAATTAGTAGAACCAATTTGTTATAACAATTGGTAATAATATATAATAATATATAATAAAATAATATGTAATAATATATAATAATAATATATCAAGGAGAAAGAGGATTTAACTCTATAGGGGGACATATTTGCAAAAAGCACATAAAAAATATTTAAACTTGAAAGAGTTAAGGAAAAAAAAAAAAAAAAGAAAAACCAGGAGTTTAAAAAAGGTTTCTTTTTCTAAATTAAGTGTAAAATATTACCTGCTGCAGACTGAGACACATAAACTTGTGGACTCTGTTGTTGCTGGGCAATAAGGGAAGGCATGCAGCTTAATTGTGAAAAATGACTTGCAGAAGGCAGGCTGCTTGTCTGTAACTGCTGGGGTTTCACTTTACAAATATTAGGAGGGTCCGATGTGGTGGTAGATTTTGTACTCAAAGAAGAGGTAGTGTATGTACCAGCTCCTGTATTTGGGGGAGGGATAAAATCAGGGAAAAATATTGTATATCTAAAAGTGCCACTGTTGTTGACAGTACCATCTAGAAAGTAGAAGATTAATGTTTATACCCATTATGTACAGTAGGCCCTTTGTACCCATGGGTTCAACATGTTAGTATCCAAGCAACCACAGGTTAAAAACACTGAAAAAAAAATTTGCATCTGTATTGAATATACACACTGTTTTCATTATTATTTTTCCAAAACTATACAATATGTTTATACTGTTAGGCATTAAAAAGTGATCTAGGGATGACTGAAAACATACCAAAAGATATAGGTAGGCTATATATATGCAAACACTACATTATAAATAAGGGACTTGGGCCAGGCATGGTGGTACATGCCTGTAATTCCAGTCACACAGGAGGCTGAGGCAGGAGGACTGCAAGTCAAGGCCAGTCAGGGAAACCTCACTATTCTCACTATTCTGTCTCAAAGTAAACAATAAAAGAGGATGGAGATTTTAGCTCAGTACCAGAGGACTCTTGGAATCAATCCCCAGTACCATAAAAGCAAACAAAACCGCACCGAACCCATAAATCATCTCTCAAATAGCAGAGGCTGGAAATTCTATACACCTAAATCTTCATCAGAAAATTTAAGTTACCCCAGTTGGTTTAGTTAGGTCAATTAAACTTAGGCCTCTAAATTAGATACAGACTGCAAAATATCTAAAAGCTATGTGGTTTTTAATTACTTCTGAGTTGATCAAACTAGTAAATACAACTATGTAAAGGTTAAAAAATATCAAAAGGTAAAACTCAGAAAAATTTAGAAGAAAATTTTTTTTCTCAATTATTCTTTGGTACCTGTACTGTGTGTGTGTCTGTTTGTGTGTAGGGATGTACACCGGGGACAGAAGGGCCCAGCAAAAACTGTTCTAGTTATTCTTCAATAAATGTGTGCCAAACTAAAATTCTGAGAGCAAAGAGGAGGAAGGGCTAAGTGAAGCCAGAAGTTTTACAGAGAGTTGATAACTATCTCACCCACAGTCTCACATCTTTTATACACAATACTTTTTGGGGGACAGTGAACAGAAGACTATAAAAGATATTTAAGCTGGGGATGTAGCTCAGTGATAGAGCACTTGCTTAATATTCCTGAGGCCCTGAATTCCATCCCCAGCACTGCTCACACAAAAGTATTTAAGGAAAGACACAAAAAAGTTCTACCTGATAGTGATGTTGTAGGAGTGACCGAAGCGACAGGAATCTGAGGCACCGACGCACTTGAGAATGAACTATAATTGGCAGTGCTGGGCCCACTGGCACTACTGCTAACTCCACTTGCAATTGGAGGTGCTGTGGAAGTTACTGGAGACCCCTTTTCCCTTACGTTTGGAGAATTCTCCCATGCCTTGCGTGCAGACTCCATCTGCAAAAAGGAGGACATTTGTTAAAGGAAAAACAAACAAAAGACACAATACAGAAAAAGTATACACATTGTTATGGTTTAAATATGAAGCATCCCCTACATTCATGTGTTGAAGGCTTGGTCCCTAATGCAGCCAGGTTCAGAGGTGGGGCTAGAGGAAGCAATTGGATCTTGAGGGCTCTGACCTCCTCAGTGGATTACTAATTTGACAGTGTTGCGGGGAGTTAGTGATACTGTAGAAGATAAGATCTACTTGAAGGAGTGGGTCCTTGGAGGCTCTATCCTGTCTCTCTCTAGCCCCTTCTTCTTTCTCTGCTCCTCAGCTGCTATGAGTGAACAGCTTTGCTCCACCAAGCTCTTCTGCCATGATGTTTGGCCTCACATCAGGCCCAAAGCAAGGGAACTAGCTGACTGTGGACTGAAAACTCTGAAAATGTGATTCAAAATAAATCTTTCCTCCTTTAAGTTGTTTATGTGAGGTATTTTGGTCACAGTGATGAAAAGTTGACTAACTTTTCACTAACACACACATACACACATCATACATCAATCAATAATTAAATTTGGAATGTAATGTCAAAAACTACACAAACCAGAGGAAATCTATGGATTTCTAATTTTCTACTTGCCCGTTATCTTTGCTCCTTTACTCAAATTGAGGGGGTGGGAGGTGGAGTTATTACTTTTCTACAGAGAACTTGTTGATGGCTTTGGGAATCATGTCAACTCTTGTACGATATGAGCCTTGCTCCACTGCCGGTGAAGAATAAGAGAAGGAACCAAGATGCCCCTGTAGAATGATTTAAGGCTCTTCCTATGATTGCAAAGGTCCTTAGAAGTACTTATCAAAAGGAAAGGCTTAAAAGGCAAAATACATCAGGTTTTAGGCTTTTTTTTTAAAAAAGTGTTTTGTTTTAAAGAGAGAATGTGAGAGAGAGAATTTTTTAATATTTATTTTTTAGTTTTCGGTGGACACAACATCTTTGTTTGTATGTGGTGCTGAGGATCGAACCCGGGCCGCACGCATGCCAGGCGAGCGCTCTAACGCTTGAGCCACATCCCCAGCCCCCAGGTTTTAGGCTTTGATTAGTACAAACACTTCCTATTTCACACCCTGACCTCTTTCAGCATTTCAGGAACTGGCTACAGCCATTTCCATTTGTGGTTCTGAATTTAATTGTAGTCTTCCTTCAATCTGTTTAAAGCAGCATTGTTCAACAATTTGCAAGACAGTATATAAATGAAAGTCACATATGTAACTGAAAATTTTCTGATAGAAACATTTTAAAAAGTAAAAACAGGTAAGATTAATTTTGATAATTTTTCATTCAACCCAATATATATTTTCATTCAACTACAATATAATTGAAACTGCTGTCAACATAAAATTGAGACATATTGGGGCTGGGGTTGTGGCTCAGTGGTAAAGTGCTTTGCCTAGCACATGCAAGGCGCTGGGCTCAAGCCTCAGCACCACATAAAAATGATAAATAAATAAATAAATAAATAAAACAAACGTTTTAAAAAATGAGACATATTACATACTTTTCAATATTAAAATTTCAGATGCAGTGTGGATTTTGTTTTGCACTTACAGCACATCTCAATTAGGATCAGGCTACTCAACAAGAGGATTCTGTATACATTATCTTGAGGCTACTTTAATAAGTAGAACAGATACACAGATTTCGAAGTTTAACATTTTTAATACCCTTGTTGAGAAGTTTGTGAGTCCTTGAAGTTCCAACTTCTAAAATTTTAATGTATTTTAAGAACAAGAAAGAATCAACAAGTTCACTGTAGAAACATAACTAAACCCCACAGGTCCCCATCTGCATCCCTTTTAAAACATGCAGTACTCTACCTTACCTTAATAACTAATTATCATTGTACATTCAGAATGAAGGATACTTATATGGGTGTGGGTTTTTCTCATAGTCACTTTGTTGTTTTCAAATGTATTTAAGTTTAAAATTAAATACATACAAAAATGTATTTTAAATGGTGTAGAGGATTAACAAAAAAGCAATTTGAGAGTACAATCACACACCAGTATTGCTGAGGAAACAGAATTAAATTTTAGCAAATAAACTGCATAATATATAGGCCACAAATAGTAGACTTAATTTCATTTATTAAGCAGGAAGAAAACTCGAAATTTCTATTTTTGGAACTTCAAGGAAACTAAAAGTACAATTATTTAACGATACACACTCTCAGCAACATCTATATAAAATTTTTCTTTATTTCATCTATTGCTCAGAGAGATTTTCAGAAACAACAAAACCGGAGAAAGCTTCATGCCTTATGCAATTTAATTTAAACTACATGCATATAATTTCTTCTTGGAATGGTAAAAATGTGAGTGAAAGGCAAGTTGAACATCACCCTAAAGAATTAACTACTGGCTTAAAAAAATAAAGGACTATTTTTTTTATTTAAGTTAGATTATGATCTTGAATAGCATAATGATAAAAATCATAAATTATTAGACAAAGTAAAGAACACAGATTGAGACAGTCATTTAAGTGAAAAGAAACAGCAAAGGCTAAATAGAAACTGGCAGTAAATAGTAAGAACTGGGTACAAACAGGATGGCACAAAGCAAGGGTTGTTGTTTTCTAAAATTTTACAGCTTCAAACATATTTATTAATCCTCTTATAAAGAAGTTAAGAGGATAAGGGAGACAAGTGATCAGGTGGCTGGGGTCTCAAGCTGACAGTCTAGAAATGAATACAGGCCACATGATAAAACACCATCAAAGAGTTTCACTGTCAACCAGTGCAACATTAGGAAGATATGCTTTGACAGAGGTGAATTATTGGAGTTGACTAGATTATGAACAAAGAGCAACAGTGAGATAAATGCACTAAAAAGAAAAAAAAAATCATATATTTCCATGCTTTTTTTTAGCATGACTAATGAATCTACAATGCACAACAGAAAAAGTATTCTCAAATAACTCAGCTGAGAAAAAAGGAATATAGCTCAAAATTATAAATAAGATCAAAATAAGGCTAAGTTTTTTGACATTACAAAGTGCTAAATCTGTTTTGTCCACTTAAATCAAAATTCCCTGATGCTGTTTATCAAGGAACATGCATGTTAATTAACTTCTTTTCTATAAAACATTTTTATCACTAAATTGCATTCATTTACTTCACACACAAAATACAAAATCACAACTGTAACAAGCCTTACTTAAAACATCAAATCACTGCTAATTGGGGTTAAAAGCTAATAAAGTTTTAAGGAATAATTTCACATCTCCATTTCCTCACCTTGGAGGAGATAAAACTAGTAAAGATACCCAAAAGAACATTGTTAACTTACGCAATGAAGGACCCTCAGAGATGGATGTCGTACATACCTTGAAGGTGAGGCTGAAAGTAGTGGGAGGAACTGAAGTGAGGCTGGAGCTCTGTTGTATCGTCTCCCTCTTAGGGAGGGGAAGAGTGTTGGGCAGGGGCACCTGAAAAGGCAGGCAACACATCACAATCTAACTAAGTGCTATAAAAGCCCCCTTTACGATAGGACTAACGCCCTCCAAATGTGGTATTTATTTTTCGTTAGAGCCAACAGGGATCTTTGATTACTTAGATATACTGTTTATAGTAATTAGTGATCATGCAATTAGGTAATTCTCAAAAAGGGGGAAAAAACCCACAATCTTTTTATGCACAGATCATGAGAAAAAAAGCGTGCCCCAAACAAAATTTATGCTTAAAGGCAGCACTTCTCACATTTTTTAGAGTGCACAGAAGTCACCCAGGCTGTTAAAAATAATAATCTGATTTAACTGCTCAGGGTTACTCCCAGGTAATGCTAATGTTGCTGCCTCAAGGTCCATATTATGTAGCAAAGCTTTAAGAAAAACAACTTTTATCATACGGGGGAACCACAGATTTCAAGCAGAATTATTTAACATGACAATGAAAATATAAGAAATTAACTTCTTTTCTGCAAGAATGAACTTTCTAATAACTAAATTCAAGTAATATCTAGGCAAAGTATGGAATATTACCATTAATCCAATATACCAGTTTTGCAATAATAATAAAATGATTATAGAAAATGATGTTAGAAAAAAGCTACCCATATCTCTCCTTTCCCCTAAGTCTCTGGATCTTAGGAACTTTATTATGTTATACACTATTGCATGTTTACTTTTGATGGTTCATTTAGTAGTTTAGCTAAAACTGGCTGAGATGGTTAGGGGTTTTAAGATAATCACTGTAACGTGGACTAATGGAGATCCATCAGAGCATGAATTATTTAATGAAGACACTTCATCCGTAGGACATTGAAATATTCAGTGATTGTAGGCACTGGGGTTGTAGTTCAGTGGCAGATTGTTTGCCTAGCATGTGGAGGTACTGAGTTTGATCTTCAGCACCATATAAAAATAAATAAATAAAGGTATTGTGTCCCACATACAACTAATAAAATATGTAAAAAACTGAGTGATTTTAATATTGGGTCATACTAACAAGAAATAATCAGTGCAGATAGTAAAAAAAATGGTATTAAGCCTCATCAAAAGAAATAAGGCTAAGCTATCTTCTTTTTTTTTTTTTTTGGGGGGGGGGGGAGACGGATGGACCAGGGATTGAATCCAGAGATGCTTAACCACCCAGCCACATTTCCATCCCCTTTTAAACACTTCATTTAGAGGATCTGAGTTGCTTAGGGCCTGCCTCTGAACTTGCAATCCTGCCTCAGCCCCCTGAGCTGCTGGGATTACAGGTATGTGCCACCACAACTTGCTAAACTATATTCTTTTTTTTTTTTTAAAAAAGAAAGTTCTATGTATAAAATGGAATCCCAGACTACTGGAAAGAAAAAAAAATTTTTTTTAAAGGCCCTAAAAATGTCAGACATTTGTTTTCAAACGACATTAAGATCAAAATCATTATCATATGTAGCACAAATAAGCAGAACAGGGAAACCATCTCGAAGTAATGATCCTTTATCAAGCTCCATGACCCAAAATGATCTGTTTTCAAACATACAGTGCTATCAGTCAAATGTAGATATTCACTTCTACAGGAGACCTTGTTTCTTATCATTTATATTTTTAAAATTATATTTTCAGAGCACTGTCCAAACCATCATTTACTTTCTTGAAAACTAAAACTTTAGAAATACCCTATTTTTAAAAATGAGAAAAGACACTCCAATAAAGTATAAATAAACTCTACTGAGACTGTAGTCAGTCAATATTTGATAATCTAAACAGTGACATGAGGATTAAACTGATAGGAAGTAATTTTCTCTTTACTAAGTTCTTCATTAAATAGCAAGTAAACACAAATATCTAAAACACTCTCAGAAAGATAAGGAGGGAAGATTTGATGTATGAAGTAAAATTTTTTAACAGTGGCAAATTGGACAATTTATACTATCAGCTTCCAGAGAGCTGTTTTCACTTTAAGAAATTTTGTTCACTCCTCATATTGGTCCTCCTCAGCTACACAGAAGTCCTTCAAACAGACCATAAATTTGGATTAAGTGATCCCTAATGTAGGTCATTTTTGTAAAATTCCATAAACCTAATGTTAGAAAGACAAGAAATACCAGAAGACAAAAATCAAGATTTTTATATTCAAAATGATAGTCAAAGCCCTTGTGAGGAACCATTATATATTTTCTGTAAGAGACATTTCTGAAAAGAACAATCACAATTTTAGTCAAATAGCCTTTGATGTACAGAGGGGCTACATTTAAAAGGAAAGCAAATGACCATATGTTCACCACACCTGCTCTCTGAAACAAGGACCAAAAAAAAAAAAAACCAGCTTTAAAAAAAAGTTCTTCTAAATTATGTGACCACAGCAAGTCATCTAACATTTTTATTAAGCTTATAATTTTTCATCTGTCAGTGAACTGAGCTAAATAACAGACTAAGTATTAGAAATTGAACCCAGAGAGGCTTAACCACTGAGCCAAATCCCCAATCCTTTTTGAGACAAGGTTTCACTAATTTGCTTATTAGGGCCTCACTAAATTGCTGAGGCTGGCCTCACTTGTGAGTTTCTGCCTTAATCTTACAAATCACTGGGGTTAAGTAATCCCTATTGTAGCTCATTTTTCTAAAATTCCATAAACTTGATGCTACAGAGAAAAACAGACAAGGGGGGAAAATACCAGAAGACAAAAATCAAGAATTTTACATTCAAAATGATTATGGGTGTCCACCAGTGCACCTGGCTCTAACTCCATCTTGAATTATAACATCACTGTTCTGGGAAACCAGAGCTTGACTCACAATATAACCTAACATCATTTAATATTACAACATTCAAAGAATTTCCTGAAATATCTGCTTATACTTTATTCTTCAACCTTGACAAAAGGAATGTTGGCAAGGTAGACTAATGTGCAGATACAGTTTTTTTTTTTAATTAAAAAAGAAATATTTAATTCATTGAAAACATCTTAGTTCTAGTCTTTTATCTTAAATAAGGTTTCAATGAATGGTAAAAAGGCTCCATTTATGAACAAAATCACCAACCAAATAAAAGGCCAATGTTGCAGAATAATGCTGTAAGAGATGAGAACAAAATTCTTACTAAAATCAGGTTAATAGGATTAGTACTTATGAAATCAATCCTAACCACTACAAGCCTTGGATTTAAATGGAAAGCTGATGACTTTCAAATCAAAAAGCCTTTGCACATTTTTCCTAGTTATACTACAGTGTGCCTAAAAAAACAAATTTACTAAAAACTCCCTGATGAGTGTTAAAACTTGCCACATCTTATATTGATTACTTACATTATTAACCAAAGTATCCTCCATCTTTGCATTGTTAGTAGCCACAGTGTTAGGCAGAGAGGAAGAAGGTGTAGTATAGTCTGTTACAGACTCCTGTGGAGGAGTAATAGAAAAAGTCATGTTGTAAACTAATTAAAGAGTTACTTCCTAATGATAGCCTAACAGTTTTAAAGTTGTTTCAGAAAAAGCAGGAAGGGAGAACAGATCTTAAGACTCAACTCACTAAAATCTTAATTCACTGAGTAACTGCAAGATAATACAACATGGACCCATAAAAGTAAGATTTCAACTGTTGATGAACTCCTGTACATATCTAAAAATGCACTCCACAGTTTTAGGAGGTGGTCAACAGTACCAAATACTTATTTCTGTAGGCAATGAAAAGAAAGTTTTATGTGTTTACTACACTCAATTTACAGCTTACTATTAACTACTAGTTTGTATATTCTCTTCAAAATAAAAGGCCAGATAAGTGAATATGAAAGTATTAGTTCTCACAATAAATTTTAGGATACATTCCTTGTTTAATGTCACAAATCTCTGCTCTTAATATGGTAGACCTGGATCACTGGTGGAGTTTTTACTTATATGAATTCAGCAGTATGAGTCCTTGTTGACTCACTGCAGATACCAAAAATCTGTGTATCTTAAGATTCTCTCATACAGAATGTAATAGTATTTGCATATAACCTATACATACTCTCTGGCATACCTTAAAAATCAATCTCTAGATTACTTATAATACCTAATACAATGTACATTGCTGTCTATAGTTGTTGCTTCAACTGTGAAAGAAAACTTCAACTGTGAAAGAAAACTGTGAAAGTACACTAGGGTACTCCACAAGTTTGCCAATTTTCTAACTTTAGAATCTCACCAGTAGGTAAGATTCCAGGATAATTCTATTAGCAGAACTATTTTTGAAAAGCTTACAAACCCAAGGAAAGGTATTCCAATGCTGTGTAGATTTTTCATTCTAAGTTACTCAAACAGTTCAGAATTAAGAGTCAATTTACACAAAAAGCAATATATTTACTCTAAAAGATTTCCTTAACATCAAATATATACCATGAAATAAAGTCTCCTCTGTAGAAAAAATGTATAGAATTATAAACCTCAGCAAAAAAAAAAAAAAAACAAAAAAAAACCAAAAACAAAAAACAGTTCAATACCCAGCACTACAAAAGAAAACAAGAGTACTGTTCCCCTGTTCTTGGTTTTAGACAGGGTTTGTACATGGACCAAGTGGGCAACCACTGCAGGCTGCTTACCTTTGCATTAGTGCCATATTCTGCAGACGATACTGAGATCATTGTTCCTATTTCTGCAGACATTTCTGAGACTGCTTTGGGTTCCTTTACGGTGACAGGATCTGTGCTTCGGACAGTTGCAGGACTTGGCTTCTCTTGTCCTTCTGGCTCCACCTGTTGGGCATCTTTTACTTTTCTATTTTTTAATGAACGCTCTTTTCCAATGGGACCAGGTTTATGTTCTTTGTTTTCCACTGGACTCAAATCTGGAAGCTAAAGTCAATGGTTATGACAAAACTATATGACAATGAAAGACATTCACTAAAAAACTAAATTCAACTTTAAAGCTGTTGCTCTCTATAAATGTCAATGGTGTTTTTTTAAAACGATGCCAGGATTATGAATTATATTTACCTTTTGGGCTTTGATGGGTCCTGCCCGTGGCTGTTTCTGCCGTTGTTCTTTAGGTTCAGGTATTTTGTCCGTAGATTTTTCAGAAAGTACAGGAACAACTTCATTTTCATTCCCATTTGAAGCTGGAGCACCAAACTGAATTGTATCAATTCCCATTTCAACGCCACTCTCTTGACCATTCTTTGTTCCCTAGTTTTGAGTATTTAAAACTTGTTATCAAATCAAACAAGAATTCAGATTTGACTGAATAATTTATGTATTATCACATTTTTAAAAAGTACACTAGGAGATTTAAAATAATCTACACTTTTAATTGCAACTGACCACGATTACACTTTAGGAGAACTTTTCCTTAAGTGCTCGTAATGATTTGCATTAGAAAACAACAGATAATATGAAAACTAGGAAGACACTTAAGTTTAAGATGTTAAAGCTATGATCATGGGCAAATTAAAGCCTCAAATGGTCTCATCATTTGAAACAAATGTAAAAGTAAAAAACACGGACACTCAAAACAGATGAATGAACAAATGAGAGAGAAAGAAAGTAATACCAGTGTCACTTCTTGGAAAGTCTACTTTGCGAATATATATATATATATATTTTAGTTCCAGAGATTGAACTCAGGGGCACTTGACCCTATTTTGTATTTTAGAGACAGGGTCTCAACTGAGTTGCTTAGTGCCTTGCTTTTGCTGAAGCTGGATTTGAATTTCTGATCCTCCTGCCTCAGCCTCCAGAGCCACTGGGACTACAGGCATGCGCCACCATGCCTAGTTGAAAATAAAATCTTAAAAATAACGTCAAAGGGCTGAGGTTGTGGTTCGGAGATGGAGTGTGTGCCTAGCATGTGTGGAGCACTAGGTTTAATCCTCAGCACCACATAAAAATAAAAAAAGATATTGTGCCCACTTATAATTAAAAAATAGATAGTTAAAAAATGTTGAAGTATTGTGTGACTGGCAAAGTGGCATACACCCAAGAAGAGATCAATTAAGCACCTGGAAAGCTAATATACTGGAACACATTTTTTTTTTGGGGGGGGGGGGAGGTGGTGCTAAGCAGGTTAACTGGCATTCTAAAAAGTAAAAATAAAGAAAAACCTAAAAAGTGCTGTAAGGGACATTCAGAAACCAAAATAGGGTGAATGAATTAGCCATCTAGAAAGGCAGACAAAGAAAGTACCCATAAAAAGTCAACTTCTAGCGTACAGGTCAAAACCAAAATAGGACAGTGAGGCTGAGGCACACAACTTTTGGAAGGAGTAGAGGACAATGGACAAGTAGGGGGCTGGATAGCACGGGACTTGGTTACAATAACTTAGTTTATTCATAGAGAAAGAAACAAAACCCAAATGAAATTAGGGACAAAAGTTCAACTATAGCAACTACTCTAGAGGCTGAGGTGGGAAAATTGCAAGTTTGAGGCAGCCTCTGTAACATGGTGAGTCCCCATTTCACAACAAATACACACATATTCTGACCTAAGTATATTGTCAGCATATTTCTTTGGAAATTCCTTAGGTACTTTCCCCAATATGCTTTTATCCTTAGCACTTATCACCATGAAGCATACTGTATCTGATCTTGAGCAGCACAAAAAAGGAAAAAACTGTCATTTATTTTGATTGTCCCTTACACTACAATGAAAACCCTATAAGGAGAGTGTCTTTAGTCCCAGTTTTGAAAGTTTACAGTTAGAACAGCAAAATGGCAAGTGCTTAAATGAATATTAGTTCATTTAATGAATGCAGCAGCAATGGGTGCACTGGTATATGCCTGTAATCCCAGTGATTTGTGAGCTGAGGCAGGAGGATTGCATGTTCAGCCTCAGCAAATTAGCAAGACCCTGTTTCAAAAAATAAAATAAAAAGGTCAAGGAATGCAGCTCAGTGGTTAAGAACACCTGGGTTCAATCCCTGGTATCAAAACAAACCCAAACCCAAAAAGGTCATTTTCCAATAATGCTCATGCTTGATAAATTATGGCTGAAACAATAACTTGTAAGCTAGAAACATGGTACAAAATCCAGAAAACAGTAATTGCACTTATATGTTTTGTCACACAAAGTCTTTTTTTGAGACTAGAATGCAAACAAATGCTTAATCTTTATATGTCTAGGAGTGAGACGGAGCTTATAAATGTAGAAGTCTGGTAGCATTAAACATCACTTTGGAATTTATTAGAAACATACTCAGGTCTCAACCCAGACCTAAAGGACCGGAAACTATAGACATGAACTCAGCAATCTGTTTTAATAGGTTTCTTGGTGATTCTCAGGCATACTAAATATTTTAATAATAATTAAAAAAAAAAAAAAAACTGTCTCACTAACTCTACCGATGCCAATAAGCCTATACCTACCTCTGATGAAGTAGCTGATCCAAATGATGTTAAGGGCTTATTCCATGCACTGACTGCAGGTGGCTGTGGCGGACTAATGGGACCCACTAAAAAGAAGACAAGGGAATGTCTTAAAATGCATAAGTTAATAATTTCTAGTCCATTAAACTTTCTCATAATGATAACCAGACAATAAAACAATGACTTCTCATGTCACACATTCTTACCTGCCCCCCCAAATCCCCCTCAAAGTTGTGTTTTTTTAAACCAACAAACTATGTCCATAAGTTACACTATAGTTGTTAATCATGCTTATTTTAGAAATAAGGACTTTTAAGGAAAAAAGCTAAGAACTACTATTACTGCTTTCTACTATGAAGAGTGAGATCAGAAAAAACTTAATTTTATAAATAAAATGAAAAACCAACTTCTGTATTCCTGTGCCATACCACACCCCTCATGTCTCTGTTGCCGACTTACATTTCTTAGAGATGTCATTCAGTACAGCTGGGGAGGACACCTTGTTATCCCATAATTCAGCTGTAAGAGTGCCATGTGACTGTGGAGTCTGGATGGATTTTCCTGTGGCTATGTAATCTGGGCCATTAGGTGCCTGAGCTGAAGGTAGCCTAATTGAAGGCGGTGGCTGTTTTGAAGGCTGTGTTGAAGTCTGTAGTGGATTCTGCACTGGTTTGTGGGTCTGTGCCTGAGTCTGGGCTGGAGTAGTAGGGGCTGGAGCTGGGCTTGGAGTTGCAGCTGAGGCTGGGACAAGTGGGACTGGGGCTGCTGGGGATGAGACTGAGGCAGTTGGCGTGGAGACAGCTGGTACAGTTGGGGCTGTGACAGCTGGGGCTGGAGCTGGAACTGAAGCTGGTGCTAGGGCTGAAGCAAGGATGGGAATTGAAGCAGAGGCCAGAATGGGGACAGACGCTGGGGCTGACACTGAGGCAAGGATGGGGGCTGTAGTGGGGGCTGAGGTTGAAGTGGAAGAAGCAGCAGCTGTGACTGCAGTGGAAGTGGAGGCTGGAACTGGGGCTGAAACTGAGGTCAGAACTGGAGCTGCAGCTGAGGTCAGAACTGGAGCTGGGGTGGAGACAGGAACTAGAGCTGTGGGTGATGCGAGAACTAGAGTTGCAGTTGAGGCTGGAACTGGAACCGTGGGTGGTATTAGAACTGGAGCTGAGGTCGAGGTCGGAGCTGAGGCTGTCTGCTGGGTCCCTGTAGCCTGTTTTTTGGCAAACCTGGGAGGAAGCTTAGAAGTTTGACTTCTTCCTTTATCATTTGCATTCTTTTTGTTCCAGACCTTTAAAAAAATGATGGAAATTGTTTTGTTAAAACACAGCTGAAAGTAATAGTTCGAATATATACTGTGTATACTGTCTTTTTTTTTTTTTTTTTTAATGGTACTGGGAATTGAACCCAGGGGTGCTTCATCACTGAGTTGTATTGCAATCCCGTTTTTGAGACAGGGTTTTGCTAAGCTGCTGAGGAGGCTGAAATCGGATCCTCCCCTATCATCCTCCTCAGTCATTTGGATTATTGGTGTGCACCATAGTGCCCTGCTCATGCATTAAATTTTTAACAAAATAAACTACTGATAACTTAGGTCTTTTACTTTACACCAAAGAGGTACTCACAGAGCAAGCATGTCAAGGCTACTAAAGAGATTTTAAATTATAAAAAGCCATGAAAATACAGAAAAAAAGCCAAACTTCACACACTTTTGATACATAGGTCCACAATTTTTTTTCCATAGTTCTGAAATTAAGCCTATTTGGCAGCAAAACCTAACCTGAGCTGATGAAAGGCTACTTACCTACTTCATTCAACTAGTGTGTTTGTCACAAAAACATTGATTTTGGGAGTGTAACCACAGAGGGCACACACACTACTTTGCCTTCAATCAACAAGAATAAATGACTACTGAAAATATCTGGCTCCAAGGGCTGTTGGTTCAATTAAACTCAATAATTTAAATTGTTTCATCCTATGCATTTAAATAAACTAATTTAGTTATAATAGGAATTTTTCTAGGCCAAGAGTCTATAGTTTGTTGGATCAAGGCATTTGTGTTCATTAGATTTCCATGATCACTTAAAACTATCATGAAGGAAATCACATGACTAATGCTAACATATAAAATACACTGTTGAATTTAACTAAAGATGGTATACAATGATTATATTGTAAATTTACCTAAATTCTGGTTAAGAGAGTTGAAAGTTGTAAAGATGAAATCACTCAACACTTAGAATTGACTTTACCAGTAGATAGAAACTTTGATTTGCTAACATACTTTAGACAATAATTTAAATAGTGAGAAACTGAAGGGAGTTTTCAACCTGTATGACTTGTTCTTCCTTTTTCCGGCGTTCCTCGTCCTGTAAACGTTTTTGTTGTTTTTTGGACACCACTTCAGTAAAACCATCATCATTCAAATTTGACTGGGGGTCTTCAACTACTGTTACTTCAGGATGATCATCAATTATAACAACACCTGTAGTTGTGAAAAGAGATGTAATGAAAACAAAGGGCAGGGCAGTAGAGAAAGAAAAGCTAGAGATTTGGCTTTTTTAATTTACAGGATAATCTATTCCCCATCCTAGTAAATGGCCCTTCATTAATAAAATTTGAAAAGATTTCATAAGAAAGGTTAAAAGATAAAACTCCTCAAACTGCACTCTTTGAATGACATGCATTTTTGTTCTCTGTAAGCCATATAAACACTAATGACTTAAAAAAAAATCATGATTATCCTATGACTTAACAACTCCTACCTCTCGACCTCAGGCGTGCAGTTTTTAAAAAAATAACAGTAATTTACCTCATTTGCATTTCCCCACTCTTTAAAAGGTGGTTATTGCTATTACTTTCCTTTTTCAAAGGATGAAGGAAGCTCTGAACACCTAGCTGATCTATTATCTACTGAAGGTAAGGTGACTGTTATAGCTGGTCTTTGGAATCTTAATGCCCCTATTTCACACAGATAACCTTATCTATAATACGTGGTTGTTAAAACAAATGAAATTAACATGAATGTTCCATGTGAACATAAGGCAGCAGAAATGTACATACAAACTTCAAAATCACCTAGTTGATGATCTCATGTATTTTCAACTTATTGTCCAAGTAACCATTATTTAGGCCATTAAAAAAATTTTTTTAAAGAGTACAAGAAATCTAAATCTATTAAATGGCATTTCAAATAAAATTAAATTAGTTCAGGTGATGTGATTTTTAGTTATAACTACATGTTCAAGAACGCGTTCACAGGCAATCCACAGATAATTCTTTTAAGAGACCAAAACTGGCATTTATGTAAAGAAAATGAAAAAGGAATACTGAGACTGGTTTTTATTCTTTACAAAATGATTGTCACTGTTTTTCTGATAAGAACTTGATTTTTGAAAGAAAAGAACCCAACTCATTTGAATTATCCAAGACATTTTTACTGAAGAAATTTATAAATGTAAAAATGGAGCATGTGGGGACATAGCTCAGTTGGCAGACTGCTTACTTCATACACACATGGCCCTGGATTCAATCTCCAGCACCACCACCAAAAAAAAAAAAAAAAAAGGGAAAAAAAAAAAAAAGAGCATGGGCTCATTTCAATGAAAGGTTTTTGTCAATTGTTTTAAAGGATGTCAGTGCAAGCAAGGTGAGGAGGCCTCATGATTCTAAATTCACCTCACTTTTCACATACAGTGGTCCTGTCCTCACAAACCTACAGTTTTACTCTCTAGGTTTTCAGTTACCTACAGTCCACAAATATTAAATAGAAAAGTCAAGAGTATGCTGCTCTGAATACTGTGATGGAGTCTTGTGCCATCCTGCCTGGGCATAAATCATTCCTTTGTCCAGTACACCCATGCTATCTGCCCATTAGTCAGTCACTTGTTAGCCTGTTACTAATTTATACATTAAATTTTATCTACAATTTCAGACATCTACAGGGGTGTTGGAACATATCCCCAGTGGTAAGGGAGATGACTATAAATTACAGTGTGTGTGAGAAACAAGCCTCTCCTCACAGCTATGCCATAACTTACTATTTTAACTTTCTTGAGTAGAAGCTTCTTTAGACCTTCTGAAAGGTTATTTGGGCCTTTATGTACATTTGCGCATACTTTCTGATATTTTCAATAGTTGTTCATGTCTGGTTCTTTGCAACACTTTAAGCTATTCAATCACTGCCAATCTAAAGATGTCTTAACATTTAAATATAATTTTAATAAATTAAGCACTATTAAGATGGCTGTCCTGTGCATTATAGGATGTTTAGCAGTATCTCTGGCCTCTACTCATTAGATTTCAGTAGTACTCCACCCCAGGTGGGAAAATTAAAAATTTCTCTAGAGCTGAGTGTGGCGGCACATATCTGAATTAAACCAGTTCAGGAGGCTAAAGCAGGAGGATTTCAAATTTAAAGGCAATTTTGTGAGACCCCTTTCTCAAAATTAAAAAACAACAACAACATAGAGGAGTAGTGATGTAGCTCAGTGATAAAGCACCCTTGGATTCAATTCCCAGTACTGCAAACAAAACAAAACAAAACAAAAACCCTCACAACTCCAGAGACTGAGAAAATATCCCCGGAGGTGCAAAATCATTCATGTTGAGAATCATTACTCTAAATGATCTAACTAGAAATCCTTAAACATAAAATGAAGATCAGTTTACTTTTCCATACAGATGTTGATGGTCTGGGGAGTATATGTTAATACTCACTGGTCTAGAAATAAGGTCCAAGACCTGGGCCCCAATTGGGATTTTATACAGATAAATAACCCCGACTTAGATGAATAATGTTACCTAACCTAACTTTCCCATTACAACTACCTAGTTTTAACCAAGTAAATCTCCCAGTTTTTTATATTCAGCTTTAGTTTCATCTGAATGAATGGCAAACAGTGCATTTTCACATTTTAAATCATTCTACTAAAAGAGTCCTCATCCTAATTCTTTTGTTATGTCATCCCCCACACTGGCCACTCACCACTTCACAGCTCTACTAAAGCATTTCTCCACAGAAATGCCATCATTGTAGTATTACTTATTCCTGACTTCTCCAGTCTGAAAACAACTTTGCCAAGGTTATTACTCATTAACATTTTTCCCTTTTATTTGTTTATTAAAGAAATAGAACTTGCACACATCTAAGCAAGCTTAACACTTTGTAACTGTTTGGCAAGCTGAGGTGTATTAACCAACTGTCTCCTTTATTAGGAACAACAGTAAAACCATGATGGATTATCTTCAACAAAATTTGTACCAAGCATTTAAGGTTAGGCTAAAAGTTGGTGTTATTTTATTTTATCAGTATTTCACAATCAGCCTCTTATCTCTACCATAAATGTGTCTTTCCTTCTCTGATGACTTCTTTATAGCACTGACTTAAATGTAACACACAAAATGAAACAAGTCCAGAACATACTTGCATAATTGTTGAGATCAAACTGTGACAAAGCATCTACTTTCTCTTTGGGCTTCTTAGGACCTGGTTTTGCATCCTCTCGTTTTTTCCCAGCAGAATCCTTGGAATTCTTTTGTCCTGTACCATTAGGTGCTCCCTCCTGGTGGTGTGCAGAGCCTCCACTGACAGAGTCAACACCAGCTATGCCTGCTGACTGATCATCAAATGGCCTACAAAAATAATTTGAAATATTACTACCTTCATAACCCCCAACAAAAGAAAAATAATCTTATTGACAGTTTATCAAGTTTAAGATACAACAGCACTGGGATATAAGACTCATTTAAATCCAATCCAATAAGTCTTCATGACTCTTGAGTGGGCAATTCACCCAAACTGAGCCTCCCAATCAAAGCAGACTAAAGTTTTCCCCCAGCAATTAATTCTAGAATTCTAATTATCCCCAGAAGGCTTTTACTGTGCTCAAGCCTATCCTAGTATAAATGAGCTACTTAGCAAGCATTATTTACAGCAGAAAATTCCTGTTATTTAGATCAAAGTATTCACAACAGATTCTCTTCCAATGTGGGATTCTCATAAAAGTGAAAGTTTAAGGAATAGTCTATGTCTACACAATGCACGATATACATATACATTTTAATCAGATTTATACATCAATGTAAACATATTAAAGAAAATCTTTAACATGGAAATAGTTCACTTCACAAGCCAAATGTATTATTAGTTTGGCTTTCTTAACAATGTACAGGTTTTTAAAAAATTTCCAAGAGAAAATAAAACAATAGAAAATGGTCTTATTAATTCGATTTCATAATAGCCTAAAGTATTACTCAAAATGACAGCTTACCAAGTGCCTGACATGACCTCAAACACTTAAGAATGAATTCATTTCTTCCAAACAGGACTCTAGTAAAACATTTGTTTTACCTATAATCAGTTACTGCTATTTCTGCAGGTTCAAAGTTGTTGCTTCTACAAGGCACAAAAATCAAATCAAGATTTCCCCTGAATCATATTATTTGAAATACTGCAGTTGCGGAATTATTTGGTTCAGCATTTATTTATTTTTAATCTGACCTCTTGGCCTTAAAAAGGTATATTCACATTATGAGTTAAGCAGGCACTCAGGAAAGAAAACTGGCTACATAATTTCCCTGGAATCTTTTCTAAATGATCTGGAAAGCAAAAGCATTTTCCCTGATGAGAATAGTAACCTGAAATGTTAAGTGTGAAAATAAGGAATTCAATATTGCCAAATAAATTCTTATCAACTCAGACTCCAATTCTGGAAACTTGGTCTAACATAGGGGAACACCATAATAATGGTTGATTACAACACAATGTTAAGTGCATTATAAATATTATCTCAGTAATTATCACACATTGAACACAATCACTTTTTCTCCATTTTACTGGTGAGGAAGCCACTATGAAGTACAGAGCCTTGGTTTGAACCCAAGCATTCTGAACCTTAATTGCTACTTTATAATGCTGACACTAAAATCAACACTAATATATTATATTTACTTAAAGGACTGTTTCAATGGCATTTATGTTATAGGTGGCCTTGGTGGTTAGGCAGAGATTTGTTTTCTGGGTCTTTCTCTGACTGGATCAACTAAATTCAAATAGTTCTGCAAATTCAGAGGGGAATATAATTATCCTAAGTTTCAATATGATTCTTGAGAAACTGGTGTATGGTGACAAGAGTATATAGTTACATAATTGAAGTCTCAGAGGACACCTGTGCAGCACCAGTTTTGCAAGTACAAACTAATAAAGGAGGCTACTCATCAGCACTAAGATGACTTAACATATTTGACATTCAAGACCTGTACATATGACCTCACCAAAAAAAAAAAAAAAAAAAAAGACTTAACAAATGAAGATGCTGCATATGTCCTTCCCTGGGTATATAATTTTCTAAAGCTACACATTCCTAAGAGGACATAGCATGTGATGCTTTCTAAGAGGCATTACCCTGTTCCTCAAGCTTCATTACGGAGAGTATAATGTCTTCATCTTCTATTCTAGACTGGCTCCTTGCATCATTCAACCAAGTATTCTACTGTCAGCTTCTCTTAGTCATATTTATACCAAAGTACTCACCCTCTTTTTCCACTTTTTGATGGTGGGCCACTTCTTCTTTCATTCCTCGGACCTGAGAAATTCCTTCCTGATTTGGGTGGGCCACTGTTGCCACGTCTATTCTGGCGATCCACGCCAGGCCTCTGACTGGAGAAGCTTCTTTTCGCTATTTCCCTCTTTGGAGGCAAGGTATTCTCACCAGTCTTTACAACTGCTTGTGCATTCAAGTCAGCATTTTTTTTTTCATCCCTCTCCCGCCTCTCATTGAAATCACTGCTTTCAGAAGCTGTTTCCCACTCTTCATTTGCCTGATCTGAAGAGTTCTGGTTCGATAAATCTGGTGTCTTATTCCCAGGAATATCCCCAGCAGTACTGGCTGGTTCTTGGGCCAGATTATTAATGGTGCCATTTGTGGGCAAAGGCACCTCATTTGTTTTTGAAGCAGCCTCCCTCTCTCTTAGCCTTCTAAACCGAGGCGGCTTATCTTGCCTTGGTGGTCGGGTAGGACGCTGCCTCCGGGGCCGCTCTCTGGCTGGGTCAAATTTCCGTTCAAATTTTGGAGGCCGTTTATCTGCTGGTATAGGAATGAACTGCTCATGTCTTCTTGGTGGCTCTCCATCTTCTGGTTTAGGAGCTTCTGTCTGCCTTGGGTTCCACTGATTGTCCCGATAAGCTGGTCTTCGTAAGGTAGAAGGACGCGATGGACGGCCTCCAGGATCCCTTCCACCTCGCCTAAAAGTCCCTCCTCTGCCTCGTCTTGTAGGCTCTCCTTTAGGAAGGAAGCCTGGTTTCAACTTATCATCATCCCTAACATAAGGCTTTTCAAGTGGCCGGTTATCTATTCGGACATGGTTTTCAGACTTGAAAGAAGACTGGGGCTTTATGGGTTTTTTGTTTTCAGACCGTTCTTCTCTCTTGGGAAGTTTGCCTTTGCTTAAACTATCCTTGTCACTTGCACTTTCATGAACTTCACTGTCTGTGTCAGTCTCTGAACCCCGCTGTCGTCTTCTTTTGGGGACGACTTCAAAGTCAGAACTCTCACTTCTTGTCTCACTTTCTTCTCGTTGTCTCGGAGGGCCTGAGGGCACGTGCTCTGTTCTTGGCTTGTTGTCTCTATACTGAGGATAATCACGAGTGTGACCTCTTCCACCCCTGCCACGCCCCCCATAAGAGCCTCTGTAACTTCGACCCCTGGAATAATATTCACCTCTGCCTCGGCCTCTGTATCCTTGTTCTGGAAACCAGTCTCTATCTCTAGCTTCTTTCCAGTATGTCCTGGGGGGTAAAGTTGACTCTTTTTTAACTGCTGGTCTTGAATCTGGTCGAGGTCTCTCTATACCAACATCTTTGCTGATGACTTTCTCAGGCTGTTTTTCTTCTTTGACTGTTGGTGCTGCAACAGTTTGCTGGTTTACAATTTTAACTGCAGGCTCCACCTGAACACTACTTACAGTTTCCACAGGCTTCTCAGTATCTTGAGATGGCTTGTGAGTCACAGCTGAAGTTTCTGTGGAAGGAAGTTTCTCTGGTTCTGGCTGCACTGGTGGTGGAACTGACTGGGTCTGAATTGGTGCAGGAGATGGTGGTGGGGGAGGAAGAAGGTCTTTCTTTTCCGTCTTTTCAGGTTTTACAACTTTCTCCATGACCTTTTCGACCTTTTCTCCTTCTTTCTCTTTCCTTTGTTCCCGTTCCTCTTTCATATCTCTAAGTACAGGTTTTTTAATGGGACCTGATCTTCTCACAGGTCTATCATTACCTTCTTCCCTTCTGTTGGAGCTTGGTCTTGGGCCCCAACGAGTTTCTGATTTGGATTTATAAACCTTTTCAGGTTTTGGTCCTTCAGAAGAACGTAGAAAGCCATCTTTTCTTGGTTTCTCCTCTGGCCTTTCTGCTAGATCTTTCGAATCAATGCATCTACTTGTTACTTTAGGAATGCTCCCAGACGGCTCATTTCTTTGCTCTTCTGATTTTTGAGCATGATTAGATCCATGGGAAACACTTCTTTTCCGGGAAGGCTGACTTTCTAGAGCTGAAATTCGCTCTTCTGGAGGAGCGGACAAGGTCTTTGGATCAGGTCCTTCAAAACAAGCAGACTGATTATTTTTATCAGCATGGTGAGGTCTAATGTCTTCCACAGATCTGCTTAAAAACTTCTGTACATCTGTCTCACTTGATTCTCTGACAAAGTCTGCTTCTGGATGAGTTTCCAACTGACTGTGTTCTACAGGATAAGCAGTGGTAATCTGTTCCTGCTCCAATGCATTTTCAGGCCTATAATGATAAAAGTTCAAAGGCGTAACCAACAAAGCAATCTTTCCCACATGTACATGGTATGGCAAAAATAACCCAATTTAAAAATACCAACTATGGACCTGAATCATAAGAAAATCTCCAAAAGATCAGTGCAGGATGGAGTTGTGGCTCAGTGGTAGAGCGCTTGCCTGGCATGTGTGAGGCCCTGGGTTTAATCCTCAGCACCACATAAAAATCAATGTATTCATATCCCCAAGAGCCAGGACAGGGATACAGTTTAAATGTCTATCCACAGCTGAATGGATTAAAAAATGTAGTACAGACATATAGTGAATGTTATTCATAAATAAAAAGGGAAATACAGCCATACACTACAACATGGATAAATCTTTGAGCCATTCGGAAAAATACCACGATTCTGCTTATAGGAGGTATCTAAAGAAATCAGATTCATCAAGTCAGAAAGCAGAATGGTGGCTTCCAGGGGCTGAAGGTAGTGGAGAAATGGGAAAAAATGGATGCTTCAATATTAAAGTTTCAGTTACACAAAATGAAGTAGTACTGAGGCTCTGCTGCAGAAGATTGTGCTTACAGGTAACAATATCGTGGGCCTACTACCCACTACTGGGAATTGAATCCAGGACTTCACATATGCTAGGCAAGTGCTCTATCATTGAGCTACAAGTACCCTTTTAAAATACTGACATAGCATCCTGCTAAGGTGCCCAGGCTGAATTCTAATTTCAAATCTTTGGGCCTCGGCTTCCTGAGTAGCTGGAATTAGAGAGGCACGTGCCGCTACACCTGGCTAGTACTATACTGTACACTTAAAAATTTTAAGTAGGTAGATCTAATGTTATGTGGGGCTTTTAAAACTATAATAAAAACTAAGGAAAACAAATGTTTAGACAATGTTGGTGTCAATTGCATCAAGTTTAATAATTTCTACTTAGAATGAAAGAACAGAGTGAGTCCATAGGTTTCAATTATAATTAGAAACCATTATCATAAAAATATGCTCCATAAAAGAGTGGAAGTTCTAACTATATTGTTAAAATTGTTAGAGGCCCCACCAATTGCCTGCCCCTTTAAAGAATCCTCACAAATTAGTATTTCTCCTTAGCTTGGTCTTAGAAATTTTCCAAGATACTGATAATCAAATGTCTACAATTTCTCACTAGAAGAATTACTTCAATACTTTAGCCAGATGACATAAGCATGGTAGATACTTTTAAATTTCTCTATACCTGTCAATAAAGATTTGCTAATTTTAACACGTAATGTTTAAGTTTCAGCATCAAATGAAGTTTCCAGAACAAGTTTTAAAAAATGCCATTCTCCATACAGAGATGCCATTAAAAAGAAATTGTGTCCAAAAATGAAATGAAGCATGCTATAAAAGGAAATATTTATGATCTTCAAGACACCGAACAATTTTCTATCATGTCACTCCATTTGGTCTATTAATAATTTTAACAATTTATTACCTAATACCCTCAGATTCTTCAGCTGCCTTGGGAGTAGCTGCCTGCTGATGCTCTGCGTGAGGATAGGGATCAGACCCCCACATCACACGAGGCTCGGGAAGAGAAATAGCATGATCTCTTGCAGATCGAGCTATGTGCTCGAATGACTCAGAACTGTTTGGTGACCCTTCCATCTGGTCTCTTCTCATTAGTGGTTTAGGGGGAATCATTCCTGTAACAAAGGATTAGAAAAAGATAAAATTTCAATTAGAGAAGTGCAAGAAACAAAATCAAAATAGACTACTAATTATCATTTGGCATTCTCTACACTTATATATTTTTCTAAATAATTAGAAATAAAAAAACTATATTACTGTAATTAAAAAAAAATTGAAGGAAACTGTATAAAAGCTGTTCTGTAAATGATATTTCATTATTGTTGTTGCAACAGATTTCATTAAAAATTAAGGGAGCAAAACCCCCAACAGCAGCATATTTTAAAGCAAAAGAGTATTATACCAATAAAAAACAGGCATCAAACACTGATTCAAAGAACATTAACACAAAAATCATGAGAATCACACCAACAGTGACAAATTTCTAAGAAAAACATTTCCTATACCAACTTCCATTAACCTACTTTAATATATTGCTGCTTAAACTTTAATATCAAGATGAGGTCCTGGTTATTTTATCATCCCCAAATTTTCCACAATACATTTTGATAATGGATTATCTGGACTTATTATAATGGGCTGCAGAAAAGACTGCCAATTTATTTGGTTTTTGGTAAATCTATAAGTAAATTCAAGTGTTAGGGTGGCAAATTATGCAGAAAATTAAAATGCTGGTTTATGTATCCCTACAGACAAAATTCAAATGTTGAAGTACTTGACAGAATACAAACAACATAACCGATAATAGATATTAATAGGAGTAAATACGTTCCATCTCCAAAAATTTAAATGATATTCACAAAAGAGGAAAAAACCTGCTATTTTGGTCTTGATGCAAGTGCCTGGTATTTAGCTACTCTGTGCTGAAAGAAAGCTACAATTTCATGATTACAATGTAGAGTGTCGACTAAGTACTAGGATACAACTCTCAAGGAATAGACTAAAATAAAAAGGGGGGCGAGGGAACACACCAAAACAACGTCAGCTCTGGGAAATTGCAAGTGAGCCATAAGAAAATGTTACCAGGATGAATGGGTGGAATTTCCATAGTAGGTCTTCCTGACATCATTCGAGGATCCATGTAGGACTGCATCATGAGCCACCGTGGATCAAAACCCATAGAAGCCAAATGTTGAGGGTGAGGCTGCATGGGCTGGTAAAGAGGCCTGTGTGGTGGAGGAGGGACAGTACTGCTAGATGGTTGTGAAGGAACAGTTTGTGCAAGTACACCTTGTTGCTGCTGCTGCTGCCATTGCTGTTGTTTCATCTGTTCCTGAAAAATCAAGGTCCCACAGGTTGAGGCTGTGACTGCACATGATAAATGCTAGAGTCAACTCTATCAGAAAATAAGGCTTGCTTTTTAATCTTTGAGGGAAGAAACATTTAACCATGTGAGTTGGCAAGAAAAAAACAAATGATTTTGCACTACACTTGACTTAAGCAACTAATCATTCACTCATTCTACTGTATAATCCATTTCTTGGAAATGGAAGACAGTATCTGCAAATGAGGCCATGTATATAATGAAACAACACAGGTCAAGGTCAAACTAGCATCAATAAACCCTCATTAAGAAGAAATTGGGGCTGGGTACTGTAGCTCAGTAGTCGTGCAGTTGCTGTACACCTGTGAGGCACTGGGTTTGATTCACAGCACCAAATACAAATATAAAGGTACTGTGTCCATCTACACCTTAAAATTAAAAAAAAAAAAAAAGAAAGAAAGAAAAATCAATTTTGCTAGGCATGGTAGTGCACACCTATAATCCCAGCAAACTGTGAAGTAGAGGTAGGAGGATCACAAGTTTTAACTCGGCCTGGGAAACTTGGGGAGACTGTCTTTAAAAAAAAAAGTAGGTGGATGGGCTTGAGGATGTAGCTCAGTGGTAGAGTATCACTGAATTCCATTCTTTTTTTGTGCTGTATTTTAAGCTTTATGTCAAATTAATTTCTAGTCCACTGAACAAAAATCTTTGATCACACAAACATAATGAAATGGTTTTACCATTACCTGCTGCCGCTGGAATCGTGGTGGTAATGATTTCTGAAATTGCTTGAAATAGCCAGATAATACAGCAGGTCGAGGTTGAGATCCTGATTCTGGTTCTGCTTCATGGAGCACTTGTGTGGTCTCCTTTTCACTTCGATTGCTGTCTTGTCTAGTGAAAACTGGCTCCTCCTCTGCCCAAAAAGAAAGTCAAAGATGTTTTTAAGCACAACTTCCATAACGTAATAAAATTATTAGATTTGAGATTATAAAATGAAATTATTAGATTTGAGACTGTAAAATTTAAAGGGGGAAAGAAAACTTCTTCAATACTGCAAAACACTGTTTTGTATTTTAATAGTATAAAACCATACCATAAACAAGGTAACAGATTGTCTAAAACCTTAGATTTCCATAAAGCTGGGTTCGGTTTTTCTTGGGTACTGAGAAACGAACCCAGAAGCACTATACCACTGAGTTACATCCCCAGCCCATTTTATTTATTAAGTCAAGGTCTCAATAAGTTGCTGACATTGGCCTCGAACTTGAGATCCTAATGCCTGGGCCACCCAAGTTCTTAGGATTACAGGTGTGTGTCACCACACCTGGCTGGAAGCTTAGCAGAGATCACAGACTCAAATGCTTCATCACACAAAAATCTCTATTTGATTCTGTGATAAAATTCTATTCCCCTATTTTCATTATACTTCAATACAACACTTAATGCCCCTACTCACTAGGACCTGTATAAGAAACAAATGGCCTATACATACATGAAAAGAAATTAGTTTATTTACTTATAAGACCAAGTGACTATTATCTATATAAAAAAAACCACTAGAGTTTAAATATGAGGACATTCAAACATATATCATTCTGAAAATAAAAGGTGTCTGTCAAGTGTGTTATACTAAAGGGAGGGTCACCGGCATACACAAAAAGTTTTCATCACAAGGAAAATCAGTCATGTTCATTCTTGATTATGTTATCTGTTAAAATTATAAAATGGTGTTTGTTAAAAAATTCTCAGATGAATAAAAATAAATTTTAAAAGGAAATTTAGTTTATTAATGTAAAAGCATGCTATAAAGAATCACAAAACATATTTCTTGTCTGTACTACATTAAACATTGAGAGTGTTGTGAAAGAAAAAATAAAGTTTTAGAGAAGAGACACATAGGCAAGTTACTTATTAAATGGGTACCTCTTAATGATAAAACCTAGCTAAAAATAAAGTACCAAAAATACAGATTATTAGAAAGAAAGTGAGTGATGTATATACATAAATAAATGTTAAATTAACTAACCAGAGTCAACATGTATTCCGTGGCAGCACTAGAACTAAAACATGTATTTCCTTGTTTCTAATTTACATTTTTATTAGTCAGATTTCCTAAGGTTATCTCTTAGTATTATCTCTAACACAAAGTACTGATTGCACTTGATCAATATTAGCATATGACAATACTATTCAATTCTGATTCGAGAAAACTTATTTTGCATTTTTTGGTGTTGTGAGCAATCTTAAGAGCTTTTGATATGTAATAGAAGACTAGTATCAATAATACAGTCTCAAAACAGAAAAAATAATCAATGTGGCCTTATCTTAGAGAGAGAGAGAGAGAGAGAGAGAGAGAGAGAATATTCTTTTCAGTTTTCTGTTTTGTCTTTTCAGTGCTAGGGATGGAACCCAGGGCCTTTTGCATGCTAGGCAAGCACTCTACCACTGAGGTACAGGCTCTCCCCTTCTTAGTCTTTTGATATGTCAAAACAAAAACAAACAAAAAAACTTTATTAGTTTAAGAAACAGTGTCTACCAGAAAAGAAAGAAAATTTGTGGTTTTTGAAAACTTATAGTTGTTCCACATCAGAATACCTAATGAAATAAAACTATTTCTATCTGAATTTGAGCTGTTCATTTAGAAATAAACTTTACTACAAATTAGCCAAGGTTTTACACTATATTTGAATTAACTAGTCTGTAGACCAGTTTAGAAAAGAATCAAAAAGTCTACAGTCATGTAATTATGACAACATTCACATTAAGGTCTACTACAGTTTACCTTCAAAAGTATAAATGTAAATGAGCAAATGACATTTTGTTTAGATAAATGTCTTGGAGAAAAACTAGGGGGGGGGGAGAAATCAGTGTATATGGTTATGAAGCCAATAAATATCTGCAGACACAGTAGAACTGAGGTTTGTGTAGTAACTTTAAGAAACACTTTGAGATGAAAGCATAACTCTAGGCTATATTCTGTCCTGCAAATGCTATCATAAAACAATCACTTTTATTTTGATTTTTTTTTTACATTAAAAACACATGAGTACCCACCTTGTATAACTACTAGGAAACTTGGTCAAGTTTATAGAAGAAGGGATAAGCCTCTCATACCTTTATGACAGCAGTTTTCACTTTCTTGTTTTTCTGCCACAGGCTCTAAAATAGGTTCCGTGGGTTCTGATTTTTCCTCCACTTTCTCCCTTTCTTTCTTTGACTCACATTCTCTTTCCTGTTCTTTTAACTTTTGTAGTTCTTTTTCCTTTTCCCTCTGTCGTTCTAATTCTTTTTCTTTTTCCTGCTTTCTTTCCTTCTCCATTTCTCTCTGTTTCTCTAGCTCCTTCTCCAGCTCTTTCTCCTTCTCCTGCTGCCTCTCCTTTTCTTTATCCCTTTCCTTCACTCGCTCTTGTTCTTGTTCTTTTTCAAGTTCTTTCTCCCGCTCCCGTTCTTTCTCTCTCTCTCTTTCCCTGATTTCCTCTGGAGCCGGCTGTTTCTCCACAATGCCAAGCTTCTCATCCAGGCGTTTCAACTTCTCCGCACAGGCTGCCTTGCGCTGTTCCTCCATTCTTCGCTCTTCCTCTTCACGCCGCTTACGCGCTCTTTCTACTGCTGCAGAGATTTCAGACTGTTGTCTTCGCCTTTGCTTCCATATTTCATCCTCATCAGGGACTTGCTGCTTGGGGGGAAAAGGGCTTGGTCTTCCAGGAACTGCCTGTCGATCTGGAGGTGGAGGATGCTGAAACATTATCAGAGTGTGAGAACTCTATTTCTGACCAACACTGGGCACCAGAGGGATGGGGAAGTAGGGGGGAATACCCCATGAAAATAACAGGAAAAAAAAAAACATTAATCTTTATAACTTGCTCAATTAAGACAAGAATAATTAAATAGGCCATTCAATATTGGCAGTATAGCTCTTTATTGTGCCAGACATTACTGCTCACTTGGTATTTGAGTGAAATTAAAAGTACAACACTGAATCTCAATATCTAAATGTAGGGAAAAAAGAATTTAGATTGAGTCCTTTAGCAGCACCTGTCAGAGAAGAAATGCCAAAGTTCCAAAATATCCAAAATGGCGCATTTGAAACATGTTAAGATTAAAGGACAACAGAAAGAACCAAAGGGCCAAATAACAAAATAAAGACGACAAATAGCGTAGAGGGAGACAGTGCTGCCAATGATACCCAAAAGGAGAAGAAATTCCGAGAATCAGCCTGGGTAGAGACCAGAGAAGGATACTTAGAATCCGAAGTGGAGAGAGAGAGGATCACTAAGAGATTCAAGTTTCAATGTCTTCATCTTCATTACTGTGTTACAAAACAACAGTGATGAAGTTTAAAATGACTGCCAACAACTATGCAAAAACAAGCAGGATGAAAAAGGCACAAAATAGGCTGAAACACAAAGAAAGAAATTAATGCAGATTTCATTGAAGTATAATTTGTATAAAATGTGATACACATATTTTAGTGTGGTTTGACCAGTTTGGACAAATGTTTAATTACATGTGTGACTGAGACATACATTTTTAATTACTACTTTACCCCTTCCTGTGATGCCAAGAACCCTTAACCCTAACCTTGAGTAGTTTTGCCTATCCTATAATTTCATATAAATGGATGAAGGCATAGTATCTTTTGTGTGTCACTTCTTTTGCTCAGAGTAATGGTTCTGAGGTTATCTGGTGTAGTAGCGGTTTGCTCCATTTCATCTATGGAGGACATGTGGACTGCTTCTAGATTTTTAACTATGATTAAAAGACTATGAATATTCATGCATGAGTCTTGTGTAAACATTATTTCTCTTAAATAAATAGCTAGGAGTAAAACTCACATGTCATATGTAAATGCTACATTTTACAAGTAAGTGCAAAAGTGTTTTACAAAGTGGTTATAAAGTTTTACAGTTTCACCTGCAATGTGTAAGAGTGCCAGCTGCTCCACATCCTTGCCATATTCGGCAAGCATAGGTGTGTAGCAAATCACATAGTTTGACTCTGCAATTCCCCACTGACTTCCCATGTGTTTACTGGCCATTCCTGTATTGTCTTTTATGAAGAGAAAGTTCGAAATCAATTTGGTGGGCTATTTGTCTTCTTATTAAGCTGTAAGGTTTTGTTTATATATAGACCAGTGTAAGTCCTCTGTCAGATGTACTAGGAATCTTCCTAGATTCCTAATTTATCTTTGCATTTTTAGAAAATATTTTTCAAAGTCCAACTGACCAATTTCTCTTACTTTTACAATTCATGACTTTTGGGTCTTATTCAAGAAATTGTTTAGACTCAAGTTCAGAAAGTTTCTTCAACAGCTTCTTCCATGTGTTTTAATTTTGGCTTCTATGTATAGAGAAATGTTATATATAGTGAGTTTTTAGTAGTTAAGAGGACGGGGGCTGGCAGAAATGGTAGATGCAGATAGCATAGTAGGGCGGCCAGGGAAGACCTGTGGTGGTAACTATGATCATAATATGATCTCAGGAAAAGAGCTTCAAGTTACAAGAAAGACAAGGTAAAAAGTCTTGAGGCTGAAATAAAAAACAATAAAAATAAAGTTTCTGTGATGAGCCATGGAGAATAGCAGATGAAAAGTAGACAGGCACTGAAAGATAATGGTAAAGATCCGAGCAAGGAATGATTGATGTAGAGTTTGAAAAATATTAGAGCAACTATAGAATTTGTGATTTGAGTAGCAGGTGAGCAGGCAGCCTAAGAGGAAAGCAAGATCTGTTAAGAACCTATTTCAAGTTAGTGTGGTGAGGAACACCTATAATCCCAGGGGCTTGGGAGGCAGATGCAGGGAGATAGAGAGTTCAAAGCCAGCCTCAGCAAAAGCCAGCACCGGCAAAAACAACTCAGTGAGACCCTTCTCTAAAGAAAAGGGCTGGGGACGTGGCTCATCGGTAAAGTGCGCCTTAAGTCACTTCCTAGTACCACAAGCAAACAAAAAACCCTATATCAATGGTTCAGATGAGTAGTAGCAAGTAGTCAGTATATGAATACATTTTGAAGGTAGAGGTGATAGAATTTGTTGACAGCTAAAGCTGAATGATGAATAATAAAGAAGGAAAAGCTAAGACTACTTCCAGGTTTCAGCCCGAGCAAATGATGAATCACACAAAATATTGTGAGTCACAGACCAAGTTTTTAAAAGAAATGTTTTAAGTCTGGAGAAATAAATTACATCAACAATGCTATTAAATACAATGAAGACAAGATAACTGGATTTGTCAAGATCAAAGTTGTCACTGACTTTGGCAGTAATAATTTCAAAAGTATAGTGGAAGATCGAAGGTTACCTGGAGAGGGTTAATAAATGAGCAGAAAAAATGTGTACATAACTCATTAAAAGAATTTTGCTATGAGGAAGAACAGTGAAGCAGGGTAGACACTATAGAGGGATGGAAGGGCAAGATCTGAAGTCATGGTAAACGAGGGTATGTCTGGTTTTCTTGAAAGATTTCACAAGAACATCACGAAATGACACAGATTGGAATCCAGGGAAAAAGTTAAAGGATTGTCTTTACTAGCAAGGGTAATAAGAAGAAAGGTAGAGTATATGGGGCGCTTGAATATACTTAAAAACTTACCTGTTGTGCAAGCAATTTTGGAGGTGGTGGCAGATGTGAAGATGGTCCACGTTCCTATAACAAAGAAAGAATTACTAAAAAGTAATCAGATAAGAAGCCCATTTGTCCTTTTCTCTTGTTAATAAAAGTACTTCCATCACTCATCATAATATTACTTTCTGTAGAATTGTTCTAGAGTTTAATAAGACTAGATCTCAAATGCACTTTGAAAGTACAGAATTTTAGTGAAGCAATTCTCACCTGGATAGGGAGAGGTATACCTCTATTAAATTTTATTTATATAAACACAGTTCTTTTCATAGGTTTTTTTTTTCCTAATGGCAAACTTCCCTAAGTCTTTTGTGAAGAAATTATCATTCTCCATCATGCCAATGAATTCAACATATCTACTAAAATATTATTTGAGCTGGGCTCAGTGGTGTATGCCAAAAATTCCCAAATAACTTTGGTGGCCGAAGCAAAAGGATCACAAATTCCAGGACAGGCTCAGCAACTTACCAGGACTCTAAAAAACCTAAAGAGATGTTTTCTTAAAACAAAAAAATAAAAGGCCTGGGATGTATCTCAGTGTTAAAGCACCCGTGGCTTCAAACCCTAATACTAATGAATGAATGAATAAATATTTGAAAATTTGGGGCTGGGGATGTGGCTCAAGCGGTAGCACGCTTGCCTGGCATGCATGTGGCCTGGGTTCGATCCTCAGCACCACATACAAAGATGTTGTGTCCGCTGAAAACTAAAAAAAAAAATAAATACTAAAATTCTCTCTCTTAAAAAAAAAAAATTGAAAATTCACAACAGTCAAGCTATAGAACCAACCTAAGTGCCCTTCAACAGATGAATGGAGAAAGCAAATGTGGTACATATACACAATGGAATATTACTCAGCCATAAAGAAAAATGAAATTATGTCATTTGCTGGTAAATAGATGGAACTGGAGGCTATCATGCTAAGTGAAATAAGCCAGTCCCCAAAAACGAAACGCCAAATGTTGTGATATATGGATGCTATCCCATAACAAGGCAGAGTAGGAAGGGGAAGAATATAAAATCACTGGATTAGATAAAGGGGAATGAAGGGAAGGGAGCAGGGTTGGGAAAAGGAAAGACAACAGAATAAATTGGACATAACCTTCGTTTGGGTCATATATGAATACATAACCTGTGCAACTCCACATTATGTACAGCTACAAGAATGGGATCCTAATTGGAATGGGTTATATTCCATACACATCTAACTAATCAAAATACACTATTATCATGTACATCTAAAAAGAACTAAAACAAAAAACAAAAAAAACCCACCACTATCCCTGGTAAACAGATATGCAAACGTCCTCAATAAAGTCAAGCCAACTAAATCCAACATCACATGAAAAAAATTATATACCATGAAAAAAATTATTTGAAAAATCATTCCTTTTCAGGGAAATTAATTTATTCATTGATGGCTCACTAAAATGCCTTTAAAATAAATTCCAAACTCCCTTTTATTACATACAAGACTTCATAAGTGGTTCCTCTGTTGTTTTTGAGGTTCTCGGGATGAAACTAGTTCATGCTAGGTTAAGAGCTCTACCACTGAGCTACATCCCTAGCCCTAATGAGTGGTTCATAAGTATTTAGCTTCTTTTTTTCAAAAAGAGGCTATCAGCCATCTCTTTTGAGTTCCCTAAAGGAACATGTTCTTCTGTGTTTTGTATGAGCACAACAAATATATGTTGACTATATTATGATTCCTTAGTTAAGAGTTAAGTGGATGCTCTGAAGGTATGTACCCCTGTTCTCCCAGGGTATAATTCAGCTCTAGCTACCCTTTACCATCTCAAAAGTGATAGCAAGTGTACCTGTTGCCCATATACATTTCTTCCTTTACAATATTCAAAATGACTCAGGTTTCTTAGCTTTCCATACTATTTGTGATTCCCTAAAAAGATGGTGTTGTATTTCATACATAAGGGCTAAGATTTAGAGTTTTCAGTAAATGATAAATCGCTTCAAAATGTTGCCTTTACTTTGGAAAAACAGCAATATCTCTCCATTTTGACATACTGACCAATTGCAAAGGGGAAAAAAATGGCAAAATGTCAGTTGTTGTATGATAATTTTAGCTACTATACTGATAATACTTGTTAATATGCAGTAAAAACTACGATGGGGTTTAGAGCTACTTTAAAAAATACAGTTCCCTTCCAACTCTATAAAATTAATCCACAAAGTATCAGTACTGGCAAAGACTCGTGGAGCCCAACAAACCTGATTAAATGGAGGTCCTTTCCCATAGGGACCTTTTGCTACTGGTGGCTGAGCAGATGTCTGAGACGATGATTTAGTGTTGCAAACTTCATCGGCTTCTTTTCGGTTTTCAGTGCTTTCAGAGGTTTTGGAACCTTGATCCTCACTGAAGAGTCAGAATGCAGAGGAAATAACAAAGTGGATAGATTTTGCCATAAGTAAATATATTTTCAGTATATTAAAAAAATGACTTCTGAACAGTTTCAGGATGGGCAACATACCCAAAAAGGAGATAAATATACATTTTATGGGCTGGGGACTGTGATTATCCAGATTTATCATCATGAAGCACAAAGTTCAACACAGTAGTTGCAAATCTGGACACTTGGACCGGACAAAAGGAATATAAACCCATCATTTTGAATCTCCTCAATCCTAAAATGTTTATCTGAACTCAACTAAGTATTTCTGGAAATACTATGTAACTGTATTCTAATTAAATGAAAAAAGATGAACCAAGCTATAATACCTTCAATATTTCAAATCACAAGCATCTTATAAATGATAATGAAACTACAGTATATCACAATGCTATGGCTGAGAAACTATACCAAAAATTGCATGCAAATTCCTATGTATTAAAAACTTATATTACTCATACATTCCTGACTCTGATGCCCCTTTATTTTAGAAGATATGAAAGCTCCTACTCTGACGACCCTCGTGCTTGCCAAGTTTAAAAAAATCAAGGAATTGAAACTGCTGTAGTAACCAAAAGAATGTTTTCCATTTTTGTAAACACAGAGTGGGTCAAGCAAGCAACATTTTAAAATGGTACATACTAATACTGACTCTCAAAGTTACTCCCCATTAGATGTTAAGCATCTAAACATCCCTTTATTTTAAATGTTATCCCTTGAGAAATATCAAACCTTAACTCCTTGATTAGCTGGACTGTGTTAATTTGACTCATTAATCACCCTAATTCAGTAAAACCCCTTGAAGGACAATGAAGAAATTCTATAGACAAGAAATGAATGTCTATGAATGAGACTTCTACTCATAAATAGCCAATATTCTTTCAACAAACTCATATTATTAGTAGTAAAAGATACACCAACAACTTACCTGCTATTCTCTTTAGGACTACTACTTCCTTGCTCATCATCATCACTGAAATTCAACTGTTCGGTATAATCTACTTCCATCTGAGCACCTGTCATATTAAGGAAAACTCAGAAAGAATGCTTTAAAAGCATATAAAAAGTAAAGTGTTTAAGCAATCTTGCCTCTTACCTGCCCAACCTTCATCAGCTTCAGCATCGAGGTTATCAAATTTATCAAGCTCCTTCAGTTCAGATGCACTGAGGATGGATGGGCGCTCAGGCTCAGAGGCCCATGAAGGAGGAGGACCTCTTCCCCGAAGGCCTCTAGTGAAAAGGATGTTACAAAAGGAAAAGATGAAAGTTTTAATGAGACTAAATTGGCAGAATGTGAAAAGATTGCATTTAGGTCATTTCAATTCAAAATGCTTTCAACATCAAGACATACAAAATGGGGGTTAGGATTGTGGTTCAGTGGTAGAGGGCTTGCCTGGCACTTGTGAGGCAGTGGGTTCGATCCTCAGCACCACATAAAAATAAATAAATAAAACTAATTTATTATTTTTTTTAAAAAAAGACATACAAAATATTTGGCAATGATATGAGTATGAAGAAATTAACAGTGATCCATCAACACAGGAATGTATTTAAACACACAATTCTTACATGATAGCTAAAATGGTTCTTAAACATTCTTAAATATTTAAAATAAAATGAATATACTAAAATATGATGAAAACAAATTTCAAAATATATAACATAGAAAAACCATCACTCAAAAGGATGTTCAAGTATCATTCAGCGAAAAGGAAACAGAAATGGAGAGTGATTTACATCATGAAAAGAAAAAGGAGAGAAAAAAGTATCATCAATTTTAGGACCATGCTTTCCTATTACCAGAATTTTATATCAATTAAAGGGGGGAGTTGCACTAGGTACTGAACCCAGGGGCTCTTAACCACTGAACCACATCTCCAGCCCTTTTTCATTTTTGTTTTGAGACAGGACCTTATATTGCAAATGTCCTGTCTTAGCTTCCCTGAGTTGCTGGGGTTATAGGCATGCAACTCATTTGAGTTGCCACACTCAGCTCAATCAAATTTTTAAAGAATAAAGTTTTTTTTTTAAATATTTTTTTTTTTTTAAAGAGAGAGTGAGAGAGGAGAGAGAATTTTTAATATTTATTTTTCAGTTCTCGGCAGACACAACATCTTTGTTGGTATGTGGTGCTGAGGATCCAACCCGGGCCGCACGCATGCCAGGCGAGCGCGCTACCACTTGAGCCACATCCCCAGCCCAAGAATAAAGTATTTTATAAGAGCAAGTCAATTGTGTTTTAGTGGCAATTTGTACTTTGGGAACAGGGGGAAAAAACATCACAAAATTGTTTCAAATTCAAAAAAATCTTTACAGGAAAAAATACACACAAACCACACATACATATTCCTTGTAAACTTCGTTTAATAGCCTTACTTGTTTGTTTCAGATAAAGAAGGTGGGAACCTCATGGGACCATGAAGAGGAGGATATGCCATCCTTGGATACTGCTGAAACATCTGAGAAGAAAACAAAACCATTGAATTAAGCAACCTTAGTTAAATTAAAAAACAAACAAAAAACAATAACAAAAAAAATCACTGACTAGGCCTGAAAGTATAACTTACAGAATGAATGATTAAAATAAGCAGTATTATTACTAATTCAATTTATCTCTGATATATAGTATCACCTGCTCTCCCTAACAAGCCATTGGGTAAATTAATGCATCTACCAAGTCTTTATAAACACAGTCACTAGAGCACATTCTGAGTTAACTTCAGTATCCTAGTAATAAAATTAAAGGAAAAAAATGATTGTGCAATGACATGAAAAATTTAAAAGACAACATTAAACACATGTACCCCAGAAACCTGCAGTCTTATCCAAGTGAGAATACTTGAATGGGAAATAATGTGAACTTTCTCTCAAAAACAGAAATACAGTGAGAGAGACAGTCAGTCACTGATGAATCTGAATCTCAATTCATATTACAGTCAGGGATAATCCATATCTCAAAGAATTAAGGGTGATAGGGAGCTAGCTACTTGGAGATTTTCTATGGATAAGTGACAGAAAATGGATTCTTTTTTTGTTTGTACTGGGTACTGGGGATTGAACTCAAGGGCACTCCACCACTGAGTCACATCCCCAGCCCTATTTTGTATTTTATTTAGGGAGAGGGTCTCACTGAGTTGCTTAGCGCCTCACTTTTGCCCATGTGGCTGGCAGAAAATGGACACTAAATCAAGTACTGCACAGGTGATATTTACAAATCAAGGCTCAAACAGTTCAAGAGTATGCACTCTTTGGGAACTAGACTGAGAAGCTAAACTTTAGACAATAAAAGACAGATTATGAAGGCACTAACACTAAGGGGTTAGCCCGTGATTTGGAAGGGAACATTTTGAAGGAATGCTTGGTCATTTACTACTTGCTTATATTCAACTCAGATTAGGTAAATATTATTGTATTTCCTTAAACAGTTAATTGTATCCTGAAACAGAAGATTAGTTTTTCTAAAAATTAAAAAAAAAAAAAAAGAGAGAGAGAGAGAGAGAGAGAGAGAGAGAGAGAGAGAGAGGAGAAAACTACCTTGCACTTGAAGAAAGGCTACATTTATTTGATCATGCTACTTAAAGAGGTAATTTCTCCTAGATAGGAAAGGAGTAAAATTAATTAAATAGCAGCCAAAACTTAACTGTGGAAGTTTTCTGTTTGGGGAATACTCTGGAGAATTTTTAGCTCCATCACACATCTCTAATGAAGTTAGTAACCAAAATGTTCATAGGTAAATTTACATTAAATATGCTTTCTGATCATGTGACCTGAAATGCTTAAAATTCAAGATTTTGCCACAAACTTAATATGGTACTCTTTACATTCTCAATCCATAGTAGTGGTTTTAAAATGTTTCATTTTTGATACTTAGTAGAACACTATTCAAATAAAATCATTGAATGGGAATGAAACCCACTTGGATGCCCCTTTCCTTCTCTGTTGCAACCTATATCCATGCCTGGAAGTTCAGAATACTTGGGTAGCACAATAGTTCAGAACACTATTAGGAAACAAATAGTTGGTTATGAATCATTTTTCAACGACAGGTCAGCATAAGATTCTTATCAGAACTGGGTTTGTGGCTTGGTGGTAGAGCACTTGCATGGTGAGGCACTGGATTCAATCCTCAGCACCATATAGAATAAATACAAAAAGGTCTGTTAACAATTAAAACATATATTAAAAAATACTTATCATACTCTCAAATGTCTTATTTTTAGAGCTAGGGACTGAATCAGAACCTTGTACATAAAAAGCACGTGCTCTATCACTGGGCTATATCCCCAGACCCCATAAAATATTTAATAAGTAATTTCATTAAATAATTTCTCTATAATTCTAAATAATAACTGATTAAGTAATGGTTAAAAACCATAGAAAAAAGAAATAGAAAATATGATGGATATTTAGAACTTGAATACTTAGAAGTTAAAACTACAAACTTAGTACTAAATTTCTCTTTTATGAGTAATGCAGCTTCTGAAAATGTAAATGTAATTAGCTAGAAAGATGTAAATTATTGTAAAACTTCATGGCAGACTGAAAGCAAAGAAAAGAGCGAGGGCACCGGAGCTAATTATTAGTGTACAGGAAACACAAGGTCAGAAGTACTTATGAAATATGCACATATACGTAGAATCAACAAAATCCAGACTCTCATAAACTCCCAAGGATAACAATTTAAACAGATAAACTTTGAAAACAAGAGGTACCCACAGATAACAAGAGAAATATGAACCATTCTCAAGAAAAGGATGTTGCAAGGATCACAATTACAGTCAAAGAAACTGGGATAATGATATGATCATATTTCAGAATCATAAGGAATTAGTTTTCTTTTTAAATGTTAATAATGGCACTGTGCATTCCCCCTGTAAGTCTTTACTGGGGATTGAATCCAGGTGTGATCTACCACTGAGTTACATTCCTAGTCCTTTTTATTTTTGACACAGGGTCTTGCATGGCTGGCTCTGAGCTTGGCTGGCTCCTTCCTCTGCCTAGGATTACAAGAATGTGCCATCCTTCCCAGCTAATATAGGTATTAACCTTTTTTGTGCCTTGGGCAATTTGCTATATCCAATGGATCTCTTCTCAGAGAAGTATTTCAAATCTGTAGCCTAAAATACATAGTAATACAAAGAACAATTATACTAAAATTCTATTTTAACATTTTAAAAAGAATTTAATATATGGTATGTATATACTTATTATTAAATAACAAGTGATCTGCCAGTGGTCTAATAACTATTTTTAAGTCATGTTGACTGTAATGTAATAAGAATAGATATATGATGCCTATAAATGATAAACAGAGCTGATATTCTTATGATCTCTTTCCTATATTTATAATCAAAAAAAAATGCTCAAAAACAAAGATTTAAATCTTTTCCTCATTCCAATTCTCTTTGGATCCCGAATAAAAAAACCTCTTTCTTGGGTGCTTGCTTATTTAGCAATACTCACATAAGGAGGCATCATAGCTCTACATTGGGAAGCAAGGGCAGGCTGCTGTCCATTCAGCTTAGCCTGTGGAGGGCCACAAGCTATCCTCTTTTCCACCACTTTGAGGATGTCATTTTGTTCTGATGTCACAGCTGTGCCTTCATCCTGGCCAAGAAGTTTCTCATCCTGATCAGATGAAGAGGGTGAGCCAGCAGACTTTCCACCATCTCTCCAGCAAGCAACATCTGGTATGAACAGACAGAAACAAAGGGGTAAGAGGAAAAAAAAAGTCTGAAAATGGAACAACAAAACCAATCCAGACATATTTCAAAGAAAATATAAGCAAGTAAGTACCATAAAGGAACAGGGAACGTTTAATATGGACACCACCAATGCTCCCAAGGTGTTTTGGGTATTCTAGAGCAGTGGCTTCCAAACAGATATGCTGCTCAGAGGTTACCCTCACAAGCCAATATGGGAGTGAGTTTTTGAGTATACGTGTGTGGAGGGTTGGGGGGTGAATATTAGAATTCTCTCTAAGAATTGATCAGCATTTGACAAAGACATTAAAATAATTGCTAGAATTTGGTGGCTGTGACAGATGGACATGTTTCAGGACAAGATAGGTGAGTTTTCTTGAGGGAAGGTTAACAATGATGCTCTCATTTGTTTTCAGTTAGTCATTGCTAGTGACATCTGTCCTGACAGCAGATTTAGTGAGATTATCTGGTAAACTAAAGAAATTAACCAAATGAAACTGCTACATTGTTTTGCCAGGAAACCTGGTGTAGTGGCCTGCCTCCAAGATGGCCTAAACGGTCTCTACCTCTTGGAATTCACCTCTCTGTGAAGTCACACCATGCAGTTCACCAGGGCTGGCCTATACAACCTGTAGATTATGGCAGAAGTGATAGTATAGCCTTTCCAGATTAGGTTATAAAAGACTGTGGGCTTTTTTTCAGTTATGGGACATACTTGTCTTTCTCCAGTTAAAATTGTGTCAGCTGTCAGCTTAGCTCACTGCGACCTTGGCTATATTCTATTTTGGATTCCTGACCCTTAGATACTGTAGAAAATCATATACTCAGTTTAGTTGTTAAGACAACAAACTAAACAAACATTGCCAAATTTGTTATTCAGAAATAGATAATGGGTGAAAATTCAACTGAAAAAACAAAACAAAACAGTGGAGTCCTATTATAAACTCACTGGCCACATTGAAGATTTAAAAAAATTGAAGATTTAACAAATAAAAGATAATTTATTCAGATTTGGCAAAAAAACAAGCAGAAAGAAATATAAATGTAAGAGTTACATTTATATTTTTGTTTTTAGTTTCCTTGATTTGAGTTCAGAAAACAAGGAATCACTGAATATTAAAGGCAGTAATAGATACAATTCACAAATAAACAAGTGTATGCTGGGGAAGGCTGTTCAAAAACTTACTACTGTCAAGAAGACCAAAGATGAGTATACAAAGTAGTCACCTGAGCACCTTGCCAATGTGTAAATTTTGATTATACATTTCTAACATGTTGTCAAGTTAGTGATATAGTTGTTACAAAAGTCATGTTTGAGTAACAAGTGAATGCAGCACTGGTCTGTCTTTTCAAAATAAGCAAGCCATAAATATTCAAGATCACTGCACAGTTATAATCTCATCCTGTAATTTTATTAAACAGAAAATTCTCTTACTTGGTGGTCGTAAACTGGGTCCAGGTCCGTAGTTGTCATCATTTGCTTCTTTTTCTTTTTTTTCCTGATCCCCAGCTGCCTGCAGGCTGGGAAATTCCTGCTGAAACTGACTATTCACCTGGATTCCTATGGGTTTGAGGGGTGGGGGAGGAAAGATAACTTTTACAAAGATCATTCAATCAACCCTCCCAGGACAGGGTTCTTTTTTGCATCTTTTTGATAAATCATTCCACATTTTGTCACTGTTCATATCCATAACTCAAATCCTTCGAAAAGTTAATGAACAGCCACGAGGAGATAACAACCTAAGAAACAAACCTGCCAGATATTTCCAAAAGGATTCATTTAAGAAGAGAAGCAAGCGAGGAAAAATTTCAATTCTGTTTCTCTTTTATTGTGGGTTCTTATACTTTCAAAAACAAGCCTAGAAACTTTTAAGAACTAGTTTAGGCTGTATCACCCAAATAAACTTTTATGAATATGCACTGCCAAATACCAAAGTAAGACTAAAATGTCTTCATTTACTTTACTGCCTTTATTTAATTTTACCCCTAATAAACTAACTGCACCTCACTGTTCAACCATCTACCTATCTACTTGTCTATTTTTATGACTCTATAAATTAAAAGAGTTAATTTTATTAGTTCCTGAGGGTCTGAATCAACTCTTCCATGAAGTGCAAATGGAAAAATTAAATTCTGCTAGGGATTTCATGATTCCTTAGGGGCACCGGATATCATAGCTACTGTGCTTTATGGCTACCCTCTAGCTGTTGTCTATGCAGGAAATCACAACAGCATGATTGAAACAGAGAAGTTGGTGGGCAGGGATGGAAATGAAGATGGTTTCTAATAGTCTACACAACATCTGGATACATTTATGTGTTAAAAGTGGAAGGTATAGCTTTGGGCACATAGGGGTAAAGATAAAAAACATGAAGCAATGGGTAGTACTTAAAAAGGGAGGCTTTACACTATCATTAGATCACAAATGGCTCTTGACATTGAAATTTAAGTAGCCCAAGAGATTTTAAAAGATCCTTTCTAGGGATCTAAATATATTCTTTGACAAAGCTTCCCATCCTACCAAATCAGTCTGCCCCTTATCTCCTGCATGGCTGCTCAGTAACTATTAAACCTAACCAGATTTCCCAGCTAATGTCCACTTACCATCTCCTTGCCCACCTTGCTTGTTACTGGCCCATGATTTAGGAGCAGGTGCTACTTCTGGGGGAGCTGCAACCCCAGGTTTTGGCTGTGCTGGTGACACTTCTGGTGCTCTTAAAAAAAATATGAATCCATTATTTCAGATATTGCATATTTAAATAAAATCACTATTACATGTAAGGCAAATCTGTACAGAAATTAATTTGGTTACATATTCACTTGCAGATGCATCTCCCATAAATGTCTCCCTCTACAACACCCCTTTAAGTGAATTAAGCTGTTTTTGTACTCATTCATTTCTACCTTTGAATAACCTAATGGTATGACAGCATTGCTTGTTTTGTTTTTTAAAAACAAAACAAAAACAACAACAACAACAACAAAACCCACTTATTAGCTACGTAAGGTGGTACACACCTGTAATCCCAGGAACTTTGGAGGCTGAGGCAAGAGGACTTGCAGCCTCAGCAACTTAATAAGACCCTGTCTCAAGATAAAAAGTTAAAAGGGCTGGGGATGTACTCAGTTGCAAAGTGCCCTGCATTCAATCCCTAGCACCCCATCACCACTAAAATTATTGAACATTTATTTTATTTTTATATTTTAAATATAATTTTTAGTTGTTGATGGACCTTTATTTTTTAGCTTATTTCTATGTGGTGCTGACAATCAAGCCCAGTGTCTCACACATGTGAGGCAAACGCTCTACCACTGAGCCCCAGCCCCAGCCCAGGAGTGAACCTTTATAAACGTAGGTATCTGGATACATACAGTCTGGACTGGTGCAGTAAGCAGGGGACTAAGGCTAGGAAAGCTCTCCATCTGGCAGTCCACAGGTCCATCACTGCACTCATTACTGTAATTTCAAACAGGTAACAGCAACCTGTCCTATCCATTTCCATAAGTAAAAGGTTTTTAAAAGGGTGTACAGTTTTATTATTCAATCCTTATAAGGTAGTAATGCTTAAAAATGAAAAGAGTTTAATAAAAGGATTCATAAATGACAATGCATTTCTGGTACAACTAGACCTGTAACTGACCTGTTAGTATACAATAGTTCTACTACAGCTAATAATCACAGACCAGAAGTCCACTCAATCTTGTACTTGAATGATCAAATTTACTATTTAAAACTCCTTACACAGGAGCATAAAAATTTGATAATAGATATTACTACTATTCAGCTTGGCCAGTTAACTGAAAGTCTGACAGAAGATTAATTATTCGTTGAATGAATGATGATTAATAAAGACACTTCTAATTCTATCCCAGCTGTCTTGCCAATTCTTTGTTCATCCAATACTGAGAGCCAATACCAGGCCAAGTTTCAATCCCGGAGCAACCAAGCAGACAGAAATCTTTAGAATAGAATTTAAGTAACAACCACTTCTTATTCATTAGAAAGAGACTGATTTGCTTAAGGGAGGGAGAGGAGGAAGAGAAGGAAGCTTGATATAGGCTATGGCATAATCAAAGTTGTGATTAACAATTCTAGCATTTCTTCTACCCTGACAAATATAAATAAATACTACTACTAGCCTCACTGGTAAGGAAAATCAATCAAAAAGGGCATGAAATATGCAGAATGGGAAGCATACTGCTTGGCACATAGCAAGTACTCAAATATAAAGGGGATCTGTTTCATTTCTTTAACAAATATTGACTCACTTTTCTTCTTCATGCTGTTCTTGTTTTGATGCCCATCCTGTGCCATCTTTAGGCACAATATTCACATTAGGATCATTGCCTTTGTTTTCTGCTTTGAGACTTGGAAGGTTAGCAGGTGGGGGCATGCGCCGTGAAATACCAACTTTTCCAAGACTTTGTAACCCATGTCGAGCTGCAACTAAAAGATCAATAACATCAATTTTCTTAGAACATCTATTTTATCACCTGCTTTATTCAAACGATACAGAAAACAAGAATTAATTCAATCTTTGAATGATTCCATTCATTCTTGCAAATATAATTAAATGTAGAAATATTAAACAATCAAGACATTCAACAGAAAGTTTAAAAATTCTAAAAATGCAGTCTATACCTCTATACAGTGAAACATCCCTGAAATACCAGCTACTTAGGAGGCTGAAACAGGAAGACCACTTGAGCCCAGGAGTTCGAGGCCAGCCTGGCAATAATGAGTTTCCGATTTCAAACAAAACACAAATTCATAACCAAAACACAATTCTAACAAATGCAACCCAACATGCTATGAAAAACAAAACAAAGCAAAGCAAAGAACAGTAAACTTGTTGATAATGCTAGACTTGGAATTTTTTCAGGGAGTCTATTCCAAACTAAACAACTTGGAATATTACAGAACATGTTGACTATACGTCCAACAACACTGCTAATATATCATAAATGGTATAATTTTCACTGTATACACTGGGTTCAAGGAATAAAAAAAAATTAAAAATAAAACAAGAAAAATAGTAAGTAAATACTTAATAAATGCATGATCTAATATACAGCTCTATGCCTATTAATTTCACAGACTATAAATTCCCTTTGAAATCAAATTGCTCTACATATTTTCCTGAAAACAAAGAGGAAAAACATTTTAAAAGGCTACATAAAGGTACAAAATTTCTTGTCAGATATTTAATTCATATCTCCTAAACATGTGTGCATACAAAAAAGGCCAGTGTAAAAGAGATTGAACCATCAGGCCAGTCCCAGCTTCTAACAGCAGCAGTTTGGACATATCATCTACAGTAACAAAGCAAGACCATAAGAACTACTCACCTGTAGTTTTCTGAGTTTCCAGTGATTTTCCCTTGTAAGTATTAAATAAACTGAGTGTTGCATACTTTTTCCCATCCTTTGCTTTTGTGCTCTGGCCTGACTTCTCCGACATTTCGGTGGAAACACATCGAGTCCAAAACCTCCTGCCACACCCTTTAAAATCAGTCTTTAAAATGGACATAAGAATGAAACATAAGGAGGAAAATTTTAGAATTAGTTGACTAAAAGCATTTACAAATTCAAATGTTAATTGAAAATTTTTTTAAAAACTGAGAAACGAAGATATTAATTTTCAATAAATCACACCAATGACAATTTCACAGACCTCTGATACCAAATTCCAATAGCCAATGTGATAAAATTAATCACAATAAACAATGAACTTGGCAAATAATATTATTTATGGTTTATAACAGCTTAACAGCATCACAGAGAATGATGGCTATTATAATTCATGCTGAGAAGAACAGTTCAAATATAATGAATCTATAAAGATTATTTATTTAATTGATACATTATTCAACCTAAGAGCTTTGAAATGACTGGCATCATTATCCTACATGTAGGGGACTCGAATAGACTAGAAAGACATCATCATCCCCTAAATGTGCAAGACACATCCTGACCCGAATCTAGTCTATTAATAAACAGGAGAAAAGGACACAGTTCTCTTTCATACTATTCCCCTTCAATTTAAGTGGGTAGGAACACACATCAATCTGAGAGGTTTTTCTGGAGGTGTTAGGGCAGAAACAGGGCAGAAGTTAGCTAACTGCACCAGAGCTAAAAACATTGAGAATAGAAGCACAAGTGCAAAAAAGATAGCATAGCTTTGCACATACACATTTATAATAAATTACCTTCCTTGAGCTAGAATGCAACGGATTCATTAGCTACCAAAAGATTTATACTAATACACAATTTATTATCATGTAGAAAAACATACAAAAGAGGAATAGTAAATATTCACACTTTATGGCAAAATTAAGATTCAAGGAGATATTTTATCAGGCAAAAGAAAGGAATTGATTTACCAAGAAAAAGTCAATTTGTGCTTTGGTCACCATCTGATAGTTAACATCTAAGAACCTTTAAATCCTACACCTCTTGTAATACCTACTCAAGCAGCACTTTGGAAGAGTCTTTCTATACCTCTATGAGAAGGAGACATGATAAGAAAGAAACTCCCTAAACTTCCCAGAAGCCAATATACAAGCCTACTTGCATCTACATCCATCCTTTCCTTCTTTCACCTATTATTAAGGTGGTTCTCAGCATCTTCTGGAAACTTGTTAGAAATGAAATTCTATGGTCCCAGCCACGTGTTTTAACAAATTCTCCAAGTTAATTCCAAGAAAAAAGTTTAAGACTTACTGTAAATAGAAATATTCTAAACACTCACTACACATTAATATCACCTGGAGACTTAAAATATACCAATACAGGAGGAGGAGGCTGAGCATCAATTGTTATTTTTGATTCTAAGTAATTTTAGAATCATTGCATCTTCCCATCCACAACCTCCCTTCCATTTAAAGTCAAGCCTTACCTTTGGATTCTCTATCTTTCAATTTTCTTCTCATCTAAGTTCTTCTCTGTAAGAAATCTCTTTTACTACTATGGCTTTTCAGTTACTAACTGATCATCTCAAATTAATATATTCAGTGCAACACTCTATGGGCCTGAAGAATGTACCTCACTGCTTATTTCTTTGTTTTGAGTATAGTTACAACTTACATTAGAACACAGGCAACTATTTCATATCAAGGTTGTAAGAAACAAACCTACCAACATTCTGCTTAAGAGGGAAGAGGGACATGGTGGTTAAAAAATTGAGAAGCAACAAAGAAAATCTCTTATGTTTGAAAAAAATATATATATACATATATATTTTCAGTACTGTATATATGGTACTAAACTCAACAAATTGAAGAAGACTAACAGTAAGGCTATGAGGAGACTATTTACCAGAGAAATAAAAGTAGGCAAATGTATAAAAACATTCAATTTCACAACTGAGGAAAGCAATGCAGCATCACAATTTAACCAAAAGGGTTATAAAATATCTGATTTAATTCTAGCCAGCAGAAAGTCAGTGTTTGAAAGGAATCATAAAGTGAATTTTAATTTCCCTAATAAAAAACAAAAACAATTAATGCAAATCCTTCTGAAACACCACAAAACAGTAGTGTATACTTTCAAACTCATAAGAACAGCACCATGTTGATACCAAAGCTAAAGACACAATAAGAAAGCTACATGTCAGTATCTCTGATGAACACAGATATGAATATCCTCAATAAAATAACAGCAAGCTGAATTCAACACATCAATACTGTATGCCATGATCCAATGTAATTTATCTCAGGAATTCAAGGTTTGTCGAACAAATGCAAACCAATTAATGTTATATACCACATCAACATAAAAACAAAAAAATACCTGATCATCTCAATAAATGCAGAAGCATTTGATAAAGTTTAGGACACTTTCATAATAAAAATTCTCAACAAAAAAAAAAAAAGAGGACGAAATGGAAGAAAGTTTCCTCATCAATAAAGGTCATCTATATAAATTCTAGAGCTAACATCAAAATCAATGAAAAATACTTTCTTTTTAAGATCGGGTGCAAGAACAGATATGCCCATTCTCCCCACTTCTATTTGAGAGAGTATTGAAGTACTAGCTATATAAGTAAGGAAAGAAAAAGAAATAAGCCATTCAAATCAGAAAGGAAGAAGTAAAATTATCCATTTGCAAATGACATAATCCTATATGTAGAAAATCCTAAAGACTTCATAAAAAATGAATAAATGAATTTGGTGAGGAGCAGGACACAAAATCAGGTGCATTTCTGTATATCAAAAATGATCTATGAAAAGAAACCAACTAGACAATATAGTAACCATAGCATCAAAAAGAATAAAATACTTGGGAATAAATTTAACCAAGGACACAAAAGATCTATATACGGAAAATTATGACACACTGATCAAAGAAATCAAAGACAAAAATAGAGATACTCCAGGCTCACAGACTGGAAGAATACTGTTAAAATGTCCATAATAGCCAAAGTGACTTATTGATTGAATGTAATTCCTATTAAAATTCTAGTGGCATTTTTATCAGAAATAGAAAAAAAATCTAAAATAAGCACAGAGCCACAGAAGATGCTAAATAGACAAAATCTCTCTGTTTTTAAAGACTGGGTCTCACAATGTTGCCCAGTTGTTGGGCTGCCTCAAGCTCCCAAGTAGCTGGGACTACAAGTTTGTGTGTGTGTATATATATATACACATCTGGCTCAAAGCCATCTTGAGAAATAAAAGAAAAAGATCAAGGCTTCATACTCTTGATTTCAAATTACATTACAAAGCTGTGGTAATCCAACAATATGGTTCTGGCACAGATACACAATGCAACCATAACCCAAAATGGCCCCCAAATAAATCCAAATACATATGTCCAACTAATTTGACAGGGCCAAGAAACCCTGGGGAAAGACAGTCTATAAATGGTGCTAGAAAAGGATGAAAATGAACTCTAATAACGCAATACACGAAACCCAACTCAAAATGGATTTAAGAGCTAAATGCAATGTGAAACCATACTTTTAGAAGAAAACATAGGAAGTGCTCCTTGATAGAGACCATGGTTTTGGATATCAACATCAAAGACTTAGACAACAAAAGTAAAAATAAAGGGGACTGAATCAAACTAAAATTCTTTTGGCACAGCTTGGGAGAAAATATTAAGGAGTTAATAATCAAAATATACAGAACTCACAGAATACAACAAAACAATGGGGAATCCCACACTACCAGTTTTAAAAACAGTCAAAGAACCTGAATAAACATTTTTCTGAAGAACACAGAATAATGCCAACAGGTAGATGAAGAGGTATTCAACTTTACAAATCACCAGAGAAAACAAATCAAAACCACACTTGCCAGGATGGCAAGGTCATTTTTAAGGATGTGAAGAAAAGGCAACCATTGTCCACTGTTGGTGGAAATGTAAATCAATAGGGCTACTATGAATAACAGTATGAGACTCCTCAAAAAATAAACAATAAACACTACCATATGACCTTGTAATCCCTCTTGTGGGTATATACACCTAAAGAAAATGAATTATCACCTTGTAAAAATAATGTTCCCATATTCGCTGTAGCACATTTGCAATAGCTAAGTGGAGAAACAATCAAATGCTAAAGTGTTTATCAACAGATGATGCATAAAGAAATGAGATATATATGGACAGGTACAAACACATACACAGAGAATATTTTTCAGCCTTAAGAAAGCAGACACTGGGCTGGGACTGTAGCTCAGTGGCAGAGTGCTTTCCTAGCATGCACAAGGCACTAGGTTCTATCCCCAGACCAAAAAAAAGAAAGAAAAAAGAAAAGGAAAAAAAAGGCGATAAAGGAGACATTGCCATTTGTAACAACATGGATGAATCTGAAAGACATGCTAAATGAAATAAGCCAGACACAGGTGAATACTACAAAGACAACCCAGTGTTCTCGAGTGTGTGTGTGTGTGTGTGTGTAAACTTGGGGGTTTGGGGAGAGCTCAAATACAAGGAAACAGAAGAATGGTGATTACAAGGGGTGAGGAAGAGGAAATAAGAAGTAGGTCAAAAGGTATTGCCTTGCAGTTATGTAGGACGAACAGGTCTAAAGGTCCAGTGAACAACCTGAGGATTTCAGTAAATAGCAGAGTATTATATATGAAAATTTGCTAAGAGAGTAGCTTTTAGGTATTCCTAACACAAATAAAGATTAACTATGGAGGTGCTGAGCAGGTTAATTTACTTAGTTTTAATAGTCATTTCATTGTGTTTATCAAGGCAGCATGTTGTGTATCTTAAATATAATAGAGTAAAAACAACTTAAAAAACAAGAAACTTCTTTATAAAATTATAAGTAATTTCCAAATATGAAACCCCAGCACACAATTGTTCCTGAAAATGAAGAGGTACATATAGCCAAAGTAAAAGCTCCTGCAAATACATTCTAAGATTCATATAAGATTATGAATAGCTCTTTACAAGTCAACATTCTAAAAGAAGTCTTCCTTCCACTGTGAATAAACTGTCTCTAGGAAAATCACAAATATGTACATGACTGCAATGTAAATGCAATCAAGATAGTTCAATCCAAGAGAAACTATGATGTACAGCATCTACTGCTAAAAGAATATACATTCCTAACAGCAGAAAATCTGTAGCCATAAAGAATAGGACTGGATGAGTAAGAAAGGGCAACTGCACTCAAATGGCTTGCTATTAATCATGGGGCCTTCATTTTAAACCCAACGTTTAACTTAGCCCACGTGCTTTCTGTTGTCTTGCTTCTGAGAAGTCAGGCAGATACCCTGAAACTTCAAGCAACATGTGTCAGAGAAATAAATGTCAGTGACATGTTAAAAATGCAGACTGCTTATAAAAGCCAAAATATCAAAGAATTCAACTAATTCAGAAAAGGCACCTTCATCAAGACAGCTTCATTTTGTATAATTTAAAATCTTTAAAAGTTTAAATTAAAATCTTTAAAAGTTTAATTTGTTTGGAGACCCAAAATAAATCAAAGAAACATGGCTGCCTAAGACTTTCCTAAGAAGCAACGATCAAGAAAAACAGGCACTGGGCGCAGCAGTGAATGCCTGTAATCCCAGCAGCTCGGGAGACTGAGGCAGGAAAATCTTGAGTTCAAGGCCAGCTTCAGCAACTTGGTGAAGTCTTATCTCAAAACCAAGATAAGCAATGGGAACTAGATTTACCTTCTTTTCTGAAACAACTAAAAAACTGGACTCATGGAATTAATGAGTTAATGCATATGCATATAACAATAGATTATATTAGGCAAAGAGGACAGGGATTCCAGATATTTGGGAACTGAGCTGTCTGAATTTATGTATGAAGGATTCCCATACCCTAGCACAGAGCTGAGCATTCAGGAGACCAAGTAGCTAGGATATACTACAGGAAAGAAGAGAACTACACAAAGGGATAATGCTACAGATCTGCAGAAAAATCACCCCACCTGTGCATGTGAGAAAACTACCCTAAAGCCAGGAATGAACCACAGGGTAAGACCAGAGAACAGTGCCTGAAGCTCAAAAAGGGCCGGAAATACTGCCTATTCTCACAAGTGAGACTGAAAACACATTTTGAAGCTGAGCACAGTGGCACACACTTACAATCCCAAAAACTTGAAGAGCAAGTTTTTGGCCATCCTAGGCAATTTTGCAAGACTGCCTCAAAAAATAAATAAGTAAAATAAAGAAATTAATTAATTAAAAGGGCTATGGATATAGCAGTTGCCTAGCATGTGCAAAAGCCCTAGGTTCAAATCCCACAAGGGGGGGGAGTGAGACAAATGATTCATTAGGAATTATACAGAATACTCAGTGCTTCAATAGTGGCAAAAAAGTACCCTAAGGTAAAAAAGTGCTGTGATTTTATCTAACAATCTTAAAGCAATACTTAAAAAGACCAATTTTTTTCCTAATAACTCGGGTGAGTCTGAGAACAAACTGAAATAACACAGTAAAGAGAAAAATCAATCAACTGAAATTAAAACAGTATTGTAGATGTTAGAATTAGTGAACAAGGTTAATTATTTTATAATTGTATCTAATGTCCAAAAACTACAGTAAAGATGGAATAGAGAGACATGAAAGATACAAAACACCAAAACTTTTAGAAATGAAAGACACACTAGATAGGTTTAGCAGCATTTTAGATACTATGGAAGGAAAATCTGAAGTTAAAGCCATCATAAAACTATTCAAAATAAAAGAAGAACCTTTAAAAAGAAACAAAAAAACCCAACCAGCAAATTAAAAAAACAGTATGCATGAGCCTCAGCAACTCCATCCAGCCTAATGCATGTGTAATTAATACTGGGCTCAGACTGAAAAAAATATCCAGAAATATTACAAATTGGATGAAAACTATAAACCCAGATTCCAAAGATTCAACAAAACCCAAGCATAAAAATCAAATTAAAAAGCCACAACATTTAAAATAAATGATAAAAAGCCAACAAAAGAAAAAGGTACTTTATGCGTAGAAAAACACACATAATAACAGCAGAAACCAGGGTAGAAATGACATAAACAGAAAGAAGAGAGCGATATGCTTCAAGTACTGAAAAACAAAAACAAAAACCCCTAGGATCCTCTATGTAGCAAAAATATCATTTAAAAATGAAGACAAAACACTTTGTTAGATGTAACTAGCAGGTCTGGACTATAGAAATGTTAGAAGAAGTCACTCATACAGAAACAAAAACAACACTGGGTTAAAATTTGGGTCTACAAAAGAATTGACAGCACTGGAATGGTGTTAGTACCAGAAATGGAACGAAACAGGTAACATATAAGATCTAAAAAAAATTTTTTTATCTCTATCTCAGAAATGCAAAGTTGGTTCAACATTCAAAAACCAATTAGTAAAATCAGTATAGTAAACTAAAATAGAAATACCATATTATCAACAAATGCATAAAAAGCATCTGACAAAAGCCAATGCCCATTCCTGACATTCCTCTTAGTAAAGTGGAAATAGAGGGGAACTCATTCATTTAAGGACTGAGTACTTAACTGCTATGTCCTCTCAAAGATTAGGAATAAGGGAAGGATATCCACTCTCATCACTTCTGTTCAGTACCTAAAAAACTTCTACCCGGTAGAATAAGTCTAGAAAAAGAATCCAGATTGGAAAGGATGAAGTAAAAGTGAATTTTTTGACAATACAATCACGTATGCAAAAAATATAATAAAATCCAGAAAAAAGGTACTGGAGGAGTTCAGCAAAACTGCACACAACATGAATTTAAAAAAAAAAAAAATCACCGTTATTTGTACGTAGGAGCAGCGAACAATCAAATTGAACCTAGACAGTACCATTTTTTAAAAAAAATCTTTTTTTGTAGTTGTAGTTGAACACAATATTTATTTATATGTGACGCTGAGGATCGAACCCAGGACCTTGCACGTTTGAGGCGAGCGCTCTACAGCTGAGCCATAACCCTAGCCCCAAGTACCATTTTTAAGGGAAATAAAAATAGTTAGAGGTTTATCCAAAGAAAGGGTAAAAACCCTAGATAATAAAACCACAAAATATTTAAGAAAGCCTAGATCAACGGATGCATATCACTTTGTTCATAAGTCACAGGACATGAAATTAAGCTGTTAATTCTTATCAAATAGATCTACAAGACTCAAAGTAATCCCCAACATCAAAGTAACTTTTTTTTTGGAAGGCAGAGTTTGTCAAACTGATTATAAAAGCCATGAAGAAACGGATAAAACCTAGACTAACCAAATGAAAAGAAGAATAAAAATTGAAGACTCCAGATTCCAAGACTCAAAAGCAGGAAGACAGTGGCACTAGTGTAAAAATAAGACAAATAGATCAATGGAACAGAATAATGTCTATAAATACAAATACTTGATTTTTGACAAATAAAATTTAGTGGATATTTCACAACAAACATTAACAGAGAAACTCAGCTTATACAATATAAAAAAACTGTGAATACCTAACACTATACAAAACTCAATGTACCCTAGACAAAATGTAAAACCTAGATGGGCCCTGTGGTGCATGCCCAGCAGTTAGGGAGGCCGAGGCAGGAAAATCCCAAGTTCAAAGCCAGCCTAAGCACCTTGGCAAGGCCCTAAGCAACTCAGTGAGACCCTACCTCTGGGGATGTGGCTCAGTGGCTAAGCACCCTGGGTTCAATCCCTAGTATTAAAAAAAAAAAAAAAAAAAAAGTAAAACCTAAAACTGTAAAACTTACAGAGAAAACATACGAGGAAAATTTTGTGACCCTGGGTTGTATACGGGCTTCCAAGATACAGCTTCAAAACAATCCATAAAAGCTTACAAAAAGGACTGTTTTTTAAAAAAATATTTATTTTTTAGTTGTAGTTGGACACACAATATCTTTATTTTATGTGGTGCTGAGGATCGAACCCAGTGCCCCATGCATGCTAGGCGAGCACTCAATGGAACAGAATAATGTCTATAAATACAATGTCTACCCCATGCATGCTAGGCCAGCCTGAGACTTTTTTTTTTTTTTAAAGACGCTACTGAGAACAAATGGGCAAGCTACACTTGGGGACAAAAACTTCAAATATACTTCTGATAAAGGACTTTTTTTTGGGTGGTGCTGGAGATCCAGACCAGGACCTTGTGCATGCTACCTATTCAAGAACTCTACTGCTGAGCTAATCCCCAGAACTTTTATTCAGAATATATTCAAAATTGTCAGAATTCAGAGGGGTGGGAGAGAGGGACAAAAACCAATTTTAAAAAATGGACATGATTTGAACAGATACTTCACCAGAAACACATAAATGGCAAATAAGCAGATGATGACTTTCAACTGAAACCAAGATACAATACTTCTACACATCCAACAGAATGGTTAAAATTACAGAATAATTCTACCAGGTACTGCTGAAGATGTAGAAGAACTGGAACTCTCACACATTCTGACAGGAATGAATAATGGCACTGCACAATCACTCTGCAGAACAATTTTGGCAGTTTCAAAAGACTGAACAACCAAATTATGGCAGACCATAAACAAACAAAAAAATGCAGTACTGATACAGCATAACAATATGTGTAAATCTCAAAATGATTATGCTGCATGAAAGAAGCTCGGACACCCTCTCCTATATATACTGTACTGTGGTGCAAGTATATCTCAACAAAAATTGTTTGTTAAAAAACAGATTCAGAGGGGGTGGGGTTATAGCTCGGAGGTAGAGTGCTTGCCTCACGCATGTGAGGCATTGGGTTCGATACTCGGCACCACAGAAAAATAAATAAAATAAAGATATTGTGGCCATTAAAAAAAAAAGATCAAGAAGTTCTATATTCTTTGCTAACAAAGCCTCACTATTCAAATCTGTTAGAAAAAAACTGAGGCAGAGAAAAAGATGATCAGGGGACTAAAAATTTAGGTTAAAAACAGCATATTGGAGAAACACAAATTTAGTATAAGTGGACAGGAGATTGCAAGGGAAGCTGGGTAATGGCAGGAAGGGAAAGGCTAGCAAGACATGAAAAGAGAGAAACCAGCAGCCCCTTGACAAGGAATAACGAAAAATAACACAATAGAGTCAAGATCGAGAAAGGGGAAAAAAAAAATACAGAACACAGTAAGTAATCAATAAATGTTTTGTTTTATGAATTGATAATAAGAAAAAAATTCTTGTGGTTATGAAGTCAATCACTATACAAAACCATAAATGTAGAGGATAAATCCATTTAAAATTAAATCCTTTTAATAAAAGATGAATTCAAAACCAAAACTGCAAGACCATCTAATATAGAAAATGCTTCATGTTCTATATTAGAAAGTATACAATCATATTCTTCAGAGGAAAATACTGCTTAAAGCTTTTCATTACCATAACTTAACAAGTCAAAAAACTGTCCAACAAAAGCAGGAAGGAAAAGCCAGAAATTAATAAATTAGCCTGGCGTGGTGGTACACACCGATAATCCCAGCAGCTCAGGAGACTGAAGCAGGAGGGTTGCGAGTTCAAATCCAGCCTTAGCAATAACTTAGTGAGGCTCTAATCAATTTAGTGAGAAACTGTCTCAAAGTAATATATAAAAGAGGGTTGGAGATGTAGCTCAGCAGTTAAGCACCCTTGGGTTCAATCCCTGGTACCAAATAAAACCCAACAAACAAAACCTATATGAAAAAATTAATAAATTATACAACAAAGCAACAAAACTGATAAACTCAAGAGCTAGTTCTTTAGTGTGTTTGGGGTAGGAAATAAACTAGCTGGGCATATAAATCAATGGTTTACCAGCATGTGCTTTACCAACCACATGGCCCTGGGTTCAGTCAGTTCCCAGCATGAAAGAAAATAAAGAGTATAGATATGTATAAACCCCACTATTATGTTCAACTATAATGCACCAATAAAAAATCATGGGAGGGGGATTAAAAAAACGAGCACACACACTAGCCAAATGGCTCTATTTTTAAGAATTAAAACTAGGAACTAAACAGATTATAGAACAGACAATGTTAAGAAAAGGCTTGAGAAATAAAGTTTTCTAAAATATAAGGCTGGGGATATAGCTTAGTTGGTAGAGTGCTTGCCTCACATGCACAAGGCCCTGGGTTCAATCCCCAGCACACACAAACACGCAAAAAAAAAAAAAAAAAAAAAATATATATATATATATATAAAATCAAATTTGGCTCAAAATAAACAGGTAAAAACAATGGAAGAAAATAAAAGCTGTTAAAAAAGATGCCTACCTACAAAAAATGTTTGGCCCAAGCTGTTTAACAGGAATTCCAATATCATTAACAGACAATTCCCATGCTTCTCACAATGAACTAATAATATGAGCGTAACAAACTAAAGCCTATGGCCAAATCTGACCTGTGGTCTGATTTGTATGATCTATGAACTAAGAATAGTTTTTATATTTTTAAAAAATTGCTTTTAATAAGAATTATAGCAGAGACTGTATGTGGAAAGCTTAAACAGACTACTATCTCATTCTTTGCAGAAAAAAAATTTGCAAGACCTGGACCAAAGGAAACTGACATCAATTCAGGCCAGTCTAATATGGACACAGAAACAACAGACATATACATGCACACAAAATACAGAAACCAATTTCTACTAATGCAAAAATCTTCCAAACATAGGAAAGAGAATCCAATGATATAATTGAAAAGAAAAAAGTCTTAAGAATTTATCTTAAAGAAATACCAGCATATGTGTGCGAAACACACAGAACTGCGATGTGTGCAATCTTTGCAATATGGTATGTGATAAAAATTTATAACATAAGCCAGCCATTAAATGATTCACATTTGAAACATGTTTACTGAACACTCACTATGAGCCCCCAAACCATCTGTGGTTTCACTTTGTGTGGTTTGTTACCTGTAGTCATCTGTGTTCTTAAATATTAAATGGTAAAGTATAGAAGTAAGCAATTTATAAGTATTCAACTGTGTGCCATTCTGAATAGTGTGATGAAATCAAGCCATCTTGCTCTGTATTGCCCAGGACTTCTAAAAAATCATCCTTTGTCCAGCAGATCCACAATGTCACACGGATCCATTAGTCACTTAGTAGCTTTTTAAGTGGGAAAACAAAAACACATGGGGAGATCCCTAAAGTTCTATATTCAGAACTACTCTTCTTAAGAACCATGAAATTGTAAATAAGGAAACTCGTGCTAATTTTGCTATGGTACCCTGAACTGCAAATTATAGCCACAGTGCATAAAACAGAAAAAACATTATTAAAATTACAGGTTTGGTACTATCCAAGATTTCTTGTGTCGGTTGGGGTCTTAGGAATGAATCCCAGTGGATAAGAGGGGACCTACTCTTATGTATACTTTTATGAACTAGAAATACAAGAATGTGCCTTGATTTAGTACTAACTTCTAACATGGTGACTTTAACTAAGATTTTTTTTTTTGATGCGAGAAAGTATGACAGAACTGATTTACATTAGTTGATCATTAAGGTTTCTGATTTGGATTCAAAGAGGGAAGAAGACAGCTTTAAAGATGAAGAAAAAGTAAATTTATAAAGGCCCCCACCAGGTGCAGAGGCACAAGTCTGTAATCCTAGCAGCTTGGGAGGCTGAGGCAGGAGGACTGTAAATTCACGTCAGCAAAAGCAAGGCACTAAGCATCTCCGTGAGATCTTAACTCTAAATGAAATGCAAAATAGGGCTGGGGATGGAGCCCAGTTCCCTGAGTATCCAAAAATAAGGGTGGGGGTGGGTGGGTGGGTGCTGAACCCCTGGATTGTTTAGGCATGCTCAAAACCAAAAAAGCTAATGAAGAAGTTAAGAAAAAGTTCAAAGAAGGCAATACCAAAGAATTATGAATTTTATCTTTGAAGCAATGTGAAACAACTGAATTCTAGAGAGAGGCTTGTTTTTTATTTAAAAAGAAATCACTCTGGCAACAATGTGAAGAATGGACTGTAAGAGGCCAAGGGTCATTTTGGCCATATTTAATCTGAGATAGATATAAAGACAACAGGAGATTTGTACAGAAAGATTAAAAAAGGATAGTACAATACGATTTTTAAAACAACATGTTAAGTAGGAAAACAAAAAAACATGCCAAGTATGAAAAGATCTAGAACATATCACAAATCATTGGTAGTAGATACTGCTGATCAGAAAGGACTGTGACTTTGAGATGTCTAAAACTAAACAAAAGGCACACTTTGCTTTCTTTGTTGGGAAAGGGGGTGTGTGTGTGTGCTGGGGATTGACCTAGGTCTCTCATGGGTGTTAGACAGATTGCTCTACTGTTGAGCTACATCTCAGCAAGCAGACATTGCTTCGGTTCAAGGAAAGCAAGGAAAAATAACAGGTATTTTCAGGAAGCAATGACTTGAAATGAAAAGGCTAGTTTCAAAACCAAATAAAAAAGGGAATGAATTAAAAAAAAAAACAAGGAAAATTCAAATCTATTCTCGATGGCATTTCAAAAATATCTAAGATATACAAGAATGTTAATAAAGACTACACAAGAACATGAAAAAAGCAGGTGATGGGTAAATGTCCTTTTTAAATTGTTATATGCCCTGTAACCTAAGAACACATGTGATTACTGAACATCACTTAACTTTCTTGACAGAATTTCAAACTCAAAATGTTTATTCCCCCATTCACTCATACAAAATATTTATGTGGGGCCTACTATATTCCAGGCCCTGCTAGGAAAAGATTAATGAGAGATGTGTTGTCCTCATCCACTGAGCAGAGATACAGATTAGAAAAATGAGGTTGGGAGAATGGGAAAGACAGCCAACTAGGAAAACAAGGCGCACTGAAAGTCTGGTAGAAGCAGGGATATACAATATTCCCAAGACTGTACCATCAAGAATCTGACCAATGGTCAGCAGCAGCACATCCTAGGAGAGGAGCGTGGTGGGCAGCACAAAAGCCACTGGACTGAATTTAAAGCTTGTGGTGGATGGTGCCTGCAGTCCCTGAAATTGAGGAGGTGGCTGCTGTGGGAGGACTGCTTGAGCTTAGGAGTTCAAGACCAGCTGACACCACAGCAAGAGACTGTCTCCAAACCAATTCAACACAAAATAGAAAGATCAAAAAACGAATTTCATAAATACAGAATACAGACTCAGCCTGTTCACACGAAAAGGTTCTAGCTGTTCCAGTTAGTAGTATAACAGCATTACTTTATAAAAACGGCCACTTTCATAGAAATGGAAACCACGGATGTAGAATTAGGGCAGTTTCTCTGCATTTTGTATTTATCACATTATGTTTTAGAGTACCACACTCTGTTCCAGGCTTCATTAAGATAAGCATCATCAAAGTAAGGCTGAATATAAAAAAAAAAACTTTATTAACTGTTCAGTTACCCATAAATGAAAACAAATCATCTTAACAGAAAACTCATAGTGTTTTCCACTTTTACAATTTGCCAGGCAACCCTGTAATTTTGCTGAAGAACAAAATTTGCATCCAATGCCATGTGGTATGCTTCTAGAAGGGTTCTTCTAGGAAACAGATATTTCTCCCTACTTGTATTGCCAGGCCCCTTTGCCCTAGGGTTGTTTTTTTTTTCCTCATTTGGGGACACAATAAATACTGTGAAGAGATATGAAGAACTACAGAAGTTTCTTTGTTTAAAACAAAACAAAAAAAACTCAGCTTCTTACTTAAGAATTAGGAGAGAAGCCAGGCAGGGTGGCACATGCCTATAATCCCAGTCACTTGGGAGGTTGAAGCAGGACTATAAATTTGAGGCCAGTGTGGCAACTCAGACCCTGTCTGAAAACAAGAAAAATCAAAAGGGCTGGAAATGTAGCTTAGTGGTAGAGCACCCCCCAGTACTGGGGTGGGCTCTGAAATGAAATGATGAAAAATAAGAGAAAATGAAGAAGTGTGGATGCTACTATTTATGAATTCACAAATTTGGAAGGATTTAGAACATATATGCTTTGTGATAAGGACTGACTATACTGACTTCCTGACCATGAGTTGCATCCAAACAAAAGCAAGGTAGCCCCTGTCAGAAAGATAACTCAGGCTGGGGATGTTATCTCGGTGGCTGAGCACTGGCCTCAACCTTCAGTTTACTTGCTTGTTTCTCTCTCTTGAAATAACTGGGGGTGGGGGAGAGGTTTACAGGGGAAGTACCCAACAGTCAGGGGCACTTAAACCACTGAGCCACATCCCCTTCCCTATTTTGTATTTTATTTAGAGACAGGGTCTGAGTTGTTTAGTGCCTCACTGTTGCTGAGGCTGGCTTTGATTTCACGATCCTCCTTTCTCAGCCTCCAGAGCCACTGGGATTATAGGCATGTGCCACCGTGCCCAGCTTCTCTCCTAATTCTTAAGAAGCTGAATTGGCCAACTTCTAAGGCCACTTTCATCTGTCATAACAATTACAAATTCTAAAGTATGTAGTGACATCAAAAGGATTTTAAGAAACATTTTATTTTTAATTAACACATAATAACTGCATATATTTATGAAGTACGGTATAATATTTCAATTAATATACACAATGTGTTAACAATCAAACCAGAGTTATTGGCATATCTGTCATCTCAAACATTTACCATTTTTTGCACTGGAAACATCAAATGGTTTTAAGATTACATTTGTTGCTATAATAGTGAAGTTAAGAACACCACCATATGTTGAATGCCTCTACTACAAATAGCATTACAATAAAACATAAAAAAGTCATTTCTTAAAAAACTGAGCATAATATAAATAAATCTGTTAGCATTCTAATCAGAATGGTAGAAGGCTGAGCTGGGGATGTAGCTCAGTGATCAAGTGCCTGCCTAGCATGAATGAAGCCCCGAGTTCTCAGTGCTAGAGAGGGGGGTAAAAAGTAATTTTTCTGTATGGAAAAATTACTGTTATAGAAAAGTAAAGCTGTTATGCCTACCATTTACTTGAGGTGACTGCTGGGGCACCCTTGTTGACAACCTAAAATATTTTTAATTGTTCATACTATACAACTACTTTTTGTAGAACTGTGTTTAAACCCAGCTCTGACATTAAGTAGCTAGGTTACCACAGGAAAATTACTTAATCTCAACAAATTTGTATTTCCTCACCTGCAGGCTATAATTCCCACTCTAATATAATTTTAAGATTTAATTAACAAGGCATGTGTAATAAAGCTCTTAGGATAGTGTACATCACATAATAATAACTTATTAAATGGTAATTAATATTTTCAAAGCTACTATATTACAAATAAAAACCAAGGCATAAACTGGATGTTATGATGGAACAATAAGTATTCATCAAGAATTATGAATTATTCTAAATCTTTCACGTAACTAAAGAATTACCTTTAAGGGCTAGAATTTTAAGTTTAATTTTAGAATCCCTTTCCCCAAGTCACTGACTATTCTTCTATCAATGAAATGTTGGTTTTATTATTAGAAACCCATCTTCTTTCTGTTACTTTCAACTTTCATTTTCATGATCAAGTTTCTCATAAATATAACTACACCCAAAACATCTATTTTTTTTTCTTTTTGGTCAGAAACCCAATCAGTACATGCAAGGAATTGCTGGCTTCTTCCATCCATGTTCCATAGTTCCTCATCACAAAACTGCTTTCCCTGCCTCTAAATTGCCAGAAGATTCTTATCTATAGTTGGAAGATATCTTCCAATTGTTTCTGATGCTATTCTAAATATGTCCTTAATTTGTTTCCCCAACGATCCGTTCAGGGCATCCACTTGCCTCCAAAGAACCTCTGTGAAAATAGAAAAATATATTCTTTTGGGAAAATATGATTATTCTTTTTGGTAAAGAGCTGATATCTTGGAGGAGAGGAAAGTCTAAGTCAGAGCACAGGCCTTTTCAAGCGGAACATGTGCTGAGTTTTCAGTTCTTATTGCCTCCTTCATCCTGTACCTTTGTATAGTACACAAACTATACAACCGTATAGGGCAGGCTGTACTTTCAGATCCTCAACTGGTAAAGACACAGTAAAGAAGATCAATTATTAACTTCTATAGATAACCACACTTCAATCACACAGGCATTCACCCCCTTCATGTAGACTCAAGGTTTGGAGGGACCTTCCAACTTCATGGTTCTTTTTTTTTCTTTTGTCATGATTCTCTTTTTTTCTTTAAATATAGTCAAGACTACTATCTTGATATCACATGATAGCAAACAAGATTAAATCTAAAAGATATAGAGAAACATATTTAATGTGGTTCAATGCTCCTGAGATAGGCCAAATGGGTATTACCCTTATTTCACAGATGAACATACCTAAAACTCAGACACCAAGAAACTTGCCCCAAAGTCAACAGCTGTTACAAACTGACAAAAAGGACTACACCTAAGTTTTAAAACTTCTCAGAGTTAATTTTGAGTATTCAACACAAGATCAAGCCTCCTGACTTAACGTCTGCCCTGCACCTTAACCTTTCATCCTCATTACCTGACCTAAAATTCTTTTAGGGTTATCAAGAATCTCAACAAAATCCAAAGGCCACTTCTTACATATTTTCCTGAACTCTGCTACATTTGGTTTCAAAGATTCTAATTTCACGAATTCTCTTCACAATCAATTTCTATAGTGACTTCTTTCTTCACATATTAATTTTTGTTCTTCTCTTGTCATAGATTATCCTAGACATCCTATTACATTTCTTTACCTAAAGAAACCTACTCCTTTGCAGTTAATCATGAAAATGGTTATTCCAAGTATGTAGTTACGACTTGAATTTATATCCTATTTCTGTAAATGCTACCATTTTCTGTTTGATGAATCCATTCCATTCCAGACTTTCATCACTTCTAACCTTTATTAACTCAAACTATTGCCTGATCCTTCACAGTATTCAAAATTTCTTACAGCAGTCATGTCCCAAAGAGGACAATGCAAAAGACTGGTGGTATAGTAGGTTATCTTATGTGGTCCAATTGAAGTATTTATGATTATACATTTATTTTAAAACATGTTACAGGATTAGAAAAAAGTAACACCAAACAATTATGTAAATTTTGTTTTAAATTCACTTAATTAAAAGATAGAAAACAATTAAAAATATTAAGTAACAGATGATTTGAAGAGAACGTAAAAAATGTGAATAACTTAATTTTGAAAAATAGTGGCCACTGGGAAACACAAACAGTTTATTTTATTGGTATTGGGGATTGAACCCAGGGGCACTTTACCACTGAGCTACATCTCTATCCCTTTTTATTTTTTTATTTTAGAGACAGGATCTCTAAGTTGCTTAGGGCCTTGCTAAATTGCTGAGGTCCGCCTTGAACTTGTGATCCTCCTTCCTCAGCCTTCCAAGTTGCTGTGATTACAGGATTTGCGCCAACACACCTGGCAAAATTCATGTAGCTAAGCTCTGGGTAACTGATTCAAAATCCCACTTTTACCATTTACTAGCAAACAAGATTTAAACTAGATTTAAACCCCTTTAAATCTCAGTTTTCTAGCAGTACACTAGAGATAAAATGACCTACCTCCTATGGATTAGAAAAAAACACTCCCCTAAAGTAGTCTTAGCTCAGTGCTTGGTACAATTAAGTGCTCAACAAATATTAAAAATTACAATTATTCTTGCTCTTCTTAGTCATCATGCCTTCACTTGTAATCAACTAGGTACTTGATCCTTACTATAGATAGCTTTCTGTATATGGAGTTTCTGCACCAACTTTTCTTTATCTCTGGATTCACCTTTGTTTTCATATTTTGGTATTAACTCAAGATTACGACTTTTCTTTTTTGCAGTACTGAGGATTGAATATAAGCCCTCACACAGGCTAGATAAGCACTCTACCCCTGACTTATATCCCTAACCCCAAGACATCTTTTCATATTACTCCTTAAGTTTGTGGACACCTAGGCAGTGGGAAACAAAAGTCCTTCCTCTGATTCACTGGGCCTTACAAAACTAAAAGGATCCTTAATTTTGCTGAACAAAACTAAAAATTAAGGAAATCTGCAAATGAATCTTGCAAAGCTTATTATAAAAACAAACTCTTTGAAGGATATGTGACATTATTCTTCCAATGGATAAAGAGGGGAAATTGATACAATATTTCCCTTGCTGTAGCAAGACATTCATCAGTTAACCTTAGTTATGGATCTATTCTTTGGTGTTTCCAACCCTCAATCATTCAATAATGTATACCAAGCTCTATAGACACCAATCATCACACAAGGTGATGAGGATGTGGAAATAATTCACTAAAGGAAAACAGACTAATATGAGAATACAGAGAGTAAACAGAAAAATTACTAGTAGCATGCTACATAATATCCAGCAGTTTTTTTTTTTTTTTTTACTAGACTTGCTCCACAAATGTTATATCTCATCTTCCTTTAAAGGGAGACAGGGGCCCCAAAACACGACTGGCATTACTTTAATTTGTAGCAAAATAAGGATTAGAACTATAACTGGCAAAAAAGAGGTTTATATTTAACTGTTCTAGGGAGAAAACAATAGAAAAATTTATTTTCTATAGAAACTTTGATCCACAAAGATGTTCTGACTGGTATTACTGAGAATTTTTAAATGCTATGACTCAGAAAACTAACATTAACTCAGACTTCTAAGTAACAATTAAGACTGAGATAAATTTTCATTGTCTTACCCTATTCATAAGATGACAAGCCTTGTATTACAGAAATGAAAGTTTGTTAGTCATAATCGACAAAACTTTTGGATCTCCTTTACTTTAAGAACACAAGTTCTGTACAAATTTATGTAATTAATTCACCAATTTTATCAATCACCAATCCTTGTTTATCACAGTATGACTTAAACGGGATAAAAACACAAGTTAGCTGACTTACAAGCTGAAACTGCGCTTGGGGGAGGCACTCAGGGATATTATAAAATCTTCAAAGGCATTTTACCAGTAAGGTGGTGGGTAAGAGATAGGGGATGGAATGAGGCAAAAAAATTTCACAAAATTTCATTTTGAGCAAGATACCCAGTACCCTAGGGATATTTACTGTAAAGCATGAAGAAATAAAATTCAGTATGTAAATGTGAAGAAAAGGAGAGAAGAAAGAAAAAAACATTTATGTACCCAAAGAAAGATACATGCTTGGAAGAGAATATTTTACCAATATTCTACTCTTCTCCCTCCAGTATTACTAAATATAGTAATAAATCTCTTTACTCAACAGGAAGGGCTGGGGTTGTGGCTCACTGGTAGAGCACTTGCCTCATATGTGTGAGGCACTGGATTCAATTCTCAGCACCACATGTAAATAAATGAATAAAATAAAGGTCCATCAACAACTAAAACAAATGTTTTAAAAAAATTCAAAGTCTTTGAGCAGTACTATTATCATCATTCCTATTTTATTGATGAGGATATTTTCTACCAAAAAATATCACATAAAATTATATGTGATAACGTAGAGTAAAAATTATCTCTACACACTGGACAGGCCTTTAAAAAAGTAAAGAATACCTAAAAGTTGGCTTCTACCACCCACAAAGTAGATATAACCCATTTTTAACACCTTGCAACAGTAACCTTCACATGCAACAATGTTCATATACTGAAGTCCAGCTAAAGAAAAACTACTAGCTAACAGTGCTGTCTTATTTAGCTACTTCAGATTACAATTTTACAAGGAACAAGGAGGCATTTGGTGCCTACAGCATCCCCTTTGGCTTTACAATATGGGCTTGAGATTATACACAGTACCACCAGTTACTGCTGAATGACCTTTGTGAAATTCCTTTCATTTCATCACCTGCAAATTGAGGATAAAAGCACCTCCCTCAATGATTTTTAAGTATTAAAAAATACATATAAAAGGCTTATTACCCTGTTCAATACATTGTAAAAGGGCAACTAATGGTGAAGGGGGAACAGTAACACTTAAGTTCATCAGACCTCCCATCCCCTCAAAAACATAAAGCCTGTACTCAGAAAATTCCGTTATAAAAAAAGGAGTTACTATTTTACCACATTTAAAAAATACAACTCAAACTCAACCTACTCCTGATTTCTTAGGGTATCAGTGCATTTGGGGCAAGCCAGAAAAGATGCTGCAGTGCATCTATGACACACACCTAAAAATGGCTCCACTCACAACAGCATCTTAATTACCAACACAGGAGGTTAAATCTACTTTTTAAAAAACTGTTGGATTTGAGATTTGGTAGGCGTTTAATATCACCTTATCCTTTTTATTTGCAGGAGCAAGCTATCAAGCATTTAATCAAGAATCCTCCGATTATTCTGGTGCATTCCAAATGAAAAACCTACAGCAGAGCAGCCTCCGGTACAATTCCCAAGTACCCAGTAGAGGTACGAATCTAAGAACCCAGGCTGAAGACCGGCCAATGCGGAAATCCGGGTAGCCTCAGAAGCCTGGGAACAGCAGACATTTCAGACGCTCAAAAAGATCTTAAGTTAAAATAAACATACGTCCCTTAAAAGTAACTGGACAGGTTCCTCCTGTGCAAAGGAAACCCACCCACCCAAGTCCTCCTTAGCCCGCACGCTCTTTTCTCCGATCCTAAGTGGCGCCTTTACCCTAACAACAATAGTGTAGTATCAGTGCCATCTCAAGACAGGAAGCAGCCGAGTGGGATCCACCTCGCAAATTAGGGGGATGGAGCGGCCTACCGCGAGCAGGAGCAGCCCGAACCCTCCCGAGGAGCGGGGCGGCCCGTCCCTAGCGGAAGTCGGGCTGCAGCCGAGTCCCCGAAGAGCCTCCGGCCGAATCCGGTCCCGAACCAGGGCTCTCCCCACCGCCCTCTGCGAAGCCTACCGTCCGCGCACACGAAGGCACGGTGCGGGCCTGGGGCAGCCTCGCGCCGCGAGGGGACGCGGCCTCCACTCGGCGGGCCGCAGACCCCCTGCGCTCACCGCGGCGCGCGCACTCCCGCAGGGCCCGGGCCGGGGAGGGGAGCGAAGCGCGGCCGGCAGCGGACCGCGTGGGGCGGGTCTGGCTCCGGTTTCCCGCTCCGCGAGCAGGCCGACCTCCCCGGACGCGGAGGCGATGGCCACCGAGGTGAAAGCGGGCGCCCGCCCCCGCGGCCCGGTCTGGATGCGCTCCCACGCCCCAGGCCGCCCCACGCCGGCCCTTCCCGACCGGGCGGGCCCTCTTTGATCGCGGCCCCGCCGCCCTCGCTTTCCTTACCCGCCAGGGTGAGTGTCAGGTGAGCACAGTTCGAGGGGCTGCCGAGCTCTGATCAAGGGAAGGGGAGGGGGACTTGGAGTTGGGGGGGGGTGGCTGGAAAGGCCGCCGGGCTGCGAAAGCAGAGACTGCGGATCGACAAACCGCCAAAGCACTTTCGCTCCTTCCCGAGAGGGAGAGAGTGAGCGAGAAAAAGGAGCAAGATGGCGGCTAGCCAGCCCCTACGTGCTACGTCATGACGCTACGTACGTAAGGCAACTCGCAAGACCGCCCTCCGGCGCAGATCACGTGACGCCTCCGTGGCGGCCCGACGCTGATGGAGTGCAACGGTGCCTCCTTCTGGATGGAGGGAGTTCCTGCAAGTGTAGTCATCTTTGCAGGCTGTATCTCTAACCTGGGAGGATTCCAGAAACCTTGAGTTGACTACAGTTACAAATTGGCATGCCTCAGTGAAATGATCCCTGTGGTATCTGGTGGATAGGTATGTACATTGGTCCAACCAGCACTGTGGCAGAATGTTCCCCGTGAGGTAGGGAGCAAGCAGAGAGGGCATGGTGTGCAGGGAGTTTTCAGAGAGTGGGAAAAGCCACCTTAGAGGGAGGAAGGCAAGTAGCTCTCTCCTGGGCGCGCGTTGTGATTATGGACGTAAAATAAGCCCTTCGGTCTATTTACACGATTTCTCAGCGAGCTACAGAGAAGATGGACAGTAGTGCTCACCGTGCTGGGTTTGCCAGGCGAGTGCAAGGTGGGGAGATGAGGGTACCTGGAAGTGACTGTAATGATGACACTACCGCATCTGGGGTTGGGGGCCCAGTTAACAGTGCTAACAGTGCTGTCTTATTTAGCTACTTCACTGTACAATTTTGCAGTGCTGTAAAATTGTGAAATTCAGGGCTGGGGATGTGGCTCAAGCGGTGGCGCGCTCGCCTGGCATGCGCAGGGCAATGGGTTGGATCCTCAGCACCACATACAAATAAAGATGTTGTGTCCACCAAAAACTAAAAAATAAATAATAAACATTAAAAAAAGTCTCTCTCTCTCAAAAAAACAATTGTGAAGTTACTTTTAATTCCTCAAATTTCATTTCCTCACTTGCAAATTGAGGATAAGAGCACCTCCCTCAGTGATTTTTAAGAATTAAAAAATGCATGTAAAAGGCTTATTACTGTGTTCAGTACATTATAAAAGAGTAACTGATGGTGAAGGGGGAACAGTAACACTTAAGTTCACCAGACCTCCCATCCCTTCAAAAACGTACAGCCTGTTTAGTGGCAGGGCACTTCCCTGGCATGCTTGAGGCCCTGGGTTCAATCTCAGCAAACACCCCCCACTCCCCCCCCCCCCCCCGCCCCACCTCAAAGAAAAAAAAATGTAGTGAATATATGGCGGATGTGTACTATTGTCCAATTTGTAAACTGAACTGTCTTTGATATATTTTAAGTCCAAGGACTTCTTGTCACCTGTTCTGCCTTGAGCTATCTTCCGCCTTCCACACCAATGGCTGGTGTACATTCATAGGATTGTCACTACAGCAATCTAATTATAGTTAGAATAAAGAAAATAATAGGTAAAAATTGATATTGATGATTTTTTTTTTCTGATGCTGGAGATCAAACCCAGGGCCTTGCTAGAAAATAGTTAAGCAAGTGTTAGCATTGAACTCCTCCCCCTCCTCCCCCTTAGTGATCATTTGAAATGGAAAAGCTGGGCTGATTGGTGTCAGCAGGAGAAGGCCTGCTGGCTGTCCCCAGCAGTTTCCACAAGCATCATATGTGAATTTCCCACAGTCTTCTCAGATATGGTCTAGAATATCCTGGTCTTAAGATGTCTTTCTTGAGCAATATAGAACACCTCCAACAATCAACTGAGCTTACATTAGTCAAAGTAGTGAGATATACAAACAGAATATTAATTTCTTAATTTCCAAGAGCTATAATTTATATAGCTGAGTCCTCACAATTGCAAAGAAAGTGCATTTTCTGTACAGCCAAACATGCTCAGGAAATGAAACATTGGAAGGCGCTTGATAAGCGCAGATTCAGAACAACTAGAGTCGTATGAATAGACTTTCCTTGATTCATCTATTTTTTGATTCATCTATTTCTAAAGCAGGATGATTTTTTGTCCCGAAGGTAGAAATGTGTACTCAATTTCCAGTGGTTGCAATTTTCTACATTGATCTCCAATATACTGGGGACGTCATGCTGTGCTCTTCATTTAGGCTCCTTCCCTCCTCATCAGCACCTGACTGGCTGCCAGCCCTCAAGAGCCCCTGTAGGTTCCTTCCTCTGTTTCCATAGCTACCTCTTAGCACTGTTCTTTCAATAAAAATCAAGTTAAAGTTAAGTCAGACAAGCTTGTGTTTTAAAGGATGGTTTTGCTTATTTCTATCCTTACCCATCATATATAATCTTAAAATTTAACTCTCAGAAAGCAGTCTCGTTCCTTTTATTTCCAACTTCTTGACCAAAAAATCCAACAGCAATTTCCATGAATTGGTACAATGTCAAAAGCCAAACAATACTTTTTTTTTTTTTTTGTACCAGGGATTGAACCCAGGTGTACTTTATCACTGAGCCACATCCCTGGTCCTTTTTGTTTTTTATTTAGAGATGAGGTCTCACTGAGTGGCTTAGGGCTTTGAACTTGCAGTCCTCCTGCCTCAGCCTACCCAGCTGCTAGGATTATAGACATGCACCACCACACCTGGCTCCAAACAATATTTTTTTTAAAGTACTTTGTTTTGGGTTATTTGTACTACTGCTAACAACCAATCAGTGTAGATAAATTTGTCAATGAAAGTGTATAACAGAGTAAATTAAAAAGTTATCTAATTTTCAATACAGCTTTTTAAATGATAATTTTAGGGTAACATGATCAACTGGTAGTGTGAAATCAGGCAAATTAGTTTCTTAAACAAATTGATTCTACAAAGAGTATGACCTGTGTGTGTGTGTGTGTGTGTGTGTGTGTGTGTGTGAGAGAGAGAGAGAGAGAGAGGGAGGGAGAGAGGAGATTGAGATTGCAATTGTCTGGCTTTATTTGCTAATGGTTTTATTAACTTTCTGTCTTTCTCATTGGGATTGATTGCATAAACTGTAGGCACTGAAGATTTATGGGACAGTAGGTTAAAAACAATCAAGAAGGATTATCCTTTATTAGTAACAATGTTTCTTAAATGTTTATGTATGTGTGACAATTTTGGTTTCTTTTTACCAATGGCCCAGCAAACATTATTTAGTAAAACCGAAGCATGATAAGACTGAGATAATGAAATCCATAATGCCCAAATGCAGCTTGAAAATGTAACCTAATTTTATAAACGTCAACAGATGTTGTGAACTTGCAAATAAAGAACAATGTTTTCATTGCTTCAAAACACTACCTTTTGCCAACCTACAAGAAGTTAAATAGATTGTAATATATATGTTTTATATATATATATAATTTTACACTACATATAAAGTAGGATAAATATTTTTATTCACTAGTTCATTATTAACTGGCTCAGCAAACTTTTTTTAAGAGAGAATTTTTTTAAATATTTTAATTTTTTTTTTAGTTTTCAGTAGACACAACATCTTTGTATGTATGTGGTGCTGAGGATTGAACCCAGGTGAGTGCGCTACCGCTTGAGCCATATCCCCAGCCCTCAGCAAACTCTTTCAGTAATTGAATAAAAGGTACATTTGGGCTAAAAATCATTCATCTCTTATTCATGTCATAAGTTAATATATTCCAAATTAGCTGTGATTTACTGTTACCCAAATTTTCTAGGAATTTTCTTATCTCAGAGAAGCTAAGTTTTGGGACCTCTGGGTCCTGAGTCAAGGGGGTGTAGTGTGAGTGAGCTAGAGCATTACCTGGAACATTTAGTCACCGGGAGCTGAAGGAGGCAGGGAGGGAGGAGATGGAGAAACACCTGGTTGGTTTACAGCTTTGCCTGAGGCTGTGAGCCCAGTTCCTGAGTCAGGAAGTGAGTAATGGTAGGAGCTCCAGAGGGAAAGGTCCCAAAGGGAGAGGTGTCCCTCCAGCAAATGGCAGAGCAGAAGAAGATTATGAGGAAAGTGGTCAGTTTATAACTGTAGGTAAGGGAATGGGAATTTCTTTCTTTTTAAGAACAGAAAATAGAAATGGGAGATGATGCTGATGGATATGAGTACAGTGCTCCTTACCTACTTCTGAAATTGCAATCTGCCTGTTGTTTGTAGTATTTTTCAAAGAATACTACTTTTTACTTATTACCCAGCCAAATGTGTATGCAGTGTTTAAATGAAACTACCCAGTTTTAGATCTTTTATTAAGAGTGATTAAGAGAAGGTTGATAGTACTTTTTTTTTTTTTAAACACTGGAAACTGGGTATTTTGAATAATGTCTAGTGGAAGAGAAATTTTTATATGTTAAAAGTAATCCACAGTCCATGCCTACTTCAGGGTTTTTTTTTTTTTTTTTTGGTTTGTTTATTTCTTTGTATTCTCCATTCTTTTTTCTGCTGGGGTTAATTAAACAGTTTTTCAGAGATATTTCTTTGAGTTGCTGAGATCTCAATAAGATAATTGCTTCACATGGGAATCAGTACAGAACACTATGGCATAGGGTACTGTTAACTTCATACGGCACAGTGTATGGGTAGAAAGAAGAGAAAAAAGGAACAGTAACTGAAAGAATGAAGGAAAAGATTCTCTCAGGCATGGTGGTGCATGCCTGTAATGCCAGTGACTTGAGAGGCTGAGACAGGAGGATCACAAGTTTGAGGCCAGGCTCAGCAACTTAGCAAGATGCTGTCTTCAAATAAATGAAGTGCTGGGGGGCTGGGGATGTGGCTCAAGTGGTAGCGCGCTCGCCTGGCATGCATGCGGCCCGGGTTCGATCCTCAGCATCACATACCAACAAAGATGTTGTGTCCACCGAGAACTGAAAAATAAATATTAAAAAAAAAAAAGAATTCTCTCTCTCCTCTCTCACTCTCTCTTAAAAAAAATAAAATAAAATAAAATAAAATGAAGTGCTGGGGGTACGGCTCAGTTGTAAAGCACCCCTGGCTTCAAAACCCAGGACTGCAAAACAAAAAAACACAACAACCCCCCTCCCTCAAGTATTTACCAGCTCAGGTTAATTGCAGTAAAATTCTGAATTTCAGTATTCAGTACTACCTATGTGAAACTTTTAATCGGAAAGTTTCAATCACTTAATGATTAATAATAAAATAGTGCCATCTGTTAGGTCACATGTGACCATGCCACCTGCTCTACCTTGAGAACAGGCCAGCGCAGTGGCCACCCATTCTGGTTTTTCGTGGGTCTGTCTTGGTTTGCACTGAAGGTGCCCTGACCCAGGAAACTTCTCTGTCTGGAGCAAAACAGGACAGTTGGACACCCTGTGGTGCCCAGTGAGGTGATCCCAGGCTCAGGCTTCTCTCAAGTTAGAATCTCCTTTCGTGTCTGCTGTCTGCCTGAGAAAATGCTCTTGCTGGAGACCAGTGAAGGGAAGGGCCCCCTCTGAGAGCTGAGAAGGCCCTGTTCATCCCAGGGGTAAGTCAGGCTGCAGAGGGTGAGAACTTAGGCTTGAGGCGCCCCAGGGCCACCGTGGGACACACTGTGGCTGCGGTTCCCTCTGCTGTAGTTTCTGAGTCAGTGCCTTCTACCTTGTTATGGCTGCCCCCCGCCTTTTTTTTTTTTATTTGTGGTTCTGGGGATCATACCCAGGGCCTCCCGTGTGCTCTGCCAATGCTGTAGCCCTGAGCCACCAGCAGTAGCGCCACCAGCCCAGCTGCCAGTTATCCGGTGCTTGCTGGGGGTCAGCGCTCTGCTAACATTTTGACATATTTTGCACAGCAGCTGGTGATACACATTTTAAAACTGAAGCTCCGAGAGGTTAAGGGACTTGCCTGGAGCTCATAGCTCGGATCAGCACTGGAGCTGGGTTAGAATTGAAGCCAGCTTCGCGTGAAGTTGAGGCCTTCATCCACTCTCCAGTCTCTGAGTGGTCCTGGAAAACAGTCTCTGACTCAGGGTGGGGGCAGCTTCCTTGCTTGCCCTAGGACATGGAGCTTCAGTGACTGATGCTCTTTCTCTACCCATAGAGTCCTATGACTCATGATCTGTGAGGGTGAAATCCATTAGTCAGATTCTGTTACCATAACAAAACACTTGAGATAATCAATTTAAAAAGAGGACAGCTTTATTTGGGCTCATAGTTTGGGAGGTTTCCGGTACAAGTCAGTGGACCTGTTGATTTGGAATTGAGGTGAGATAGTCTGTCGTGGTACCAGCTCAGGGCCAAGAAGGACCTCACTTCTGACTAGAAGTGAGAAAGAAGCGCAAGAATGTGGGGTCCTAGCATCCCCTTCCAGGACACATTCCCAGGACTGAAAGGTCTCCCCTAAGCCCCACCTTTTACAGGTCCCATCCTCAATAGCACCAAGCTGGGGACTAAGCCTTTAACGGACAGGTCACTGGGGGACATTTATACAAACCAACTTTGATCCTACTTTTTCTTCTGATAGATGCAGTGTCTCTGGTTTAATTCCTAGGTCCTTGATGCACTTTGAGTTGAGTTTGTGCATGGTGAGAGATAGGGGTTTAGTTTCATTTTGTTGCATATGGGTTTCCAGTTCTCCCAGTACCACTTGTTGAAGAGGCTGTCTTTTCTCCAATGTTGGCACCTTTGTCTAATATAAGGTATCTGTAATTATGTGGGTTAGTCTCTGGGTCCTCTATTCTGTACCATTGGTCTACAGTCTATTTTGTTGCCAATACCAGGCTTTGGTCACTATTGCTCTGTTGTGTAGTTTAAGGTCTGGTATTGTGATGCCACCTACTTCACTCTTCCTGCTAAGGATTGCTTTTGACATTCGGTGTCTCTTATTTTTCCAGATGAATTTCATGATTGCTTTGTCTATTTCTATGAGGAATGTCATTGGGATATTGATTGGAATTGCATTAAATCTGTTTAGTGCTTTTGGAATTATGGTCTATATGTACAATATGAATTGTAATGCATTTTGCTGTCATATATGACAAATCAAAATTTGAAAAAATGAAAAAATAAAGAAATAAATTTAAAAAGTCTGGAGATGTGGCTCAGTGGTTAAGCACCTGGGGGATCAATCCCTGGTACCAAAACATAGAGTAAAATAAAATATTTTTTTAAAAAAGTACAAAAAGAGGGCTGGGGTGTGGCTCAGCAGTAGAGTACTCACCTAGCACCTGTGAGGCACTGGGTTCAATCCTCAGCACCACCTAAAAATAAATAAATAAATAATAAAGGTATTGTGTCCAACTACAACTGAGTATGTGTGTGTGTGTGTGTGTGTGTGTGTGTGTGTGTGTGTGTATTCTTTTTAAAAAGTACAAAAAGAATAGACCTGAGCAGCTGGGTGTCGCGACCCCTCACCAGCAAGGGAAACATGACACAGTATTCTTCTTTCAGCAGTTTATTCAGGACCCTTGAAGCATGATGAGAAAACAGGAAAGAGCGCGGGCGGTCGGTCTGCCCTGGCTTAAGTACCCAGCCCCACCAATGAACTAGCATCACGACGTGGAAAAGTCTAATAGGTACAGTGCAGCGGAAGCAGGCCAGAGCCCAGCCCCATAGCCTTACAAGGAGTTGTTTACCTCTAACAACTCTAACTGCTAAAGAAGCAGAAGCAGGAAACCAGCGCCATTTTCAGGGTGCGGTCGCCAGCTCCCAACAGATCCCCCTTTTCTAATTACAAGCAACAGGTAAAAGTAGAGGTCCTATCTCCATTGTGCAAAAGTGGCCGTAAATAATGGCACACTCCTGAGGGGCGCCTCCCCAGGCGAGTCACCATTCCGACCGATGCATTTTTCATGGAGGTGGGGCGTCGACATCAAACCCACATGCAATAGGACATGCTTTTCTTGGGACTCAAACCTAGAGCTCCCAAGTGCAGTGCCTTGCCTCGCACCCTGTGCTGTGTCGATCACTTGAGCATGGTGAGCCATGCTTGAGGGGATTGTCCTGCCTCCAAAGCAGCAAAGGCTTGTATGAGCATAAGATTCCGCATCCGCTGCCGCCTGCGCATACGAACCAGACACCACAGGCACAATACAATGGCAAGTACCAGGACCACAGCCAGTGCACCCATGCCTGCCCATTGTTTTGAAAAACTAAAAAATTTAGATAACCATGAGATTACATCTTTCATGGGAGCGATGTGGACACGCGTATTATTCACTCTAACAATTTCTTGTCTCAACAGCATAGTCAGGTTATCAAACTCTGCTGACCAGACCCCTGTAAGCATAGCTCCCAGTTGTCTAGACAAATTAGCGGCCCTAGTCAAGTTATTGAAAGCTAAGGGAGTAATGCATAGTCCATCCATGGGCAGTAAACACCCATGAGTTAGCACTTGATTCAAAATGTCCACTTGGTCTTGTAGTAGATCTACCCGCTGGTTTAGAAGCACAATGCCACGATGTAGATGTTGATTCATCATAGTCTGAGTCTCCATAGCTGTTGCAACAGTACCCGCAAGCTTGTTCACAGCATCTGCAATAAGCACAGCAGTAGCGAGAGCCGCAGCGGCAGTGGCCGCCGCAACAGCAGAAGCTGCAACAGCCGCCACAATGGCTGCAGTTATACCAAGGTCTCTTTTGTTTCTTTGCAATAATACAGGCAAATTATCATCATCAATAGACACAGGTAAAGGCAAGTAGGAGGGCACACGTACTACCACAACAGAGTCCTCCAAAGAGGCATTCCAGCATTGTACAAGTCTACACGTCTGGTTAGAACAATTGAGTAAAGGAGATGAATAATTGAACATCAATAACATGAATGGGGGCCATACACACACAGGTGTTGGTGCAAACCTAAATAGGTCACTGCAATTGACTTTCACTTGCTCTTCGAAACTGCCAGCAGAAGTATTGTAAGTGTAGTTACATTTTTGAACACTACCTCCATCAATAAATCCGAGGGCATTCAGTTGTGAGCAGGCCCCCAAACGAGTGCATAATACCCAGGAGTCAAAAGGATTCGAGAAAGCAGCTTGAGTAGGATTATTATAAGTGAAATTGAACCCTAGAAAAGTAGCATTCTTGTAGGTGATTGTTAAAGGAAAGGTAAAGGTTTTGTTAGAATTAATAAACTGAGGGGTCAATGAGCCCTGACATCCAGTCCAAGCTGGTGAACTAGTTTTTATGGCTTTACAACGGGGCAGCAATGCCGGTTGTTGAGGAATAGAAGTATTGGCTCTCAATACCTTAGCAGGAAAAACACCATTGATTACAGTAGCATTACCATTTGAGCCCCGGGAACCATCACTATCAAACCAGCCCAAAGATTGATTGGTTAACATAATACAAGGTATGGAATCAGAGTAATTAACATGTACAGAGAAACACAATGTGTCAAATAATGAAACAGTAGAAAAGTTATCAATAGCTGCTACAGTATCCATAGGCAAGGTCGGCCAGTCCATGGTAGCAGAGCCATTAGTAGTGAAGAAAGATGGAAGTACACCAGCCTGAGAAGTTACGGGAAATGGATATGGCCACGTCTTTACCACCGCCCAGAGGAGTCGTTCTGCAGTCCAGACGACCTCATGTCCGATCACCATCAGGAGAAGCATCAAGCATCTCATCTTGTTCATCTTCATTCTTCCTTCCTGACGGAGCTTGAGGAACTTCCTGCACGAGGCGCTCTGGCACCCACAACGGTTCCGTTCGGTCCTGTGGGAAAACACAAACAGAACCTCGTGCCCATGCCAGCACGGGATCAGGCCCATACCATTGTCCAGAAAGTACATCTTTCCACTTAACGTGCCCAAAGTTCGGGGCAGGGGGCGAACAGTGCCTAGTCGCAGCAGAGCACCCTTGGATGTCCAGATTCAAAAAATTAATAGTGAATAGAGCCAGGGAGAGGCGCTCTTTCGGGATGTGGCCTAAGCCAATTCCCCCTTTTTGTTTTACTAACATCTCTTTTAGAGTCTTATGAGCGCGCTCTACAATACCCTGACCTTGTGGATTGTAGGGTAAACCATGGACAAGCTGGATACCCATCTGGTTGCAAAAGGAAGAAAATTGTCGTCCAGTATACGCTGGACCATTGTCCATCTTAATGGTCTGTGGTAATCCCCAGGCTACCCAGGCTTCCAAGCAATGCGTGATAACATTTCCAGCCTTTTCACCAGACAAAGCAGAAGCATGGATAATGCCAGAACAAGTATCTACAGACACATGGACATATTTAAGTTTGCCAAAGTCGGGAACATGAGTGACATCCATTTGCCATATAGTTAAAGGCCACAAACCACGAGGATTTACGCCCACAGAAGAAGGATGATGTAAAATGATACAATTAGGACAATCCAATACAATCTGTCAAGCATCAGCACAGGAGATAGTAAAGCGCTTCTGAAGTGCTCGTGCATTAATATGAAATTTACAATGAAAGTTTCTAGCTTGATCTAAGGAGGAAACAGGGAACATCCAAGAAGGATGAGTAGCAAGATCAGCTTGGGCATTGCCAGCAGAAAGAGCACCCGGTAAACCTGTGTGGGCTCGAATATGCAAGGGGTAAAACAGGCGGAGCGATTCCAAATCAATGTTTGAAGATGGAGAAAAAGGGAAGACATTACTCCTGATGTGCGTATTGGACCCACTGCTTCCAACACCTTTAAAGCTTGAACTACATAAACAGAATCTGAGATTAAATTAAAAGGAAATGGACATTGTTCAAATACTTTTATGACAATTTGCAGCTCCACCCATTGTGGATTGCCAGGAGCAAACTGATGTTGGATAGGAGGTTGATCATTTACCACATAGGCTCCAATACCAGTTTTAGATCCATCTGTAAAGATATTTGCAGCTCCTGGGATAGGCGTGATTTTAGGGAAAATGATAGGATGTTCTTTAACAAATGTAATAAGAGGGTGTGAAGGATAGTGATTATCTATTTCTCCTAGAAAAGAGCATCGTAATATAGCCCAATTATCCAGGTTAGCACACAAAACTTGAATTTGTTGACACGTATAAGGGACAATCACAGACATAGGAGGAAAACTAAAAAATTGTATACTTTGTTGTATCCCTAACATAGCTAAAGAAGCAATTGCATCAGGATAATACTCAAGGGATTTTCCAGGGGATATACGTGGATGTATCCACAACAAAGGACCATCTTGCCACAAAACTCCAGTAGGTTGCCGTACAGTGGCGAGCACACATAATTGAAGAGGCTTATCCTCTTGAAGCCTGCAAAGGCTAGCATGTTGTATAGCCTCTTCCACTTTAAGCAATGCTGACCTGGCTTCCTCAGTAAGATATCCAGGGGAAGTAAGATCTGAATCACCTTTAAGAATTTCATACAAGGGTTTTAATTCAACATTGGGAATATGCAAGTAGCCCCTAATCCAATTTATGTCACCCAATAATTTTTGAAAATCATTTAACGTATGTAAATTATCAGTCCTAAGAGTTACCTTTTGAGGTGTAATAGTTTCACAAAAGATACTAGCACCAAGATAATCAATAGAGTTTCCTGTCTGTACTTTATCAGGTGAAATAAGCAAACCCTCTAATTGTAGTAAATGTACTAAATCAGTGTAAGCCACCTCCAACATAGGGAGTAACAGCTGCCTTACATTCTTTAGTACATTGCTCAAAAACAAGGTGCTTAATCAAAGGCATGGCTCTATCGGGATCACCAAAGATTTTTCCCGCAGCATCCACCATCCTAGCAACAAAGTCTGAGAAAGGTTCTGTAGGGCCCTGTATAATTTTAGTCAGATTGCCAGACACTTCTCCTCTATTTGGGAGTGACTTCCATGCACGGATACAAATGTTATTAATCTGTTCATATACTTCAGGAGGATATCCCGTTTGTTGATTGGCAAACCTGCCCTGCCCCAAAAGCATATCTTTATCCCAGGCGGGGCGTCCCGCCGCATGATTTTGGGCAGCCTGCTCTACCGCGCCCTCTAGCATAAATGCTCTCCAGTCCAAATATTTGCCTGGGGAGACACAAGCGCGCACCAGACTAGCCCAATCTGAGGGGGTCATGCAAAATCTGGTAAGCCCCTCTACTTGAGTAAGAGTGAAGGCAGCATCTACACCATAAGTGCGAATGGATTCTGCCAAGGTTTTAATTATTTTAAAATCTAAAGGCTCATGGTATCTTCCCCTATTAGCGTTCTGAAAAACCGGGTACGCTAGTCCCATGTCTGTATTAACTATTCTCCAAACTTGTGTATGAAAAGTTCTCCTAGAGCTTTGGACTCCCCCACATATGGGGGCTGTGCAACAGGCACTGCATCTTCTTCTAAATTCTCAACCTCCTCTTCAGAATTAGATTTATCAAAATTAGATTTATCCCCCTTCTCACGGTAGGCTTTCATGCTTTGTGTCTCCCTTTTTTTCCTTTTCATTTTTATCTTACGTAGTTGCTGTAACAATATATCAAGGTCCTCAGAACTCTCTGAGTCGTTTGTGTCCTTGGGTGTTTTTAGTTCGGTCAAGTCTGGATAGAGCCTTCTCCTATTTTTATTTTCAGGCTCTTTTGCCTTTTCACTACTCTTACTCTTAATACTCTCTGCCACTTCGCTATGTGACCCCTCAGATTTTTCCTCATGTAGTTGTTCAAGAACGGCCTGACCCTCGCCCACAGCTTCCTGGCATTTACCGTCTGCTATACATCCTCTAACCAACTTCCAAAGTGGTATAACGCCACCCTCTAAAGTACCTTGCTCATAAGCGAAATCCAGATCTCTCCCTAATTTGTCCCACCTAGGAATCGTAAGACTCCCCGAAAAAGCAAACCAAGGAGCCGCTATATCAGCTTCTCTTAAAAACATCTGCAAAGTGCTCTGCTTTACCTTAAGTCCTTTTGAACGTAGCAACCCATCCAGGGCCAACAAAATTGGGCTTGAAGAGGTAGCGCCCATAATGTTTTCAAAGCTATAAAGAAAGTGAAAGTACAAAAATCCCGCTCTCTCTTTATCTACAGAGGAGCGTCCCGTTCTATTAGTTCCCCGCTCTCTCTTTATCTACAGAGGAGTGCCCCGCTATTTGCTTGCGGATTCCCACTTACCTGGGAAACTTTACTGGTGCACCACCCTGGCTGCTGAAAGTTCTGAATCCCGGGTTCGAGGAATATTCCTCCCCATACGGGCCACCAATTGTCGCGACCCCTCGCCAGCAAGGGAAACACGACACAGGATTCTTCTTTCAGCAGTTTATTCAGGACCCTTGAAGCATGATGAGAAAACAGGAAAGAGCGCGAGCGGTCCGTCTGCCCTGGCTTAAGTACCCAGCCCCCGCCGATGAACTAGCACCACGTGGAAAAGTCTAATAGGTACAGCGCAGCGGAAGCAGGCCAGAGCCCAGCCCCACAGCCTTACAAGGAGTTGTTTACCTCTAACAACTCTAACTGCTAAAGAAGCAGAAGCAGGAAACCAGCGCCATTTTCAGGGTGCGGTCGCAAGCTCCCAACAGCTAGACATAGTGGTGTACACCTCTAATCCTGTGACTCTAGAGTTCGAGGCAAGAGGATCATGAGTTCAGGAGGATCATAAGTTTGAGGACAGCCTTGGTGTTATGGTGTGGATGTGAGGTGTCCCCCAAAAGCTCATGTGTGAGACAATTCAAGAAGGTTTAGAGGAGAAATGATTGGGTTGTGAGAGCCTTAACCCAGTCAGTGAGTTAATCAGTCCCCTGGTGGGATGAGCGTGGTGGTGACTGAAGGCAGGTGGGTGTGGCTGGAGGAGGTAGGGCACTGGGGGTGCGCCTTGGGGGGATATATTTTGTATCTGGCAACTGGAGACCTCTCTTTCTGCTTCCTGATTATCATGTCAGCCCTCCCCTCCGCCTCGCTCTTGCAGCCATGGTGGTCAGCCTCACCTGGAGTCCCACGGAATGGAGCCAGCTGCCTATGGACTGAAACCGTGAGCCCCCAAATAAACTTTTTCTCCCCTAAAATTGTTCTTGTCAGGTCTTTTGAGTCACAGCAGCAAAAAAGTTGACTAAAACACTTGGCAACTTAGTGAAACTCTCTCCGCCGAAAGAGGGGACTTGCTTGAGAGGCAGCTCAAGGGTAGAGAACATCCCTGGGTTCAACCCCCAGTACTTCAGAAATAAATAAACAAACAAACACGAATAAATACTATTCTTTGTTAAAAGGTCAGCACCAAAACAAGTTATTTCAAAAAATATTGTTGCTTGAAATAATTAAAGAATCATGAGTAAGTTGGTCTAGCTTTTCATACAGTGAAAAACACTAAAGTGACTACACTACTTATTTGAAGAGTGAATTCAGTCACTTAAAATTCAAATTGAACCAGCAGTTCAGCAATGTATTAATAATTTATCTGTCCAACTTCATCAGTGTTGTGAAATGAGGGCATGAGAAAGACTTTAAGTTTGCCTGGGGCCTTTCAAATTTAAGTTCTAAGTACTTCTTTGACATTTTGATCTTTATCTAAGGTCAGTGGACTAAAGAAAAATCTGGTCTCAAAGACTATGAAAATGATTTTTTCTCAGCATCCAAACTTGTGAAACGGTGAGCCTTTCCCCGGGAATGGGAATGGAGGAGAACAGTGTCCTTGATGAACAGCAGTCCCTTGCCTGTCTCTAGCAGTGGGCTTCTGGGCCAGCCCTTGGTACTAACTGAGGGTTACTAGGATGAACAGCCTTGTTAACAAATCACAGCCAACTGATGTCATCTTATATTAGGAGACCTTTCCTTAAGTCACTTGGGGACAGTTTGGCTTAAAGACTGCATCAATCTTCCAAGTGATTTTGCAAAGAATGTTATTAATTTGCAGAAGTGACTAATGACAGAAGTATCACCTTTTAAAAGTAGATCACAGAAAATGAATAGAATGGAAATTCTTTTTTAAAAAAGTGTATTTATTTTAATTAGGTATTCATGACAGCAGAATGCATTTTGATTCATTGTACACAATGGCAGCACAACCTTTCATTTCTCTGTACACTATGTAGCGTCATCGAGTATGCAAAGGGGTGGATGGGGAGGGGAGCTGGTACAGGGGCAAGAAAGAATGGAAATTCTTTTTCTTTTATTTTTTTAGTTGTAGTGGACATAATACCTTTATTTTATTTATTTATTTTTATGTGGCATTGAGGATTGAACCCAGGGCCTCGAATGTTCTAGACGAGCACTCTACTGCTAAGCCACAACCCCAGCCCAGAATGGAAATTCTTAATCCATTCTTTTTTTTTTTTTTTTGTACCCAGGATTGAACCCAGGGGCACTGAACCACATTCCCAGCCCTTTTTTATATTTTATATAGAGACAGGGTCTTGCTGAGTTGCTTGAACTTGTGATCCTCTTTCCTCAGCCTCCCAAGCTGCTGGGAGTATAGGCATGTGCCACTGCCCCTGGATTCTTAATCAATTCTTTGAACTACATGTTTACTATTTGTAAATGTCATATGTGATAAATTCTTTATTGGTTTTATTTTTAATATGAGGCATTGGTTTTATATTTACTATAGGAAATTTAATTAATGTACCTAAATTACTATTTCTTTCAACAATTATTTATTTAGAAGCTTTGATATACCAGGACTGTGTCAGCCTAAAGAAGATATAAAAATGAGTGGGATAGGCTGAATAGTTTTGCTAAGGAGTTTGTAGTCAATGGGATGAGAGCGGGTGAGATACACAATGACAGGCAATTATGGATAAAAGTGATGCATTAGTGTGTTCTCCAGAGAAACAAACCAATAGGAGGTGTGTGTTGGCGGGAGGGGGGATTGGGTTTAAGGAATTGGCTCATGTGGTTTATGGTGGCTGACACGTCCAAAATTTGCAGATAGGCCTGCAGGCTGAAGATCCACAGAAGGACCAATGTTATAGTTAAAGTCTAAAGGACACTGGGCCAGAGAATTTCTTTTTAGGAAAATTCGGTCTTTTATTTCTGTTAAGATCAAACTGGACTGGGCATGTGACACACTCCTATAACCACAGCAGTTTGGGAGGCTGGGGCAGGAGGATTCAAAGTTCAAAGCCAGCCTCAGCGATTTAATGTGCCCTAAGCACATTAGCAAGACCTGGTCTCAAAAAATACAAAGGACTGGGATATAGCTCAGTGGTTTAGCACTCCTGGGTTCAATCCCTGATTTAAAAACAACAACAACAACAACAAAAAAAACCACTTTCCAGAATAAATTTTTGGTTTTTGGCACCAGGGATTGAACTCAGGAGTGCTTAAACACTGTGCCAAGCCACATCCCCAGCCCTTTTTATTTTTGTTTTGAGACAGAGTCTTGCTAAGTTGCTTAGGGGCCGGCTAAGTTGCTGGTGCTGGCCTTGAATTTATGATCCTCCTGCCTCAGCCATTACGCCCATCCCGATGATGTTTGATCAAATATCTGGAGGCCATACCCAATCCAGATGGTTATATAAAATTGACCATCACAAGTTGAAAACTTATCAACTAAGCTCAAAGGAAAGCCCCTAACCCAGACCTTCCTGGGGGGACGGTGGTCAGGGAGAGGAATGGTGATAATTTAGTAGGAATTAGGTACCCACATGTGGGCGAGGGCGTGCAGGTACCACAGGGCGTGGGAGGGCAGCACTGGGGGAAGGGAGACAGTTGCTTTTCACCTAGGGGGGTGGGGGGTGGGGGGATGAAGAATTTCCAGCAGAGGAAGCCAAAGCGACTTAGACAGTGAGAGAGAAGAGGGAGAAAGGGATAAAAAGCAAAATATCAAAGTAGTCAGAAACCAGACTCCAAAAAGTCTGCTACTGAATCTGTATTTAATCCCGAGGGTGAGAGGAGCCTTTGGGTAGACTGAAAGTGGGCTTCATGTAGGTGGGTAGAATTTGTGAGTTCTGTTGCTGTCACACAGGAAGTGCAGCTTGGGTTGTACTGTTCCTGGGTGGGCTTTTTCCCAGCAGGCATTAACCAAACCTGGCCTGGGGCATTGGCGCTGGGCCAGCGAGCGGCAGGAGACCCCAGGCTCCTGGGTGGGGTGCTTATTCCTGTGCAGTGAGGAGAATGTTTGCTGCTCCAGCGCCACTCTGGTCACAGGCTCTGCTGGTAGTGAGAGGACTGGTAAGGTGGATTGCTGCCATCAGGGTGGACAGCAGAAAGCAGGGCCGCCTTCCTCATGTCCTGCGGAACCTCCTCTCTACCATTTTAAGAAACTGAAGAGTAATTCTTGCAACGTCAGGTTTCTGAAGCACCGCCGCAGGTCTCAGACACAAGCCCACTAGCACCCTAGCACAGAGCCCGGCTCGCACCTTTAGAACCTGAACCATGCAATCTGAGAATCAGTGTCCTGTCTCAGGGGTGGGACTGCAGCTGCGGGGACACTGGTGTGCTGCCCAGGTAGATGTCCCTCTGTGAAGGAGAGGCTGATGTTACTAGGAATGGCCCTCAGCTGGGGCACCTCTGGAGACAGCCTCAGCCAAGGACAGCTGCCCAAGGTCACGGCTGCCCCCAGCGGCAGGCTCTGAACAGAGACTGATCTGTGTGGGAGTGAGCTACCGGGTCTCACCCCTCTGAGGAGCACTCTGAAGGGTTTCAAAGACCTTCCTGGGACAGCATCCTGTACCCGCTTCTGTATCACACTGCTTCCCTCAGAGCACTGTGAAGTTCCCTCTGTCCCACCGGGAGCTCAGCCTGCAGTGCTGTCCTCTACCCAGGTGACTCCAGACAGCAATCTGGAAAACCCTGTTTCCATTCCAGTTGTCGCCGTTTCACTCCAGGTCACCAAGGTCTGTCATCCAAGTAACTGTTCAGGTGGCTGCTTGATTGTCTTCCTGTCTTTACCTTCATCTCTATCAAAGGGACTTTCTTCTTATAATTTTATCATGTTTAAGGGACTTATTGAGGTATATTTGATATTCCACAGGCTGCGTATGTTTAAAGTGTACAAGTTGATAGATTTTGACACATGTGTACAACCGTGAAACCAACACAATCAGAATGATAATATCCATCAGTAAGTGTATTATTTCTAAATTATAGAAGCTGTGCACTCGCTCTCTCTCTCTCTCTCTCTCTCTCTCTCTCTCTCTCTCTCTCTCTCACACACACACACACACACACACACACACACACACACACACACAAACACAAAGTAAAAACAGAAATTCTCTCTACCCTCCCTTAGGATAATCTTAAAACTCAAACCCAGAAAGGTTTCTTTCTTGCCTTAAATGTGTTTCAGTTACCTCTAAATAACGACAGGGATTTTTGCTCAAAGGCCTGGAGTGTCTGCCAGCCTGGGTGTGGGTGAACCCTAAAACCAAATCATGTGGGGCCTTGTCTGCGGCCTCTGAGCCTTTGCTGTGCTCTTGGCTTTGCCTCTCTTGCTCTTTTCCACCTTGAGTTTTCTTCAGGACTGATATTTGATTTGCCTATTTTCATTTAATACTTCTTTAATATTAATATTTTGATAATTGATAGTTAATGTTTATCGACTGCTTGCTTTTTCTTTGTTCTGTGCTTTCCATACGCCATATCTCTTAACCCCCATAAAATCTATAATTGGTTGGCGATCCTTACGTTGAAGGACGCTGGCTTTAGAACACAACTACCCCCTGAATCCTGAGACCTAGCTGACTGTTCTCTTTCACCAAAACTTTGGTCAAGTTCTGCGTCCACTGCTTGAATAGACTTGACCTTGGGCTTCCCTTCTGCCTTGTAAAATCAATTTGAGCAAGAATCTCTCTCGGTTTAACAAAGCCCCTCCCCCTTGCATATATGACCACCTACCATATCTTGTCCCCTTGGCCTGCCTTCAGCAGCTCAGGGGTCCTATCAAGGTGATTCAGCAGAAATCCCCTTTTCCTTGATGTTTCCTGTCAGTCAGTTTCCATCTACTGCCCGCCCGCCCTTGATCCTTGGTTAGGAGTCTGCACTTTTCCCTGTTGGCATCTGAATGGAGTCTAGTCTCTCTCCCCCATGCTGTTTGACATTGCAGCGGTCCCCGTACCTATCCCCATGGCCTGCCTCACCATCTTTAACAAGTATTCAGGGAATTTCCTCCTTGACAGGCCCAAGCCAGTCGCTGGTGACCAGCTTCCGTCTGTAACGTCCTGCGGCTCTCCTCCAGCGTGCTTGTTGCTCTCACTATTGGGTTTCTGACTTCCCAGTGAAAGCTGGAGCTGTGTGAAGACGGAGACCGTGTGTGCTCTCTGTCTGTGCGAGCACCTGGGGCATGGCCAGTGTGTGTCACATATCCTTGGGTGGATGCTGAATGGGGGGACAGTAACCTCCACTGCACCTGCAGAGTAGGTTAGTGGCAACAGTCGGGATTCCCAAGTCAGAAAGAAAGCTCGAATCCAAATTCTGTCACCTTTAGTGGGCTTTAACTTCTGAGCCTCCTTTTCTTCATTTCCTCCTTACAGAATTGCTTTGAAGAGTGATGAAGTGATTTGGATCGAATTCCTAGCACAGGATAGGGTACATCTTTTTGTATTTCTATCATTGAATGTAAAGTATAGCAAACCTTGTTATAATTTTTAATCCTTTACTCTGCCTATAACAAAGTATGTAGTAGTCAAATAAGTAGTGACTATTGTTTTAATCAGAACATTTTTTATTAACAAGTATTAATGGCACATATGAAGGTTGCCCAGTGTGGTATTTCAACACGTGGATGCAGCACGTCCTGGTCAATTAGTGGGATGCTCATTTCCCTCTCTTATTTGGAGCCTCTGAGCTCTTTTCTTCTAGGTCATTCATAAAATACCCGATCAGTTATTGTGAACTACAATCATCTTGTCACTGCGTGGGGGTCCAAGCAGCTCTCCAACCGCGGAGGAGGCCTCTACTCCGACCTTCCAGATTCTTGTCCATGTTACAGAAAGGAATCTAAGGATGCATTAGGCACGAGGGGAAAAGCAGGAGATTTCTTAATAAAGGAACAGCACACACTTGAGAATGGAGTGCATTGAGAGGAAGTGGGTCGCCTCATCTTGGTCTGGGGCTCGACACCCATACAGGGAGCAGCAGCAAGGGGGCTGCGCTGGAGTGAGGCGGGGGGCGTTATGCGATTCCACGCCATTTTCCTTGCACCTGCCCAAGCCCTGTCTGTGTGGATCGGGCTGCTTCCTAGGTTGCGTGCCCGTTGACGCCTTCAGTCTCCACCCAGGGCTGAGTCTTACTGTTGTACTGAGGCTGGGGCATTTCCCTGTCACCAAAGTCATCACCAGACCCTGTGGCAGTGTTTTCTCCAGGGGCCTTGTGATCATCTTATGGCTCTCTTGTTTCTTCAGCCAGCTGACAAGCTGTAGGCAAGATGCAAGGACGTGGCAGGTTGCTCACCTTTGTTCTGCATTCTCATGGCTTGTGGGCACTTCTCTTTTGAGACTCCTTGCCCTCCTTGTACCCCTAAGTTCCTACCTCAATCTGTTTGCCTTCCCAACCCCAGTACTTATTCCTTGCAACTGTGTCTTGGTACCCATCATCTGACCTCCTTTCATGCCCCACAACCCTTCCCGGCTTCTGGTGGCCACTAGTGTCTGTTCCACTCTTTTGCTTCCACATGAGAGAGAACATGCAGTATTTACCTTTCTGTTTCTGGCTCGGTTTACTTAAAACAGTGTCTTCTAGGTCCATCCATTTTGCTGCAAAGGACAGGATTTCATTCTTTTTAAAAACATATTTCTAATTTTTTTGCAGGATTTCTTTCTTACGGCCGAGTGACATTACACTGTGCCGGGGGGCGCCTAGGTCAATTGCACATCTTGGCCGACGTGAACAGTGCCTCGGCAACCACGGAAGCGCAGGAGTCTGATGTGCTGCCGTCGTTTGCTTTGGTCATACACCTAGAAGTAGGACAGCTGAATCATCTGGTAGGTCTATTTTTACTTTAGTTACTACTGTTAAAAGATAAACAGGCACATTAAAATTTTAACAAGTTTATTTGAGCATCCAGTGATTCGTGAGTCAGGCAGCACCAGACTGCAGTCGGCCCCACGCTCCACAGAGGTGCACCAGGGGGAAACTTCCATAAGCCATTGGAGTAGGCAAGACCAAGAAAATGTTCCATTAATGTGCAAGAGGTTGCTTGGCAAAGTCTCTAGCTAGAATCAGTGTCTTCCAATCAACTGAGCTTAAGTTTCATTTTCTGAGCTTAATTTCATTTTCCTATTTATGTTGAATTGGGCTTCAGCTTGCTTATGCAGGAACTCAAGGTGCTGGAGCTTTCTCAGCTAATGGCCTTCTGATTAATTATTTTAACTGTGTATTAGTGCCAGGAAACAGTTCTGTGGGGCTAGGGCTATGATTTCAATCTCTTTACAAGTCAAGGGATAAACAAGGCGAAGTTCTTTTAATCACCATTTCTCAGCAGAGTGGCTGAGGGGTGGAGTGGAGCCAGGATCCACCCTGCCTAGATGACATGGGGTTCGTGCTGCTTAGAAGCTACATAGATCCACAGACCTGGGGTAGGTCTGGGTTCATTGAGTTGTAGTTTCCAGTTTTGCCTCGTTTGTTATATGAATGATCAAACATACACGTAGAATTTCTCTACCTAGAAAATTGTTCCTAGTCTGCCAGGCAGTGATCCTCTACCTTGCTGAAAGAAATGGCATCCGAGGAACTGTTAAGATGATGGGTTCTGCCTCTCTCCACTGTGGAGGGATGTGCCTTTATTTGTCAGCTCTGATAAATAAACTGTCTTGTGTGTCTCTGGGAAAAAAAAAATGGGTTCTTTGACCCTACCCTCCAGAATTTCTGATAAGGGTGTGGGGTGGTCCTTAGATCTTGTCTTTTCAAACCATTGTTCATGAGATTCCGATGTGTGAAGGTGACATAGGGAAAACTGAGTCAATCTCTTATTTGTTTGATTTTTGCCTGTGAATAATATGAATTTATTTGCCCATGTCATCTGCTTGCAAAATGCAGCGTAAGGCTCTGTGGAGAGGGCCGAGTGATGCTTTATGCATGCTGATGCTTTGGGAATGAAGTTGGGCTGGTAGAAAAATTAGTGTGCTGATGGAATGTGCTTGTATACAAGCTGGTGTGTGATCAGACACAGACAGGATAGCATAAACTACTTGGGCCTGCGGAATTCCAGGCCAGGAAAGGGTGAAATACAATTGCTTGGCAGAAGCTGGGTGTGGTGGTGCACACCTGTAATCCCAGTGGCTCCTGAGCCTGAGGCAGAAGGATTGTGAGTTCAAAGTCAGCCTCAGCAAAAGCGAGGTTCTAAGCAACTCAGTGAGACCCTGTCTTTAAATAAAATACAAATAGGGCTGGGGATGTGGCTCAGTGGTTAGGTGCCCTTGATCTCAATCCCTGGTACTCAAAAAAAAAAAAAATTGCCTGGTAGATAATTTATCGAGCATACTGTTCATCCAGAACTATCATTTCTTTACTGATGTGCAAAGAGAAAGTAGTGATAGGTACCTTCCTGTGCAGAGTGGCCCTGCTGTCACCTATCCTGTGGGCAGTCCTCTGGCTTCCATGGAAACTGGGAATGGTAGTGGCATAGGAACAGTGGGTGTCCCCTCTCACACAATTTGGAGATGTGTAATAATACTTATTCATTGCATTTTGTGTAATTAGGAATTTAATGGTTGCTATGTTGGAAAATGTTGGTTCAAACATTAAATCCAATCAGCAAATATTATTGAGTATCTGTTGTATATAGAAGAGTCTTTCTAAACATTCAGTGGAAATAAAAATATTGGTACTTTACTTTGATTCAGAGCACATCTAAAACTAAATATTTTACAAGCTAAAGTTTTCTCAAATTTCTGTTGTTAGTGTCTGTTTTTAGTACAAAGGCTACTGTTGTGACCTGTTGCTCAACTGTCAATTATGCTTTGCAACTTTTGCATTTATAGGTGTGAGGTTTGTTTTTTGAGGGTGCTCTGTACTGTGGCAGATGACTGAGTCACAGGATAGGCTGTTAACACAGGACTTTATGGGTGATTAAGCATCTCATGGAAAGGCATGGATTCAGGTTCTGATGCCCCCGCCCCCTTAGTTTTAAATTTATCCTGTCAGGTTTTTTTTTTGATGACTGATATGAAACATTTTTCCCTGAAAAAAATTATTAAACTGATGCTGAGTTAAAATATCAGGAAGAAACAGATAACTAAAAATAACAGGATATGATCAACAGTTTTGATTCATAGCCTATTTTTATCCTTTTCTGGAATTCGGGCACCCAGATTTGTATTTGCAGAGAAATACCAATAAAAATGAGATTGCAGTTTTCAGTTTTGAAATTCTTTTCTTTTTAATTGTTAGCCTTTTTGAAAGATGGTCACTTGAGAACTTGATCCATTAGTGTCTACTCTCATGAAGTCATTTCTCCTGGCTAGTCATTGGGGTACTTAAAGGCTTGTGGTTCATCTTACGGGCATCAATGAAGTTACTGTTGTTAATGTTTAAAAAGGCTCCATCTCTTACAGCTACTTGTGGAAATATTTATAGGCAAAATGGTACAATGTCTTGATTTCACTTTTAAGGTATTCCATCAAATCAAACCAAAGCAAAAGGAAAAAAATGAAACATAGTATTAAGATGGCAGAATGTTGCTAATTATTTAGAGTTGGCTGTGGGTACATGGGATTCATTGAATTCTCTCATTTTATGAATTTTTAAAAATTTTCACAGCAAAATGTTTTTAAAAGGTTTCTCTCCATGACACACTCTACACCATATTTTTGCTTCACCCACTTTTAGAAATCTTTCTTTGGATGAACCTTCTGTCTTGGTTGGGTCTGCCTGCTAAAATACAATACTGCAGCGGGGCTGAAACCACAGACAGTTGCTTCTCACAGTTCTGGAGGCCAGAAGCACAAGATCAGGGTGCTGGCCAATTCAGTTCCTGGCGAGAACTTCTTCCCCAGATTGGAGAGAGACAGAGACAGAGAGACGCGTCACATCTCTTCTTATAAGGCACTAATCGAATCAGGGAGGCCCATGACCTCATCTAAACCTCACCACCTCCTGGCAGTCCACCTCCCAATACCATCACATGTGAATGGTGGTGGGAGCAAATACTTGGTGCATAATTCCTGTTCCAGATGCACATTTAGAATGTACCGAGTGGTAATACCCCCTCGTTCTTTGTTCAAACATAAATTTAGCACACTTTGTTGAATGTGTGCTTAGCATGGGGTGAGGTTGCTGCTGCTGCAAAGGGAGCCCAAGATCTGCTTCCTATGAGCAAGTCACTTGCCTAAGATTTTATTATTATTATTATTATTTTGCAGTCCTGAGGATGGAATCCTGGGTCTTATGCATGCCAGGCAAGTGCCTTCCTACTGAGCTACACCCCCAGCCCCTGGTCTTCAGTTTCCTTGTTTGAGAATGAGCAGACTGGACTCAGTGACCTCCACAGTCTTCTTCCAGTTCCATGCTGCTGCAGCCACTTTGGAGAACAACCTGGCACTATGTATTTAATCTAAGGACACAGAAAGGAATGTTTGCTTTTTTTTTTTTTGATATAGTGATGAGGACCTGTATCGACCGTGTTCATCACTGGATGCTTGTTTGAGTGAGTGGCAGGATGTGGTGGATGCACACTCTTTGCTACTATCTAGCACTTGCAATAGCAGATTACATATACTTGCAGCCTATAGATACATTTTAAGACTGTAAATGTCTAGTACAAAAGAAGTAAAAGAAGAAAGGAATATGTGACACTCTACCATTTAATTAAAAATAGATGCACTTTTCATAAGAACACATCCCAACAAAAAATATCATTAAACATGAGTGTGTATAGTAGGAGTTAAATAGAATGGGAGAGAATACAAAGATGAAAAGGGAATAACCAAGAGGCGAGGTTTGTATGGACAAAAAATGATAATATCATTTAGTAAAATGCCTTTAAAGTTTATCCATGCTGTTGCCTGTATCAGAATGGCCTTTCTTTTTAAGGCTGAATAAGCTTCCATTATATGTACAAGCCACATTTTGTGTAACTGTTTGTGTGTTTCTGGCTACTTGAGTTGTTCCCATTTTGGGGGGTTGTATTGTGGATCATGCTGCTGTGAGCATTGGTGTGCAAACCAGCTGTTTTGTGTTTCATTGTTGTATTCCTTATTGCATTGCATGATTTTCAGGAGGTTCAACATGTATTTTTACGCTGCTGTGATTATTTCAGTAAGTTCTTTTGAAGCTGCATTTAAAAATAATTAGATGATTCTCATAATCCAGTAAGTCTAGAAATCACTTCCTAGATTGGGGGCAGGAGAATCATTGATGACAGGAAGAAGTGTCGTGCTTACAAGCAGGTTAGATACATAAACGCCAGTTCTGTTGGCCCTCATCTGTCAGAAATGCTCCTGCTCCTGTGAACCACTGTGCAGGCAGACAGAGGATGAAAGCCATAGGCTAAGATTGTCTAATTCCCTTTCCAGGCCAGCCATATTTTAGGACAATCCCTCTTGGGCTCTGCTGTCAAGAATGACAAGCTTGGCTCAGCACTTCTGTGCACCTGCTGATGCACAAGTGAGGGAAACTCATTCCATGTCAGAGGAGCTATTGGTTCTCGGTAACATTGTAACTAACGTAAAAACTTCCAAGAGTCATCAGTTAGTCCAAACTCATTTCTGGTAAATGTTTTAGATTTGTATCAAGGGAATAATGTGAGAACTCCAAGGAATAAGTTTGATGACATAAGCAAACTAGAGTCCTGGGAATATCTTTCAGGCAATTTGCTAGTGAACTGCTGCTTAATCGCCTTAAAACAATGGTATAGTGAGTCAGGGAAAAGCAGCACAAGATTTTATGATGAGAGATATTCCAAGGTGGCTTTATGGAGGGAGAAAAAATGTACAATCAGTTGATGGTGCATTTTTATTCATTCACTAACATTTATTGAGCTGCTATTATGTTCTAGACAGTGTATAAAGCAGAGGAAAAGACAGATGTGTCCCTGAGGTGTGAGCTTTCATTCTGGTGTTGGAAACAGATAATAAAGAAGTAGACAAATATAGATGTATTTTCAGAGAGCAGATTACAAAGCACCAGCTAGACCTGATTAAACACTGTTGCCTCTCCATACCTATAGTTTCTGCAACCATGGGTTCAGCCGATTTGAAATTGAAAATATTGGGAGAAAAAAATTGCATTAGTATGGCACACATACAGAATTTTAAAATTTTCATTGTTCCTTAAACAAAACTGTATAATGGCTATTTATACAGCATTTGCAAAATGCTGAATATTATAAAAAGTTTGGTGTTGATTTAAAGTATATGGGAGGATATGCATGGGTTATATGGGAAGATGGCACCATTTTATATAAGGGACTTGACCATCTGCAGATTGTGGTATTACTTAGGGGGGGGGGGTAAGTTGTCCTGGAACCAATCCCCCAAGGGTAGCAAGAGATGACAGTACTTATTGGTGATTGTTTAAATTCTTTGTAAGATTTGTATAGATTGTTAGGGTCAATGGTTTATTTTAGCTATGCTATTATCTATAAAAATATAATTTACAAGCAAATCTTTCTGGAATTCAATTACTTTGCAAAGTAATGTCCACCTCTTCCTTAAAAACTGAGATATGCGAGTGTGCATGCAGGGGGGCGGGGGAGAACTGATGGTACAGTTGACGATATAGTTAAGTGTAAACTGATGAGCAGAAGTCCTCCGGGCCAGGCCTGATCATGTGAGAGCAAGCTATTCCGTGGGCTTGTGGTCCGAAAGCTTGGGAGATTTTGTATCCCCACACAGGTTTCAGACTTCACCCACAACTTCTTAAATTGGCTTACCCACTTGTTCACTTTCTTGAGTGTTTCATCCCTCAGAAGGGAGTGGGAGGTGAGAACATGAGGAGGGAGTGGTGTGCTTCCAGTGGGCTGCTGGTGCATCAAGATGGTGTGCTGGAACCATGGGGCGGTGCTTGCATCTGACAGGGAAGCCAGGAGTTGATTTTATTTATTGTTCGGGAAAATGTACTAAGGAAGATTCTGGAAGTGAGAGGTCCTTCATTATCTGCCCCATTCAGTGGAAACCACGGGGCTGTTCTGAGATCGACAGCCCCCTCCAGGTGTGAAACATGGCTCCCTCTGGCTCTGTCTGAGCTGGCAGAGAGCATGGATGTGTTTCTTTCACTGGGTGATTCTGATGACAAGATATGGGAAGGTTTTATTCCCTAAATATCCACTAAAAGAAGGATCAACCCCAGAAAAGACAGGGCTGCCTAGAATTTTTAAAAAGGATTCAGCTTTACAGAGGAGAAGCATAGAAAATTGAATAGTAGAAAACAAAGAGTGTTGGTTGAAATGAACTCACTCGTTCAGGCCAGATATCATCCAGTATGAACTATCCATTCTCAGATAATATTTATCCTAAATAATGTATAAACTTAAATGGATTCTTCTTTTGACCATATCAATGGAAAATTTTTAGAAGTAAGTATGTGTGTGTGTGTGGGAGGGCTTGCAAGCTTATACATTATTATTGTTATTATTATTTTTTTGGCGATGCTGGGAATTGAACCCAGGGCCTTGCACATGCTAGGCTAGGCAAGTGCTTTATCACTGAGCCACACCCCCAATTCCCTTACTCCCTTTAAAAAAAACTTTTTATCATTCAAACATTGATTTATTTGAAGGGGCATGAAGAAACATTTATAAAATGAGAAATTAGATCCAAATTTTACACAATTTTAAAAATTAACTAGTTTTTTATGTTAGACAAAAAGGATTGCATTTACCCTATAAAAGAATTCACAAATAATCCATGCTAATTTCCTCAAGTCAAGACCCCTAAGCACACATGCAAAAAACCCCTTTGCCATATAATGTGATACAGAGGTTCCTTAATTTACATCCAAATGAACCCATTATGTTGAAAACATCTTAAATCAAAAGTGAGTTTAGGGGGCTGGGGTTGCAGCTCAGTGGTAGAGTGCTTGCCTATCACATGTAAGGTACTGAGTTCAATCCTCAGCACCACATTTAAAAAAAAAAAAAAAAGTGAGTTTAGGCCAGACCTGGTGCTGCACACCTGTAATCCCAGTGGCTGCGGAGGCTGAGAAGGAGGATGGTGAATTCAAAGCCAGCCTTAGTAAAAGCAAGGCACTAAGCAACCCAGTGAGACCCTGGGGATGTGGCTCCGTGGGTGAGTGCACTTGAGTTCCATCCCCAATACCCCCCCCAAAAAGTGAGTTTAGGGGCTGAGGATATGGCTCAGTGGTTGGGTGCAAGCCTAGCATGAGCAAGGCTCCAGGGGTTCAATCCCAGCGCCATGCATACAAAAAGTGCATTTAACAAACTCTATCCTCCTAGGCATGGCAGCTTAGCCTAGTCGGTCAGGTGGGTCCCAAATGGAATCACAGATGTGTTTGTAAAGGAAGATTTGACAGTAGAGAAGGCAGCGAAGTGAGGAGTGAAGCAAGAGGCTGCAGTTTTGGCTTTGGAGGCAAAGGAAGGGACCCCAAGCCAGAAACTCAGGGGAGGAGGGAGACAGGGCCACAGATTGACGGATTGTCCCCTGGAGCCTCAGAGGGAGCAGTACCCCCGCCTTGATTTCATACCAGTGAAACTGACTCAGGCTTTCTGGTCTCCATAAGAGAGTTAGTCTGTGTTGTTTTAAGCCACAGTTTGTGGTCATTTGTTCTAGCAGCTGTAACAGGTGTTCACTTGATGCTTCAACTACATCCCTCGTCGCTTTGGAACTCACATGTTTTTTCTTTTTCCAACCTTCTTTTCCCTGACCTTCTCCTCCATGATCTCTTCTTCCCTGATTTTCTTTTCCCTGATCTTCTCCTTCCTAATCTCATTATTATAAATTATAAATAAGAGAAAAACAGGTAACAGTAGTCGAATGTTGTCAAGTGCGTTGTTGTCTGTTTATATAATAAAACCCCGATGAGGCTGGGGATGCAGCTCTGTGCCTGGCATACTTCAGGCCCCGGGTTCAATCCCCCGCACTGCTAAAAGGAAAAAAAAAAAGAGGTGTGTGTGGCAATAAGTGCACACAGATTCCGTGTCCCTGCTGGGACTGCAGCGATGAGCCTGAAAGTGCGCGTTTAAAAAAAGAACCCGTTCTCACCTCCTCGTGTGCTTGTTCATAAAGGCTGTTTTTCTTTCCCGTTGTGGAAAAAACTGCTGCCAGCTTACAGTATTTAAATCTCTCAATAAAATTTAAAAAGTTGAAAGGAGGGGAAAAACATCCCTGTTTATATAGGTCAAAATCTAACTGTTAATTATACAGAGACCTTTTCCTCCCTGGGTGTCTGAACGTCTACCGCCATCATGAATGACACAGTAACTATCCGGACCAGGAAGTTCATGACCAAGCGACTCTTCAGCGGAAACAAAGGGTCATTGACGTTCTTCACCCTGGGAAAGCAACAGTACCTAAGACGGAAATTGGAGAAAAATTAGCCAAAATGTACAAGACCACACCAGATGTCATCTTTGTGTTTGGGTCCAGAACCCATTTTGGAGGTGGCAAGACAACTGGCTTTGGCATGATTTATGATTCCTTGGATTATGCGAAGAAAAATGAACCCAAACATAGACTGGCAAGACACGGCCTGTATGAAAAGAAGAAGACCTCAAGAAAACAGCGAAAGGAACGCAAGAACAGAATGAAGAAAGTCAGGGGGACTGCGAAGGCCAATGTTGGTGCTGGCAAAAAGCCAAAGGAGTAAAGATTCTGCAATGACTTTATCTGCGGTGATTATGCAACTTTTTCGTGAGGATTAATAAACTATAAAACCGTAAAAAAAATAATTATACAGAGAGTTTAAAATGAAGCTTAAGATTTTCAGCTTCAACCTTGCTTTTAAAATGTGATTTAAAATCAGATGGTTCACAACATTTTCCTTCTCATTTATTGTTAAGCGTTGTTGGGTACTGAACCAATCAAAATTCACTTTTACTTTTTGATCACATTATGTGGTTTCAGGGTGATGTTTTTAAGTCTTTCTGTTCTCTTAGCACATTGCTTGTGCTGTGTGGCCATGTTTTCTTTTTTACATCTTGTTTTATAGTTACCCAAGACTATTAATATTGAGATATGCAGTAAATTCTCTTTACCTAAGAATTTGCCACTAAAGCTTACTATGATGAAAGGAAAAAAATCTGTGAATTAGAGGCTTCTCTAATGTATTATTTAGGATACCTTCTCCTGAAATAGTTGAAAAAACTTTTAAGAACAGGGACCAGTTACTGTTGAGAGGCAAAGTCTAATTAAGAGAAACATTGGAGGATGTTTCTCTTAATGAAATAGACAGGAGTACAGTGAGCCTAGAAATCTCAGAGCATTGAAGAGATTATCAGTGAATTAAGTAACCTGGTAGTATCCATGAGCCTGAAATGTGTACACTGTGCTGCTTGTCTCCACAAACTTAACTACTTCCCCCATCCTCTTCCTCCTCTTCATCTTCTCAACTCCAGAAAGTTGAAGGAACTTAGTCATTCTTTAAACACATTCTTCTTGAGTGCCTATGTGCCACATACTCCTTGGTTTTCAGAATGTAAAACAGTCAACAAACCTATGATATTCTATTTTATGAAGAACCTGCTGAGTGCCTTTAGTCAAAATCTCCAGGATAACCTCACTAACACTGGAGCAAACCAGGATCATTTACCTCTCCACGCGACACACGGAGGACATACCACTTCTGCAGTGTCCTGCCAAGAATGCGTGATCTGAGTCCAATTACAAGGGATGATCAGATAAACCCAAATCTATGGGCAGCTACAGAACTCCTGGCCTGAGCTCTTAAAAAAGGTCAAGGTGGAAGAAAACAAAAAAAGTTGAGGGCCTATTCCAGATTAAAGGAGGTTAAAGATTCCTACTACTGAAACACAGCACATGATCCAGGATTGGGTCCTGATTAGGAAAAAAAAAAAGCCATAAAAGATACATTGGGTGATATTTGATATGGATTGTTAATTAGATGTTAGTATTGCATAAGCATTGTATTTTCAGATTTGGATAGTTATATATTACAATTATGTACCTGCACAATGTATATAATACATATAATAAATATACGATATATAGAGAGAACATATGTATACAGATAGAGACAGATATACATGAAACATGGAGGAAGAAAGAAGAGAGAAAGAGGGAGAAAGTTAAATCAAATGGGACCAAAGGTATAATAAAAACAACTGAGGAATGTAGATAAAGAATATGTAGCAATTCCTTGATCTAGTCTTGTAAATTTTCTGTAAGTTTAAATTATATAAAAATAAAATGTTAAAAAAAATTTCCTACTCTAGGGGAACTTAACTCTGTGTTTGGGTGGGTGAATGTGGTTAGGTAGTGTATCAGACCATATAGTAACAAAATAAGCCAGTAAAAAACATGTTGGATGGTAAATGCTACATAAGTCAAGTAGCACAGGGACACAGGGAAAATTTGTGTAGAGAGTGGGCAGTTTTTTTAAAATCAAAAAAGTTAAAAAAATAAAATAAAATCTACTGAATTTTTTAGAGAAGTTTAACTTCTAAATAGGAAGTACAGAGTTCCGGTAGTTCTCTCCCCCAAACACCATGTCCATATTATTAATATCTAGTATTAGTGGGATCATTTGTTGGAATTGATGAATAAATGATGATACATCATTATTAACTAAAGTCCTCCATTTACATTTGGCTTCACTCTCCTGTTGTACAGTTCTATGGATTTGGCCATATGCATGATGTTAATTATCCACTATTGTAATATCCTATGAATAGTCTCACTGCTTTGAAACCCCTTTCTCTACCTAGTCACCTCTCCCTTCCTTTTAACCATTGACCACCATCAATCTCTCTCTCTCTTTTTTTTTCCTATTTCTCTACTTTTGCCTTTTCTAGAGTGTCATACAGCTGGATCATTCAGCATATAGCCTGTCAGACTGGTTTCCTTAATTCAGAAATATGCATTAAGTTTCCTCCATGGCATTTTATGGCTTGATAGCTTGTTCCTTTTGATTACTGAATACTACCGTACTATACAAACGTACCTCAGTTTGTTTATCCACTTACCTATTGAGAGACATCGTGGTTGCTTCCAAGTTTTTGGCAGTTATGAATAAAGTTGCTGTAAACATTCACATGCAGGTTTTAGTGTAGACATAAGTCTTCAACTCATTTGTGTAAATAACCCGGAGCCCATTGCTGGGTCATATGGTCTTTGTGTGTTTACCACAAACTGTCTTCCAAAGGAGCAGAGCCATTTTGCACTTCTCCCATCAATGAACGAAAGTTTCTCTTGTCCTATGTCTTTACCAGCATTTGGTGCTGTCAAGAAAATGGAAATTAATTTAATTTTTATTTTAGCCATTCTGAGGGTATATAGTGGGGTCTCATTTTAATTGCAATGCCCTGATGACATTCCACATCTTCACACGTATTTACCATCTGTACTTCTTTGTCATGATGTGCATTGAGATCTTTTTCTCATCTTGTTCAGATGTTTTGCTACTTGAGGATTATAATTTCAAGCAGTGTACAGGGAAGGTCTTATTAAAGCTTTTGAATAAAGATCTGAGAGAAGTGAGGGAACAAGCTATTTGGAACTCTAGGGAAAGAACATTCCAGACAGAAGGGAAGACACCTGCAAACACCCCTGATCAAGGGTGTGCTCCGTGTATTCCAGGATAGTAGGTGGGCACCGTGCCATGAGGTGGTGGCGGGGGAGAGCGTAGGGAGAGGAGGCTGGAGAGGCATGGAGGGAGGATTGTCCAGCTCACATGACCTTGTGGACCATCAGGCCTTGGCTTTCATTGGATGAGGCAGGAAGTCAGAGGATCTTAAGCAGAACTGGATGCAATCTGACATAGGTTTCATAGGATCATCCTGGTTGCTGTGTTGACAGTGGACCAAAGGCGGGCAGGTGAAAAGGCAAAGACTGGAATACCAGGCCAGCGGTAACGGTGACAAATTCCAGAGTGGTCCTGAGAGGAAAGAGTAGAAATGACTGGATTAAGATCTTGTATAAGAGGGATTCGCTAATGGATTCAGTGTGGGATGTGATAGACCACAAAGAAATCAGAGATGGTTCACAGTTCCCCCCTAAGCAATTGAAAGAATCACACGATCACATTCTGTTATCCCAGATGGGTACAGGGTCCTCTTCCACCCTTTCTCTTCATTCCTGATCCCAGTTCTCCTTTCTTCTATCTCCCTCTTTGGCATCTACCTGAATCCTTGAGAACTGCTGCTTCGGGTATTTTATCTTTAAAATATATATATTTGGTTGTAGATGGACACAATACCTTTATTTTGCTTATTTGTTTTTTTTTATGTGGTGCTAGGCATTGAACCCAGTGCTTCATGTGTGCTAGGCAAGTGCTCTACCTTGAGCTACAACCCCACCCAACTTAGTTTACATTGGCACTGTGCTAGACATTTTGTTTCATATATATATATATTTCCTTTTGACATTAAGTCTTCAAGAACTAACCATATAGCTGGATGTGTAGGTTCATTAATTTTGACTGTTGCCTGATTTTCCACCAAATTCATCTGTCACATGCGACAAAGTTATATCCTTGATCATGAGCCCCTAAGCTGCTTCCAATTCCCTGCTACTGCAAACAGTGCTTAAGCACACATCCTCATTCGCATTCCTGTAATGACTTGCATGCCAGCTTCTCTAGGGTCCATTCCTAGGAGTGAGTGGGATTGCTGGGACATATTTAGTTGTGTAAATATAGCCGTCCCTTGTTATCTGTGGGAAGCTAGTTCCAGGACCCTCTGTGGATACCAAAGTCCACAGATGCTCATGTCCCTGAGATAAATGTCACAGTATTTGCATGTCACCTACACATCCTCCCATATATTCTAAATGATCTCCAGATTACTTACAACACCTAATACAATGTAAATGCTATATAAATGTTGTTAAGTGTGTGCATATATATACCTACACATGTATGTATATATGTTGTTTAGGGGATAATGACGGTAACAAAAAGCCTGTAAGATGATTCTTTAAAAATATTTTTGGGTCGTCGTTGGGCCAGCCATGGATGTGGAGTCCACGTGAAGGGGCTGGCCATGGGGGTTTGCTGTCCTGTGGGCTTCCTCACTTCAGTTTTAGATGAGCAGTATTTGAGAGCACCTTTTCCCCAAGATCCCTACCAATTTTTTTTTATCTTTTTCTTTTTGGTACTGAGAATTGAACCCAGGGGTACTTAGCAGCTGAGCCATACCCCAAGCCTTTTTTTATATTTTATTTAGAGACAAGGTCTTTTAAAGTTGCTTATGGCCTTGCTAAGTTGCTGAGGCTGGTTTTGAACTTGCTATCCTCCTGCCTCAGCCTCCCAAGCAGCTGGGATTACAGGTGTGCACCACTGTGCCTGGCCCCTACCAGTTCTTTTTTTAAAAAATTTCTTTGAAGTTGTAGTTGGACAGCATGCCTTTATATTATTTGCTTATTTTTTGTATGTGGTGCTTAGGATTTAACCCAGTGCCTCACATGGGCTAGGCAAGTGCTTTGCTACTGAGCCACAACCCCAGGCCCTTACCAATTCTGGATATTGTTGAACCTTTAGATGTTTGTGAAGTGGTATTTCACTGTCACTTTAACTTAGACTTTTTGATTACTGGAGAGCTTAAGCATTTTTCCTTAGATTAGTGAGACATTCAGATTCTCCTATGATTGGTCATTTCATCTTTCGTTTAGTTTTCTGTTAATTATCGTCTTTCACTTATTGATATAAAGAAATTGTCTGTATTTTCTATGGAATAATCCCAGAGGTTTGGAGGTGGTAAATATCTTCTCTCAGCTGTCACCTGTCTGCCATCCGCAGCACCCTCCTTGGCCAGTCCTGTGCCCGGTGTCTAAAGCCACAGTCCTCCCCACCATGGTGTGCTCTTCAGACAGTCCGCACTGCTCCTGTATTCCATGGTCACAAAGCGTGCTCCCAGGCTTCCTTGTCTCCACAGATTCCCTTGTCCCTCCCTTACAGATTGAAGTAGGCAATCCCCTATGGTTTGCAGTTTATGAGTCGGAGCAGGGTTTTCTCCAGGCACCAGTTTTCCTAAACATTCACTGGATAATGTGTCCTTTCTTCATAGGCAAGGTGCCACCTCCATTGGGTATGAGTTTCCACATGCTTGTGGCTCAGCTTTGGGACTCCCTGTTTTGCACCATTAACCTGTTTGTAGCTGGTCCAGTATTTGATTATTTTCTTTGCTGTGGATTTGTGGTTTATCTTAATATCTACAGGAAAGTCTTCCATTTATCCTTCTTTATCATCAATATTATCTTACCTATTTGTGTCTTTATCACAGTTCCCTCAAAAGATGTGCTAGAATTTTGGCTGAAAATGTATGATAAATATGTTATTTTTAGAGGAACCCTGCGAGAACTCAACCGGAACTCCAAAGTAGCAGGCAGCAGGATCCGCCCTAATTCCAGCAGGATCCACCCTAATCCCAGAGCCACCCTAATCCCAGAGTGGCCCTAATCCCAGAGCAGGGTCACCTTTTAACCATTCCCTCTGGCAAAAATGCCAGGTGTCATCTGACTAAACTGTGGCTCTCAACATTAAATATCCATTTTTCCTGTCCTTTAAGATCAGAAATGCAGTAGCTAATGCAGATAGTAATCATGCTACTTTGCTTTTGGAAAAATGACTGAAAATACAAAGTAGCACTGTAAGGGTCCGGTGGAGTGTTGGAGAAAGAGACCACACAAGAGACTGGCTCCATGCAATTGGCAAAAGGGGATTTATTGGGGATCCATTCCAGCGCGCTGGGGCCCCGTGCTCACTCAAGAAGGGAGAGCAGCCCAGAGCCCCAAGCAGAGGTCAAGCAGAGCTTAAGTACACTTTCTGGAGAGGGCGGTGGGCTTTGCATCCATCAGAACAAATCATCATGAGGCTCAGGAAAATTGAACAACAACTCTGAGACGTGATTAGCACATTCATTGGTGGGAACAGGTCGGCGGGGGTGATTGGACATTCCTAAGCAGGTTACACATTCAAACTGATTGGTTCGGGCCCTGTGACAAACTGCACAGGGCCCTAGGCTAGATGGCCAGTAGGGCATTGTCTTAACTATCTCAGGAATCTGGGTGTAACAGAGGAACTTTGCAATGCCCAGGTCTTTTACATTTTAATTTTGCAGTTTAGAATCAGCTTAGAAATTTTACCCTTACATTCCCCACTCCTTTTTCTGACTGCTTTTAATCTTAAAAGTAATGAATCATAATTATTGGGGAGTCTCATTTTTCATCTCTGTCAGTGGAGCATATTGCCTTCTGATTACCACGCGTTGTCCTGTGTTTCCTGGAATCATTTTTAGCATGGCCTCCATTTTAGATTTCACTCGGTATTAGACCCCGATTTATCTAACTACACTGAGTACCTAACTTTAAATCTGGCTTCATTCCCCCCTCTAATTTGGGAACTCCTTACTGCTGTGAGGAAGGGGGATGAAGAGGATCTCTCTGGCTTCTTCAGGCTGAAAAGGGACAGTGTGGGGCAAGCAGTTTGGAGTCCCCCTTAAAAATATCAGGTCTATCGAGTGGTCTATGCTAAAAGTCCAATTGAGAAGTAATAGGCTGGAGGGCCATTCGAGTGATAGGTGGACTATAAGAGAAACAAGAATTCATTAGTACTGGAAACAGATTGATGCAGCAAGAAATGCCACAGCACAGAAATATGCCAATGAGTATAATGGCCAAGACAAAGATTAACAATGTTTTCTATCAGGCAGTACCAAGAACTAGGAGTTAAGATACTGTTTCCACGACAATGTTGCTGAGGACATGGCTTCTATCTGAGCATGTAAATCTTTAAGGATATTTGTCACATTGTCAGAAATGTCAGGGATGTCAACACAACAACTAACATTTAGGGTTACAGATGTCTTTTCCCTTAAGATATAGTCTAATAATTTAATGCCATCTGATCCTGCAAAATCCTTTTACTTGTATGACCTCTTTGTCTAATAGAGAAATCTTTAATTCTGCTACTTAGGGCTGGATAACCATATTAGCAAACATTAAGCCTACCTGCGTTGGTTAGAAATAAAGGCCTTAGACAAAAACTACTCTAGCAGTCCCTTTGACAGTTATCAGGCATTTCTGTCTAAGAATCTCTTTTGTAGCCTCCAGTCTACTTATTTATGGAAGTTACATTTAACTATTATTATCATTTAAGATGTCCAGGAACAGCTGTGCTTTGGCTTTGACTGTCTTTGCTAAGTGTTTAAGATGAAGCAAGTCAAACTGACTTCTGTTTCTACCTATTGTTAACAGTCAGCTGAGTCTCCTGGGAGTCCTCGGGAACTTCACAGCAGCTTCTCAGTTCTGCTAGTGCCATTTGCGCTGGGATGGGTCCAGGCCTTGCTTGACCATACGGCTTCCCTCAGAAGCATCAGGGATGTCTCCCTTCTCTGATGACCCTCCTCTTTACAGCAAATGCACTGATTGGCCTTCTGCCCTCCACTGGTCTCATTAATCTCCCTGCTCAGGAAGTTATGTGGCCTAGAGTTGCAGAGCCCTTTGAAAAAGTTCCCTTGGGCCTGGGAATGTGGCTCAAGCGGTAGTGCGCTCGCCTGGCATGCGTGCGGCCCGGGTTCGATCCTCAGCACCACATACAAACAAAGATGTTGTGTCCGCAGAGAACTAAGAAAAAATAAATAAATGTTAAAATTCTCTCTCTCTCTCTCACTCTCTCTTTAAAAAAAAAAAAAGAAAAAGTTTCCTATTCCCTGATTCAGACTGACTCAGAGGGCAAAAGCCAAATTTTTAATTTTAAAACTTAATCTTAAACATCTAGCAAATAAGTCAACAGCCTTATATTAAGGGTACTGAACTTTAATGTCTATCTCTCTATCCTGTAGGTGATAACTCCTTATCTTAAGTTAACCCAGGTTGTGAGTTCTTAAAGCAGTACCTCTTTAAAACATTAACAGGCAATCCTTAGACCATCTAAAAGCAAACTACAAAACAAAACTAACTAGGATAAAAACATATTTAGTTTATGTAATAGCTACCTTGAATTCTGGCGGAGTTATCCATTATAATCCCCTGTTGGAGATCCTGGCAATCGTGACAAAAACCAACTTTTGGACACATCCTTAAATGCACTGAAATCTGGTCTATTTTTTTAGTCGCTCCCACATGTAGTGAGATGGGACATAGAGCCTTATCTCAAGTAAGGCGGGGTTCTTCATAAATCTCAAGTACTATTGATCTTTGCTTTTTAGACATCATTTTACAAAGCCTACATAAACTGTTGCTCAAGTTTACATGAACATTAGCTAACATAACATAATATCACATCTAAAACATGAATTAAAGAAAGGCTGAAAGCTTTTAACCTCTTGTAGGAAAGTAGCAAAGTACTTTTGTGTTTTACAATAAAACCTTTACCCAGATTAGGCTCTCATTAACTTAAAAATACATTTAAATTGTGTCTCAGTGTAGAAAGCAACATAGAACTTTATATATCTTACTGATAACAAGTCCAATTATAGAACACAAATGATATAATTGAATATCCAACATGTTTTTTTCTTTGAGCCTAAAATTACCATACAACTTTAGAACACCAGCTTGTAAAGCTTCTACCTTATAGACTTGTATACCTGGAAGATATGAACACATTAGTAACATCACAATTACATTGATGATTTTATGCTAACCAAGTTTGGCTTTTAAAGAAATAACATAGCACAATTCTCTAAAACAAAAGCACTTGTTTAACCAGCTATTTAATTTCTTTAAGATTATTTGTTCAAAAACTTACACTTATAACTAACTTACACAGACTTTCTTTATCACTTACTTAAACCCTCTTATTTACTTAAACTCTTATCCAGAAACACATTTTCCCTCTATTAAATCCATACCTAGAACCTTCTAGTTTGTCTTTTTTATCTGTTAACCTCCTTCTGTTCACATTTTGAAACAATACTTATAAACTTTTAAATTTAAGCAGAGTTAACATTTTATTAGGGCCTTTTTGAACACCTAGAGAAACGTATAAGCCTAATTTTAAAGACATCTTTACTTTTATCTGTTTACCCAATCTAAATTGAACCATTTGAATCACGTGAATTAAAGATATTTGGATCTATTTTTAATTTTTCATGAGCGCTCCTCATCTGTCAATTGTTATATCACTGCAGGATATATGGACATACACACATACAGACATACCGACATACAACATATAACAATAATAAAGGCCTTGTAGCTTTTCGCAGATGAAATCTCCATTGCAATGTTTTTTTTTAAAAAAACTCCACTGATCAGAAAAACATTAACCTAGGTCTGCAGGATCAGAAACATGAGCTCAAAAAAAAAAAAAAAAATACAGAATCTAAGAAAAAGCAAGAGTCCTAAAAAAAAGATGACTGTCCAGTAGTTAGTAAATACCATACAATTTACTTCTTGGTTTGGTCTAGTTTGAGTTCAGGTAAAAAGATACTTTTACTCTTTTTTTTCCCTTGGGCCTGAGCTCCAAGCTTCTTCTGTTTGCATATCAGCTTAAGCCCTGGCTAAGGTCTGGAAGGAGCAGGGAAAAACTGCTATTTTGAGCAGACACTTTAGGCCTAAGGCATTTTTAACCTTAAGTTATATTTCCAGGTTTGGATGTTGAAAATTATGATAAAAGTTTAAGATACAATTTACAAAATTTCATCTTTCTATCTTCCTACACTAGAAAAACTTGCTCACACAAAACTGAAAATAGGATCTTTCTTGATAATATAAAAGCCACCATCAGAAGAAGTTCCTTCAGGATCATTAAGCCTCTTTCTTTGTTCTGAAGTTTCTAAAGTAGTATTAAGTTACATTAAATTTGCCTAAAAAATTTTTAAAAGAACCACACACTACCATGCATATCTGAAATTAAACTTTGAAAATTCCCAAGACTGTTGCTAATTAATGTCATTTCAATGAGCCAGACCAACGTTTTAATTCAACACTTTTTCCCTAAATCTTACACACAGAGAAACAGATACCAAATCATAATTTACTATCCTTGCCCAAATCAATGCACTGTATACCTAGTGAAATCTCCTTAGGCTACCCAGTTCAAAGTTGAAACTTAGAAATTTTACCCTTACAGCACTAAGAATGTGCCAAGTCTGAGCTACATTTAAAGTGCTGGTGGAATGTAGAGGAAGTCAGAGAACCAGAGATGTCACATATACCTGTGAGGAATATGCAGCGTGTGGATAAGGAGGAAAAGGAATTCCAAGTAAGGGAACAGCATGAGAAAACTGAGAGTAAATTCTGGGATGGCGGAGTTCAGAAATATTGAGAGTCGGTCAGATGGGAGTAAGGCCAAGTCCTGCTCTGTGTCCTATTAAGCCCCCGCAGGCTGAGGCAGTTTTCTTCATCCCTTTATCTTTGATGCCTCTAGAACATATAGTGCTCTGAACATAGAAGCAGATTTTCAAATATCTGTTCCATGGAAACGCAAACTGTGAAATTACCTTTACTCATGCTTAGTTGAATCCAGGGGCCCACATGACTGAGGAGTCCAGCAGATGGAAGCTAGTCAGCCAGGGGATTTGCATGTGAGTCTTCATGCATTCCTTGAGGAGTTCATTAGACGATTCAGATTCTGTTCTCCCAATGCTCCTGTACAGAGACAGAGAGCAAACACAAACTTACTTGCCCCCAAGAGTCTGCTTTTTCTACAAAGACATCCTTTCACTCGGACCTCCCTCTCTCCTTACTGTCCTGATGATGGAAATGCTTGTTGCAACCTCAAAAGGAGTGAGATATATAAATATAATGGTGGAAGCAAAAATAAATAATAAAAAAATGTTCTGCAAAACGAAATGGCAAGACCTGGAAAACTCGTGTGAACTGACCAAAAATTACTAGAGTGAAAGTGAACTTAACCAAGTTGCTTTCCTAAATACAAGTCAGAATGAATTGAGAATGTATAAAAACAAACAAACAAAACTTACTTACTCCCAACAACTTCTGTAGAGAAAAAAGAATCATAGAGTGTGTTCACTTCAGAAAATTTGGGACATACTCCAAAATTATAATAAAGACTTTAAACCCTTGTAATCTCACTGGGAAGTGGAGTTGGAACCCTTGGGTCCTCCCCCCTCTATGGAAAGTAGAATCACCACACTCCTAGGTGGTGCAGAAATTTATAAATGTGATAAATTGTGGTGAGAAAATGGAAATAGCAAGGATTGATAATTTCTTTTTTTTTAATATTTATTTTTTAGTTGTAGTTGGACACAATACCTTTGTTTTATTTATTTATTTTTATGTGGTGCTGAGGTTCGAGCCCAGGGCCTCGCACATGCTAGGCAAGCACTCTAGCGCTGAGCCCCAGCCCCAGCCCCAAGGATTGATAATTTCTGAAATACTGGATGAAGAGAGAAAAAGTCTGAGATGCAAAGTCAAGAACTTTTATCTATTTTGGGGGGAGACTTGAACTTCTTCATAGGACATTAGTTCTCAAACTTGAATGTATATTAGAATAACCTGGAGGTCCTGCTCTACACTGGCTTCTGGACTGGTGGCCCTGATTCTGCAGGTCTGGAGTGGGTCAGGAAAATTCTCCTTTTTAACACATTCCTATACGCACGCAGCTGCTGCTGGGCCTGTTATGGGCCAGACTATATGCGCAATGACTAAACAGACTCCATTTTACCCTGATGTTACCGCTGTTGACCTTGCTTCCCGATGTTGAAGAATAACACCAGAGAGCACGCCGCGAGGCAAGGTCAGAGTAGAAATTAGAAGTTTATTAAAGGACAGCAGAAAAGACAGAAGGGGACCCAAGAGGTGGAATCCGTGGAAGTGCGGTTGTCTCCCCTTTTTATAGTTTTTTATAGTTTTGGGGGACAGAATGTAGGTGGGAAGGGTTGGGACACTGGTAATCTGGGCAGGAAGGACTTCATTAACACTTCTTTGCGATGGGCTATCTTCAAATCTGCTAGGGCTGTTCCCTGGGTTCCATTAACATTTCTTTGGGGTGGACTTTGGCTTAGGGCCTTTCCGGGACTTCATTAACATTCCATGAGTTGTCCTGCGTTCTCAGAATCATTCTCATCATGGCCTCCATTTTAGATTCACTCCATATGATTAGACCCGATTTACTTAACTACACTGACTACCTAACTTTAAATCTGGCTTCACTGAGACTCCACTTCCTATAAGAAATGCTTCTCCCATGGGAGCACCCCACCTCGGTGCCCATCAACAGTTCTTAGCACAGCATGTTTGGTGACTCAAAAAGGCAGTTCTTATACAGTGTAAAATTGTTCTCTCTTTGGTGCCCATTTTTCTTGGACAGTGTATCCTGTCAGAGATTGATTGTCTAGATGTTAATAATCGTTCTTTAACTTGTACTCAACTAGGGTCATTTTAACTCGTTTCCCTTCTGCTTATGATTATGGAAAGTCCTGTGGAAAATACAGTGTACCCATTGCATTGTTTTGCTAACAGCTCAATTCGGCCTCTGTACCCCTTTTTGCTTGCTGCCATGCCAACCTGGATGCTGTTTTTGCCTTTAAATACCCTGAAATGCTCAGGCTTGGGACTATTCCTTGCAGAGACAGTTATGGGTCTTGCAGGAAGCAGTCATTGGCCGGCTAAATAAAAACTCTCCAATTTGGACAAAATGGACTTGATATGTTTTCTGAGCAGTCTGCCCCATAACAGACCCAGCCTCTGGGAACCATCACAATCAGTGAAGGCAGAGGGTAGCAATGCAGCCTGCTGCCTGTTTTTGTCACTTGGGAGTTAAGAATGATTTTTACATTTTTAAATGATTTTTTAAAAATGAAAGTGTTTTGTTAAAGTGTTTTGAAATTTAAAATTCCAGTCTAGTTGTCTACAATTGAAGTCTTGTTGGAACAGAGCCACACTCGTTATGTGTCATCTGTGGCTGCTTTTGTGCTGTGACAGCAGAGCTGAACAACTGTGACAGAGATAGCATGGTTACCGAACCCAAAGTAACTTCTAACTGGTCCGTAATTGAAAAAGGCTTAGGTAACAGAACCAAGGTGGTGGAAAGGTTGGTAGTCTAAGAGAGAGGGCTGGAGGCCACACTGTGTGGGTGGCAGTAGTGAATGCAGTTAGGGATGAGGGATGTCTTGCCCTCTGAAATTGGAGGACTGTTGGAGAGGATCAGATTGAATCTAGGTAAAGGTGTTGGAGTGCTGTTTGGTTGGAATTTGATAATGATCACCTAGTTTCGTAGAAGTAAGGGGGACATGGAATTGACAGATTTGGCTGAGGTTTAGAATGATATTTAAGAGGGAATAAGAGGGCTGGGGATGTGGCTCAGTGCGGCCCGGGTTCGATCCTCAGCACCACATACCAACAAAGATGTTGTGTCCGTCGAGAACTAAAAAATAAATATTAAAAAAAAAATTCTCTCTCTCTCTCTCTCTCTCTTTCTCTCTTTCTAAAAAAAAAAAAGAGGGAATAAGAGACATCTTAGAAGGCTCAGTTGTTGATTTTTAGTGGTGCCATTTTCGTGTGTATCATTTTATCCATTTCGATTATAGTTCCAGTGTAGGAAGAGAGAAGATAATTGTAGAACTGATCTAGAATGTAAAGATAGGTGTGCCCTGGAAATGAGGTTGTTCATGAAGAAATTGTGCATATGATTAAACACGTAAGAGTATCCTGGGTTTAGAAGGAGAAAAGTTCCAGAGAAGGTTGGGAGAAATGAAAGAATCAAGAAATAGAAGGACCGGGCTTGGTGGCACATGCCTGTAATCCCAGTGGCTCAGGAGACTGAGGCAGGAGGATCGGGATTCAAAACCAGCCTTAGCACTTTAGGGAGGCCCTCAGCAACTCAGTGAGACCCTGTCTCTAAATAAAATGAATATTAAAAAAGGGCTGGGGGGCTGGGGATGTGGCTCAAGCAGTAGCGTGCTTGCCTGGCATGCGTGCGGCCCAGGTTCGATCCTCAACACCACATACAAACAAAGATGTTGTGTCCACTGAAAACTAAAAAATAAATATTAAAAATTCTCTCTCTCTCTCTCTCTCTCTTTTTAAAAAAAGGGAGGGGGGCTGGGGGGTGTGGCTCAGTGGTTAATTTCCCCTGGGTTCAATCCTGGTACTAAAAATAAACAAACAAAAACTCAAAGAAGTAGAAGGACTGTCTTCTAGGAGACAGAGGGTGCTTGAAAGACCAGTGGGTGCTTGAAAGACCAGAGTTATCATTCGGAAGAGGAGTTATACTAAGAGTCAGTCAGTGGAACTATTCCTATAGGATGACGAGTTCCAGGTGTGGTCATGAGAAGGGACAGCTGAACGAAGTGGAAATAGTCATCATTGAAGTGGGGGCTTCAAGAGGCTAGCAAACTGCAGTTAGGAGGGTGTTTCACAGGGACGTGGAAGGTGACAGAGATGATGCCAGTTTCCTTGATGTATTTCCTTAAGCGAGCGTGTAAAGCCAGCAGGTGCCAGGTTTAGGAGAGCTCTCGAAAGACCACTGATACCTCAGGAGAGAAATGGTGTGCAAGGAATAGGGAGGAGGAAAATCTCAACCTCACCACCACCTTGGGTGTCCTGGGGAGGCTGCCGGGAACCTCTGGTCTTGGCCAGAGCCGGGTCCCAGTTATGACTAGGAGTTGAGGTTGTATTCTATGAGTTAGGGATGCACAGGGGCTAGAGATGTGGGAGAGGAAGAAGTAATGGAGCAATATTGAAAGGGTAAAGTTTCTAAGCTGCAAAGCCTGAATTAAAATGTAAAAGACTAGGTATTGTTAAGTTCCTCTGCTACACCCAGAACCTGAAATTCCTGAGATAGTTAAGACAACGCCCTACTGGCCATTTAGCCTAGGGCCCTGTGCAGTTTGTCACGTAAGCATACAGGGCCTGAACCAATCAGTTTAAATAATGTGTACCCCCCCCCTTAGGAGTGACCAATCACCCCCACGAGACCTGTTTCCGCCAATGAATGTGCTAATCACGTCTCAGAGTTGTTGTTCAACATGCCGTCTTGGTGCATGTCCAATGTTCAGTGTGAGACGGAACACACTGACAAAGGAACACAACCCAGCATTAGCAGTGGTGACGGAGGAGAGCTGTGGCATGGTGTTGCATACCTGTAGTCTCAGCTATTGGGAGACTCGGGCAGAAAGTTCAGGAGTTCAAGGGAGACCCTGGAGGTGGGGAGGGAAGGGAAGGGAGGAAAACAGGAAAGGAGGAAGAGAGGGAAGAAGGAAAGAGGGAGGAAGATTCCCGTGAAGTTGGGACTGCTTTAGAACCCTGGGTAGATGGTTCTAGTGCTTCTGCCAGCAGGTGCTGGGGGAGTGTGAGGAGGCCGACTACTGTGTGTGAGGCCCAGCTGTGTGAACCACACTCACAAGGTCTGATCCCCTTGAAGAAGCTGATGGTTAACCTTCTACCATCCTCGGAGAGCAGTCTGTACAGAGTGGCCCAGTGGTTTTAAGACTTCTCTCCCTAACTCCTCTGAGCAACCCAGGAGAGGAAATCAGAAACAGACACTGTTGTGCATGCACGTGGGCCCCGAGTGCCTTCTCGGTTCAGAAAACCTGTTCTCAGAGCCTTCTGATGGTGTCTCTCAGGAGTTCCTAGGCTGGACTAGTCACCTATCGTGAAGAACAGCATGTCGGCTTGAAAAATACCGTGGACATTGAGCCCTCACTGTGGAACCCCCAGGTCTTCTATGCTCCACTGTGTGCTCAAGTGGGAACCCAGAGATGATGCTGTGACCTTGAAGAACTCCCCCAGCTCCTCTGCCCTTTCTTGGTCCCTCTCTATGGCTTGACATGGTTTCCTGTTTTCTATAAGTTTCTTATTTTCTCTGCCAGACTGTTAGCTCTATGAGGCCACAATCTCGTGTGTGTGTGTTTGTGTGTGTGTGTTTGTGTGTGTGTGTGTGTGTGTGTTAGGTATTTGCTAAATATGAATTTAACTGAAATTACCTGTGTTTGGTCTGGCAAAGAAGATCAACTACAAGGTAATATAAAGTTTGTTAGAAATATTTGCTTCCTTTTATCCTGACCTAGGAAAATACTCTCCCTCCTGCCCTCTCAGTGGGCTGAGTTCTATAAGACTGACCGTGGCCAAAGGAAAAGGAAAAAATGGAATTGGGAAGTGAAGTTGTAAGGACAAAAGGGAGTGTCAAAAGATGAAGTTACTACAGTTTAGTTGAGAGCTGTTCGCTGGCTTTGTTCTTGATTCTAGCATTCGGCAACACTGCACCATGTAAAATAGAGAAAGTATTTCGACATCCAGCAACAGAGGTCCCGCCTTTGTTCTATTTCTCTTTTCCTTGGTATGGGGGGATTCAGCCCAAAGTGCTCTATCACTGAACTACACCCCCAACCCTTTTTATTTTTGAGACAGGGTCTCACTAAGTTGTCAAGGCTGGCCTCGAACTTACAATTCTCCTGGACCTCAGCCTCCAGAGTCATTGGGATACAAGGTTCCATAGTGCCTGGCAAAGATGGTTTTATAGACCGAGGAGGGCTTTACAAAAAGCAGAAAAGGCTGGGGTTGTGGCTCCGCGGTAGAGCGCTTGCCTAGGTCGTTCAAAGCCCTGGGTTCATTCTCAGCACCACATAAAAATAAGTGAAGGGAGAAGGGACAATAGGAAAATAAATAATTAATGAACATCAGGCTACTTCTTTTGTGTAATAATTGAAGAAGAGAAACTTTTATTATCATGCCAAGAGAAATTGGCCTGTTGGGGAAACTGGGCTGTCTCGAATGCTGATTTCTTGGAAGGTGAAATAAACAGCTTAGATTCAGCTTCGGGATTTGGAACCTCAGTGTGAATGACCCCGTTTTAATTTTCAGCACTGTCTGTGCAGGAGCCTGGTCCCAAACAATGGATTCTTATATTTTTACTTGGCAGAAGGGAGACTGAACACCATATCCCAAAGGCAGTTCTCCAGTGGGAAAGAAAAGGGGAGATTTCAATCATTAGAATTTCAGTGGTGTGCAGAGGGCAGGTTGACCTGGGGGCATCTCTTTGATTTTCACTCCCTAGGAGAGACTTAGAGATGGAGCCTGAGTGTACTTCCCGGAGGGCCCATTCCCTGGGAAGGTTCCAGGAAAAAGAACAGATTTTTCTTAAACTTAATTTATTTTAATTAAGTATGTATGACAGCAGAATGCATTTTGATTCATTGTACACAATTGCAGCACAAATTTATGTTTCTATGGCTATACATGATGCAGCGTCACACCATGTGTGTAGTCTTACATGTACCTAGGGTAATGATGTCCATCTCATTCCACCATCTTTCCTGCCCCCATGCACCCTCCCTCCCCTTTGCCTAATCAAAGTTCCTCCATTTTTCCCATGCCTCTCCCCACCTTGTTATGAATCAGCATTCACTTATCAGAGAGAACATTCAGCCTTTGTTTTTTTGGGATTGGCTTACTTCACTTAGCCTGATATTTCCAACTCCATCCATTTACCTGCAAACGCCATAATTTTATTCTCTTTTAATGTTGCATAATATTCCATTGTGTTTATATACCACAGTTTCTTTATCCATTCATCTGTTGAAGAGCATCTAGGTTGGTTCCACAGTTTAGCTATTGTGAATTGAGCTGCTACGAACATTGATGTGGCTGTGTTACTATAGTATGCTGTTTTTAAGCCCTTTGGGTATAGACAGAGGATGGGATAGCTGGGTCAAATAGTGGTTCCATTCCTTCTCAGGAATCTCCATACTGCTTTCCAGATTGGTTGCACCAATTTGTAGCGCCACCAGCAATGTCTGAGCGTCCCTTCCCCCTACATCCTTGCCAACACTTATTGTTGCTTGTATTCTTAATAGTTGCCATTCTGACTAGGGTGAGATGAAATCTTAGAGTAATTTTGATTTGCATTTCTCTAATTACTAGAGATGTTGAGCATTTTTTCTTTATTTTTTATTCTGATTTGTTATGTATGACAATTACAATTCATATTACATATATAGAGCACAATTTTTCATATCTCTGATTATATACAAAGTGTATTCACACCATTTGTGTCTTCATATATGTACTTTGGAAAATGATGTTCATCACATTCCACCATCATTTCTAACCCCATACTCCCTCCCTTCTCCACACACCACTTTGCCCCATCTAGAGTTGTCTGTTCCTCCCATGCTCCTCCTCCCTACCTGACTATGAAACAGCTGGTTGCTAGTTGTTTTAATGAATCATAATAATAGCCATTATTTGTCAGGTGGTTAGTATGTGCCCTCTACTGTTAAAACACTTCATGAACTAGATTTCTTTTTAAAGTCATGTTTGTTGAGATAGAATTTATATATGGTAGAATTTGTCCTATTTAGTTTTATAGTTATATGAATTTTGATAATGCAAATATTAAAAATGATAACATATAAATATAGATATATAGTACTACAGTGAAGATACAGAATGTTACCTTGATCTCCTTTACTTCTTTTTTTAAAACAAATTATTTTTGATATATTTTTACTTAACCCAATGGATTACCAACATAATTTGCAAAGAAAATAATTGTTAGTAGATATTTCATATTCATTTTCTTTATCCTACCTAGTAATTCTTTGGAATCTAATGTCTATTTAACACATAGCGCACCTCCATTCAGACTAGACACATTTCAAATACTCAGTGCCTCATGTAACCAGTGGCTGCCATATTGGCTTCTTTCTCCATCTTTCACCTTTTGGTGAGACATATGTTGCAGGCTGAATGATAAGTCCCCTTGTTATGTGGTTCCTTGTTGAATTCCATCACAACTCCAAAGAGATGAACTTAGAATATAAAAGAGTAGAGCGAGGTGTTTTATTCCTCCCTATAAGACTCTATTAGACTGTGAGTTGGTTTCTGTATGTTTTGGTGGGAATAACTTCAGTTAGGTCACCTTCTCCTATAAGGTTTTCATAATAGTTCTCTCTTCTTTCACCTCCTACCTCTCCAATTTTGTGAAGGAAAGGTGCTTCACAAAATTCCTTAGTTTCCCTCATCCTTGCCCTTACCTTTATGAATACCTTATTAAACAATTTTTACTCTGATTGATCTTTTTTTTTTTATCCTTGAATCTTGGATAATGGCTTTTTAATTATAAGAGAGTAAAATATACCTCATCTCATATCACAGGCATTGTATAAACACATACCAGATTAATTATATATATTAAAATATAAGTGCTAAAACTTTTAAAGAAAATATTTGTGTAACTTTGTGAAGAGAAATGGAAAACAACAACAACAACAACAACAACAAAAACCCCCAAATAAACAAAAACCTGAAAAATTAGATGATATTGTAGTTAAAATTTTTGTGTGTAAAAATTTATCCAAAAGGGTTGAAAGAGACATTTGGTCTTTTGACATGAATTGCATGGTCATTTTGTTCATTTTTGTTATTTAGCTTGACTTGGTTCTCCTTTGGTTGACTTTTCCTTTATTGTAGTTCTTCCCTTTGCAGATTTTCATTGTTTTTCATTTCCTGTTTGGAATATTTTCCAATATTCTATAGTGCAGGCTTTCTTGCTGTAAATTCTTTTAGTTTTTAATTTGTCATGGAAGGTTTTTATTTCATCATCAAATTTGAAGCTTAATTTTGCTGGATTTAAGATTCTTGGTTGGGGGGCTGGGGATGTGGCTCAAGCGGTAGCGTGCTCGCCTGGCATGTGTGCGGCCCGGGTTTGATCCTCAGCATCACATACCAACAAAGATGTTGTGTCCGCCGAGAACTAAAAAATAAATATTAAAAAAAAAGATTCTTGGTTGGCATCCATTATCTTTTAGAGTGTGGTATGTTGTTCCAGGATCTCCTAGCTTTGAGAGTGTGGGTTGAAAAATGTGCTGAGATCCGAACTGGTCTTCCCTTATAAGTAACCTGATTTTTCTCTCTTGTGGCCTTTAAAATTCTATCCTTATTCTGAATGCTAGGCAATTTCATTATAATGCATCTTGATGTAGATCTGTTATAATTTTGTACATTTGGTGTCCTATAGGCCTCTTGTATTTGATTTTCCAGGTCATTCTTTGTGCTTGGGAAATGTTCTGCTATTATTTCATTGAAGAGATTGTGCATTCTTTGATTTGAATCTCTGAACCTTCCTCTATCCCAATAAATCTTAAATTTGGTCTTTTGATGGTATCCCATAATTCTTGGATATTCTATTCATGGTTTCTTACTATCTTCACTGTGAGGTCAACTTTATTTTAAAGAGTGTATATTTTGTCTTCATTGTCTGAGGTCCTGACTTCCAGATGATCTAGTCTGTTGGTAATGCTATGTATTGAGTTTTTAAATTGGCTTTCTGTCGCAGTCCAGCTGGGCAAAATAACTGGGAGGTGACAAGTAACTTGAAGGTTGAAGCGGGAACTGCTTTATTGCAGGGAAACTCAGTGGGAACTGAGCGGGCACTCAAGGTAGCAAGAGCCGCTTTATTGCAGGACAGCAGAGGTATATATACCTAACTGGTTACACACAACTTGACTCAATTAGCATCATCTAGATACAGCAATCAGCCAATAAGGAATCTCCATCATCTTAATGGCTTGGTGGTGTTGCCTCACAAACCACTTCTCCTGGCAAACTGCCAGGCGCCATCTTGACTTGGTTGTGGCCCACAACAGCTTTCTATTTCTTTCATTTCAAGGATTTCTGTTTGTTTGTTTGTTTGTTTGTTTCAGTATCTCTACTTCTTTCTTGAAGTAATGTCTTACAACCTATATTTGTTCTCTTATCTGTTTGTTGGAGTGATCGTTTTTTGCCTGTATCTGCTCTCTTAGGTCGTTCTTTAGTTCCCAAATCATTTTAGTTTTGCATGTTCTAAACTCCTTCTCTGACCTTTCACCTACTGTGCTATCTATGGATTCTCTTGTTGTAGTGTCTTGGTTTGTTTGGAGAACTTTCCTCCTTGTTTTTTCAAGATGTCTATGAGTCTTCCTCTCTTTCAGTGTAGATCTGAGGTACTACAGCTTCTGCCCTATTGTCTTATAGGGTCCCTATTGAAAGAAAAGTGACCACAACACTCGGAGCAACCAAGAGATCTTTATTGCAGCAGTTCAACAAAGAGAAAAGAAAGAAGGAAAGAAGTGGGAGGGGGGCAGCAGGGGAAGGCTTTTATAGCCCTTCTGCTTGCTGTCTAAATCTAACAGGGTCTCTGGGTTTGCAAGCTGCCTTGTTGGCACACAAGGGGGTTAACTGCTTGGCTTTGAGCGGCGGGCTATGTGTTCAGCCTTGAGCGGGGGCTTGGGCGTTTGGGCTTGAAGCAAACAGGTGATAAAGAATCAGACAGAGGGTTTGAGTGGCCAGGTCATCCTGCAGCTAACTTTGTTTGGCATGACCTGCAGACAGCTTACTCAGCTTGTCCTGCACCTAACACCTATAAGTTACAAAGCTCACTTTTAAGGGAAAGATCAATATTACAGCACTCAGTGTACCCAATGAGCAGCCATACATCAATTACCTTCTATTCTTACATTTACAGTTTTGTCACTATAATCAGAAATGATGAGTTCAGTTATCTTCTACCTTATAGTCAATAGGTCTGTGTAATGGTTTGCAGTTTCTGATGGTGGAAGGGGGCTCTGAGAGGGTTGGCTGGTTTGTTTATGAGGAAGAATGTTAGAATATGGAGGTATTAGATTATATGACTAGTGAGAGGGGAATCATAAGAAATTGGCTGTTGGTAGGAGAAACAAGAGATAGGCAACCCCATGCAAGACCCCCTGTCACCTCAGCAGCAGGATAACTCTTAGCACCCCTAGTAGAGAAACCTCTGGGGCAGCCAGGCCCACAGGGACCTCGGTGAGTCTTAACAGGTCCTTATTGTTGTCCCTTGATAGAAGCGGCGACATCCTCGTTTTGTGGTGGTGGCAGCCTCAAGCCTATATGTACCCTGATGTTGGCTGTGGAGCCACACTTTGGTGAATAAGGAACTCCAGCTCAGGGTGGCCCACTGTGTGTCTCTGGGTGAGGGACTGGCCTCTCCTCCAGATCTTGGGCTCAGTGTGGTGGGCGGGGATCTCGGCCACAGTGTGGTGGGTCGTATATTTGTTGATTGAGTGTATCTTCTTCTGAGAATAGTCTGTTCAGCTCCTTAGCCCATTTGTTGATTGGGTTGTTTGGTTTTTTTGGTGTTAAGTTTTTGGAGTTCTTTATATATCCTGGAGATTACTGCTCTATCTGACGTGCATGTGGCAAAAATTTGCTCCCAAAATGTAGGCTTTCTGTTCTCCTCATTGATTGTTTCTTTTGCTGAGAAGAAGCTTTTTAGGTTGAGTCCACCCCATTTATTAATTCTTGATTTTATTTCTTGCGCTTTAGGAGTCTTGATGAGGAAGTCGGGGCCTCATGCGACATGGTGAGGATTTGGGCCTACGGTTTCCTCTATTCGGCGCAGGGCAGGGGAGCAGATTGAGAGAGGCCTGGAGCTGGGGGCAAGAGGATGGAGGCACCAGATGGAGGAGAACTACCCTGGGTGAGGTGGTCCCTCAAGTCTTAGGTAAACTGACTAATTTTACAAAATCACAAGGGTGACTAAACTCCTGGAGGAAAGGGGCTAAACGTTGAGGAGCTGGACCAATGAAGGCTGTGACGACTACAGTTTTAGCTTGAGCCCCAAAGGAGAGCTCAGTCAGTCCTTGTCCCCAATGCCAACCCAATAACGAGGGAGAACATGGTTCTGAGAAAAAGGAAAAAGGAGGTTTATGGCTTTGCCAACAAAGGAGAAGCCCAGGGGACTCCCCCCCAGAGGCTGGGATTCTGCCCCTCGGCAGGAACAGGGGGCTTTTAAAGAGTGATTCAAAGGCCACATTCCAGGTGTTCTCTGTAGCAGTCGAAATTCACTTGTTAATTGGGAGGAAGTCATTTCTGAGATCTGGTGGAACCGTCCCTAAGGTCTGGATTACTTCCTTCCTGTGGTAGTTGTGTACTCAAGGACAGATCAGTCACCTAGCTGAGGGGAGAAAGGTGATCCTGTTCTCCCTGAGATTAGGGAGGAGCAGGGAGAGAAAGAAATAAACATGTCCATTTTAAAAATAAGTAGCAGTGGGGGGCAGTAAGGGCTTTAGGCAAAACATAAAGTGGACACTGTCCAAGCTGGTGATGCTGTGTGGGAGTGCATCACCCAGGAGCCTGGAGATGAGCTGAGGGAGGGACGCAGCTGGGGAAGGGGTGCCACAGAGATTCAGTGTGGGCTTTCTGGGCCTCAGGAAGAGGCGGAGAGATGGATTCTTTGGATTTAAAGAAAAAAACCCAACTACTTCTGTCTCTCTCAACACACACTTCTGTGACTGCCGTGTGGGTATCCCCACCCCACACACTAAGCGGTTCCCAGCACAGGCCAGCTAGGTGTCCTGTGCCCATCGATCCAAACGTGGAAAAGGGCTGTCCCTGGGGCCTGAGGAGTTGCACCAGGAAGCCACAGGTTCAGCTAGCTGTCAATAAGTGCTCCAAAGACGGCTGGGAGAGCGGAAGCACAGCTCGGCTGTTGGATGTTCAGCTGGAACAGGGCAGGGGCCATGTGATGGGCAAAGGTGAGGAAAAGGAAGGTATGCAGAATGGAAATGTCCAGCAACCTCTCTGCATCCATGTTGAGTCTCTGGGCACAATGTATTGTCCGGTGGTTTCTGGGATCAGAGGTGGAGGTGACCAAAGCTCAGGTTCCTAGCAGCAGCCAGGGTGGCATGTGAGTCCTGCTCCCTTCACAGCCTTTGACTCTGTTTTGAAAGCTCTTTCAATGTGACTTTCATTGTAATTTCCCTTTTGTTTTTACACCAATAATTCAATTCACCTTTGACACTTTCCACCTGAGATAGTGTCAGATCCCACAGGTTTAGGGCTTCAGATGCCAATTCAAGTCCCAGGTTGTAACCCTGGGTGTGCCTGCTCCCCGATTCTGACAGAACGGCTGAAAGTCAGGGTTCCCAGAACCCTCTCTGGTTTGCTTGATGTGCCAGAGCAGTTCACAGAACTCAGGGAAAGACTTAATCTGCATTTTCTGACTTACTGTAAAGGTTGTTGTGAGAAATAGAAAGTACAGTGATCCATTTTCAGAGCACAATATTCATCCCTAAATGTAAAATTACTCAGGATGTGAGAAAATCAGCAGAAGAGGAAATAGAACTAATGGTTGCCAACGGCTAACACCTGCGTGTTAATAGCCCCTTGACAGGAGGTGAGGGGAAGGGGCCTGAGCAACAGAGGTGCCAACATGCACTCGTCCCAGAAGGGCCTTCTGAGTCCCCAGAGGACACAGGGGGGTGGGACAGTTAAAGGTAAGTTCCTTCAATAATCCAACAGGAGGCAGTGCAACCTCGGTGACCTTGTGCACCACCGTCTCACTCAGCCAGGGAGGAGGGGAGGGACCTTGCACTCCAGGGGGTAAAATGCTGATGAGACAGCCCAGGTGCGCCTGCTCACTGTCAGTAAAGCCTCCTGTTTGCTGTCCTCAGTCGGGCCTTTGGGTTTGGGCAGAAGCGAGTTTCTCACATTGTCATAGAAGATACAGATGAAGAGAGGGTGGGGTGACCTGCCTCCTAGGCTCGCCTCCTCCCAGAGCCCCCCTGGGCGGGGTGCTCCTGCATTTGCTCTCTAGTGTGGCCCCCTTTCCTGGAGATAAGTGGAAAGTTCAGACTCTGCCCTCCATCACTTGTGTTTTCAGGTGACAGCCCCATCTTGAGGCCAAGGGGCCTGAAGTTACCTCGTCAGCATAAATTCAGATGTGGTGCAGAGGGCTCCTTAAAGATAACAGAGACATTCCCAGGTGTCTTTTCCCAGTTTTGGAAATTCCAAGGGCTTTTAGGAGCCCTGTACAACAACCAAATTTTATAATAAAATATACTCCATTTCCTAATCACTCAGGAAATTATAAGGGATTTGGGAATTCTGTAATTCTGTGTCAGGAGCTTGATATGAGCAAAAAATATATACAGTCAGCCATCTGCATCAGGGGACTTCACAAGTGACACTGGACCAGAAATGTTTTTTTAAAAAATTGTGCCTTGGGTTGGGGATGTGGCTCAAGCGGTAGCACGCTCGCCTGGCATGCGTGCGGCCCGGGTTCGATCCTCAGCACCACATACAAAGATGTTGTGTCCGCCGAGAACTAAAAAATAAATGTTAAAAAAATTCTCTCTCTCACTCTCTCTTTCTCTCACTCTCACTCAAAAAAAAAAAATTGTGCCTGCACTCAACATGTACAGATATTTTTGTCATTATCTCTGAACAATATTGTGGCAGCTACATATGAAGCATTTATTTACGTTGCAGAGGTAGAAGTCGTGTGGAGAGTATTTAAGACACATATGAGAATGTACATGGGTTATCTGCAAGTACTATGCCATTTTATATGGGGGACAAGTATCCCCAGGTTTGGTGTCTATGGGGACGGGATGGGCAAGCCTGGAACCCGTCTGCAGAGGACAGCCTGGAACTGCTGGAGAGCCTCTGAAGGATCTGGGAAACAGCTCCATCTCTGCCTTAAAAAGGGTGGAGCTGCTGGGTGTAGTGCAACCACTTGTAATTCCAGCGACTTGGGAGGCTGAGGTAGGAGGATCACAAATTTGAGGCCAGCTTCAGCAATTTAGCAAGGCCCTAAGCAACTCAGTGTGACCCTGTCTCTAAATAAAATGCAAAAAGGGCTGGGGATGTGGCTCAGTGGTTAAGAATTGCAGTTACCCCCACAACACACACACACACACACACACACACACACACACACACACAGAGAGAGAGAGAGAGAGAGAGAGAGAGAGAGAGAGAGAGAGAGAGAGAAGGTAGGGCTGGGGGTAGCAAGCTTACCACCAGGCGCCCGCAGCAATACACACAACCAGTGACAGTGGAGGGTTGGGAAAGAACAGAAGCCATCTGGGGCTGGGTGAGTGATGAGGTAGCATTTAGAGACCCCATTGCAGGCCATGTGTAGTGACTGGGAAGCTGCAGGACGTGCCTGAGGTCTCAGTTGCTGGAGACACCCCTACCACTAAAGACTCCCTTTCCTCCAGGAGAGAAGGAGGGGCCTGGACTAGGTGGGAAGTTCCAGAGTGTGGGAGGAACACACAGGGGGTGGGGAGGGGTGGTGGAAACAATCTCCCACTTCCTGACTGAGTCTATAATTGCTATTACACAATCACAGTTAGGAGAACAGAAGAAACTAGGGTTATTGTTCTGTTTGTTTCTGACTTGGATTTTATCACTTACTTTTATCTGTGCTTCATTTTCCTGTATGTGGGAGGGAAGAGAGGCTATGCACTAGCTTCTAGAATTATGATTTTAATACTAATAACTGCTGACATTTATTTAGCACTTAATCGTGTGCTAGGCATCACATTTAATTATCAAAAGAGCCCTCATGTCGTGCTTCTGTACCATTTTACAAGAAGCTGAGGCTCCGTATAAGAGCAGCTTCAAGTGGTCAATAAAGATTGCAGCCCAAGCCATGGATCTCTGGGGCTGTGTTCCCACCTGGGGCTGTTGATTCCTTGTGTTTGCACAGTACGGGCTCATGGCTGCACACGCCTGCCCTGCCCCAGGTGGGCTGCGGTTGGTGAGGGCACCCAGGTTTCGGCTTCTCAGGTGGGAACGGAGAGGGGCTGGGGAGGCCCTGTCCTGCAGGATTGAGTTCCTCTGGTGATGCCAACAAGCTTGGAGGAGGGATGGGAGGGTTTTGAGGGGAAAGAATGGGGAGACCCCAGGTTAACTTGGTGAGTTCTCCCTGTCACCCGTCGTAGGAAGACCCCAGTTCCTAGCTGAGCATGGTGGCACACGCCTGTCATCCCAGCTACCTGGAAGACGAAGGCAGGAGGATCTCAAGTTTAAGGCCAGTCTGGGAAACTCAGCGAGTTCTTGTCTCAAATAAAAAATGGCTGGGAATGTTGCTCAGTGGTAGAGCACCCCTGGAGTCAAACCCCAGTGCAGAAAGAAGGAAAACCAAAAAATACCAAAAAACGATCTGCACTTATCCCAATATGTTGATGGAGGAGGGTATTGGGTAAAATGGGAAGGCACTGAAGAATTTTAAGCAGGAGAGTTTAAAGAGTTACATTTTAAAATGATCACTCTGTGGGCTGGTGAAAGGCTGCTTAAGTTTTCTTGTAACCAACTCTGTTCTCATCCTGTTTCAGGGGTGAGGGGAGAGAGTCCAGCATCTCCTCTCCTTTGCTGGTCCCAGAGCGCTCTGTGCAAAGCTGAGGCCTTTACTGTGTCGAGGTGCACGTCTTCTTAATTTGTTGAAAGTTCGTGTCACCATGGGCTGGGGATGTGGCTCAAGCGGTAGCGCGCTCGCCTGGCATGCGTGCGGCCCGGGTTCGATCCTCAGCACCACATACAAACAAAGATGTTGTATCCGCCGAGAACTAAAAAAATAAATATTAAAAATTCTCTCTCTCTCTCTCCAACTCTCTCACTCTCTCTTTAAAAAAAAAAAAAGTTCGTGTCATCAAAGGATGCTTAATTCTGCCATGGGTTTCCTGCATCTATTGAGATGCTCAGACTGATTTTTATCTCCCATTCTGTTGCTGTGATGGGCCATGTATATTGATGTGTGAATGTCGAGCTATCCTTGCAGTCCAGGCATGCTATAAAACTTTCTCCTTAAAATTACGTTTTCCTCTTAAGTGTAAATGGCATCCCAGACAGATTAAGCTAAAGTCATCCTTGATTTCCTAAGAGAACAAGGATAACCCATTCATTTGTTTCCTCTTTTGCTGGTTTGGACTGTCAGCAGTTTCTAGGCAGTTTCTAGCTGTGTGGATGCGGGAGGAGCACCCCACTAGGAGCTCCCTGTGAACCTTCTCTGCCTTTCAGGCTCCTCCTGGTGGCAGTGCCATCCTGACGCCTCACCATCCTCGCCACCCTTCCTGGTTATGCTCTTCTTTGTCAGTAGCACTGTTAGGATGTTTCTTAGAACAGAATCTGGTGCTCTGCGTGTGGACTGGTACAAAGTGCCCTTAACCTGTTACTGCCTTTGATTTAGGTCTTACTCTTACATCTGTCCACCTGTTCTTGCTTCTGAGTCTATGGTAAAATAATTCTTCTTGGACATTTCCCCTCTCAGTAATTGCTATTGTGCCAATTCTTCCTATAGTCTCATATTTACAGGGACATATGGTTTTTGAGCAAGACTGGTCCAAGATATCATTCAATGTAACTTTTTATAGATGGGAAGCAGAGTTCCAGTGAAAGGGTAAAGTTTCTAAGCTGCAAAGCCTGAATTAAAATGTAAAAGACCAGGTATTGTTAAGTTCCTCTGCTACACCCAGAACCTGAAATTCCTGAGATAGTTAAGACAACACCCTACTGGCCATTTAGCCTAGGGCCCTGTGCAATTTGTCACGTAAGCATACAGGGCCCGAGCCAATCAGTTTGAATGTGTACCCCACCCCCCCACAGCAGCTGGTTATCCTCAGAGAAATCTAGATATGTTGTTAGGAAAGGGACCTTATGAGGATCAGCAGCAACAAATTGCATATGATCCTAGCGTATACTCACAAATTGCTGCAGAGGCGATTAGGGCATGGAAGACTTTACAAGGACATGGAGGTTTACAAGGTCAATTATCTAAGGAAATACAAGGAGCTAATGAACCTTACGCTGAATTTGTAGATAGGCTTATTCAAACAGCTACCAGAATTTTTGGGAATATAGAACAAGCAATGCCATTAATAAAACAACTGGCTTATGACCAAGCGAATCGTTGGTGCAGAGATATCATTAGACCATGGAAACAGGAAGATTTAAACACATATATTAAATTATGTAGAGACCTTAATGAACAAGAGCAAGTCATGGCAGCTGCAGTAAAACAGGCTTTAGATGCCAGAGACATTAATGAACAAGGGCAAATTGTGGCAGCAGCAGTAAAACAGGCTTTATATACCAGGCCAAGAACATGCTACAATTGTCAACAAACAGGACATTTTGAAAGGAATTGCCCCATAGGAGGAGGGTTTAACAAAACTAGGTATCAAAGGAGTAGAATACTGGGTATTTGCCCACAATGCCGTAGAGGGAGACATTGGGCTAATGAATGCCATTCTCAAACCACCATAGAGGGTACTCCATTATCAAAAAACGAACAAGGACAAGGTGTTTATCCACGATATCATAGAGAAAGGCATCGGGCTCCATTGCCAAAAAATGGACAGGGGGCCCCAATGCTCCAGGGCCCCAAACCACAAATATACAGAGCACTGGAGGAACCCAGCAACCCCATCAGGGTAGTGCCCAGGACACATTGTCCATCAGATCCCTCATCAGATAAACCAGAGGGAGTGCAGGGTTGGACAACTGTGCCTCCGCCAGATCAGTACTAACTCCAGAGATGGGAGTTCAAATCATTCCCACAGGGGTAAAAGGACCTCCTCCCAAAGGAACAGTAGGCTTATTATTGGGATGCAGCTCTTCTACTCTAAAAGGACTTTTGATAAGTCCTGGGGTAATTGATCCCGATTATGAAGGTGAAATAAAAATTATAGCCAGTTCTCCAAAGGGTATATCAGTAATTTCACCAGGAGATAGAATAGCACAGTTATTAATAATACCCAGCCTACATGATAAATTTTCCAGTCATGCTGTAGAAAGAGGTTCCAAGGGATTAGGCTCCACAGGTGTAGATTGGGCTATGCGTTCTTTAAATTTAGATTCTCGCCCCATGCTAAAACTAAATATTCAAGGACATGAATTTAATGGGCTACTGGATACAGGTGCAGACCTTAACATCATCTTTCGTCAAGAATGGCCAAAACACTGGCCATTACAACAAGCCACTCAAACGCTTCGAGGCCTAGGAGTGGTGACTAATCCTCATAGAAGTGCAATGGGATTAGATTGGAAGGATCCTGAAGGATGTGAAGGAACAATACAGCCATATGTATTGGATCATCTTCCCGTAAATTTATGGGGACGAGATGTCCTAGATCAATTAGGTTTGACATTAACAAATAATATCAATCAAAATGCACCCACTATTATGGCTAGACAAGGTTTTAAGAAAGGAAAAAGATTAGAAAAACAAGAACAAGGTATAGCAACACCAATACAAATAGATCAAGGAACAGACAGACATGGGTTGGATTTTCCCAAAGGGCCACTAAGACAATAAAAATTACATGGAAATCAGAAAGACCAGTATGGGTTCCTCAGTGGCCCTTGACTAAAGAAAAGATACAAGTAGCCCATGATCTGGTCAAACAACAATTAGCGGAAGGACATATACAACCTTCTGTATCTCCCCATAATACTCCCATTTTTGTCATCAAAAAGAAATCTGGTAAATGGAGATTATTGCAAGATTTAAGAGTCATTAATAATGAAATGGTCATTATGGGACCTGCTCAATCGGGGATTCCTCAATTGTCTGCTTTACCAAAAACTTGTATGTTTTAGTTATAGATATTAAAGATTGTTTTTTTTCAATTCCAATTCATCCTGAGGATAGTCCACGTTTTGCATTTACTATCCCTGCACTGAATCATGAAGGTCCTGATCAGAGATATGAATGGAAAGTACTCCCTCAAGGGATGGCTAACAGCCCAACTATGTGTCAAATTTATGTTAACAAAGTAATCCAGCCACTTAGAAATCAAAATCCTGAACTACAAATATTTCACTATATGGGTGATGTATTATTAGCACACAAAGTTAAAAACACATTGCTAGAATATTATGCCACACTTACAAACTTATTAAAAAATTACAATCTAGAGATAGCAATAGATAAAGTACAATTAAATTTTCCAATTAATTATTTAGGAGTTCTATTATCCACAACCATGGTCCGTCCACCAAAAATTCAAATACGAGTAGATCAACTTAAATCACTTAATGACTTTCAAAAGTTATTAGGAGACATAAATTGGATAAGGCCTTATCTAGGTATTCCAACAGGAGAATTGGGACCTTTATTTGATATCCTAAAAGGTCCATCAGATCCAAATTCACCCAGAATGTTAATGCCTGAAGCAAGAAAGGCATTAAAAATCATTGAAACATATATGGAAAATATGCATTTGGATAGAATTGATATAAGTTTGCCTTTATTATTTATTGTACTACCAACAAAAAATATTCCTACAGGAGTAATTTGGCAAGAAGGTCCATTATTATGGATACATTTATCTTATTCTCCTAACACTATTCTTACTAGGTATCCTGAGGCTGTAGGACAATTAATACTCAAAGGAATAAAAACAGCAAAGGGAGTGTTTGGAATTTCTCCCAATAAAATTATTACTCCATATACTATGAATCAAATTGATGAATTAGCTAATGAGTTAAATACTTGGGCAATAATCATGTGCAAATCTAATGTTTCATTTGATAACCACTTACCATCTAATCCTTTATTGTCTTTTTGGTCATTGCATCCTGTAATTTTTCCAAAAATGACAAAAAAAAAAAACACCTATCATGAATGCTCCAAATATATTCACTAATGGGTCAAATAATGGTACAGCAGCAATAGTTACACCTGATCAAACTTTTACATTTTTAGTACCCAAACAATCAGCTCAAAAGGTAGAGCTTAAAGCAATATTACAAGCTTTTGTGATGTTTAAAGATTCTGTATTTAATTTATTTTCTGATAGTCAGTATATAGTTAATGCTATAGTATCCCTTGAAGATGCTGGTAGGATTTCCCCTTCTTCTACTGTTTTCTCTTTGTTTTCCACTATACAAAGTTTATTCTGGGACAGAAAAGATCCATTCATTATAGGACATATCAGGGCACATACAGGATTGCCTGGAGCCCTTAGTTTGGGCAATGATTTAGCAGATAAAACTACACATGACATACATATCTTCTCTACACTAGAAGAAGCTATAAATTTTCGTAAAAGGTTCCATGTCAATGCTAATACTTTACAAAAGCGTTTTAAAATAACTAAGGAACAAGCTAGACAAATAATAAAGCAATGTCAAAATTGTGTGACCTTTTTACCACAAGTTAATCTTGGAGTCAATCCTAGAGGATTGATACCTAACCATATTTGGCAGATGGAGTGGTACAATTTTTCCAACAAGAGCCGTCAATTGACTTGGTGTATCTTCCTCCCTTCTGCTTGTCATGATCGTTCAGCTAAATTTTGGGGGCCAACAGAGGTGAGGCAAAGAACCTCCCCCCCCCTGCTGGTACCTCTCCACAGATGTGGCTGTATACTGGACCTGTAGTCAATGATGGGTAAGATCCAATTACAATGGTACCAACCTAAGACAGGAGGCTGACGCCCTGAGGTCAGCTCATCCGAAGACGGGTAAGGACCATATGTAGTATTGGACAACCTAAGGCAGGCACGGTCCCCAAGCCACATAGTTGTTGTTTGCCGAAGTCTGGCTTGGCACAATTCAGGAGCCACTTGTCAAAAGAAACTAACTTTATTTTTAGAACTACAAACGTCAAACAAAACAGCTCCTCAGGGAAAAACCCTCAGAGCCCAACTGCCACCACCGGCTTCCACAAGCCTCTCACCCCCACACCAGCCTCTCAACCTCCCACAATCCTCCTGCTCTTGAGGCCGATTGGCTGGGTTGCGTGGGCAGAGCCAAAGAAGTCACCCAATGAGCAGCTCCGTGGAGGAGCCAATCAGCTAGATGTTGCTGGGGCCGCTGTGAGCCAATCATCAGCTGGCAGTCTGAAGGGCAGGGAAACAGCCCAATGAACATCACCGCAGAGGAGCCAATCAGCTAGATGTTGCTGGGGCCACTGTGAGCCAATCATCAGCTGGCAGTCTGAAGGGCAGGGAAACAGCCCAATGAACATCACCGCAGAGGAGCCAATCAGCTAGATGTTGCTGGGGCCACTGTGAGCCAATCATCAGCCGGCAGCTGGAAGTTTGCTGGGGCCCCTTTGGCTGTGGCTCTCAACAGTTGTTTAAACAGAGAGGGGGAGATGTTGAGAGCCACAGCCAAAGGGGCCCCAGCAAACTTCCAGCTGCCAGCAAACTTCCAGCTGCCAGCTGATGATTGGCTCACAGCGGCCCCAGCAACATCTAGCTGATTGGCTCCTCTGCGGTGATGTTCATTGGGCTGTTTCCCTGCCCTTCAGACTGCCAGCTGATGATTGGCTCACAGCGGCCCCAGCAACATCTAGCTGATTGGCTCCTCCACGGAGCTGCTCATTGGGGGACTTCTTTGGCTCCGCCCACACAACCCAGCCAATCGGCCTCAAGAGTAGGAGGATTGTGGGAGGTGGAGAGGTTGGTGTGGGTGAGAGGCTTGTGGGAGCCGGTGGTGGCAGTTGAGCTCTGAGGGTTTTTCCTGAGGAGCTGTTTTGTTTGGCCTGTGTGGTTCTAAAGATAAAGTTAGTTTCTTTTGACAAGTAGCTCCTGAATTGTGCCCAGCCAGACTGCGGCATCCTTAGGAGTGACCAATCACCCCCGCCCGACCTGTTCCCGCCAATGAATGTGCTAATCATGTATGAGAGTTGTTGTTCAATTTTCCCGAGCCTCATGCTGATTTGTTCTGATGTATGCAAAGCCCCCGCCCTCCCCCAAAAGTGTACTTAAACTCTGCTTAGCCTCTGCTCTGGGCTCTGGGCTGCTCTATCTTCCTGAGTGAGCCTGGAGCCTCAGTGCACTGAATCTGGATCCTCAATAAAAATCCCCTTATGCTTATTGCATGAAGCCAGTCTCTTGCAGTCTCTTCCTCCCTTACATTGTTCGGACACTAATGGATATGATTTGATAGTTTGAATTGAATATTTGGCTCATTTAGAAAAGCAATGGATTAATGAAATCACTTGTAACTAGATTCAGTTTGGGGGTATACGTCCAAACCTCCTTCTCTTTGTCAAGTTTGGGTTACTCTGCAGGGCACAGAGACGTTCTCCTGGTACTCAAGGGCTTTGCCTTTACATAAGGGATTTACTTTCATCCTGACGGCTCAGGGCCCTGTCCTGGAATTGCTCAGCTACTTTATGGAAGCTGATCTGCCTTGACATTTTGCTTTATTTTCTCAGCCCTCTTTGCATTTTTATCTAATAGACAGTCCTGGATTTCATTTTGTGTTTTAAAAATCATTCTCCTTCACAAAATATTTCTTTTTCCACCCACTGCAGCTGCTAGTGTATACAGACATAGACAGATGTCTCAGGTACACTCTTGAGTGTTGTTGCCTGCACCGACCCTTGTAACTGACAAGCTTGCTTCAGCTGATCTGGTTACTGCCTCCAGCTTGTGTCTGCTGCTTGCATGACCATACACCAAGCACACACCTTTACATAAGAATGCTTGCTTCAAATAAACAACCTAGCCTGGGCCAACATAAACTAACGTTTATTCTGTGTTCACTGTAATATGGGAAGAAAAAGATCTATTTTCCAATTATGGTTTAAACTAAATTGAGGCATTTGTGGTGGGAGGGTGAAAATTTTGACCAAATTGTTGTCAACTTAGTCTGTTTTAATGAGCTGGCCTATTGTTGTATAAGAGGGGGAAAACAAGGTAAAAAAGCATACAATTACTAAGAATTGACTTGTTAAAGCAAGCACCACAGCTGTAGGAAGATTCATATACCTGGGTTTGTAAAAAATAAAGACTGCTTCCTGTCACTTCTCTCTAGAGGACTCTGCATCAGCTCTTATTTATGGTGGGTTCCTTGCTGCACTCCGCCCTGCCCGCTGAGCTGAGCTCGCCTGCCTTGTTCCTTCAGCGCTCCTGCCCTTCCCCTGCTCTGGGCTGGATGGCACAGCAGCTCGAAGCAGGAGCCCTGAGTCAGCTGGACATAGATCTGACTCATGGCCATGTTGTACATGAGTTTTAAGTCATCTACCTTTTTTTTTTTAGAGTTATTTTTTTAAATTTTAATATTTATTTTTTAGTTCTCAGAGGACACAACATCTTTGTTGGTATGTGGTGCTGAGGATCGAACCTGGGCCACACGCACGCCAGGTGAGCGCGCTACCTCTTGAGCCACATCCCCAGCCCCTAATCATCTAACTTTGAGGCCTGGGTTTTCTCATCTGCAAAAGGCAGACAGGGGTACTTTTTAATAGGGTTGTTGTAAATGTTGGCGAGAACAAGGTAACATTTAGGATGTTGATGGGTATACACAAAAAGCAACTCAATAATTGGTAGCTATTTTGATATCATGGATTATGAATGAATGTTTCCAGTAAATTTCTCAGGTTTGAATGAGAGCCCTAGAAGAACTAACTCGTCTCACTCCTAGCTCTTCTTTTCCTAGATATGTTGCAACAAGAGAAAACAAATAAGGAAACTGACCCCAAGCCTTTTTCTGCCTGAGTCTGAGAACCCTCTCTCATGTAGCGTGGCTTCAGTGAAGGCTCTCATGGAAATGCCCTGCCTCTGGGACATTCAAGGCTAGGAGTAATTTTGGTTTCTGATTGGCACCACTTGCTGGAGTTCAACTCCATTAAGATGTCCCATCTGGTGGGATGTACAGGGGTTTCTTCCATGTTTTAAGGTCGGTTTTCCACTCCTTACAGACCTTAGACCCTGATCACGAGGCATTCGACCTAAAGTGCTGCTGGCGTGTTGCCTGCTGCACACGTTCCAGTTGAGGTCTCTGGGGTAGGCAGTCTTCAGGAGGAGCAGGAGAGGTCGGCACGCTGCTCCTCCACCACTGGCCGTGGCCTGGCTCCTGTGTCGCTGTGAAGATCTCTCAGAAACAACATGGTTTGACATCCTATCTCTCTGAGCTGGGCTCCTGACCCCTTGCTGGAAAGATAAGCACACAGACGCTGATACCATGATTTTATTCCCAGGAACTAATTACTGTAGTGTCTTACTGTATTTTTTTTTCCTTATTGAAAATAAAAAGAATGTCTTAGATCAACTTTAGAAAATCCATCACACTGGCGTTTCTATTTTTGGAAAGTTAATATATTAAAGGTGGCATTTCAAATCAACCTGAGTACGCAGTGAGGTATTCAATAAATTCTACCGAGAAAATCGGTTATTAAAAAAAGAAGAAAGCTCATTCCTATCTCATAATATGCATTATATAAATTTTAAAGAGTTTGGAGGCTGAAGCCTAAAAATCCATCCTCCAATGTGCTACTCCAAAACAGAAGCTTACCCTAGTGATTGTTGAGAGGGGAAGCAACAAGCAAAATACCAAACTTGGAAGCCACAAAGAAACAGGTGAGTAGGTGTGCTGTCATAAAGCTACCCATGTTTTCCTGGTGAAAAGTACTGTAAACAGAGTAAGACCAGAGGTGGTGTCCTGGGAGGAAAAGGGTGCACCACATATGACCGGCGAAGGCTCATGTTCACGAAGCACAAAGAGCTCCTGTTATTACTGATCTCAAACTGTCCAACTGGGAAGTAGAGCCACGGGGTGGGACGACAGGTGTCTTTTCAACATACTGACTTCATTTCTTAAGTTGCTTAGGCTGGCTTTGAACATGCCATCCTTCTTCCTCAGCCTCCCCAATTCCTGGGATTACAGGTGTGTGCCATTATGCCTGGTTCCTGCCTTTCTGTTCTTAAACTCAACTTTTTTTTGGTACCAGGGATTGAACCCAGAGGTACTTCACCACTGAGCCACATCCCCATCCCTTTTTAATATTTTATTTGGAGACACGTTCACACTAAGTTGCTTAGGGCCTCACCAAGTTGCTGTGGCTGGTTTTGAACTCTCGTTCCTCCTGCCTCGGCCTCCTGAGCTGCTGGGATTACAGGTGTGCACTACGGTGCCCAGCTATCTTAAACTCAACTTTTGATCTTCTCGATCTCCAACCTGAGCCTCACCTGTCTCCCTCCTTTTAGGCTGATGCATATGTCCAGCCTGTTTTCGCACCAGGAAACCAGGCAGAGCTAGCTTTCTTTCTTTCTTTTTTTCCAGGCATATCTTTGACACCTTCTTCACATCGTGTGTCCAGTTCATTACCAAGTCCTATAGATTAGCTCTTCAAAACATGTCTGAAACTTGTCATTTCTCCACCGTCACTGAACCTATTTTGCCTATAAAGGACAGTAGCTTTATAACTTGCAAAATTTTATTTTTTATTAGACATAATAATTTTACATTGTTATAACAGTAATATGATATGCATATAATGTGTAGTGGTCAGATCAGGGTATTAAGTACTTCCATGTCCTCAAATATTAAGAGTTTCATTGTGTTGAGAACCTTTGTACTCCTCTGGTTATTCTGAAATCCATCATAGATTGCTGTGAATGGTAGCTGCTGTACTGTGCCATGGAAAACCAGAATTAATTCTTCCCATCTGATTCTGTTTGGGTGTCCCTTATCTAGCTGCGTTGCATTCCCTCCCCTCTCCCACCTGTGCTAGTTTCTGGTGCCACCACTCTGACACCCCACACTGGGGACCAAGTCTCCATCATGTTCTTCTATGATATCGACATTCTGTTTTCCCCAAATGAGAGCAAAGAGCACTAGTCTTTCTGTGTCTGGCTCCTTGCACTTAGCATAGTGACCTCCAGTTCCATCCACATTGCCACAAAGGACAGCACTTTATTCTTCTTTATGGCCAAAATGGTATTCCATTTGGTACATGTTCACCATTTTCTTTATCCATTCATCAGCTGATGCACATTTAGGTTATTTCTTAGCTAATGTGCATAGTGCCACAATGAACCTAGCAGTGGGGTTTCTGAACATACGCTAGTTACATTTTTGGTCTTTGAAGGACTCTCCGTACTGTTTTCCCGAATGGTTGTACTAACTTACTTTGGTTGGCCGACTCCACGACTCTGGGCTGGGGTGAGAGAACATCAGGGCAGAGGGTGTGGCAGAGGAGAGCTGCTGAGCTCGAGGCAGTTCCATGGAAGGAGAAGAGGAAGTGGGCCAGGAGAGGCAGGGAAGAGATGCAGGCCATGGACCAGGTGTGGTCTTCAAGGGCCTGCTCCCAGGGACTGCCCTCCTCCAGCCAGGCCCCACCTCTGTGGTTACCACCCAGTAGTCCATTATTAACCCATCAAATGGATCAATCTCCTGACAAGGTCACAGCTTTTGTCATTGCTTCACAGCTCCATCTCTGAACCTCTCTGTTCTGGGGAATCTGCTTTCAAAAAATGAGATTTTGGGGGGACATTTGTAGATCCAAACTATAATAATGTTCGTAGCAACCATAACAATGCTCATAGTAGCCTGATCCATATAACCTGCCTCTGGAAACTGTCCAGATGTCCCTCATTTGGAAAGGATAAACAGCATGTATTATGTACATAGCGTGGGATGCTACTCAGTAATAAAAATAAAATAAACTACTGGTACATACAATAACATTGATGATCCTCAAGAACATTGTGGAATATCAGACAAGCCATACACAGGAGTCTACACAGTGTATGACTCCACCTATAAGAAATCTCCCTTTCTAAAGGGCAAAACTATAATGCTTTCATTAGTTTTCTATTGCTATATCAAAATGCATGAGGCTGGCTACTTTAAGAAGAATGAGGTTTTTTTTTTTTTTTTTTTTTTTTAGCTCGCAGTTATAGAGGTTTAAGAGCATGACACTGACCTCTGCTTGGCTCTGATGAGGGCTTCAGGGCAGATTGCACCCCAGTGGCAGGACTGTGAAGAGGAGAGATCCTATGCTGACAGGAACCAAGAGACCAGGGAGGCCAGCCTCATTCTACAGCGTCCTTCTCTTGGGAACTAAGCCACTCCTACCAGGCCTGGTCTACTCCTGAGAGACAGCCTTAATCCCTCCGCGAGGGCAGTGCCTCCCTGACCCAACTGCCTTCCACGAGTGGCCCCCTCAACACCCCTGCCCTGGGGGCCAAGCCTCTAGCAGGAGAACCATAGTATATAGAGACAGACATCAATGACGGTTGCCTTGGGCCAGCCATGGGAGCAGGAGTGCAAAGGGCCCCAGGGGGACTTTTTTGGGTGACTGCGGTGATGGCAGTTTACTGAAATGCATCAGACTGTATTGTGCTTGAAGTGGGTGAATAGTAAGGCAGGTCATCTGTCCTGCGATGGGGTGTGCAGAATCCCTGGAGTGCTTTAGAAACAGGAGTCAGACCGTGTCACCTGTCTGTGTGCAACGCCTGCTCTGGATGACGTCTGACAGGGTCGTACGACCTTGCTGTATTTTGCTTCTTCTCTGGCCTCTCTCTCTGGACTCCTCTCCTGCCCATGTCCTTGCTCCCCAGCAAAGTGCTGTCTCCCTTCACTTCAGGGACCTGCTTCCCTCCTGCCGGGAGTATCGTGACCTCCACTCTTCATCCAGTGGCTGTTACCATTCCTTAATGTCTTGGGTTGAACTTCATCTCCTCACCGGGCTCTTCGTTGCCACACTCCTCCTGGCTTAAATTAGGCCACTCTGTCCCTCGCTCCCTCCTTCAAGGCATTCTGTACAATCTGTACCTACATATTTAGTTTACATATTTAGATTTGTGTAATTTCCATCTTTCCACTTGAGTATAAACTCTGTGAGAGAAGGGATATGCCTATTTCATGGGTCCATTTTCAGTAGGTATCTTCGGACATTGTGTGGGTTTATACAAAGTAAACAGCAGGTTAATTCATTTGATTACCTAGGATTACCACATGCTGCAGTTAGAATATCTAAAAGGGTTCCCCGCAAAGTACACTGCTACATTCAAAATTAAAACACTTGTATATATATATTTTTTCCACTTTCTTTTCACCAGTTGAAGCAACTATAACGTCAGTTCAGAGAATCTTCTAGGCTAAAGTTACTGCAAGCTAGCTGTATGGTACAGAATTTTGGGTTCTCATAATTGTCCAAATGTTTCTGTCCATGAGGGCAGGACTGAGTGTCAGAGTGCAGAGAGATGTTCCCTTGATTGACCACATACCTGCGGGGACCTGAACTCTTACCAAAAGCTCACTCGAGAAGAATAATGTTCAGGGGAGATTTCTAAAGGATGTACAGTCCTTTCAGAACATCAGGGGCATCTTGCTCACCCTGGGCTATTTTGGTCCTTCCTGGAATTGCTTTTAGAGAATTGTGCCTTCAGTTAATGTACAGAACAACATCATAGGACACACTGCTGTTGCGAGCTGATTGTAGCAACACCGTGTTCCGCACCACCTGGTGCTCTCTTCATGAGAACCCCTGTCTCTCAAGAGCTGCAGACTTGAATATCCAGCCGTCTCCTGGATGCAGTGCCTGGGATGAGGGCAGACAAGATGACTGAGTTTAGATTGGTGTGTAGAATCCCTTTCTATTAGGGTTGGTAGAACTGAGCAGCTTACAGACCTTCAGCAGAGTATTATTTTCTCCTATAAAACATAAGTAGGTGTATCAACATATAAAACATAAAAAGCAGGAGTGTGGGTCAGGTTGGAGAGAAGCCCTACTGTCATTTTTCTGCCCAGTCAAGTGTCCTTGGTCCTTTGAGGTAGTATCTGAAATAACCACTGATCTTTGTCTGGCACTGCCGCATCCTCTGTTGAGAAACGGAAGCACACCCATTTAATGACGTGCAGAATTTGTAAGGGGTGGAGAGATTCCCTTCACTCCCCTTTCTCCTCTACTCTCTGTTCTCCCTTCCTTTCTTTTTGTGTAGTACTTGGGGATGGAACTCAGGGCCTCATGCATGCTAGCAGCACTTTTACCACTGAGCTACATCCCCGGCCCTTTTTATTTTTTGTTTTGAAACATGGTCTCCCTAAGTTTCCAAGGCTGGCCTGGAACATGGTATGCTCCTGCCTCGGTCTCCAAGTCACTGGGATTACAGGTGCTGCCATCATGCCTGGGCCCCCTTGTTTCTTATATGGGATCTCTGGGTGACTTCAGGAGCCAGATTAATATGAGAGCTGATTAACAAGAAAGAAGCACAGAAGTTTTATTAATTTACATAAACATAGGAATCTTTACAAGGGAGTCAAGGCTGAAGAAATTACCAAACCATGCTTCTATATTTAAAAAAAATTTTAATACATTTTTTTTAGTTGTTCATAGAACTTATATGTGGTGCTAAGAATCTAACCTAGTGCCTCTCACGTGCTAGGTAAGGGCTCCACCACTGAGCCACAGATTTTATACTTTTTAGATGAAGAATAAATCTGTGAAGAAATGGTTGGACAGAGGGACCTCTGAACTAGGGTAGGAAGTTCCGGGATGTTACTGGAGAGGTGTGGGTGGGGCGTGGAAGCCAGTGGAGATGAGGGTTACTCCAGTGGGTCCTTTATCCAGGCTCATTGCAATGCTCAGTCTCTGGTTAGCAGGTGGGCAGGGCTGTTTTCCAGTCTTGGTATGTGAAGGACAAGACTCCCCAAAGAATCTTTTTTTTTTTTTTTTTTTTTTTGTACCAGGGATTGAACCCAGGGATGCTTAACTATGGAGCACATCCCCAGCCCTTTTTATTTTATTTTATTTTGAGACAGGGTCTCACTAAGTTGAATAGGGCTTTGCTAAGTTGCTGAGGCTGCCTTTGAACTTGCGATCCTGAGCTGCTGGGATTACAGGTGCGCTCTACTGCACCCAGCCCAAAAGAAGCTTTATGGTTTGTTTTCTGTAGGAAAAGCCAGGCTACATGGCCCTCTCTGAAGTCATAGTGCCTTAAGTGATTCCGTCTTGAGTTCGTTTACTGATTCTACCTCTTCCGAGTTGGCAGGTACTTATCTCCCTCACATTGCAGCGGACTCCTCAGGAAGGCAGAGTGGATCATTTTCTCAGACCCTTAGCAGGGCCTGAGTACAGCGACAGGAGGTTACTGGGATGAACTCCCCCCCTCCCCCCAGTTACTGGGGATTGAACCCAGGGAACGCAGGATGAACCCTGTGAGCTGAACCAGTGAGTGGTCCAGGAGGGTTCACCAGATGTGTCCTGGCTTGTCCGTCAGTCCAGTCTCCACATTTTCCAAAGCTTCTTTAGACATTGGGCCAGCAGGGGGCGCTGTTTGCGAATGTTCACATGTTTTGAGTGGGGCTCCTGGTGCTTTCCTACAGAACAGTTAATTGTGTGTGTGTGTGTGTGTGTGTGTGTGTGTGTTTTGCTGGGGATGGAACCCAGGGCCTCATGCTTGCAAAGCACACACTTTACCATTGAGCTACACCCTGGCTCTAGAACTGTTAACGAATTATCATCAAAGTCTGGGCAGCTCTGGCACTGAGTGAAGCATTTCTGTGTGGGTTGGGAGTGGAGGAGCATATGGAAAGAGAGCTCAAGACAGGCTCAATTTCTTTGAAGTCTCCTGATAAAAAATCAATATAAATACTGTATTCTGCTCCATAAAATATCCATTTTTTTTTAAGTGCCAAAACAGTACTGCAATGATGAATATCTTGCATCTCCACCCCACCCGACTCCGACTCTAATCTTTGAGTTAAACTGATGCTTCTGGAAGGTGTGTGTTCTTACAAGGCAGTGCTTTCCATCTCACGGGGTCCAACCACAAGTTCTCTCCTGTGCCGCACCCCTTGCCCCTATCCTGGGGGCATTTGTGTCACGACCCCTCGCCGGCAAAGGAAACACGACACAGGATTCTTCTTTCAGCAGTTTACTCAGGACCTTTGAATCATGATGAGAAAACAGGAACAAGAAAGGAAAGAGCGCGAGCGATCGGTCTGCCCTAGCTTAAGTACCCAGCCTCGCCAATGAACTAGCACCACGTGGAGAAGTCTAATAGGTAAGCGCAGCGGAAGCAGGCCAGAGCCCAGCCCCACAGCCTTACAAGGAGTTGTTTACCTCTAACAACTCTAACCGCTAAGTCATCAGAAGCAGGAGGCCAGCGCCATTTTCAGGGTGCGGTTGCCGGCTCCCAACACATTTGGTCTAAGTTGTTCCCTGGGTGCTCCAAACCATGATAATACCTAACTTTGTATGCAGTTGTCCCTCCAAATCCTTGGGACTGTTTCCAGAATGCCCCCACCAGTCCCTTACAGGTATTGAAATCTGTGGGTGTTCAAGTCCCTCAGAGTAAAATGGAATAGTATTTGCATATAACCCATGCAACCTCCTATATGCTTTCAACCATCTTAGTCAACGCAGTGCAGATGCTGGGGAAATAGTTCTTGTATTGTGTAAAGAAGGATGATAAGGAAAAACACCTGGACACATCAGGAGAGAGGCAACATTTTTCTGGGTATTTTTGATCCACAGTTACTTGGAGCCATGGATGTGAACATGTGGACACAGAGGGCCAACTATATACTTGTTTTTCCTATATGTGCACACCTGTGATAAATTATTTATCAATTAGGCACAAGAAGAAATTAATAATTATACAAACCCAAATAGGACAAATATAACAATATTTTAATAAAATTTATGAATTATTTATTTCTGGAGTTTTTCATCTAATATTTTCAGGTTGTATTTGCCCGTGGATTATTGAAGCCTAGAAAGTAAAGCTGTAGTAACGGGGGCCACTGTGATCCTTTGTCTTCACTGTGATCCTTTGTCTTCATCCGGGTGGCCTGTGACCCAGTGGCCTCACTGCCTTCCCCAGAGTCTGTCTTTCTGGTCCCTTGGGACATCTTAGTTACCTGGTCATCTCCCATCTCCTCCCCGACCTCTTCCTCCTCCTTCCTGTCTCTTCTTGGAGCCCCAATCTCTCCACTTTTTGACCTCTGTTTTTCTATTCTTTTCCCCGTTTCTACCTCCATACTTTATTTCATTCAGTATTTTGACTTCAGATATTTTTCGATATAAATGACTCCAAATTTATATTTCTAACCTTGACTTCTTCACATAATATTAGCTCTGGGCTCCTATTTATATACATGAGATTTGACTGGTATTTGCAACAGGCCACCTAAACTTAATATTCTAAAAAGAACTCCATCATGCTCATCTTTGAGGCTTTTTGATTCATTGTGTTGCGTGCTCATCGAGCCATTTTTAGTCTGGGTTTTCAGGTTTTTGGAGAAAAAGATATTATTTCTTTGATAATTTTATCTTGCTTGCTGATTTTTCCTTTGAAAGTTCTCTTATTAGATGATCAATTCCTACATGTGCATCCTAATTTTCTTAATTTTTCTGTTGTTCATCATTTTCTCTTTTTTTGTGAGAATTCCTGAACTTTATTTCATTCCTGTTTTTCATTTTCTGCAAGCTAATTCTTGTTCTATTTTTCCTTTTGTAACAGCATTCTGTTCTTGTTTCATGGATGTAATACTACTTTGTCTCCCATAGGACATAGATCATAGTTCTTTTGATGTTAATTCACACAGTATTTTTAATTGGTGTTGTTCTCCAGGGTTATTGAGAGTCATTTAATTCTTTCTTATGATCTGGAAGCCTCTACATTTCTAGTTGGATTTTCTGCCTCTCCCTGTCTTCCCTCTTGGTTCCTCCTCTTCTGTTTTTGTCTGTATTATTTTTTGCTACTGCCAGTGGAGCATTACATCTATCTTTTTGAACTATTGTTCATCACCTTTCATGTGCTTGGTAAATACTTGAGTGGTTGGGGAGACCATATTGCATGGTATAAGTAAAATAAGCTCAAATGAACTCTATGCAAGCATAAATGTGGGTATGTTTCTGAATCTCTCCCACACAGTGAATGGCAGGTGCCATGATTACTATTCTCATGTAGTATTACATCCATGAAACAAGAACAGTTGAGTCAGTTTGAGTGGTTTATATCTGAAATATCTCCTGAAGCTCATGTGTTGAAAGCATGGTCCCATTTCCACAAAGTTCAGAGATGAGGCTTCTAGGTGATGATTAGATTACGAGGGCTCTGACCTCATAGGTGGATTAATCCATGGAGGGCTGGATAGATTATTGGTAGCTTGTGGGACCCAGTTGGAGGAAGGAGGTCACTGGGGGTGTGCTCTGGAGGCGTTTGTTTTCCCTCCCTCCTCTGTGTCTGCCAGGAGCTGAGCACATCTCCTCTGCCATGCCCTCCACCAAGATGATCTCCCACGTCAGGCCCAGAGCCAAAGGAGCCAGCCAACATGGACTCAGTCCTCTGAAACTGTGAACCAAGATAAACCTTTCCTCCTCTCAGTTGTTCTCGTTGTGTATTTGTGTCACTGACACGAACAGCTAACTAATACAAACACGTGGCACAGTTTGGAAGGTGGATGTGTTAGAACATATATCGTAAGGGTAGTCCAAGTAGAAGCAATGCCTGTGAACTTTATTTTTTCTTTACCTACTATATGTATTATTATTAGACTCGGAAGTACAGTATCTGAAGTTTAGCCTTTTAAAAAAAATGATTATTCTTTCACTTGAAGGGTTTCCTTTCCAGGAGATAAATTTTCAGAGATTGCATAACAGAAGTATATAATTATAATGCTGAGCTTTAAACACATTTTATTATTGAGCAAGAGACTTTTATAGCTAGTTCATTTTCATTTTCTTTTCTTTCTTTCTTTCTTTTTTTCTTTTCTTTTCTTTTTTTTTTTTTTTTTTACTGTGGTGCTCTGGATCAAAACCAGGTCCTTTCATGCTAGGCAAGCATACTGCTACTGAGCTGTATCCCTGGCCCTGTGTTTTCACTATTAAGCAGGGAAATGGAAAGATGCAGTTGCTGCTCTGTAACTGTGTTAGCTTCTGCTTGAAATGTTCCCTTATAAATGTCCAAAACCAGGCCCAGAGTGGATTTCCACTCACCCCTCCCCCGTGAGCTGCACACACATCAGCTCACCCTGCTGCACTGGATTGGTTCTTCCCTGTCAGAAGCACTTCGTCAGTAGGAGTCAGCTAGGGGTGATGTTCTCTGAGAGGAACTCATTTGTCTGTTATTAAGATTAACGGATTCCTGAAATTGGATCCTAAGCTGCATTGCAAGCGTAGGTGGGCAGTCTATGGCCTGAGGTCAAACTTTGCTTATAACTGTGCTAAATGGTTTAAAATCCAAAAATTTGCCAGAAAGAATACTGAAGTGCCAGATGGAAAATTTAACAAGTCTCATGAATGTGATGAGTCACCCTTAACTTCTTACCTAGGTGACTTGCAGGCATACCTAATTGACCTCTTATGTGAGTTATCTGTAGTTTCTATTTTTCCGGTGCTAGGTCTTGAACCCAGGGCGTCACACATTAGGTGCGGGCACTATCATTGAGCTGCAGCCCTCACCTGTTTAATTTTTGACATCTTTTCTCCCGTATTTGTATAAGTTAGAGCCCATTGCATAGGAGACAGGAATAAGGAGACCTCTTAGGTGCTGTTTTAGGCAGTTTTTCTTGCTGCTGTGACTAAAGGACCCAACCAGAACAAGTGTAAAGGAGGAAAGGTATTTAGGGCTCACGATTTCAGAGGCCTTAGTCCACAGAAGGCCGGGTCCATTCCCTGGGGCCTGAGATGAAGCAGAATATTGTGGTGGAAGAGTGTGGCAGAGGGAAACTGCTCACACGGGTGGTCAGGAAGCAGAGAGAGACTCCACGCACCAGATACAAATATATACCCTTGGCCCTGCCGGCAATTCACCATTTTCTCCCACCACACCCCACCTGCCTCCAGTCACCACCCAACTAATCCCATCAGGGATCAATTCTCTGATTAGGTTAAGAGTATGACCCAATCATTTCTCGTCCAAACCTTCTTGCATTGTCTCACATGTGAGCTTTTGGGGGATACTGCATCTAAACCATGACAGTCCCTAGTGAATAGTAATAATATCTCATACCTTTGAATCGTTTTCATAATTTAAAATCCATTATCATAAAAAAGTAAATCTCTACATAGCAGAGGTGCTAATTCTGACTATGAGAAAATATTTCTAGTTATAAATAATTTCCTGGGAAGAGTCAAGCCCTTGAGGATTTTGATCCTAGTCTGTCACTTGGTATTATATATCAGTAGTGTTATGAAACATGCAGAAGAAAACAAAGTTGGTATGTGGACCCAAGTTCCAAAGTAGACCTTGGGGATTTATCTTGATTATAGAGGCCAAGTTTTGAGGCACAGTGAGTCCACGCTCACTCAACTGAAGCAGTCGTTAGCATCAGAATATCCAAATCCCTGATGGAATTGAACCCTGAAGAGTAAAACGTGACATGTGGTCCTTGGAATTCACATGACCCTGGAAATCTGCCCCTGTGCCGTGATCTTCAGCCATCAGAAAATAGTTAACTTCTAAATAGAATTTGAGCAGTTTTGTTCCAGAGAGTTCAGGGAAGAACTGAGCACTTAGAGAAGTGGCCTCTCAGAGTTTGGAAGAGAGACAAAATTCCAACCAACCATCTATCCATCCATCCAACCACCCACTCACCCACCCACCTACCTTTCCATCTTCAATTGCTCATTTGCTTGATCAGTTCAGTACCGACTTATTGAGCCCCATCTTAGTGCTGGGGATCTGGGGATGCACTGGAGAGGAAAATGGGTGTGGTTCTGTCTCCATGGCACTCGAAATCTAATGGTTGCAATAAAGTGACTGATGACTATGAATTTTGAGAAGGATTTTGAAACAAACATACAGATTGTTGTGAGGAAAAAAAAAATGGGACACTTGACCTGGTTGGGGAGTTGGGGCAACTCTGCAATGAAGGGGTGTTTGAGCTGCAATCTGAAAGGGGAGGAGCAATCAGGTGGAGGGTGGGAGGAAGAGAAGCTTTTGCAGGCTCCCAAGGGATGGTTGTGCATGCTTCTTTCCCACTCTGGGCCAGGCAGGTGGTTGGAGGCAGCCGTGATGGGAGAGTCTGTACCCTGGGAATCTGCACACAGCACAGGCAAGGCTCTCATTTGGAAAGCTGGCTCCTAAGCATTTGCTGGCACCCTGCTGAGAAAGGGAGGGTGACTGAGCACCCGCTAGGGCCCCTGGCACCATGGTAAATGCTGGATGCATGACTTCATGGGTGTCACACTAACCCAGGTGGTAGAAACACCTGTCCTCATCTTATGGATGTAGAGTGGGACTTAGAGAAAAGGAGTAAATTACAGGTTAAACTAGGAAGTAGACACAGTGCTGCTTGAACCCAGGTCTGTCTGGCTTCCAAGTTCATGCCCCGTTCTCTGCATGATGCTGCCTGTGACTTTTGAGTAGTTGTAGGCATTAGACATGTGGTTCTCCCCAGAGGTCTTGGTCCACTTTCTGTTGCTGTAACAAAATAGCTGAGGCTGGGCAGCCGGACCCGAGATTTGTTTAGCTCACAGCACCAAACAACACGGTGCTGGCTGTGGTCCCCTCTGCCCAGGGCCTGACAGCAGATGGCATCATGAAGGCGGGAATTCCTGAGAGGGAAGGAGATTGCATGGTGAGATAGGAAGTCAGAGAGCAGGGTGCGGCCAGCCTTGCTCTGTGGTAACAACCAGGGTCTCCTGAGAACCAGATTGATTCCTTTAGAGGGAGGGCCATGCACCTGTGACCTAATTATTTCCCACCAGACCCCACCTCTCAAAGGTCCTGTCACCTTTCACAGTCCACACCATGGACCATGCTTTCACCCCAAGAACCCCTCAGGACAAGCAGTTTCCAAACCACAGCACCAGATTTAATTGGGAAAAAGACTGTATGTGTCATGAGAGCCCTTGTGTGTAATTTACTCCCAGAGCATGAAAGTATAATTTTCAGAAGTTTTAAAACAAGTTTTTTGTTTGCAAACATAGAGTTAACAATTGTCAAAATTTTTTCTCATTAATGTTCTTTTTTTTGGGTGCGGGGAGGGTATTGGGTATTGAAGCCAGGAGTGCTTAACCACTGAGCCACATCCCCAGCCTTTTTTAAATATTTTATTTAGAGACCGGGTTTCACTAAGTTATTTAGAGCCTCACTAAATTGCTGAGGCTGGCTTTGAACTCTTGATTCTCCTGCCTCAGCCTCCTGAGCCCTGAGATTACAGACGTGTGCCACCACGCCTGGCATCTCATTAATTACTGACTGAGACAGTGTGACATGAAGCTGATTTGAAGAGCATTTGAGGGTGTTTATAGAGAATTTAATAAAGAAATGTTAGAATAAGTTTTCTTGGTTTAATGTTTGATAGTGAAAACCACAAACTCCTGATATATCTCCTACTGCATATTTATTAGTCATAAATCTACAAGTCAGTACAGCTTCACAGAGTTCCTAATTATTAATAATAGAAAACTCAGAAAATGGTCACTTCCCCTAAAGAGAAGAACACTCCTTGGTCGGACGGTCAGGCAGAGACCTTACATCCATGCTCCGTGGCGTTGCTCTTGGGCAGTCTGAGCAGGCAACCTCCCTTCTAACCTGTGACGTCTGTGACGCTCTAGCTGTGGGGGGTTCCGTGCAGGGACTCCAGAGCAAAGCTTTGCCCCAGTTGGAATCTTGCTTCCATTCTTAGTATCCCTGCGACCTTCCCAAATTAGATAACCTCTTCCTCAGTTTTCTCATCTGTAAGGTGAGGGCATCTCTAACACTTCTTTCAAAGGTTGCTATTAGGGTCAGGTGAGCGGTGTGTCAAGTGCTTCGAGCAGTGTGGGCCACAGGTAAGGGCTGTGTCTGAGTATCATCTGGGAAATCTGTTGCGGTGCAGAGTGTCGAGGATGTCCAGGACAGAAGTCCAGGACTCTGCTTTCATCCTCCAGCCCAGTGGCCTTGATGAAGGCCAGATCTGCTGTAGTGTACCACTGTGCACTCACAGCAGCCCCGAAGCCTAGAGGGCGCTCTGCATGCAGGAGGGGAGTGGCAGCAGGGGCAGCCGGGAGGGGCTGTGTGGCCCAGCAGAATGGACCCTAGAGGGAGCTGGGGACTCAGGAATTGCTCAGTGAGCTTACCAGAGAGCGTGAACTGGTGTTCCCTTCCGCCAGTGTACCAGTCAGGGCCTAGAGACGGCACGGGATGATACAAACCCACACAGAAGTTTTCCTGGAACAGGTGCCTTGGAGCCACACTCTAAGTACTTGATAATCATCTTCAAACACACTAAGCACACTTCTCAAATGGTCATGAGGAAGAGAGATGGTATGTGTTGAAAATTAGATCCTGAAATCAGAAGAGAACGAAGGGGCAACTGTTGAATGTCAGGCATCATGACTTAGGACAAAGACAGCGTGGAAGGGTGTTACCCACAGACACACAGGGCACGCACAGGCAACGAGAAGACACCGGCTCAGTTGCGGAGCGAAGCCGTGCAGTCTGTCCAAACCCGGGTCATCAGCGACAGAGAGTCGCAGTGGGAATGCTGATGCAGACAGTTTGACTGGGGTGAGAGTTTATGCAGTCTTCTTCTCTAACTGCACAGTTTTGATCAGCTAGACTCAAAGGGAGAAGATATCCTGATCCAGAGAAAGGTTACCCAGCTGCACCTGGACGTGCATCTTGGACGGGGATGGAATGAAGGAGCAAGAAAGGCAGTTGTAGATTCCTAAGGTCAGCACAGCAAGCAAGATATATGTGTAAAACAAAACTTTTGACTCTGTGCAGTGGATTGAAACTATTTTAGCAGCAATATAGAAACTAAGAGTTCTTCTTAGACTTCAATATTTGTGGTTTTTTAAAAAAATATTTGTTTCAAATAATTCACACAATGGGTTGATTATCCATTACTATTTTTGTGCATGGCTTCTGTGTTTGAAAAGAAAGCCATCTTCTCTCCCCCAGATTTTCACACCAAACATTGTTTTTGGTGGACTGTGGTCCATTTTCGTTGTCTGTGGTCAGTTACAGGATCTTTGTCACCTGTGCAGAATGGATGTTTCATTAAGTCAGTCAGCTAAAGTGGCCACCATGTGCATCGGGACCATGTTACAACCATCATGGACTCCTCGGAAGGATTTATTCTGATTAGGGAGTCCACCAGGAGGCCAGATAAAGGGGGAATCTAGAATGGCATCAGGCTACTGCAGGGGGAGTCTCTGGGAGCCTCTGTAGAGCATGTGTTTTTGGGTGCAGTAAAAATGCCAATTGTAGGAGGTATGGGGGACCTCTTAGTCATATCCTTGTCTCAGAAATGATCCATTATTCATTCATTTGTTCTTCCTTTGATAAATATTTACTGAGGGGTTTCTATGTGCCTGAAACTGTTAGGTAGCAAACCAGGAAGGAAGGACAGCAGAATAAAATAGACATTTGTTATTGCTGTGTGTATCTATGTGACTGCATGACTAATGTGATTCTGCAACCTGTACACTCAGAAAAATGAGAAATTATATCCCATCTGATTCAAATGTATGATATGTCAAGATCATTGTACTGTCATGGGTAACTAATTAAAACAAATTAAAAAATTAAAAAAGAATAAAACAGAGAAGTTATTATATGGCTTACCATTAAGGAGGGGGCTGGAATAAATGACTAAGTTAACAAGGGACACGGGATAGTTCCTTAATGTCGGGGTGTGAAGGAAGGAAACGAATAAATGCAGTGACGACTCCCTCATGGGGACAGTGTGGAGAAGGATTCTGCTTAACGATTCTCATCAGAGAAGACCCCCTGAGGCTGTTAAGCCAAGCCCTGAAGAATGAAAAGGAACCCACCTAGGTCAAAGGAATGGAAGGATGGCTATGGGGGGAGTGGCATGCGGTGGGGCCAGGAGGCTGAACTTTGTAGGCTGTGTAATGAACGTGGCTGTTGTTGGACGTGCAGTGGGAAGGTTTTAAGTAAGGGTGTAATGTGCTCCGGAAAGATGATTGTGTCCTGGAGAATAAATGGGTAGAGGCTGGTAAGAATAGAAGTTGGGAGGCCTGTGTGCAGTTATCTGCATGAGAGGTGATGGAGCATATGGACTTGTCAGCTTTTACTGCTGGCCAGTCTGGGCTTGCAAGGTAGCCAGCATAAGAAGAGGGAGTCCAGCTGTTGGCTGCTGTGTGTTGATGGCTTCTTGGGGTAGGAAGCTGACAAACAGCAACCCAACAGAGAGAAGAGGAGTAATGGAGTAGAAAGGGAGGGTTTTGGTTTTGGTTTTTTAAGGATGCTTCTGTTGTGCATATTTTGTGTGCATATATAAGCTGGTGAGAGAACCCAGGGTCTTACACATGCTGAGTGCTCACTCTACCACTGAGCTATGCCCCAAGCCCCTTTATTGGGCATGTTCCTGGTATAGTAATAAGCAATATGATTCCAAAGGAAAAGCTAGGAGATGGGAGTTAGAGGGACAATTCAGTGACAAGTTTCTAGTTGTAATGTTGGAGTCTTTGGGTCCTTGCTCCCTAATTGGCAACTGTCTGTCAGATAAAGGGGGAGTCTAGAAGGTCATCAGGCTACTGCAGGGGAAGTCTCTTGGAGCTTCTGGAGAGCATGTGTAGTCTTACCTACTGGGTAGGGAGGACTTTTGGAATGTAAGGATTTGGGATTTTGCATCCTTCATTCCCGGAGGCACAGGTGTCAGAACTACTGAGAGCCCCAAAGACCTGACCCACAGCTCTAGGCATGACACGGTTCCCAGGACTTAATGAATCAGGGAGACGTTCAGAAGCCTGTTGGCCTGGAGAAACGCAGGTCCGCGTGGTGGGCAGCTTTATGAACTGGCTGTCAGGCTGTGTTTAGAGCGCACTACTGAGAAGAGACGTGAAGAAATGATCGCAAGGAGACTCCCTAGAACCTGTATTTCTGAAGCTGTCTCAGGCAGCCCGTTCACTGATGCTGTTCACAGGGTTCACCGGGTCCCTCCACTCCCCCGCCTTCCTCCTCTCTCACGCAGCAGCTTCCCACCCTGTGCCCTGGGGCTGGCAGGAGCACCTCGAGCTCCCGTGGCCCCAGGAGAAGCCTGGCCTGTTGAGTCCTGCAGTCCCTGCTTCTCCAGGGGCTCGGTCGAAAAGTCAGAAAGGTGGGGAAACTCCCGGGTGTCCGCCTCGGCCGACCTGCAGAACGTTCGCTGTCCACAGGAGCTGGGCCTTGCTGGAGGGTGTGAGGGAGCCTGGTGGCGATGGTGGGTGGGGTGTTGGGGGGCAGGGGGCAGGGGCTGTGAGGGAAGGTTCCTGTGGGCGCAGCACACAGCCTGGAGCTCCTGTCCTCACCCGAGGGAGACAGTCCTGTGCCCTCTTGGGCCAGCGGCTTCAGGGTGAGTGCGCCAGCCAAGGGAGCGCCTCTCACTATTAAAGCTTGGTCTCACTTTGAATTGCTTGTTCTGCAAGTTTGATGGGACTTGGATCCCTTCTCACAACACAAAAAACTTTCCATGTTACATTTATTGATGAAAGAAAATATTTCAACGGTTTCAATTTTTTTTGAATGGCTGTGAAATGGTTTTGCATTATTTTTATACCAACTTGTAATAACATAAAGAGATCATTGTTTAAAAATCTTATTTAGAAATTAATGTAGAATAACAAGTATTATAGAAAACCCCCAGAAATGAATTCAAGTTTTAACCAAAACCTGTGAAATTTTGTTTGGAAGTATATTATAAATTCTATATTTAATATTTCGCTATTTTTTGGCTTAAGCAGTTTTACTTCAATATGAAAAGATGATTTTCCCTGTGGTCACATCGGTCTCCCTTCCCCTTATCTTATCAGCTTGTCTTAGCGTGGCTCACAAAGACTGTCTTCATTTTCTGTGTGCATCATGGTGTGAACAAGGTTGGTGGCCACTGTTCTAACACGCCTGCCCCAAGGCCACTTAATGATTGCTGAGAGAAACAACGCCTTCCGTGAGACTGTCCCGGGGCCACTCTCTCACTTTACCCAGTTTCCACTGGCAACATTTCAGGTGTCACCTCTTCAGGGAAGCTTTGTATGAGCGTCCCAGCTGGCTCCCCCACCCTCTCTGAAGCCTGCATGGTTGGTCTTCCCGGCAGTCGTCACATCCCTGCCTGTCACAGTGCAGTATGTGTTCCATGACATCAAGGACTTTCTCTTTACTGACCATGGTTACCCAGTCCAGAAGAGTGCTTGGAACACAGTAAGTGCTCAATGCATATTTGTTGAGTTAATGAATGAATTAACTGAGCACTTAAAATTCATTTTCTCTAAAACCCACACGCCTGTTCTACAGGACAGCCTCTTCAGGACGCCAATGTCTTTGTGGTCAGACTCTGGTGATTGTCTGATCATGCAGACTCTAATGCAAATCATTGACAAAGTGAAATTACATATATTGCAAAATAAGGATTTCAAAAGAAAATTGCTGAAGGTGATACTGGAGGACTGCTAAGCCATGGCAACTCTGGATCTAGCAGCATTAAACCAGGAAGACATTTCAAGAAAGGCTTAGAGATGATTGGCATGTGTGATGACAGGAGTTTCAAAAGAGATTTGTATAAATATGAGAGGATTGAAATTTTAGTTCCTTGGCAAAATCAATGAAAACCTTGAATATTAAAATATTGCTAACTTATAGTCTAGTTTTGAAAGTTGAATATGTAGTAAAGGAAGTCATAAAGGTGTTTTATCTAGCTGTCATGTAAATTCTCACAACTAGGCAATTCCTTTTAGAAGATGGTTTCAGTTATAATCCAAATTTGGCTAAACGAAAGGCCAAGCATCCACGTATCAGAGAAAACATTTGGCCTTTGTTTTTTTAGGATTGATTTACTTCACTTAGAATGATATTCTCCAGTTCCATCCATTTACCTGAAAATGCCATGATTTTATTCTCTTTTAGTGCTGAGTAATATATCTCAATATCACAGTTTCTTTATCTATTCATCTATTGAAGGGCATCTAGGTTGGTTCCATGGTTTAGTTTTTGTGAATTGAGCTGCTATAAATTGTGATGTGGCTATGTCACTATAGTATGCTGATTTTAAGTCCTTTGGGTATAGACTGAGGAGTGGGATAACAGGGTGAAATGGTGGTTCCATTCCAAGTTTTCTAAGGAATCTCTGTACTGCTTTCCACTGTGGTTGCACCAATTTGCAGTCCCACCAGCAATGTATGAGTGTGCCTTGTTCTCTCTGTTAAGAGAATGCTGACCCCAATGGGGGAGGGGCATGGAAAGAATGGAGAAATTTTGGATTGGGCAAAGGGGAGGGATGGGGAGACGGTGTGTGGGTAGGAAAGAATCAGAAGGACATCATTACCCTATGTACTGTATGATTGCACAAGTGGTGTGACCCTACATTGTGTACAACCAGAGAAATGAAAAGTTGTGCTCTGTGTACAATGAGACTAATGCATTCTGCTGTCATGTATGACTGATTAGAAAAAAATTTAAAAAATTAATATATTAGCAAAAGACATTTAAAAAGACCAAGCAAACTTATTTTCAAAATTCTGATCTCATTTCTCAATGAAGTCTTGATCAAACCTAGTATTTTCCCCTAATATTTACTATGAAAATTTGATTCTCATTTAAAATGGGTTAACTCCCATTGGGCTTTTCCTGGTATTGGGTGTTCTTTGAGGCCTAGAGTCATGGACTTGCCAAGCCCAATGCTCCCAGTCTGTTCAGGGTGGGAAGGCAGTGCAGAGGAGGGAGCCCGCAGGAGGGCAGGCGCAGGCTTCCTGGAGGAAGAGGTGGAAAAGGTCTGGGCTTCACTGACCAATTGAAGGGGCTTGAGACGAGTAGGGAAGTTACCTCCCAAGGCAGCTAGTGGCTTCAGGGTTTGCATATATTTGGTTTAAAATCCCTGTTCTGTCTCCTCCTTTCTGTGAAAACCAAAGTAAATTACTTCTCTGAGTGTTTGACTCATTATTTAAAAATTACTGCACTGAAAAAATAGCACATTATAAGTTTAAGTTCTGATGAACTAAGAGACATTCTCAGTTCCACTCTCTCCCTCAAGAACAGGTGTGCAGTTAGCTTAAGCTGGACGTTGCTCCTGTGGGTCTGCCTTAGTGGGGTTTGAAGTCCACCGAGGAGCACAGGTAAAGCCGGACACCTTCACTGGCCGTTTCAGGATGGCGATTTCTAACCCTCCTTTGTTAATGTTCACCTGCTGCCTTCAGGAGAGTCCATCTGAGGGTGGAGGGGACACAAGGACAAAAGAGAGACTGAGCTGTACAGGCCAAGCCTCCTGGTGACCCCACAGCCCCTTAAGGCAGAGAACAGAAAATGTCTTTCAGTTCTGCATGGACGCCCTGCACCGTCTCTCTCCCTGCTCACCCTGCACTCGGTGCCATTATCACCCTCCCTTTCCAGGTGAGGACACTGAGGCTTGGAAAGGCTCCTTGGCCAGGGCCTCATGGCTGACACCAGAGTTCAGGTGATGACCCACGTTTCCTTCTCCAGGGAGTGACCTTGACCAGTCGTCTCAGCTGCACAGAGCAGGGTGACCGACCCGGGAGGCCGACTCCTGGACAACAGCTGGCACCCCGCCTCAGGCTCTTGGCTGGCTTTGGAGGTGAACGAGGGAAGGAAGAGAGGACAGACCGTCTGCCCCTCAGCTTCCCACTCTGGGGCCCTCAGGCCCGCCTTCCTCGCGCAGCTGAAAGCCGTGGCTCCTGTTGTACAAAGCTCCTTCCTTCTTTCGTTGGTGATTCCTCTTCTTCCTGGCCTGCTGTGGTCTGGGGATAGTCAGCCACCTCACTGTCGCCTGAGGGCATGTTACGATCCCTACAATTTTCCAGCAATGCTCACATCTTTTTGATTAATCTCTATATTAAATTTCCACAGATTATTCAATTTGAGTATCATCATCTTATTCCTCTCAGGACCCCGATATGAATGATGATAATTTTAATTTTAGGCAAGAATGCTCATACTTTTATGTTTGGCAAGGATGATCACACTGTTATTTTAGGAGAGCTGCTTAGCTAGCAGGATAGAATGTGCACTGGAAAGAGAAAGATACTGAGACCAAAGAGTGATACACAATATAATAAATCTGCTAAGAGAGGACTAGACCTGAACTTGGATTGTAGACGTTACGGTGGAAGGATAGAAGGGATACACAGGACACTTGAAGATAGGATCATCATGGCATGGTTTGACCCTTGAAACCAATCAGCTTCGTCCTCACCAAACACTAGGTGTATTAGTCCATTTTTCCATGGCTGTAACAAAAGACCTGAGATTAGTAATTTATAAAGAAAACAAGTTTCTTTGGCTCACAGTTCTGGAGGCTGGGATGTCCAAGGGCCTAGGGGAACTTCTGGTGAGAACTGTGTTTTCATAACATGTTGAAAGGTGGGAGGTTTGCTTCCCAAGCAGGTGCCTTAGGAGGAGAGAAAACAAGGGACAGCCTCACTCTATAACAACCTCATGGAAACTAATCCAGTTCTGTGAGTGGCATTGATCCGTTTATGAGGGTAGGTAGAGTCTGAATGACCCCAGTCCCTCCCCTAGTCCCCACCTCTCAGTGCTGCCACGCTGGAGGCCAGTCTGCCAGCCCATGAACTCCAGGGGGCACACCCAAAGCTCAGCCCTAGCCGAGGGGAGAGTCTGTCCTGCATCCACTTGGAAAGTGAAGACTTGTAGATTAGTAGGAGAGAGGCCAGCAGCACAGGGCCACCCCAAGCTCTCAAGCAGTGTGACGTGGAGGCAGGCTTGGGGGTGTCGGGAGGGACTCGGGTTTTGAGAGGCTTCAGGGTCCTGTCCCACTGGGTCAGGATGGCATTTCTGGCTCCTTCCCATCTTCCGGGGCCCACCAGGCGGTATTGGTAAGGGGTACAGGGTCCAAAGAAGACTTCCCAGGCTAGTCTGGGGTCCCTGAGGAGCAGCAGTGGGAGGCTGGGCTTGGCGCCGATGCACGCGGCAAGCTCATCCAGGTAGAGGATGTAGTCGAGCTTGTCCTGACCGGCGTCCGCGATCACACCCCTGTGGGGAGAAGGGAGCATGGGTTTGGCGATCCTCCCTGCCCCGCGTTCCTGGGTTACAGAGCCCACCCTCCTCCTGGGTGTTACTTCTGCCTCGGGATCAAACCATGTCTTGGAGATGTGCTTCCAGGTCGGACAGAAAAGGCTAAAGGAGTCGCCCTCAGAGGACGATTCGCCTGTGGAAGGAGGAGGCGAGAGGAGGCCCTCGGAGGAGACGCTTTTGTTCCTGGCGTTTGGTAGGAGGGTAAAGTGTGGTGGTCCAAACGCAGCCGTGGTTATGGGTGAGGAGGGCCAGAAGGCTCCGCGGCCATGGGCACCTACATTTTTATTCATGTGATTGCGAGCAGGGGGGGCCACAGCTTGGGGCACCAGGACGGAGCCAGACACGGAGATGCAATGTTGACAAGGAAGACTTCCCTCACGGGGGACATTTGAGCAGTGAGCCATGCAGGTGCCTGGGGAGAAACTTCAGGCAGAGGGGGACCAACTGCGAGGGCTCAGGAGGGTGATGCTGGGCCTGGCGGAGGTGTGGGGGGCAGGGGCAGGGAAGGGTGGGCACTGAGGGTGCCCCGGGGACTGGGGGGAAAGGGAGGCAACCCAGGGTTTGAACAGAAAGCAGCGAGGTGTAGCTTGTGCTTGTTGCTGAGTCAGAGCAGAGAGTGGGAGACAGGTGAGGGGCAGAAGTGTCCCGAAGGCCTGGTCTGAGGTGGCAGCAGCAGGGTCACGAGAAGTGTCCGAGTCCTGGATTCCTTTGGAAGGCAGAGGCTGACAGTGTTTGCCGACACAGGTGTGAGAGCAAAGGAGAGGAGGACTGCTCCAGTGCCACTCAGCCAGAACGAGCGGGTGTCACTGAGGGGAGCAGGGTCAGAGGGGCGCACCGCCAGGGCGGAGCGGTGGAGAGGACCTGAGGAGTTTGTTCTTAAGCTGGGCGTGTTGGTCACGCCTGCAGTCCAGAGTTCAAGGCAGCCTGGCAGCACAGTAAGACCTCATCTCAAAAAAAAAAAAAGGTTTTTTTTTTTTTTTTTTTTTTTTTTTTTTAGAGAGAGAGAGAGAGAGAGAGAGAGAGAGAGAGAATATTTTTAACATTTATTTTTAGTTTTCAGTGGACATAACATCTGTATTTTATTTGTATGTGGTGTTGAGGATGGAACCCAGCGCCCCGCGCATGCCAGGCGAGCGCGTTACTGCTTGAGCCACATCCCCAGCCCCAAAATGTTCACTTTTAGACATCAAATTTGAGGCACCTTTATAGATGTGCAGGGAGCTATCCAGAGGAGCTGGAGGAAAGGCTCGGAGCCACAGGATTGAGGTGTTTAAAGGTGGATGAGGCCCTGCTGGAGTGAGAGTACTGCTGAGGACCAAGGGGTGGGCCCAGCGAGGCCTAGGAGTGAGCCAGAGGGGACACCAGCAAGAAGAGAAAGCGCAGCCTGAGAAGCGGAAGGAGACCCACAGTGGGTTTCACGGCCAAGTGAGGGCAGGACTGGGTCCCACTGAGAAGACCTGGCGCCCCCATGACATGTCTGAGGCCACAGTCCAGTTGGTGGCAGAGGTGTGTCCCTCCTCCCTACTGCCTCTGGAGTGGCCCTCACAGTAACTGGGAATCCTTGTGGCTTTCCTTTGTAACAGAATCCACTGGCAAGTCCACCCTGTGGCAACCTGTTTCCTACCTTTGAATGAGCTCCTCCTTTTCAGTGACCTCGGCCATCAGCTTCTGGGGTGGAGGGATCTGACAGAGTCCTGTGAGAAAGATCAGAAACACACTGAAGTCCACGAGATTTTCCTTTATTTAAATTTTCCTCCCTCTCATTCTGATCTCCCACGGCTCCACCCTCAGGACGTGAGACAGCCAGGGCTGAGTGGGGCTGCAGAGCCCAGGACACGCCAGACGGCGAGAGGGCGCACCTTGGCCCGGCCTCAGCCTGCACCACCCAGGAGACGGCAGCACCTGCTGTGGCACCTGCCGGCCCCGTCCCTCGTCCCTCTGCACCTGCTCTTAGGGTGTCTCCCGCCTCTCACTCACATACGCCTGCACAGGCACCTGGGTGGGTGTTAGAGCTCTTACCAGCTCTGATGGGAACGCTTACAACGACCCCGCCTCCCAGCGCAGCTTTGGCACACGGGAATCCTCAAGAGTGACAGGTGCTGGCAGCACGTGGGTCTCACGGAGGCTGTGCCTGCTTGAGCTGTGCGGGGGCCTTGTGCTCAGTGTCACACTTGGCCTTTTTCTTGCCGTCACAGCGTGGACTCTGGCCCCCCTCTGCAGTTGCCCCATAGCTCCCGACTGAGACCCCTTTGGGTCTTCTGGGTTCCTGGTGTGTCCAGGCCTGCTCTCACGTGAACCCCCCTGCACTGGGCTCTCCCTGTTCACCATCCCACTCTGGCCAGTCCTGCCCTGCTGGGTACCACAGGCCAGCCCCAGGAGTGGGCTTCTGGGTCCACACCAGAGGTCTCACTCAGCTCACGGGTGCACTTCCTGCTAGGACCACGTTATCCTGAAGAACTAGCAAGACTTGGTGGCTCCCAGAAGCCGTCTGGGGATCGTGAAGCTACTCCTACTGTGGTGTTGGCTTTATCATCCTAATGAGCAGTTTGGAGCTCACTATAAAAAGACCTCCCAAACCAGCACTTAAGTCCTCTACGATTGATTTTCACTTAACTGGACAGAGCTGTGAAGGCACTGCATTGTCCTTAAAGAAATACAAGTTTGTGGTAACTTAATGAAGGGGGATGGATTTTTTTTCCTGTAATGTAAATAGGGTGAAAATCTTCTAAACACTTTCTCTGCCATTTGAATAGCATGTTTGCCAGCTACAAATACTTAGGTCTTTTCTTTTTTTGTGGTCCTGGGAGTTGAACCCAGAGCCTTGTGCATGCCAGGCAAGTGCTCTGCTACTGAGCTACCCACCCCCCCCACCCCAGCCTTTTAAATTAATTAATTAATTAATTAATTTTTGCCCCAGGGATTGATTGCTTAACCAATCAATCCCTGGGGCAAAAATCCCTGAGCCACAACCCCAGCCACTTTTATTTTTATTTTTTATCTTGAGATGGGGTCTTGCTAAGTTGCTTAGCACCTTGCTAAGTTGCTGAGGCTGGCTTTGAACTTGTTACCCTCCTGCTTCAGCCTCCCAAATTGCTGGGATTATAGGCATGCAGTCTATGCCCAGTCTCCTAGCTTTTTTAAAGAAAAATATATATATTTTGAGACAAGGTCTAAGTTGCCCAGGCTGGCCTCAGAACTTATGACCTTCCTACCTCATCCTCCTGAGTAGCTGGAATTAGGAGCTTACACCACTGTGCTTGGCTGAGGGCACAGGTTTTTAGGTGTGGTTAATATCTATTGCATTTGTACAGTGGGCTAGAAGTCATCACCACTTAATACTGTCTTATATGCTATTTGTAAATTATTGGTGGATGTTTTTATTCACTAAGGACAGCTGGTTGGTCCAACCATGAATGCTGTTTATATTTAAAGATCACACTCTGCAGTTCTTTGGAACGCTCACTCATCTAAATCTTCCTCTCTGTAGCAGGCATGCTGGGAATGGCAAGAAGCGGCAACAGTGGTCACTTAATAGGCCTCTCCTGTGTCAAGTGTGCCACTTGAGGCTTGGCAGACGTTGTAAATTTTAACAAGTCCTGAGAAAGAGGGTCTGCCATCCTTACTTTGCAGATGAAGGGGCTGAGGTGCACAGGGTCCCTGCCCAGTGGCTCTGGACCCCCCAGCCCTGGCTCCTGCACTGGTGCTCTTGTGGGATCTGCCCAAAGGAGTGCCCAGGGCCTACCGAATTGCTACGAGCACTTAAAAGGTCGCTGTCTCTTCATACCTCAGTTTTATCCACAGCATGCATTACTCCAGTACCTTTTAAAGTGATCTAAAATTCTACTTCTAGTAATAAATGGAAAGACTTGGAAGTAAACAGACTGGACTAGAATAGAACAGGCTCTTGAAGCTTCCAAAAAGTTCAGTTCATCTGAGAAATTTGATTACATTCTGTTCAAATTTATCCCATCTACAGAGTCAGAATCTCCTCTGCTCAGTCAGATGGAGTGACATACACACTCATTATACCACTATACATATGTATGATTAATTGCTCATTTAATTTTTTATAATATTTATATCACTTTGGCTTGGATCTGTTTGATTTTAGCTAAACGGCAGGGAGATGATTTTGGCTGATCATACAGGACTCTAAATATTAGAGTCAAGGTACCTTTGAACACTCGTGTGGCCCACCGTGCTTGGAGCTCTGTGCCTGATAAGATGGACCCCTTAAGGCTGATAAGGCCAATGATGGCTAATGTTGCTCTCTCCAGGCTTGAGGGAAAGACCCACTTATGTAGGAATATCTTCTTTCTACAAAGGCTTTGGAGAGGTTCTTCAAGAAAGGGAAAAGAAAATATATATCCTGTAGTGAAGATCACAATATCAATGTTGGCTTCCACTGTCCCGTCTTCAAAGATGGCAGAGGTCTCTGTGAATCCCTTCACACCGGTTTTCATAGTGACCAGCCCACAGAGGATGCAGGTTGGCAGCTCGTCATTCACAATAATTTTTTTTTTCTTCCTTTGACACAGAAGAGAAAAATATTCATCGTGGTTATAGTTGTGAAATACTCTAGCCAATGATTTATTCAGTCAGTTAAGGTAAACTATCTGTCAAGCCAAACAAATGAGTGTCCAATTATTCATCCGTCACGATGTCTAATTCACAGTTGTCTGGTTACTGTTTATAACATGTTTTCTTTTCTTGTTCTCAGTAGAAGACACGTGGAAAATGAATAACCCCACTCTTTCCTGACTCAATTTACAATTCTCTCTCTCTCTTATAATTAATTTCTAGAGCTTTTTTTTTTCTTAAAGTATCAGCACTGAGTATATAACAAATCACTGGATGACAAGTTTGGGGTTTCGTGTCACCTATACTTTTAGGAATGACATCAGGCAAAGAGGACATTACTAAGAAACTCTTTCAATGCCAACTTTGAGTCTACTTATGCTGATAAGTATTTTCATTGTGAGCACCATTCTGCCTAATCATCAGACATGCTGTCTTTATTAGATTTACACATCTGATCATCCTTTGCCATTAGTTTTTTTTATCATATTAATCTTTAAAAAATTTTTATTCTAATTTGTTATATATGACAACAAAATGCAATTCAATTCATTTACAATTTTCATGTCTCTGGTTATACATAAAGTGTCTTCATACATATACTTCGGATGGATGTCCACTGTCTTTCCTGCCTCCACCTCTCCTTTCCCCTCCCTCCCCTTTGCCCTATCTAAACTTCCTCCATGTTCCTTCCATGTTCCCCCATATCCCCATTGTGAATCAGCATCCTTATATCAGAGAAAACATTCGGCATTTAGTTTTTTGGGATTGGCTGACTTCACTTAGCATTATCTTCTCTAACTCCATCCATTTACCTGCAAATGCCATGATTTTATTCTCTTTTATTGCTAAGTAATATTCCATTGTGTATATATGCCACATTTTCTTTATCCATTCATCTACTGAAGGGCATGTAGGTTGGTTCCACAATTTAGCTACTGTGAATTGTGCTGCTATAAACATTGAGGTGGCTGTGTCCCTGTAGTACGCTGTTTTTAAGCCCTTTGGGTATAGATCCAGGAGAGGGATAGCTGGGTCAAATGGTGGTTCTATTCCCAGTTTTCCAAATATTCTCCATACTGCTTTCCACCACGGCTGCATCAATTTGCAGTCCCACCAGCAATGTATGAATGTGCCTTTCCCCCACATCCTCGCTAACACTTATCGTTTGTATCCTTAATAGCTGCCATTCTGACTGGAGTAGTTTTGATTTGCATTTCTCTAATTGCTAGATATGTTGAACATTTTTTCATATATTTGTTGATTGATTGTATATCATCTTCTGAGAAGTGTCTGTTCAGTCCCTTGGACCATTTATTGATTGGGTTATTTGTTTTTTTTGGTGTTAGGATTTTTGAGTTCTTCCAAAAAAAAAAAAAAAAGAAAAAGAAAAAACAAAAAGATTTTGGGGTTCTTTATATATCCTAGTGATTAGGGCTCTATCTGATGTGCATATGGTAAAAATTCACTCCCAAAGTGTAGGCTCTCTATTTACCTCATTGATTGTTTCTTCTGCTGAGAAGACTTTTAGTTTAAATCCATCCCATTTTTTAATTCTTAAAAATGAAATTAAGCCCCTGTCTCTCACCAGGCACAAAACTCAACTCAAAGTGCATCAACGACCTAGGAATTAAACCAGAGACCCTGTACCTAATAGAAGAAAAAGTAGACCCAAATCTTCATCACGTGGGATTAGGCCCTGACTTCTGTAATAAGACTCCTAGAGTGCAAAAATAAAATCAAGAGCCATTAGTTGTTTTTTTTTTAATAAGTTGAAGGTTGAAATGTATCTTACCAAAGAATATTTGGGTCATCACATGATAAAAATGACATTTTAATGATCTTACACCCATTTCAGTCCCCCCCCCCCCCCGGGCAGTGTGCAGCTCTGTGCAGAGGTGCATCACCACACATCGTTTCAGGAAATGCTACTGTGAGTGCAGACCTCCTCCTCACTCTGCCAGAACATTCATTGTAGACTGGTGAGAACAGAGCAGCTGCACACACGGATGCTGCCACACTGTATTTTTCACATGGCAGCATTTTCAAGGGTCTTCAGGGCCAATCTAAATTTTCTGATTTTCTAGCTGCAAATGACAGCACCCTTCATTTTCTTGAATTCCTACTTTTGTTATTGCACATCTCAAGTTCTGAATAATATAGAAAAAATATTGATTTAAAATATTTCCCATGAGAAATGCAAATAAAAACTATAACCTTATCAGTTAGAATGGCTGTAATAAAAAAAGTCACAAATGCTGGTGAGGCTATTGAGAAAAAGGAGTTTTTATACACTGTTGGTGAGAATGTAAATGAGTACAGCCATTGTGGAGAATAGTATAAAGGGTCCTCAAAAAACTAAAAATAGATCTACCATATGTGCTCCAGCTAATCCCCAGTTGTGGGTACATATTTAAAGGAAGTGAAATTATCATACCAAAGCAATGCCTGCATGCCCATTTATTTTGGCATTCTTCACAGTAGCTAAGGTATGGAGTAAGCCTAGGTGTTCATCAATAGAAGAAGGGAAAAAGAAATGCATATATGTGTACAACTGAGTACTACTGAGTCATAAAGAAGAATGAAATGCTGTCATTTGAAGCAGATGGAACTGGAAGACATTGTGTTAAGTGAAATGAGCCAGACACAGAAAGACAAGAACCATATGTTCTCATACATAGAAGCTAAAAATGTCAATCTGAAAGTAGAACATTGATTCAGAGAGATTGGGAAGAGGGTGTGTGGAGATATCTCTATCTATCTATCTATCTATCTATCTATCTATCTATCTATCTGGAAATATCACCACGAACCCCATCAGCATTGCAGTTATTGCATGATAATAAAAAGTAAAGAACATAAATAAATAAAAATTTTTCTATGAAATAAAAGAATTGAAGTACCCCTTTGTAAAACTCAATCCATAAATCTCATGGTTTAGTCTTTTACTCATCTGCCTCTCTTGAAGCCAGTTTACGAAACATGGAGGCAGCAGTTGGTTAATAAACGTATAGCATCTTCTCGTGATCATCATGTTAAAAGGGTAGCCTCTGTCTGAAGAGCGGCTGATAACCCAGGTGCCAGTTCTAGTACTGAGAAGTACCTAGAAAGTAAGGCAATAGGGATGAATACGGGTCATCATTTTGTAGTACTTTTTTTCAACTGTGTTTTAAGTGGTCTTACAGCATTCTGGTCTTCTAACAGAGTTTTTATAAATTTGTCTCATATATCTACATATGAGTTACATATTCCTGTTGTCAGTGTTCTAAAAAGCACTTTACCCGATTTAGTTATGTTGAGAATTTCATTATGTTTATAGAGTTATAAGAATAGGATTAGAATGTTTTGAGGTACACGGTATTTATATTGTAAATAATATAAAATTTTAGATGAGGGCTTGGAAAAGCAATTTTAACTGAATTAAGCGCCAACATATTCTTTCTACATCTAATCATTATCTTATACTTTATGCTGAAGTGGAATAGATTTAGATTTTTGTGATTTTATGTTTGGGCTTTCTAAAATCATTATATATACTTCTTAGGCAAAGAAAAGATTGCTTTTATCTTAAACCAAGGTACAAATCTGGTTTCTAGTAGAAAACTTGGAGACATCCAGAAAACAACCTCCTCTTTCTAGTCTTATGTGGGGTTTTGCCGGAATTGCAGAGTGAGTTAAAAACAGGACAACTGCCTGGGTTGGAGCATTCTGCCCACTTGGTCTTGTTCCTGAAGGAGCTCTTCTGAAAAATGCCTGTGGCCTGGCATTGACACCCTTCCTAGACTCTTTGGAGATGGTTCAGTTCTGTTAATTGGCTTCTAAAAGAGTGGCCCTGAAGACTTTCAGTTTCTTCACTTGCCCACGTCAGCACAATTAGGAACTGGCCCACAGGCGTTCTTGTCTTGAGAACAGTGTCTCTGGACGCCAGGGATGAAGACGGGAGGAGGGCACTGATTCAGAAGTGGTACCTGAGCTGCCGTTCGGCTGAGCTCCACCGCAATGTCTCCTCCAGTGTTCCCAAGACCAATCACCAAGACGCGTTTCCCCTGAAAGCCTTCTGGGCTCTTGTACTCTTGACTGTGCAGGATCCGGCCTTTAAAATTATGGATTCCTGAGGAGAGGAAGGGATTAGACAGTTTAAAATACCGCAGGCTGTAATTCCCCAGCAAGCAGGAACAGGGTTCGTTAAAAAAAGGAAGTTCCAGAAATATGGCAGCCCTTTGCTCCTGCCACTAGTTGCAGGAAGTAGAACAAGCTTATGATGCTCCTGTTTCCTGGGATGCAGTTAGCCCAGATGTACCTGAAGTGCACCCTGCCTAGTTAGAAATGCACTGGATCATATATTGCCACGTATGCATTCCCTTTCAAAGCAATTTGGGAAATAAAACTCTTTGCAGATAGTAAGAAATGTCCCATGCACTCTCCTGAACATCCTAGGGAAGAAGTAGGTTATTTCTAGTCCCCAATAATGACGCCCCTTCTATATTATTATACTCAATTATAATTTCTCCCATGAGTGCTACACTCATATCCAACTATGTAATTAACATCTTCTTCTTTAGGAGTCTGAATAAGCATCTCAAACTAAAAAAAAAAAAAAAAAAAGGAGGTTGTTGTTGATGTATGTTACTTTACCTAAAAGATATATTCTAAAGGACTGTGATTTTAAAGACTATACCGAACAAAGCCATCCTTTAAAAATTAAAGAGGCATAAAGACATTCTCAAAAAAGAGAGTTTATCACCACTAGATCTGTCCTACAAGAAATGCTAAGGGGAGTTCTCTAAACTAAAAGAGGTGCTAATGTGTAAGAAGAAAACATCAGAAACTCATTGGTAAGAGTAATTGTGATGGCATATATAGAATGCTCTAATAAAGTAGATAATGCAAAAACCATTCATATCTTTCATGTGAAGACTAAAAGCCCAAATAAATAAAAATAATAACCTTATCAATATGTTAAGAAATAGGCAATATAGACAGATAGAAAATAAGATAACAAAAATTAAAAATATAGAGAAGAATGGAGGGCAAGGTAGAATTTTTAATTAGTATTTCTTCTCTCTTTTTGTTTCTCTCCCTATTTTTATGATCAATGTTAAGTTATTTTCATTTCAAAATAGCTTTTTATTATCACAAAATTCTTTTTTTGTAAATCTCACTGTAATAGCAAAGCAAAAATCTACTATAGATGTATCAAAAATAATAAGAAAGGAATAAAAACACACTACTAGAGTGAATCACTTATACACGAAGGAAGACTATATGAGAGGGAGGGAGAAAGAAAAAAGGAATTGAAATAAAGTTAGAAAATAATGGCAGTAATAAGACCTTAAGTTTAAATGGTTAAATTCTCCAGTTAAAAGAGTGATTGAATGCATAAAAACAAGACCCAACTATATGCTGCTTACAAGAAATGCACTTCTAAAGACACATAAAGACTCAAAGTGAAGGGATGGAAAAAGATATTGCATGACAATCCAAAACAAAACAGGAATAGTTATGCTAATTTCATATAAAGTAGACTAAATAAAAAGAAGGCCATACATAATAGTATAATGATAAAAGGGTCAACTTAGCAAGAGGAAATAATTATAAATATATATGTACCAAATATTGTATGCACTAAATATAATATAAAGCAAATATGTGTATGTATGTGTGTATATATATATATATATATATATATATATATATATATACAGAGAGAGAGAGAATATGAATGAATATATATGAGAGAGAGAGACAGACCAATGCAATAATAGTAGGGGACTTTTTAACATTTTTTCTTTCATCACTGGACAGATCATCCAGATGGAAAATTGATAAAGAAATAGCAGAGTTAGACCACATGAATCTAATAGACATCTACAGGACATTCTATCAACCAATAATGAATGAACATTATTCTAACATCACATGGAACATTCTCTAGAGTAGATCATATTGTAGGTGCCAAGAAAAGTCTCAACAAATTTAAATAATTGAAATCTTATTAAAGTATCTTTTTTTCTATGATGCAATAAACTAGAATAACAAGAAAAACTTTGGAAACTATATGAATACATAGAGAACTTACTCCCGAACATCCAGTGAATCAAGGAATAAATTAAGAAGGAAATTTTAAAATCTTTTGAAACAAATGGAAAAAAAAACCCCAGAACTTATAGGATACAGCAGAATCAGCACTAAGAGGGAAGTTTATAGCAATCAATGCCCACATCAAAAAAATAGGAAGGCTGGGCATGGTTGTGTACTCCTGTAATCCCTATTACTTGGGAGGCTGAGGTAGGAGGATCAAAAGTTTGAGGCTAGCCTCAGCAACTTAGTGAGACCCTGTCACAAAATAAAAAGGGGCTGGGGATGTAGCTCAGTGGTAAAGCATCCCTGGGTTCAATTCCCAGTACCAAAAGAAAGAAAGAAAGATAGGTTGTTTATGTGAGATCTATTTATCTATCATTGCACCTTAAGGAAGTAGAACAACAAGAAAAAACTAAACCAAAAATTAATAGAATGAAAGAAATGATAAATATTAGAACAAATTAAAGGGAGACTAAAAAATTTAAATGATCAATGAAATGAAGAGCTGGTTTTTCAAAAGAATAAAGAAAATAAACAAATTCTTAGCTTGACTAAGAAACAAGAGAAGACTTATATCAGGGAGATTGCAAATGACCACAGAAATATAAAGCTATCCATCAACAAATTTGATAACCTAAAAAAATGGACAGATTTGTTGACACACAGACCTTATCAAGACTGAATTATGAAGACATAGTAAACCTAAACAGACAAATTCCCAGGTACATGTACCTTACCAAGACTGAAACATGAGGAAATAGAAAAATTGAACAGACCGTTAATAAGTAAGAAGACTGACTCAATAATAAAGAGTCTCCCACCAAAAATAGTTCAGGACAAGGTGCCTTCACTGCTGAATTCTATCAAACATTTAAAGGAGAATGAACACCAACACTTGTCTAAACCATCCCAAAAAACTGAAGAGAGGAGATTCTTCTAAACTAATTCTGTGAGGCCCCATATCAAAACCAGACAAGCTCCCAACAACAGAAAAGAGGCCAATAGGCCAATGTCCTTGATGAATAAATGAATAGATGCATAAATCCTCAGGAAGATGATGGCAAACTGAATTCACCAGCACACTAAAGATATTATTCACCACAATCAAGCAGAGTTCACCCCAGGAATGCAAGGATGGTTCAACATATGCAATACAACACATCAACAGGAACAAAGAACAAAAATTACCTAATCATTTAAATAGACGTAGAAAGGCTTCTGATAAAATTCAATTTCCTTTCATGATAAAATGATTAAACAAATTAGGTAGAGAAGGAACATACCTGAACATAATAAAGGCCATATATAATAAGCCAACAATTAACATCATACTGAGTGGGAAAAGGCTGAGGGCTTCTGAGATCTGGCACAAGACTAAGATGCCACTGTCACCACATTCATTCCACATTGTACTACTGGAAATCCTTGCCAGGACAATCGGGCTAAAGAAAACTCCATCCAGTTTGGAAAGGAGGAAGTCATATTGTCCACATTTGCAGATGACATGCTTTTATATATCTATATTAAAAAAAGCCCAAAGACTTCACAGAAGAACTATTGGAAATAATAGATGAATTCTACAAAGTTGGAGGATACAAAATCAACAAATAAAAATCAGTAGCATTGCTATATGCCAATGGCAAATACTCTGAAATAGAAATCAATAAAACAGTCCCATTTAAATAAATTTAACCAGAGAGGTGAAAGATCTCTACAATAAAAACTCTAAAGCACTGATTATTAAAGAGATTGAAGAGGACATTTAAAAAATGGAAAGAGATGTCATGTTCGTGGATTAAAATATTAACGTTGGTAAAATGTCCACACTGCTAAAAACAACCTGCAGAGTCAATGCAATCCCCATCTAAACACCCATGACATTCTTCATAGAACTAGAAAATACTTCTAAAATTCATTTGGAACCACAGAAATTCCCAGTTAGCCAAAGAAATCTTAGAAACAGAAATAAGAAAACAAAACAAGCATCATTAAATTACCTGACTTCAAAACATACCACAAAGCTGACTCAGTCATCAAAATGGCATGGTTGGCATACAGAACAGACTAGGTCTAGAGGTAAACCCACACACCCACAGTTCAACAGAGGTGCTGAAGAGACATGCTGCAGAGACAGGACATTCTCTTCAGTGAATGGATATTCACATGCAGAACAATGAAACTAGACCAGATTTCTCACCATACACAAAAAACAACTCAAAATGGACAAAACACTTAAAAAAGACCTGAAACCATGAAGTACTGGAAGAAAACAAAAGGAATGGCTTTACAACATTGAAATGGGCAAGGATTTTTCTTTTTTTTTTTTTTTGATTAAAAAAAAAAAGAAGCATAGGCAACACAAGTCAGTGTGTACAAATCAAACTAAAATGCTCTGCACAGCAAAAGAAACAATAGAGTGAAAGACAATTTACAGCATGGGAAAAATATCTGCAGTATATACACCTGACAAGGGGTTAGTATCCAGAATATATAAGGAACTTCATCAACTCAGCAGCAAAAACAAACAAAAAAACCAAATCATCTGATTTTTTTAAAAAAGGGCAATACGCCTAAATATCTATCAAATGAAGATCTATGAATGGCTAATTTCTGGAAAGAAATTCTCAAGTTGCTAATCATTAGGAAATGCATGTCAAACCATGGCGAGATCCCACTTCACTGCAGTTAGGAGGGCAGTGATAAACAAGACAAGAGCGAGCGCTGGTGAGGGTGTGGAGGACTGGGAGCCTTGCCCACTGTCAGCAGAAGGCAAATTAGGGTGGCTATTGTGCCAAACAGTGTGAAGGTTTTGAGAAGTAGAACTGCCCCATGATCTGGCAATCCCTCTATTGGGTGTGTAACCAGAGGAATACATGATGAAACTGATTTATTGGAGAGACATTTGCTCTTGCATGATTTATTGCAGCATGATTCACAATGATCAAGGACTGGAAACAGCCCAAGTGTCCATCAGTTGATGAATGGACAAAGAAAACGCTGTATATATACACACACAGTGGGTGCCCCTCAGCCACAAAGGAGGGTGGATCCTGCCATGTGAGGAAACGTGGTGGGGCCTGGGGGTTCTCATGGCGAGTGGAGTTAAGCCAGGCACAAAGACACAAGCACTGCATGATTCCACTCATAGGTGGAATGTAAGAAAAGTTTATCTCCTAGATTTTGGGAGTAGAAATAGTGGTTATCCAAGGCAAGAGAGAAGGGGGAGGCATAGTGAAGTAAGTTCTGATGTTCTCACACAAGGTAATTATAAATAACAACACCCCATGTATTTCAAAAACGCTAAAAGAAAGGATTTTGCATGTTTTAGCCACAAAGTACTAACAAATGAAGAGGAGATAGATATGTTTACCCTCAGAGAATGTTATACATTGTACACATTTATCAGAACACAAATATGTATACTTTTATGTGTTCATTAAAAATAAACAATTTAAAAAGAATGTGATTTATGTACATAAAATGTTTACACATTAATTTTTTTCCCTTTGTAATACTGGGCATTGAACCCAGGGCTTTGTGCATGCTAGGAAAGCACTCTACCTCTGAGCTACACCCCCAGCCCTTTTTTTAAAATTTCATTTTGAGCCAGGGTCCTGCTAAGTTGCCCAGTCTGGACTTGAACCTGTGATCTTCTCACTCTGCCTCCCATATTTCATGTGAACCAGGTGATGGCCTGTGGGAGAGTGCCAGTCTGCTGGGAATTGAAAGGGACTTTGCACCACATGAACAGCCCTGAGATTCTGAACAGGTTGTCTGGCACTTGCCAGACATTTTCCCATGGAAACATTGTTATAAGAGGCGTTATGTGTTCCTTCAGCCTCCAGGGCCACCTACGCCCAAGCCACAGATACAATATTGCTTCTTACTAAAGCCTGGATTGAATTCTCACTTTATTGTTAAGGACATTCTGTTTAATTATGATTGCTTTTATGATATTCATATTTCATTTTTTGGTTGCCAAGATCAACAAGTTTTATTATTCACACACTTCCTTTCCTTCTAAGTGGTTTCACTCCCTCAAAAAATTTCAATACTTATTCAGTTGCCTTTAGAACCATTAGTGACAGAAGAGTAGCTCTACAACATTTTAGTAATTCTCATTTGACTTTGTTTTCAATGCCTAGTTCTGAATAGGTTTGAGCTTCCCAAATAATCAGTTTTGATCTCAAAAGATGAAGGTTGGAGACAGAGATTTGCTGATCATGAGTATACTAAGAATGTGCTATTGGAGTTAAAAGCATTTCCAAAAAGGAGTTTCAAAACCTCCTGTATATGGATGGCCCTGATCTAAGAGGTATAATGGATGGATCATTATTGTGGTGACTTTTGAAGGGTGAATAGATTCTTCTTCATGTATATTTTCTGGTTGTTTCATCTTAAAACAATCTGTCAGACTTCCTGATACTCACTTAAATTCTTGAGCTACAAGGCAGTCTTGATTCAAATGTCCTGCCATTCAACCTCCAAAATCAAAACCTGTTTTTTTTTTTTTTTTAATGACAGACCTAATAGTTCAGAACCTTATTTAATCACTGAACTTGAATTAGAAATGTATGATAAAGCTTAAACAATGACACTTATATTAATAAGTAAATAATAAGCCCTGATATCTGCACAGTGCTTTGTACCTTTCAAAGTAGTTTTGTACATTTTTTTTAGAGTAAATAGAAAGTTGTCTATAATCGTGGCAATTTCAACTACAAATCCATAATGTTTCTTCTAGAGGAACCCCAAAGAGTAGGCATGGTTGTGGGTCAAAACGACTCACCAGGAAAGGACTCCAAAGGCAAATGGGGACTCAGGAAGTGTCCTGTGCACACCATGACAGCATCAAAGACTGCTCTGTCCTGCTTGCCCTCCGTCTCTGTGACGACATCCCATTGACCCGTTTCGCAGAAGTCTGGACGTTTTGTCACGCTGCACACAGTGGTCTACAAGTGACAGACAAACACTGGCTCCCTGCCCCAGCCTCTGAGCGTGGCAGTGCCTGGCTCGGCCCCCAGGCCTGCTATGTGAAGTGGACCAGGCCCTCCCGCAGGGGCCTGTGAGGACTGAAGGGAGGAGTGCGGTAGCGTGTGCACACTCCCCAAGTGGCACCCAGACCAGGACCCAAGACCTCGGAGTGCTTCCATTGCAAGTGTTTAATCCTGGTGGGAAGGAAATGAACTGCAATCCCCGATGCAGGGGAAAGATTGAGGAAGATGAGATTTGCTCCATTGTAATTTCTGTGGTTCAGACTTCTAGTCATTTCTTCCTAATGGGTTTAGTGAACAAAATTACTTTCCTTTTCTTCCCCCCCAAAATAAATTAATTTCATCCCAAATGAGAGTTCAGCATTTAGAGGAAAAATCAGGATATTCAGTATTTTAATGATCTGAGTAAAACAAGAACAGCAGGAGGAGACATTGTTATCTGCCTTATTTATACAGAGGTAAAAATCAAGAAAATGTTCATTTAAACACCCCTGATAGACCAGCTCTCATTCATTAAACTTGCATAACCCAACATATCTTACCTTAAACCGAATGTATTTCAGGAGGTCAAAGCGCTCAACAAATTCTTGTAGATAGTCCCAAAATTTCTCATGTCTCATGAAATTGGGATAATCTTCTTGGAAAGGGAAGTCACTATAACATGACATTTCCTTGCAGACATTTGTCACTAACGTCCGATAGACCCTGGTCATCCCATCCTTGGAATCCTCCTGCGGTGAAGGCAGAGTTAGTCGGACAGAATGAAGGAGACAGGCGGAAGAGAACAGAGATCTTGGTGGCTCGTGCTAGCCCAGCTGAGAGGGCGCCACAGCAGTTACTGTTCTACTTGTCATTTTGAAGAGTTCCAGGAAACCCAACATTGGGTCCCCATGCTGTAATGATGAGGAAGCAGTAGCACGACTGGAGTAATTGAATACAGCATCTTCCTCAAACTGCAAGAAGTTGATGAAAGGTAACAGGGCCCCCCAAGACCAACGTCATCCTCAGTCTTTTCCTTCTTCCCTTGCCATGGCTACTGCTTGCACACTTGCTCTGGTTATTGTCCTCCTTTGTGGGGGTAACCGGGGATTGAATTCAGGGGCACTCGACCACTGAGTCACATCCCCAGTCCTATTTTGTATTTTATTTTGAGACAGGGTCTCACTGAGTTGCTTAGCGCCTTGTTTTTTGCCAAGTCTGGTTTTGAACTCATGATCCTCCTGCCTCAGCCTCCAGAGCCACTGGGATTACAAGCGTGAGCCACCATAGTCCTTTCTGAGCAGGGAACCCCAGCTGATATTCCTAATTATTGTCTATGTATATTTTCAATCACTGTCTCTTTATTGGCTCCTTCCCATCAGCAGAAAACAACCTATGTCCCCTTTACCCCATCTCTCTTCATCCCTTCTCAATCTGCAGGAAAGAATCGCCATTAGCCTCTGTGTTCTCCCGCGTCCCTCAGCTTGTGTCCGCTCTCAGTCTCCATCACTCAGCAAAACAAGATCTAAAAACACCGGTGAACTTCTTGTGGCTGAGGCGAACCTGCATCTTTCCCTCCAGTCTCTCCTTAACTCTACCTAAGAAGTCTCTTGCACTTCTAACACAGAACTGGTCACACCATGTTGCAATGATCTGTTTGCTGTTTCTATTTCTCCACTCAACAAAGGAGGGCAGGGTCCCTGTCTGTGTCCTGGCAGAAGGACATTATCGAATGAATGAAAATTAAGATTATCATTGTGATTTGAAGAATAACATTGTAATTTTAATAGTGCTGACATGTGGGCATTATTATTATATTTTATTTGTATTTTTCCTTTTGTTCAATTCAATATTATTTTTTTAAATTAACCTGTATTACTTTAGGAGAAAGAAATCAAACCAATCGTGGTGTCCTGTTGAGGCTCAGACTGTATTAGAAAAAGGTGTTGTTGTTGTTGTTGCTGATGTTGTTTTGCTTTCCCCCTGGTACCCTATTCCCCTAGGGTTTGGACCACTCCTGCTGCATTTTCTATTTTCTCCACCATCTATGAAAGATTGGGCAAATGCCAGCTCTTTCTCGAAGGTTTCCTCTTTCATAGCAGGTGAATGGATGCTGCTTTTGCTTTTCCCCCTGAAACGCTGAGTACTTGGTCCTTCCTGGATCCTATCTTCTGACACCTTCTTATTCTCCCTTAGTCCCTGTTGAATACTCTGCTACTCCCTGTAACCAATGGTCCTCAGGGCCATTCCTGGCCTAAGGCAGGTATCTAGCCACTTCCAGACCCACTTTCTGATGCTCAAGTCACCTACCCTGAGCACAGCTCTGCACGCAGCATATTCTACTCGTAAGACAGACTGGTCAGCTCCTGGTTTCTTTCTGTTCTGATAATGCAAAAGCTATTCCCCTACCCACCAGACCTTCCAAGGCCTGGGATCCTGCCTCACTCTTGCAGGTTTTCTTCCTAAAGACCTGAAAAATACCTGGTGGTTGTGCCTCCACCGCCTGATGCTGGTTTCCTCCCTAGCTGGGAGGTATCCCTGTTCACCAGTGCTGCTCTGCTTACTTGATGGGACACTCTGCTACTTTTAGAATGTCTGCGGCTCAGAAATCATCCCAATACCCTATCAGACTCAAGTCTCCTCCCTTCTCTTCCCTGTCCCCAGCCACCCTCTGCCTGCATTCGAGGCTCCTCCCTGAGACCGTGTCCTGCACAGTGTCGATCCCTGCACCATGCACATGTTTGTGGACAGAGCGAGCTACTCCCTCACTTGATCACCAAGGCAGGCAAGAGCCACCATGTCTGACCAGAAACAAAGCCGGTGGCCAGAGTGTGACTGATGGAAATGGAAGGGTGTGACCACTCACAGTGAACTTCCAAAGTCCCCCGAAGTCATCACTTCTCTCAAAGCAGGTGGGCTCCAGGTTCTCATCCAAGCAGCACTTGATGGAGGACAGGCCACTCACACCAGCTCCAATCACTGCAACTCTCTTGGCCATGGGGTTGGAGGAAGGTCAAGCAGAGCTTCTTCAAGTGACGAGGTTGAAAGGGAGCCCTTGACACAGGAATTTTATAGTGCCTGAAATACTCTTTTTTCACCTTAGAGTGGAGGCAGAATCACAATTTGATTAAAAATGCAGACTCTAAAATCAGGCTGCTTTGGGCTGCCTCCTAGCTTCACACTGCTTGTTATCTGTGTGACCTTGGGCTAAGTGTTGCCTTCTCTGTGCCTTTTCTCATCTGTGAAATGGGGATGATGATGATAATGGTAAATGACACTCATAGGCTAATGCAGAGAGCGCCCGCTCCCTGTGGCTTTGAGGCTTAGGTGTGAGCCCTGGTGGACAAGGGGCTATCTCCACTTCCCATCCCTCGACCTGGGGCAGCACAGCTATCACTAGGCCAGTGCTCATATATGGGCTCCAGAATCGACCTGGCAGCCGAAGAGAACTGAGCCTCGTAGGACTGATGCACGTTGTGGCCTCTGTCACCACCCACTGTGGCATGCTCCTTAGTGCACCTCTGGGATTGCACAGGGCCTTGTGGCTGTGAGACTCAGTTATGCCCAGCTGAGCATCAGCCCAGGTGGCCAGGGGACCACCTTTACCAGTGCCACCCCAGCCCTGAGCAGCACAGATGAGGCCAGACTCCATTCGATGGGGTAGGCAGGTGGTAAGCACAGGATTTAGCCATGGAACTTCGTGCTGCAGGGGAAACTAACGCTGGGCAGGTCCTAATGGCCCCTTCTTGAGGGCTGCCTGTGAATGGAGCCTCCGCCACTGCTCCAAAGCCAGGGGAAGCCAGAGCCCCCTTCTCTTGGGCTCCTAGCTAGCGTCAGCTGGGGCTGATGGCAGGGGTTTCGGTCCCATTCCAGTGCTGTGCTAGTCTTGGGGGCTGTGGGGGCTCATGGTCTGACAAAGCTTGGTGGCTTTGATGGCCATAGGTATGACAGGAGCTGGGCTGTTCTATCCATGGTGACTGACAGAACTTGGCAGAACCCTGCAGTGTCTGACCCTAGGCCCAGTAACTGTGGACAGGGCATCAGGCCAACCCAGGGAGAGGCTTGTGGGACAGGCTTCTCTCTCTAGGTCTTGCCTCATCTTCTGAACAACACACCGACAGGGTATTTGGGTTACACCTGGGCCTGGATGGCTTAGAATTTCTGGAAAGACAGGCACCAACAAAGCCTGACCGGGAAGACAGAATACATATCTGATCTTCAATACCTGGATGATCCCACAAACGAACAAGCTTTGAGAGCTTCCAGAGAACCATGGCCTCACCTGGTACTCAGAATAAGGGGCTAGAAACTTACCAGGCAGTAACCAGTGTGGGGGAAATCACAGAGTTTTGATACTCTAAGAAACTTAACAAAGAGATGAAAGCAATTTAAAAAAAATTGAATTATTGAGCTGACAAATTACACTCAGTGAAGGTAAAAATGTGATAGAAGGTATCGATAGAAGGATAGAATAAACAGAAGAAAGAACTGGCTCAAAGACAGGTCATGGAAAATACACAGTTGAAGGAGAAAAAAGGAAAAAGTGACGAGTCATGAAGAAAGCTTATACCCTGGGCCGGCATTAAAAGAGCAAATACTGGGCTGGGGCGGGGGCTCAGTGCTAGCACGTGTGAGGCCCTGGGTTCGCTCCTCAGCACCGCATAAAAATAAATAAATAGAAATAAAGGCATTGTATCCATCTTCAACTAAAAAAAATCTTTTTAAAAAAGAGCAAATATGAAGGTTCCTGGGGTTCAGGGAGGACTTGGGAATGTCCTTCAGAAATGTCCTGTAGGAAGTTTATTCAAAGAAATATTCAGAGAAAGCTTCCCAAATCCAGAGAAGGATACAAATGTTCAAGAACAGGAAGGTCAAAGTCAACCAGTCAAATTTAACTCACCCAAGTTTACCCCAAGACATTTTATAATCAAGCCCTCTCAAGCAAAACCTAAAGAGAAGTTTCTCAAGACACATGGGGTGCCCCAGTTCATCTGACAGCTGGCTTCGCAGGAGAAACCTTGTAAGCCAGGAGCTAGTGGCATGATATTTTTGTAGTACTGAAGAAAAAAAAAAACAGAAATCCAAAACAAACCAAAAATAATGTAAAATAATAATACACTACTCGAGTATTCACTTAATCACCAACAAAGATTATCAGAGAGGGAAAAATAAAGAAAGGTACTACAAAAAAACTAGAAAACAAGTCACACAGTGGTTCTAGTACGACCTTACCTGTAAGTAATCACCATAAAGGGAAATGTATTAAATTCCTCAATTAAAAGACAAAGTGACCAGATGGACACAAAAATAAGACCCAACTCTGTTGCTTACAAGAAACTCACTTTCCCTCTGAGGACACTCATGGACAGACAGTGAAAGGATGCAATAAGATGTGCCGTGCAAGTGGAAGCTAAAAGAAGGAAGGAGCGGCCAGACCGATATCAGATAAACTAGACTGTAAATCAGTCAAAAGAGACGAAGTCATCACATAATGATAAAGAGGTCAATTCAGCATAAAGAAAAAACAATTCTAAATATATGTGCTCCTCATATCAGAGCACCCAGATTTATAAAACATGTATTAATAGACCTAGAGAGAGAGAGAGTCAGACAGACCGACAGACACACAGAGAGACGGACTCCAGAAGAACCATAGTTGAGGACTTTAACTCCCCCACTTTCATCAATGATCATCCAGATAGAAAATCAACAAAGAAATAGAGTCAAACTATCCTACACCAAATAGATCTAACAGACACCTAGAGACCACTCTATCCAACAGATGATGGATACACACTTTTTTCTCATCAGTGCATAGAACATTCTAGGGAGCAGATCACATGATAGGTCATAAAAAAGTCTCAAAAATAAAAAAAATGAGATCATATACAGTATTCTTTTGACCAAAATACAATAAAGCTAGAAATCAATAACAAGAAAAACTTTGGGAACTATACAAATACATGGAAATTACTTTAGCCACAGTCCCAGCTAAACATTTCTTGAAACAAATGAAAATGGAGATACAACATACCAAAACCTAGGAGATAACAGCAAAAGCAAAAGTTTTTAGCAATCAATGTCCACATCAAAAAAGTAGAAAGATCTTAAACAACCTATTGCTGCGTCTCAAAGAACTAGAAAAACAAGAACAAACTAACCCAAAATCAGTAGAAGGAAAGAAATAATAAAGATCAGAGCAGAAATGAATGAGTCAGACACTAAAAAGCAATACATAAGATTAATGAAACAAAGAGCTAGCTCTTCGAAGATAAACAAAATAGACAAACCCTCAGCTATAACTAAGAAGAGCAGAGAAAGGACTCAAAATCAGTGATGGAGAGGGAGACATTACAACCGACACCACAGAAATACAAAGATATTAGTGATTTTTAAGAACAACTATGTGCCAATAAATTTGATAATCTATAAGAAATAGATAAATTTCTAGGTAAAAATCTTACCAAGACTGAAACATGAATAAATAGAAAACATGAACAAACCAATACCAAGTAATGAGATGGTATCAGTAATACAAAGCTTCTCATCAAGGAGAAGCCCACAACCAGTTGGCTTCACTGCTGATTTTTTGTTTTTGGTACCAGATATTTAGCTCAGGAGTGTTTAACCACTGATGTACATCCCTGACCCATTTTTTTTTAAAAAAAATTTGAGACAGGATCTTTCTAAATTGCTTTGAGCCTCACTAAATTGCTGAGGCTGACTTTGAACTTGTGTTCCTCCTGCCTCAGCCTCCTGAGCTGCTGGGATGACAGGCATGTGCCACCGTACCCGGCTTTACTGATGAATTCCACCAAACATTTAAAGATGTAAAACAATAGAAGAAGAAAGAATTCTTCCAAAGACATTTGATGAGCCTGGGATTATCCTGACACCAAAATCTGACAAGGACGCAATAATAATGACCACCACTACCACCACCATCCCCCCAAAAAAAGAAAAAAAGCTCTAGGCCAGTATCCTTGATGACCATATATGCAAAAATCCTCCATAAAATTCTAGCAAACCAAATATGACAGCATATTTAAAAGATTATGCACCATGACCAAGTGGGATTAATCCCTGGAATGCAAGGATGGTTCATTATATTCAAATGTGATTATGGAAAATGGATCAATAAAATTCAACATCTTTTCATGATAAAAATGCTAAATGAATTAGGCACATAAGGAATGTACCTCTGCACAATAAAGACCATTTATAATAAGCCAACAGTTGACATTATATTGCATGGGGAAAAGATGAAAACTTTTCAAAATCTGAAACAAGACAAGGATGCCTGCTTTACCATCCTCTTCCACATAGTGCTGGAAGTCCTAGCCAGGGCAGTCAGTCAGAGAAAAAAACAAAGGGCATCCAAGTTGGAAAAAACGTCAAATTATCACTGTTTGCATAATTTGATTTTTTAAAAAAAATTTTAGTTGTCAGTGGACCTTTATTTTATTTATTTATATGTGCTGCTAAGGATTGAACCCAGGGCCTCACACATGCTAGGCAAGCACTCTACCACTGAGCCACAACCCCAGCCCCAGATGACATGATTTTATATACAGAAAACTCCAAAAAAACACAACCAAAAATGATTAGAACTAATAAATGAGTTCACCAAAGTTGTAAGATATAAAATCACCTACAAAAATCATTAGTGTTACTATTTTTCAATGACAGACTATCTGATACAGAAATCAAGAAAACCATCCAATGTACATAGCTGCAAAAAGAAATCAAATACCTAGGAATACATTTAACCAAAGAGGTAAAAAATCTCTATGATGAAAATTATAAAACATTAATGAAAAAAATTGAAGGGGACCTAAAAAAGTGGAAAGATATCTGATTTCAGGGATTGGAAGAGTCAATAGTTTTAAAATGTTTGTACTACCCAAGGTGATTTATAAATTCAATGAATTAAAATATTAAAATGCCGATGATTCCAGGTACTGTGGCACACACATGTAATCCCAGTGGCTTGGGATGTTGAAGCAGGAGAATGGCAAGTTCAAGGCCAACCTCAGCAACTTAGGGAGGCCCTAAGTAGTGAGACCCTGTCTAAAAATAAAAAAAATAAAAAGGGCTGGGGATGTGGCTCAGTGGTAAAGTGTCCTGGGTTCAATCCCCAATACCCAAAATTAAACAAACCACCAACCAGCCACTGCCCCAAACAATGGTGTTCTTCACAGGGCAGGAAAAAAGGCAATTCTAAATTTCTATGGAACCACACAAAACCTTGAAGTCAAAGCCATTTTGAGCCAAAAGAACCAAGCAGCATATAGAATACTACCTGACTTCAACATGTACTGGTCATCAACAGCATGGGATTGACATTAAAGCAAACATGTGGAAGAATGTAGAAGGTAATATGCAGCCTAGAAGTAAAGCCATGCTTTTATAGCCATCCAGTTTTCAACCAAGGGGCTATGAACACATACGGGAGGAAGGACAGTCCTTTCACTAAATAGTGCTGGGAAAATTAAGAGATCCACATGCAGAAGAGAGAAGCTAGACCCCCGTCTCATACCAGTTACTGAGATCGGTGTAAAATGGATTAACACTTCAGTGTGAGTAAGATCTGGCTATGAGGCTCCTAGAAAAAAAACCCCGGGGGGCGGTGCGGTATGCTTCAAGACATTGGCGCAGGCAAGGATTTTTTTACAAGACCCAAGAGCACAGGATATGAAAGCAAAACCAGACAAATGGTATTACATAAACCTAAAAACTGCACTTGGAAGGAAACAATCAACATAATGCAGAGACAACCTGCAGAGTGGGAGAAGACCTCTGTAATGTGTACATCTGACAAGGGGTTGATATCCAGAATGTGTAAGAGAATCTATAAGGAACTCCAAAAGCTCAGTAGCAAAAACACCCCCAAATGAACCAATTAAAAATGGGCAATAGACCTAAATAGACATTTCTCAAAAGAAGACATACAAATGACCAAGAGGTAGATGAACAAATGCTCAACATCACTAACTCTCAGGAAAATGCAAATCAAAATCACAATATCGCCTCACCCTACTCTTGAGATAGAATGGCTAAATATCCAAAAGACTAAAGACAGGGGCTGGGATTGTGGCTCAGAGGTAGAGCACTTGCCTAGCATGTGTGAGGCACTGAGTTCAATCCTCAGCACCACATAAGAATAAAATAAAGGTATTATGTCCACCTATAACTAACTATATATATGTATTACATATATATATATATATATATAATAGTTAATTATATATTTCAAGACTAAAGACAATACATCTGGTGAGAATGTGCACACTGTTGGGAATGTCAACCAGCATAGCTTTATGGAAAACAGTATGCAGTTCTTAAAAAAAATAAAGCTAAGTCTGCCATATGACCCAGCACTCCCACTGCAGGGCATACATCCAAAGAGAATGAGATCAGTACCTTGAAGAGACAGCCACACTCCCATGTTCTTCGGGGCACTATTGTGATAGCCAAGAAATGGAAACAAGGGTCCACCAACTGACAAATGGAAAGTGTGGCATATATACACAATGGGATACCTCTCCTCCACAAGAATAATGAAGTCCTTTTATTTGCAGGAGGGCGGATAGGAATGGAGATAATGATACAGAAAGACAAGTCTCACTCCTATGGACTGGGTAGGGATCCTTAACCCTGTGCAGAGGCAGGACTGATGGACATACTGGAGAACAGAACCCCCTGGAGAGCCATATGGGCCATTTTGGAGTCCAAGGTGAGGTCAAGTGGAAACGAGGAGGCTTGTGCTTGTCAGGGGCACTGGAGCAGGGGTGGCTGGGGTTCAGTGCAGCTTCTCTCCTCCCTCAGGTAACCAGTTATTCCAGTAACCCAGGTTCACGTCGTGATGAGGCTCTCAACACATCTAGTGGACTTAGTTGCAAGGGTTGTTTTTCCCTGCAATTTCCTTGGCCAGTTCAGAAAACACACAAGCAGTCATTGAGACCTCCACGTATTTAACTGCTTTACAAAATACTCTCATTGGCTTTTGCCTTTGAAGATAGGATACTTTTTGAGTTGGGATCTGGCTAAGTGTCCTCTGTGTGATTTTGTAGTCATGTGCCACTTGCCACAGTGGTGTCTGGCTTGGTAGTGGGGGGTGGGCGAGAGAGCAGATAGTCATCGAGCCACAGAGCAATGGGTGGGGGGGGGAAGCACGGGCATCCTCCTCAGCATAAGCAAAGGCTGCCCTGCTAAGGAGAGGCAGAGTCCACTCCACACATGGGTCTCTTTCTCTGAGGCCAGGAAGTGCACGTGATGTTGGTCAGAGAGCTTGAGGGGTCCTGTGACTTGCAGGACCTCTTTCCCTATGTTCAGGTTTGTGCTGACACTTGGCATGGGCCTGGGGAGTTTGCCCCTGTGGTCCTTGAACTTGCCTCCTCATCAGATCAGAAGCTCCAGGCACACACGCAATGTCTCTTCTGTATTATGGAGAGCAAGGAAAGCTCCTGGCCCACAGACCCTGAGACTCAACTGGTTCTGGCAGATTCATGGACTCGCAGTGAGAATCAGAGGGACTTCCTGGGGTTGTCTGTTACAAATTTATTGGTTGTTCTGCCCTTCATAAGGTTTCGATCTCCATAACCAGCTCATTATCTGTCGCGAAACTTACTCTTCTTTCAGACTCTTGGTTTATTTGGGAGAGCCAAGTAGGCTGCAAGGAGAGTAGACTTTTGAAGTCAGTAGGATGGGTCTGAACTTTGTCTCTGCTGCTGACTTGACATATAAACCTTTAAAAACTACAGAATCACTCTTACCTACATTATTTGTAAGATTGGAAAAATATCTAAGCTAAAGGACTGTGTATTAGACAAGGTGACATCATTTACACAAAAGTGCCTAGCATAAAATATTTACTCAGTGTTCATTATCATCTCTCTCCCTCTCTCCTTTCTCCCCAGAAAAGACAGCTCAGACAGAAGAAATTCATCAACACACTTTGGAAACAAAGAGACAAACACTGTGGATCCCTTTGGGTCCACCAGCTTCTAACAGGAAATAAATGGCCTCTACCAAAAAGAAACTGGATTTTCTTTTTTTTTTTTTGGGGGGGGTACCACGGATTGAACTCAGGGGCACTTGACCACTGAGCCACATCCCCAGCCCTATTTTATATTTATTTAGAGACAGGGTCTCACTGAGTTGCTTAGCACCTCACTTTTTGCTGAGGCTGGCTTTCAACTCATGATCCTCCTGCCTTAGCCTCCTGAACTGCTGGATTATAGGCATGAAACTGCTAGGCCCCTGGGTAAAAGTCTGGCACTGGCAGATCTCTGCTGTGCTCTGTCATTAACAACACACGCAAAAGTAGTCATTTATTGAATTGGTAAAGTGAGAAACACACTGAACTGAACAGTCAGGTGGCAAATGAATTCATTCAACAGGTGTGCCCAGGGTACCCAAGTGTAGGGCCCCAAACAAGTGGGACTCAGTGATTACATAAAAGCAATAAAGTCTTTTAAAACAACAAACAACAACAACAACAAAAAGCCACAGTGACGGCCCTCACGGGTGCAGAAAGGATTACAGTCAAACACAGCATGTGAAGGCCTGTGACAGCAGCATGCTCTGGGTACGAAGCTTGCAGGCCCTGGGATACAACAGGACTGGGCAGGAACATGTGTCTGTTAAAGGTTGACTAGAGAACTTACTGATGGCCAAAAAATTGGGGACTTGTATTTTTTAAAATTAACTCGTATTTACAAACTATACAGTTTTGAGTAGGGGCAGTCCTTTCAAAATATACTTTAGGTCAGTTTGGGAAGGTCACCAACAAACCTGAAATACAGAGGTCTGAGATCTGCTTGGCTTCTGCCTCTCACCAGCTGATGGGACCTGGCACTGAACAGCAGATGTCTGTGTGCCCTGGTTTTCACATTTGTAAAAAAACAATTTTCTCTTTATTCCTTTCCAGCTTGAAAGGATTGGGTTTTTGTGTGTGTGTGTGTGTGTCTGAAAACCAGGTAAATAGTTCCCCAAAATCTACCCAGAAACAAAATCGCACGTGAACTCCAAGGGAGGGAGCGCCGTGGTCTGGAGAGCCGCAGCGGGACCCTGTGCCCGGAGGCGGCTTGTCCTTTGGCGGAAAGCAGCCTTGCTTTTTGTTTTATTTTCATTTTTAAAAATTTAAAAATTTGTTCTCATTAGTTACACGTGAGAGTCGAGTGCATTTTGACACACTGTTCACAAATGGAGCACCACTTCCCTTGCTCCGGCTGGACCTGGTGCAGTCACAGGGGCGTGTCATCACAGGTGTGTACAGGTAATGATGTCCTCCCATTCCTGCTCCTTCCCTTCCCCGCCCCTCCCGTCCCTGATGCCCCTCGGCACCTTCCAAAGTTCCTCCCTTCTCCCCACCCCCCACTATGGATCAGCATCTGCTTATCAGAGAAGACACTTGGCCTTTGGGTTCTGCAGTCCTGCTTTCTGAACCGGACCTTGGGCCAGAAGGAATCTGCACCCCATACTACCCCCAGCTCTCGTCTTCTGGGACATGGAGAGGTGTGGGTGGTTCGCACACCGTGTCATGTGTGGGCTTTGGGATCTCATCAGCCGCGGTTCTCCTCCTGGGCACCGTGATTCCCCGCCGCCACCTGTGGAGGGTCTCGGTTTCCAGAGCCTGGCTCTGCTGTCCTTCCCAAGAGGACATCAGAGGCAAGCTGGACTCCGGCAGTCCGGGGCTCTGTTCTTCTCAGGACAACTTCTCCCCACCCCCAACGTGACCCTGGTCTCCCGACCCCTGCCCTGGGCTTCCCGACTTCCTAACTGTGCTGCTGGGACCTGCACCCGGAGGCTCCAGTCACCCTCCTCCCCAGTGAACGGGCTTGGCAAGAACGGCGTCCCCCGCAAACGCAGCTTCTGTGAACATCTCCCCTAAAAACAAACCCCGGACACTCACCTCGATCCAGGCAGCAGAGGCTCCGCGCCGAAGGCCCAAGAGCGTGTCCCTCTCCCCCTGTCTCTGAAGCCCAAGTTACTGGTCCTAAGAGGAGACCTAAGGCTGACTTTGACCACAGCCCTCTCTGCTCAAAGCCAAGCGACTGGCCTCTCAGGCTGGTGACAGCAGGAAGCGTTCGCTCTAAAAAGTTGGTGGGGACCGGAGTCCGGCCTGCGCGGTCCTGGGGGCGGGGCGACGGTGAGAGCGGCCTTGGGATTGGAGGGACGGGCGCCTCCTGCGGTCCCAGGCGCAGTGCCCGGGAGGCAGGCGCGCTGGGCCTCGGGCGCCGGCAGGGGGCGCCAGACAGCCCCCCGCCCAACCAACTGCGCACAAACTTCTCACCCTGACTCCTAACTTGGCCTCTTGGAGCATCGGGTGCGGTGGAAAAAGATAGAGCAATTTAGGTGACTGCATCAAGAGGCTCCGATCAGGTTGTTCCACGGCTGGCGCTTCCCGACTCCCTGAGTGCGGTTTTAAAATTGAGGATTCACCGGGAGTTCCAGCGGCATCATCCTTCAGATTGGGTCAGCAGAGGGAGCTGGTGAGGTGTGTCTGGGAAAGCCTAAGACAACCTTCAGACATCCACTCAGTCAAGAGGAACTGGAGGACCACAGTGGAGGTACCCCGCATTCCTGTTCTCTCCACCCAGTGCTGGGAACCTGGCATTGCAGACCGTCTTAGGTCTTGTGTCTGGGGACATTTTCCCACACAGTCCTCTAGAAGTTTCTGAATCAGGAGTCACAAATTGCAAAGAAGGCAGGAAGGCAAGAAGTGGGTCAGATAAAGTCTGACTGGAAGCAGCACCTGTGGATTTAGTTTAGATAAATGTTGCCAATCTCACAAGGCTTTAGGCTCAACAGAAGCTGCAGATCCAGAGGTTAATCTGTTGGTAACAAATTAATTTTTTTCTTTTGCAAAATATAAAGAGTTGAAACTGTTGAAGAACCTGTTTCATTAAGGAACAACAATGTATAAAAGAGGTTACCACCCACACATGCTTCCCCCCCACCCCCATGCTCTGCCCCCCACCGCTCTCCCCCGACCCCGATGGCTCTTGCCAAACCATCTGAAAATAATCTGGAAACATCGGTGTCATCCAGATGCTTCAGCCTGTGTCTCACAAGCAATTGGCACATGCCCTGCCAATCATATTGTCAGTTCCACACTCCATGTAAGAAAGTCTATATAAATTTAATATATAGTCCAACATATAGTCTACCTTAAAATTCCTCCACAAAATGCAGAATGTCCAAAGCGTCCTAGTGGTGTGCTGGAGTTGGCTTGTAGTGAGAGGATGTATACACCTCTTCCAACTCTGAGTTTGAGAATATCAAGAGACTTTGGTCACCGTGAGAAAACTTACACAATGAAAATTGGCAAATGGTCTGGTTGGGTGCCTGCACTCTGAGCCAGTCTTAAACATTTACCAGCACCCTCATCTTTTTTTTTTAGAAAAAACTGTGCACATTTAAAGTACACAATTTGATGAGTCTATTAGGACTGAATACAAACATGAAACCAAAAAGGTAATGAACAAAAAAGGTAATGAACGTAATCATCACCTTCAAAAGTTTCCTCTGTGTGTGTGTTGGGGGCGGGGGGGGGGTTAAGAATACCTAACAGGAGATCTTCCATCTTAATTGTTGAAGCACACAATACTGTATTATTAGTTACCTGTGTGTTCTATAGCTGATCTCCTGAGCTTTTTCATCTTTCATTTTGAAAGAGTCTGACCACTCTCCATTCCCTGCCACTCTCAGCCCCTGCCAACTGCCCTTCTCTCTGCTTCTATGAATTCAACTAGGTTAGATAGTTTATGTGAGTAGAATCATGCTGTGTCTGTCTGTGTGTGACTAGCCGATTTTGCATAGCATAATCTCCTCCCAGCTCATCCATGTCCTACTTAAGGCAGAATTTCCTTTTTTCAGGCTTAATAATGTTCTGTGGTGTGTATATTTCACATTTTCTTTAACCATTCATCTGTTGATGGCATTGGTTCACCATATTTAGCTATTGTGAACAATGCTACAAGGAAGGGGAGAGTGGAGGTGTGAGACCCTGGTTTCAGTTTTCCTGCATGTACACCCCAAAATGAGATTGGTGCATCATATACCATCATACTTTTGATTTTTTGAGGACTTTTCACACTGTTTTCCATAAGAACTCACCATTTTGTATTCCTACCAAGAGCATGGCCGTCTCCTCGTCCTTCCTGGTGTGTGCAGCTTTGTTTATGATAATAGCTATCCTGTCAGGTGTGGGGTGATAAATCCTTGTGGTTTTAATTGCATTACCTAACAATTAGTGGTGTTGAACACCTTTACCTCTTGGTCATTTGTGTGTTTTATTTGGAGAATGTTAGTCCTTTGCCAATTTTAGAATCAGTTATTTGGTTTTGACTTCTGACCTCTTCTCAGATATGTGGTTCGCGGTCTTTCTCCCTCCCACAGGATGCCTTTCCTTTGCAGTATGCAGGACGTGTACTGTGGTGGAGTTCCACTTGTCTGGCTTTGCTTTTGCTGCCTGTTCTTTTGGTACCTGTTATGGTTTGGAAGTGAGGTGTTTCCTAAAAGCTCCTGCTCATGCAGGAATGCTCAGAGGTGAAATGACTGGTCTGTGAGAGCTGTCACCTGATCAACCCGTCCTAGTTCGAATGGGCTGACTGGTGGTACCTGCAGACAGGTGGTGGTACCTGTAGACAGGTGGGGCATGGCTGAGGAGGTGGTCACTGGGGGCTGTCCTGAGGCTATGCCCAGCTTGGCTTCTGGAGGTGCATCTTCCCTGCGACCCTTCCCACCTGTGCTTCCTGACCCCACCATGAGCTGAGCAGCTCCTCTACTGGGTCCTTTCCCCATGTTTGCTGTTTTGCTTTGGGCCCAGAGCAATGGAGTCAGCCATCTATGGACTGAGACCTCTGAAACCATGAGCCTCAGATAAACGTATCCTCCTCTAACTCATTCTTCTCAGGTATTTTGGTTACAGCGATGCCAAAGTTGGCTAATACAGTGTCATAGCCCAAATTTCATTGCCAAGACCAATGTCAAGAAGGATATAATGAGAAGTTGGCTGTTTGCATGTAGATTGCTTTGGGAAGTGTGGATATTTTAGCAATAGTAAGTCTTCTAACCCATGTTTACATTTAATTATTTAACCTGTTTTAGTCGATGTTTCTATATGGTGTAAGATAAAGGCATTCTTTTGCATGAGGATTTCCAGTTTCTTGGCCGTATTTATTAAAGAGGCTCCTTCCTGTTGTATATGCTTGGCAATCTTATCAGACGACCATGTGTTTTTGGGTTTGTTTTGGGAACTGCATCCTGTTCTGTTGGTCTCTATGTCTGCCTTTATGCCACCACCACATTGTTTTAATTACTAGAGTGTCATAGTATCATTTTAAACCAGGAAGTGTGATATCTACAGTTTCCTTCTTTCTCAAGATTGCCTTGGCTATTTGCGGTGTTTTGTGGTTCCATGAGAATTCTAGATTGTTTTTCTTTTCTATCTCTCTAATCCAGGAAGAGTGTCTCACTGTTAGGTAGTAGTTTAATAATGAGAAGTGAAACATGAACCAATAGCACAGCAAGGCGCAGAGTTTCTCTGAAATGCCTTTTTTTTTTTTTTTTTACACATTTGACAGGCAAAGGCTGCAGAAGGTGGACTCTGGTTCTCCTGGTGAACACCAGACAGTTATCAGTTTGGAAGCAGAAAAGTTTCCTGGTCGTTCTCTGCTTGGAGACCTGTACTCTGTCTGGAGAGTGTGCTTATTAACCTACAATAAAATTTGCTTGCTTGATTTTCATGGGACACAAGAACTGAGGTCTGAATGCTCAGCTCCCACTCTTCTGTGACACCCAACGTGGTGCCTAGACTCAGACTGACAGCGCCCTCTGCAACAAGGTGCTTGCAGTTCACCTGTTCACCTCCAGGTTTTGGCTGAGGCTCCGCCCAGCTTGGCCTCTGTTGCCTTCCTTTGGCCTTGGACTTCTCTGTGAACTCTTTCCTCTGCCGGCATTCCCTCCGTGTGTCACACCTATGTTCTGCCTGCCCTTATCATCTTGGTGCATTTACTCAACTTTATGGCAGTCAGTGACCACATTGGCACCTTGTGTTTTCCACTCACAAACTTAGGCTCTCTTTACTCTCTAGCTCCTTTTATTTTCCCCTTTTGATTTTTTTTCTGGCATCTTTCTTCCCACTGCTGCGCTGAATAGAAGTGGCAAGAGTGGGCACCTTGTCCTGTTCCCTAGGTTAGAGGGATAGCTTTCAGCTCTGCACCATTGCGTACTCTCCCATGGGCTGTCTCAATATGGCCTTTGGTAAGTTGAATTAAATTCCTTCTACACTTAGTTTTTGGGAGTTTGTTTTCTTTTAGTCAGAAAAAGGTGTTAAATTTTTTAAAAGCATGTCCTCCGTCTATTGAGATGATTCTATGATTTTTATCCTTCAGAGTTAGAGAATGATCCAGGAGAAAGGGGACATGTAGTGTTTTACCTTAATTGATTCTTTATGTTGAGCCTGAGAATGGAGTAAAGTTTATAGATTGCATTTGGCTGTGTGGTCTCTCTAGTCTTCCTTATTCTGCCACAGTTCTCCAGCTTCCAGAGAGTCCAGTCTAAGAGTGGTCAGTATATTCCAGTTTGATAGTCCTGGAACTATTCTCCAATAGCCTTTTCACTAAAGTCCTTATTTCTGCTTGTTCCCCTGTAATTCATTCTCCAGAATGATCTAAGTTGTAAAGTAGAGCTCAGCCCTCTGACATATAAGACGTTGAGTGAAGGGATCTGTTCTCAGAGTTAGAGAATGATCCAGTAGAAAGGGGGCAGTCTGCTTGAGGGGACAATTATCTGAGCAAAGTTCTTGGGAAGTGTGGAAGGATGGGATCCATAGCCCAAGTGCAGGGATGGGGCTTGGGGACACAGGTGGCCTGAACTTACTATCAGGAGTGTATGGGCACAGCAGCAGGTGGACCCAGAGATGTGGAGGTGGAAATCTCTTGATCTTCTCTGCTAACTGAGAGTGGGGTTGGAGGGAGTGGTATAGGTGTGTGGGGAGAGGAGAGAGACCTGGGAGTGAAGGGATTAGGGGAACCTGGCAGGATTTGGGGCAGCAGGGTAGACTGGAGTCCAGGAGTGACCAGTTAGGGTGCTGAGTGCTTTTCTTCTACCTAAGGGCAGATGCTCAGAAGCTGGAAAGGTGGATTTTGACCAGAGCTGGAGTTCTGACATGCAAATATGAATGAATGAAAGGGGACAATGGAGTTGGGAGAGTAAGTGGATTTGACATTAGCTGAACTGAGGGTGATCTCTCTGAGACAGCTGACCCCATCCTCAGCTCCAGGCCTAGGTGTTTGGGTCTCAGGTGAGTCCCAGCTCCCTTGCAAATGATTGCCTTAGGAGGAGACACCGAAGCTACTGAGGATGTAAGATGCAAGGAGAGATTCACTGGAGACTTCAGTGTGTGTGTGTGTGTGTGTGTGTGTGTGTGTGTGTGTGTGTGTAAAAGCTGAGCTGATGTAACAAAATAAATAATACAATGGCTCAAATAAGATAAAAGTTCCTTCTGTCGTGCAACAGCTTGACTAGTCTAGGGCCATAAAGCTACTTTGCGACCTGGGCTGTTCAGGAACCTTGTTCCTTCTACTTGGGTTGCTCTGTCATTTTTCAGGACTTTGTCCTTTTCTGCATGATTAACACTGGATTGCTGCCATGACCATGATGTAGCTCACACAGAAGAGAAAGCAAGGGCTATGTTATGTATCTTATTTCTATTCACATTCCCTTTGCAAGACTGGGGCCATGTGATCCTATTAGTGCAAAGGAGGCTGGGAAATGCAGTCACTAGCGAGGTGGCACGTGACCAGGAGGAAGGGATGAACACACCTTTGGATACCTGGAAAAGCTCTAGAAGTTCTTTTTCTGTCTTCTGAGGATTGTGGTCTGGGATTTTGGAAGCTGGCCTCTTATGCTGAGCATGGGGCTGCTCCAGGGATAAGGGCAGACCCATGGAATCATGGAAGCCACTGGTTAAGTCAACATGAAGCTCTGTGAGGCAGGAGGTACTGGGGCTGCCATGCTGTGAAGGGAACACTGGCTTGGGAAAGGCCATGGCTTGGTCCAGGTCACACAGGTAGCAGTGGCAGAGCGAGTGATCCTGAGCTCTGGGCCTGGTGCTCTAGCCCCTCCCCAGGGGGCATACCAAGAGGTCCAGAGCACTGGTGTGCAAGGAGGTAGGTTCAGTGCCAAAGGCTGGTCAGCGGGGGTACTATTTGTAGACGTTAAAAAGAGCTTCAGAAAATATAAAATTATCCTTGGAGATAAAATGCCTTCTGATTTAAAGTGTGTGCAAGAAAGTCTGCGAAGCCAAGGTGTTCTCTACATTTCTCTTTTGATAGATTTCTGGGCCATAAGTGATTTAGTTGTGTTTTTTCTTTCTGGGATTATTTATTTAAATTTAAAATCCGAATGCCATGTTTTTGCAGCACTGTGGAGTGAACCAGGCCTTGTGCCTGTGGGGCAAGTGCTCTACCACTGCACTACACCCTCAGGCCTGAGGCTGCTCTCCAGTATGACAAAATGGGGTGGTTTCTAGGCTGGGAATTCGATTCTCTCAGGTCTGCTTTATACTTTGACCCTAAAGTAGGCCTAGTATAGTCATAGTCCAGAAAAGGGAGGGGAAACAGGGGAAGGATGTATGTGGTGTGCACAGACAGGGAGCCGTGACATCTGGGATACGGCAGGAAAGAGTGCACTGAGAGACGGGGGTTCACACACGCCCACTGAGCAGGAAATGAGAGAAACACAGTGCTCCTGAGGACTCTTCTGAGGTCACTGCTAAGTATTCTGAAGTAATTTGTCTTCAGTGACAGAGAGCCCTGGATGTGAGTCCTGGAGGCTGTCGTCCCCCTGGTACCTGTTTACCTGGACAAATCAGCTGACAGCTTTTTGTCTGAATTTTCTTACTTATTAAGTTTTGTGAGATACTTGCCTCCCCAACCCCATAATTATTATCGTGAGGACTAAAGGGGGGAATGGACGGTACTTATTAATTTTAACTATGGCTTAGGATGTGCAACATTACAATTACCCCTGTATAGCATGCTTTTTTTTTAGTGCTGTTGAAATAAATGAAGACAGACCTGGCTAAGCAAGATGTTCGGCCACTGCCCCTAGTGTCTGGCATAGATTCAAAGGCGGGCAGAGGAGTTTTCATAATGAAGAACAGAGCAGGCTTCTGGTGTCCCCTTCTGGAGGTAGCTGGCATGGGGTGGCTCAGCAGAAGTGAGACAGCACTTGGAACTGGTGTGGGGAGCTTACCGGGTCTTGTTTGGTGCTCCTGCGCTGGAAGTGAAGCCAGAATCAGACAGGCAGTCAGTGGAGATAGGTAAATGGAGTCAGGTCGGATCGAGGAGGCCAATTTTGAGTGAGTCTGGGAAGTTGGAGACTGTCCCCTGAGGGATTAAAATGTTAATCCCTTGAGACCCCTTCCTCCACCCTTATCAAGAGCCTGCCCCTGCCCCAACCTGCTTCCAAGGTAACCTGTCCCAGGAATAGCCCCTCCCTATAGGGAGCTATAAGGTTGCTAATGTGTCCTGCTCCATCCTGCCCTACCCCTTCAGCCCACCTGTCTCCCACCTTTTGGTCATCCTGAGGTGAGGTTTGTCATCCAAGCCCATTAATGAGGCCAAGGGAAGGCAAAGCCTTCTCTGACCAGCATCACATGCTCGTCAGCTGTAGCCCTGGGGTGGACAGGCTGGGTTAGCAAAGCACTGACTGGCTCTTTGCTTTTGCTCCTCTTTTTCTGTCCCTGCTAGCTCTCATTCCTAGGCTGCTTGGCTGAGTTCTTTTTCTAATGGATTCCAGTGGGATTTGGTTGCAAAGGCAGTGCCCTTTGCATAAAAAAGAACAAAAGACCACTCAAGACCAGTTTCTAGGGTTCTTTCTTTGTCTTTATTCAGCCACATAAACGCATCCTTTGGGTGCAAAGCAGTCTTTTGTGAGGTGGGCCTGGGCTCTTGGGTGAGGTCTTTGGGAACAGATTTTGCTGGACAGCTCTGGCTCTAGGTGTGCTGCCCAGGATAGCTCTCTTCCTAAAATGTTTCAGGACTTCCCAGAGCCTTCAGGCGCACAGAAGTCTTGGGCATCACCCTCTAGCTTTAGACATAACAGGTGGGAGAGGCTCGGGAGTATCAAAGCCTCCCCTGGAGCCAGTTGGGGAGGAGGGTGGTGGCCTTCAGCATGTAACTGTGGCTTCTAACTGTGAAGGCAGTGTCACTGTAAGGGAGGGGTCAAAAGCTGTAATCTACTCTATGCGTCGGAAGAGCCTTTTGGAAGATCTTTTCCTTATAGAAAAATCAGGAAAATAGCAACAAGGAAAGCCAGCAAACTAATGAGTTTAAACAGACTTTCAAAGGAAGACGGGGATTCTCGTGCAGTTCGAGTTTTGGTGGCCTTGAGGGTTCGGTCCCACTGTGTCAGGATGGTGTTTCTGGCTCCTTGCCATTTTCCTGGGCCTGTCAGGCGGAACTGGTATGGTGAGCAGGGACCAAAGAAGATGGCCAAGGCCAGGCGTGGGTCGGTCAGGAGCAGAGAGAAGAGGTTGGGCTTTGCATTGATATAGGTCAGGAGCTCGTCCACGTATTCAATGTAATCCGAATGTAAAGGCTTGCAGAAGTGCAAACCGAACCTTTGTAAAAGGAAGATGGTGGTGGGGGGAGACAAAAAGACAACAGGATAATAATCTTAGAACACAGCTGCCGCCTCCTTCTGCCTCTTTAGACTCAGCTATCACTGCATTTGCCTGGTGGGAAGAGCCAGGACACTGTGGGTGGAGTCTTCGCAGTGCTGGTTCTGAGCCAGCAGCTTATTCTGCAAGGGCCTGCTGGCTTGCACCCCGGGGCTGAGGCTCCTCTTTCCTTGGCCAGCTCTTCTACTGACCCCACCCCGCGAGTCTCCGATACTCCAGAAGCTCCCCTCTTTTCCCCAGTGTAACTGCACCTCTCTGCTCTAGTTTCCCTGTGATTCAGAAAACGGGCCTATGTGGTGCACTCACCCACTGGGCTTCTTCTGTTTCCTTTTCTCCACTTCCTCTATCCTGACGCTAGGTGGCGGCAATGTATGCAGACCTGTGGATAGACAGGACCGTGCAGTTTGACTTTGGTGCCCACTTGTGGACAGGGGAGCTTTACTCCCTCGTCCTTCATGTCCAGTGCCCTGCAACTCATCAGGTCTGGAGAAAACGTCCTCTGCCTGAGCTGATGCTGTGCTCCTGGCAATTCTGTCACCCTCAGAAAGCACAGGCACCCCTTCATCTCACTACTTAATGCAGCAGAACATCACAGTTGGTACAGACTTGTCACTCTGTTGGCCAAACTTTTACATTTTAATTGAACCTGTCAATGCAGTCAAAATAACAGGAAGATGGAGTTTATATTTTTGATACCTAGTGTATCATTTGTGCTGGTAAATGGTCCAAGTCACCCTGACAGGTAATCCAGGGAACTATAGAATGGATCCTGCTTTTAAAGATGCTGTCATTTTAAATGTCAGCTGGTAATGGTTTCAAAACCTCCAGTGTCCAAAGTCACCTGCCCTGCTGCTTCCCACACTCACCTTTCAGGACTTGGACCACCCATCGAGCTTGTACCTCTCCTGTGGGTATCATGGAGCCGAAGGGCTTGATGAGGCCAATCACAGCCAGGGTTGGCTTTTGCAGGTGCGCAGGGAAGATAAACTTGTACAGAGATGCCTGTTCACCTTCAACTTTCACAACAGATTCATCGAGGAAGGGGAAAGCAAAGGTGTACCCAGTGGCAAAGACGATGATGTCAACGGGCTCCTCCTTTGGGGTGTTGCTGAAGAGCACGGAGTTTTCCTTCACCTCTTTTATGCTGGGCTTGATCTGCACCTTGCCAGTGATGATGCAGCCCGGGAGGTCGTCGTTGATCACGGGCTCTCTTAACTGCACCCTGCACCAAAGCACAGGCAGGGGAGAGTGCTGACCAAACAGCTTAGCCTCCCTCCTCCTCCCCTAACTCTCCAGTTGGGGCCTCTCCCGGGCTGGACAAGAGGTGCCAGTCTTGGGGGAAGCTCCCTCGGTGGGAGGGGATTCAGGGATGTCCAAGGCTGACAACTGATTAGAGTTTGGGAGCCTGTGAGGAGCCAGTGCGTTCCCAGCCCCTTTACCCTCACTGTCTTCAGTGTTCAGCAATCACCTGTCATCTAGAGATCTCCCAGTGCTGCAGGGCTGGGAGGGGAGCCTCTGTATCCTGGGAACACTGCTGGAAGCTCTAGCCAGTCCCTTCTCTTCCAGAAAGCAGTTGTGTAAGGAAAACCCATGTGTTCAAAGGAACCAGGCGAGAGCCATCTTCTATGGCTGTATCTCTGAGATCGTAAGATGAGCAGTTTGTGAGTTGCTCTTGCATAAGCTGTTTTGGCTTATGGTGAATGCACAGGACGAGATGGTGTGGTGAAATGGAGGCAAATGATGGTAATAAGGGTGGTTCCTTGTCCAACTGCTTCTAACAAAGCTTGGGCAAACCATTTAGGACCTATAGGCTTTCTTCTATTCACCAACACGTGGGACACTTACACTTGCCATCCTTAAGTCATTGGGTAGAATGAAGAACATATGGCAAAGGACAACCTGCATTGAAGCGAGGAGATACCATAGCTCTATGTATGTACTATGGACAGAGTTTGTGGTGGAAGGAGTCCCAGCCCCTGAGATGCCTGGAGGCAGGGAGTGGAGATAAGAAATGGGTGGTGGTGGTGGTGGGGACAATAGAGAGAAGGGCATGTTGAAAGCCCAGGCCCTGGCTGCAGGCCCCCAGTGGTGACTGGGACCACCCATTCATGTTGGTCCAGACTGAGGTCTGGAGGGAGACCAGACAGGATCTCCAGCTGCAGTGTCAGCTGGTAGTGGCTTTTCACCCTGTAAAACTACTGAAGGCAGAAGAAAGACTTTTGGTTCTTGCTGGGGGATAAGTTGTAGGTTGTAAATGAAGAGACAGACCAACATCACGGTCATCTCTGCCATGAGAGAGGCAAGGAAGGGCAGCCAAAGGATTCCATTTTTCCAGCATAATGAAGCAAAGCAAGTATGTTGTTTTGTGAACAAAGTCCGTTTGCTGCTGTGGAGGCCCATGTAGCTTGCTGAGGCCCCAGCGCCCACTCGCTGCTCAATCAGTGCAAGTGACTGTATTTTGCTAAGCCTCCATTTCTCACAGTAATGAGGAGATGATGATAACTCCTACCTCAAAGAGCTGTTCACAGTCCACCATTCACCCACCGATCACTTAGGAGCTACTATTATCAAGGGGAATCAAATGCAGTTTTGGTTTGTTGTCGTGTTGCTGTGACCTTGCCTGGCTTGCATATGCCACTCAGAGCCCATCTCCCTGATAGCCCTGGACAGATAGATTATATCTGTCTTATATCTTACCTGTCGTCTGGTGCTAAGCCATAATTCACATGATCGAACCAGCTGTTCATCTTTCTTGCCAGCAACCAACTCACAATTGGAGTTGGGAGAGCATTTCTGAACATGTTGTGAAATCGTGTTGTGAACACCATGTCCATCGGGTTCCCTGAGTCCGAGATTCTGCTCATCACCCATGCCCCTCCAGTGGTGCTGAGGAACACCTGGAAGCAATCAGAGATTCGAGATGGGTCATGACCTGAAAGGCACCATGTGTCTGTCACCCTCAAAATGCAAACCTAAGGAGATAGTCTTGGCTCTTCTAACCACTCTTTCATTATAAGTTATAACTATAAGTTATTATAAGTTATTCTAATGGGATAATTTTGGAAAATGTAGTGTATTAAAGCATTATTGTCTGCCAGGCTTGAGATACCTGGGGACCTCGGCGTGTCACATGGGAAGATACTGGGCAGGGATCGCAGGTACCTGCACTAATCCCACTTGTTTGCAATGAGAACAGGCTGTGGAAGCCATCAGGGCTGTCTGCAAAGGTAATTTCTCCACACACTACTGGTTTAACTGGCAGTAAAATTCAGTAATACAATCAGTCTTTTTTTTTTTTTTATCAGATTGGCTGGCTGAGTTTACCACCCAGTTCACTAAGCTCGTTGTTATATTGGTACCTATAGGACAAGTAATTTCCTGTGTAATTGTTCAAAACACACACACACACAATTGGTTAACTCATCCTTTACTTTGTTAGTACAAGACAACTGATTCAACAGTGCTCGTCTCCCACCTGACGGGGCACGAGGGCCACAGCCACAGCGCCAGTGCTTTTGTCTGACTTTATGACACAGAGTGTGGCGTCTGGCACTGCACATGGCCGGCGAGAGCTGTAGGCCAGGGCTGCTCTGACGGCTTGTGCACGACCCTGCCTCTGACATGACGCCGAATTTATTGACTTGGCAGAGTCTCCCAATCAGCAGAGGGGACCTTTCAGTGGATGTGAATTGTGACCCAAGCTAAGGGGGGTTTCTTTGCTGATGATAAGATGTATGCCAAAGCATGTTTTCTGATTAAAGAAACTTCCAGATGGTCAGTGACACAGAAATAACCCTACGTCACACCCACACCAGGTGGGCCTGGGGGATGGTCCTTTTCCTTTCTTCAGATAATTCACCCTAAGCGCCTTCAAATCAATCAATCCATCTGTCAGCCAGCGAATCGGTCATCAAGCCCTTGGCCTCCTCTCATGCATGCAGGGGGACCAGTGGCCCCACTGCAGTGGCTTGTTTTGGTGATGAGGTGGCCACGCAGTGGAAGGCGTTTAGTGCAGTGCTTGGCAGAGTTTCCCAATCAGCAGTTACAATTTCTGCAGTCACCATCTCCTAACTGTGACATTTCCACTGCAGTGGGCCCACTGGGGGAGGGGCATGGGCCCCCATGGGGGAGTGGCAACGAGTAAGGAAAGATGGGGCAGGTGGGAGACCTTAGCCAGAAACAGTTGCCGGGATCTTCTGACTTCGGGACTGGATGGAGAAGAGGTGTGTCCCAGAGCTCTTGCTGGTTGACTGGGAAATGACACGTGTAACAGGTCAGAGAAGCTGGTTTTGGAGGAGAGAAGACAACTGGATTTCACAGTAAAATTCATGAACACTCAATACAAACTATGAACACTGAATAAAAGTCTATTGTGTGTTAGGCTTTTGTGCTCCCTGAACATCTGTCACGGTGTCAAACGCAGCCTGAGACACGCCTCCTATGACAAAGCTCTTCACTAAGACACATCAAGAGCGGTACCTTCTTTGCCAGGTGGCTGGCCTCCACAGCAATGTCTGTGCCGGAATTTCCCATTCCAACCACAAGGACTCTCTTATCCTTAAACATGTCTGGATATTTATACTGTCGGCTATGAAAGTACTGGCCTTTAAAAGTATGTATACCTAGAGATAAAACAAGGTCAAATAGAAGATTTATAGGGTCAGTGAATAAAGTACTAATAATATTTTTCGGTTGATAGCACCCTTTTGACAGATAATTCAGGTTATTTTTACTAATGCATTCAAGTTTGAGGAAATCTGAAATACAAATTCAATACTTTGTAAAATATCGTCAGGGAATGACTCCATGTTATTAGACGGGCCGTGAGCTGTACCTACAAGATGGTCAACTCCTGAGCTGCAGCATTAGGGCAGGAGTCCTTACGTTTAAGGGCTGTTGGAAGTCAGCGGATGATGTTCTGTTCACTAATACCCAACTCTTCCACGCTGCATAGCTTTTCACCTCCAAAGGACAGGAGTAGAGAATCTAAAGGGAACTGTGAACCAGTGCCTCTACTGGGGGACATGGGCTGTGTGCCTGCCGCTGTGTGCCTGCCACTGTGCTAGACGAAATGGGGAAATAAGACAAAATCACCAAGATCCATGTGAGCTTGGGAAGTTCACTAGTGGTTCACCTCGGTGACTGACAGTAACTGGGCCTGAGTTTGCTGAGTCATCCAGAGAAAACTGGGTTGTGGCCGACACCAGGATTTTGGGGCTAGCTCTATCTCAGGCAGTCAGTGCCAGACTAAACTTATTGAGACATCCAAGGCAAAGGGAGACTCTTTGAAAATTCTCTCAAGGCCATGTTTCACAATCAGAAGTAATTTGAACTGAACAAAGAACCAGTTGATAAGATACTGAGATTCTCCTGGGGGATAAAGGTATCTGCTTGTGAGTAGTGGCCTTGTCAAGACCAGGTGACCCTGAATCCTTAGGATTCTAGCTTGAATCCTGGTTAAAACCTGACCACAGTCCAAAGCTTACAGAATATAGCCTGGATGCAAACAAGTTCAAATATTAACTCAGTACAAAAACCCAACATGAACCCCTGAGAAGGGAGAGCTGAAGTCTTTGGGTTACCTTAGATTCTCCCCGGAGTAGGCTATTCATATGGCTGAGTTGCTTTCTTACCTCAACGTGGATAGAGGGGGAACTTATATTGGGTGAATGTGGCTGTGTTAGTGAATACCAGACTATATATAGCTGAGTGAATAAAAATAAGTCATTTGGGGGAAATTCTGCATTTATTTTAATTTTGATACCTATTATTTCCACTAAGACTTTTTGGAATACCTCCTTTGGAGTTTCCTCCAGAACTGGTGACACATTTTTTGTTAGGGTTCACAACCACCCCAGGGTGTATGTGCAGACCAGGGCGCCTGCTGTTAGGAAGGAAGGGGGCGGTAGAGATTGGGGGGCTGCATTTCAATCCAGATCACAGACTCCTGGTGCTCAAAGGCTCTGTGACAGCCCTTAGCTGGGGATTTCAGATTGGTAGTGGCTGGTTAAGTCTCACAGAGCCTCCACATGGGATTGGGTGGGGTGATCCACGGTCCTCCGTTTATGGAGGAAAGAAGCCGTGGGAGGTAAGAGACGGTAAGCTCTAGTTAGTTATGTCGCTTAGAATTCATGCCTTCTGGGTCCCAAGCTCATCCTGTTCAAACTGAGCACATTCGGCCTCTGTGCGGGCAGGGCGTGCTTTATCCTACTCTGACAGGACTCCTGAGGAGGCTTCTAGGGCAGATCTAAGACCATGGGAGGCACACGACTTCACTGAACATGTGTATTGGTATCCCTCCAGGTCATACATAGACTAATTCCTCCACTGTCTTCATACCTTCAATGCAGACCACATGTGGTCGGGTCCTCGTCTATAATGCTAGCACCTTGTGTAATTCACCAAAGGTGATGAATCAGTCCAGTTTCCCCTGTGCTGTGGAATTCTGGATTCTCTGGATAACCTTAAGCCAGGCACTCTTTCCTGAGAGATCAGAGGAGTGGCTGGTTGGGGCTTTGCTCTGCAGGTGAGAACTCGCAGGTGTTCGTCTTGTGGATGGAGAGCATCCATAATTGGGTGTGTTAGAGCAAAGCCTGTTGGACACTCAGACCCTGCAACCTGAAGCACCATTTCCTGCCTGGGAAGAAGACTGAACTTGTTCTTTTAATCCAGTGATTCTGTTCTATGGCAGTTTTCAGAATATGCATTATCCTCATTGGACCTGACTTGAGAAGTCTCTGGGGAAGATTCAGAACCATTGGAAGAATATTATTGTTTAAGACGAGTCTTGGGATTACTCCAGACCATATTGAGATGACTTCGACTGAGTTTTAACATTTTTTAAAGAAATATTATTTTAGTTGTCGATGGACTTTTATTTTAATCATTTATTTATATGCAGTGCTGAGAATCGAACCCAGTGCCTCACACATGTGACACAAGCACTCCACCACCGAGCCAGAACCCCAGCCCAGGAGTTTTAACATCTTAAATGCTTACTGCAGGTGAAATAAACCAAACTATTGTGTTTTCTATTCCCTTCAGTTGAAGTCCAATTGAAATTTGGCACAGATTGACATGAATTATGATTGCAAAAGCTAAATAAAGAAAGTAAGACCCAAAGGTGTCTGGACTTGTCTCCCCAGGTTCCTTTCTCTGTTGACTATTTATTGATCCACTTCCATAAACCCCTAATCTAGCCAATTGCTGTGGCTCATATAAAACAAACAAAAAATGGAATTGCTCTTTCCTCTGTTCACAGGTTGACCTCTGTGGCCTCTAAGCTCAGCTCTGGCACTGTGCAGATGCTGCTGAGGTGAGCAGCTTGTTCAAGTGGCCCATGTTGCCGGGTGTCACTTAAGGAGGAACAGGGAACCTGAGGGACAGAAAGCTGCTCACTAAGTTACCCGTCATTCTCTTCCATACTCATTGGTTGTTTGAAGACATGGGCTAGTTAGAAGAAGTGCCAATCACGAAAACTGTTCCCTCACAGGTGTTTACTGGAGGAGCCATAGGGGTGCATTCCCAGACCAATCAAGGATCAGCATGGGTCCCAGGAAACCATTTAAGGCCATATGCAGAACGCGCGCTGTGTACCTGGAAAGGAGTCCAGTGGCAAATGCGGGGTGGTGAGATAACCAGAGCAGACCATGACCGCATCAAAGGTGGCCGAGCTTTGCTTCCCTTCATGCATTGTGACCACTTCCCACTGGCCAGAGACGTCAAAATCTGGGCGTTTTGTCACACTGCAGACTGTGGTCTGAAAAAAGAATCAGAGACGTGATTAGCAGTTGTCAAGGGGCCCTTAGTGACTTGCTGGCTAATGTGCCAGTGGACATTTCAAAAGTTCTAGAACAAAGACCAAACATAATTAATAAGCACCTCATTCAAATCAAATCAGGCTCTCAGACTAACCATGATTTCTTGGCTGGAAATACTCTAAGCTTGGGGTTGTGGAGGGGTAGCCAGAGATTTTAAGGGACTTGCTCCAATTCTCACAGCAAGTGATAGAACAAAGGTTATATGGAAGGTATCAGATGTCTCTTGGTTTTTGTTTCTGTGGTGCAATGTTCTGTGTCACAGAGCCCTAACAACAGTTCCTTTAATAGAATTATGGATGTATCCTTGAAGACATAGTTTGGTCCCAAGTATCTTAGATTATGGAAAGTTCTATAGAATATGTTGCTGAAATTTTTCCTGACCTAGAGAGCTTTTGAAAATTGCTAAGCTTATGGCCTGAACATTTGGGAGTAGTATAAATTCAAATAGCTTATTTTTTGTTCTCATTGAGTACATACATGTATGTGAGTATTAGAACTCAGGAAGTTTATTTATTTACTTGCAGTACCAGGGACTGAACGCAGAGTCTTGTGCATGCTAGGCAACTGACTTTGCCTTCGGCCCCAGGAAATATATTTATAGTAAACCTAATATAAGTCAGATTTAAAAGCAAAAACAAAAAATGCACTAACAAAGATACTTTGTTTTTTATTCTATTCAATTTTCAAGGAAGATGGGCTTCCCAGGTCTTCCTAGGTTCATATTATTCAATATGCCTATTGAGTTTCTACGTTTGTATCGTCAACTCTGTCTTTTAGAAAAGGTGTCTTTGAGCTTGCCAGTTCAGCTCTTCTTTACAGAATCCAGAGCTGTTCTATAGAGAAGTAATAGGAAATAGGCAGGAGAACACTTTCTGACCACTAACTGAAGTTTGTGTCTTACCTTGAATTGAATGCATTCCAGAAGGTTGAACTGGTTTGCATACATTTTGAGATATTGCAGGAAATGAGAATTTGGCACATAGTTTGGATAATCTTCTGGGAAGGGAAAATCCGAGTAACAAGACATCTCCTTGCTGCTGTTGGAAACCACAGACTTGTAGAGGCTGGCTCTACCCTCTTCAACATGTTCCTGTAGAAACAGTGCTCATGGGTGAGCAGGCATGTGTGCGTGCACACAGACACACACATTCACAATGGATGTAAACCTTTTAGAAATCTCAACAGTGACCAAGCTTAAGGTGATCCAGATGACGCATGATGCCTGCCACCTTTCTAGTAGGATTTGCTGTTCTGCATCTAGGAGATGACATTCGTCCCCAGTATAAATCATGTGATCAGAATCATTCTTTCATTCATCACATGCTAACAAATAAATCCAGGATCAACTTACCTGTTCAAATTCATGCAGTGTCACTGCAAAGACAGGAGAATGGAGAAAGAGATGAGAGCCGAGAAGCAGTTTCTGGACAAGGAACAGTTGTTCGCTACTTTGGTTTCATAGTGTATTCTGAAATGATTACACCGATTATGGAAGTTTGTATCCAAAGTTAAGGGATGTGGATTTTTATGGAAAGGTCACAGAATCCACTGAAAGTTTTAAACATGGAAGTGATTCATATTAAATTTTGGAAAAGTTATTCTGGATCTACAAAAGATGGATTAGAGAGGGCTGGACAAAAAGGAAGAGGGTCAGTTAAGAGCCTAAAACACAAATATGTGATTGCTAGTGAGGACCTGAATAGAGGTGGTGGCTGTTGCCACCCAGAAAGCTGGCATCTGTGACCCGTGGTAGGTAGAAGGCATAGGATGCCGGGGCAGTTGGATTTAGGGGCTCCAGTAGAACAGCCAAAGGTTTCCAGATTGAACAACTGTGTGGATGGCACATTCTGACCAGTTTTCTACCCTCCGTTTTGACTGGAGTAACAAGTAAACATCAGCCTCTCATAAGACTGCCCCAAGAAGTTTTCATAATATCTTTACGTTGCATCTGACTTTGGATGTGGAGGATTGCGCTCCTGATTTCAGGTTATAAAAAGTCCCTGTATTTCAATGTCATTCGCTATCTTGGATTGGTATAGTTTCTTTTTCCAGGGAAGTCAAAATTATTTTATTTACATAATAAGGGAACATGAACCTCACATACGTAGAGGGCTTACTGTTGCCTTTATAAGGTAGAAAACCTAGACCTGCATGAAATGTGCAGCAATCATAGAGACTAAAAAGCAATGATGAATACCTCTGTGGTTTAAACCAACATGACTGATCTCATCAGTTGATTTGACTTTTTTTTTTTTTATAACCTGCCTATCTGTGACTCCATATCCGACAGCTTCATTGATCTAGAACAAAGCTAGAAATCTGGAGGCTGAAAGGCCTCTGGGAAGGTGGCTCTAAATCTTGCTCTGTTATCTCACTGGAATACCTACAGCAGCACTAATCAAGGGTCGTGTGTTGGAGGTACCAATATGAGCTGGTGGTCACCAGTCTGTGACAAGATACTTGCAGAAATTGAGGGTAAGCATCCAGAACCTTCTACAGCAATAATGGGACACCATTCAGCACCCAAGTTCATGCAGAACTCTTTGTGGCACAGGACGTAGCTGGGCCTCGTTTCCTGGTCTCCTTTGAGTTGCGTGGAGTCCAGCCTGTGCTCTAGCTGCAGACCTAGAACTGCAGCAGAATGTGTGGTGTTCAAGCCTCGTTGGAAACTGTCATACCTAAGTGCATAAAATATGGAATCTTTTCATTTCACTGAAAAAAACCCCTTATCTTTAAATATAAACTTACAGAATGAATTATTTGAACTGACTACTGAGAAAGGAAGAAGATAGATTTTTAAAAACAGCACTGTTTGCTTCACATTGCATAGCAGTTTTATTTTCTTTAAAAAGAATTCCTTGCACTTGCTGAGATGGTGTTAAAACCTCTTCCTCATTCTAGTCAGCACACCCCTGAGCCTTGTTTTCTTACTCTGAGCACTGTTAGGCAACACTTAGTGTAGATTTACATTGTTCCACTGAAAGATTATCTCCATCCATCCAATTCAGATTAGGTACCTTGATAAGCAAGAAGCAAGATCCTCATATCAAAAAAAACCCTTAAATATCAATACACACTGTGTATTCAAAGTGTGTCTGCAGGTATTTAATATGGAAAACTGCTATTTCATACCGAGTGTTTTGTTTGGCTGAAAGGTACAAGTGTAATAGTGGCTGTCTGTGTTAATTACCTATGTGCACAGAGAACAACGTGTCATTTTTTGTCATTATTTTCTATGTTTAGTGATATTTATGAAAATTAATCTTATGACTTTTGACTCAATACAAATTTTGAATTAATTGTTTCTCATACATTTTTGTTGGTGTACTTTTCATTTTTTTCTAAAAATTCTTTTTAATTTCATTTGACAAATAATAGCCTGTAGTTAATTGGAAATGAAGAAAACCCAGTTGTTCTCTCCAGTTTGAGAAGCACAGCTGTCCATCCCAGTGCCTCTGAATGTTGCTAAGAGCTGCCGGGAAAAATCTTACTAATGTGTGGATTCTGACTCAGTAGGACTGGGTGAGCCTGAGAGTCTGCATTTTAACAGTTTCCAAAACATAGTCCCATCTTTGAGTTACATCCTGCTGGCCCATGGACCATGCCTTAGCAAAAGGCTTTACAACAGCTTTGCGCAGTAGGAATGCAGAGGGGGCCACATATGTGGCTTTAAATTCTCCAGTGGCCACAGTTTTTCAAAAAGTAAAAAGAAACAAGTGGATTAATTTTTAAAGTCTATTTTACTTGACTCAATATATTCAAAATATTATGATTTTAAGATGTAAGAATGTTTCACATTCTTCTCAGACTGCCTTCAAGATACGATGTGTGTTTTCCACATAAGCAGTCAAATGCTCAATTTTCACTAGAAAAAGTGGACTCACCCATGTTGATCCAAGTATACTCAGAAGTTCTACAATAACTGAACTGAGTCCAAAATTGAAATCAGTTGAGATAAAAAATTCAGTTCCTTCGTCATACCAGACACATTTCAAGTGCTCCATGGCTCTGTGTGGCCAGTGGCCACCGCATTCTGGAGCTCAGTTTGAGAACATCCTTCAACGTGAAGGTGGTTTGCTTTAATCTAAATGGTAACTGGGAACAGGAATAAGAAGAGTAGCCCTGAAGATCTATAAGATGAACACACACCCAGGGGGGGAGCTGCAGAGGGGGAGAAAACATGCATCATAAACATGATGCAATCGACCAGCGCAGGCCAACGTCCCCTCACACTTCTCTGGCCCCAAGCCACAGAGTGAATACTTTATTGTTCATGCTGCCAGTTTTTGGTTAACAATAATACAAGGCTAACACACTCACACACACTCGCACCCACATCCACATACACACTCACACTCTAACACGGAAAGTGTAAGGAGGCTGAGTTACATGATGTGCTTTGTGAAGATTTACTTAAGAGTCTTTCAAAATGGAAAGCATTTGTCATGGCTTGTTTCAGCATCAGAGAGTAAAGGGGACTTGCTGGAGCTGGATAAGCAGGAACCTTGTGTTTTATGAGACCCCATCCCGCAGACATTGGCCTATCCCGGGGCCACCAGCCCTTGTGAAGGAAACACGGTCTCCTGTTACAGCGCTCAAGCCACCTCCGACAGACAGAAGCTCAGAACCCCACTCACGGTGAACCTCCACAGCCCCCCGAGGTCCTCGCTCCTCTCGAAGCAGGTGGGCTGCAGCCCCTCCTCCAGGCAGCACTTGACCGAGGCCAGGCCACTGACGCCGGCTCCCACGACCGCCACTCGCTTGGCCATGATCTCCTGAGTGGGAAAAGGCAGCGGAGCTAAGACTGGATCCACAGAAGCCCCACCCCACCCTTGGCAGCCCCGACAACCAGGAAAAGAATCTGAGGATGAGGAGGTCTCTCAGTCTGAGTCCTCTGTGGCCGCCTCTGGCGTGTGGGAGCGGGACCTGTGGGTCGCTGGCTGACTGTGCGGGGTTCTTTCCTCCCCTCTGCTGGAGCTGTGCCTGAGGTGTGTCCCTTGGCAGAGGGTGTGGCAGAAGGTGACAGCAGAAGCTTGCATTCTGGACAAGCTGCCCCAGCCTCCCCTCTCCAGGACGAGAGTGGAGCAGGCAGCAGGTCAGGGTTCCCTTCTTCCCACTATGGGAAGGTTCCCTGTGCATGACACTGAGGGGCCACACAGCAGCCGGCTGGGTGGGGTTGGGGCCACATGGGTGCTGCACCACACTGCCCAGTGCTGGCACTTGCCAGGGCCCCAGCTGTGCCGCTGACTTGGGCTTCTTTCCCTAGTCACCAGTGCATGGTCACCAGTGCAAGACAGAGTGTGGCTGCCCGTGAGGACGTGTGGTGGAAAGGCAGGCACGGAAGGCCACCCCTCCTACGAGGTTGGACAATAGTTCACCTCTGGACGCGCGTATTGCAGTCACCATCAGCACAGGTTAGAGAATCTTCTGTCCCTGGGCCACAAGTTAATGGCACAGACTTGTAAGAATGCAGAGAGGCAATATGGCATGTTGATCAAGCAACTGGCTCTTTCAGTTACTGCTGTGTGACCTTGGGTAGACTACTTACTCTTTCTGGTCATCATACAAATGGAGAAAATAGAACCAAGCTAGTTCACCCATGTGAAAGGTTTTAGAACAGTTCCTGGCCCATCCTCAGTACTCGATAAATGCAAGGTATTATAACAATAAAGACATTTCCAAAATGGGTTCCCACTTTTGGCTTTCACACCGAGTCTGTGTCCTTTAATTTCTGTTCAGTAGTACACATGTGTAGCACAAAGGCAAATGATGTTGGATATTTCCTAATTTGTGTTTGAGACCATTTTTCTCCTCAAGTTTGGGAATTTTAAAAGCACAAGAGAAGCTCCCCAAGACATAGTTTTCCTGGACATTTGCTATTTTCGTTTTTCACAGACAGACTCTCCTCGAGGCTGCATAAGCATCTTCCCGCGTTTTTAGGATTGGGGACTCAAGAGAAGCAGGTCCGCTTTAGAGACGTCACTTGTCCTATTCCTGCCTGTGCCTCCCATGTCTGAGGGCAGCATTGGAATGTCATATAACAGGTGCTTAGTAAAGCTGGGGGTCTTCAGGCGGAGGCTGAGAAGACGGCCTTGAGGATTCCAACAGGCACAAGAGGCTGGACAGAAGGTGCCAGGGAGGGACCAGCCAAGAGAAAGTGCCAGGTGTGTTCAGGAAATTCAAAAGCCTTTTGGTTTAGAGGAAGAATGAGAAGGAGGAGGGTGGCTGAATGTCTGGGCCAGAAGTTCAAATTCAGCTTGAAAAGCAACAGGTAGAGAGCAACTTGGGATGAAAAGGCCCTTCTGGTGACTGGATGTGGTCTCCCTGGAAGAGCTGGCCCTCTCCTGTTAGGGGAAGCCACGCTTTAGACCCTGATGCCCTGTAGGATCCAGACCTCTATAACCCCTGCCTGGCGTAGGGGGCGGAGGGTGACCCGACACCAGGAGAGGCAGCTGGAGGGGACATTGCAGGAGGCACGTGGGCTCCAGGTCCTTTCTCATGAAAAAGCTTGGTGACGGGAAAACTGCTCACCCTCTTGAGCCCCAGTGCCCTCATTTGCAAGATAGGATACGATGCTGGCCATTTTCGTGGGACATAACAGGCACCCATTAAGAACGCTCCCTTTCATGACTCTGGGTGCAAGAAGGAATTGCGTGTGAAAGGCCTTGGAGGCCATGCCGAAGCACGGTGCGCCCCGCAGTGTGGTCAGAGCCCTTGGCAGGACTGCAGGAAGCAGAGCAGGTCACTTGGAGGGAAGCTGAGGAGCCACTTCAAGCCCAAGCCTGGGAAGGAGGGTGAGGCCCTTTCCTTCCTGCAGCTTCTCTGAAACCAGGAGGAGGGCCCCAGGGGAGGCACAGCTTCCCCAGAGAGAGGCTGGCAGTGTCCAGAACGCCACTGCATCCAGGGGTGGCCTGGACAGGAGCAATGAGCTCTGTGTGGCCAAGACCCGTGTCCTGCGTGTCCTTGCCTAGGATGCTGCAGGCTCAGGTGCACACCTGCTCACTAGGAGCTGCTGGGAGGCCCAGTCGGATGCAATCATCTAATCCAGTTGTTAATCTGGGCCCAGAGAGACCCAGCGGGACCTGGTTCTGCTATGAGCTAACTGTGGAGGCCTTGGGCAAGGAACTGAACTGCCCTCGGCTCACTTTGCAAAAGCATTCAAGAAGTGACTCGTAATCCAAGGGCCTGATGTGATGGTGGAGCATCTGCCTTTACACCCAGAGGAGCAGCATTATGCCAGGTGGGACTGCAGAGGCTGTGTGAGCTCAAAATAAGCACTTTCAAATATTTCATGCTCTGAAGTTGGATTTATTCAAGCGGTCTAGATGGCAGATTATTGGAGGTGGTATGAATAAGTGACTATTAGTTCATGTAGAGTTGGAATCAAATGCCCTACAGGGTCCTCTACTTAGATTCTGTGATTCATTCTCTGATGAATTCAGGCATAGAGCACTCAGGGAGTGGCTTCCATGTGGCCGAGCCTAAGACTTGGTATTAGGGTGCAGAAGACGAGTTAGGTATGATGCCTTCTCTCGTGTGGCAGTTAGTCTGGTGGGAAAGTCAGACCAGAAAATAATCAGTGACATCTATCCTGATTAGGTGCCACAACAGAGGTGTGTCTGGGTACACAGTGCTGTCAGCACAGAGGGGTGCTAATGCTGACTTGGGGGGTGGGGTGGGAAAACCACAGACAGGAGTACTGTTGCTCCAGGTTCCGAAGGAATGGGTGGGACTTCAGTGGGCAGAGAGGGGAGGATGTGCTGCAGTCCCCCGTGGTGTTAGGGCTGGAGGTGGTCCCTGGAGGGAGCTTGCCTCCCCTGGGCTCTGGGAGGGACTCCAGGGCCAGCCCCAGAAGAGGCCACTGCGTTACATTGTGATGACTTCCATCCAACCGGTTGTTCTTCTGTCTACATAAAGCTCTGTCCCCCAAAATAGGGCATTTTCTTTGACTTGTCCCTTATTTTTTTATAGCACCTAGCACCTGGTGGCTTGCTCGGGCTGTAAGAGTTGCCACATAAATATTTGGCAATGGATTGATCTCTTGTTCGGAAAATGAACTCATGCTTCACCTTACACAATTCTCAATTAAAAACATTAATTGAGCAAATATTTGCAGGTAGCTAATATCCTGCATCAAAGATTCCTGCCTCAAAGTGAACTTTTATCAAACATGCAACATGTAGAAATTCTCTGAACAGTAAATCTCCTTACGACTTTTTCTGGGTCATTGGGGCCGTGGTTATGAATCAGAGACCTGGGTTTGAAATTCAGTGCTGATTGATTATCATGACATGAATTAAGTGATTTAATGATTATGTGTCTCAGTTTCCTTCTCTTTAGTCTGAAGCTAGAAGTATAACTGGTCTTAGACATTGTAAAAAAAATTTCTTTTTGTATAGGGGATTAAATTCAAGGGCACTCAACCACTGAGCCACATCCTCAGCCCTATTTTGTATTTTATTTAGAGACAGGGTCTCACTGACTTTCTTAGTGCCTCTCTTTTGCTGAGGCTGGCTTTGAACTCACCGTCCTCCTGCCTCAGTCTCCTAAGCTGCTGGGATTATAGGTGTGCACCACTGCACCCGGCTCAGTGTAAAAATTAATTGACTGATGAATACTTGGAGGCAGTTACCTCCCCATAAATGTTACTTCCTTACCTTCATGAGATTTTTCTTTGATATTTTGTGGACATCTGCCTTAACAACATGGGTTTATGTACAAAGTTACAGGATATTTGGAATCAGAGTCATTGGAAAAAACTAAAAATATATGTGAAAAAAGATGTCTTGTAGGAAATGAAAGAAATGAGTAGGGAAACCTAGGAATGGCGACAGGAGGAAGGCAGAGGGAGAAACAGAGGAGGGCGAGGATAGGCCTCCGCACCCAGAGCTCTTCTCTTCCTTCTTCTGACTTTTCTTACTGGACACTCCACAAGGTTAAAAGCTACTGTTTTGTTTTTTTTCCTAGGCACCAGGACTCCCATGAGCTCGCCTCACATTTGGAAAAGCAAACCTCAGAATGTACGGGACATGGGGACGTCACCACTCAGGTAGAATCAACACTTCTGGCACTCCTCCAAGGCTGGTGGCACACGGAACCCGAGGGATTCAATAAATGCTTTAAAAAATGAAAAGTTTTTCTCCTTAACTTTAACTAAAAATAATTTCCAGTTAGGGTTGCTATACTTTTAGATAAAGTGATTGACAAAAACAATAAGAAATTTATTAGGGTGATGAGGACACTATTACCTTGCTGATTATTGGCGTGGTTTTTCACAGGCGAAGGCAAGCATCAACCTTCCACTGTTATTGCTCTTATATGGATATTCAGTAAAATTTGGCCACTTCTTTTTGGAAGTGTTAAAAGACATCTAATTATCTTAATGAAGATAACCTCATCAAAGCTGACTACAGGGGCTGGGGATGTGGCTCAAGCGGTAGCGCGCTCGCCTGGCATGTGTGTGGCCCGGGTTCGATCCTCAGCACCACATACAAACGAAGATGCTGTGTCCGCCGAGAACTAAAAAATAAATATTAAAAAATTCTCTCTCTCTCACTCTCTCTCTCTCTCTCTAAAAAAAGCTGACTACATAGGAAAGAAATAATAAAAGTTAAGAAAATATAACTAAACTGGTAAGGTAGGTGTCACTGAGTGAAAGTGAATTTATATAAATTAAAAAAAAACACGTAAAATAACTTTAGCCACACAGAATTGTTAAATGAGCTGGGAAGTTATGCTTGGTTGCACAAATTACAAAATTTTAACTACAAGGTTAAAAGCTACTGTGTTTTTTTTCCCCTGTGTCTTCTACTTCAGAGAAGTACAATGCAAATATGTAGTTTATTGAAGCCAGGTGGAGAATCCACTTTGATTTATTGTGATAATATGGGGCAGGGGGTTAGCACACAAGGCTGGGCTGTCGTTGCCAAACTGCAGAAGTGCCTTGAGTGATTTTGCATTTTCAAGAAGAGCCCAGGCAATTCTGCCAAGAACTGATTAGATCAAGGCATTTTGCAGTTTTAGCAAGTGCTGGTGCTGTGCTCCACTCAGTGATATCCTGTTCTTGCAAAGTGGGTATTCAGCAGTTGCTGCGATAAAAAGCCATTGCAGGAAAATCGTGGTGGAACCAGAGATGAAGGGGTGACATCCTTTTATTCCAAGGTTTGAGGACTTGCACAGACAGTGCTCAGCAGGTCCATAGATCCCGGTATGAAATAATCGTGATCAAGAGTGAAATATGAGGGCTGGGGCTGAAGCTCAGTGGTGGAGGCTTGCCTAGTGTGGGTGAGGCACCGGATTGGATCCTCAGCACCACGTAACCAATGAATAAAAAATAAAGGTTAAATTCTTAAAAAAAAAAGTGAAATCTGAATATTATTATACAAAATAAACAAGCAAACAAATGACATCATGCCAGCCCAAGTGAGTCACATTTCAGGGGTAGCCTGCTCCTGGCCTCTTGCGCCAAGTGCCAGCCTTTGGTAGACAGCCTAACGGTTGTCGCAGACCCTGCTGGCGGCTGTTGGTGAAGCACAGGAAAAGGACCCACTCCCCTTGGCCTTACAGCTCCAAGTTCCCCCTTCATTTCAACTCCCGGGTGATTGACCCACCCTGGACTCACGCTCCGGCGCGCACACGAGGCTCAGTAGTCTCCCACTTCACAGCCCTTCACAGAACCCCAGCACACACCATCGCTCCCTGGGGAGCCCGTGGGGTCGGAGCAGAGGAAGCCAGTGCTGTGTGACTCCTCTGCCCCAAGCACAGCAGAACAGGGAAACTTCCAGCCCTACCTTCCTCCTCCAAAGGAAGCCGACCGAGATGGCATCTGGTTACTTACTTTGTGTATCACAATTCCTAGGGCCACTCAGGACTCTGGAGCTAGCGGAAATCAAACAGCCCCAACCAGTGTTGCCGGAGGACTCAGAAATAGGACCGTTAGGCAAAAGTTTGAAGCTACCGCTGGCTGTTGCTTACATTTTAACTTGTTGGTTTTTGCATCAGTGAAATGCCAAGAAAAACACTGTCTTGTCAGGGAACATGCACTTTAGACTCATTCTCCTGCCTGCAATCTGTAAATAAGTTTGGGAGTTACAGCGCCATCCCCATTGCTTATCAACTTTATAAAGGGACAAGAATAAAACAGAACAACTGTGCTAATAGCTGCAAAAACAGAACTTCACTTTTAAGAGTTTTGGACCATTTCACATTTAGACAAAATTATTATTAAAAAATCATATGTATCACAGTTTTTTCTTTAAAAATATTTTTATTTGTTCTTTTTGGACAGACAGGATGGTAAGAGTATATTCTGACATACTATACCTACATGGAGTATAACTTCCCATTCTTGTGGTTGTATATAATATGGAGTTTCACTGGTCAGGTATTCATATGTGAACATAGGAAAGTTATGTCCGATTCATTCTTCTTTTTCCTATTTCCATCCCCCTCCTTTCCCTTCTGGAATAGAAGTTCAGTGGTCCTCACTCGCATTTTTAAGTTTAATTTTAAAAACTCAAAAAAGTGTCGATGATTGCCCAAACCCTTGGGAAATTCTAGGCAGATGGCGTCGGAAGAGTGTGGCTTTAGAAATCACAAGTCCTGGAGTGATTTGTGATTTGTGTTCACCAGCTATTGCCAGAGTAATCTTGGGAAAATTTCTCAGGTCCATTTTCCTAATTTAAAGTAGATGTAATGTTTGGTCAATTAGTTCAGTTGATTAGAATGTGGTGCTAATAAGATAGGCATCATAATACCTGACTCAAGTAATTGCGGTCGTTAGATGACGTCATCTCTGTCAGAAGCCTTGCAGGCACGTAGTGAATTCTGTGTACCATGGTGATGGAGTGATGATGTCATTGTTAGACCAGATAATTGACAGCTGATGCATAATGTTGAAATGACTCCTCCAGGCACAGAGAGTGAACTGAAGAGACATTGGTGAACTGAGGCAGGGAGAGGGCTGTGGAAGAATTAATCTTTTCTGTTGATCCTAATACTGTGTGACCACAGCCTCTGGCTGTGCATCTGGAGGCCTTGTAAACCCTGAGCATGTTGCTAGCCACTGGGCTCACACCTGGCCTTCTTTCTGGCTTACTGAATCCTTGGCAGGGAGACAGCATCGTTAGTCCTTGGAGTTCGGTGCCTTCCTGAAGCTCTGAAGATGATGATAATCTGAATGACTTCAAACCTAATTTTTACCCAGAAGGTACACCTTGAAGACTAGTAGTACTTCAAGTATGATTTTAAAAACCAAAATACGTTGACATTGAGTCAGGACACCTGGAGAGTTAGGGCCACCATTAATGTCCCAAAGCCTAGTAATCACTAAGCACTTACCTTGATGTATACGTGGTACATACCAAGGAGATCCCTGGGCCTTGCTCACATGCTGCTGACCTGAGGGGTAGCAAAGGACTTTAAAGTGTTGACTGAGCAAAATCATGATTATTTTACCTAATTAGCTAGAGACTTGTATTAATGAAAAATGAGAAGATTGCCTTTCAGTGGCACCTTCACATTCTGCTATTTTTAGGACTTGTAGTTAGGTGAACTCTAGCCCACAAGATGAGAAAATCTCTGGATTCTCTTATTCAAGTGGCTCTAGAACCCGAGAAGCCAGATCCAAAGGTAATCATGCCCGTTAGGAAATATGCACTTTGCTTTCTGGGGACTTGGTAGGATTGTACTTTGTGGCCTCCTAGTGGTCGGTTGGAAATGTGTGATTAGGCAGCTCAAGAAACTGTGAACCCAAGTAATGTGTCCTTTCTGGATGGGAACATTAAATTGCCTGTAAAAGATCCCATGAGACTTTCTTTTCTTCGCTGTGGTAACTAGCAACTTAAGATAGCAGTTCTATTAGCCTGCATACCTGAGTGACTATGGAGAGCACAGTTGAGCCCCAAAGGACACAAGAATCAAAGAGAAGTAATCTGTTTTGTCTCAAGGTATTGAGGTTTGGGGATTACTGGTTATTGCATCTTACCTAGCTTCTACTAGATCCTTCATTGTATTTCTAAATCATCTTAAATCTCCCTTTCTTTCTTCCCTTCCTCTGATGCATATTTAGAGCAGTGTAATTTTAGAGCTGAAAGAGAGCATAGAATTTAACTTAGTTTTATTCCTGGTTGTAAATTTGACCACCTAGTGCAAATTTTTTTCTTTCTCCCTGTAAAGAACAAGGTTCATAGAAGTATAGCACCTTTCCTTTTAACCCCTCCACACAATTCATTAAGAGGTTCCCTATTTGCCCAGGCCTCTCCACAGGTACCTCTCTGTGTAGTGTTTTGTTTAAAAAGCACGCATTCTTAACAAGTCCTTTACCTGTTGAGGCTGCTCCTTTTCTTTTTGTGAGCATGCACCTGCTGAGTGAAAACACCAAAGCCCAGTACAGGGAACTCCAAGTCTATTCAAGACCAGTTACTGTGCTTGGAATAGGTCCCATCTCTGCAAGTCAGAGGTCCAAATCTCCACTCTGAGGACTGGAACCAACAGCAGCCTTCTTTTGGAATCCCTTTACAGGTCTGTCTAGCTTGGAGAGAATTTTACGGGTGTTTTAGTCAGCTTCTTTTTGCTGCTGTGAATAAAAGACCCGACAAGAACAATTTTAGAGGAGGAGAAGCTTATTTACAGGCTCATGGTTTCCGAGGTCTCAGTCCATGCACAGCGGGCTCCATTCCTCTGGGCCTAAGGTGAGGCAGAACATCATGGTGAAGAGTGTGGTGGAGGGAAGAGGCTCACAGGATGATCAGGAAGCAGAGAGAGACTCCACTCACCAGACAAAATCTATACCCCAAAGGCATGTCCCCAGGGACCCACTTCCTCCAGCCACACCCTACTGGCCTTCAGTTGCCAGTCAGTTAATCCCATTAGGGAGTTAATTCACTGATTGGGTTAAGATTCTCATAATTCAATCATAAACCTTCTTGCATTGTCTCACACATGAGCTTTTGAGGGACACCTCACATCCAAACTGTAACAATGGGAAAGCATACAATTGAGTTATAAGCTATTATATCACTTAAGGTTTGGTCCTGCATCTGCCTAGCAGTTTGCAATTAGTGGGAAATGCTGAGATGGTATATGTACAGGGGAAGAGTGTTGTGGGGAGAAGCACAGAGGACCCTGACAAGCAATCAGAGCATCTCAGTGTTCTCATCTCTGTAGAGGGGTAATCGTCCTTCTCTAGCATGCAAAGTTGTGGCAAGGCTTAGGTGAGATAATATTTGCAGAAACTCTTTGTAATGCCTCGTAACTCAATTAGCTAAACTTCAATAGTTTGTATTTCTTTTTTCTTGTCCATCTTCGTATCCCCAGACGCAGCACAGTGCTTAATCCATGTTGAAGGAGTGCATCAATAGCCGACCAGATGGCCTTGCTCGTGGGGGGAGTCTAGGTTTCTCCTTGATGTTATACATCTTGCAGAAGTCAGGACTCTGAGCTGGTCTCTTGTGTGATTTACACACCCTTTTAAGGAACCTTTCTAACGCTAGGCACCATGAGAGCTGATTTGAAATACATGTACCTTGGAGAGCAGTTGGCAAATCCCTGGCCCTGGGTACATGCCCTCTATAAGACGGCTCTCCCAGTTGTCTGTTGACTTCTCCATGGTCTTTCTATGTCTGCATTAACCTCTGAATGTGCTCTCATAGTTTGATCCACACCTATTTTTATTCTACAAAAAAGCCTCCTCCACTAATTATTTCTTGTGTTTAATAACCTTGCTAAATATTCAGAGTGCCACAGGGAGAGGTCCCTTTGCACCCTGCACAGCATCTGTCCTCCCACTGGCTCTATTCTTCCTCTTCATTCTTTTTTCTTTCCTTTTTTCCTCTTTTAAATAACTTGAATGTTTCTCTTTTTCCTGAAGACCAATTCTGCCCAAACAGGGTTGCTCACCTTTTTCTCTTAATGCATTTGTGATGGTATTTTTTTTCCTAAACAAATGCAATTCCCATTCCTATTCAGGAACACCTAAAACCTAACTAAATTCACATGATGTCAATTGACATCAATATGATTTTATCTTGTGTTGTTAGACACAAACTTATTAAAATCATTTTGAATTTTGTCTGGCAACTTGTATTTCATCAACTGTTGGGGTCATTTCTATCTTTGGTGCATACAGAAGGAGCACAACTGATTAACGTGATAGTCCCTCTAGGGTATGAGATAGATATTGGAAAAGGCAGAGGAGGTCATGATTTTTCCAGTGGCTCCATCGTCTCATGTAGCATAGGCTTGAGAACCAGCTGGTCCTGACCTCAAAATGAGCTGGGTCCACATACAAGTCAGATAATTTGGAAAGTCATTTACTCTGAGTCTCAGTTTCTTGATGCACAACATGTAGAGTTAAATATTAGGATATACCATTGAATTGTTTATAACATCTAGTGACTTTTAGTATTTTATCAGCTGGCTTAGGTTACTAAACTTTGATAGAAGCTCAGCTTCAAGAGAAACCGATGCTTTTATGCTTTCTACTGGCCAGCAGCTACAAGTATAGAGATGTTTAACAAGAGAGCCCTTTTTATGTGTCATAGTTAAAGTCCATCTCCCAGAATAGGCAGCACACATGCATGGACATCTTAGTAGTAAAACACAAGTTTTAGATAGACACGTGGCATCCATGTAGGCAGAGCAGCCTGTCCTTGCAGTGGTTGGCCCTGCATGTGGTGGAGGAATTACCAGCTCCTCCGGTCCTCTGATGGATCCTCAGTGCTTCTGTGGAATTTTCCTCCAATAGCACAGCAGGCTGAGCTGCTTCCACCCTGTCTTTGCCCCTGTCTCCTTCACTGGGAATCAGGCTTGCACTGTGGTCTGATGGCTCTTCCAGCCTTTCCTACTTGCTTCCTATTTCCTCTCCCACAGGGACTTTCCTGAATGAAACCCTTGTGTGTTTGATCTCATTTTGTCCTCTGACTTGGATGAAGTAGGATCTAACCCTAGAAGCCCTTTTCTTAGTTTCATTGATGTGCTCCCTGGTCATGTAGCAGAGTGGACAAGAGAGCGAGTTCCGTGCAGTGGGGGCATACTCCACCTGTTGCAAACAGCCCCCAATTGCAGGTTGCAGTGGCCTCTTTCATGATGAAAGGCGGGTTTCAAGGAAGAGGCTTCCTCTGGCTTAAGCTTTTCAAATCTTTATTATCTGAAATTATTGCTTGAAATTTTATTACTTATCAAGGTCCTAGTAGTGTATTTTAAAAATATCTTCATTTTTCTGTATAGAACAAATGTGACATGTTTGGCTTTCGATAGAGAAAATCAAGGAGTTATCTATCATACAGAGAAGGAGAGCTAGAAAAAGAAAGGTTAGAAAAGAACTCTTGGAAGAGGAGGTTTTGGAGGAGGTGGAAACATCTTTCCCAGGAGAAGAGCAAACTCTGTTAACTGCGGCACGAACTGAACTCAGGAGGAACTGGGTCTTGGGAGATGGAAACTACCAAGGACTGGTCTCTGAAAAGCCCCAGGGATTCGGACTCGGCAGCTGTGGGTTACTGTGACATTTGTACTTGGACCCTGCACTGCTGTGAGCTCCCAGGTATTCTAATGTAGGGGGTCTGCTGATCAGAGCTTGGAGTGAACTGCCCTAGGTGGTTTGACACATTCAGGATGTAGGGAGGCAGGAAGATGGGTGGAGTAGACCTTCCTCAGAGGCAAGAAAAACTAGTCATGTGTTTAAAAAGATAACTGGAATATCTGGAAAAATTTAAATGATTTCTAAAATTTTCAGAGCCTATATATTTGATCATACTTTTGTCCTAATGGAGCTATTTTTCCTCTTTCATTTAGCATCCACCTTGCAGGTGTCCTTCAGTGTCTTCCCCGGTAGAAGCAGGGTAAGGACCAGGGCTACTTCAGAGGAAATGAAGGAATGGGGCCAGGTGTGCAGGCCAGTCGGGACCAAGCCTTTCGTATTGTAAGGTAGGAGCTGGAGACTTTTCCTGAGAGGGTCAGACGGTAAATGTTTCAGGCTTTTTGGGGCCACACGTTTTCTACACAAGGACTCCACTCTGCCATTGAAGCCCCAAAGCAGCCACAGACAATAACTGAATAGGTGGGCCGTGCACCAGTGAAACCGCGTGCCAACCCAGGTGGTGGGCTGGGGGGCCCAGGGCGGCAGTTGCTGACCTTTGCTATTAAGGCGTATTTGCCTTTAATAATCGGCAAAGGAATCTGTTTTTAATCCAGAGCTACATATATACACCATTTGTGATTAAAAAAAGGAATTTGCTCATGAGAGCCATGAAAAAAATTGGGTGTCAATGCTGGTGTGATTTCAATGAATGTGAAGGAAAGTTTCCGCTGATGGAGGCCCCTTTACGTGGTTGCAGGCCCTTCAGAGAGAAACACAGGCCAAAATCAAGAACAGTGTCCACCAAGTTCTGGAGGAATAAAGAGAAGAGATCTGCCCGAGTCTTCAACACGTCTGCCCTTTGCCCTCTCGTGGTCTGGGCTCATGGCTCTGCTTATCTGCCAAAGCACAGTTCATGAAAGAGCCGCTAGAGCGAAGGTTCCCTGGCTCAATGTTTGCCATGTTGCTCAATGTTCGTTAACCCTGAACTGATTGTGCGTCTTTTGGCTTCAGTTCCAAGGAAATGTAAGTAGATCATCATAAAAACACGGCAGGTAGCCCTCCGGGATGGCAGAAAGGAGTCCACGGTGATGCACGTGAGCTCGGCCTGTGGGAGTTGCTCGTGTTTCCGAGGGAGAGCCTCTGTACCACGCAGATGCCAGCCAGGGAGGGCAGGAAGCCACATCAAGGGGTGGTATGAGCATCGCCTGGATTGTTCCAAGGCACCAGTCCCAAAAGGCTCGATGTCATTTACCCCCAATCAACTACTGAGGTGTCAGAAAGACAGAAATACCAGGGGTGATGTTCCTTATGCAATTTGAAGACTCACTGAAGATTTGCCTTGACTCCTATTTTAATCTTTCCATACATTTCCCAATGGCCAGGAAAGCGCACAACAATGATTTCTTCCACAGAAAATACTGCAAGAAAGAAAGAAAAAAAAAACATGAAAATTATAAATAAAAGGAACGTTTCTGGTTTTCTTTAAGACTCTGGTTACCAGTGTCAAGAAATGTCCTGGCTTCCTACTCACTGGCCAATGGACGGTGGTTACTGAGAAGGACTGGAAGCAGGAATCTACTGTTTTTGACGCTGTGATGATTTGCTCAGGACATCACGTGTACCCCAATCTGCCAACGGATTCTTTTCCTGGTAAGTATGAAAAAATATATAATAATCTGGGGCTCATATGCAAACATCAGGGTTGACAACAGATCTTTCAATAGATGGGACCTAATTGTTTTTAAGTTACCAGAGATTTCAGAAGGAAAACCATTTCAGTCTGATAATAGGCTAAACATAAACCCCTGGGTTAGGAGAGTCAAAGATGTTCAAGTCAGAGGTCGGACAGACACAAGGTCTTATTTCAGACAGTGACCACTCAATAGAAGTTCTGATGACACAGGGGGTCTCGGAGTGGGGCGCATTCAAAAAAGTAGAGTCCAGCTAGCAAATAATTTAAAGAAAGGCACATTTTCTTATTTATAGGAAAAACCTAAGACTCTAAATTCATCTTCCTCCATAATCTGCAGATTGATTTTTGTAATCCCAGTGGTTTGGGAGTGTGTGTGCTTGTGGGGTGTGTATGGAGGCACACTTCTGGGCCGTCCCAAAGTGGCAAATGTCACAGCCTCTCTGCCCCCTCTACTACTTTCTTTCCTTCTCTGCAAAAGGAACACAGTGCCCTCAAAGATAGAGTCCCATTTCCAGGCATGAGGTCCACAGGACAAAAAAGTGTGAAAGTTCATGAAAAATGGAAGTCCCAACTGCGGATGTTAGTGGGCAGTAGATGCAGCAGATAGTTGTGTGAGGTCAGAACTCCTGGGCTTCACTCCCTATTCCTCCAGCGCCTGACCACTGAAGCTCTTTGTCCCCAGTTTCGTCACCTTTTTTTTTTTTTTTTAAAGAGAGAGTGAGAGAGGAGAGAGAGAGAGAGAGAGAGAGAGAGAGAATTTTTAATATTTATTTTCCAGTTCTCGGCGGCGGACACAACATCTTTGTATGTGGTGCTGAGGATCGAACCCGGGCCGCACGCATGCCAGGCGAGCGCGCTACCGCTTGAGCCACATCCCCAGCCCAGTTTCGTCACCTTTTAAAATAGAGATATCAATGCTGGCCATTCAGGGCTGTTATCCAGAGTCGATTGTTAAAAACATGGCAAGCACTTAGCAGAGGATCCAGCCCACAGTAAGCACTGCATACGCATTAACTACTATTATACGATTGTCCAAAACAGAAATTCTAACACCTTGAGATGTTAAGACACCAGAGGTAATTATTTGTGGGCTTAGTGTCAAGAACTAAATGGGGAAGGCACGTCAGTTAGGGAATTTTTAAAACTAAGGCTGATAATAGGCTTTTTAAAAAATCGTAAAAAACGGAGTCTTCACAATTTCCCCAAATCACTCAGACCCCTCCCCGTTGCACCTAGGCCTGGAGCAGTTACAAGGCAACTACCTCCACAGCCGTGATTACAAGGGCCCAGAAGCCTTCAAGGGGAAGAGGGTCCTTGTGATCGGCCTGGGGAACTCGGGATCCGACATTGCTGTTGAGCTCAGTCGTCTGGCTGCACAGGTACGTGACCTAATGGCTTTGGGGAAGAACACACACTAAATCAACAGCCTGGGCCCTGGCGATGGTGTCCGCCATGTCATACCACCTGCTGATGTGCCCTTGAAGTCAAGGAGGCCCTGACACATCTGCACGTGCAAAGGTAATGTGGCCCAGGCCGGGAAGAAAGTTCCTTCTGTTGAGACCTGAGGTGAGTGTCCAGGCATAATTACATGAGTAAGTGTGTCTATGTAGGTTTTTGTGTTAATTTTATGTTCTGATAGCCTCCCCGTCAATCGGTTCCTAATCAGGCCCTATCTGTATTTGTCACACTATTTCCCAGCACCTACCACAAGAAAGGCACTGCCTCTGTTCTGAAGTTCTGGAACAGGCACACGGTTTGGTTTTGGCGGCCGCTTATTCCTTCGCGACAGCCAGTGTTCAGTAAATATTGGGTCCTTATTATGGGTCCGAACTCTGTTATGCTAAAAAGACAGGCGCAGTTAGAGCAGTTCCTGACTTCAAGGCCGGGAGAGGGGTGGACAGGGCACGAGACACACGTGGACCATCATGAAAGGCATCATCACGCTGAGTCTCCCAGTGGGACGAGTGTGGCCACAGCTGCACCATGAAAGGCACCTACCCCCAGGCCGAGCTGCACGGGACCAGCTGACCCACGCTTGACTGGCCCTGAGGAAACCCAGTGTATTTTTAAGGAGACAAGTACTCAATAAATAAACTCTTAAATGGATGTAAATAAAATCTAAAGTGTTTTAAAGCTAAAAATCCCCTCAAGTTGTCACAAGGAGGGTAGAACAGACCAGAGGCCAGACTCGCCTTTGTTAGAAATCCCAGGACTCCTGGGGGAGGTGCACGGGGAGGACTGGGGAAGGACACAAGGGAAGGACACTGGGCACAGAGAACAGAATTACTCCGTGGTGTCTCCGTGGCCTCGTTTCATGCAGAGATTCAGCTGCACCTTTCCCTTCAGCCCGCCTCCTTCTACCACCCACCCTCCTGGGGTCCCAGACCCTCGTCTTGGTCTATGAGTAGGCAGGAGTAGACGTGCCACAGCTGAATCCTTCCTGTTCCAAGAGGCAGGTTCTCCTCCTGTCAACACTGTCCCCAGCCCTCTGGGTAGGGAGAAGGGGTCCTGCCTCCACCTACTTTCAATTATGGACTTTTTCATCCAGACCCTTGCCTTTGAAAGGTTTTAGTCGGTTTTATTTTGGTTTGGTTTGGTTTGGATATTTTTGTTTGTTTGTGGCTTTCTTCTGTGACCAGAAGACCTGAGCAGAACAGTTTTGGAGGAGGACAAGTTTATTTGGTGCTCATGGTTTCAGAGGTCTCAGTCCATAAGGAGCCAATTCTGGCGCTCTTGGCCTGAGGTGAGGTACAACACCATGGTGGACGGTGTGGCGGTGGAGAGCAGCTCAGGATATGACAACCAGGAAGCAGAGAGAGCTCCCCTCACCACAAGCAAAATATCAACCCCAAGGGCACGCCCCCATGACCCCCCTCCACCAGCCACATCCTACCTGCTGAGTTACCATCCAGTTAATCCCTACCCGTGGATTCATGCACTGATTAGGTTAAGGCTCTCATAACCTGAACACTTCACCTCTGAAATTTCTTGCATTGTCTCCCACATGAGCTTTGGGGAGAGACCTAATTTCTAAACCATAACAGAAGGTGTTCCTATCTAAACATTGAGGGACATATGTAGAAGTGTCCAGAGAAATTGAGTCATATTTGCTTATTTCTTACAAAGTGGTACTGAAATCTGTGTTGCCTTTCCCTTCCAGGTCATTATCAGCACCAGAAGTGGTTCCTGGGTCATGAGCCAGGTTTGGGATGACGGCTACCCTTGGGACATGGTGTATGTTACCCGCTTTGCCTCCTTTCTCCTGAATATCCTTCCATCATTTGTCTCTGACTGGTTATACGTCAAGAAGATGAACACGTGGTTTAAGCATGAGAACTATGGCCTGGTGCCTTTAAATCGGTACTACAAATAGTATATATTTCATCTTTCAAAAAGCAGGGCACTAGTTAACCAAATTCTTTCTCTCTCGACCCCACTGTCATTGTCTCATTGAGTCGGGTGGGATTAAATTAAAAACTGACAGATGACACAAAAGACTGGATGATCATGTATGGGTTGGAAACCTTGTTGAGACCAGTTGGGAGAAATGTATGCAGATGAATCCAAATGGGCATGGACCAGGCAGCTAAGTGGTCCTGAAGAGCAGGATTCAGAGTAGCTACAAGCCATAGCATAGGGCGTGGAGGGCAGGGCAAACTTTTTTTTAAGACTATCTTGTCCATGCTTATGGGTGAATGAGGTTATCAATAACATCTGCTTCCCAAGACTCTTGTCATGTTCCATAGGATAAGAAAGATAAAAATGATTTTGTAAGCCATAGAGCATTACAAATATTGGCTTTTAGCCTCAGGGATTCTGATGCGCTTCTAAGGCACATTTAACAGAATAGTGTCAATCAACATGTCTCTACCAGTAGGAAATCTCAGAGCAAAGGTGGACGATTCCTCCACCCCTGGCAACTGCACAGTTTTGCGAGGCAGTCAGGAGACAGGGCACCTGTAAAGCAATGAAGGTCCATAGTGCCGACGTGACCTGTAAAATTACTAAGGTTCATTTATTTACTTCTTCTGGAGAAAAAGCCCGATACTCACTAATGAGGAAGGCGTTCTGGTTAGGAAGATCAGTATGGGGGGGGGGGACTTTTAAGTGGGTAAGAAAAGAAAGGTTTCACTAAGAAATTTCACCTGCTGGCCATGTGGGCCAAAAAGTTCAACTGCGTGTAGAGACACCAGTTAAGGAAAAATGAGGAGGAACTGTAAATTAAGCAACAGGTTTAGGAATGAAACCCTGATCCAAAGCATTTATCCTACCCCGTCTCACTGACTGCTATATCCCTCGTGAAAAATTAACGTTGACTTTACACCTTTAAAATAGATACATTTAACACAAAAGGCATTCCAAAGCTTGAGCTGGTTAATATATTTTGTCCTATAAAAGTAACTGCAAACTATATTTTGGCTTCTCCATTTAGACAGTTAATACTCAGTTTTGGAAATCCATTCATTCTGAGAACAAAGCTCCCTCCCAGAAAAGGTTCGGGGTACCCTTATCACTCTACCTTTGCTGGAGGTGAAGGAGAACAGAACCAAAAACAGGCTTTGCTGTGACCTCCTTTCTTTTTTTCTTTTTCTTTCTTTCTTTTTTTTTTTTTTGTGTGTAAGGCAAAAAGAGGTTACAGAGTTACAGAGGTGGAAAACTGTGGAAATACATAGAGATAAATTTTAACATTTAAACAGTTTCTTGGTATATGAGGTACTTAGAGGAAATTCCAGAATCCCTGAAGGAAACTTAAGTCAACATGAAATATGTTGTCATAAAAAAATATCATTCCTAGAATTTTGGCAACCAAAGCACAGTATCTAAGTTGTTATTTTTTGTTTTGTGACCAGAGCTGATGGAAGAAAACCAAACATGGCAATAAAACACTTACCACACATCTTTAAAATCTTCCCTACACAAGACCTTAAAATTGTAATAATGATCCACTTACAGTAATTGTGCAGGCATGTGCCGGGTGCGGTTCAAAGTGCTCTCTAGATAATTGTTCATTTAGTTCTCACAAGAACCCTATGAAGAAGATACTAGGATTCTCCCCTTTGTACACATAAGAAAACAAATAGAAGCAACAGCCAGAAAGTGTTGGAGCTGTCACGCCCTTGGGCCATGTGGCTTTGGTGTCTACACTCTTAAGCACTTTATTATGTCTAGAAGTGGTTTTATTCTATCTAGTGAATCGCCAAGTCATAAAAGCACCCATAAGAGAAGGCTCAAGTTTCAAGGGTCAAAAAAGGAAGCTCCAACAACATCTTAAGAATTGTAACAGCTGTAAGAAAGGAACTTCCCAAGAGACTTCTGTGACCTTCATGCTAATGGTTAGCGGATCGAATTTGGTAACAGTGCTGTAAGCATCTGCAGATATTTCTTGGAAATGAAGTATTTTTTAACATTTTTTCCACATTTTTTATTGGTGCATTATAGTTGTACGTATTGATGGGATTAATTGTGACGTATTCATACATGCACACAATATAACACTAGAATTTGGCCAATATCACTGTCCAACATTTAAAAATAGTTCTCTAGGTGGCTAGCTTGAGCTGAGAATCATAGCTCTTACAGACAATGGTCTTGAAGTTATTGAGCATATCTAATACACATTAAATTTCTAATAAAAATGTGTCAAATGAATGCATATCAGATCTCTTTTCTAGTGGTTATAAGGAATTTTTCATGCCTTATAACATGAATTTATTCATTTAAAAATGTCACAGTGGCTTTATTAAATAGTAACAGGTAACTATTCACAAAATCACTAATCAACCACTAATCATAAAGCTAGTGACTGGACCATCACACACTTCCTTTATGTTTCCTTTCCTTAGTGCAGACAAACGTGCTTTGAACATGACGTCAGCCGTTGCTTGGAAAGGAGGTGTTTCACAGCAAGGCTGTTTGCCTCTCGTTTCTGCAGTCCCCTGAGGAAAGAGCCCGTGTTCAATGATGAGCTCCTGTCCCGCATCCTGTGTGGCACCTTGTCCATAAAGCCCGGGGTGAAGAAGTTCACAGAGACCTCCGCCGTGTTTGAGGACGGGACAGTGTTTGAGGCCATCGACTGCGTCATCTTCGCCACAGGCTACGGTTATGCCTACCCCTTCCTTGACGACTCCATCATCAAAAGCAGGAACAACGAGGTCACCTTGTACAAAGGCATCTTCCCCCCTCAGCTCGAGAAGTCCACCTTGGCTGTGATTGGCCTCGTCCAGTCCCTGGGGGCTGCCATCCCCACAGCGGACCTGCAGGCCCGCTGGGCTGCGAAAGTGTTGGCAAGTAGGTGGGCCACCTGCATTTCATTCTTTTAGTCAATGAGCATTTATGGAGCACCTCCTGTATGCCAAGTACTGTGCTGGAAATCCAACGGGGTAAGAGAAGCAGGTGCTCCTTGACGTTACAGAAGTTCATATGGGACGTGGGGGGACGCCACAACAGGGGAAGCTGTGGGGTCTTCTGGGGAGGGAAGCTGGCCAGTGACTCCATGGAACAGCATGAGGAAAGACACCAAGGTGAAGAATGACATTGCATGTGTGAGGGAGCAGAAGCGTTTGGTGGAAGGGAATATAACGCAGAGGAGGGGAGTAGCAAGGGATGAAGGGAGGTGCTCGATCACCAGGGGCAAGAAAGGCTATGAAAAGCAGCCTGACCTTCTCACAGGGAACTGAGCAGCCTTTGCACGGGTTCACATAAGAGAGGACAGCATGGGGTCAGTGCAATGCCAGGTGCGTGCCAAAGACGAGGAGGGCCTGGTGGGCACTGGGGCCCGCTGGAGAGCTGGTGAACATCAGCTGGTGTCACTGTCACAGTATCACTCTGACTTTGTGACAGTCTTCTCCCCCGCCCCTTCCTTGGTTCTAGACCCCAGGATCTCCAGGGGCTGCAAGAATTCTTGTGTGAGGAGATCAAGAATATGAGAATTACATGGAGAAAGTCTCCAATATATGGATTTAATTACTCCAGTGACTGGATTAACACTAATATTGAACATGTCCTTTTATTCAAGGATTCAAGAATCTTGGTCAATGTAAATACAACCTGCCTAACAACGTTCATAAAAACTTATAAGGAATGAAGAAACTATTGCAATTATAGACTGTTTGTACATTTATGCTTTCTATAAATATTGTGGATACATACATTCCTATCTCAAATGCACCATGAGGGGTGATTATTTAAATGAATGCTGCCGTGAAATCTCTTCTATAGGTCCTCCTCTGTAAAATCCTTCTATTGTCCCTGTCTCTGGAAAGGCACAGCAGTGCCCAGAGCTTGGGGTTCATGGGAAGACAGGATATAGGTATAAATCTAGGAAACCTGCACAAAACAAAAGGTGTCATTTTATTCATTTAGCAAATATTTATTGAAAACCTACTGTGTGTCGGGCTCTATCTTATACTTAGGACACAACATCAGAGAGAGTAGACCCAGATTCTGACCCCTTTACTTTCTAGTGGAGCATACAGTAAATGATGGCTATAGGGTGCCACTAGGCAGAGGTAAGGTGCTCACAATGCCCAGGGCGTGCTCCTGTCTGCAAATGTCATACTGACTTTCCTCTGGTGTTACAAATGAGCTACAGTCATCAGTCAGAAGAAGGCTCCATAGAGGCAGTAAGATTTGCAAAAACCTAAAATTCACCTGCTTTCCCTTAAAACATCCTCCGTGGCTGCGGGCTTACGTTGAAGCCCACACTTCCTCCCACTGTCTTGTTTAGCTACCATGAGCCTTAGAATGAATGGCTTTAGCACTTTGTTTCTTTTCTTGGTTTTATTCCCTGAGCTCCAGGGGTCTTTTTTAGGAAGTTGGTGTCAACCCCAATATGATGGGCGCCCTGTGTTTTCTCACAGCAGTTGCGAGGTTTCTGGCCCAAGTCCTAAGTCTTTGACCCACGTGGGTTTGACTTCTGTGCAGGGTGAGAGAGAGCTATCTCATTTCACTCTTCACATAGGGCTGATCAGTTTTCCCAGCACCATTTGTTAAAAAGGTTCTCCAACAAATATTTTGGGCACCTTTGTCAGATGGCTGTAAGTATGCGGTTTGTCTCTGCTTTCGATTCTGTTCCATTTGGTCTTCATGCCATTTTGATGCCAATACCATGCTGGTTTTGCACTACACCTCTGTAGTATAATTTGAGATCAGGTGTTATGATGACTTGTGATCATTCTTCTTGCCGGCTTTGGCTATTCTGGGTCTCTGATTTTTCCAAGGGAATTTAAGGACCTACTTTTTCTAGTTGTGTGAAGAATATCATTAGTATTTTGATGAGGATTGCACTGAATCTCTATATTGCTTTTGGTAGTATGGCCATTTTGACAGTATTAATTGTGTCCATCCAAGAACTTGGGAGGTCTTTCCATCTTCGAAGGTCTTCTTCAATTTCTTGTTTCTGTGTTCTATAAGTTTCATCACAGAGATCTTTCACCTCCTTGGTTAGATATTAATTCTCAAGTACTGTTTTAGGTTATTGTGAATGGGATGGGTTTTTCTGATCTTTTCTTCAGCAGAATCACTTTTGGAGTATAGAAAACCCTTTGATTTATGGGTGTTGAGCTTTTATCTGATTATTTTGCTGAATTCATTTATCAGCTCTTGAAGTCTTCTGATGAAGTTTTTGGGGTCTTCCACAAATAAGCTCAGTTAATCAGCAAACAAAAATAGTTTAACTTCTTTTTTTCCTTTTTGTACCTTGTTAATTTTCTTCTTTTGCCTGATTTCTCTGGCTATTGAATGGAAGTGGTGAGAGTTGATAGCCTTGTCTTATTCCAGATTTTAGAGGAATTGTTATCAGTTGTTCTGTATTCAGTATGACATTGGCTTTGAGTTCATCACAAATGGCCTTTATATGCTGAGGTTCCTTCTATCCCTAGCTTCTCTGGCATTTTTAACATGAATGGGTGCTGGATTTAACCACAGGTCTTTTCTCTATCTAAGGAGATGATCACATGATTCTTGTCCTTAATTCCATATAAACGGTGAATTACATTGATTGATTTGCTTATGCTGAAACCCACTTGATCATGGTGTATCATTTTCTTGATGTGCTTCTGAATGCAGTTTAGCAGATTGTTCCTTGGGAAAACTTTTAATAAGAGGATACAAACAGGAAATCTGAAGAAACCCAAAGGTGTTACATGCATGAGGTGCCCCTGAGGTATGTTGAGGACCAGGCCCTCCATGACCTTGTGGGAATGGGAGACTGGATGATTTGAAGCTCCAACATCTCTGCCATCACTGTCTCCCGCCACGGCTGCTTTGCCGTTCCCTTAGAAAGTTCATAACTTCTCGGGTCTTTGTGAATCCTTAGTCTGCTAAAGGCACCAAAACAGCTCTTCTTAACACAAACATTTCATAAGTACTGGATGAATTCCCTCATGTGTCATTGCACACTTCTGATTTCTTTGTCTTTTCAATATTTTTCTCTTCATTTCTTTTTCAGACTCATGTACCCTACCAACCACAAACAAAATGATGGATGACATCGATGAGAAAATGGGGAAGAAACTAAAGTGGTGAGTGCTGGCCCTTGCTAATGACAGAGTCCCAAAGTTGCCTCTGCACATAGCAAAGCACCATCGGTCTGTAATTTGTCACCCGTCAGAGTTCATGTTTTTTGAATACCTTCAATAATTACCCATCTGTATCAGATGGGTAATCAGTCACTAAACCTCTATTTAACTCTGGAACAAAGATTCTCTGATAAGAGCAATTTTGCTCTCCAGGGAACATTTGGTAAAATCTGGTCATTGCAAGCAGGGAGGGCTTACTACTGGCCTTTACAGTTAGAGTCTGAGATGCTGCTGACCATCCTATAATGTCGGGCACAATCCACCAACCAAAGGAGTATCCAGCTCAAATCAGAATAGTGCTGCTGCTGCTGCTGCTGAGAAATGACTCCCAAACGCTCCTACTCCATCAGCCCCGTCTGCCAGCAAGTTAGCTAGTTGGAAATTGTGCAGTGGCTTCTAGTTTGCTGGAATAAGAAAGCCAAGTAAAATCTTGGGTTGAACTTCCCTGCCCTAGTGTTTTCATCCAACAGAGTTTGGCTTCAGATTCATCCAAATGTGTTTTCAAGCATAACATCAATGAGAATTGTAGAAAGTCCTGTAAATGTCTAGGCGTCAGATACTTAAGTGGACTTTTCATGTTCATTACTTCCATAACAGAAGATATTTTTCAAATGATGTATCAAAAATCTGTTGAAAGGATAATTAGGTAAGGGGCACATAGACACCTGTGTGGGAAGTTTCTTCCTCTTTCAAGCCTCTGACACATTACTCCTCTAATGCCCCAAAGTGGGTGCCTACTCAGGGCCTAGAGAAGAAATGGAATCCTCAGAGTGAACACAACCTCCCACGTGACCTCATGAGATTCTTCTAGGAGTCACGGAGGCAGGCGATCCAGTGTGCTACGATTCCTGCAGCTTGATATCCTTTCCTTTAGAGGCCAACATGAAAAAAGAGGAAGGAAAAGAGGCCTAAATGTCAATCTTATTACTTAAATGACCAACTACTCTTCCAGTTTCCTTAAGGATGAGGCCACACTCCAACTAAAAGTATGAAACAATGTACATTAATAAATGACAGCAATATTAAACTGTTCACAGGCCAATATAAAAATCAAACATTGGGGCGGATTCTATGCAAAATTGTATAAAGAATAATTGTGTTAAAGAGTAACCTCAGTTGGGCTGGGGACATAGCTCCGTGGTAGAACGCTGGCCTGGTACGTATGTTCAATCTCCAATACTGCAAACCACAGTGAATTAAGTTAATCATCCACCTTGAACCAGGGCGTCAGTTTGTTCCAGGCCATGTGGTCAGAGATGAAAGAAAACTATATCAAACTCAGATAGAGATTAGGGAGAAAAATGAAAGAAAAAAATCACTTATCCAAAAATAAAAAATAACTTCAAATTTGTAGGAAAAGATTGGGCTGAGGGGCATAACTAGAGGTGCTGGCCAAAACGTTATTATTCTGAGAAAAAAAAAATAAAGATTCATGCTTCTGTTGGCAGCTGTGACTCCTACTCAGGCATGTTCTTTTCCCTCCTCAGGTTTGGCCAGAGCCGCACTTTGCAGACAGATTACATCACTTACATGGATGAGCTGGGCTCCTTCTTAGGGGCCAAGCCTGACATAGCGTGGCTCTTCCTGACCGATCCCCGGCTGGCCCTGGAGGTCTTCTTTGGCCCCTGCAGTCCCTACCAGTTTCGACTGATGGGACCAGGGAAGTGGGAGGGGGCCAGAGATGCCATCCTGACCCAGTAGAACCGGACACTGAGGCCAACCAGGACAAGAGCCGTCAGCGAAGCTCAGCAGCCCCATCACTTCTACAATTTGCTTAAAATGCTTCCATTCCCGCTGCTCCTTCTGGCTGTGTGGCTCACATTTTATTCATGATAAGGTCCTCTGGGTCTCAGAGTTCTGCCCAGGACTTTAATCCCCAAATAAGACACTGAGACACACAATCAATCACCAGGTAGCCCCTCCTTCCCTTCCTACAGATGGGCATTTGAACAAAGTGGAAATAAACCAGGAAACACCCAGCTGCTCTGTTTCTGAGGAGAATCTATTCTTTTAAAAGGCTTGTCACATGCTGAACTGAAGTATGGGAATGTTTGAGAGGAGGAGAAGGAGGGGAAGTTGATTGGTATAAACAGGTTTTCCCACTGGAGGAAGTGTAGAAAGCTTTGTAAAAGTATTTTATCCTGTCATATAGCATATCAACCAGTGCCTTTTCCACAATAATTAGTGTTTGACAATAAATCAAGGTAAAGGTTTATAACAATATAACAACTTAGACAAAACGAATAAGAAATTGCTTGAAAGAGGACTGGCAGTGTGGCCCAGTGGCAGAGGCTTGCCTCACATGTGCAAGGCCCTGGGTTCCATCCCCAGTGCTGCAAAGCAAAAATAAAACCCACTGGGAGTTCCAGGAGGAAAATCCAGTGAACGTGTAAGAAGCATCACTGCCAATCATATGCAAAATCTACCAGAGAATTAAAAAACACATCCCTCTCCTGCTCATTGAAGAGAGCATCATCCCCTGATACCAAAGCAACACAGACATTCCAAAAATCTAAAATGCAGATCAATATGATCAATATTTCTCTTAAATATATACACACAAATTCTTAATAGATACAACATATAATCCAGTACACAGAATGGGTAATATATCATGACATGTTGCATTTATTTCAGGAATACAATGTTGGTTTAACATTCAATGCAATTCACCATATTAATGAACTAAGAGTGAAAAACCATGTATGATCATCTTGATCGATGCAGAAAAACTTCTAACAAAAGCTAACATCCACTCCTGATGAAAAAACTCTTAGCAAATAAGAATAAGAAGAAATATCCTAACTTGATAAAGCGTGTCACTGAAGAACCTACAGCTAGTATCTTACCAAACAGTGAAGGACAGAATGCTGTGTTCCTAAGATCCGGAAAGAAGGACAGACTGCCCTCCCTACTCCCGTTCAGTAATATACTGGAGCTTCTAGCCAGACACAGGCAAGAAGAGGAAATAAAGGACATCCAGACTGGATGGGAGAAGTGAAACTCCTGACACTTAGCATGATTGTCTATATAGAAATCATTGTGAAATCTACTTAAAAATACAAAAACAAATGTGCCGCAGTCTGGCTGGGCACAAATCACAAGCCACTGAAGCAGGAACAAACTTTATTTCTGAACTCCACCAGCACACTCCACACACGCTCCCCGGCAACTATCCCGAATGCCACGTGGCTCCTCCTGGAACCAGCAACTGGAAATATCCCTCCTCAGGCACTTCCCCAACCAATAGGAACTCTCCAGGAATCCCTGAGAGAACTCCAAAGTAGTGAGAACTCCAAAGCAGCAGGCCTAGGCGGACAGCAGGGGTCTAACATACACAGCTCAACATAACCATCATCATCCCAACGGCCTGCTGGCTTCACCTCTCAACCACTCCGTACTGGCAAAAATGCCATGCATCATTCAGACTCAGCTATGGCTCTCAGCACAAATGATTGCATTTCTTGATTATTATTATTTTACTTATTTTTTTTAGATATATGTGACATATTTTGCCATATTACACGTATGGAGTATAATTTATTTTATCTAGAATCCCATTCTTGTGGTTGTACATGATATGGAGTTTCACTGCAGTGTATTCATATATGAACATAGGATACTTGATTGCATTTACATATACTAACAATAAACAATAAGAAACTGAAATTTTTTAAACTGTCATTTTATGAAAACATCCAAAATTATGAATACTCCAAATACATCTGGCATAAGCTAGGTAAGATCTATACACTAAGAACCACAAAGCATAGAAGTTAAAGAGCAAAATCGAGCTGTTCCAGACCTGGGCTGAGACTCGGCATCGCCATAATGTCAGTCCTCAGTGAGATACTAACCAAATTCCCCCACAGTCTTTCTAAGAAACTACAAGTGGATTCTAAAGTCCAGGAATGCAGCAGACCTCAGTTGCCAAAACAATTCTGAAGGGGAAAAAAAAAAGAACTAATTTGGAATTCTGACCTTCCCTTATTTCAAAACTTACTATTCTGTGAAGCTACAGTAATCAAGGCAGTATGTTATTGGGATAAAGATAAACCATTAGGCCTTAGAAAAGAAAAGACTATCCAGAAAGAGAACCACACAGACATGGACTGAAGCACGAGGGGAGACAGGATGGTCTTCAATCAGTGATACCGGAAACACTGGAAGTTCATGGACACAGGAAAGAAGAGCTTTGACAGTATCTTGTAGTAACTTACAAAAACTAACTTGAAACATATCAAAGAACTAAAAGCAGACTTAAAACAACACAACTTGAGGAAGAAAGCATAAGATAAAATCTTTGGGTAAGACAATGACATTTAAAATACAATACCAAATGCACAGATCATTTAAAAAATATAAATTTTACTTTATCAAAATTAAGAATAATTATTCTTAGGAAAGAAAATAGTGAGTATATTGATATTTACAACATCTATATTAAGTTGGTATTTAATAAAAGCAAGATGAACCTGTCAAACTGGAGAAATAGAATATAGTGGGGAAAGTTCTGATTTGAGAAGAAAAATTCATAACAAGTTAGGTCAGTTTATTTTTAGGATTCACAAATTTTATTCTAGTAATCAAACCAGATGCAGCTCCAAAGTGTTCTGTATGTGTGTGTGTGTGTGTGTGTGTTCGTGGCGTGTGTTTTCTATACTAGGTTACATAACTGAAAGGAGCCCTCAAGATCTAAAGAGTGATTCCGAGGGTCCTCTGCACACACCTCTGTTACTACTCCATTTCACCTGGGACCACAAATGAAGGATGATCTGAAATGTACAGCGTCCTGGGAAGAAAACCCGCTCTGAGTAGAGGGCAGGGTGTGAGAGCTCCCTTCCCTGCTCAGACCTGGTCCTAGGTGGACGTTACTCCCACATCTGGTGGAAGTGCAGGTCAGTGGAAGTGTGCTATTGGGTCCTTCAGACTTAAGTGTCTTTGGGCCAACTGGAGACTTCCTTGGGAAATGAGGCTCAGTGTCTTCTACAAGCAAATGGATCACATTTTCATTCCACTAAATTGGACAGAAAGCTCCATGCGCTTGGTGCTGTGTACTAGTGGACATCAGTGCAGCCCTTCCCTTTACCACCCATGCAAAAGAAGAAAACAAGGGGTCACTGAGGAGGAACAAGGAGCCAAGAAGCATTCCAAACCCAAGGACACACCACTCTTCAGCTGGGACTCAGCTGATCGACTGTGAACTGTCTGGGTGTGGATCGGGGTGTACCTATGATTGAATCTAGTGGAAGGACTGTACCAAACAAGATCATCTACAGTAAATCTCTTCATACCTGTTCATTATCCATAATGATCACTGATTTCCTTGTAGGCTGGCAGCAAGCCTGACAGGCAAGAGACTGCTCTGCTTTGTATGTTGACACAAAGGAAACTGCACTCTTAATACTATGTTTTGCTTTTGAAATGCTAACATCAATTAACGCAGAAGAAGGAAATAACTGATATGTCCCTTAATCACAGAGGCTCTTTAACATTGACTCTCGACTCTCTGTTATATATCCTGTGTCAGGCCTGAATCTTCTACAAACATCTCTTCATTAGTCTTTATGGCATTTCCTGTATTTACATCACCCTGCCCTGCTTTATAATGAGGAAATAAAAGCTTTGAGGTAGCGTGGGGATTAACGGCAAAGCCAAGCCTCTTGCACCCTAATCCCATGTTCTTTCCAGAAGCTAATTGGCTGTCAGTAACTTCCTCTAAACCGCACATGAGGGTACTAAGAGCCAAAGGGACACGGGCATGTCACCACCCATGTAACATTCTCGAATGCAGAGAGAGGACTGCTCTTAATAGATATGCATAAATGCATTGTGCCCATTTTATTTCTATATGTGTGGTGCATATATACATACATACATACATATACACATACGTATACACACATATACATATATACACATACACATATACACACATATATATTGCACACAATGTATGTTTGTGTGTATGGGTACATTATCGTATATATGCACATATTTACAGAAAATGTACACTATGTATTTAACCATATCCATGGGGAGTACTACCTACTTCATATATGAAGAATACTACATGTGTATGTGTATGCATGTGTACATGTACATATAATGCATAAACATAGTATATATAATACGCAGTAAAAAATTTGATCAATATTACAAAGTGTCGGGAGCCTCCACACCGGAACCGAGCGCCGTTTAACCTTGAGTGATGGGAGTGTGGAGCTGTGGCAAGCCAGCCATGGGCTGTGTGTGTGAACTATGAGCACTGAGCGCACAGGGTGGACTGAACCCTTGTTGCCCCTCTGTTTGGGAGAGCGACATTAGTGTCTTTTATCCCGCTCTGCCTATGATCCCCACACAGCACATGAGATGGACGTGGCCTTCCTAGATGTCAGTCAACCTGCTGACCGCAGACATCAGAAGCCAGACTCAACCCCCTGAAACCTGACCCCTTGCCTCATCTGAATGGCTTCTCCCCAATAAAAGGGTTCAGCACCTGCTCCTCTCTCTCTTTATTGCCTGCCTTGCCCCTTTGTGGGAGCTGTGGCTCATGAGTGGTCACTGAACCCAAAGAAAAGGTATTGTCTGTGTCTGTGTCTTTATTTAGTCCTGGATTCACTTGGAGTGACCCTGATCAGTTTAGTCGTGTGAAGTGACGAGAAAGGAGATGGGAAAGGAGTTGTGCCCCTAATTCCCATAATGTTCAGGATTCAACTGTACGTAAAGGTTTTATCTTAAACTGAACTGCAGTGACCTAGGCTTTCAGCTGTCCTCTGCTTAAGATAATAAGGTGTAGCCTCGCTGACTACCTTCTCTTAGGATAGAAGAACTAAAAACAGAGTCCTAATGCCTGAGTTTGTTAATCTCCTCCAAGAGAAGAAATTGTCATCTTCAGGCATTTGGAGCCCTAATGTGTCACAGGTTCTTCACTACCCCACCCTGCTAATCATCTAATGAGATCTGCATCTGTCAAGGGGCTGACCCACATTACAAGTGTGACTTGGAAATGCTTCCCAGAGATCCTTAGGCTTCATTGGTCTTTGGCACTGTGCCAGGCATCCAAACCCAGATGCATTCAGGAACTAGACTGACAGGTAAGTAAGGGAAGCAGACAGGTGGCTTCTCCATCATTCTGTTGGCAAATTAAACATAGGGGACTCATTTTCTGCATCCATAAAGAAATGTGCAGGCCTCGTACAGTCAGATTTCCTAAAAATGTTTTAGAGAAGCCTGATATTGATACTTTTATCTGCTATTTCTTTATTGTTCAGCAGCTAATTTTTTTGAATACTTTTAAGACTCAGATGAACCCAGCCACAGCAAGGGTGGGTTCCAGTCCAAGTGCTCCCAGTTCAAGGCCTTGTCCTCACTTCGCCGAGAACAATCTGTATCTCCTCTTCCAATCACCACAAGTTCAAAGGGAGTGTGTGTGCTAGTTACTTGCCAACATTGGCTGACTGATGCTTGGGCCACCCGTCATCACCCGGCCTCCCCTCTGATGCCTCTTCAGACACATAATCCATTCATCACCTTCAGGAGCCACCTTCAGATAAGTGACCCCCTCTGCATTTACCAGGGTGGCCACCATCCACTCACAGAGGTGGACCCCAGAGGGTCCCGTAAGTGCCAGGTTTCCACGAAAGAGCCCCAGTTCCCTGCTCACCAACCAGAACTGCAGCCTCAGACCCATTCCAAACTAGAGTCTTAATTACTTAATTGAATATTAAAAATGCACACATGCACAAGGACATGCATTACAGTTTCATTTATAATCACGAAAAAGTGAAAATACCTCAAATACTCACCAGAGTGTGAAATAATACACATTAAAATATATGAAACCAATTTATGCACACTGACACAGAATACTTTCCAAAATACGTTGTTCAGTGAAAAGGCAAGTAACTAAATCTCTCTCTCTCTCACACACACACACACACACACACACTTTTCTTATTAATGTAATCATACATTTGTATCTATGTGGATGTAAACGTTAAGGATACACAGAAGGAAATCCCTGAAAACCAGGTGTCACCACTATTTCTCTGAAGATTGGAGTGGTTCTGGGAGTGGGAGGGAGAGGCATTCATTTTTTGTATTGCTCAAATTTTTCAATGAGGTTATTTTCACACTTGACTTGTGCTACTTTTTAAGCATTATTTGAAAAGAGGTATCATTTGGACTAGAAGACACCTGCAGGACGCCGCAGTGGTGAACCTTGTGAAGAGGAAAGAGAGAGATTTTGTGTCTGGATGGTAGCCTCAACTACAAATCATCCTCCGCTTCCTCCCCGGTATGACTTATCCCGTGTGTCACGTTACCACTCCCTGTGTTCTGATGACGGGGATTTTTTTTTATTATATAACAGTAGTTATTGTGTTACTGCAGGATAAGGCTATGGTTAGTGAGTTATGGACTGCCTGGAATGCACTTTATCAGAGCAAACACTTGTAGATGAGCTAACAGAAGGTCAAGTCCAGGCCACGGACAAAATAAACTCACAATCTTGCTCTGGGGATAAATGGTCTGGGGCCAGATATTCCCAGGACAACAGTGGCAGGATATTTTGCCCTGTCAGTGAGTGAGATAAGAAGAATGTAATCATGAATGTCCCTAGGTAGAATGTGCGGTAGACGTTTCCTCCTGGATCACCCAGATAATGCCAAGATCTGGAGCAAGATGACTGCAGGGTTTGACGACTCCCAGCCTCCCCTTACCTCTCCTCCCACTGGTGAAGGCCTGGCTATGGCGTGGCCCCCCTCAAAACCCTGCAAAGTCTTCCTCTCACCTTGAGGATAACATCCCAGCTCCAGCGCAGCCAAGGTCCTCCATGATCTGGCTAGTCTTACTTGTTCTTATCTCTCCCTTTGTCCTTGTTAACACTCATCAATATTGGGCTCAGCGCGACTCTGACTTCTTTGTTCCAATTTATGCTATTCTCTTGTCACGGATAGCCACCATCAACCTGCACAACCTCATCACCGCCATCTTGGATAAATCCTGTTCATCATGTTTTATCTTCTTTCCACGGTGGCTTTTCATGGAAACTATTGTCCTCACCTTCTTTGGCCCATACTTAGCCCACAGATCTACCCCTTCCCACTATAGGAAAACAAAATCTGAGGAACTAATTCACAATGAATTTTAAATAACTGACATCTGCTAACATAGGTGAGAGCCTTTCTAGACGGGGTTGTCAGATTGAGCCACAGGGATACAGAACACCCTGTTAGTCAGACAATGAATAATTGTTAAAGTAAGCATAGCCTCTACAATATTCTTGTTCCCTAAATGAACCCGATAAACACCAAAAGCAGAACCACAGGTGTCAACCAGCAAGTGGAGAAGGCTTTTTCTGCCAGGGCCTTCCCACTTTCCCCCATCATGCACCTGAGATAATGGTCTTCTCCTAAGTGTGACCCTAGTAGGTCCAAATACTTGTCCTTGGGCAAGCCGTCTTCTCTGTCGTAACTCCCACCTCTGATCTCATGACTCCAAAGTCTAGTCTTTCCATGCCTCTTAGATGTGCTAGCACCAACTCTAAAACTGGATCCCAAAAGACTGTACCAGGAAGGCTCTTGTTCCTGGGATGTGATGGCCCGTACAGATTAAACTCTTACAAATAATCTTTATACTCTCTCCTTTTATATTTGTAGCCAGTGGGTCACCAGATCTAAACCCGTGGGGACGGGACAGGGAAGGTCCAACACCAGGCATCCCTGCTCCTTCTGCATGCCTCTCTCTTCTAGGCGACACATGCCCAGCCCCTTAGTGAAGGGGCTACAAATGCTCCTGTCACAAGGAAAGAACTGGAAAGTCTCAGTGAAGCCTTTGGACTTTTATTCCCACTCTGGTGGCAGGGGCAGGCAGGTTGGGATACGCTGAAGGGCCATCCCGCGTCTAAAGCAAGGCGATGTAGGGTAGGTTGCCTGGACACTGCACAGGCACAGTTCTCCAGATGTTTTATGAGTACCTGGCTCACTTCCCAAGCAAGGCCACTCGGTTCTGGTCCTCACCTGAAGATGGGAGACCTGGGAAGAGGCCAGCTTCCCGCTCCACTGCCTCCTTGATCACACTCTTTAAAGTCCTTTATCTCACTGCAAACTGCCCTACACATGCTTAGTGCTCACCCCCACAACAGAGTTGCACATGTTATTAAACTTACGCTGGTTCTTCTCTTATTAATCTGTATTTAGTGACAGGGATCTTTCCCAACTTTATTTATTTATTTACTTTTTTTTTAAGCCCTGGGTATTGAATCCAGGGCCTCCTGCATGCTAGGCAAGCACTCTACCCCTGAGCTACATCTCTCGTCTTCAACTCAGAACTTTATAAAAGGTTAGACAGATATTTTCCTCACAAATTCATTAAAAGACCCAAAATGTTTTCTAACAGGAGAAAACAATGGGAGAGGGGCATTAAGCTGAGAAGAGGCATAAATTAACAACAGAAGAGAACAACCCGGCATCAGGGTAGAAAAGTTACTGTGTCGAAGGATAAAATCATGGCAGTTTAATTTAAAGATATAAACTGGCTTTATTTTCTACTCCAGAACTGGGCAGACAGAATGAGAGAATGGATGTTCCGATGGGCAGAGTGAGGGAGGCTGGTTTGTAGATAAAGAAACAGGAAAGTACAAACAAAAACCAAAAAGTGAATTAGCTGTTCCAAAGTCACTTCCCTCATAAGGTGGGAACAAGAGGCAGAACAATAGGAAAATAAATGACCGGTTCACATCAGGTTAGCTGTGTTATGTAAGGATTAGGGCAGAGGGACTTCCTCATCACATTAAGGAATCCTGATTTCTCAGGTCAGATGAATAATTGAGTTTCAACTTGTCCATCTGAAACCTTAGCATGAGTGACTCCATTTTTATTTTTGGTCTGATCTCTTGGGACTCAGTACAGGACTTTAATCCAAAACAATGGCCTCCGGTAATTTTAACAATTGTAAATAGAAAGAGTAGAAACAAGAACAGTTAGGAAACCATTGTGATAATATAGGCCTTATGTCAGTAATTCAGAAGTTACAACAATTACAATAAACATGACTGAGATGTTCCTCCTTTTTATCTGTTAAAGAGTTTGTTCACAAACATTTAATTCTACAAACAGAACAGTATGAAAAGGCTTGAACTTATATACTATCAGATATCTTGAATACTTTGGAAGAACTCACATTCCCACAGTTATTATGCCATTATACACCCTTATTTACTTTTGGAAGACTTTCGTCAGGTAACAATTTGTCCAGTAGCTCAAGTATGTGAAATAGCTGGCACACACCATGTACTCAATAAGCATTTGCAAAATAAACACACATTCCTCATTTCTCTAAAAATAGCCCCCATTCTGACATTATAGTGGTTGACTGGCTTCACCTCCCACCCCCCCACACCCCCATTACTACACATAAAGTCTCCTATCCATGAAATGAGCTGCAATCTTCGTACACAGATATTTTAAGATAGATCACACCCTTTTGTCCAATCATGGTTATGTTCAAGCTTCATGGAAACCAAGCATAAAGATGCATGGTTCACCCTGGGTCTTTGAGTCTTCCATCTCAGGGCTCCAAAGTCACATAAAACTAAGGCCAAATAAACTTGTGTGCCTTTCTCCTGTTAACCTGTTTTTGTTTCGGTTTTGTTTTTGCTTTAGGGACATCAGCCATGATCCTTTACAATGGACAGGAAAGAGATCACGGCCTTTCCTGCCTCATCCCAGCTATGGCTTCTGTTTTTAAGTTTGAAAAGCAAATGAATAAAGTAAAAAGTATTTCAAAGTAAACACAATTTCAAAGAGGAATTTTTAGGCTACCTAAGGAAAAAATGTAATCAGGTACAACTGTAACACAAAATCCATAAAAATAAGAATTATGACAGCTATAAATATATAAAAATATGTCTCTGCTTAGTAATTGCCCCCCAAGCTCTTCTCACACTCAGAGTAGTTGTGCTGCACTTAAGAACAAATTATTACTAAGACTCTTCACTAATTTACACTGATACCCTGCAATGCAAACACTAGTTGGTCTCTGTGCCTTAAATTCATAAAGTATCATAAATTCAAAGCTAGTTGGATTTTCTCGGTCATCACATGCTTTTGTTGCTGAATAATGTCTTTGTGGGATCCGTGTTTCTTGATGTAAGCAGCTTCATTTATTTCTCATTTATGGGTGTTTGGATTACTTGTTTTATTTTCTCCTAATACAGACACTACTGCCACACACATTCTTATACATGTTTCCTTATGCACCTGTTCAAGTTTCTCACTTCCTCTCTCGCTCCCTCCCTCCCTTTCTCCTTCCTCCTTCCATTTATCTATCCGAACATCTCTGGCTTCATCCTCGTTTTTATATTGAGTGTTTCACCTCACTTAATGGTGCCCTCTTCTGAAAGAACAGAAAAGTTCAGGTACTTAACTGTTTTCTTTCTGTTTAATGATGTGGGTAGGGTTTTGAATCCTCCAATTTTAGAGTTCTCTTTTGTCTTATAGGACTCTAAATTTTTCCCTTCCTTTCTTCCTTTTCCCTTTATTACCAGATTACCAAAAGGTTTGCCTACCTTCCTTTTGTCCCACTTCTCCCCTAAAACCACGATTGCAAAGATTCTCTTTAAATGTAGCCTATCCTGTTAAATTACACCTGTCCCATTTATCCTGGACAGCCCTACGCAGGGGTGCCTGGTCCTTGAAATTGCTGGTCCTAAAATTCCTTCTCAGTACCCTGTGCTCTGATCCGCTTAGATGCTTTCCCATATTTTCTGACATAAGGTGCATTTAGTCAATCTAGAGCTTGCTTAACTCCGCTTTCACTAGCCTCCTCTTCTTTCTTTCATGCTGTTTTTCTTGGTCTGTCCCTAAAAAGTCTTGCAACCTGATGGGGAGGGACAGCAGAGAGACCACACACTGACTGAGTGGTTTTCCTCTTTTTCGCAGTTACTTTGCAGTTTTGTGTTTCTCTTAGAGTTAACAGGGGCATGTTTTGACGAGAAATAACTTTTTCTTTCTAGGTGTTTGAAGTTATTTGATAAAGGGATCCTGGGAGACGGGCTCCTATGCAGCCACCATTGTCCTCCCTGCTCCAGCTGTTTCTGCCCATGTGCAGGCTTGTACAGATGTGTTCACTGAGACGGTGCATTCTTGGAAGGCAGCATCTTGCTGGATCCTTGCCAATGATTAGCACCTGTTAGAAACTGTCCACAGGGATTAAAACCAACCTAGTTAAGAACAAAGAAAACTGCATTTATTAGGGACTACTTAAGGTTACAATCTGAAAAAACAGATTCAAGCAGCCTCAAAAATGTGCTATGATGTCTTACAAAACAGCAGCTGTGTTTATAGTTGTTAAAACACAAGTGGGTTGGAAATTACATTTCTTGTTTGTAAGGAATTGTGCTTGGTGCTGGCAGAAGTTAAACTGTTTGTTTGAAAGAAATTGGGTTCAGTCTCAGGCTCTGGGTAGTTTGGAGAAAAGGATCCCATATTCAGAGGACAGCAGAGGTAACAATGTTTCAAGGGTCAACTTGCATGACAGAGAGGTGGGGTAGTTCAAGGATTCAGCTGCAGAGGCATCTGAAATCTGATTCAGAGTGGCTTCTCAACTCTTTTCTAAGTGCCCCCAATCAATGCTATAAGTTTTTTTGTTAGAGAGAGAGAGAGAGAGAGAGAGAGAGAGAGAGAGAGAGAGAGAGAGAGAGAGAGAGAGAGAGAGAATTTTAATAATTATTTTTAAGTTTTTGGCGGACACAACATCTTTGTTTGTATGTGGTGCTGAGGATCGAACCCGGGCCGCACGTATGCCAGACAAGCGCGCTTCCGCTTGAGCCACATCCCCAGCCCGCTATAATTTTTTTATAACTTTTAATTTTCCCCTTTGATAAAACTAAGTGAGAAGTTGAGACTCTATTATTTGAGCATACGGGTTATAATACAAGCCAATTCCAGTATCAATTGTAAGTTATTCTCTGTATTAAAATATTATTCCAAAACTTTTATTAACTCATAGCATTGACTAGTAATCAAGGAACTTAAAATCACAACAAAGGGGCCCGGGTTGTGGCTTAGTGGTAGAGTGCTTGCCTAGCATGCATGAGGCATTGGGTTCAATCCCTGGAACCACATAAAAATAAACAAATAAAATAAAGATATTGTGTCCATCTACAACAACAACAAAAAAATTTAAATCACAACAAAATAGTGTTCCAAAATGTTAATATCAGCAAAAAATAAATAAATAAAAGTCTGAACGTATCAACTGTCAGGAAGAGGAGGAGTGGGAACCCTTCACTGTGGAGGGAGCCCAAGTTGGTTCACACACTGTGGACAACAATTGGTCAGTATCTAGTGAAGCTGAAAATATGCCTATCTTGTTTACTGGTGCATATTAATTATTCAGAACGGGGTTTCACTGTGACATACATGCATGCAACACAATTTGATCAGTTTCATTCCAGTACCTCTCTCTGCCTCCCCTCTATCCTCCCCTGATCCCCTTTCTCTACTCTAATGCTCTCCCTTCTAGCTTCATGAGACCCTCTTCTTTTTCCTCTTTTCCTTCAGGTTTCCACATATGAGAGAAAACATAGTGCTTGCCCTTCTGAGTCTGGGCTTGTTTCCTTTGACACAGTATTCTCCAGCTCCAACAGCTTTTCTACAAATGATGTCATTTTATTCTTCTTTATGACTGAATAAAACTCCATGTGTATCTATACACCACATTTTCTTTATTCGTCTTTTGTCTGATACCTAAGCAGGTTCCATATTTGGCTACTATGAATTGTGCTGTTATAAACATGGGAGCGTGGGCTGAGATTGTGGCTTAGCGGTAGAGCGCTCGCCTAGCACATGGGAGGCACTGGGTTTGATCCTAAGCACCACATAAAAAATAAAAAAATAAATAAAATAAAGGTATTGTGTCCATCTACAACTTGAAAACAATTTTTTTTTGATTTTTAAAAGATAAACATGAGAGTGTATGTATCTCTAAACCATGCTGACTTTAATTATATTGGATAGATACTAAGGAGTGAGATAGCTGATTATTTGCTTGAATTATCAGAGAACTACCAAGGCAGCAACAACAGATCTAGAAAGTAGAAAGCCCACAGAGATGGGCCAGACGCCTCCGAACAGCCTTTTTTTTTTTTGAGACCTGTTCCATTTAGAGAGCAACAACTGAGAGGGCAGGCTTTTGCAGATTCCCAGGGGCTACAAAGGCAAAATTCCAAATTCAAGGACGGGTAGAACTGGAAAATACTCCCAGGCCCTTAATTGCAACCCATAAGGGGTTTTTAATCAGCCAAACCCAGCCTTCCAGAACATCCTAGCAAGATAACCTATGCTCTTGTAGAAAAACCAATAAAAACCAAATACAAGGAGAATATTTTAAGATTAACTGCAAAAGGAATTGTTACCTTCAAACACACAACAAAATTTACAGATGACTTCCCAACTGAAATGATGGAAGTCAGAAAGCAACGTAATACCTTCTAAGTGCATTATTTGTAATGCTGCCAATTCAGAATTCTATGCCTTTTGGAAATATCATTCAAAAGTAAAGGTCAAATAATTCATACTCAAAAAAAGAAACTAAAATAGTCACCAGCAGACTTACACTAAAGGAAGTATTAGAGTTATTTAAGAAAATTGAAAATGATCCTGAATGGAAGCGCAAAAATACTAGATGTGAAGGGATAATAATGTGCATATATTTAAAGAAATATTGATTGGATGCAGCAATAACCAAAATATCTTGTGAGGTGGTGAACACAAAAATAACTAAATCTATACAGCCATTATACTACAAAGTGTGAGGATAATAAATTTAAAGGGTTAGGCACACTTTTCACTGTCTTGGAATTGGTAAAAATACAAACACATCTCACGCTTTAAAAGAGCAAAGTTGCATATTTCAATCCCTAAGGATACTCCAAAAAGAACAGTAGGAGATAAGCTTATTATGGAAAGGAATAAAGTATTTTATTAATCCAAAAGTGGGCACAAAAGAAAAAGAAAATAGGACAGGTGAAGCAAATAAGATATAAGTGGTAAAATGATAGATTTACAGATTAAATGCAAATAAGTCAAATATTTCCATAATGAGTAAAGTTACCAGACTGTGTTTTTTTCCAAAAGGAATAGCTGTGTGACACTTTATAAATGGGTAAAGTCAAGGAAATAGTGAAAAAGCTATGTGGGATGAGGCCTATGACAAATGCTAGGGTGGTGGATTATGAGAATGAAAATACCATCCATTCTAAAGACCAGGTTTTTGTTGTTGCTGCTGTTAATTAGAATTAATACTGGATAAATACTACTGTCCCCAATCCCATGGGAGATGACGGGTGGAAGTACGGAAGAAGGATTAGTCCAGCAATTCCAAGGATGCTTATTTAATTATTATCTTAATGAACATCCTGCAGTGTGGCCTCTCCCCACACAGGCTTCCTGAGTTTGCTTCACGTGGTGAGTAAGAGCCCATCCTGTGGAACAGACAGCCTGAATTCAGAGCCCTCCTGTGTGACCTCTAGCATTCTGCCTCATCCTTGTGTGTATCAATAAGCTCTCTCAAAAGCCGTGGCTAACAAGATTCACTCTCTCGTGGGATTGCCGTATTGATCAAGTTAAGCCAAGTAGAACTTCGGTCAGGTCTGGCTAACGAAAAGGGCTAGGTCAGTGGTGGGTATTCTGGGCCTGTCCTCCCCCACTCCCCTGCCCCCTACCCCACAAGGCTCCCTCTTGTCTCTGCCCCAGGCTTCGTCCCCATTCCAGCCAGGGCTTCTGCTCTGTTCTGTCAAGATGACGCTGCAAAAATTCTGTTTTTCAGAAATTTCATCAAAATAAATCAATTATACTTCATCAAAAGTAAAACTTCTGGTTTTCAAAGTTAAAAGACAACCATCAGAAGGAGAGAAAATATTTGCCGCTCATGCATCTGATGAGATTTGTATCTAGAATACATCAAGAAGCCTCGGCTCAAGAATAAGAAGACAAAATGGGCAAAATATCTGAATAGACATTTCTCCAGAAAAGATATACAAATGGCCAAGTTCATTAATAGATGGTCAGCATGATGAGCCATTAGGAAAAAAAACAAATCAAAACCACAAAGAGATTCCACTTCACATCTACTAGGCTGGCTATAACCAAAAAGGCACACGGGGCGAGGGTTGGAGAGGATGAGGAAGAACCGGGCCTGTCATACACCGGGATGTCAAATGGCACCGCTGCGTTCGGCAGCTCCTCAAAGTGCTCAGCACAGAATTACCCCGTGACTTGGCAAATGCACTGCTTAGGTATATATCCAAGAGAAATGAAAACTATGTCCACACAAAAACTTACAGGGAATGCATGTGGCAGCATTATTCCTGCCAGTCAAAAAGTAGAAACAACAACAGTCAATCATACTTTATCAATTACACTTCATCAATTACACTTTATCAATCATACTTTATCAATTACACTTTGTCAAAAGTAAAACTTCTGTGCTTCAAAGGACACCATCAATTTTTACAACTTAAAGCCCTTGGCCTGAGAAGCACTTGCCAGACAGCACTGCCTGCACGGAGGCTTCCCAGCTGGTGCCCCTCCTGCTGTTCCACGTGGCTTGTGTGGTGTGGCCAGGTCTGGAAGGGCTTCACACAGTGCCTTTCCTCTGTCATGTCCCACTTGTGTCACTTACACACTTGCTGGCATACCTAGGTGCTTCTTCTCTGTGTGAGCAGAAGGCGTACTCATTGCCAGAAGGGCTTCCGTGAGTCATGACCAACCAGATGAGGGACAGCCAGGACATAACTGGAGAATTGTTCATGGGCCATTTACAAACTCTGTGACCCAATCGACCATGAAGCAACTTAATTGTTTTTCTTTTTAACTAAAGAAATGTGTCCAGCTCCTTCGTGTCTTGGTCATTGTTATCGTCACCTTGTCATCGAGCTACTCTATTCATTGGACACAGGAAGCCTCTCACTGTGTCCGAATTTGGTGTAGGGGATTTCAGGGAAGTAAGGCTCCCTGAACTCCATATGCATCTTGATCAACCACCCTTCCCCCGACACTCCCATCCCCTGACACTCTGGACACTCTACACTCCCGTCCTCTCCATTCTTCCTCTCCCCAGCTTCCTCTCCACCTACTGCTTATTATGTTGTCAGTGGCTGCTCTCTCCACTAGAAAGCAAGGTCCACGGGGAGGGGGGGGGCAGGGGTTTGCCCTTTTGTTCCTTGCTGTAGCTGCAGCACTTGGACAGTGACTGGCACCTAGGAAGTGTCGATATTTATCTAAGGAATTTATACCAACAGCTCAGGTGCCTGGAGCCACTGGTCCTGCTGGGCTGCAGAGGGGAGTCCCTTAGCTTCATCATTTCCACCACATCCGAGGTACCCGAAGGCTCTACCACCCCCTGCCTTAGTTTTCTAATGTTAATGCTAATAACCGAGAGTGTAAGCAAAAGGAAGTTATCCAGTTCTCCATCAAGCCAAAAAGAAGGGTGTGGGTGGGAAGAGCTTAGAAATCCCAGGAGCTTCACGCAAGCAGCGTTCACCCAACCAGAGAAACCTGGGTGAGATGTGGGTCTGAGCACGGCGAGCAAGCAAGGCACAGGCCACCACAGCATGCTGGGACCCCGAAGTCACCAAGTCTAAAAACCAGGCCAGAACAAGGACGTCAATTCCAGGAGATCAGGGACATAATCTCTCTGCCCCACCCAGGCACAGTGATGTGCCAGAAAATGTGTCTCACGTGCAGAAATGAGACTCGGTCAGGAGAGGTTGTGCCATCAGCCAAATGGAAGTCACACGCCATTAGCAACGCACCCACATGTTCAAGGTTATTGGTGGTGAAAAGACCAAGTTGGAAATCAAACTTGGAGTGCCATCCCATTTTGTGTGTGTGTGTATATATATATATATAAGCAGGTGGAAGAACATATCAAAATGGGTACTTAGGTTAGGGATGGTTTTAACTTATTTTTATTTATCCATTTTTATCAACTCAGTGCACGTTTGTTACACCCATGATAAGATGAACTTCTGAACCACCTGCTCGGCATGCCAAGTATGTGTCTTGGTCCTCGGTCACTACCTGGCTGGAGCACTGAGCCTCTTGTTTAACCCCAGGACTCCTTGGAGCTTCAGCTGGCAGAATGCTGGGGGAGGAGCAGGAAGCTCCTCCCGCTTCCCACAGCACCTCTGCCTCTTAAGACTGTCTCCAGCTCACATGCAATGGGAGAACTCTGCTCTCAGAGGGGCAGTGCTCAAAGACAAGGTAAGCATGACAGCCAGGAGCAGAGAAGGAAGGGCTCAGGACCTGGAGGGACACGACCAAGCTTGGCTCACCTCACACACTGACTTACTGCATACTTTGGCTTTGTTAAAGGGGTTGTTTTTAATGTTAGACCGAGACTCATAAACAAGGTCTGCAAGCGAGTCCAAGACAATTCAGCATCTCTCAAAGGGAAAAGGAGACTAGGATTTGACCGGCGAGGCGTTTCATTCAATTAGTGCTGCTTACTGAGTTACCATGAGATTGTTGAAATCCAGCTACCCGACCACACCACAGGGACTCTCTCACCTGTGTTAAGCAGTAATGACCGGTCAACTCCTTGACAGGACACATGGCAAAGAAGGTGGCAGTGATCGGAGCCGGGGTCAGTGGCCTGGTCTCACTGAAGTGCTGTGTGGACGAGGGGCTGGAGCCCACTTGCTTTGAGAGGACAGAAGACATCGGAGGGCTGTGGAGGTTCAAGGTAAGTGAGGTTTCCTTGCATCTTGACTGGGTGATGCTGCTATTTCAGGGTGAATCATAGCTACTTGTGGCCCTCTGCAGGGATTTCAGGGGCGACTTTGATCCAGTTCTCTTGTTACATACCTGAGTCCCAGGCTGGCATCTCTGCCCAGGTCAACACTAGGCTAGCCCAGGTGCCAACCCAGGCAGACATCCTTTGTATCCAGCCATCGTCTCGTGGCCCATATTTTTGTCATTCTCCTGTGTTCTAGTTAGGGACTATACTAAGGTTGGAGAACATCTTACAAAATAGCAGCAACAGGAATCTTTTCGAGGCACTATTTACTCCTTTTTCCATCACTGAGCCGAACGCTTCTTCAGAAAATGTGCCCCATCACTTCTGATATTCTCTCCCACAAATAACCACGTTTGTTTCTCCAAACTACAGATTATGTGGTAGTATAACTGCTATGAAACTCTTCATTAAATATTTGTATTATTTCAATTTTTGCTATTCACCAAGTGCCAATAGTGACACTGCTAGCCATCCTTAAGGATTTGTATTGAAATCAGAAAGGCACATGAAGTTTCATAATTATTCCTTCCCACAAGCTTTCAAAAGGTACTGACTTGCCACTTCCTTGCTGTGAGATCTTGGGCAAGTGACTGACATCCCTGTGCCTCAGTTTACATGGTCCCATTGGGGATAATATCAGAGACGTGGAATTATCTCACAGTGCTGCTTTGGGGATGAGGGGAGATCATTTACATAAAGAACTTAGAACAGTTCCCAACTCCCCACAGAGTTCTCTGTTAGCTACTAACAGTGTCTACATACTTTATGGACTAGCAAGTGGAGAAGGAGGGAGGTTGAGTAGCTGGCCATGGCCACACAGGTCGAGGTGTCACATTCAATCTCAGGGAGCTGAGCACCTACTTATCACTATGCCCTAACTTGTGTTCTTGCTCAAAAAGTTTAAACCAAAATTCGAGTTCATAACTCAGGAGATGCAACCTAAGGGTTATGTATTAGGTGTATCTAACTGAGGTATCGAGACACATGAGAACATTCCAGACAGGAGCAAAATGTTCAAATCTATGCAGAGGGGATGTAACCATGTCAGCAGTGGCCATCCAGAGTGCTCTTCCTTCAGGCTGACCAACTAGGGGCATGGCAAGGTCACCCGGAATATGTGCTTTGCCGATTCAAAACTCATTCCAAAGGAATGTTTCTAACATTAGACTTCTCGAATGTAATCTGACCTGAGAAACACCTGTGTGGGTTCTTAAAGACACTGATTACCGGACCTTCAGAATCAGAGTCTCCTGGGGGGTTTTAATAAGATTTCCAGTGAATCTTGTGATGAGACAAGTCTGGCAAGCACTGCACAATATCAAGCGGGAAATATTGCTCTCAAGCACTCTCGGAGTCAGAGATCGATCCTCACATGAGACACATGGCTTTGTAGAGAGGAAAGCTGGAAAACCAGCTTGAATCACATTCATTTCTTACAAACTGGCCGTTAGTCTATTATAGCTGGTCCTGAGAGGGTGATATAAAATGCTGGTCATTTCTGTTGTGATTAAAGACATACTACCTCTCTGCAGGGGAAACAGTAATCAAAACTTCACAGGCTGCACCCCGGGCCCTCCTCGCAAGGATCTTTCCGGAGACTGACTGCCAAGGGGGCCACTTGGCCACTGGCAAGCCCCCTGCTCACAGGGAAACGCCTCTTCATAACTCTACCACCCAAACCTTTTCTGTTTCCCATTTACTTACTGATGCATTACAATTCCACATCATGGCACCCGTCGTTACACATTTGTGCTGCACACAATATAATCTATCCCTTTTGTTCCCCGCCACCTCCCCTTTCCCTCCTCTTCCCTCCCTTTAGACCTCTACCCCATTCTACTATCTCTCTTCTATTTTCATGAGATCCCTCCACACCCAAAATTGGTTTATAAATGAGTTTTTCACTAATTTCTCTGTTTACACACAATCCTTTGGAGATCACTTAAAACATGTAGTGGTGACAGTTAAAAAAAAAAAATGTAAAATCCTTGTCCCAAGCCCAGCTTTGGTGCTGAATTCTAGGAGAAGTTTCTCCAGCGCCCCCTAGTGCCATCTTGGGAGGACAGGCAGGGCGGAGATCATGCTCTAGCTCTTTTCCCAGCACAGAAGCACTCAGCATGCATCTCTTGTCACTATGCCCATGGGAAGGGGGTCTTGGGATTGCCTTCACTGATATCTGAACCAGAAATTCAGGATGCAGATAAATAACACTCAGGGGAACATAATAGATGCAAAAGAACGCAAACGAAGGTCTGAGCCTTTGCATTTAACAACCTCACTGAGGTACGGAGAGAGCCATTAGCCTTCTCTGCCTATGCCCAATGCCTTGTAGTCATGGGGAGGTAACCAATGCACCCGGCTTTCCTGTTACACACAGGCCTCCCCTCTCCCAGGGCATGTGCCCAGCTATTTCAATTAATTTTCACATAACAATCTCTAGATGCCTCCGTCTCTTTCCTCTAGAGTCGGTCTGAAATATCACTTTGTCTCTTAAAACATGACTCCACCAAGGTCTAATATTTCAAATAAATTTATTTTCTCCAAAGACATTTTTCAGGGTCAAAGAGATGCCGGGCATGCCTCAGACAGTAAAAAGTGAATCAGACACCAGCACGGTCCTCGGCACATTTGTGATCATCTGGCCTGACGTTGTACACAGCCCCCACAGCGGCCTCCACTAAGGCAGGTCAAGGTTCCTTGGCTTTGACGGCATTCAAGAAATGAAAGCTCACCTTGGTAGAATTATTTTCACATGCATTATCTCATTTTATACTTGCAATAACCTTTAACATTATCTATAACTATCAACCCCATTTAACCATAAGGAAGTCAAGGTGAAGAGTCTTGCCCATATGACTAAGCAGTGACAGTTCTCAGAAGAAGCCACAGAACTGAGAATACACACATGTGGTCCACCACGGCACTGCTTCTCTCATCACGTGACTCACGCTGGTTTGGGGATCTGTTAAAACCCCGGGGTCTTGTCTATTTGAGCAACTGATGATCCAAGTCACTATTATCCTGTTCTTGTGAGGCTCATTGCTCTACCCTACTTAGAAGAATTCTCATTCATGTGTATTAAACATTAGTTAGTTTGGTCCCTGGTTGAGAAAAGTCTATCTGACATCAACCATCTGTCATCACTGTCTGCCTCCCTGCTCCAGGTCTTTACAACTTTGACGATCTGCGTTTTGTCCATGGAAGGTATTGATTAGAATGTAGATCATAGAAGGATAAAAATGAGAAGCGGTTACCTGGGCCAGCACCTGGTGGGACTTGCGACCTCAGTATGCACTCCACCTGCTTTCCTCCTCCTCAAAGCCTTTCCTGTTTTATTTGGCATGTGATTGTTAGCTGCATCTGTTCACTAAAGAGTATTGTCTTCTCTGGATGAGTTTAGAGCAAAGCGCCATTCCTTAATAGAAGACATAACGACAGCTGGCCCTCGTTTTTCTTGCAGAGGTTCTCCTAGATAAATTTATCACATCATAATTCACTACAACGGATTTTGGCACTCTGCTGCCCATTTGACAGAACCAAATTTAATATGTTAAATACGTATAACTCTCCAGGCAATCAAACGTGCAATATAATGATCCCATAGTTCTGTTTACCAGTGGTCTAAGATATAAGTTAATTTTTCCTAACATGTTTAAAGAACAATAGAATAGAATAAAATTTATAGTACACTATAAATAAATAATGTTTTATAACAGAACAAAGTTTATAGTGTACTATCAGCAAATAGTGAATGCCTATTTTTCTTATTGTTAAGTCCTTTATGCAATGATAGAAAAGGCTCCTGGTTAGCATGACTCATTCAATAAATGTATTGACTGAAGCCTCCTATACTCCGGACTCATACCAAGTGCTAAAAATACAGAGGTGTACTGTCCTCGCTGTCAAGGAGCTTGTACCTCAGGAAGGAATACAAAAGAAAATCCCTTTCAGAGTGCAATTTTATAAGGGCTAACACGCTGACTGCTGTTGGAATCACAGAGCCTCACCCAGTGGGAATCAGACTTCCATGAGGTGTGATGCTGTTATGTCTTGACAATAACTAGGGATGGGGTCTGTGAACATGCAGATAGAGAGTCTCAGGCAGAGCAAACAGCATATGCAGAAGTATGGAAGCTTGAGAGACCTGAGTCTTAGAGGACACAGAGTCACAGCACAGCTAGAATGAAGGAGGCAGGTGGAGGAGTGACAACTTTTGAGGCTCCAGAGAATGGACAGGGTCCATCCTGAGGAGACTGTGTCCCTTGTAAATACCTGAGTTGGGAAGTTGCATGAGAAAACTCCGAGGGATCGAGGCCAGTGATTCAAAGAGATGCCAGCCCAGTGGAAAGACGGGAGCCTGCAGGGATGCTAGACGGCTCCCTGACTCCTCTGCACATCTGAGTAGCGAGGGAGCTCTTCCAAAACACAGGCATCTGGGCACAATTCAGACCTACTCAAACTTGGTGGTTTTCAGAGCTCCCGAATCCTCTAGGGTAACTGGCCACCAATGCTTTTGGAGACCAGAGTTTTGTGTTCGGTTGTCAGACAAAGAAGTAAAAAGTTTCAAACATATTCATGTAGTACAGTAGATGGATGTAAGATCCATCCCAAAGAGTGAAAAGATAGCATGAGAGAAAGTTTTCAAAGAAAAGTAATTTTATTATTTCTAACTTTGTAGAATAACTATCCATCATGGGAGCAAAGTACTGATTGGTAAAGTCAATATGACGATGTTTCACAAAAAAAAAAAAAAGGACTAATGTGTAGGTTTTTGTAATTCATCTTCATAACAAGCGAATCTAATTTTGCTTTATAAGTTTGCTCTCTTGAGTAGCTTATATATATTCTACTTTGAATCTTACTTAGTTTTGACAACCTTTCTATTTTCATGAAGTCAAAAATACTTTAATCTAGTCCATGGTCAAAGATGATAAATCCAGGGCTATGATTGTGGCTCACTGGTAGAGTACTCTCCAAGCATGTGCAAGGCACTGGGTTTGATCCTCAGCACCACATAAAAATAAATAAAATAAAGGTATGTGTCAACTACAACTAAAAATATGTGTATTTTAAAAAGTTGACAAATCCCAAATCACTGTTACCTGAACTAATTTAGTTTTAAAATACAGTTTTCTGACATTCTGAAAATTTCGAATGAGGAAAATTCTCATATGACCATTTGTCTCAACCAAGTAAACTGCAGCAAATTTGACCCATAAGCAAATCCAGTCTCTGTGTGCATGAATATCATCTTTAGGAAGTGCTTGTATTTTAAGTAAACAAGTAAGTTCATTTATCTGTTTTGGAATCTGTATCTCCCTGTCCTTGTCTTGGTTGACCCCAAAGCCCCTCTTCTCTTCGTTTCTTCACTTTCATGTCCCCAAACCCTAATGCATTTTAATTCCATAGGCTAATAAGCTCCATACAAACCATTGATGTTTGCATCTTACCCCTAAGTTGAAACTTGAGGCCTTCACAGAATAAACACTTGATATATATCTGTTTATGAAGTCAGTATTAATCATCTTCCTTTTCTCCTGGGAAAACAACACCCATTTTACCTAGGTTTATTCAAACACATCTATTTCATCCAACTAAATGTAGGAAGAAATAACATTTTAAAAAATTCTTTTTTATATATATTTTGTTTTGTGGGGTGCTGGGGATAGGACCCGGGGCTTCATACACGCTGGGCAAGTGCTTTTACCATTTTATTACACCCCCAGCCCAACAAACTTTTTAAAACTACTGTCTACCAATGAACACATCTATAAAGATCTTCAGATAAGAATCCTCATATCATCATCATTTGCTGATAAACTGCACAAGCACGACTCATGAAGGTGAGCCTTGCCCTGGCCTAAGGTCACTACATGGGCTCAGGCACCAGAACAAGATCTCACCACTCAAATTCCCTTAAAATTGGCCTGATGAAAATCCACCACATTTTAAAGCCAATTCATTGAGTCTTAAAAACAAACAACTAACATCCTGGCTATAGCTTAACAGTCTAGTTTGACTGATTTTAATCTATGGTTTCTTTTAAAAGTTTACTCTAGTGGTATATAATAATAGCAAAAGAGGCAAACACTGACTGAGGACATATCTTGAGCCAGGCATTGTGATAAGTGCCTTATTGTCCTGGACTTATCACTGAGTCCCACTGTGGAGGAAACAATGAGGAGACTGGCCTATGTAATTGTCCGTGATCACCAAAACATTAGAGGTGGCGGGATTGGGATATCAGCCCAGTCCCTCTGATTCCAGAAAGCCTTACTGATTACTCTGTGTTACTCACAAAATTATCTGGTCTGATCTTACAAATATTCTTTTTTTTTTTCTTAATGAATATTTCCTATTCTGAGCACTTGATTGGATAAGAAGCTCAGGCACTCAGTCTTGCCAAGGACATTGTGTTCAGTCAAAAACTAGTTTGGCTTTAGTATTATGAAATTTGAAGCTAGTATTTGAAAATTAAAATATCATTGTTTATTTATCCAGTTTAGATCATTGTATCCCTGCATCAGGCAGAAGCCCCTCCATATTCTATCGCAAACCCCCTTAGGATTCTAATACTTGCTTACAGTTAGCAATAATATCACAGTCAACACTGACCTCCCAGGAAACTGGCCTGCCCTGACTAGCTGTTCCCAAGCCATGTGCAATCGTGACAGGCATGGTCCAAGTTTTGATTCTGTCCAGGAAAATTAAATACACACCCATGAAAAAAGACCTACAGTAAGTAAGAGGGGTGGAATGATCATGAGTGGGTGAGAAGACGAGAGAGGAAGGAGGGCAGAAGACATTTAGGAACAGCCTCTATTTAGCAAGGATCCTACATCATTGAGCTTTGGCACCCATATTGGTGCTGCTAACCCCTGAAATTAGGACACAGTGAAGTCCAGGACACAGAGGGAGCTTTACACTTAGGAGACAAGACCCCTTAAGTGTACTCTTTTGAACTCTTTGAGATCAAGTTTAACCTCTGAACAGAAAATACTAGAAATCTCAGGTTGGTGACGCGAATGCACCCGTGCAGTTATTGGTACCCGTCAGGGCAGCGACCCTGGTGGACTTCTGTGCTGCGGTGAGCAGTGAGCCTTGACTGACAGCTGTCTAAGCCTTGGCTTCCTCACTAAGGATGGCCACCGCTGCTGTGCACTGCTGCAGCCCTGTGCACACAAGAGGGGGCTGGAACTCGGGGCACTCACTGGTCCCGACTCAAAACAGTCTGAAGGAGGTGAATTCAAACTCGCATCTAACTCTAGAGACCAACGCCCTTCTGCTAGTCCACACTAACCTCCACCTAAAGATCAGGCAGGAAAGAAATGTTCTGTGAGAACAAGGATGAGGAAAGAACATGCACAACTGATCTAGGGTAGAGCTGGACTAGAGGTGAATCTTGGCTTTCCTTTGTCACACGCTGTGGAAGACCCTTTGGGGCTGTCTCAGGAAGTCTGTCACTTCTTTCGGTTGGTGAATTCCTACAGGCTTTCCGTGTCTTCATACCGGCCTTGATGCTGAACCGAGTCAGCACGTGCTATTGCTCTGCGTTATGCCTCAGTCTGTGCAACCTCAGAACACATATTGGGCTGTTCTTGGGTAGCATCATTTAAATTTCCTAATAAAGCCTCTTTGACCACACACTGATTTCACAGACTTTGAATCACCATACTCAGGTCTTTTCAGATTCCCCATGCAGGGCATTCTGCAGAGCACTATTTGTAGGAGAAATCAGACTCAACCATATGGCTGCTTCAGGTTTTGCCAAAGCACATTTGCTGACATCAGAAATCAGGTTTAAGGTTGGATCGGTGTCAGCGCGCTCCTCACCTTTATCACTGGAGGAAGGGAAAGTTGCATAAAGCACAAAGTGAAGGCAGGCAGGCAGACACAAAGCCAGATGTGAAAACTCCCCACTCTCAAATGTACTCATTTTACTTCAAACTCTCTGTCTTGTTCTCTGTCCAATGTCCCAGTGTGTCGTGGTCCCTAAAGAGGGAAGGGGTGTGTGAAGCCTCTTGAGGGCAAATTTAAGCAGTTAACTGGTTCCCAGAAGATGACATTAAATAGGTAGAGACTTGGGACACTAAATATCCTGCAATGTGCCAAATAAATGGTCCCTGCCACACCCATCAACAGCATCCCATTCAGCAAAGCTGGCAAACGCACACAGGTCCCAACACAAGAATGCACTGCACCTCTCCATCCATGCATTCTAATCCTGCTGCACATTACAGAGTCACTTGGCACAGGAGTGTGAGGAAGGTGGGAAACCAAGGGATTGCTCCAGTACATGACCACCCCTAATTATTTCACTCCCTCCTTCAGGAAAACGTAGAAGATGGCCGAGCAAGTATCTACCGATCCGTCATCACCAACACCAGCAAGGAAATGTCCTGTTTCAGTGACTTTCCTATGCCTGAAGATTTCCCAAACTTCCTACACAATTCCAAACTTCTGGAATATTTCAGGATTTTTGCCAAAAAGTTTGATCTTCTAAAATACATCCAATTCCAGGTACTGTATTTTTGGGGAAACGAGTTTCTCTACGTTAGTTCAGTTCACTTTTAAATAAAAAAGTTATCCTGATGATAGAAGAAGTTGTGAATAAACTCTCTTTGTTAAAAGGTTAGAGCATGATACTAATCCCCCCAAACAGTGTGATTGCTCCTGCCTGGTCTTGTAGATCGTTTACATTAACAGAAGAAAATCAACTGTTAAAATTGAACATTTAATGATGATAATATTAATGGTAAAACTGCATTTAAACTATATCCATTACCATTGAATGTCCCTAGCTTATTTCCCTTGAGAGGATATATGAAGAAAACCAGATTACTTTTTCTAACATCTCTATAATGGGATTTCTTGATATGTGTTAAATAAACTTGCTACTCTCCCTTTACCTCAGAAGCCTGTGGGAACTATCCCTGCTAATTTCACAACCTCCATCAACACAGAGATGGCAGATCATTTTGAAATACATTTGGAACCATCTTTTCCTTTGCTTTCTCAAAAACAAATAATCAACAACAATAACCAAACATTGTCATTCAACACACTGCCTTGTTATCATTAACATATTCTCTGAGAACTAGTAACTATATAGAAAATACAGTCATAAAAATTTGCTTATGACCAAGCGAATCGTTGGTGCAGAGATATCATTAGACCATAGAAACATGAAGATTTAAACACATATATTAAATTATGTAGAGACATTAATGAACAAGAGCAAGTTGTGGCAGCTGCAGTAAAACAGGCTTTATATGCCAGGCCAAGAACATGCTACAATTGTGAACAAACAGGACATTTTAAAAGGAATTGCCCCATAGGAGGAGGGTTTAACAAAACTAGGTATCAAAGGAATAGAATACCGGGTATTTGCCCACGATGCCGTAGAGGGAGACATTGGGCTAATGAATGCCGTTCTCAAACCACCATAGAGGGTACTCCATTATCAAAAAACGAACAAGGACAAGGTGTTTATCCACAATATCGTGGACAAAGGCATCGGGCTCCATTGCCAAAAAATGGACAGGGGGCCCCAATGCTCCGGGGCCCCAAGCCACAAATATATGGAGCACAGGAGGAACCCAGCAACCCCATCAGGGTAGTGCCCAGGACACATTTTCCATCAGATCCCTCATCAGACAAACCAGAGGGAGCGCAGGGTTGGACATCTGCGCCTCCGCCAGATCAGTACTAACTCCAGAGATGGGAGTTCAAATCATTCCCACAGGGGTAAAAGGACCTCTTCCCAAAGGAACAGTAGGCTTGTTATTGGGACGCAGCTCTTCTACTCTAAAAGGACTTATGATAAGTCCTGGGGTAATTGATCCCAATTATGAAGGTGAAATAAAAATTATAGCCAGTTTTCCAAAGGGTATATCAGTAATTTCACCAGGAGATAGAATAGCACAGTTACTAATAATACCCAGCCTACATGATAAATTTTCCAGTCATGCTGTAGAAAGAAGTTCCAAGGGATTAGGCTCCACAGGTGTAGATTGGGCTATGCTTTCTTTAAATTTAGATTCTCGCCCCATGCTAAAACTAAATATTCAAGGACATGAATTTAATGGGCTACTGGACACAGGTGTAGACCTTAGCATCATCTCTCTTCAAGAATGGCCAAAACATTGGCCATTACAACAAGCCACTCAAACGCTTCAAGGCCTAGGAGTGGCGACTAATCCCCATAGAAGTGCAATGGTATTAGATTGGAAGGATCCTGAAGGATGTGAAGGAACTATACAGCCATATGTATTGGATCATCTTCCCATAAATTTATGGGGACGAGATGTCCTAGATCAATTAGGTTTGACATTAACAAATAACATCAATCAAAATGCACCCACTATTATGGCTAGACAAGGTTTTAGGAAAGGAAAAAGATTAGAAAAACAAGAACAAGGTATAGCAGCACCAATACAAATAGATCAAGGAACAGACAGACATGGGTTGGATTTTCCCAAAAGGCCGCTGAGACAATAAAAATTACATGGAAATCAGAAAGACCTATGTGGGTTCTTCAGTGGCCCCTGAATAAAGAAAAGATACAAGCAGCCCATGATCTGGTCAAACAACAATTGGCGGAAGGACATATACAACCTTCTGTATCTCCCCATAATACTCCCATTTTTGTCATCAAAAAGAAATCTGGTAAATGGAGATTATTGCAAGATTTAAAAGCCATTAATAATGAGATGGTTATTATGGGACCTGCTCAATTGGGGATTCCTCAATTGTCTGCTTTACCAAAAACTTGTTATGTTTTAGTTATATATATTAAAGATTTTTTTTTTCAATTCCAATTCATCCTGAGGATAGTCCACGTTTTGCATTTACTATCTCTGCACTGAATCATGAAGTTCCTGATCAGAGATATGAATGGAAAGTACTCCCTCAAGGGATGGCTAACAGCCCAACTATGTGTCAAATTTATGTTAACAAAGTAATCCAGCCACTTAGAAATCAAAATCCTGAACTACAAATATTCCACTATATGGATGATGTATTATTAGCACACAAAGATAAAACACATTGCTAGAAAGTTATGCCACACTTACAAACTTATTAAAAAATTATAATCTAGAGATAGCAATAGATAAAGTACAAATAAATTTTCCAATTAATTATTTAGGAGTTCTATTATTCTCAACCATGGTCAAAAATTCAAATACGAGTAGATCAACTCAAATCACTTAATGACTTTCAAAAGTTATTAGGAGACATAAATTGGATAAGGCCTTATCTAGGTATACCAACAGGAGAGTTAGGACCTTTATTTGATATCCTAAAAGGTCCATCAGATCCAAATTCACCCCAAATGTTAATGCCTGAAGCAAGAAAGGCATTAAAAATCATTGAAACATATATGGAAAATATGCATTTGGATAGAATTGATATAAGTTTGCCTTTATTATTTATTGTACTACCAACAAAAAATATTCCTACAGGAGTATTTTGGCAAGAAGGTCCATTATTATGGATACATTTATCTTATTCTCCTAACACTATTCTTACTAGGTAAGACTATAGGACAATTGATACTCAAAGGAATAAAAGCAGCAAAGGGAGTGTTTGGAATTTCTCCCAATAAAATTATTACTCCATATACTATGAATCAAATTGTTGAATTAGCTAATGAGTTAAATACTTGGGCAATAATCATGTGCAAATCTAATGTTTCATTTGATAACCACTTACCATCTAATCCTTTATTGTCTTTTTGGTCATTGCATCCTGTAATTTTTCCAAAAATGACAAGAAAAACACCTATCATGAATGCTCCAAATATATTCACTGATGGGTCAAATAATGGTACAGCAGCAATAGTTACACCTGATTAAACTTTTACATTTTTAGTATCCAAACAATCAGTTCAAAAGGTAGAGCGTAAAGCAGTATTACAAGCTTTTGTGATGTTTAAAGATTCTGTATTTAATTTATTTTCCTATAGTCAGTATATAGTTAATGCTATAGTATCCCTTGAAGATGCTGGTAGGATTTCCCCTTCCTCTTCTGTTTTCTCTTTGTTTTCCACTATACAAAATCTAATCTGGGACAGAAAAGATCCATTCTTTATAGGACATATCAGGGCACATACAGGATTGCCTGGAGCCCTTAGTCCATATTTCTACTATAATACAACCCAACAAGATAAGACCAGACAAAACCGAGACAGAATGAAATAAAAATGGAACAACAAAAAATCATTATAGCCTTTCTCCCTATCTGTCCCTCAGACGCAAATAGTTTTTCCTCAGATGTGAGCGGTTTTTCTTCCGTCTCACTCATCTCCAGGGACAAGCAACTTAAAACAAAAGTGAAGCAAAACAAAAGAGGAGACTTAGAATGGCTCCCCATCCTCTCGCCCTGCCCTCAGGGGAGAGCAGTTTACTTACCCTCAGTCACTCCCCTGGCGAGCCACCAAATGCCGCAGTCTGGCTGGGCACAATTCAGGAGCCACTTGTCAAAATAAACGAACTTTATTTTTAGAACTACAAACGTCAAACAAAACAGCTCCTCAGGAAAACCCCTCAGAGCCCAACTGCCACCACCGGCTTCCACAAGCCTCTCACCCCCACCCCAGCCTCCCAACCTCCCACAATCCTCCTGCTCTTGAGGCCGATTGGCTGGGTTGCATGGGCGGAGCCAAGGACGTCCCCCAATGAGCAGCTCCATGGAGGAGCCAATCAGCTAGATGTTGCTGGGGCCGCTGTGAGCCAATCATCAGCTGGCAGTCTGAAGGGCAGGGAAAAAACCCAATGAACATCACCGCAGAGGAGCCAATCCGCTAGATGTTGCTAGGGCCGCTGTGAGCCAATCATCAGCCAGCAGCTGGAAGTTTGCTGGCAGCTGGAAGTTTGCTTGGGCCCCTTTGGCTGTGGCTCCCAAGAGACCCCAACTGCATGTGCTCCAGGAGTGGTGGGGCCGGCTAGCTCCGACCCCAAGCAGTAGGTAGGATCTCAGCAGAAAGGAGCAAAGAGAACAGGCAGGACATCCAGTATGAATCAGGGACCAACCCCAAGGGAGAACTGGGGTGGTAAGTGAGGGAAACACTGAAGGACAGTGTCTAGGACCTAACAAAAGTCCTGCCAAGTCAGCCTAGGGGCAAGACTGAAGCTGGGACCACCCAGAGACCCACAGTCCAACAGTGTTTTGTGGGGGTGCTCCCACAGCCTAAGGATTGAGGCCCTTGCCGCAAATTGTATCTCCAAATTCAAGCTCAGTCCAGATGTGAGTCACTGTAGGAAACCAGCCCCTCCAGCCTGAATTTACAAAATGGGAACAGCCAGCAGTGCTCACAGCTCGCCAGGCAGTACCTGAAGTACTTAACACGTAGCACCTCGTTTAATCTGAATGATACCCCCATTTTAGAGAGAGAGACACGGAGGCACAGAGAGGTTGAAATAACTCACTCAGGACTACACAACTGACTAAGCAGTGGGTCTGGGATTCAAATCTAGGCAGTCTGGATCCAGAGTGCATGGTCTTAACTTCTTAAGTGAATCATTTATCAAGGGCAGCCTTAAACCATAGAACTCAAAAGGACAAGTGAAAATCTGAGACAAGCAGTTCTAACGTGCACTTGGAGATTGGGAGAGCAAGGAAAACACTTATATTTGAAAAGAGATTTAAGTACATGTTCTGAAAACAAGGGAAACCCTAGTACACAAGGTAAAGAGTACACCTGAAAGGGAACCCAGGGCTGTACTTGAAGAGAAACAGAACCGCAGCGTCGGTTCAGAGTTTTCGACCTTTAAAACCCAGCGTGGAAGGCAGTTCCCCTCACTGCGCTCCCTCCGGGGGGGGTGCAGACCCCACTTTAGCCTGTGCCGTCATCAGGCTGTGGCCACACATTTCCAAGGGTTGTAAACATTCACCTGGACCGTGAAAGAAATGGGGGAGGGTGGGCAAGGCGAGTGGATCTCCTGGGAGCAGAAAACCACTCTGTAGACACAGCAGAGATGGTGGACCTGACCTCTGGTATTACCCAAGATATTCTCACGGGTCCACGCAGTCCTCAGGGGGCGTCGAAGCCACTGGTCCCCCATTGATGATAAAGCTGACAGTGAAACTAGAAGGACGTCACTTTGAGGCCATGTCCCCTCACAACAGACTGGATCTTCATGAGAGATTCCCAGGGAATTCTGGAGCCATATGCATTAGATCCCCTACCCAGTAGATTCCTCCGGGGTAACAGTGCTCTGTACCGTGTTCCAATTACACTGCACTCCTTTTGTTTCCCAGGTATTTATCAGCACCAGAAAAGGCTCCTGGGTCTTGAGCCGGATCTCTGAAGATGGTTATCCTTGGGACTCTGTGTTCCACACTAGATTCAGCTCCATGCTCCGGAACGTTCTGCCACGGGCCATTGTCAAATGGATGTTGGAGCAACAGATGAATCGGTGGTTCAATCACGAAAATTATGGTCTTCAGCCTGAAAACAAGTAGAGTCATTTTGCTTTTCTATGATTTGGTGCCTCGGTAAGCTAGGTTGTCTGAAGATGACCCTCTTTACAAAGATCCATGTTGCTAACAGGGTAGGTAGTCTGAGCCACAACCTAACAGTATGTGCAGCATACGGGTTCTGCAGTGAGAATGCCAATCTTGTTCTCTGTATCTTAAAAAACATATTTCAGAAGATTACGTAGGCGTGTCAGACGCTGCTCCAAAAGCAGAATTGGGGCTTATGGGAAGAACTTTCTAGCACCAGAGTTGACCCAACTGGAGAAGGCTACTTCAAGAGACCCCAGCCTTTTTTCCAAGGGACGAGGTAGGAAGCACATAGCTCCCCATCTGAGTAGCTCAGCCAGGGTGGTGCACCCCAAGGGCTCTCCCACCGGTAGCTTTTGAGGACAGATTCCTTTCTCTTTACCAAAGGACAAATATTAGTCGATCTCAAATATATACATCATTGATATCGTAAGCACAAGCAAACATTATGGGTGTTTATTTTTCTTTCGTGGATAAGAGACTCCTTCCATTAAAAAAAAAATAGATCTTTAGTTCTTAATAAACTCCAGGAAACTGCTGTACTGAGGCCTGACACAAGTGCATGTGCTGTCGCACTTTAAAAAAGAAAAAAGGAAATGGTTCTCAGATCTACATAAAGAAAAAAATAGAACTCCAGAAATAGTTCAGTCCACCATCCCGTTACCACAAAGATACTCAGGATCAACCGATGTCCCCAGACCTATCTTACATGTTGACTCTCACACGGATCCCCCAGCAGGTTTCATTACTAATCAAGTGAAGTTTTCTCTTCCTTTCTTCTGATCAGGTGGGAATTAAATGAAAAGGCAAAATGAAGCTGATAACAAAAAACTCAGAAGCACCGATTGGACATGGTGCCCAGCCCTCCCGGGATTGACCGAGTGCTGGCTGTGTCTAAGCCCTGGGGAGGGGGCCTTCTCTTTTACTCCCTTCACCTACATGCTGTCCTTTCTTTATTGAAGGGAGGGATCTGGGGACTGAGAATGAAGTCAGGTTAGAGTCGAGGATACCTGAGAAACCCCTTTGTTTTCAGAGCTACCACCCCAAATGCCCAGGGGGCCCAAGGTGGCTCCGTGAAAGGTCGTCCTGAGTGTTTTCTCTGTGTGTCCCAGGTACCTCCTGAAGGAACCGGTCCTCAATGATGACCTCCCGAGCCGCATACTCTACGGAGCTGTCAAGGTGAAACCCAGGGTGACGGGGCTCACCGAGACCGCTGCCATTTTTGAGGATGAGACGGTAGAAGAGGACATCGATGTCATTGTCTTCGCCACAGGATACACCTTCGCTTTCCCCTTCCTGGAAGAGTCCCTGGTCAAGGTGGAGGACGGCAGGGTCTCGCTGTATAAACACATGTTCCCCCCGCAGCTGGAGAAGGCCACCCTCGCGTGCATGGGTCTCATCCAGCCCCTGGGGTCCATCTTCCCGACCGTTGAGCTGCAGGCACGCTGGGCGACACGCGTTTTCAAAGGTGAGTGGGCAGCTTGCCCTCCTACAGCCCTGCAGAGGTGCCCACTAAAGGCTTCTCCCGGGCACGGGGGCAGCTCTCACCCTCCTGGGCAGGTGATTCCCCCCGCCTCTGGGGTTCAACTCTGCAACATTTCTGTTGACCGAGTCCAGGTCACTGGACACCTGTGCTGGGACCTGGGGGCACAGAGAGAAACCTAAACAAATCCTTTTAACACTGCACAGCAAATGCCTTGGTATAGGAACACACAAGAGCTATGGCGTGGGACAAGGGAGGGCATCTGGCCGAGGACAACTTCCTGGGTGGCTGCTGTTCTAGGGCAGAAAAGGAACCCCCTGAGAACGCACAAAGGTCCATGCACCTGGCGAGCTGCCAGCTCCTCGGCATTCCCAGAGCGCGGGGGTGAGGGGGAGAGGCATGGGAGCAACCTTGGGGAAGGTGACGGGACAGGAAGCAAAACTGCACCATGCGGAGGGTCTTGGATTGCAACGTGTAAATTGGTTCTTCCCAAATCTGGCTGCACCTAAAATTGTCTGGTGTACACTTCTGGACCCTTACTGATTAAGTGTGGCCTGCGATTAAGCCTTAGAAAGCTCTTCAGCCAGAGACAAGTGGAGAGGTATAAGCAAGGAACAGGACAATGCTGTATTATTAGTTACCTGTGTGTTCTATAGCTGATCTCCTGAGCTTTTTCATCTTTCATTTTGAAAGAGTCTGACCACTCTCCATTCCCTCCCACTCTCAGCCCCTGCCAACTGCCCTTCTCTCTGCTTCTATGAATTCAACTATGTTAGATAGTTTATGTGAGTAGAATCATGCTGTGTCTGTGTGCGACTAGCCGATTTTGCATAGTATAATCTTCTCCCAGCTCATCCATCTCCTACTTAAGGCAGAATTTCCTTTTTTCAGGCTTAATAATGTTCTATGGTGTGTATATTTCACATTTTCTTTAACCATTCATCTGTTGATGGGCATTTGTTCACCATATTTAGCTATTGTGAACAATGCTACAAGGACGGGGAGAGTGGAGGTGTGAGACCCTGGTTTCAGTTTTCTTGCATGTACACCCCAAAATGAGATTGGTGCATCATATACCATCATACTTTTGATTTTTTGAGGACTTTTCACACTGTTTTCCGTAATAACACACCATTTTGTATTCCTACCAAGAGCATGGCCATCTTCTCGTCCTTCCTGGTGTGCATAGCTTTGTTTATGATAATAGCTATCCTGTCAGGTGTGGGGTGATAAATCCTTGTGGTTTTAATTGCATTACCTAACAATTAGTGGTGTTGAACACCTTTACCTCTTGGTCATTTGTGTGTTTTATTTGGAGAATGTTAAGTCCTTTGCCAATTTTAGAATCAATTATTTGGTTTTGACTTCTGACCTCTTCTCAGATATGTGGTTCGCGGTCTTTCTCCCTCCCACAGGATGCCTTTCCTTTGCAGTATGCAGGACGTGTACTGTGGTGGAGTTCCACTTGTCTGGCTTTGCTTTTGCTGCCTGTTCTTTTGGTACCTGTTATGGTTTGGAAGTGAGGTGTTTCCTAAAAGCTCCTGCTCATGCAGGAATGCTCAGAGGTGAAATGACTGGTCTGTGAGTGCTGTCACCTGATCAACCCGTCCTAGTTCGAATGGGCTGACTGGTGGTACCTGTAGACAGGTGGTGGTACCTGTAGACAGGTGGGGCATGGCTGAGGAGGTGGTCACTGGGGGCTGTCCTGAGGCTATGCCCAGCTTGGCTTCTGGAGGTGCATCTTCCCTGCGACCCTTCCCACCTGTGCTTCCTGACCCCACCATGAGCTGAGCAGCTCCTCTACTGGGTCCTTTCCCCATGTTTGCTGTTTTGCTTTGGGCCCAGAGCAATGGAGTCAGCCATCTATGGACTGAGACCTCTGAAACCATGAGCCTCAGATAAACGTATCTGCCAATGTCTCGGCTTGGCACTGAATCACGAGCCACTCACAGCTTTGTAGATTCAAACAGCAATTCTTTATTCCCGAACTCACCCTGGCCTCCACACACGTTCAGGAGAAATCCAAAATCTGCCCGCCCAATTCACCTACTCCAGGAGGCTTTTTTTCCAAATCCCATTTTAATCTCACGAGAACTCAAGGGGAACAAGCAGCAGGAACACCCTATTCCTAGCAGCAATAATCTTCAACCTCCAACTTCCCTAAAATCCATATTGTATTAAACCGGGAACGCCTTAAACTCAAGGAGCCAAGGAGCGGGAAACTTCCTCAAACCTGATCAGCTCTAAACCGGGATCCGCCCTGGTCCTTGAGCAAGGTCACCTTACATGCAATGTCAACAGTGAAATTCCAAAGCAAGTCCATTTAACATGGGGTATGCTGGCAAGGAAATTTCGATGCGTCATTCCTACTTGGCAATGGCCCTCAACACGTATCCTCCTCTAACTCATTCTTTCAGGTATTTTGGTTACAGTGATGCCAAAGTTGGCTAATACAGTGTCACAGCCCAAATTTCATTGCCAAAACAAATGTCAAGAAGGATATAATGAGAAGTTGGCTGTTTGCACGTAGATTGCTTTGGGAAGTGTGGATATTTTAGCAATAGTAAGTCTTCTAACCCATGTTTACATTTAATTATTTAACCTGTTTTAGTCGATGTTTCTGTATGGTGTAAGAAAAAGGCATTCTTTTGCATGAGGATTTCCAGTTTCTTGGCCGCATTTATTAAAGAGGCTCCTTCCTGTTGTATATGCTTGGCACTCTTATCTTAGGATGTGCAACATTACAATTACCCCTGTATAGCATGCTTTTTTTTTTAGTGCTGTTGAAATCAATGAAGACAGACCTGGCTCAGCAAGATGTCGGGCCCCTGTCTCTAGTGTCTGGCATAGATTTGAAAGGGTAAGTTTCTAAGCTGGAAAACTTGAATGTAAAAGATTAGGTATTATTAAGTTCCACTGTTACACCCAGATTCCTGAGATAGTTAAAACAAAGCCCTACTGGCCATTTAGCCTAGGGCCCTGTGCAGTTTGTCACAGGGCCAGAACCAATCAGTTTGAATGTGTAACCAGCTTAGGAATGACCAATCACCCCCGCCCAACCTGTTCCCCCCAATGAATGTGCCAATCAAGTCTCAGAGTTTTTGTTCAATTTTCCCGCGCCTCATGATGATTTGTTCTGATGTATGCAAAGCCCCCCCCCTGCCCTCCCCAAAAAGTGTACTTAAGCTCTGTTTGAACCTCTGCTCGGGGCTCTGGGCTGCTCTCCCTTCTTGAGTAAGCACGGAGCCCCAGCCCGCTGGAATGGATCCCCAATAAATCCCCTTTTGCCAATTGCATGGAGTAAGTCTCTTGTGTGGTCTCTCCCTCTGACGCTCCACCGGACCCCTCTTACTGATTCAAAGGCGGGCAGAGGAGTTTTCATAATGAAGAACAGAGCAGGCTTCTGGTGTCCCCTTCTGGAGGTTGCTGGCATGGCGTGGCTCACCAGAAGTGAGACAGCATGTGGAAGTGGTGTGGGGAGCTTACCGGGTCTTGTTTGGTGCTCCTGCGCTGGAAGTGAAGCCAGAATCAGACAGGCAGTCAGTGGAGATAGGTAAATGGAGTCAGGTCGGATCGAGGAGGCCAATTTTGAGTGAGTCTGGGAAGTTGGAGACTGTCCCCTGAGGGATTAAAATGTTAATCCCTTGAGACCCCTTCTTCCACCCTTATCAAGAGCCTGCCCCCGCCACAACCTGCTTCCAAGGTAACCTGTCCCAGGAATAGCCCCTCCCTATAGGGAGCTATAAGGTTGCTAATGTGTCCTGCTCCATCCTGCCCTACCCCTTCAGCCCACCTGTCTCCCACCTTTTGGTCATCCTGAGGTGAGGTTTGTCATCCAAGCCCATTAATGAGGCCAAGGGAAGGCAAAGCCTTCTCTGACCAGCATCACATGCTCGTCAGCTGTAGCCCTGGGGTGGGCAGGCTGGGTTAGCAAAGCACTGACTGGCTCTTTGCTTTTGCTCCTCTTTTTCTGTCCCTGCTAGCTCTCATCCCTAGGCTGCTTGGCTGAGTTCTTTTTCTAATGGATTCCAGTGGGATTTGGTTGCAAAGGCAGTGCCCTTTGCATAAAAAAGAACAAAAGACCACTCAAGACCAGTTTCTAGGGTTCTTTCTTTGTCTTTATTCAGCCACATAAACGCATCCTTTGGGTGCAAAGCAGTCTTTTGTGAGGTGGGCCTGGGCTCTTGGGTGAGGTCTTTGGGAACAGATTTTGCTGGACAGCTCTGGCTCTAGGTGTGCTGCCCAGGATAGCTCTCTTCCTAAAATGTTTCAGGACTTCCCGGAGCCTTCAGGCGCACAGAAGTCTTGGGCATCACCCTCTAGCTTTAGACATAACAGGTGGGAGAGGCTCGGGAGTATCAAAGCCTCCCCTGGAGCCAGTTGGGGAGGAGGGTGGTGGCCTTCAGCATGTAACTGTGGCTTCTAACTGTGAAGGCAGTGTCACTGTAAGGGAGGGGTCAAAAGCTGTAATCTACTCTATGCATCGGAAGAGCCTTTTGGAAGATCTTTTCCTTATAGAAAAATCAGGAAAATAACAACAAGGAAAGCCAGCAAACTAATGAGTTTAAACAGACTTTCAAAGGAAGACGGGGATTCTCGTGCAGTTCGAGTTTTGGTGGCCTTGAGGGTTCGGTCCCACTGTGTCAGGATGGTGTTTCTGGCTCCTTGCCATTTTCCTGGGCCTGTCAGGCGGAACTGGTATGGTGAGCAGGGACCAAAGAAGATGGCCAAGGCCAGGCGTGGGTCGGTCAGGAGCAGAGAGAAGAGGTTGGGCTTTGCATTGATATAGGTCAGGAGCTCGTCCACGTATTCAATGTAATCCGATTGTAAAGCCTTGCAGTAGTGCAAACCGAACCTTTGTAAAAGGAAGATGGTGGTGGGGGAGACAAAAAGACAACAGGATAATAACCTTAGAACACAGCTGCCGCCTCCTTCTGCCTCTTTAGACTCAGCTATCACTGCATTTGCCTGGTGGGAAGAGCCAGGACACTGTGGGTGGAGTCTTCGCAGTGCTGGTTCTGAGCCAGCAGCTTATTCTGCAAGGGCCTGCTGGCTTGCACCCCGGGGCTGAGGCTCCTCTTTCCTTGGCCAGCTCTTCTACTGACCCCACCCCGCGAGTCTCCGATACTCCAGAAGCTCCCCTCTTTTCCCCAGTGTAACTGCACCTCTCTGCTCTAGTTTCCCTGTGATTCAGAAAAGGCGCCTATGCGGTGCACTCACCCACTGGGCTTGTTCTGTTTCCTTTTCTCCACTTCCTCTATCCTGACGCTAGGTGGCGGCAACGTATGCAGACCTGTGGATAGACAGGACCATGCAGTTTGACTTTGGTGCCCACTGGTGGACAGGGGAGCTTTACTCCCTCGTCCTTCATGTCCAGTGCCCTGCAACTCATCAGGTCTGGAGAAAACGTCCTCTGCCTGAGCTGATGCTGTGCTCCTGGCAATTCTGTCACCCTCAGAAAGCACAGGCACCCCTTCATCTCACTACTTAATGCAGCAGAACATCACAGTGGGTACAGACTTGTCACTCTGTTGGCCAAACTTTTACATTTTAATTGAACCTGTCAATGCAGTCAAAATAACAGGAAGATGGAGTTTATATTTTTGATACCTAGTGTATCATTTGTGCTGGTAAATGGTTCAAATCACCCTGACAGGTAATCCAGGGAACTATAGAATGGATCCTGCTTTTAAAGATGCTGTCATTTTAAATGTCAGCTGGTAATGGTTTCAAAACCTCCAGTGTCCAAAGTCACCTGCCCTGCTGCTTCCCACACTCACCTTTCAGGACTTGGACCACCCATCGAGCTTGTACCTCTCCTGTGGGTATCATGGAGCCGAAGGGCTTGATGAGGCCAATCACAGCCAGGGTTGGCTTTTGCAGGTGCGCAGGGAAGACATACTTGTACAGAGATGCCTGGCCACCTTCAACTTTCACAACAGATTCATCGAGGAAGGGGAAAGCAAAGGTGTACCCAGTGGCAAAGACGATGATGTCAACGGGCTCCTCCTTTGGGGTGTTGCTGAAGAGCACGGAGTTTTCCTTCACCTCTTTTATGCTGGGCTTGATCTGCACCTTGCCAGTGATGATGCAGCCCGGGAGGTCGTCGTTGATCACGGGCTCTCTTAACTGCACCCTGCACCAAAGCACAGGCAGGGGAGAGTGCTGACCAAACAGCTTAGCCTCCCTCCTCCTCCCCTAACTCTCCAGTTGGGGCCTCTCCCGGGCTGGACAAGAGGTGCCAGTCTTGGGGGAAGCTCCCTCGGTGGGAGGGGATTCAGGGATGTCCAAGGCTGACAACTGATTAGAGTTTGGGAGCCTGTGAGGAGCCAGTGCGTTCCCAGCCCCTTTACCCTCACTGTCTTCAGTGTTCAGCAATCACCTGTCATCTAGAGATCTCCCAGTGCTGCAGGGCTGGGAGGGGAGCCTCTGTATCCTGGGAACACTGCTGGAAGCTCTAGCCAGTCCCTTCTCTTCCAGAAAGCAGTTGTGTAAGGAAAACCCATGTGTTCAAAGGAACCAGGTGAGAGCCATCTTCTATGGCTGTATCTCTGAGATCGTAAAATGAGCAGTTTGTGAGTTGCTCTTGCATAAGCTGTTTTGGCTTATGGTGAATGCACAGGACGAGATGGTGTGGTGAAATGGAGGCAAATGATGGTAATAAGGGTGGTTCCTTGTCCAACTGCTTCTATCTAACAAAGCTTGGGCAAGCCATTTAGGACCTATAGGCTTTCTTCTATTCACCAACACGTGGGACACTTACACTTGCCATCCTTAAGTCATTGGGTAGAATGAAGAACATATGGCAAAGGACAACCTGCATTGAAGCGAGGAGATACCATAGCTCTATGTATGTGCTATGGATAGAGTTTGTGGTGGAAGGAGTCCCAGCCCCTGAGATGCCTGGAGGCAGGGAGTGGAGATAAGAAATGGGTGGTGGTGGTGGTGGGGACAATAGAGAGAAGGGCATGTTGAAAGCCCAGGAAGGGGCTGCAGGCCCCCAGTGGTGACTGGGACCACCCATTCATGTTGGTCCAGACTGAGGTCTGGAGGGAGACCAGACAGGATCTCCAGCTGCAGTGTCAGCTGGTAGTGGCTTTCCACCCTGTAAACCTACTGAACACAGAAGTAAGACTTTTGGTTCTTGCTGGGGGATAAGTTGTAGGTTGTAAATGAAGAGACAGACTGACATCACGGTCATCTCTGCCATGAGAGAGGCAAGGAAGGGCAGCCAAAGGATTCCATTTTTTCCAGCATAATGAAGCAAAGCAAGTATGCTGTTTTGTGAACAAAGTCCATTTGCTGCTGTGGAGGCCCATGTAGCTTGCTGAGGCCCCAGTGCCCACTCACTGCTCAATCAGTGCAAGTGACTGTATTTTGCTAAGCCTCCATTTCCCACAGTAATGAGGAGATAATGATAACTCCTACCTCAAAGAGCTGTTCACAGTCCACCATTCACCCACCAATCACTTAGGAGCTACTATTATCAAGGGGAATCAAATGCAGTTTTGGTTTGTTGTCGCGTTGCTGTGACCTTGCCTGGCTTGCATATGCCACTCAGAGCCCATCTCCCTGATAGCCCTGGACAGATAGATTATATCTGTCTTATATCTTACCTGTCGTCTGGTGCTAAGCCATAATTCACATGATCGAACCAGCTGTTCATCTTTCTTGCCAGCAACCAACTCACAATTGGAGTTGGGAGAGCATTTCTGAACATGTTCTGAAATCGTGTTGTGAACACCATGTCCCACGGGTTCCCTGAGTCCGAGATTCTGCTCATCACCCATGCCCCTCCAGTGGTGCTGAGGAACACCTGGAAGCAATCAGAGATTCGAGATGGGTCATGACCTGAAAGGCACCGTGTGTCTGTCACCCTCAAAATCCAGACCCAACGAAATAGTCTTGGCTCTTCTAACCACTCTTTTATTATTATTATAATATATAATTATAAGTTATTATAAGTTATAATTATAGGTTATTCTAATATATAATTATAAGTTATTCTAATGGGATAATTTTGGAAAATGTAGTGTATTAAAGCATTATTGTCTGCCAGGCTTGAGATACCTGGGGACCTCGGCGTGCCACATGGGAAGATGCTGGGCAGGGATCGCAGGTACCTGCACTAATCCCACTTGTTTGCAATGAGAACAGGCTGTGGAAGCCATCAGGGCTGTCTGCAAAGGTAATTTCTCCACACACTACTGGTTTTACTGGCAGTAAAATTCAGTAATACAATCAGTCTTTTTTTTTTTTTTATCAGATTGGCTGGCTGAGTTTACCACCCAGTTCACTAAGCTCGTTGTTGTATTGGTACCTACAGGACAAGTAATTTCCTGTGTAATTGTTCCAAACACACACACACACACAATTGGTTAACTCATCCTTTACTTTGTTAGTACAAGACAACTGATTCAACAGTGCTCGTCTCCCACCTGACGGGGCACGAGGGCCACAGCCACAGCGCCAGTGCTTTTGTCTGACTTTATGACACGGAGTGTGGCGTCTGGCACTGCACATGGCCGGCGAGAGCTGCAGGCCAGGGCTGCTCTGACGGCTTGTGCACGACCCTGCCTCTGACATGACGCGGAATCAGAGGGGACCTTTCAGTGGATGTGAATTGTGACCCAAGCTAAGGGGGGTTTCTTTGCTGATGATAAGATGTATGCCAAAGCATGTTTTCTGATTAAAGAAACTTCCAGATGGTCAGTGACACAGAAATAACCCTACGTCACACCCACACCAGGTGGGCCTGGGGGATGGTCCTTTTCCTTTCTTCAGATAATTCACCCTAAGCGCCTTCAAATCAATCAATCCATCTGTCAGCCAGCGAATCGGTCATCAAGCCCTTGGCCTCCTCTCATGCATGCAGGGGGACCAGTGGCCCCACTTCAGTGGCTTGTTTTGGTGATGAGGTGGCCACGCAGTGGAAGGCGTTTAGTGCAGTGCTTGGCAGAGTCTCCCAATCAGCAGTTACAATTTCTGCAGTCACCATCTCCTAACTGTGACATTTCCACTGCAGTGGGCCCACTGGGGGAGGGGCATGGACCCCCATGGGGGAGTGGCAACGAGTAAGGAAAGATGGGGCAGGTGGGAGACCTTAGCCAGAAATAGTTGCCAGGATCTCCTGACTTCGGGACTGGATGGAGAAGAGGTGTGTCCCAGAGCTCTTGCTGGTTGACTGGGAAATGACATGTGTGACAGGTCAGAGAAGCTGGTTTTGGAGGAGAGAAGACAACTGGATTTCACAGTAAAATTCATGAACACTCAATACAAACTATGAACACTGAATAAAAGTCTATTGTGTGTTAGGCTTTTGTGCTCCCTGAACATCTGTCACGGTGTCAAACGCAGCCTGAGACACGCCTCCTATGACAAAGCTCTTCACTAAGACACATCAAGAGCAGTACCTTCTTTGCCAGGTGGCTGGCCTCCACAGCAATGTCTGTGCCGGAATTTCCCATTCCAACCACAAGGACTCTCTTATCCTTAAACATGTCTGGATATTTATACTGTCGGCTATGAAAGTACTGGCCTTTAAAAGTATGTATACCTAGAGATAAAACAAGGTCAAATAGAAGATTTATAGGGTCAGTGAATAAAGTACTAATATTTTTCGGTTGATAGCACCGTTTTGACAGTTAATTCAGGTTATTTTTACTAATGCATTCAAGTTTGAGGAAATCTGAAATACAAATTCAAGACTTTGTAAAATATCGTCAGGGAATGACTCCATGTTATTAGACGGGCCGTGAGCTGTACCTACAAGATGGTCAACTCCTGAGCTGCAGCATTATGTTATAAAAATGTTTTAAGCAGGAGTCCTTACGTTTAAGGGCTGTTGGAAGTCAGCGGATGACGTTCTGTTCACTAATACCCAACTCTTGCAGGCTGCATAGCTTTTCACCTCCAACGGACAGGAGTAGAGAATCTAAAGGGAACTGTGAACCAGTGCCTCTACTCGGGGACATGGGCTGTGTGCCTTCCACTATGTGCCTGCCACTGTGCTAGACGAAATGGGGAAATAAGACAAATTCACCAAGATCCATGTGAGCTTGGGAAGTTCACTGGTAGTTCACCTCGGTGACTGACAGTAACTCGGCCTGAGTTTGCTGAGTCATCCAGAGAAAATTGGGTTGTGGCCGACACCAGGATTTTGGGGCTAGCTGTATCTCGGCAGTCAGTGCCAGACTAAACTTATTGAGACATCCAATGCAAAGGGAGACTCTTTGAAAATTCTCTCAAGGCCATGTTTCACAATCAGAAGTAATTTGAACTGAACAAAGAACCAGTTGATAAGATACTGAGATTCTCCTGGGGGATAAAGGTATCTGCTTGTGAGTAGTGGCCTTGTCAAGACCAGGTGACCCTGAACCCTTAGGATTCTAGCTTGAATCCTGGTTAAAACCTGACCACAGTCCAAAGCTTACAGAATATAGCCTGGATGCAAACAAGTTCAAATATTAACTCAGTACAAAAACCCAGCATGAACCCCTGAGAAGGGAGAGCTGAAGTCTTTGGGTTACCTTAGATTCTCCCCGGAGTAGGCTATTCATATGGCTGAGTTGCTTTCTTACCTCAACGTGGATAGAGGGGGAACTTATATTGGGTGAATGTGGCTGTGTTAGTGAATACCAGACTGTATGTAGCTGAGTGAATAAAAATAAGTCATTTGGGGGAAATTCTGCATTTATTTTAATTTTGATACCTATTATTTTCACTAAGACTTTTTGGAATACCTCCTTTGGAGATTCCTCCAGAACTGGTGACACATTTTTTGTTAGGGTTCACAACCACCCCAGGGTGTATGTGCAGACCAGGGCGCCTGCTGTTAGGAAGGAAGGGGGCGGTAGAGATTGGGGGGCTGCATTTCAATCCAGATCACAGATTCCTGGTGCTCAAAGGCTCTGTGACAGCCCTTAGCTGGGGATTTCAGATTGGTAGTGGCTGGTTAAGTCTCACAGAGCCTCCACATGGGATTGGGTGGGGTGATCCACGGTCCTCCGTTTATGGAGGAAAGAAGCCGTGGGAGGTAAGAGACGGTAAGCTCTAGTTAGTTATGTCGCTTAGAATTCATGCCTTCTGGGTCCCAAGCTCATCCTGTTCAAACTGAGCACATTCGGCCTCTGTGCGGGCAGGGCGTGCTTTATCCTACTCTGACAGGACTCCTGAGGAGGCTTCTAGGGCAGATCTAAGACCATGGGAGGCACACGACTTCACTGAACATGTGTATTGGTATCCCTCCAGGTCATACATAGACTAATTCCTCCACTGTCTTCATACCTTCAATGCAGACCACATGTGGTCGGGTCCTCGTCTATAATGCTAGCACCTTGTGTAATTCACCAAAGGTGATGAATCAGTCCAGTTTCCCCTGTGCTGTGGAATTCTGGATTCTCTGGATAACCTTAAGCCAGGCACTCTTTCCTGAGAGATCAGAGGAGTGGCTGGTTGGGGCTTTGCTCTGCAGGTGAGAACTCGCAGGTGTTCGTCTTGTGGATGGAGAGCATCCATAATTGGGTGTGTTAGAGCAAAGCCTGTTGGACACTCAGACCCTGCAACCTGAAGCACCATTTCCTGCCTGGGAAGAAGACTGAACTTGTTCTTTTAATCCAGTGATTCTGTTCTATGGCAGTTTTCAGAATATGCATTATCCTCATTGGACCTGACTTGAGAAGTCTCTGGGGAAGATTCAGAACCATTGGAAGAATATTATTGTTTAAGACGAGTCTTGGGATTACTCCAGACCATATTGAGATGACTTCGACTGAGTTTTAACATTTTTTAAAGAAATATTATTTTAGTTGTCGATGGACTTTTATTTTAATCATTTATTTATATGCAGTGCTGAGAATCGAACCCAGTGCCTCACACATGTGACACAAGCACTCCACCACCGAGCCAGAACCCCAGCCCAGGAGTTTTAACATCTTAAATGCTTACTGCAGGTGAAATAAACCAAACTATTGTGTTTTCTATTCCCTTCAGTTGAAGTCCAATTGAAATTTGGCACAGATTGACATGAATTATGATTGCAAAAGCTAAATAAAGAAAGTAAGACCCAAAGGTGTCTGGACTTGTCTCCCCAGGTTCCTTTCTCTGTTGACTATTTATTGATCCACTTCCATAAACCCCTAATCTAGCCAATTGCTGTGGCTCATATAAAACAAACAAAAAATGGAATTGCTCTTTCCTCTGTTCACAGGTTGACCTCTGTGGCCTCTAAGCTCAGCTCTGGCACTGTGCAGATGCTGCTGAGGTGAGCAGCTTGTTCAAGTGGCCCATGTTGCCGGGTGTCACTTAAGGAGGAACAGGGAACCTGAGGGACAGAAAGCTGCTCACTAAGTTACCCGTCATTCTCTTCCATACTCATTGGTTGTTTGAAGACATGGGCTAGTTAGAAGAAGTGCCAATCACGAAAACTGTTCCCTCACAGGTGTTTACTGGAGGAGCCATAGGGGTTCATTCCCAGACCAATCAAGGATCAGCATGGGTCCCAGGAAACCATTTAAGGCCATATGCAGAACGCGCGCTGTGTACCTGGAAAGGAGTCCAGTGGCAAATGCGGGGTGGTGAGATAACCAGTGCAGACCATGACCGCATCAAAGGTGGCCGAGCTTTGCTTCCCTTCATGCATTGTGACCACTTCCCACTGGCCAGAGACGTCAAAATCTGGGCGTTTTGTCACACTGCAGACTGTGGTCTGAAAAAAGAATCAGAGACGTGATTAGCAGTTGTCAAGGGGCCCTTAGTGACTTGCTGGCTAATGTGCCAGTGGACATTTCAAAAGTTCTAGAACAAAGACCAAACATAATTAATAAGCACCTCATTCAAATCAAATCAGGCTCTCAGACTAACCATGATTTCTTGGCTGGAAATACTCTAAGCTTGGGGTTGTGGAGGGGTAGCCAGAGATTTTAAGGGACTTGCTCCAATTCTCACAGCAAGTGATAGAACAAAGGTTATATGGAAGGTATCAGATGTCTCTTGGTTTTTGTTTCTGTGGTGCAATGTTCTGTGTCACAGAGCCCTAACAACAGTTCCTTTAATAGAATTATGGATGTATCCTTGAAGACATAGTTTGGTCCCAAGTATCTTAGATTATGGAAAGTTCTATAGAATATGTTGCTGAAATTTTTCCTGACCTAGAGAGCTTTTGAAAATTGCTAAGCTTATGGCCTGAACATTTGGGAGTAGTATAAATTCAAATAGCTTATTTTTTGTTCTCATTGAGTACATACATGTATGTGAGTATTAGAACTCAGGAAGTTTATTTATTTACTTGCAGTACCAGGGACTGAACGCAGAGTCTTGTGCATGCTAGGCAACTGACTTTGCCTTCGGCCCCAGGAAATATATTTATAGTAAACCTAATATAAGTCAGATTTAAAAGCAAAAACAAAAAATGCACTAACAAAGATACTTTGTTTTTTATTCTATTCAATTTTCAAGGAAGATGGGCTTCCCAGGTCTTCCTAGGTTCATATTATTCAATATGCCTATTGAGTTTCTACGTTTGTATCGTCAACTCTGTCTTTTAGAAAAGGTGTCTTTGAGCTTGCCAGTTCAGCTCTTCTTTACAGAATCCAGAGCTGTTCTATAGAGAAGTAATAGGAAATAGGCAGGAGAACACTTTCTGACCACTAACTGAAGTTTGTGTCTTACCTTGAATTGAATGCATTCCAGAAGGTTGAACTGGTTTGCATACATTTTGAGATATTGCAGGAAATGAGAATTTGGCACATAGTTTGGATAATCTTCTGGGAAGGGAAAATCCGAGTAACAAGACATCTCCTTGCTGCTGTTGGAAACCACAGACTTGTAGAGGCTGGCTCTACCCTCTTCAACATGTTCCTGTAGAAACAGTGCTCATGGGTGAGCAGGCATGTGTGCGTGCACACAGACACACACATTCACAATGGATGTAAACCTTTTAGAAATCTCAACAGTGACCAAGCTTAAGGTGATCCAGATGACGCATGATGCCTGCCACCTTTCTAGTAGGATTTGCTGTTCTGCATCTAGGAGATGACATTCGTCCCCAGTATAAATCATGTGATCAGAATCATTCTTTCATTCATCACATGCTAACAAATAAATCCAGGATCAACTTACCTGTTCAAATTCATGCAGTGTCACTGCAAAGACAGGAGAATGGAGAAAGAGATGAGAGCCGAGAAGCAGTTTCTGGACAAGGAACAGTTGTTCCCTACTTTGTTTTCACAGTGTATTCCTGAAATGATTATACCGATTATGGAAGTTTGTATCCAAAGTTAAGGGATGTGGATTTTTACGGAAAGGTCACGGAATCCACTGAAAGTTTTAAAAATGGAAGTGATTCATATTAAATTTTGGAAAAGTTATTCTGGATCTACAAAAGATGGATTAGAGAGGGCTGGACAAAAAGGAAGAGGGTCAGTTAAGAGCCTAAAACACAAATATGTGATTGCTAGTGAGGACCTGAATAGAGGTGGTGGCTGTTGCCACCCAGAAAGCTGGCATCTGTGACCCGTGGTAGGTAGAAGGCATAGGATGCCGGGGCAGTTGGATTTAGGGGCTCCAGTAGAACAGCCAAAGGTTTCCAGATTGAACAACTGTGTGGATGGCACATTCTGACCAGTTTTCTACCCTCCGTTTTGACTGGAGTAACAAGTAAACATCAGCCTCTCATAAGACTGCCCCAAGAAGTTTCGTAATATCTTTACGTTGCATCTGACTTTGGATGTGGAGGATTGCACTCCTGATTTCAGGTTATAAAAGGTCCCTGTATTTCAATGTCATTCGCTATCTTGGATTGGTATAGTTTCTTTTTCCAGGGAAGTCAAAATTATTTTATTTACATAATAAGGGAACATGAACCTCACATACGTAGAGGGCTTACTGTTGCCTCTATAAGGTAGAAAACCTAGACCTGCATGAAATGTGCAGCAATCATAGAGACTAAAAAGCAATGATGAATACCTCTGTGGTTTAAACCAACATGACTGATCTCATCAGTTGATTTGACTTTTTTTTAATAACCTGCCTATCTGTGACTCCATATCCGACAGCTTCGTTGATCTAGAACAAAGCTAGAAATCTGGAGGCTGAAAGGCCTCTGGGAAGGTGGCTCTAAACCTTGCTCTGTTATCTCACTGGAATACCTACAGCAGCACTAATCAAGGGTCGTGTGATGGAGGTACCAATATGAGCTGGTGGTCACCAGTCTGTGACAAGATACTTGCAGAAATTGAGGGTAAGCATCCAGAACCTTCTACAGCAACAATGGGACACCATTCAGCACCCAAGTTCATGCAGAACTCTTTGTGGCACAGGACGTAGCTGGGCCTCGTTTCCTGGTCTCCTTTGAGTTGCGTGGAGTCCAGCCTGTGCTCTAGCTGCAGACCTAGAACTGCAGCAGAATGTGTGGTGTTCAAGCCTCGTTGGAAACTGTCATACCTAAGTGCATAAAATCCGGAATCTTTTCACTTCACTGAAAAAAACCCCTTATCTTTAAATATAAACTTACAGAATGAATTATTTGAACTGACTACTGAGAAAGGAAGAAGATAGATTTTTAAAAACAGCACTGTTTGCTTCACATTGCATAGCAGTTTTATTTTTTTTAAAAAGAATTCCTTGCACTTGCTGAGATGGTGTTAAAACCTCTTCCTCATTCTAGTCAGCACACCCCTGAGCCTTGTTTTCCTACTCTGAGCACTGTTAGGCAACACTTAGTGTAGATTTACATTGTTCCACTGAAAGATTATCTCCATCCATCCAATTCAGATTAGGTACCTTGATAAGCAAGAAGCAAGATCCTCATATCAAAAAAAACCCTTAAATATCAATACACACTGTGTATTCAAAGTGTGTCTGCAGGTATTTAATATGGAAAACTGCTATTTCATACCGAGTGTTTTGTTTGGCTGAAAGGTACAAGTGTAATAGTGGCTGTCTGTGTTAATTACCTATGTGCACAGAGAACAACGTGTCATTTTTTGTCATTATTTTCTATGTTTAGTGATATTTATGAAAATTAATCTTATGACTTTTGACTCAATACAAATTTTGAATTAATTGTTTCTCATACATTTTTGTTGGTGTACTTTTCATTTTTTTCTAAAAATTCATTTTTTTTACATTTGACAAATAATAGCCTGTAGTTAATTGGAAATGAAGAAAACCCGGTTGTTCTCTCCAGTCTGAGAAGCACAGCTGTCCATCCCAGTGCCTCTGAATGTTGCTAAGAGCTGCCGGGAAAAATCTTACTAATGTGTGGATTCTGACTCAGTAGGACTGGGTGAGCCTGAGAGTCTGCATTTTAACAGTTTCCAAAACATAGTCCCATCTTTGAGTTACATCCTGCTGGCCCATGGACCATGCCTTAGCAAAAGGCTTTACAACAGCTTTGCGCAGTAGGAATGCAGAGGGGGCCACATATGTGGCTTTAAATTCTCTAGTGGCCACAGTTTTTCAAAAAGTAAAAAGAAACAAGTGGATTAATTTTTAAAGTCTATTTTACTTGACTCAATATATTTAAAATATTATGATTTTAAGATGCAAGAATGTTGCACATTCTTCTCAGACTGCCTTCAAGATAGGATGTGTGTTTTCCACATAAGCAGTCAAATGCTCAATTTTCACTAGAAAAAGTGGACTCACCCATGTTGATCCAAGTATACTCAGAAGTTCTACAATAACTGAACTGAGTCCAAAATTGAAATCAGTTGAGATAAAAAATTCAGTTCCTTCGTCATACCAGACACATTTCAAGTGCTCCATGGCTCTGTGTGGCCAGTGGCCACCGCATTCTGGAGCCTAGTTTGAGAACATCCTTCGACGTGAAGGTGGGCATTAGAACCACGCGTGAAGTTGGTTTGCTTTAATCTAAATGGTAACTGGGAACAGGAATAAGAAGAGTAGCCCTGAAGATCTATAAGATGAACACACACCCAGGGGGGAGCTGCAGAGGGGGAGAAAACATGCATCATAAACATGGTGGGATCGACCAGCGCAGGCCAACGTCCCCTCACACTTCTCTGGCCCCCAAGCCACAGAGTGAATACTTTATTGTTCATGCTGCCAGTTATTGGTTAACAATAATACAAGGCTAACACACTCACACACACTCGCACCCACATCCACATACACACTCACACTCTAACACACGGAAAGTTTAAGGAGGCTGAGTTACATGATGTGCTTTGTGAGGATTTACTTAAGAGTCTTTCAAAATGGAAAGCATTTGTCATGGCTTGTTTCAGCATCAGAGAGTAAAGGGGACTTGCTGGAGCTGGATAAGCAGGAACCTTGTATTTTATGAGACCTTAAAGCAAATGGAAATAAAAAATGAAACAAATGAAAACAGAAGAGAAAACCCCCTCTTTGCATAAGGGAAGGAGAAGCAGGCAGAGAAGAAGGCTTGGCGCAGCACTGGAGCCTGTGGTGAGATAATGTATCACAGATGCAGCCACCGAGGAGTGGTGGAGGGAGAAATTTAGCCCTCAGGGTGGAATCCAAGAACAGCTCCGCCTCCCTCTTGCCTCCCACTAGCTGTTTTTCCTGGAAAAGCCCAAGTCTGGGGTATTGGGCACAGGCCCAGGCAGCAGGGTCACGTCCCTTGTCAGTGCAGGAGGCTCATGGTGTGTTCGAGCTGGAAAGCACCTTCAAGAACACCTCCTTTGGGCATTTTCAAAGTACTCTCAGGGTTCTCCCAGAGACTTGTCTATCCAGAGAAGTCTGCTAAATGAAGCTCGGGTGGATTTTCCTACTTCCCAGGCGACTGATGATTCAGCACTGTCCTTTTTTCAAAGTGCTCCATGGGTTCATTTTATAAGTGAGGTGACAGGCGGAACGACTTGGTGGTGGGGAGGCATTTACCTGGTCCACTACTGCACCGTCCTCTGATGTCCTACCACGTTCCTCGCCATGTCTCTTCGCCAGCTCCTCTATTTCCCCAGTCCTCCAGTTCCCCTGGCCACCCCTGCACCCTCCTCGTCCCCTGCCGCTGAGGCCGAGGCTCTGGGGTGCTGCTCCTGCGCCCACCTTTCCTCTCCCTCAGCGCTGGCCTCTCTGCCTCTCCAGGTACAGTCCCACTGCTCCCGTCTGCCAGGGTCTTGTCCCAGCCTGGACTGGTGTCCAGTGGTCAGTGGCCTCCTGCTGCCCATAGATCCTCTCTTCACCTACAGACCTCTCTGCGTCTTCCTATCACACACACAACACAACTCATGGAGAACAGCTGCAGGCACAACCACAACCACGACTCGTGATTTTGTTCAAGCTGCTTTTCAAGCAGAATTTGAACTTCTGGCCCAGACATTCAGCCACCCTCCTCCTTCCCATTATTCCTCTAAACCAAAAGGCTTTTGAATTTCCTGAACACACCTGGCACTTTCTCTTGGTTGGTCCCTCCCTGGCACCTTCTGTCCAGCCTCTTGTGCCTGTTGGAGTCCTTCAGGGCCGTCATCAGGCCTCTCTTCCAGGAACCTCCCCTGGCTCCCTGAGTCTCCCCCATGTGACCATCCAGGCGCCATCTCTGACTTGCAGCATGTGGGCTTCTCCCATCTGCCTGACGGCTCCCTGAGCAGGCGGACCCGTCTCACTTCTGTGTCCCCCTGCATGGGTGTGTGATCTGCACAAGTCACACCGCCAGTTGCCTTCAGCTGGATGGAGACCTGTTTCTCTTCATTCTTAGATGAGTGAGTTTTAGTGTAAAGAATAAGGAGAATTTTTTGTTGTTGTTTTTTGTACAGGGGATTGAACTCAGGGGCTCTCAACCTCTGAGCCAGCATCCCCAGCCTTATTATGTATTTTATTTAGAGACAGAATCTCACTGAGCTGCTTAGTGCCTCGCCATTACTAAGGCTGGCTTTGATCTCGCAATACTCCTGTCTCAGTCTTCTGAGCCCCTGTGATTATAGGTATATGTCACCGCTCACTTCCTGCTTAGGGAGCATTTTGTCATCCCAAGAGGCTAAGTGCAGCTTTTAGTCTTTGGACTCGCTTTTTGCCTTGACTGAGATCACCCTAGCCAAACAACTCTGCTACTTGGGCAGTTTTATCTTTCAGGAAACTCCCAGCTCTGACTGATTGTGTTTGTCTGGAATACCTGAAGGAATCTGAGACTTATCAGAGGAAAGGTCCACTGCTTGATTAGTATTGTCCTCAGTGGACACAGGGTGGGGAGAGTTTGGCTCAGGTATCGGGGCTCCGCCATCCTGTTGGACCATACGCAGTTTGAATTATGGGGACAGATGTGCTCTGTTGCATCTGTTTTTGGAGAGCCTGCGCCTCTCAGTGATCACATATGGTGGCTGGGCGCATTCTCAGATGCACACTTCTGTGTGCGAGCCACGCTGGCCGGTGCTGGCGGACTGTGCCCAAACCAGCAGCCCTAGCCTCTCTGAAGCTTCGCTCACTGAATTATAAAATTATTGACTCTGGTTCCAAATTCTGCAGTGCTGTAATGGAGGAACGCTAAGTTTTTTCCCTTGAGCCTCTCAGAGGCTCTGAGGCCATCGGACACCTTGTTGTCACGATTCCTGACAATGTTCCTCTTCACAGATTCAAAACTCATGGGAAATATTTTGCCCTGCAGGAGTCTAAACAGGAGTTTGGGGGAGCTCTGCTGTAGCGCCCCACAGCGGAGCACTGGGGCTCCACAACGCTGTCTGTCTGGGTTGGGTTTCAGTGACCAGAAGCAGGGCTGCTGGGCGCCCCCGGGGCTCCAGGCCAGTTAGGTGAGAGTTCTAGTCCCCTCTCCTATCCAGCCTGCAACCCTGTTAAGGTTTTAGAATATGGCTTCTCTTTTGTTTGGGGAACCAAAAAGACTTCAAACTCATCTTCTTTGTTTCTGATTGTTCCCAGCTGGCCTGGGATTGCTTGGGCCCAGGACCTGGGACTCATCCTGCACTGAGCCCTGGCCACTCTAATGCAGGTGTGCGTAAAGCAGGGGTCTTGCAGGCAGAGGCTGGAGTTCCTGCTGTTACCCCCACGCTGCAGGCTCTGGGCTGCTTAGACCCTGGCTCTGCGCCTACTCCCCGTCCTGGGCTTGCCCGGTCACCCCCTTCCTTCCAAACTCTGTGGCTTGCTCGTTGACATCTCCTCCCCCTCACCCTGGTGCAATCCTCAGGCTGCGGCACACCTCCCTCCCGCCCTCAGCCGAGCCCATTTTGTCTTTGACACTTTCAGCGCCCCTCCTGCCCCCCATCCCGCAGACATTGGCCTATCCCGGGGGCCACCAGCCCTTGTGAAGGAAACACGGTCTCCTGTTACAGCGCTCAAGCCACCTCCGACAGACAGAAGCTCAGAACCCCACTCACGGTGAACCTCCACAGCCCCCCGAGGTCCTCGCTCCTCTCGAAGCAGGTGGGCTGCAGCCCCTCCTCCAGGCAGCACTTGACCGAGGCCAGGCCACTGACGCCGGCTCCCACGACCGCCACTCGCTTGGCCATGATCTCCTGAGTGGGAAAAGGCAGCGGAGCTAAGACTGGATCCACAGAAGCCCCACCCCACCCTTGGCAGCCCCGACAACCAGGAAAAGAATCTGAGGATTAGGAGGTCTCTCAGTCTGAGTCCTCTGTGGCCACCTCTGGCGTGTGGGAGCGGGACCTGTGGGTCGCTGGCTGACTGTGCGGGGTTCTTTCCTCCCCTCCGCTGGAGCTGTGCCTGAGGTGTGTCCCTTGGCAGAGGGTGTGGCAGAAGGTGACAGCAGAAGCTTGCATTCTGGACAAGCTGCCCCAGCCTCCCCTCTCCAGGACGAGAGTGGAGAGGCAGCAGGTCAGGTTCCCTTCTTCCCACTATGGGAAGGTTCCCTGTGCATGACACTGAGGGGCCACACAGCAGCCGGCTGGGTGGGGTTGGGGCCACATGGGTGCTGCACCACACTGCCCAGTGCTGGCACTTGCCAGGGCCCCAGCTGTGCCGCTGACTTGGGCTTCTTTCCCTAGTCACCAGTGCATGGTCACCAGTGCAAGACAGAGTGTGGCTGCCCGTGAGGACGTGTGGTGGAAAGGCAGGCAGGGAAGGCCACCCCTCCTACGCGGTTGGACAATAGTTCACCTCTGGACGCGCGTATTGCAGTCACCATCAGCACAGGTTAGAGAATCTTCTGTCCCTGGGCCACAAGTTAACGGCACAGACTTGTAAGAATGCAGAGAGGCAATATGGCATGTTGATCAAGCAACTGGCTCTATCAGTTACTGCTGTGTGACCTTGGGTAGACTACTTACTCTTTCTGGTCATCATACAAATGGAGAAAATAGAACCAAGCTAGTTCACCCATGTGAAAGGTTTTAGAACAGTTCCTGGCCCATCCTCAGTACTCGATAAATGCAAGGTATTATAACAATAAAGACATTTCCAAAATGGGTTCCCACTTTTGGCTTTCACACCGAGTCTGTGTCCTTTAATTTCTGTTCAGTAGTGCACACGTGTAGCCCAAAGGCAAATGACGTTGGATATTTCCTAATTTGTGTTTGAGACCATTTTTCTCCTCAAGTTTGGGAATTTTAAAAGCACAAGAGAAGCTCCCCAAGACATAGTTTTCCTGGACATTTGCTATTTTCCTTTTTCACAGACAGACTCTCCTCGAGGCTGGATAGGCATCTTCCCGCGTTTTTAGGATTGGGGACTCAAGAGAAGCAGGTCCCCTTCAGGGACGTCACTTGTCCTATTCCTTCCTGTGCCTCCCATGTCTGAGGGCAGCATTGGAATGTCATATAACAGGTGCTTAGTAAAGCTGGGGGTCTCCAGGCGGAGGCTGAGAGGACGGCCTTGAGGATTCCAACAGGCACAAGAGGCTGGACAGAAGGTGCCAGGGAGGGACCAACCTGGAGAAAGTGCCAGGTGTGTTCAGGAAATTCAAAAGCCTTTTGGTTTAGAGGAAGAATGGGAAGGAGGAGGGTGGCTGAATGTCTGGGCCAGAAGTTCAAATTCAGCTTGAAAAGCAACAGGTAGAGAGCAACTTGGGATGAAAAGGCCCTTCTGGTGACTGGATGTGGTCTCCCTGGAAGAGCTGGCCCTCTCCTGTTAGGGGAAGCCACGCTTTAGACCCTCATGCCCTGTAGGATCCAGACCTCTATAACCCCTGCCTGGCGTAGGGGGCGGAGGGTGACCCGACACCAGGAAAGGCAGCTGGAGGGGACATTGCAGGAGGCACGTGGGCTCCAGGTCCTTTCTCATGAAAAAGCTTGGTGACGGGAAAACTGCTCACCCTCTTGAGCCCCAGTGCCCTCATTTGCAAGATAGGATACGATGCTGGCCATTTTCGTGGGACATAACAGGCACCCATTAAGAACGCTCCCTTTCATGACTCTGGGTGCAAGAAGGAATTGCGTGTGAAAGGCCTTGGAGGCCATGCCGAAGCACGGTGCGCCCCGCAGTGTGGTCAGAGCCCTTGGCAGGACTGCAGGAAGCAGAGCAGGTCACTTGGAGGGAAGCTGAGGAGCCACTTCAAGCCCAAGGCTGGGAAGGAGGGTGAGGCCCTTTCCTTCCTGCAGCTTCTCTGAAACCGGGAGGAGGGCCGCAGGGGAGGCACAGCTTCCCCAGAGAGAGGCTGGCAGTGTCCATCACGCCACTGCATCCAGGGGTGGCCTGGACAGGAGCAATGGGCTCTGTGTGGCCAGGACCCGTGTCCTGCTTGTCCTTGCTTAGCATGCTGCAGGCTCAGGTGCACACCTGCTCACTAGGAGCTGCTGGGAGACCCAGTCGGATGGAATCATCTAATCCAGTTGTTAATCTGGGCCCAGAGGAACCAGCGGCACCTGGTTCTGCTATGAGCTAACTGTGGAGGCCTTGGGCAAGGAACTGAACTGCCCTCGGCTCACTTTGCAAAAGCATTCAAGGAGTGACTCGTAATCCAAGGGCCTGATGTGATGGTGGAGCATCTGCCTTTACACCCAGAGGAGCAGCATTATGCCAGGTGGGACTGCAGAGGCTGTGTGAGCTCAACATAAGCACTTTCAAATATTTCATGCTCTGAAGTTGGATTTATTCAAGCGGTCTAGATGGCAGATTATTGGAGGTAGTATGAATAAGTGACTAATAGTTCATGTAGAGTTGGAATCAAATGCCCTATAGGGTCCTCTACTTAGATTCTGTGATTCATTCTCTGATGAATTCAGGCATAGAGCACTCAGGGAGTGGCTTCCATGTGGCCGAGCCTAAGGCTTGGTATTAGGGTGCAGAAGACGAGTTAGGTATGACGCCTTCTCTCGTGTGGCAGTTAGTCTGGTGGGAAAGTCAGACCAGAAAATAATCAGTGACATCTATCCTGATTAGGTGCCACAACAGAGGTGTGTCCGGGTACACAGTGCTGTCAGCACAGAGGGGTGCTAATGCTGACTTGGGGGGTGGGGTGGGAAAACCACAGACAGGAGTACTGTTGCTCCAGGTTCCGAAGGAATGGGTGGGACTTCAGTGGGCAGAGAGGGGAGGATGTGCTGCAGTCCCCCGTGGTGTTAGGGCTGGAGGTGGTCCCTGGAGGGAGCTTGCCTCCCCTGGGCTCCGGGAGGGACTCCAGGCCCAGGCCCAGAGGCCACTGCGTTACATTGTGATGACTTCCATCCGACCGGTTGTTCTTCTCTCTACATAAAGCTCTGTCCCCCAAAATAGGGCATTTTCTTTGACTTGTCCCTTATTTTTTTATAGCACCTAGCACCTGGTGGCTTGCTCGGGCTGTAAGAGTTGCCACATAAATATCTGGCAATGGATCAATCTCTTGTTTGGAAAATGAACTCATGCTTCACCTTACACAATTCTCAATTAAAAAACATTAATTGAGCAAATATTTGCAGGTAGCTAATATCCTGCGTCAAAGATTCCTGCCTCAAAGTGACCTTTTATCAAACATGCAACATGTAGAAATTCTCTGAGCAGTAAATCTCCTTACGACTTTTTCTGGATCATTGGGGCCGTGGTTATGAATCAGAGACCTGGGTTTGAAATTCAGTGCTGATCGATTATCAGTGACATGAATTAAGTGATTTAATGATTATGTGTCTCAGTTTCCTTCTCTTTAGTCTGAAGCTAGAAGTATAACTGGTCTTAGACATTGTAAAAAAAAATTTCTTTTTGTACAGGGGATTAAATTCAAGGGCACTCAACCACTGAGCCACACCCTCAGCCCTATTTTGTATTTTATTTAGAGACAGGGTCTCACTGACTTGCTTAGTGCCTCTCTTTTGCTGAGGCTGGCTTTGAACTCACCGTCCTCCTGCCTCAGTCTCCTAAGCCGCTGGGATTATAAGTGTGCACCACTGCACCCGGCTCAGTGTAAAAATTAATTGACTGATGAATAAAAAGCACTTTTCACAGTACTTGGGGGCAATTACCCCCCCATAAATGTTACTTCCTTACCTTCATGAGATTTTTCTTTGATATTTTGTTGACATCTGCCTTAACAACATGGGTTTATGTACAAAGTTACAGGATATTTGGAATCAGAGTCATTGGAAAAAACTAAAAATATATGTGAAAAAAGATGTCTTGTAGGAAATGAAAGAAATGAGTAGGGAAACCTAGGAATGGTGACAGGAGGAAGGCAGAGGGAGAAACAGAGGAGGGCGAGGATAGGCCTCCGCACCCAGAGCTCTTCTCTTCCTTCTTCTGACTTTTCTTACTGGACACTCCACAAGGTTAAAAGCTACTGTTTTTTTTTTTTTTTTCTAGGCACCAGGACTCCCATGAGTTCGCCTCACATTTGGAAAAGCAAACCTCAGAATGTACGGGACATGGGGACGTCGCCACTCAGGTAGAATCAACACTTCTGGCACTCCTCCAAGGCTGGCGGCACACGGAACCCGAGGGATTCAATATATGCTTTAAAAAATGAAAAGTTTTTCTCCTTAACTTTAACTAAAAGTAATTTCCAGTTAGGGTTGCTATACTTTTAGATAAAGTGACTGACAAAAACAATAAGAAATTTATTAGGGTGATGAGGACACTATTACATTGCTGATTATTGGCGTGCTTTTTCACAGGCGAAGGCAAGCATCAACCTTCCACTGTTATTGCTCTTATATGGATATTCAGTAAAATTTGGCCACTTCTTTTTGGAAGTGTTAAAACACATCTTATTATCTTAATGAAGATAACCTCATCAAAGCTGACTACAGGGGCTGGGGTGTGGCTCAAGCGGTAGCGCGCTCACCTGGCATGCGTGCGGCCCTGGTTCGAGCCTCAGCACCACATACCAACAAAGATGTTGTGTCCGCTGAAAACTACAAAATAAATATTTAAAAATTCTGTCTCTCTCTCTTTCTCTCATCTCTCTCTCTCTTTAAAAAAAAAAAGAAAAAGAAAAAATTCTCTCTCTCTCTCTAAAAAAAGCTGACTACATAAGAAGGAAATAATAAAAGTTAAGAAAATATAACTAAACTGGTAAGGTAGGTGTCACTGAGTGAAAGTGAATTTATATAAATTAAAAAAAAACACGTAAAATAACTTTAGCCAAACAGAATTGCTAAATGAGCTGGGAAGTTATGCTTGGTTGCACAAATTACAAAATTTTAACCACAAGGTTAAAAGCTACTGTTTTTTTTTTTTTTCCTGTGTCTTCTACTCCAGAGAAGTACAATGCAAATATGTAGTTTACTGAAGCCAGGTGGAGAGTCCACTTTGATTTATTGTGATAATATGGGGCAGGGGGTTAGCACACAAGGCTGGGCTGTCGTTGCCAAACTGTAGAAGTGCCTTGAGTGATTTTGCATTTTCAAGAAGAGCCCAGGCAATTCTGCCAAGAACTGATTAGATCAAGGCATTTTGCAGTTTTAGCAAGTGCTGGGGCTGTGCTCCACTCAGTGATATCCTGTTCTTGCAAAGTGGGTATTCAGCAGTTGCTGCGATAAAAAGCCATTGCAGGAAAATCGTGGTGGAACCAGAGATGAAGGGGTGACATCCTTTTATTCCAAGGTTTGAGGACTCGCACGGACAGTGCTCAGCAGGTCCATAGATCCCGGTATGAAATAATCGTGATCAAGAGTGAAATATGAGGGCTGGGGCTGAAGCTCAGTGGTGGAGGCTTGCCTAGTGTGGGTGAGGCACCGGATTGGATCCTCAGCACCACGTAACCAACGAATAAAAAATAAAGATTAAATTCTTAAAAAAAAGAAAAGTGAAATCTGAATATTATTGTACAAAATAAACAAGCAAACAAATGACATCATGCCAGCCCAAGTGAGTCACATTTCAGGGGTAGCCTGCTCCTGGCCTCTTGCGCCAAGTGCCAGCCTTTGGTAGACAGCCTAACGGTTGTCGCAGACCCTGCTGGCGGCTGTTGGTGAAGCACAGGAAAAGGACCCACTCCCCTTGGCATTACAGCTCCAAGTTCCCCCTTCATTTCAACTCCCGGGTGATTGACCCACCCTGAACTCAAGCTCCCGCGCACACACAAGGCTCAGCAGTCTCCCACTTCACAGCCCTTCACAGAACCCCAGCACACACCATTGCTCCCTGGGGAGCCCGTGGGGTCGGAGCAGAGGAAGCCAGTGCTGTGTGACTCCTCTGCCCCAAGCACAGCAGAACAGGGAAACTTCCAGCCCTACCTTCCTCCTCCAAAGGAAGCCGACCGAGATGGCATCTGGTTACTTACTTTGTGTATCACAATTCCTAGGGCCACTCAGGACTCTGGAGCTAGCGGAAATCAAACAGCCCCAACCAGTGTTGCCGGAGGACTCAGAAATAGGACCGTTAGGCAAAAGTTTGAAGCTACCGCTGGCTGTTGCTTACATTTTAACTTGTTGGTTTTTGCATCAGTGAAATGCCAAGAAAAACACTGTCTGGGAACGTGCACTTTAGACTCATTCTTCTGCCTGCAATCTGTGAATAAGTTTGGGAGTTACAGTGCCATCCCCATTGCTTATCAACTTTATAAAGGGACAAGAATAAAACAAGACAACTGTGCTAATAGCTGCAAAAACAGAACTTCACTTTTAAGAGTTTTGGACCATTTCACATTTAGACAAAATTATTATTAAAAACATCATATATATCACAGTTTTTTCTTTAAAAATATTTTTATTTGTTCTTTTTGGACAGACAGGATGGTAAGAGTATATTCTGACATACTATACCTACATGGAGTATAACTTCCCATTCTTGTGGTTGTATATAATATGGAGTTTCACTGGTCAGGTATTCATATGTGAACATAGGAAAGTTATGTCCGATTCATTCTTCTTTTTCCTATTTCCATCTCCCTCCCTTCCTTTCGGGAATAGAAGTTCAGTGGTCCTCACTCGCATTTTTAAGTTTAATTTTAAAAACTCAAAAAAGTGTCGATGATTGCCCAAACCCTTGGGAAATTCTAGGCAGATGGCGTCGGAAGAGTGTGGCTTTAGAAATCACAAGTCCTGGAGTGATTTGTGATTTGTGTTCACCAGCTATTGCCAGAGTAATCTTGGGAAAATTTCTCAGGTCCATTTTCCTAATTTAAAGTAGATGTAATGTTTGGTCAATTAGTTCAGTTGATTAGAATGTGGTGCTAATAAGATAGGCATCATAATACCTGACTCAAGTAATTGCGGTCGTTAGATGACGTCATCTCTGTCAGAAGCCTTGCAGGCACATAGTGAATTCTGTGTACCATGGTGATGGAGTGATGATGTCATTGTTAGACCAGATAATTGACAGCTGATGCATAATGTTGAAATGACTCCTCCAGGCACAGAGAATGAACTGAGGCAGGGAGAGGGCTCTGGAAGAATTAATCTTTTCTGTTGATCCTAATACTGTGTGACCACAGCCTCTGGCTGTGCATCTGGAGGCCTTGTAAACCCTGAGCATGTTGCTAGCCACTGGGCTCACACCTGGCCTTCTTTCTGGCTTACTGAATCCTTGGCAGGGAGACAGCATCGTTAGTCCTTGGAGTTCGGTGCCTTCCTGAAGCTCTGAAGATGATGATAATCTGAATGACTTCAAACCTAATTTTTACCCAGAAGGTACACCTTGAAGACTAGTAGTACTTCAAGTATGATTCTAAAAACCAAAATACGTTTGACATTGAGTTAGGACACCTGGAGAGTTAGGGCCACCATTAATGTCCCAAAGCCTAGTAATCACTAAGCACTTACCTTGATGTATACGTGGTACATACCAAGGAGATCCCTGGGCCTTGCTCACAGGCTGCTGACCTGAGGGGTAGCAAAGGACTTTAAAGTGTTGACTGAGCAAAATCATGATTATTTTACCTAATTAGCTAGAGACTTGTATTAATGAAAAATGAGAAGATTGCCTTTCAGTGGCACCTTCACATTCTGCTATTTTTAGGACTTGTAGTTAGGTGAACTCCTGCCCACAAGATGAGAAAATCTCTGGATTCTCTTATTCAAGTGGCTCTAGAACCCGAGAAGCCAGATCCAAAGGTAATCATGCCCCTTAGGAAACATGCACTTTGCTTTCTGGGGACTTGGTAGGATTGTACTTTGTGGCCTCCTAGTGGTCGGTTGGAAATGTGTGATTAGGCAGCTCAAGAAACTGTGAACCCAAGTAATGTGTCCTTTCTGGATGGGAGCATTAAATTGCCTGTAAAAGATCCCATGAGACTTTCTTTTCTGTGCTGTGGTAACTAGCAACTTAAGATAGCAGTTCTATTAGCCTGCATACCTGAGTGACTATGGAGAGCACAGTTGAGCCCCAAAGGACACAAGAATCAAAGAGAAGTAATCTGTTTTGTCTCAAGGTATTGAGGTTTGGGGATTACTGGTTATTGCATCTTACCTAGCTTCTACTAGATCCTTCATTGTATTTCTAAATCATCTTAAATCTCCCTTTCTTTCTTCCCTTCCTCTGATGCATATTTAGAGCAGTGTAATTTTAGAGCTGAAAGAGAGCATAGAATTTAACTTAGTTTTATTCCTGGTTGTAAATTTGACCACCTAGTGCAAATTTTTTTCTTTCTCCCTGTAAAGAACAAGGTTCATAGAAGTATAGTACCCTTGCTTTTAACCCCTCCACACAATTCATTAAGAGGTTCCCTATTTGCCCAGGCCTCTCCACAGGTACCTCTCTGTGTAGTGTTTTGTTTAAAAAGCACGCATTCCTAACAAGTCCCTTACCTGTTGAGGCTGCTCCTTTTCTTTTTGTGAGCATGCACCTGCTGAGTGAAAACACCAAAGCCCAGTACAGGGAACTCCAAGTCTATTCAAGACCAGTTACTGTGCTTGGAATAGGTCCCATCTCTGCAAGTCAGAGGTCCAAATCTCCACTCTGAGGACTGGAACCAACAGCAGCCTTCTTTTGGAATCCCTTTACAGGTCTGTCTAGCTTGGAGAGAATTTTACGGGTGTTTTAGTCAGCTTCTTTTTGCTGCTGTGAATAAAAGACCCGACAAGAACAATTTTAGAGGAGGAGAAGCTTATTTACAGGCTCATGGTTTCCGAGGTCTCAGTCCATGCACAGCGGGCTCCATTCCTCTGGGCCTAAGGTGAGGCAGAACATCATGGTGAAGAGTGTGGTGGAGGGAAGAGGCTCACAGGATGATCAGGAAGCAGAGAGAGACTCCACTCACCAGACAAAATCTATACCCCAAAGGCATGTCCCCAGGGACCCACTTCCTCCAGCCACACCCTACTGGCCTTCAGTTGCCAGTCAGTTAATCCCATTAGGGAGTTAATTCACTGATTGGGTTAAGATTCTCATAATTCAATCATAAACCTTCTTGCATTGTCTCACACATGAGCTTTTGAGGGACACCTCACATCCAAACTGTAACAATGGGAAAGCATACAATTGAGTTATAAGCTATTATATCACTTAAGGTTTGGTCCTGCATCTGCCTAGCAGTTTGCAATTAGTGGGAAATGCTGAGATGGTATATGTACAGGGGAAGAGTGTTGTGGGGAGAAGCACAGAGGACCCTGACAAGCAATCAGAGCATCTCAGTGTTCTCATCTCTGTAGAGGGGTAATCGTCCTTCTCTAGCATGCAAAGTTGTGGCAAGGCTTAGGTGAGATAATATTTGCAGAAACTCTTTGTAATGCCTCGTAACTCAATTAGCTAAACTTCAATAGTTTGTATTTCTTTTTTCTTGTCCAGCTTCGTATCCCCAGACGCAGCACAGTGCTTAATCCATGTTGAAGGAGTGCATCAATAGCCGACCAGATGGCCTTGCTCGTGGGGGGAGTCTAGGTTTCTCCTTGATGTTATACATCTTGCAGAAGTCAGGACTCTGAGCTGGTCTCTTGTGTGATTTACACACCCTTTTAAGGAACCTTTCTAACGCTAGGCACCATGAGAGCTGATTTGAAATACATGTACCTTGGAGAGCAGTTGGCAAATCCCTGGCCCTGGGTACATGCCCTCTATAAGACGGCTCTCCCAGTTGTCTGTTGACTTCTCCATGGTCTTTCTATGTCTGCATTAACCTCTGAATGTGCTCTCATAGTTTGATCCACACCTATTTTTATTCTACAAAAAAGCCTCCTCCACTAATTATTTCTTGTGTTTAATAACCTTACTAAATATTCAGAGTGCCACAGGGAGAGGTCCCTTTGCACCCTGCACAGCATCTGTCCTCCCACTGGCTCTATTCTTCCTCTTCATTCTTTTTTCTTTCCTTTTTTCCTCTTTTAAATAACTTGAATGTTTCTCTTTTTCCTGAAGACCAATTCTGCCCAAACAGGGTTGCTCACCTTTTTCTCTTAATGCATTTGTGATGGTAATTTTTTTCCTAAACAAATGCAATTCCCATTCCTATTCAGGAACACCTAAAACCTACTAAATTTACATGATGTCAATTGACATCAATATGATTTTATCTTGTGTCGTTAGACACAAACTTATTAAAATCATTTTGAATTTTGTCTGGCAACTTGCATTTCATTAACTGTTGGGGTCATTTCTATCTTTGGTGCATACAGAAGGAGCACAACTGATTAACGTGATAGTCCCTCTAGGGTATGAGATAGATATTGGAAAAGGCAGAGGAGGTCATGACTTTTCCAGTGGCTCCATCGTCTCATGTAGCATAGGCTTGAGAACCAGCTGGTCCTGACCTCAAACTGAGCTGGGTCCACATACAAGTCAGATAATTTGGAAAGTCATTTACTCTGAGTCTCAGTTTCTTGGTGCACATGTAGAGTTAAATATTAGGATATACCATTGAATTGTTTATAACATCTAGTGACTTTTAGTATTTTATCAGCTGGCTTAGGTTGCTAAACCTTGATAGAAGCTCAGCTTCAAGAGAAATCGATGCTTTTATGCAATCAACCACTTTCTACTGGCCAACAACTACAAGTATAACAATAGAACCCTTTTTATGTGTCATAATTAAAGTCCATCTCCCAGAATATGCAGCACACATGCATGGAGATCTTAGTAGTAAAACACAAGTTTTACATAGACACGTGGCATCCATGTAAGCAGACCAGCCTGTCCTTGCAGTGGTTGGCCCTGCATGTGGTGAAGGAATTACCAGCTCCTCTGGTCCTCTGATGGATCCTCAGTGCTTCTGTGGAATTTTCCTCCAATTGCACAGCAGGCTGAGCTGCTTCCACCCTGTCTTTGCCCCTGTCTCCTTCACTGGGAATCAGGCTTGCACTGTGGTCTGATGGCTCTTCCAGCCTTTCCTACTTGGTTTCTATTTCCTCTCCCACAGGGACTTTCCTGAATGAAACCCTTGCGTGTTTGATCTCATTATGTCCTCTGACTTGGATGAAGTAGGATCTAACCCTAGAAGCCCTTTTCTTAGTTTCATTGATGTGCTCCCTGGTCATGTAGCAGAATGGACAAGAGAGCGAGTTCCGTGCAGCGGGGGCATACTCCACCTGTTGTAAACAGCCCCAAATGGCAGGTTGCAGTGGCCTCTTTCAGGATGAAAGTCGGGTTTCAAGGAAGAGGCTTCCTCTGGCTTAAGCTTTTGAAATCTTTATTATCTGAAATTATTGCTTGAAATTTTATTACTTATCAAGGTCCTAGTAGTTTATTTTAAAAATGTCTTCATTTTTCTGTATAGAACAAGTGTGACATGTTTGGCTTTTGATAGAGAAAATCAAGGAGTTATCTATCATACAGAGAAGGAGAGCTAGAAAAGGAAAGGTTAGAAAAGAACTCTTGCAAGAGGAGGTTTTGGAGGAGGTGGAAACATCTTTCCCAGGAGAAGAGCAAACTCTGTTAACTGTGGCACGAAGCGTCAGAGCTGAACTCAGGAGGAATTGGGTCTTGGGAGATGGAAACTACCAAGGACTGATCTCTGAAAAGCCCCTGTTGTTGCGACTGCAGCAGGGATTCGGACTCGGCAACTGTGGGTTACTGTGACATTTGTACTCGGACCCTGCACTGCTGTGAGCTCCCAGGTATTCTAAAGTAGGGGGTCTGCGGATCAGAGCTTGGAGTGAACTGCCCTAGGTGGTTTGACACATTCAGGATGTAGGGAGGCAGGAAGATGGGTGGAGTAGACCTTCCTCAGAGGCAAGAAAAACTAGTCATGTGTTTAAAAAGATAACTGGAATATCTGGAAAAATTTAAATGATTTCTAAAATTTTCAGGGCCTATATATTTGATCATACTTTTGTCCTAACGGAGCTATTTTTCCTCTTTCATTTAGCATCCACCTTGCAGGTGTCCTTCAGTGTCTTCCCCGGTAGAAGCAGGGTAAGGACCAGGGCTACTTCAGAGGAAATGATGAATCGGGCCAGGTGTGCAGGCCAGTCGGGACCAAGCCTTGCGTATAGTAAGGTAGGAGCTGGAGACTTTTCCTGAGAGGGTCAGACGGTAAATGTTTCAGGCTTTTTGGGGCCACACGTTTTCTACACAAGGACTCCACTCTGCCATTGAAGCCCCAAAGCAGCCACAGACAATAACTGAATAGGTGGGCCGTGCACCAGTGAAACCGCGTGCCAACCCAGGTGGTGGGCTGGGGGGCCCAGCGTGGCAGTTGCTGACCTTTGCTATTAAGGCGTATTTGCCTTTAATAATCGGCAAAGGAATCTGTTTTTAATCCAGAGCTACATATATACACCATTTGTGATTAAAAAAAGGAATTTGCTCATGAGAGCCATGAAAAAAATTGGGTGTCAATGCTGGTGTGATTTCAATGAATGTGAAGGAAAGTTTCCGCTGATGGAGGCCCCTTCACGTGGTTGCAGGCCCTTCAGAGAGAAACACAGGCCAAAATCAAGAACAGTGTCCACCAAGTTCTGGAGAAATAAAGAGAAGAGATCTGCCCGAGTCTTCAACACGTCTGCCCTTTGCCCTCTCGTGGTCTGGGCTCATGGCTCTGCTTATCTGCCAAAGCGCAGTTCATGAAAGAGCCGCTAGAGCCAAGGTTCCCTGGCTCAATGTTTGCCATGTTGCTCAATGTTCATTAACCCTGAACTGACTGTCTTTTGGCTTCAGTTCCAAGGAAATGTCTGTCTCCCCAAACTAACGGATGGCTTCCTCTTATCGGGTGCCAAGGGTTCTGAGCCATTCAGCATGTTGTCTTGGTGACCTGTGAGGTCAGCGCCAGGCCCAAGGCTCAGCCATCACCAAGCTTTCCATCCACCTGTGAGATGCACCTTTCCTTCTCTTCACTGATTCCTACTTTTTCATAGGATCCTTTACAGTAAATTCCTTTAGATGCCTTTTAAAAATTTGTTCTTTTAAAATATACTCGAATGCTTTCTTGATTTACCTGAAACATAAACTAAACATTGTAAATAAAATTAATCTGATCATATCTGCAAGGGGAGAGTACTGTTGCCCATGAAGAGGTCCCCCAAACTAACATGGATAGTATAATAAACAGCATTAAATATTGATAAGTCCTTCATCATATTTTTGTAAAAAAACATATTCTGAACTGAGAACAGGAACTTCAGTTGAAAGTCCAACAAACCTGGGCTGCGATTTGAGCTCCATCTCAAGCCCAGCTGTGTGGTCTTGGGCAGGTTTTATAACTGCTCTGAGTCTTAGTTTTATCATCTGTAAGTGCGTAGAATAGCTATTCCTACCTTGAATTGTGGTGAGAGTTAAATAAAGCAATACATAAGCTGTGCACACAGCACAGTTTCTGGTCTGTGGGAAATACTCTAGCTAGCTGTCATGGTGTGTTCTTTTTTGAACATTTTTGCAGCAGTTTTGCTGTCAAATGCAAGTGATGGGCTGTTGGTTTAGCTTTCCATTTGACGCTCAAGGTCTCTCTGAGCATCGGGTGCTTTTCTGTCTGTCCTCTCATTGTTTCCTCCAGCGTTTTTGAGCACGACCTAGTATCTGAGAACTTTGGTACCAAAAAGAGCCCGCGTAGGAACACGGTCAAGGGCGCTGTGCAGGAGCTGTAAGTGTTGACCACAGTTTACGTTTCTCAGTTATTTAAGCCAGTGAGCTGCTTTCCGCTTGCGTAATTTCTACCATTTCCTCCCCAAGGCTCGTGACTCTAACTTCCTGGGGATCAGTGGTATTTTATGGTACTTTTTGGAGCCTGGTGAACTTGAGGAGAAGGTGGAATGGGAAAGAGATTTCATGCCACGATCTTGTTTTATGTATAGACCCAATTCTCCTAATTCCCCACAGTTGCCCCACTAACTTGTTCCTCCTGACTCTAACATTTAGAATATGATGATATTTCCTTCTAGTCTTGGTTTCCTTTAAGAGGCACTGACTGACAAGATGATAGAGCCACAAACCTGGGCTGTGATTTGAGCTCCATCTCAAGCCCTGCCGTGTGGTCTTGGGCACAGATCAGAACCACTAAATGTGGAAAAACAGGGCCGCGAGGATGGCCAGAAGCCCCATCACGGTCAGCAGGAGGGAGGCAGGGAGAGGGGGTGAGGCCTTCAGAGACCGGGTCTTCAGGGGCTTCAGGATCCTTTGCTTCTGGGTGAGGATGGCCCTCCTGGCTCCTTCCCACTGCCCAGGCCCAGTCAGGCGGTACTGGTAGGAGTTGCAGGGCCCGAAATAGAGTTTCAGCGCCAGCTTGGGGTCTCGGAAGAAAAGGGAGACCAAGTCTGGCTTCGCACCTATCTCTGAGGCCAGCTCGTCCAGGTAGTCGACGTAATTGGTCTGCAGTAGCTGGCTCTGGCTGGTTCCAAACCTTAAGGAAGAAGGGGAAAAGGACAGATCCACATGAGTTCCAGGTCACATGGGAATACACGGCATCCACTAGCTGCTGAAAGGATGGAGGGTGAGTGGAGGATGCATGTGCTTTGAATGAGTCTGGGTGGAAAGTGGGAGTTTATCCTGGGAGGAAACCCTTAGCTCAGACGGACAGTAGGCCATAACTCAATAATCCAGAATCCCCAGGGACTGGGGAAGCTGACGAGGGTGACTGGGACTCTCATTTAGTGTTTTTTGAGCAGTTGTGAGTCTCCAGGCAAGGACATACCAGTCAGGGTTGCTGCAGAGTCATGTAGGACACATGCAAAAGCCAAGACGCTTGATATTTGCTTGTTAAGTTACTAATGTACCCAGAAGTCTGGCTGGCATGTAGTAGATGCTCAATAAATGTTAGATAAGAAGATAACCCCTTAAATCAGACATAAGACCCCCGAGACAACTTTCCCAGGATACTCCATCACTGTCGAATCCCATTCCATCTCAACAAAAATGACTAATCCTTGGTTCGTCACACCAAAATCCTTTCCGGATTTATTTTGATGGGTACCCCCAACTAACCTTCAGGAGATCTTCAGGCTACTGTCACACCACTGCCCCATCTCATTCCCTCTCTAACTGGGGTGTGGTGGCCTGAGAAGATCTGGAATCTCACATGTTCGTCATATAAAACTGAAACAAAATTACTCTAAGGAAAATGTTCTGATTTGGCAAAATTTCTAAGTAATTGGTTCTCAAAGTAGTATGTCCTACAAAACTGCAAATTCCCAGTCTCATCCGCAGAGCTTCTGATCTGGCTGGACTGGGTTGCAACCCAGCAATATGCACTTTTCTCAGCTAGGTGGCTTTTGTAGGTGGTCAGATCGCCATACTTTGAGAAACACTGGCCTGCATAAACATTTTTTAAACACATGCTTACAGGTCAATTCTTCTTTCATTCCTTGTGACGATGTCCTCCATCATGGCCTTCTCTGTGGGCAAGCTGCACAAGCCTAGAAAACAGAAGTTTGGTTTGAGTCATGGGCACGATCCGGCATCCTCGCTCTGTCTAGCAGTTGGTTCAAAAATCCGCTTCGGGCCATTTCATCAACCAGACAGGGCTGCTGTGTAGCCGAACCCAGGGGCGGGGCTGCTGGGGCCTTCTGTGTGATGCTCTCCTGCCGCACAGTCAGCGTGGACCAAGGGCCAGAGGCTCTGAGAAGAGATGGGGACGGTAAGCCCGTCTGAGGAGCTGGAACCCGGCCGAGGGGCATGGGCTCTGTTCTGGGGGAGAGAGGACCCTGGGACCACGTCAGACCTGCCTTTGGAAAGATCCATCTGGTGCCGTGTTGGGGGAAAAGGCTGAAGGGAGGTGAGCCTACAGGTTGAGAGACCAGGAAACGGCCATCAAACCCAGGCTGGTGAGAGATGAGAGTGGCCCCCACTAGTGAAGGGCAGTGGGCAGGGAAGGTAGATCAGGGCAGGACTCCTCACTGTGGGCTTGTGATTCCACCCCCCGTCCACAGGTGTCCTCTGAGCTCCACAGGTACTGAGAAACGGTCAAGTCCCTGCTCGTGGCCAGCCCTCTGACCCTCAGGTTCCGGAAGTCAGAACTGAGCTCGTCCTTGAAGCCCCCCTGTCCAGACTCGCATCCTCTCTGGCTGTCCGTCTGTTCCCAGCACTCTGTCCACCCAGGTTCCAGGGCTGGATTCTGCAAGCCCGCCTTGGTTCCTTCTCTCCCCCTGTTGAACCACCCTTCATCCTGCTGGTTTTGTCCTGAGTGATTTCGCACATTCCTGTCCTCCTCTCTGCTTTGTGCTCTGGCCCAGGCACATTGTGTATCAGCAGAGAGGATGGCAGGGGCCTTCTTGCTGGGCTCGGAGGCCCCATTCTCCCCCCTTTCTTTTCTCTATTCTGCACCTCTGCTGGAATAATCTACCTTAAGTACAAATCTGCTGATGCCTGTTCCTTGCTTATACCTCTCCACTTGTCTCTGGCTGAAGAGCTTTCTAAGGCTTAATCGCAGGCCACACTTAATCAGTAAGGGTCCAGAAGTGTCCACCAGACAATTTTAGGTGCAGCCAGATTTGGGAAGAACCAATTTACACGTTGCAATCCAGGACCCTCCGCATGGTGCAGTTTTGCTTCCTGTCCCGTCACCTTCCCCAAGGTTGCTCCCATGCCTCTCCACCTCACCCCCGTGCTCTGGGAATGCCGAGGAGCTGGCAGCTCGCCAGGTGCATGGACCTTTGTGCGTTCTCAGGGGGTTCCTTTTCTGCCCTAGAACAGCAGCCACCCAGGAAGTTGTCCTCGGCCGGATGCCCTCCCTTGTCCCACGCCATAGCTCTTGTGTGTTCCTACACCGAGGCATTTGCTGTGCAGTGTTAGAAGGATTTGTTTAGGTTTCTCTCTGTGCCCCCAGGTCCCAGCACAGGTGTCCAGTGAGTTTTCTGTTGCAGAGTTGAACCCCAGAGGCGGGGGGAATCACCTTCCGAGGAGGGTGAGAGTTGCCCCCGTGCCCGGGAGAAGCCTTTAGTGGGCACCTCTGCAGGGCTGTAGGAGGGCAAGCTGCCCACTCACCTTTGAAAACGCGTGTCGCCCAGCGTGCCTGCAGCTCAACGGTCGGGAAGATGGACCCCAGGGGCTGGATGAGACCCATACACGCGAGGGTGGCCTTCTCCAGCTGCGGGGGAAACATGTGTTTATACAGCGAGACCCTGCTGTCCTCCACCTTGACGAGGGACTCTTCCAGGAAGGGGAAAGCGAAGGTGTATCCTGTGGCGAAGACAATGACATCGATGTCCTCTTCTACCGTCTCATCTTCAAAAATGGCAGCGGTCTCGGTGAGCCCCGTCACCCTGGGTTTCACCTTGACAGCTCCGTAGAGTATGCGGCTCGGGAGGTCATCATTGAGGATGGGTTCCTTCAGGAGGTACCTGGGACACACAGAGAAAACACTCAGGACGACCTTTCACGGAGCCACCTTGGGCCCCCTGGGCATTTGGGGTGGTAGCTCTGAAAACAAAGGGGTTTCTCAGGTATCTTCGACTCTAACCTGACTTCATTCTCAGTCCCCAGATCCCTCCCTTCAATAAAGAAAGGACAGCATGTAGGTGAAGGGAGTAAAAGAGAAGGCCCCCTCCCCGGGGCTTAGACACAGCCAGCACTCGGTCAATCCCGGGAGGGCTGGGCACCATGTCCAATCGGTGCTTCTGAGTTTTTTGTTATCAGCTTCATTTTGCCTTTTCATTTAATTCCCACCTGATCAGAAGAAAGGAAGAGAAAACTTCACTTAATTAGTAATGAAACCTGCTGGGGGATCCGTGTGAGAGTCAACATGTAAGATAGGTCTGGGGACATCGGTTGATCCTGAGTATCCATGGACTCTCTTTGTGGTAACAGGATGGTGGACTGCACTATTTCTGGAGTTCTATTTTTTTCTTTATGTAGATCTGAGAACCATTTCCTTTTTTAAAGTGCGACAGCACATGCACTTGTGTCAGGCCTCAGTACAGCAGTTGCCTGGAGTTTATTAAGATCTAAAGATCTATTTTTTTTTTTTAATGGAAGGAGTCTCTTATCCACGAAAGAAAAATAAACACCCATAATGTTTGCTTGTGCTTACGATATCAATGATGTATATATTTGAGATCGACAAATATTTGTCTTTTAGTAAAGAGAAAGGAATCTGTCCTCTAAAGCTACCGGTGGGAGAGCCCTTGGGGTGCACCACCCTGGCCGAGCTACTCAGATGGGGAGCTATGTGCTTCCTACCTCGTCCCTTGAAAAAAAGGCTGGGGTCTCTAGAAGTAGCCTTCTCCAGTGGGGTCAGCTCTGGTGCTAGAAAGTTCTTCCCATAAGCCCCAATTCTGCTTTTGGAGCAGCGTCTGACACGCCTACGTAATCTTCTGAAATATGTTTTTTAAGATACAGGGAACAAGATTGGCATTCTCACTGCAGAACCCGTATGCTGCACGTACTGTTAGGTTGTGGCTCAGACGTCCTACCCTGTTAGCAACATGGATCTTTGTAAAGAGCGTCATCTTCAGACAACCTAGCTTACCGATGCACCAAATCATAGAAAAGCAAAATGACTCTACTTGTTTTCAGGCTGAAGACCATAATTTTCGTGGTTAAACCACCGATTCATCTGTTGCTCCAACATCCATTTGACAATGGCCCGTGGCAGAACGTTCCGGAGCATGGAGCTGAATCTAGTGTGGAACACAGAGTCCCAAGGATAACCATCTTCAGAGATCCGGCTCAAGACCCAGGAGCCTTTTCTGGTGCTGATAAATACCTGGGAAATAAAAGGAGTGCAGTGTAAATGGAACACGGTACAGAGCACTGTTCCCCCGGGAGGAGTCTACTGGGTGGGTGATCTAATGCGTATGGCCCCAGAATTCCCTGGGAATCTCTCATGAAGATCAAGTCTGTTGTGAGGGGACATGGCCTCAAAGTGACGTCCTTCTAGCTTCACTGTCAGCTTTATCATCAATGGGGGACCAGTGGCTTCGACGCCCCCTGAGGACTGCGTGGACCCGTGAGAATATCTCTGGGTAATACCAGAGGTCAGGTCCACCATCTCTGCTGTGTCTACAGAGTGATTTTCTGCTCCCAGGAGATCCACGTGCCTTGCCCACCCTCCCCCATTTCTTTCACGGTCCAGGTGAATATTTACAACCCTTGGAAATGTGTGGCCACAGCCTGATGACAGCACAGGCTAAAGCGGGGTCTGCACCCCCCGGAGGCAGCGCAGTGAGGGGAACTGCCTTCCACGCTGGGTTTTGAAGGTCGAAAACTCTGAACCGACGCTGCGGTTCTGTTTCTCTTCAAGTACAGCCCTGGGTTCCCTTTCAGATGTACTCTTTACCTTGTGTACTAGGGTTTCCCTTGTTTTCAGAACGTGTACTTAAATCTCTTTTCAAATATAAGTGTTTTCCTTGCTCTCCCAATCTCCAAGTGCACGTTAGAACTGCTTGTCTCAGATTTTCACTTGTCCTTTTGAGTTCTATGGTTTAAGGCTGTCCTTGATAAATGATTCACTTAAGAAGTTAAGACCATGCACTCTGGATCCAGACTACCTAGATATGAATCCCAGACCCACTGCTTAGTCAGTTGTGTAGTCCTGAGTGAGTTATTTCAACCTCTCTGTGCCTCCATGTCTCTCTCTCTAAAACGGGGGTATCATTCAGATTAAACGAGGTGCTACGTGTTAAGTACTTCAGGTACTGCCTGGCAAGCCGTGAGCTCTGCTGGCTGTTCCCATTTTGTAAATTCAGGCTGGAGGGGCTGGTTTCCTACAATGACTCACATCTGGACTGAGCTTGAATTTGGAGATACAGTTTGCGGCAAGGGCCTCAATCCTTAGGCTGTGGGAGCACCCCCACAAAACACTGTTGGTCTGTTGGTCTCTGGGTGGTCCCAGCTTCAGTCTTGCCCCTAGGCTGACTTGGCAGGACTTTCGTTAGGTCCTAGACACTGTCCTTCAGTGTTTCCTTCACTTACCACCCCAGTTCTCTCTTTGGGTTGGTCCCTGATTCATACTGGATGTCCTGCCTGTTCTCTTTGCTCCTTCCTGCTGAGATCCTACCTACTGCTTGGGGTTGGAGCTGGCCGGCCCCACCACTCCTGAAGCACATGCAGTTGGGGTGTGTTGGGAGCCGCAGCCAAAGGGGCCCCAGCAAACTTCCAGCTGCCAGCAAACTTCCAGCTGCCGGCTGATGATTGGCTCACAGCGGCCCCAGCAACATCTAGCTGATTGGCTCCTCTGCGGTGATGTTCATTGGGCTGTTTCCCTGCCCTTCAGACTGCCAGCTGATGATTGGCTCACAGCGGCCCCAGCAACATCTAGCTGATTGGCTCCTCTGCGGTGATGTTCATTGGGCTGTTTCCCTGCCCTTCAGACTGCCAGCTGATGATTGGCTCACAGCGGCCCCAGCAACATCTAGCTGATTGGCTCCTCTGCGGTGATGTTCATTGGGCTGTTTCCCTGCCCTTCAGACTGCCAGCTGATGATTGGCTCACAGCGGCCCCAGCAACATCTAGCTGATTGGCTCCTCCATGGAGCTGCTCATTGGGGGGGCGCCCTTGGCTCCGCCCATGCAACCCAGCCAATCGGCCTCAAGAGCAGGAGGATTGTGGGAGGTTGGGAGGCTGGGGTGGGGGTGAGAGGCTTGTGGAAGCCGGTGGTGGCAGTTGGGCTCTGAGGGTTTTTTCCTGAGGAGCTGTTTTGTTTGGCGTTTGTAGTTCTAAAAATAAAGTTAGTTTCTTTTGACAAGTGGCTCCTGAATTGTGCCCAGCCAGACTGCGGCAGGGGTCCGGCCCAGGCTGATCCCTCTGAGATGGGCTTCAGGATGGAGGGCAGGATTTTGGAGTTTAGAGGGAATGCATGGATGACCAGCCCCATCCCACAGTGTCCTGAGTGGGGCTTCTGGGCTCTGGCCGTGGGGCTGGATCCTGTGAACGTGACCTTCTTTTAACAGAGCAGGGCTCCCTCAGGATCTTGGTCATTCAGCTGTAATTTAAGTTCTGCAGTTGCACCCAGGTCTGTCTCTGGTGTGCACAGCTCTCGTAAGACCTCTGGTAAGTCTTCTCCCAGGAGATTTGAGAAGGCATTATTCTGAATAGAGATTTTGTAAGTACAGATTTATGTGATTAATTAGTATTGAGGAGGCTGGGGAAAGAAGAATGAGCTATTAAGCTCACAAATATGGCCAAGGTGGTTTCTTAATATTGAATCTGGCATCACAAGCAGGCCTTGTGCATGGCATGACCCCTGTGAAGGACTGGCTCTTGCAGTCCAGGACTTGGTATCTTTGGAGCATCCATCCTAAACCCAAAGCCCTGTCCTGATGCCCTACAGTGATCGAGGGTGGATTTTGCTTGATGGATGGCAATGTCAGCTCAGCTGTCTTCATCTCACCCAGTCACATGCCCTTCCCCCTGCCGTATAGGTGTCCCCAGTACGAGGGCATCGGGCAGGTGACCCCACACCCTTGCTGTGCTTGAGCTTTGATAGTTACTGCCTTCACACTTGTTCTTTATACCGAGGTCTTAAAGCTTTGAAAAGTGAAAGCTAATTTCTTTTCACACTTGGTTCTAATAAGTCCTTTTCTGGTTTTAGCAACCTGCTGTGTCCCTAGGTTGGCACTGATAATTCTGAGTGACAAGTGACTCTGAAAGGTCCCGTGTAACCCTTTCATTAACCTTCTGGGGAAACACCATGTGTATTTATCACATTTGCTACTGGGCATCTCAATGGCTCAATGTATAAGACTCAGGACAGGAAAGTTTTACAGGACAAAAGACAAGGCTGAGGCTGCCTGTGCAGCCAGAGACAGCAGCAGAGGAGCCCACGGTAGGGTGACTGGGCTCTGGCTCCAGGCCCTGTCAGGAGTGGACACTGGAGGGAGAACCCTTAGTTGTCCTCATCTTTGCCTGGGTCTGTCCTCTAGAAGGGATTTATTTTCTGCCATTTATTTAAATATGCCATCTGTTGACCCTATCCACTTCTGGTAATACTTGACTGGTGGTCGGCTGGCGTCCTTCCTGAGTGTGCGGGAGTTTTGGAGAGCACATGAACAGCTCCCATCCCAGGTGGGTGGCTGGCTGTCTATTCGCTCTTTCTTTCCTGGTATTTGTGCAACTGAGCATTATCTATATTTCAAATACCCTGAATTTCTAAAAGGCAGTCCCCAAAATATGAACAGGTCAGCTTCTCAGTAAGTCCCCTTGGGAGAAACTAGGTCTCTTATACTGAAAATCATCTAGTGGAAATTTCTCCTTTTACAAATGAGGGAGCCACAGCCCAGAAGTGACATGATCCCCTCTAGGACTCATGGCTGGTAGGGGCAGAGCGAAGAGGTACCATACTGGGCAACCCAACCAACTGGCGAGTAATGACTGATTTTGCAGCTGGGATGTGCCAGTTTGCCTGTCCCCCCTCTTCTCCCCAGGGTACCAGGTCAGCAGAGAGCATCGCACCTGCGCAGCCTCCTTGCTCAGCTCAACAGCAATGTCCGAGGCCGAGTTTCCGATTCCAATCACCAGGATGCGTTTGCCCTCAAATCCAACTGGGCGCTTGTATTGCCGGCTATGGAAATACTGGCCTTGGAACCTCTCGATACCTTCAGGGGGAAGAGGAGAGAAGGCTGTGAATGTCCAAGGGTGCAAGGGTGTCAGGCTAATTCCAGTGGAATGGCATTGTTGGTTTGCCTTTTTGGGGTCAGTCACTCATTTTCCTTTATCCCCTCTCACAGGAGTTACAGCACAGGTCAGCTGGGAAACTCAGAGTGGAGATCAGGAAAGTACAGGGAGAGGTTGAAACAAGAGGCTGCAGCACATGTATTTACCAGACAAAAAATGTGTTTGATGAACAGAGCAAGTGAGGTGCTGGCTTCTGACGACCCATGATTTGATTCTGGACTCTCTAGGGACACTTCTGTATCATACGGCAGATATTCTTTTAAATATATTTTAAACACATTATGAAATGATATTATTATAATTGTATAATAATTAGAATACATTTATTATTCTAATTTTGCAAATGCAAATGAAAACTAAAATAAGCCCAAACCCAGGCCTATAGAAGGAATGCACTGAGTAAGTCGGTAACCTGTTGGTGGTTGATTGCAGATAAGCATCTCCGTGTGCTTTCCTGGTCACCCGGGTCACTCTTCCCAGGAACACATGACTTTATTGAAGTACTTGTCTTTGGTTGTGTTGTTACTTGCAAGAACCATTATACCTTGTTTCTTAAAATGGGGGCCGTGGCCAGCAATGTCAGGATCCCCTGGGAACTTATTAGAACTGCAGATTCTTAGCTTCCTGCCAGGTATATGGGATCAGAAATCCTAGGGTGTGTTTCTCAGTCTGCCAGGTGATTCTGTTTGGGTTCCATTGCTTTGGACAGGAGGGCCCAAGCGTGATGGCCTGTTAAGTGCCCTGAACAAGCCTGCCACAGCCCCGGAGTCTGAGTGGGCAGGAGGAGCACTGCATTCCAGGTCTTCCTGCAAGGGAGGGCTGGGGCAGCCTCAGGACAGACCGTGGCAGTGCCCCTCTCCTGCCCTCCTCCCCGTCACAGTGCTGTGGCAGCACCGAGTCCCAGGCCCTCCCTCTGGACTGCTGACTGGGCATGGCTCTGAGGCTTGGGCTCCAGAGATCCAACAGACTCCTCTGCGCTGGGCAGGCACAGGGCTAACAGGGCCTCTTCTGCGCAGAGCCAGTGTGTGTGAGAATTCTCTGGAAAGCCTTGTGACTTTAAAGGACATCCGTGTGATGAAGACCCAAAGAGGTTGATACATGGATGGTGTTTGGAGTCTCATCTTTCCAGCTCCATCCCAGTCTTCCACTCCCCCAGCCCTGGCAGCAATCCAGGACACCTGCTCCCCACTTCGAATCCCCTGGCCTCACCTGGAAAGGACTGCAGGGGCATGTGGGGCAGGATGTGATGGCCACTGCAAACCATGACTGCATCAAAAGTGGCGCTCTGCTCTTTGCCGGCGCTCTGGGTGACAACCTCCCACTGGCCAGAGGATGAGAAATCTGGGCGTCTTTTCACATGGAGGACGGTCGTCTGGAGCAAACACAGAAGGCGTCATTTGAGAAAGGCTCAGGCTTGGCGTGGGCTTCCCGGGGCCTGGGAGTGGGGGTGGGTGGAGTGTGATGCAGAACCCCCATTAGTTCTCCTCCAAGCGCCCGTCCCTGCAGGCCCATGAGGCGAAGAGTGCCAAGTGTGCCCCTCCCATTCTCCGACAGGCAGCACCAGGGATGTGCTGCTCTGCACACCAGGCCTGACTCTGCAGTGGGGACCCTGTCCTGAGGGAGGACTTGAGGGAGAAAAGAGAAGGAAGGCAAGTCTGCTCATGCCATTCAAGTGCCCCACAGCGAGCATTTGTCAAGACACTCTTAGGGTGCCCCTGTGTGGGGACTCTGGGGGAACAGAGTTTCTCACGTGGAGCACTCAGCAGAGAGCTTGGCAGGTTGTCAGCCCTCCTTTGAGTGGCATTGTTAATGTTCATCATTGTTGAGAGTATGACCTGTTAGCTGTGCAGCTCAGGATGTCATCTGCTTGAAATAATTTATTGCTTCACGAATTGTTTTTAACAAGCCCATTGTCTGGAAGTCTAGTAGTTTAAAAAAGTGTTCCTAAGTGTTTCATGCCGGAGGTATTTAAGAAACCAATGGAAGCAGAGCTTGCCACACGTCTAGAGGAATGACATGCTGTAACTCTGGATTTCAGGTATCTGAGTCTCCTCTGTACATACTATGACTTGGGTAAGTGTCCCCCAGAGGCCCACTCACCAAGGGCTCGGTCTCCAGCCCACGGCACTGTGGGGAGGTGGTGGACCATTTAAGAGGTGGGGCCTAGCAAGAGGAAGTCTGGACACTGTGGGTGTACCCTAGAAGGGGACACTGGGCTCAGTCCCTTCTTGTCTCTGTACCCAGATGCCATGACATTGGCAGCCTTGCTCCACTGTGGGTTCCCCTCCACAGCTACTGCCTCCCTACATGCCCAAGGCAGTGGGCCAGTTGAACATCACTGAGACTTCCAAAACCACGAGCCAAAATAAACCTTTCCTTCTCTGAAGCTGATTAGCACAATATTGTTTTTTAAAAAATTAGACATTTTTCAAAATACCAGTTTGGTGACTTTTAAAGCTGTCTCAATTTAAAAATGGGTAGGTGACATGGATGGAAAACATGTGAAAGAGATTCACAATAGGTGGGTAGACAGCAGCTGAGAGAAGCTCTCAGATTTGTAGCTCAGAGTTGCCCATTAACCAAGCACTGTGAGTCCTTGCTATTCCAGGTGTGATATGAGGACCAGGGCCTTTAGGTCACCCAGGAGCCTGAAGGACGTGCAGACTCTGAGTTGTCATTGGAAGCCTGTTTAACCAGAGTCTGCACTTGAACAAGCTCTCTGCGTGGTTTCATCTGCAGTTGAGAAGCTGGTGCAGGTTACATTGCCACTCAGTAGAGCCTTGCACAGTTCACCTACTTCTTCTATTTTTATTTTTAATTTTTTTTTGGTACCAGGGACGCTTTACCACTGGGTTATATCCCCCATCCATATATATATGCAGATGGACACAGTACCCTTATTTGTTTTGTTTATTTTTATGTGGTACTGAGGATCGAACCCAGTGCCTCACAAGTGCAAGGCAAGCGCTCTAAGGCTGAGCCTCAATCCCAGCCCTCCCAATCCTTTTATTTATTTATTTTTTAAATTTTGAAACCAGATCTTGCTAATTTCCTGAGGCTGGCTTGAAACTTGTAAGCATCCTGAGTTGCTGGGATTACTGTTGTGCACCTCTGCACCTGGCCTTTTTTTTTTTTTTTTAAATGAGGTGACATTCACTTTATTAATTCTTGATGCAGCATAGACTACAATGTGAATAAACATCAGTGAAAGGCAAGATGGTTTTCATGCAGCATTTGTTTTCCTATCTCTGAACTGTCAGCCCTAGTATCTACTGTTTCTTGAATCAAGTCCTAACATCTATGACTTAATCAGGGCAGAGACCAGTAAACGGAAATCCCCACCCTCCAGAAAACAATGGCAGCAGTAACATAATAAACAGGAGAAACAGCTCCCTTGTAACTTTAACATGATCTTTAGAAGAACAGAGAGTATAAACTGCATTTTACAGGAGGGCTGTAGGTTTGTTACCTAGATTGATAGCTAGATGGACAAAGACCTACCATTAAGCTTCTGTTTTAAAGAACCAGCCATTCACAAGATAAAAGTACCAGGAATCGGGATAAACTATATTAGGTAAAACTGCACATTTTAACAGTGTTTACAAATATAGACTTCCATAAAAATTAATAATTAAAAACTAATATGATACAAGCCTGGTACATGTAAAAGTAGAATTACTAAGAAAATGAGATGTATCAAAACAAATATGCCTAACAGTATTTATCTGAAATATAATTTAAAATTCATTTTCAATAATTTAAAATTCATTTTCTATAGAGTTACTAGTCCTCAGAGAATATGTTAATGATAACAAGGCAGTGTGTGGAATGACAATGTTTGGTTATTGTTGTTGATTATTTGTTTTTGAGAAAGCAAAGGAAAAGATGATTCCAAATGTATTTCAAAATGATCTGCCATCTGTGTGTTGCTGGAGGTTGTGAAATTAGCAGGGATAGTTCCCACAGGCTTCTGAGGTGAAGGGAGAGTACCAAGTTTATTTAACACATATCAAGAAATCCCATTATAGAGATGTTTAAAAAAGTAATCTGATTTTCTTCAGATATCCTCTCAAGGAAAATAAGCTAGGGACATCAATGGTAATGGATATAGTTTAAATGCAGTTTTACCATTAATATTATCATCATTAAATGTTCAATTTTAACAGTTGATTTTCTTCTATTAATGTAAACGATCTACAAGACCAGGCAGGAGCAATCACACTGTTTGGGGGGATTAGTATCATGCTCTAACCTTTTAACAAAGAGAGTTTATTCACAACTTCTTCTATCATCAGGATAACTTTTTTATTTAAAAGTGAACTGAACTAACGTAGAGAAACTTATTTCCCCCCAAAATACAGTACCTGGAATTGGATGTATTTTAGAAGATCAAACTTTTTGGCAAAAATCCTGAAATATTCCAGAAGTTTGGAATTGTGTAGGAAGTTTGGGAAATCTTCAGGCATAGGAAAGTCACTGAAACAGGACATTTCCTTGCTGGTGTTGGTGATGACGGATCGGTAGATACTTGCTCGGCCATCTTCTACATTTTCCTGAAGGAGGGAGTGAAATAATTAGGGGTGGTCATGTACTGGAACAATCCCTTGGTTTCCCACCTTCCTCACACTCCTGTGCCAAGTGACTCTGTAATGTGGCAGCAGGATAGAATGCATGGGTGGAGAGGTGCAGTGTGTTCCTGTGCTGGGACCTGTGTGCGTTTGCCAGCTTTGCTGAATGGGATGCTGTTGATGGGTGTGGCGGGGACCATTTATTTGGCACATTGCAGGATATTTAGTGTCCCAAGTCTCTACCTATTTAATGTCATCTTCTGGGAACCAGTTAACTGCTTAAATTTGCCCTCAAGAGGCTTCACACACCCTTTCCCTCTTTAGGGACCACAACATGCTGGGACATTGGACAGAGAACAAGATAGAGAGTTTGAAGTAAAATGAGTACATTTGGGAGTGGGGAGTTTTCACATCTGGCTTTGTATCTGCCTGCCTGTGCTTTATGCAACTTTTCCTTCCTCCAGTGATAAAGGTGAGGAGCGCTGACACCGATCGAACCTTAAACCTGATTTCTGATGTCAACAAATGTGCTTTGGCAAAACCTGAAGCAGCCATATGGTTGAGTCTGATTTCTCCTACAAATAGTGCTCTGCAGAATGCCCTGCATGGGGAATCTGAAAAGACCTGAGTATGGTGATTCAAAGTCTGTGAAATCAGTGTGTGGTCAAAGAGGCTTTATTAGGAAATTTAAATGATGCTACCCAAGAAGAGCCCAATATGTGTTCTGAGGATGCACACACTGAGGCATAAGGCAGAGCAATAGCACGCGCTGATTCGGTTCAGCATCAAGGCCGGTATGAAGACACGGAAAGCCTGTAGGAATTCACCAACCGAAAGAAGTGACAGACTTCCTGAGACAGCCCCAAAGGGTCTTCCACAGCGTGTGACAAAGGAAAGCCAAGAGTCACCTCTAGTCCAGCTCCACCCTAGATCAGTCGTGCATGTTCTTTCTCATCCTTGTTCTCACAGAACATTTCTTTCCTGCCTGATCTTTAGGTGGAGGTTAGTGTGGACTAGCAGAAGGGCGTTGGTCTCTAGAGTTAGATGCGAGTTTGAATTCACCTCCTTCAGACTGTTTTGAGTCGGGACCAGTGAGTGCCCCGAGTTCCAGCCCCCTCTTGTGTGCACAGGGCTGCAGCAGTGCACAGCAGCGGTGGCCTTCCTTAGTGAGGAAGCCAAAGCTTAGACAGCTGTCAGTCAAGGCTCACTGCTCACCGCAGCACAGAAGTCCACCAGGGTCGCTGCCCTGACGGGTACCAATAACTGCACGGGTGCATTCGCGTCACCAACCTGAGATTTCTAGTATTTTCTGTTCAGAGGTTAAACTTGATCTCAAAGAGTTCAAAAGAGTACACTTAAGGGGTCTTGTCTCCTAAGTGAAAAGCTCCCTCTGTGTCCTGGACTTCACTGTGTCCTAATTTCAGGGGTTAGCAGCACCAATATGGGTGCCAAAGCTAAATGATGTAGGATCCTTGCTAAATAGAGGCTGTTCCTAAATGTCTTCTGCCCTCCTTCCTCTCTCGTCTTCTCACCCACTCATGATCATTCCACCCCTCTTACTTACTGTAGGTCTTTTTTCATGGGTGTGTATTTAATTTTCCTGGACAGAATCAAAACTTGGACCATGCCTGTCACGATTGCACATGGCTTGGGAACAGCTAGTCAGGGCAGGCCAGTTTCCTGGGAGGTCAGTGTTGACTGTGATATTATTGCTAACTGTAAGCAAGTATTGGAATCCTAAGGGGGTTTGCCATAGAATATGGAGGGGCTTCTGCCTGATGCAGGGATACAATGATCTAAACTGGATAAATAAACAATGATATTTTAATTTTCAAATACTAGCTTCAAATTTCATAATACTAAAGCCAAACTGGTTTTTGACTGAACACAATGTCCTTGGCAAGACTGAGTGCCTGAGCTTCTTATCCAATCAAGTGCTCAGAATAGGAAATATTTCATTAAGAAAAAAAAAAAAGAATATTTGTAAGATCAGACCAGATAATTTTGTGAGTAACACAGAGTAATCAGTAAGGCTTTCTGGAATCAGAGGGACTGGGCTGATATCCCAATCCCGCCACCTCTAATGGTTTGGTGATCATGGACAATTACATAAGCCAGTCTCCTCATTGTTCCCTGCACAATGGGACTCACTGATAACTCCAGCATAATAAGGCACTTATCACAATGCCTGGCTCAAGATATGTCCTCAGTCAGTGTTTGCCTCTTTTGCTATTATTATATACCACTAGAGTAAACTTTTAAAAGAAACCATAGATTAAAATCAGTCAAACTAGACTGTTAAGCTATAGCCAGGATGTTAGTTGTTTGTTTTTAAGACTCAATGAATTGGCTTTAAAATGTGGTGGATTTTCGTCAGGCCAATTTTAAGGGAATTTGAGTGGTGAGATCTTGTTCTGGTGCCTGAGCCCATGTAGTGACCAGGGCAAGGCTCACCTTCATGAGTCGTGCTTGTGCAGTTTATCAGCAAATGATGATGATATTAGGATTCTTATCTGAAGATCTTTATAGATGTGTTCATTGGTAGACAGTAGTTTAAAAAGTGTGTTGGGCTGGGGGTGTAATAAAATGGTAAAAGCACTTGCCCAGCGTGTATGAAGCCCCGGGTCCTATCCCCAGCACCCCACAAAACAAAATATATATAAAAAAGAATTTTTAAAAATGTTATTTCTTCCTACATTTAGTTGGATGAAATAGATGTGTTTGAATAAACCTAGGTAAAATGGGTGTTGTTTTCCCAGGAGAAAAGGAAGATGATTAATACTGACTTCATAAACAGATACATATCAAGTGTTTATTCTGCGCAGGCCTGGAGTTTCAACTTAGGGGTAAGATGCAAACATCTATGGTTTGTATGGAGCTTATTAGTCTATGGAATTAAAATGCATTAGGGCTTTGGGGACATGAAAGTGAAGAAACGAAGAGAAGAGGGGCTTTGGAGTCAACCAAGACAAGGACAGGGAGATACAGATTCCAAAACAGATAAATGAACTTACTTGTTTACTTAAAATACAAGCACTTCCTAAAGATGATATTCATGCACACAGAGACTGGATTTGCTTATGGGTCAAATTTGCTGCAGTTTACTTGGTTGAGACAAATGGTCATATGAGGATTTTCCTCATTCGAAATTTTCAGAATGTCAAAAAACTGTATTTTAAAACTAAATTAGTTCAGGTAACAGTGATTTGGGATTTGTCAACTTTTTAAAATACACATATTTTTAGTTGTCGTTGACACATACCTTTATTTTATGTGGTGCTGAGGATCGAACCCAGTGCCTTGCACATGCTTGGAGAGTACTCTACCAGTGAGCCACAATCATAGCCCTGGATAGATCATCTTTGACCATGGACTAGATTAAAGTATTTTTGACTTTATGAAAATAGAAAGGTTGTCAAAACTAAGTAAGATTCAAGGTAGAATATATATAAGCTATTCAAGAGAGCAAACTTATAAAGCAAAATTAGATTCGCTTGTTATGAAGATGAATTACAAAAACCTACACATTAGTCCTTTTTTTTTTGTGAAACATCGTCATATTGACTTTACCAATCAGTACTTTGCTCCCATGATGGATAGTTATTCTACAAAGTTAGAAATAATAAAATTACTTTTCTTTGAAAACTTTCTCTCATGCTATCTTTTCACTCTTTGGGATGGATCTTACATCCATCTACTGTACTACATGAATATGTTTGAAACTTTTTACTTCTTTGTCTGACACTGAACACAAAACTATGGTCTCCAAAAGCATTGGTGGCCAGTTACCCTAGAGGATTCGGGAGCTCTGAAAACCACCAAGTTTGAGTAGGTCTGAATTGTGCCCAGATGCCTGTGTTTTGGAAGAGCTCCCTCGCTACTCAGATGTGCAGAGGAGTCAGGGAGCCGTCTAGCATCCCTGCAGGCTCCCGTCTTTCACTGGGCTGGCATCTCTTTGAATCACTGGCCTCGATCCCTCAGAGTTTTCTCATGCAACTTCCCGACTCAGGTATTTACAAGGGACACAGTCTCCTCAGGATGGACCCTGTCCATTCTCTGGAGCCTCAAAAGTTGTCACTCCTCCACCTGCCTCCTATATTCTAGCTGTGCTGTGACTCTGTGTCCTCTAAGACTCAGGTCTCTCAAGCTTCCATACTTCTGCATATGCTGTTTGCTCTGCCTGGGACTCTCTATCTGCATGTTCACAGACCCCATCCCTAGTTATTGTCAAGAAATAACAGCATCACCACCTCATGGAAGTCTAATTCCCACTGGGTGAGGCTCTGTGATTCCAACAGCAGTCAGCGTGTTAGCCCTTATAAAATTGCACTCTGAAAGGGATTTTCTTTTGTATTCCTTCCTGAGGTACAAGCTCCTTGACAGAGGACAGTACACCTCTGTATTTTTAGCACTTGGTATGAGTCTGGAGTATAGGAGGCTTCAGTCAATATGTTTATTGAATGAGTCATGCTAACCAGGAGCCTTTTCTATCATTGCATAAAGGACTTAATAATAAAAAAATAGGCATTCACTATTTGCTGATAGTACACTATAAACTTTGTTCTGTTATAAAACATTATTTATTTATAGTATACTATAAATTTTATTCTATTCTATTGTTCTTTAAACTTGTTAGGAAAAGTTAACTTATATCTTAGACCACTGGTAAACAGAACTATGGGATCATTATATTGCACGTTTGATTAAATTTGGTTCTGTCAAATGGGCAGCAGAGTGCCAAAATCCATTATAGTGAATTATGATGTGATAAACTTCTCTAGGAGAACCTCTGCAAGAAAAACCAAGGTCAGGCTGTCGTTATGTCTTCTATTAAGGAGATGGCGCTTTGCTCTAAACTCATCCAGAGAAGACAATACTCTTAAGTGAACAGATGCAGCTAACAATCACATGCCAAATAAAACAGGAAAGGCTTTGAGGAGGAGGAAAGCAGGTGGAGTGCATACTGAGGTCGCAAGTCCCACCGGGTGCTGGCCCAGGTAACTGCTTCTCATTTTTATCCTTCTATGATCTACATTCTAATCAATAACTTCCACGGACACAAACGCAGATCGTCAAAGTTGTGAAGACCCGGAGCAGGGAGGCAGACAGTGATGACAGATGGTTGATGTCAGATAGACTTTTCTCAACCAAGGATCAAACCAACTAATGTTTAATACACACAAATGAGAATTCTTCTAAGTAGGGTAGAGCAATGAGCCACTCAAGAACAGGATAATAGTGACTTGGATCATCAGTTGCTCAAATGGACAAGACCCTGAGGTTTTAACAGATCCCCAAATCAGCGTGAGTCACGTGATGAGAGAAGCAGTGCCGTGGTGGACCACATGTGTGTATTCTCAGTTCTGTGGCTTCTTCTGAGAACTGTCACTGCTTAGTCATATGGGCAAGACTCTTCACCTTGACTTCCTTATGGTTAAATGGGGTTGATAGTTATAGATAATGTTAAAGGTTATTGCAAGTATAAAATGAGATAATGCATGTGAAAATAATTCTACCAAGGTGAGCTTTCATTTCTTGAATGCCATCAAAGCCAAGGAACCTTGACCTGCCTTAGTGGAGGCCGCTGTGCGGGCTGTGTACAACGTCAGGCCAGGTGATCACAAATGTGCCGAGGACCGTGCTGGTGTCTGATTCACTTTTTACTGTCTGAGGCATGCCCGGCATCTCTTTGACCCTGAAAAATGTCTTTGGAGAAAATAAATTTATTTGAAATATTAGACCTTGGTGGAGTCATGTTTTAAGAGACAAAGTGATATTTCAGACCGACTCTAGAGGAAAGAGACGGAGGCATCTAGAGATTGTTATGTGAAAATTAATTGAAATAGCTGGGCACATGCCCTGGGAGAGGGGAGGCCTGTGTGTAACAGGAAAGCCGGGTGCATTGGTTACCTCCCCATGACTACAAGGCATTGGGCATAGGCAGAGAAGGCTAATGGCTCTCTCCGTACCTCAGTGAGGTTGTTAAATGCAAAGGCTCAGACCTTCGTTTGCGTTCTTTTGCATCTATTATGTTCCCCTGCGTGTTATTTATCTGCATCCTGAATTTCTGGTTCACATATCAGTGAAGGCAATCCCAAGACCCCCTTCCCATGGGCATAGTGAAGAGAGATGCATGCTGAGTGCTTCTGTGCTGGGAAAAGAGCTAGAGCATGATCTCCGCCCTGCCTGCCCTCCCAAGATGGCACTAGGGGGCGCTGGAGAAACTTCTCCTAGAATTCAGCACCAAAGCTGGGCTTGGGACAAGGATTTTACATTTTTTTTTTTAAAACTGTCATCACTACATGTTTTAAGTGATCTCCAAAGGATTGTGTGTAATCAGAGAAATTAATGAAAAACTCATTTATAAACCAATTTTGGGTGTGGAGGGATCTCATGAAAATAGAAGGGAGATAGTAGAATGGGGTAGAGGTCTAAAGGGAGGGAAGAGGAGGGAAAGGGGAGGTGGCGGGGAACAAAAGGGATAGATTATATTGTGTGCAGCACAAATGTGTAACGACGGGTGCCATGATGTGGAATTGTAATGCATCAGTAAGTAAATGGGAAACAGAAAAGGTTTGGGGTGGTAGAGTTGTGAAGAGGCATTTCCCTGTGAGCAGGGGGCTTGCCAGTGGCCAAGTGGCCCCCTTGGCAGTCAGTCTCCGGAAAGATCCTTGCGAGGAGGGCCCGGGGTACAGCCTGTGAAGTTTTGATTACTGTTTCCCCTGCAGAGAGGTAGTATGTCTTTAATCACAACAGAAATGACCAGCATTTTATATCACCCTCTCAGGACCAGCTATAATAGACTAACGGCCAGTTTGTAAGAAATGAATGTGATTCAAGCTGGTTTTCCAGCTTTCCTCTCTGCAAAGCCATGTGTCTCATGTGAGGATCGATCTCTGACTCCGAGAGTGCTTGAGAGCAATATTTCCCGCTTGATATTGTGCAGCGCTTGCCAGACTTGTCTCATCACAAGATTCACTGGAAATCTTTTAAAACCCCCAGGAGACTCTGATTCTGAAGGTCCGGTAATCAGTGTCTTTAAGAACCCACACAGGTGTTTCTCAGGTCAGATTACATTCGAGAAGTCTAATGTTAGAAACATTCCTTTGGAATGAGTGTTTAATCGGCAAAGCACATATTCCGGGTGACCTTGCCATACCCCTAGTTGCTCAGCCTGTAGGAAGAGCACTCTGGATGGCCACTGCTGACATGGTTACATCCCCTCTGCATGGATTTGAACATTTTGCTCCTGTCTGGAATGTTCTCATGTATCTCGATACCTCAGTTAGATACACCTAATACATAACCCTTAGGTTGCATCTCCTGAGTTATGAACTCGAATTTTGGTTTAACCTTTTTGAGCAAGAACACAAGTTAGGGCATAGTGATAAGTAGGTGCTCAGCTCCCTGGGATTGAATGTGACACCTCGACCTGCGTGGCCATGGCCAGCTACTCAACCTCCCTCCTTCTCCACTTGCTAGTCCATAAAGTATGTAGACACTGTTAGTAGCTAACAGAGAACTCTGTGGGGAGTCGGGAACTGTTCTAAGTTCTTTATGTAAATGATCTCCCCTCATCCCCAAAGCAGCACTGTGAGATAATTCCACGTCTCTGATATTATCCCCAATGGGACCATGTAAACTGAGGCACAGGGATGTCAGTCACTTGCCCAAGATCTCACAGCAAGGAAGTGGCAAGTCAGTACCTTTTGAAAGCTTGTGGGAAGGAATAATTATGAAACTTCATGTGCCTTTCTGATTTTAATACAAATCCTTAAGGATGGCTAGCAGTGTCACTATTGGCACTTGGTGAATAGCAAAAATTGAAATAATACAAATATTTAATGAAGAGTTTCATAGCAGTTATACTACCACATAATCTGTAGTTTGGAGAAACAAACGTGGTTATTTGTGGGAGAGAATATCAGAAGTGGTGGTGCACATTTTCTGAAGAAGCGTTCGGCTCAGTGATGGAAAAAGGAGTAAATAGTGCCTCGAAAAGATTCCTGTTGCTGCTATTTTGTAAGATGTTCTCCAACGTTAGTATAGTCCCTAACTAGAACACAGGAGAATGACAAAAATATGGGCCACGAGACGGTGGCTGGATACAAAGGATGTCTGCCTGGGTTGGCACCTGGGCTAGCCTAGTGTTGACCTGGGCAGAGATGCCAGCCTGGGACTCAGGTATGTAACAAGAGAACTGGATCAAAGTCGCCCTGAAATCCCTGCAGAGGGCCACAAGTAGCTATGATTCACCCTGAAATAGCAGCATCGCCCAGTCAAGATGCAAGGAAACCTCACTTACCTTGAACCTCCACAGCCCTCCGATGTCTTCTGTCCTCTCAAAGCAAGTGGGCTCCAGCCCCTCGTCCACACAGCACTTCAGCGAGACCAGGCCACTGACCCCGGCTCCGATCACTGCCACCTTCTTTGCCATGTGTCCTGTCAAGGAGTTGACGGGTCATTACTGCTTAACACAGGTGAGAGAGTCCCTGTGGTGTGGTCAGGTAGCTGGATTTCAACAGTCTCATGGTAACTCAGTAAGCAGCACTAATTGAATGAAACGCCTCGCCGGTCAAATCCTAGTCTCCTTTTCCCCTTGAGAGATGCTGAATTGTCTTGGACTCGCTTGCAGACCTTGTTTATGAGTCTCGGTCTAACATTAAAAACAACCCCTTTAACAAAGCCAAAGTATGCAGTAAGGCAGTGTGTGAGGTGAGCCAAGCTGGGTCGTGTCCCTCCGGGTCCTGAGACCTTCCTTCTCTGCTCCTGGCTGTCATGCTTACCTTGTCTTTGAGCACTGCCCCTCTGAGAGCAGAGTTCTCCCATTGCATGTGAGCTGGAGACAGTCTTAAGAGGCAGAGGTGCTGTGGGAAGCGGGAGGAGCTTCCTGCTCCTCCCCCAGCATTCTGCCAGCTGAAGCTCCAAGGAGTCCTGGGGTTAAACAAGAGGCTCAGTGCTCCAGCCAGGTAGTGACCGAGGACCAAGACACATACTTGGCATGCCGAGCAGGTGGTTCAGAAGTTCATCTTATCATGGGTGTAACAAATGTGCACTGAGTTGATAAAAATGGATAAATAAAAATAAGTTAAAACCATCCCTAACCTAAGTACCCATTTTGATATGTTCTTCCACCTGCTTATATATATATATATACACACACACACAAAATGGGATGGCACTCCAAGTTTGATTTCCAACTTGGTCTTTTCACCACCAATAACCTTGAACATGTGGGTGCGTTGCTAATGGCGTGTGACTTCCATTTGGCTGATGGCCCAACCTCTCCTGACCGAGTCTCATTTCTGCACGTGAGGCACATTTTCTGGCACATCACTGTGCCTGGGTGGGGCAGAGAGATTATGTCCCTGATCTCCTGGAATTGACGTCCTTGTTCTGGCCTGGTTTTTAGACTTGGTGACTTCGGGGTCCCAGCATGCTGTGGTGGCCTGTGCCTTGCTTGCTCGCCGTGCTCAGACCCACATCTCACCCAGGTTTCTCTGGTTGGGTGAAAGCTGCTTGCGTGAAGCTCCTGGGATTTCTAAGCTCTTCCCACCCACACCCTTCTTTTTGGCTTGATGGAGAACTGGATAACTTCCTTTTGCTTACACTCTCGGTTATTAGCATTAACATTAGAAAACTAAGGCAGGGGGTGGTAGAGCCTTCGGGTACCTCGGATGTGGTGGAAATGATGAAGCTAAGGGACTCCCCTCTGCAGCCCAGCAGGACCAGTGGCTCCAGGCACCTGAGCTGTTGGTATAAATTCCTTAGATAAATATCGACACTTCCTTGGTGCCAGTCGCTGTCCAAGTGCTGCAGCTACAGCAAGGAACAAAAGGGCAAACCCCTGCAGCCCCCCCCCCCCCCCCTGTGGACCTTGCTTTCTAGTGGAGAGAGCAGCCACCCACAACATAAATAAGCAGTAGGTGGAGAGGAAGCTGGGGAGAGGAAGAATGGAGAGGACAGGAGTGTCAGGAGTGTCAGGGGACGGGAGTGTCGGGGGAAGGGTGGTTGATCAAGTTGCATGTGGAGTTCAGGGAGCCTTACTTCCCCGAAATCCCCTACACCAAATTCAGGCACAGTGAGAGGCTTCCTGTGTCCAATGAATAGAGTAGCTCGATGACAAGGTGACGATAACAATGACCAAGACACGAAGGAGCTGGACACATTTCTTTAGTTAAAAAGAAAAACAATTAAGTTGCTTCATGGTCAGTTGGGTCACAGAGTTTGTAAATGGCCCATGAACAATTCTCCAGTTATGTCCTGGCTGTCCCTCGTCTGGTTGGTCACGACTCACGGAAGCTCTGCTGGCGATGAGTACACCTTCTGCTCACACAGAGAAGAAGCACCTAGGTATGCCAGCAAGTGTGTAAGTGACACACGTGGGACAAGACAGAGGAAAGGTGCTGTGTGAAGCCCTTCCAGACCTGGCCACACCACTCACACCATGTGGAACAGCAGGAGTGGGCACCAGCTGGGCAGGTGCTGCCTGGCAAGTGCTTCTCAGTCCAAGGGTTTTAAAGTTGTGAAAATTGAGGGTGTTCTTTGAAGTACAGAAGTTTTACTTTTGACAAAGTGTAATTGATAAAGTATGATTGATAAAGTGTAATTGATAAAGTGTAATTGATAAAGTATGATTGACTGTTGTTGTTTCTACTTTTTGACTGGCACGAATAATGCTGCCGCATGCATTCCCTGTAAGTTTTTGTGTGGACATAGTTTTCATTTCTCTCGGATATATACCTAAGCAGTGCGTTTGCCAAGTCATGGGGTAATTCTGTGCTGAGCACTTTGAGGAGCTGCCGAACACAGCGGTGCCATTTGACATCCCGGTGTATGACAGGCCCGGTTCTTCCTCATCCTCTCCAACCCTCGCCCCGTGTGCCTTTTTGGTTATAGCCAGCCTAGTAGATGTGAAGTGGAATCTCTTTGTGGTTTTGATTTGTTTTTTTTCCTAATGGCTCATCATGCTGACCATCTATTAATGAACTTGGCCATTTGTATATCTTTTCTGGAGAAATGTCTATTCAGATATTTTGCCCATTTTGTCTTCTTATTCTTGAGCCGAGGCTTCTTGATGTATTCTAGATACAAATCTCATCAGATGCATGAGCGGCAAATATTTTCTCTCCTTCTGATGGTTGTCTTTTAACTTTGAAGCCCAGAAGTTTTACTTTTGATGAAGTATAATTGATCTATTTTGATGAAATTTCTGAAAAACAGAATTTTTGCAGGGTCATCTTGACAGAACAGAGCAGAAGCCCTGGCTGGAATGGGGACGAAGCCTGGGGCAGAGACAAGAGGGAGCCTTGCAAGGTGGGGGGCAGAGGAGGGGGGCAGGAGAGGCCCAGAATACCCACCACTGATGTAGCCCTTGTCCTTAGCCAGACCTGATCAAAGTTCTACTTGGCTTAACTTGATCAATATGGCAATCCCACGAGAGAGTGAATCTTGTTAGCCACGGCTTTTGAGAGAGCTTATTGATACACACAAGGATGAGGCGGAATGCTAGAGGTCACACAGGAGGGCTCTGGATTCAGGCCGTCTGTTCCACAGGATGGGCTCTTACTCACCACGTGAAGCAAACTCAGGAAGCCTGTGTGGGGAGAGGCCACACTGCAGGATGTTCATTAAGATAATAATTAAATAAGCATCCTTGGAATTGCTGGACTAATCCTTCTTCTGTACTTCCACCCGTCATCTCCCATGGGATTGGGGACAGTAGTATTTATCCAGTATTAATTCTAATTAACAGCAGCAACAACAAAAACCTGGTCTTTAGAATGGATGGTATTTTCATTCTCATAATCCACCACCCTAGCATTTGTCATAGGCCTCATCCCACATAGCTTTTTCACTCTTTCCTTCACTTTACCCATTTATAAAGTGTCACACAGCTATTCCTTTTGGAAAAAAAATACAGTCTGGTAACTTTACTCATTATGGAAATATTTGACTTATTTGCATTTAACCTGTAAATCTATCATTTTACCACTTATATCTTATTTGCTTCACCTGTCCTATTTTCTTTTTCTTTTGTGCCCACTTTTGGATTAATAAAATACTTTATTCCTTTCCATAATTAGCTTATCTCCTACTGTCCTTTTTGGAGTATCTTTAGAGATTGAAATATGAAACTTTGCTCTTTTAAAGCGTGAGATGTGTTTGTATTTTTACCAATTCCAAGACAGTGAAAAGTGTGCCTAACCCTTTAAATTTATTATCCTCACACCTTTTAGTATAATGGTTGTGTAGATTTAGTTATTTTTGTGTTCACCACTTCACAAGACATTTTGGTTATTGCTGCATGCAATCAATATTTCTTTAAATACATGCACATTATTATCCCTTCACATCTAGTATTTTTGCACTTCCATTCAGGATCATTTTCAATTTTCTTAAACAACTCTAATACTTCCTTTAGCGTAAGTCTGCTGGTGACTATTTTAGTTTCCTTTTTTGAGTATAAATTATTTGACCTTTACTTTTGAATGATATTTCCAAAAGGCAAAGAATTCTGAATAGGAGCATTACAAATAATGCACTTAGAAGGTATTACATTGCTTTCTGACTTCCATCATTTCAGTTGGGAAGTCATCTGTAAATTTTGTTGTGTGTTTGAAGGTAACAATTCCTTTTGCAGTTAATCTTAAAATATTCTCCTTGTATTTGGTTTTTATTGGTTTTAGTATAAGAGCACAGGTTATCTTGCTAGGGTGTTCTGGAAGGCTGGGTTTGGCTGATTAAAAACCCTTTATGGGTTGCAATTAAGAGCCTGGGAGTATTTTCCGGTTCTACCCGTCCTTGAACTTGGAATTTTGCCTTTGTAGCCCCTGGGAATCTGCAAAAGCCTGCCCTCTCAGTTGTTGCTCTCTAAATGGAAAAGGTCTCAAAAAAAAAAAAAAAAAAGGCTGTTTGGAGGCGTCTGGCCCATCTCTGTGGGCTTTCTACTTTCTAGGTCTGTTGTTGCTGCCTTGGTAGTTCTCTGATAATTCAAGCAAATAATCAGCTATCTCACTCCTTAGTATCTATCCAATATAATTAAAGTCAGCATGGTTTAGAGATACATGCACTCTCATGTTTATCTTTTAAAAATCAAAAACATTTGTTTTCAAGTTGTAGATGGACACAATACCTTTATTTTATTTATTTCTTTATTTTTTATGTGGTGCTTAAGATCAAACCCAGTGCCTCCCATGTGCTAGGCGAGCGCTCTACCGCTAAGCCACAATCTCAGCCCACGCTCCCATGTTTATAACAGCACAATTCACAGTAGCCAAATATGGAACCTGCTTAGGTATCAGACAAAAGACGAATAAAGAAAATGTGGTGTATAGATACACATGGAGTTTTATTCAGTCATAAAGAAGAATAGAATGACATCATTTGTAGAAAAGCTGTTGGAGCTGGAGAATACTGTGTCAAAGGAAACAAGCCCAGACTCAGAAGGGCAAGCACCATGTTTTCTCTCATATGTGGAAACCCGAGGGAAAAGAGGAAAAAGAAGAGGGTCTCATGAAGCTAGAAGGGAGAGCATTAGAGTAGAGAAAGGGGATCAGGGGGGACAGAGGGGAGGCAGAGAGAGGCACTGGAATGAAACTGATCAAATTGTGTGGCATGCATGTATGTCACAGTGAAACCCCGTTCTGAATAATTAATATGCACCAGTAAACAAGATAGGCATATTTTCAGCTTCACTAGATACTGACCAATTGTTGTCCACAGTGTGTGCACCAACTTGGGCTCCTTCCACAGTGAATGGCTCCCCCTCCTCCTCTTCCTGACAGTTGATATGTTCAGACTTTTATTTATTTATTTTTTGCTGATATTAACATTTTGGAACACTATTTTGTTGTGATTTAAATTTTTTTGTTGTTGTTATAGATGGACACAATATCTTTATTTTATTTGTTTATTTTTATGTGGTTCCAGGGATTGAACCCAATGCCTCATGCATGCTAGGCAAGCACTCTACCACTAAGCCACAACCCGGGCCCCTTTGTTGTGATTTTAAGTTCCTTGATTACTAGTCAATGCTATGAGTTAATAAAAGTTTTGGAATAATATTTTAATACAGAGAATAACTTACAATTGATACTGGAATTGGCTTGTATTATAACCCATATGCTCAAATGATAGAGTCTCAACTTCTCACTTAGTTTTATCAAAGGGGAAAATTAAAAGTTATAAAAAAATTATAGCGGGCTGGGGATGTGGCTCAAGCGGTAGTACGCTTGCCTGGCATACGTGCGGCCCGGGTTCGATTCTCAGCACCACATACAAACAAAGATGTTGTGTCCGACAAAAACTTAAAAATAAATATTAAAATTCTCTCTCTCTCTCTCTCTCTCTCTCAAAAAAAACTTATAGCATTGATTGGGGGCACTTAGAAAAGAGTTGAGAAGCCACTCTGAATCAGATTTCAGATGCCTCTGCAGCTGAATCCTTGAACTACCCCACCTCTCTGTCATGCAAGTTGACCCTTGAAACATTGTTACCTCTGCTGTCCTCTGAATATGGGATCCTTTTCCCCAAACTACCCAGAGCCTGAGACTGAACCCAATTTCTTTCTCAGGAACAGTTTAACTTCTGCCAGCACCAAGCACAATTCCTTACAAACAAGAAATGTAATTTCCAACCCACTTGTGTTTTAACAACTATAAACACAGCTGCTGTTTTGTAAGACATCATAGCACATTTTTGAGGCTGCTTGAATCTGTTTTTTCAGATTGTAACCTTAAGTAGTCCCTAATAAATGCAGTTTTCTTTGTTCGTAACTAGGTTGGTTTTAATCCCTGTGGACAGTTTCTAGCAGGTGCTAATCATTGGCAAGGAACCAGCAAGATGCTGCCTTCCAAGAATGCACCCTCTCAGTGAACACATCTGCACAAGCCTGCACATGGGCAGAAACAGCTGGAGCAGGGAGGACAATGGTGGCTGCATAGGAGCCCGTCTCCCAGGATCCCTTTATCAAATAACTTCAAACACCTAGAGAGAAAAAGTTATTTCTCATCAAAACATGCCCCTGTTAACTCTAAGAGAAACACAAAACTGCAAAGTAACTGCGAAAAAGAGGAAAACCACTCAGTCAGTGTGTGGTCTCTCTGCTGTCCCTCCTCATCAGGTTGCAAGACTTTTTAGGGACAGACCAAGAAAAACAGCATGAAAGAAAGAAGAGGAGGCTAGTGAAAGCGGAGTTAAGCAAGCTCTAGATTGACTAAATGCACCTTATGTCAGAAAATATGGGAAAGCATCTAAGCGGATCAGAGCACAGGGTACTGAGAAGGAATTTTAGGACCAGCAATTTCAAGGACCAGGCACCCCTGCATAGGGCTGTCCAGGATAAATGGGACAGGTGTAATTTAACAGGATAGGCTACATTTAAAGAGAATCTTTGCAATCGTGGTTTTAGGGGAGAAGTGGGACAAAAGGAAGGTAGGCAAACCTTTTGGTAATCTGGTAATAAAGGGAAAAGGAAGAAAGGAAGGGAAAAATTTAGAGTCCTATAAGACAAAAGAGAACTCTAAAATTGGAGGATTCAAAACCCTACCCACATCATTAAACAGAAAGAAAACAGTTAAGTACCTGAACTTTTCTGTTCTTTCAGAAGAGGGCACCATTAAGTGAGGTGAAACACTCAATATAAAAAACGAGGATGAAGCAAGAGATGTTCGGATAGATAAATGGAAGGAGGAAGGAGAAAGGGAGGGAGGGAGCGAGAGAGGAAGTGAGAAACTTGAACAGGTGCATAAGGAAACATGTATAAGAATGTGTGTGGCAGTGGTGTCTGTATTAGGAGAAAATAAAACAAGTAATCCAAACACCCATAAATGAGAAATAAATGAAGCTGCTTACATCAAGAAACACGGATCCCACAAAGACATCATTCAGCAACAAAAGCATGTAATGACCGAGAAAATCCAACTAGCTTTGAATTTATGATACTTTATGAATTTAAGGCAAAGAGACCAACTAGTGTTTGCATTGTAGGGTATCAGTGTAAATTAGTGAAGAGTCTTAGTTATAATTTGTTCTTAAGTGCAGCACAACTACTCTTAGTGTGAGAAGAGCCTGGGGGGCAATTACTAAGCAGAGACATATTCTTATATATTTATAGCTGTCATAATTCTTATTTTTATGGATTTTGTGTTACAGTTGTACCTGATTGCATTTTTTTCTTAGGTAGGCTAAAAATTCCTCTTTGAAATTGTGTTTACTTTGAAATACTTTTTACTTTATTCATTTGCTTTTCAAACTTAAAAACAGAAGCCATAGCTTGGATGAGGCAGGAAAGGCCGTGATCTCTTTCCGGTCCATTGTAAAGGATCATGGCTGATGTCCCTAAAGCAAAAATAAAACAAAAACAAGTTAACAGGAGAAAGGCACACAAGTTTATTTGGCCTTAGTTTTATGTGACTTTGGAGCCCTGAGATGGAAGACTCAAAGACCCAGGGTGAACCATGCATTTTTATGCTTGGTTTCCATGAAGCTTGAACATAAACATGATTGGACAAAAGGGTGTGATCTATCTTAAAATATCTGTGTACGAAGATTGCAGCTCATTTCATGGATAGGAGACTTTATGTGTAGTAATGGGGGTGTGGGGGGGTGGGAGGTGAAGCCAGTCAACCACTATAATGTCAGAATGGGGGCTATTTTTAGAGAAATGAGGAATGTGTGTTTATTTTGAAAATTCTTATTGAGTACATGGTATGTGCCAGCTATTTCACATACTTGAGCTACTGGACAAATTGTTACCTGACGAAAGTCTTCCAAAAGTAAATAAGGGTGTATAATGGCATAATAACTGTGGGAATGTGAGTTCTTCCAAAGTATTCAAGATATCTGATAGTATATAAGTTCAAGCCTTTTCATACTGTTCTGTTTGTAGAATTAAATGTTTGTGAACAAACTCTTTAACAGGTAAAAAGAAGGAACATCTCAGTCATGTTTATTGTAATCGTTGTAACTTCTGAATTACTGACATAAGGCCTATATTATCACAATGGTTTCCTAACTGTTCTTGTTTCTACTCTTTCTATTTACAATTGTTAAAATTACCGGAGGCCATTGTTTTGGATTAAAGTCCTGTACTGAGTCCCAAGAGATCAGACCAAAAATAAAAATGGAGTCACTCATGCTAAGGTTTCAGATGGACAAGTTGAAACTCAATTATTCATCTGACCTGAGAAATCAGGATTCGTTAATGTGATGAGGAAGTCCCTCTGCCCTAATCCTTACATAACACAGCTAACCTGATGTGAACCGGTCATTTATTTTCCTATTGTTCTGCCTCTTGTTCCCACCTTATGAGGGAAGTGACTTTGGAACAGTCAATTCACTTTTTGGTTTTTGTTTGTACTTTCCTGTTTCTTTATCTACAAACCATCCTCCCTCGCTCTGTCCATCGGAACATCCATTCTCTCATTCTCTCTGCCCAGTTCTGGAGTAGAAAATAAAGCCAGTTTATATCTTTAAATTAAACTGCCATGATTTTATCCTTCGACACAGTAACTTTTCTACCCTGATGCCGGGTTGTTCACTTCTGTTATTAATTTATGCCTCTTCTCAGCTTAATGCTCCTCTCCCATTGTTTTCTCCTGTTAGAATACATTTTGGGTCTTTTAATGAATTTGTGAGGAAAATATCTGTCTAACCTTTTATAAAGTTCTGAGTTGAAGACGAGAGATGTAGCTCAGGGGTAGAGTGCTTGCCTAGCATGCATAAGGCCCTGGATTCAATACCCAGGGCTTAAAAAAAAAAAAGTAAATAAATAAATAAAGTTGGGACAGATCCCTGTCACTAAACAGATTAATAAGAGAAGAACCAGCGTAAGTTTAATAACATGTGCAACTCTGTTGTGGGGGTGAGCACTAAGCATGTGTAGGGCAGTTTGCAGTGAGATAAAGGACTTTAAAGAGTGTGATCAAGGAGGCAGTGGAGCGGGAAGCTGGCCTCTTCCCAGGTCTCCAGTCTTCAGGTGAGGACCAGAACCAAGTGGCCTTGCTTGGGATGTGAGCCAGGTACTCATAAAACTTCTGGAGAACTGTGCCTGTGCAGTGTCCAGGCAACCTACCCTACATCGCCTTGCTTTAGACGCGGGATGGCCCTTCAGTGTATCCCAACCTGCCTGCCCCTGCCACCAGAGTGGGAAATAAAAGTCAAAGCCTTCACTAAGACTTTCCAGTTCTTTCCTTGTGACAAGAGCATTTGCAGCCTCTTCATTAAGGGCCTGGGCAGTGTGTCGCCTAGAAGAGAGAGGCATGCAGAAGGAGCAGGGATACCTGGTGTTGGACATTCCCTGTCCCGTCCCCACGGGTTTAGATCTGGTGACCCACTGGCTACAAATATAAAAGGAGAGAGTATAAAGATTATTTGTAAGATTTTAATCTGTGTGGGCCATCACATCCCAGGAACAAGAGCCTTCCTGGTACAGTCTTTTGGGATCCAGTTTTAGAGTTGGGGCTAGCACATCTAAGAGGCATGGAAAGACTAGACTTTGGAGTCACGAGATCAGAGGTGGGAGTTACGACAGAGAAGACGGCTTGCCCAAGGACAAGCATTTGGACCTACTAGGGTCACACTTAGGAGAAGGCCATTATCTCAGGTGCATGATGGGGAAAAGTGGGAAGGCCCTGGCAGAAAAAGCCTTCTCCACTTGCTGGTTGACACCTGTGGTTCTGCTTTTGGTGTTTATCGGGTTCATTTAGGGAACAAGAATATTGTAGAGGCTATGCTTACTTTAACAATTATTCATTGTCTGACTGAAACTTAACAGGGTGTTCTGTATCCCTGTGGCTCAATCTGACAACCCCGTCTAGAAAGGCTCTCACCTATGTTAGCAGATGTCAGTTATTTAAAATTCATTGTGAATTAGTTCCTCAGATTTTGTTTTCCTATAATGGGAAGGGGTAGATCTGTGGGCTAAGTATGGGCCTAAGAAGGTGAGGACAATAGTTTCCATGAAAAGCCATCGTGGAAAGAAGATAAAACATGATGAACAGGATTTATCCAAGATGGCGGTGATGAGGTTGTGCAGGTTGATGGTGGCTATCCGTGACAAAGAGAATAGCATAAATTGGAACAAAGAAGTCAGAGTCGCGCTGAGCCCAATATTGATGAGTGTTAACAAGGACAAAGGGAGAAATAAGAACAAGTAAGACTAACCAGATCATGGAGGACCTTGGCTGCGCTGGAGCTGGGACGTTATCCTTAAGATGAGAGGAAGACTTTGAAGGGTTTTGAGGGGGGCCACGCCATAGCCAGGCCTTCACCAGTGGGAGGAGAGGTAAGGGGAGGCTGGGAGTCGTCAAACCCTGCAGTGATCTTGCTCCAGATCTTGGCATTATCCGGGTGATCCAGGAGGAAACGTCTACCGCACATGCTACCTAGGGACATTCATGATTACATTCTTCTTATCTCACTCACTGACAGGGCAAAATATCCTGCCACTGTTGTCCTGGGAATATCTGGCCCCAGACCATTTATCCCCAGGGCAAGATTGTGAGTTTATTTTGTCCGTGGCCTGGACTTGACCTTCTGTTAGCTCATCTACAAGTGTTTGCTCTGATAAAGTGCATTCCAGGCAGTCCATAACTCACTAACCATAGCCTTATCCTGCAGTAACACAATAACTACTGTTATATAATGAAAAAAAAAATCCCCGTCATCAGAACACAGGGAGTGGTAACGTGACACATAGGATAAGTCATATCGGGGAGGAAGCGGAGGATGATTTGTAGTTGAGGCTACCATCCAGACACAAAATCTCTCTCTCTCCTCTTCACAAGGTTCACCACTGCGGCGTCTTGCAGGTGCCTTCTAGTCCAAATGATACCTCTTTTCAAATAATGCTTAAAAAGTAGCACAACTCAAGTGTGAAAATAACCTCATTGAAAATGAATGCCTCTCCCTCCCACTCCCAGACCCACTCCAATCTTCAGAGAAGATAGTGGTGACACCTGGTTTTCAGGGATTTCCTTCTGTGTGTCCTTAACGTTTACATCCACATAGATACAAATGTATGATTACATTAATGAGAAAATTGTGTGTGTGTGTGTGTGTGTGTGTGTGTGTGTGTGTGTGAGAGAGAGAGAGAGAGATTTAGTTACTTGCCTTTTCACTGAACAACGTATTTTGGAAAGTATTCTGTGTCAGTGTGCATAAATTGGTTTCTATATTTTAATGTGTATCATTTCACACTCTGGTGGGTATCTGAGGTATTTCCACTTTTTTCATGATTATAAATGAAACTGTAATGCATGTTCTTGTTCATGTGTGCATTTTAAATATTCAATTAAGTAATTAAGACTCTAGTTTGGAATGGGTCTGAGGCTGCAGTTCTGGTTGGTGAGCAGGGAACTGGGGCTCTTTCGTGGAAACCTGGCACTTACGGGACCCTCTGGGGTCCACCTCTGTGAGTGGATGGTGGCCACCCTGGTAAATGCAGAGGGGGTCACTTATCTGAAGGTGGCTCCTGAAGGTGATGAATGGATTATGTGTCTGAAGAGGCATCAGAGGGGGTCCGGATGATGACGGGTGGCCCAAGCATCAGTCAGCCAATGTTGGCAAGTAACTAGCACACACACTCCCTTTGAACTTGTGGTGATTGGAAGAGGAGATACAGATTGTTCTCGGCGAAGTGAGGACAAGGCCTTGAACTGCGAGCACTTGGACTGGAACCCACCCTTGCTGTGGCTGGGTTCATCTGAGTCTTAAAAGTATTCAAAAAAATTAGCTGCTGAACAATAAAGAAATAGCAGATAAAAGTATCAACATCAGGCTTCTCTAAAACATGTTTAGGAAATCTGACTGTACGAGGCCTGCACATTTCTTTATGGATGCAGAGAATGAGTCCCCTATGTTTAATTTGCCAACAGAATGATGGAGAGGCCACCTGTCTGCTTCCCCTACTTACCTGTCAGCCTAGTTCCTGAATGCATCTGGGTTTGGATGCCTGGCACAGTGCCAAAGACCAATGAAGCCTAAGGATCTCTGGGAAGCATTTGCAAGACACACTTGTAATTGGGTCAGCCCCTTAACAGATGCAGATCTCATTAGATGATTAGCAGGGTGGGGTAGTGAAGAACCTGTGACACATTAGGGCCCCAAATGCCTGAAGATGACAATTTCTTCTCTTGGAGGAGATTAACAAACTCAGGCATTAGGACTCTGTTTTTAGTTCTTCTATCCTAAGAGAAGGTAGTCAGCGAGGCTACACCTTATATCTTAAGCAGAGGACAGCTGAAAGCCTAGGTCACTGCAGTTCAGTTTAAGATAAAACCTTTACGTACAGTTGACTCCTGAACATTATGGGAATTAGGGGCACAACTCCTTTCCCATCTCCTTTCTCGTCACTTCACACGACTAAACTGATCAGGGTCACTCCAAGTGAATCCAGGACTAAATAAAGACACAGACACAGACAATACCTTTTCTTTGGGTTCAGTGACCACTCATGAGCCACAGCTCCCACAAAGGGGCAAGGCAGGCAATAAAGAGAGAGAGGAGCAGGTGCTGAACCCTTTTATTGGGGAGAAGCCATTCAGATGAGGCAAGGGGTCAGGTTTCAGGGGGTTGAGTCTGGCTTCTGATGTCTGCGGTCAGCAGGTTAACTGACATCTAGGAAGGCCACGGCCATCTCATGTGCTGTGTGGGGATCATAGGCAGAGCGGGATAAAAGACACTAATGTCGCTCTCCCAAACAGAGGGGCAACAAGGGTTCAGTCCACCCTGTGCGCTCAGTGCTCATAGTTTACACACACAGCCCATGGCTGGCTTGCCACAGCTCCACACTCCCATCACTCAAGGTTAAACGGCGCTCGGTTCCGGTGTGGAGGCTCCCGACACTTTGTAATATTGATCAAATTTTTTACTGCGTATTATATATACTATGTTTATGCATTATATGTACATGTACACATGCATACACATACACATGTAGTATTCTTCATATATGAAGTAGGTAGTACTCCCCATGGATATGATTAAATACATAGTGTCCATTTTCTGTAAATATGTGCATATATACGATAATGTACCCATACACACAAACATACATTGTGTGCAACATATATATGTGTGTGTATGTGTATGTGTGTATATATGTATATGTGTGTGTGTATATGTATGTGTATATTTATGTGTGTATGTATATATGCACCACACATATAGAAATAAAATGGGCACAATGCATTTATGCATATCTATTAAGAGCAGTCCTCTCTCTGCATTCGAGAATGTTGCATGGGTGGTGACATGCCCGTGTCCCTTTGGCTCTTAGTACCTTCATGTGCTGTTTAGAGGAAGTTACTGACAGCCAATTAGCTTCTGGAAAGAACATGGGATTAGGGTGCAAGAGGCTTGGCTTTGCCGTTAATCCCCACGCTACCTCAAAGCTTTTATTTCCTCATTATAAAGCAGGGCAGGGTGATGTAAATACAGGAAATGCCATAAAGACTAATGAAGAGATGTTTGTAGAAGATTCAGGCCTGACACAGGATATATAACAGAGAGTCGAGAGTCAATGTTAAAGAGCCTCTGCGACTAAGGGCCATATCAGTTATTTCCTTCTTCTGTGTTAATTGATGTTAGCATTTCAAAAGCAAAACATAGTATTAAGAGTGCAGTTTCCTTTGTGTCAACATACAAAGCAGAGCAGTCTCTTGCCTGTCAGGCTTGCTACCAGCCTACAAGGAAATCAGTGATCATTATGGATAATGAACAGGTATGAAGAGATTTACTGTAGATGATCTTGTTTGGTACAGTCCTTCCACTAGATTCAATCATAGGTACACCCCGATCCACACCCAGACAGTTCACAGTCCATCAGCTGAGTCCCAGCTGAAGAGTGGCGTGTCCTTGGGTTTGGAATGCTTCTTGACTCCTTGTTCCTCCTCAGTGACCCCTTGTTTTCTTCTTTTGCATGGGTGGTAAAGGGAAGGGCTGCACTGATGTCCACTAGCACACAGCACCAAGCGCATGGAGCTTTCTGTCCAATTTAGTGGAATGAAAATGTGATCCATTTGCTTGTAGAAGACACTGAGCCTCATTTCCCAAGGAAGTCTCCAGTTGGCCCAAAGACACTTAAGTCTGAAGGATCCAATAGCACACTTCCACTGACCTGCACTTCCACCAGATGTGGGAGTAACGCCCACCTGGGACCAGGTCTGAGCAGGGAAGGGAGCTCTCACACCCTGCCCTCTACTCAGAGCGGGTTTTCTTCCCAGGACGCTGTACATTTCAGATCATCCTTCATTTGTGGTCCCAGGTGAAATGGAGTAGTAACAGAGGTGTGTGCAGAGGACCCTTGGAATCACTCTTCAGATCTTAAGGGCTCCTTTCAGTTATGTAACCTAGTATAGAAAACACATGCCATGAACACACACACACACACACACACACACACACACACACACACACAGAACACTTTGGAGCTGCATCTGGTTTGATTACTAGAATAAAATTTGTGAATCCTAAAAATAAACTGACCTAACTTGTTATGAATTTTTCTTCTCAAATCAGAACTTTCCCCACTATATTCTATTTCTCCAGTTTGACAGGTTCATCTTGCTTTTATTAAATACTAACTTAATATAGATGTTGTAAATATCAATATAATCACTATTTTCTTTCCTAAGAAAAACTATTCTTAATTTTGATAAAGTACAATTTATATTTTTTTAAATGAACTGTGCATTTGGTATTGTATTTTAAATGTCTTTGCCTTACCCAAAGATTTTATCTTATGCTTTCTTCCTCAAGTTGTGTTGTTTTAAGTCTGCTTTTAGTTCTTTGATATGTTTCAAGTTAGTTTTTGTAAGTTACTACAAGATACTGTCAAAGCTCTTCTTTCCTGTGTCCATGAACTTCCAGTGTTTCCGGTATCACTGATTGAAGACCATCCTGTCTCCCCTCATGCTTCAGTCCATGTCTGTGTGGTTCTCTTTCTGGATAGTCTTTTCTTTTCTAAGGCCTAATGGTTTATCTTTATCCCAATAACATACTGCCTTGATTACTGTAGCTTCACAGAATAGTAAGTTTTGAAATAAGGGAAGGTCAGAATTCCAAATTAGTTCTTTTTTTTTCCCCTTCGGAATTGTTTTGGCAACTGAGGTCTGCTGCATTCCTGGACTTTAGAATCCACTTGTAGTTTCTTAGAAAGACTGTGGGGGAATTTGGTTAGTATCGCACTGAGGACTGACATTATGGCGATGCCGAGTCTCAGCCCAGGTCTGGAACAGCTTGATTTTGCTCTTTAACTTCTATGCTTTGTGGTTCTTAGTGTATAGATCTTACCTAGCTTATGCCAGATGTATTTGGAGTATTCATAATTTTGGATGTTTTCATAAAATGACAGTTTAAAAAATTTCAGTTTCTTATTGTTTATTGTTAGTATATGTAAATGCAATCAAGTATCCTATGTTCATATATGAATATACTGCAGTGAAACTCCATATGATGTACAACCACAAGAATGGGATTCTAGATAAAATAAATTATACTCCATACGTGTAATATGGCAAAATATGTCACATATATCTAAAAAGAATAAGTAAAATAATAATAATCAAGAAATGCAATCATTTGTGCTGAGAGCCATAGCCGAGTCTGAATGATGCATGGCATTTTTGCCAGTACGGAGTGGTTGAGAGGTGAAGCCAGCAGGCCGTTGGGATGATGATGGTTATGTTGAGCTGTGTATGTTAGACCCCTGCTGTCCGCCTAGGCCTGCTGCTTTGGAGTTCTCACTACTTTGGAGTTCTCTCAGGGATTCCTGGAGAGTTCCTATTGGTTGGGGAAGTGCCTGAGGAGGGATATTTCCGGTTGCTGGTTCCAGGAGGAGCCACATGGCATTCGGGATAGTTCCTGGGGAGCGTGTGTGGAGTGTGCTGGTGGAGTTCAGAAATAAAGTTTGTTCCTGCTTCAGTGGCTTGTGATTTGTGCCCAGCCAGACTGCGGCACATTTGTTTTTGTATTTTTAAGTAGATTTCACAATGATTTCTATATAGACAATCATGCTAAGTGTCAGGAGTTTCACTTCTCCCATCCAGTCTGAATGTCCTTTATTTCCTCTTCTTGCCTGTGTCTGGCTAGAAGCTCCAGTATATTACTGAACGGGAGTAGGGAGGGCAGTCTGTCCCTCTTTCCGGATCTTAGGAACACAGCATTCTGTCCTTCACTGTTTGGTAAGATACTAGCTGTAGGTTCTTTAATGACACACTTTATCAAGTTAGGATATTTCTTCTTATTGCTAAGAGTTTTTTCATCAGGAGTGGATGTTAGCTTTTGTCAGATGTTTTTCTGCATCGATCAAGATGATCATACATGGTTTTTCACTCTTGGTTCATTAATATGGTGAATTGCATTGAATGTTAAACCAACATTGTATTCCTGAAATAAATGCAACATGTCATGATATATTACCCATTCTGTGTACTGGATTATATGTTGTATCTATTAAGAATTTGTGTGTATATATTTAAGAGAAATATTGATCTGCATTTTAGATTTTTGGAATGTCTGTGTTGCTTTGGTATCAGGGGATGATGCTCTCTTCAATGAGCAGGAGAGGGATGTGTTTTTTAATTCTTTGGTAGAGTTTGCATATGATTGGCAGTGATGCTTCTTACACATTCAGTGGGTTTTCCTAGTGGAACTCCCAGTGGGTTTTCTTTTTGCTTTGCAGCACTGGGGATGGAACCCAGGGCCTTGCACATGTGAGGCAAGAGCTCTGCCACTGGGTCACACTGCCAGTCCTCTTTCAAGCAATTTCTTATTCATTTTGTCTAAGTTGTTATATTGTTATAAACCTTTATCTTGATTTATTGTAAAACACTAATTATTGTGGAAAAGGCACTGGTTGATATGCTATATGACAGGATAAAATACTTTTACAAAGCTTACTACACTTCCTCCAGTGGGAAAATCTGTTTATATCAATCAACTTCCCCTCCTTCTCCTCCTCTCAAACATTCCCATACTTCAGTTCAGCATGTGACAAGCCTTTTAAAAGAATAGATTCTCCTCAGAAACAGAGCAGCTGGGTGTTTCCTGTTTTATTTCCACTTTGTTCAAATGCCCATCTGTAGGAAGGGAAGGAGGGGCTACCTGGTGATTGATTGTGTGTCTCAGTGTCTTATTTGGGGATTAAAGTCCTGAGCAGAACTCTGAGACCCAGAGGACCTTATCATGAATAAAATGTGAGCCACACAGCCAGAAGGAGCAGCGGGAATGAAAGCATTTTAAGCAAATTGTAGAAGTGATGGGGCTGCTGAGCTTCGCTGACGGCTCTTGTCCTGGTTGGCCTCAGTGTCCGGTTCCACTGGGTCAGGATGGCATTTCTGGCCCCCTCCCACTTCCCTGGTCCCATCAGCCGAAACTGGTAGGGACTGCAGGGGCCAAAGAAGACCTCCAGGGCCAGCCGGGGATCGGTCAGGAAGAGCCACGCTATGTCAGGCTTGGCCCCTATGAAGGAGGCCAGCTCATCCATGTAAGTGATGTAATCTGTCTGCAAAGTGCAGCTCTGGCCAAACCTGAGGAGAGAAAAGAACATGCCTGAGTAGGAGTCACAGCTGCCAACAGAGCATGAATCTTTATTTTTTTTCTCAGAATAATAACGTTTTGGCCAACACCTCTAGTTATGCCCCTCAGCCCAATCTTTTCCTACAAATTTGAAGTTATTTTTTATTTTTGGATAAGTGATTTTTTTCTTTCATTTTTCTCCCTAATCTCTATCTGAGTTTGATATAGTTTTCTTTTATCTCTGACCACATGGCCTGGAACAAACTGACGCTCTGGTTCAAGGTGGATGATTAACTTAATTCACTGTGGTTTGCAGTATTGGAGATTGAATATACGTACCAGGCCAGCGTTCTACCACGGAGCTATGTCCCCAGCCCAACTGAGGTTACTCTTTAACACAATTATTCTTTATACAATTTTGCATAGAATCCGCCCCAATGTTTGATTTTTATATTGGCCTGTGAACAGTTTAATATTGCTGTCATTTATTAATGTACATTGTTTCATACTTTTAGTTGGAGTGTGGCCTCATCCTTAAGGAAACTGGAAGAGTAGTTGGTCATTTAAGTAATAAGATTGACATTTAGGCCTCTTTTCCTTCCTCTTTTTTTGTGTTGGCCTCTAAAGGAAAGGATATCAAGCTGCAGGAATCGTAGCACACTGGATCGCCTGCCTCCGTGACTCCTAGAAGAATCTCATGAGGTCACGTGGGAGGTTGTGTTCACTCTGAGGATTCCATTTCTTCTCTAGGCCCTGAGCAGGCACCCACTTTGGGGCATTAGAGGAGTAATGTGTCAGAGGCTTGAAAGAGGAAGAAACTTCCCACACAGGTGTCTATGTGCCCCTTACCTAATTATCCTTTCAACAGATTTTTGATACATCATTTGAAAAATGTCTTCTGTTATGGAAGTAATGAACATGAAAAGTCCACTTAAGTATCTGACGCCTAGACATTTACAGGACTTTCTACAATTCTCATTGATGTTATGCTTGAAAACACATTTGGATGAATCTGAAGCCAAACTCTGTTGGATGAAAACACTAGGGCAGGGAAGTTCAACCCAAGATTTTACTTGGCTTTCTTATTCCAGCAAACTAGAAGCCACTGCACAATTTCCAACTAGCTAACTTGCTGACAGACGGGGCTGATGGAGTAGGAGCGTTTGGGGAACGCTGGGGAGTCATTTCTCAGCAGCAGCAGCAGCAGCACTATTCTGATTTGAGCTGGATACTCCTTTGGTTGGTGGATTGTGCCCGACATTATAGGATGGTCAGCAGCATCTCAGACTCTAACTGTAAAGGCCAGTAGTAAGCCCTCCCTGCTTGCAATGACCAGATTTTACCAAATGTTCCCTGGAGAGCAAAATTGTTCTTATCAGAGAATCTTTGTTCCAGAGTTAAATAGAGGTTTCGTGACTGATTACCCATCTGATACAGTTGATTGTTGAAGGTATTCAAAAAACATGAACTCTGACGGGTGACCAATTACAGACCGATGGTGCTTTGCTATGTGCAGAGGCAACTTTGGGACTCTGTCATTAGCAAGGGCTAGCACTCACCACTTTAGTTTCTTCCCCATTTTCTCATCGATGTCATCCATCATTTCATTTGTGGTTGGTAGGGTACATGAGTCTGAAAAAGAAATGAAGAGAAAAATATTGAAAAGACAAAGAAATCAGAAGTGTGCAATGACACATGAGGGAATTCATCCAGTACTTATGAAATGTTTGTGTTAAGAAGAGCTGTTTTGGTGCCTTTAGCAGACTAAGGATTCACAAAGACCCGAGAAGTTATGAACTTTCTCAGGGAACGGCAAAGCAGCCGTGGCGGGAGACAGTGATGGCAGAGATGTTGGAGCTTCAAATCATCCAGTCTCCCATTCCCACAAGGTCATGGAGGGCCTGGTCCTCAACATACCTCAGGGGCACCTCATGCATGTAATAGCGTTGGGTTTCTTCAGATTTCCTGTTTGTATCCTCTTATTAAAAGTTTTCCCAAGGAACAATCTGCTAAACTGCATTCAGAAGCACATCAAGAAAATGATACACCATGATCAAGTGGGTTTCAGCATAAGCAAATCAATCAATGTAATTCACCGTTTATATGGAATTAAGGACAAGAATCATGTGATCATCTCCTTAGATAGAGAAAAGACCTGTGGTTAAATCCAGCACCCATTCATGTTAAAAATGCCGGAGAAGCTAGGGATAGAAGGAACCTCAGCATATAAAGGCCATTTGTGATGAACTCAAAGCCAATGTCATACTGAATACAGAACAACTGATAACAATTCCTCTAAAATCTGGAATAAGACAAGGCTATCAACTCTCACCACTTCCATTCAATAGCCAGAGAAATCAGGCAAAAGAAGAAAATTAACGGGATACAAAAAGGAAAAAAAGAAGTTAAACTATTTTTGTTTGCTGATTAACTGAACTTATTTGTGGAAGACCCCAAAAACTACATCAGAAGACTTCAAGAGCTGATAAATGAATTCAGCAAAATAATCAGATAAAAGCTCAACACCCATAAATCAAAGGGTTTTCTATACTCCAACAGTGATTCTGCTGAAGAAGAGATCAGAAAAACCCATCCCATTCACAATAACCTAAAACAGTACTTGAGAATTAATATCTAACCAAGGAGGTGAAAGATCTCTGTGATGAAACTTATAGAACACAGAAACAAGAAATTGAAGAAGACCTTCGAAGATGGAAAGACCTCCCAAGTTCTTGGATGGACACAATTAATATTGTCAAAATGGCCATACTACCAAAAGCAATATAGAGATTCAGTGCAATCCTCATCAAAATACTAATGATATTCTTCACACAACTAGAAAAAGTAGGTCCTTAAATTCCCTTGGAAAAATCAGAGACCCAGAATAGCCAAAGCTGGCAAGAAGAATGATCACAAGTCATCATAACACCTGATCTCAAATTATACTACAGAGGTGTAGTGCAAAACCAGCATGGTATTGGCATCAAAATGGCATGAAGACCAAATGGAACAGAATCGAAAGCAGAGACAAACCGCATACTTACAGCCATCTGACAAAGGTGCCCAAAATATTTGTTGGAGAACCTTTTTAACAAATGGTGCTGGGAAAACTGATCAGCCCTATGTGAAGAGTGAAATGAGATAGCTCTCTCTCACCCTGCACAGAAGTCAAACCCACGTGGGTCAAAGACTTAGGACTTGGGCCAGAAACCTCGCAACTGCTGTGAGAAAACACAGGGCGCCCATCATATTGGGGTTGACACCAACTTCCTAAAAAAGACCCCTGGAGCTCAGGGAATAAAACCAAGAAAAGAAACAAAGTGCTAAAGCCATTCATTCTAAGGCTCATGGTAGCTAAACAAGACAGTGGGAGGAAGTGTGGGCTTCAACGTAAGCCCGCAGCCACGGAGGATGTTTTAAGGGAAAGCAGGTGAATTTTAGGTTTTTGCAAATCTTACTGCCTCTATGGAGCCTTCTTCTGACTGATGACTGTAGCTCATTTGTAACACCAGAGGAAAGTCAGTACGACATTTGCAGACAGGAGCACGCCCTGGGCATTGTGAGCACCTTACCTCTGCCTAGTGGCACCCTATAGCCATCATTTACTGTATGCTCCACTAGAAAGTAAAGGGGTCAGAATCTGGGTCTTCTCTCTCTGATGTTGTATCCTAAGTACAAGATAGAGCCAGACACACAGTAGGTTTTCAATAAGTATTTGCTAAATGAATAAAATGACACCTTTTGTTTTGTGCAGGTTTCCTAGATTTATACCTATATCCTGTCTTCCCATGACCCCCAGGCTCTGGGCACTGCTGTGCCTTTCCAGAGACAGGGACAATAGAAGGATTTTACAGAGGAGGACCTATAGAAGAGATTTCACGGCAGCATTCATTTAAATAATCACCCCTCATGGTGCATTTGAGATAGGAATGTATGTATCCACAATATTTATAGAAAGCATAAATGTACAAACAATCTGTAATTGCAATAGTTTCTTCATTCCTTATAAGTTTTTATGAACGTTGTTAGGCAGGTTGTATTTACATTGACCAAGATTCTTGAATCCTTGAATAAAAGGACATGTTCAATATTAGTGTTAATCCAGTCACTGGAGTAATTAAATCCATATATTGGAGACTTTCTCCATGTAATTCTCATATTCTTGATCTCCTCACACAAGAATTCTTGCAGCCCCTGGAGATCCTGGGGTCTAGAACCAAGGAAGGGGCGGGGGAGAAGACTGTCACAGAGTCAGAGTGATACTGTGACAGTGACACCAGCTGATGTTCACCAGCTCTCCAGCGGGCCCCAGTGCCCACCAGGCCCTCCTCGCCTTTGGCATGCACCTGTCACTGCACTGACCCCGTGCTGTCCTCTCTTACGTGAACCCTTGCAAAGGCTGCTCAGTTCCCTGTGAGAAGGTCAGGCTGCTTTTCATAGCCTTTCTTGCCCCTGGTGATGGAGCACCTCCCTTCATCCCTTGCTACTCCCCTCCTCTGCGTTATATTCCCTTCCACCAAACGCTTCTGCTCCCTCACACATGCAATGTCATTCTTCGCCTTGGTGTCTTTCCTCATGCTGTTCCATGGAGTCACTGGCCAGCTTCCCTCCCCAGAAGACCCCACAGCTTCCCCTGTTGTGGCGTCACCCCACGTCCCATATGAACTTCTGTGACGTCAAGGAGCACCTGCTTCTCTTACCCCGTTGGATTTCCAGCACAGTACTTGGCATACAGGAGGTGCTCCATAAATGCTCATTGACTAAAAGAATGAAATGCAGGTGGCCCACCTACTTGCCAACACTTTCGCAGCCCAGCGGGCCTGCAGGTCCGCTGTGGGGATGGCAGCCCCCAGGGACTGGACGAGGCCAATCACAGCCAAGGTGGACTTCTCGAGCTGAGGGGGGAAGATGCCTTTGTACAAGGTGACCTCGTTGTTCCTGCTTTTGATGATGGAGTCGTCAAGGAAGGGGTAGGCATAACCGTAGCCTGTGGCGAAGATGACGCAGTCGATGGCCTCAAACACCGTCCCGTCCTCAAACACGGCGGAGGTCTCTGTGAACTTCTTCACCCCGGGCTTTATGGACACGGTGCCACACAGGATGCGGGACGGGAGCTCATCATTGAACACGGGCTCTTTCCTCAGGGGACTGCAGAAACGAGAGGCAAACAGCCTTGCTGTGAAACACCTCCTTTCCAAGCAACGGCTGACGTCATGTTCAAAGCACGTTTGTCTGCACTAAGGAAAGGAAACATAAAGGAAGTGTGTGATGGTCCAGTCACTAGCTTTATGATTAGTGGTTGATTAGTGATTTTGTGAATAGTTACCTGTTACTATTTAATAAAGCCACTGTGACATTTTTAAATGAATAAATTCATGTTTACAAGGCATGAAAAATTCCTTATAACCACTAGAAAAGAGATCTGATATGCATTCATTTGACACATTTTTATTACAAATTTAATGTGTATTAGATATGCTCAATACCTTCAAGACCATTGTCTATGAGAGCTATGATTCTCAGCTCAAGCTAGCCACCTAGAGAACTATTTTTAAATGTTGGAGAGTGATATTGGCCAAATTCTAGTGTTATATTGTGTGCATGTATGAATGTGTCACAATTAATCCCATCAATACGTACAACTATAATGCACCAATAAAAAATGTGGAAAAAATGTTAAAAAATACTTCATTTCCAAGAAATTCTGCAGCTGCTTACAGCACTGTTACCAAATTCCATCCGCTAACCATTAGCATGAAGGTCACAGAAGTCTCTTGGGAAGTTCCTTTCTTACATCTGTTACAATTCTTAAGATGTTGTTGGAGCTTCCTTTTTTGACCCTTGAAACTTCAGCCTTCCCTTATGGGTGCTTTTACAACTTGGCCATTCACTGGATAGAATAAAACCACTTCTAGACACAATAAAGTGCTTAAGAGTGTAGACACCGAAGCCACGTGGCCCAAGGGCGTGACAGCTCCAACACTTTCTGGCTGTTGCTTCTATTTGTTTTCTTATGTGTACAAAGGGGAGAATCCTAGTATCTTCTTCATAGGGTTCTTGTGAGAACTAAATGAACAATTATCTAGAGAGCACTTTGAACTGCACCCAGCACATGCCTGCACAATTACTGTAAGTGGATCATTATTACAATTTTAAGGTCTTGTGTAGGGAAGATTTTAAAGATGTGTGGTAAGTGTTTTATTGCCATGTTTGGTTTTCTTCCATCAGCTCTGGTCACAAAACAAAAAATAACAACTTAGATACTGTGCTTTGGTTGCCAAAATTCTAGGAATGATATTTTTTATGACAACATATTTCATGTTGACTTAAGTTTCCTTCAGGGATTCTGGAATTTCCTCTAAGTACATCATATACCAAGAAACTGTTTAAATGTTAAAATTTATCTCTATGTATTTCCACAGTTTTCCACCTCTGTAACTCTGTAACCTCTTTTTGCCTTACACACACAAAAAAAGAAAAAAGAAAGAAAGAAAGAAGAAAAAAGAAAAAAAGAAAGGAGGTCACAGCAAAGCCTGTTTTGGGTTCTGTTCTCCTTCACCTCCAGCCAAGGCGGAGTGATAAGGGTACCCCGAACCTTTTCTGGGAGGGAGCTTTGTTCTCAGAATGAATGGATTTCCAAAACTGAGTATTAACTGTCTAAATGGAGAAGCCAAAATATAGTTTGCAGTTACTTTTATAGGACAAAATATATTAACCAGCTCAAGCTTTGGAATGCCTTTTGTGTTAAAGGTATCTATTTTAAAGGTGTAAAGTCAACATTAATTTTTCACGAGGGATATAGCAGTCAGTGAGACGGGGTAGGATAAATGCTTTGGATCAGGGTTTCATTCCTAAACCTGTTGCTTTATTTACAGTTCCTCTTCATTTTTCCTTAACTGGTGTCTCTACACGCAGTGGAACTTTTTGGCCCACATGGCCAGCAGGTGAAATTTCTTAGTGAAACCTTTCTTTTCTTACCCTCTTAAAAGTCCCCCCTCCATACTGATCTTCCTAACCAGAACGCCTTCCTCATTAGTGAGTATCGGGCTTTTTCTCCAGAAGAAGTAAATAAATGAACCTTAGTAATTTTACAGGTCACGTCGGCACTATGGACCTTCATTGCTTTACAGGTGCCCTGTCTCCTGACTGCCTCGCAAAACTGTGCAGTTGCCAGGGGTGGAGGAAGCGTCCACCTTTGCTCTGAGATTTCCTACTGGTAGAGACATGTTGATTGACACTATTCTGTTAAATGTGCCTTAGAAGCGCATCAGAATCCCTGAGGCTAAGAGCCAATATTTGTAATGCTCTATGGCTTACAAAATCATTTTTATCTTTCTTATCCTATGGAACATGTCAAGAGTCTTGGGAAGCAGATGTTATTGATAACCTCATTCACCTATGAGCATGGACAAGATAGTCTTAAAAAGAAGTTTGCTCTGCCCTCCACGCCCTATGCTATGGCTTGTAGCTACTCTGAATCCTGCTCTTCAGGACCACTTAGCTGCCTGGTCCATGCCCATTCGGATTCATCTGCATACATTTCTCCCAACTGGTCTCAACAAGGTTTCCAACCCATACATGATCATCCAGTCTTTTGTGTCATCTGTCAGTTTTTAATTTAATCCCACCGACTCAATGAGACAATGACAGTGGGGTCGAGAGAGAAAGAATTTGGTTAACTAGTGCCCTGCTTTTTGAAAGATGAAATATATACTATTTGTAGTACCGATTTAAAGGCACCAGGCCATAGTTCTCATGCTTAAACCACGTGTTCATCTTCTTGACGTATAACCAGTCAGAGACAAATGATGGAAGGATATTCCGGAGAAAGGAGGCAAAGCGGGTAACATACACCATGTCCCAAGGGTAGCCGTCATCCCAAACCCGGCTCATGACCCAGGAACCACTTCTGGTGCTGATAATGACCTGGAAGGGAAAGGCAACACAGATTTCAGTACCACTTTGTAAGAAATAAGCAAATATGACTCAGTTTCTCTGGATACTCCTACATATGTCCCTCAATGTTTAGATAGGAACACCTTCTGTTATGGTTTAGAAATTAGGTCTCTCCCCAAAGCTCATGTGGGAGACAATGCAAGAAATTTCAGAGGTGAAATGTTCAGGTTATGAGAGCCTTAACCTAATCAGTGCATGAATCCACGGGTAGGGTTTAACTGGATGGTAACTCAGCAGGTAGGATGTGGCTGGTGGAGGGGGGTCATGGGGGCGTGCCCTTGGGGTTGATATTTTGCTTGTGGTGAGGGGAGCTCTCTCTGCTTCCTGGTTGTCATATCCTGAGCTGCTCTCCTCCGCCACACCGTCCACCATGGTGTTGTACCTCACCTCAGGCCAAGAGCGCCAGAATTGGCTCCTTATGGACTGAGACCTCTGAAACCATGAGCACCAAATAAACTTGTCCTCCTCCAAAACTGTTCTGCTCAGGTCGTCTGGTCACAGAAGAAAACCACAAACAAACAAAAATATCCAAACCAAACCAAACCAAAATAAAACCGACTAAAACCTTTCAAAGGCGAGGGTCTGGATGAAAAAGTCCATAATTGAAAGTAGGTGGAGGCAGGATCCCTTCTCCCTACCCAGAGGGCTGGGGACAGTGTTGACAGGAGGAGAACCTGCCTCTTGGAACAGGAAGGATTCAGCTGTGGCAAGTCTACTCCTGCCTACTCATAGACCAAGACGGGGGTCTGGGACCCCAGGAGGGTGGGTGGTAGAAGGAGGCGGGCTGAAGGGAAAGGTGCAGCTGAATCTCTACATGAAACGAGGCCACGGAGACACCACGGAGTAATTCTGTTCTCTGTGCCCAGTGTCCTTCCCTTGTGTCCTTCCCCAGTCCTCCCCGTGCACCTCCCCCAGGAGTCCTGGGATTTCTAACAAAGGCGAGTCTGGCCTCTGGTCTGTTCTACCCTCCTTGTGACAACTTGAGGGGATTTTTAGCTTTAAAACACTTTAGATTTTATTTACATCCATTTAAGAGTTTATTTATTGAGTACTTGTCTCCTTAAAAATACACTGGGTTTCCTCAGGGCCAGTCAAGCGTGGGTCAGCTGGTCCCGTGCAGCTCAGCCTGGGGGTAGGTGCCTTTCATGGTGCGGCTGTGGCCATACTCGTCCCACTGGGAGACTAACCCTGCCTTTCATGATGGTCCACGCATGTCTCATGCCCTGTCCACCCCTCTCCTGGCCTTGAAGTCAGGAAATGCTCTAACTACGCCTGTCTTTTTAGCATAACAGAGTTCGGACCCATAATAAGGACCCAATATTTACTGAACACTGGCTGTCGCGAAGGAATAAGCGGCCGCCAAAACCAAACCGTGTGCCTGTTCCAGAACTTCAGAACAGAGGCAGTGCCTTTCTTGTGGTAGGTGCTGGGAAATAGTGTGACAAATACAGATAGGGCCTGATTAGGAACCGATTGACGGGGAGGCTATCAGAACATAAAATTAACACAAAAACCTACATAGACACACTTACTCATGTAATTATGCCTGGACACTCACCTCAGGTCTCAACAGAAGGAACTTTCTTCCCGGCCTGGGCCACATTACCTTTGCACGTGCAGATGTGTCAGGGCCTCCTTGACTTCAAGGGCACATCAGCAGGTGGTATGACATGGCGGACACCATCGCCAGGGCCCAGGCTGTTGATTTAGTGTGTGTTCTTCCCCAAAGCCATTAGGTCACGTACCTGTGCAGCCAGACGACTGAGCTCAACAGCAATGTCGGATCCCGAGTTCCCCAGGCCGATCACAAGGACCCTCTTCCCCTTGAAGGCTTCTGGGCCCTTGTAATCACGGCTGTGGAGGTAGTTGCCTTGTAACTGCTCCAGGCCTAGGTGCAACGGGGAGGGGTCTGAGTGATTTTGGGAAATTGTGAAGACTCCGTTTTTTACGATTTTTTAAAAAGCCTATTATCAGCCTTAGTTTTAAAAATTCCCTAACTGACGTGCCTTCCCCATTTAGTTCTTGACACTAAGCCCACAAATAATTACCTCTGGTGTCTTAACATCTCAAGGTGTTAGAATTTCTGTTTTGGACAATCGTATAATAGTAGTTAATGCGTATGCAGTGCTTACTGTGGGCTGGATCCTCTGCTAAGTGCTTGCCATGTTTTTAACAATCGACTCTGGATAACAGCCCTGAATGGCCAGCATTGATATCTCTATTTTAAAAGGTGACGAAACTGGGGACAAAGAGCTTCAGTGGTCAGGCGCTGGAGGAATAGGGAGTGAAGCCCAGGAGTTCTGACCTCACACAACTATCTGCTGCATCTACTGCCCACTAACATCCGCAGTTGGGACTTCCATTTTTCATGAACTTTCACACTTTTTTGTCCTGTGGACCTCATGCCTGGAAATGGGACTCTATCTTTGAGGGCACTGTGTTCCTTTTGCAGAGAAGGAAAGAAAGTAGTAGAGGGGGCAGAGAGGCTGTGACATTTGCCACTTTGGGACGGCCCAGGAGTGTGCCTCCATACACCCCCCACAAGCACTCACACACACTCCCAAACCACTGGGATTACAAAAATCAATCTGCAGATTATGGAGGAAGATGAATTTAGAGTCTTAGGTTTTTCCTATAAATAAGAAAATGTGCCTTTCTTTAAATTATTTGCTAGCTGGACTCTACTTTTTTGAATGCGCTCCACTCCGAGACCCCCTGTGTCATCAGAACTTCTATTGAGTGGTCACCGTCTGTGAAATAAGAGCTCATGTCTGTCCGACCTCTGACTTGAACATCTTTGACTCTCCTAACCCAGGAGTTTATGTTTAGCCTATCATCAGACTGAAATGGTTTTCCTTCTGAAATCTTTGGTAACTTAAGAACAATTAGGTCCCATCTATTGAAAGATCTGTTGTCAACCCTGATGTTTGCATATGAGCCCCAGATTATTATATATTTTTTCATACTTACCAGGAAAAGAATCCGTTGGCAGATTGGGGTACACGTGATGTCCTGAGCAAATCATCACAGCGTCAAAAACAGTAGATTCCTGCTTCCCGTCCTTCTCAGTAACCACCGTCCATTGGCCAGTGACTAGGAAGCCAGGACATTTCTTGACACTGGTAACTAGAGTCTTAAAGAAAACCAGAAACGTTCCTTTTATTTATAATTTTCATGTTTTTTTTTCTTTCTTTCTTGCAGTATTTTCTGTGGAAGAAATCATTATTGTGAGCTTTCCTGGCCATTGGGAAATGTATGGAAAGATTAAAATAGGAGTCAAGGCAAATCTTCAGTGAATCTCTGGCTGTTCTTTTGGACACATAACATACAGCACAGAGCAGAGCCCATGTTGGGAACTTCATTAATGTCTAAAGTGAGGCACCTCGTGCACTTGGAATATTATAAATAAGTGAAATGAATGAGTGCAACGAGTAAATGAGTGGAATGAAATGACAACTAGAAAGTTTTATTTTAGCTGTGTGTTTGGAACTACTCCAGGTAAATTCCTATGTAAATAGGACCCCAACCCATAATTTTGCTGATTATTTTGCCCATTCTCTGTGTGTGCACTGAACAGTTGTAACTGAGGCCAAGGGTTTCAAATGAGCATAAAACATCCTCGTCACAGAAACAGCCCTTCGTGCCATAGCCTTTATGACCCTTCAAGGAGAAATGCAGTGAGCCAGGGGGTGAAGGATGGCCCTGACTCTGTCAGACCCTAAGTTGTACCTAGCCCAAGCCACGCTCCCCTGAGGCACAGCTCATTGACATTGAACCCACAGAGTCTGAAATACGGGCTAGAGCAGTTTGGGTTATCTCCCAAACATCAGAGCCTGTGGGTGGGAAGGGCAGGCTTATGGGATCTCAGCCTCCAGCGTTTTCTGGAAGCTCTAGGAGACTAGTGGGGGATGAGCCTGGGAGCAAAAACCCCCAGCGAGTGTTTTATCATCTGAACCAACAGCTGGTTGGAGAGGTGGGAGCACTCAGCTCTGCTTTCCACGGCAGATGCCCCCTTCTGCAGCCTGTCCCCCACGTGAACAGCAGCCGTGCGAGTCCCAAGGACCCACCTCAAACCGGATGTGTCCTAGGAGGCTCTTGGCGTGAGCGAAGGCCCGGAGGTACTCCTGGAGCTTGCTGTGGTGCATGTAGTTGGGGTAGTCGTCGGGGTACGGGAAGTCTGGGAAGCACATCATCTCTTTGGAAGAGTTGGTGAAGACGGACCGGTAAATGCTGGCTCTGCCTTCCTCTGCGTGCTCCTAGGAACAGCAACCAGGCTTTAAGAGGTGGCCAAGGAGGGTGTTCCCCTGAGAATATTCCACTCTTATTTGACTACAGCCTTTTGAATATAAAAAAAAAAAAAAGCAAAAGTTAAAAGTTCTCTGTGAGACGTGGGCTGAAGCCTGCACACAGAGCCTGGCACAGAACCCTGCCATCTTCCCGTTAACCTTCCTATCCCGATTGCCCCAAGGTCAGCCCTGCTCTTGGAGTCCCTTAGTCTCTTCCTCTTCTGATCTTGCACCAGCGTGTTCTGGTCTCAGGCTTATGTTAAGAAACAACATCAAAACCATCCAAAGGAGGCTGTGGCTCTTGGCCTGTTTGCTTGCTGCACGGACATCCAGCGGGCACTTCCCTGGCCCCAGAACCCCATACTGAGGTGGCTCGTCAGCTCTGATGTGATGGTCCCCGGGAGGACTGTCGCCTCAGAACAGGTTCCTGGTCCCGCCACCAGAGTTTCAGATCTCCTGCGCCTGAGGCAGGGCCCGGGGGGAGCGCGTCTAAGATTCCAGGAGCAGCTCCTGTTGCTGGCCCAGGAAGCGCCGTCTGAGAACCCCACAGTCAGTGGACTCTGTCCTGGAAGACGTCTTGAACTCACCAGTTGTTGGTATGCCCTCTTCCCCAAAGGAGCACAGGAAGCCAGAGGCCTTCCAACTCAGGTTGAATCTTGGTACTCCATTTTAAAGCCATTGTGTCATTGAAACGTGGCTTCATGTTGAGAGGCGGTCTAAAGCTCAACTGGAAATAATCATTTCCTCTCTGTGGCAAGGACAGGGTAGAAGTGTACGCGGTGTACTGCCCCGAGAACCCATTAGGAGGCTGGCAGCCTCCAAGGCTGGTGGAACTCTTGTGCAAGGGGGGAGGGGGGACTCCCCCGTGGTCTGTCTTCGCCCACCCCAGCTAACTAACCCCTGGGCGAGGAGACACGCTGCTGGAAAGGGGAGAGGCGGGTGTCTCTGGGGGCCGGGGGCTGCCCTGTCTCTTCTCAAGTTGAAAACACACGCTTCCTCCACTGTGGTTGCTGTGTGCCTCGGACCGTCTACCTCGGGATTTTCACCTTTTTAGTCTCACTTTGGAATTTTGTAGAGTTGGGAAAAAGGCACAAAGGCTCCTGGCCCAGGGCTCGGGTCTGAGTGCATCCTGTTTGCTCTCAGATAGTGTCTTCCGCCCTTGGCTGGGACAAGAGGGGGGACGAGGCTCCTCAGATGCCCCTGGACAGGCGGGAGGGCGGAGCCCCGGCTGGGGCTGGGGACTCCAGGACTCTGCTCTGGGAAACAGAGGTGAAAAGTCTGGGATTATTTTCGTCTTGAGTGACTCTCTGTTCCTATCCCTTGACCCCAGCCAATCTTAACACAGAGGAAAAAAAAAAAAAACATTTGGAATTTACCCTCAAAGACTGTTCTTCAAACAGAGGAAAAGAAAACATGTTATATAACCACAATGCTCCAGGGCCCGCGGCTCGTTATTTCAGCATGTGGAGAGGCCTGAGCCAGTGGGCAGGCACAGGCTGCCTCTGCCTCTTCTCGGACGCCTTGTCCTGGACCAGAGGTCCACGCGGCTGCTGGCACCTTACCACTGCCGGCCTCGGAATCTGTGTTCCTCCCTCCTCGTCCTAGGACAGAAGTACTGACTCTCCAGCACTCTGGCCTGCTTTTCCCCCATACTGCATCTCTGTCCACCTGTCCTGCCTCCTTGCGCTTGCTTCCCTCCCGTCTCACCAGTACTGAGTCTCCTCCACCTCCACCTGCTGCCTTTACGCTGTACCCAAGTCTTCATTCTGCTATTTTAACCCTGGTTTTCTCTCTGCTTTTATGATACAGGCTCCCTGGTGCAGCGATAGTCTGACAACACCCTGCCCGTAGTGTCCTTAGCACACATTGGTTGAGTGGATAAATTAATTAGTGGGAAAAAATGTCCACATAGTCCAGTTCTATTGTTTTTCTTTTTTCGATCAAAATGACACTAACCCATTGCACATTGAACAATGTCTTATTGCAGTACCGATAAAATCTTTTGAGGCCCTGAGGCCCTATATGGGGTGTCTGAAACTTAAAACTTTCTCACATTCAGGTTGTTAGTGTTTAAACCCCACGTGGTTTCCATTTCTCAGAAAAGCACCTAGTGAAAAGTTCTGAGTTATCAGGTTTCTGTCTTTCCTCACACCTTGTGTGAGGTTCGCAGGATAAAAGCTTATATAACACATTAAAAAAAATCCCTGTTGAATCAGATGTTGTGCCAACACAACTTTCCTCAGAAAAGAAAGAAGGGGTGGGGTGCGTTGAGGAGGCTAAAGTTTCAGGTATTTGGATGCGTTCGCATCCCCACTGGGCCTCTGAGTAGGATTTTGCATTTACAGTGGGTCACCCGAGTCTGATTCTGCATCTTACTGCTGTCACTTACTGCTCCCATAAACTTCCTGATCTGGTGGCAGCAGTAACATGTGGGTTCTTCCCTGGGTGCAGGAGTCTACGCCTTCTCTGTGCCTTTCAGGGACTGTTGATGCCCTGGGGTACTGGGGCTGGCTCACCTGGTGACTGTCACCTCTGGAATCCCATCTCACAGTGGTCCTTTACTTCCTGTGCCTGAGGACATCCTTCAAGGCTCAGGAATTGTCTTTGGACCCACTAAGATTTCCCCAGTCCACTTCTAAAACGTCAAGGCCTTTGCCTGTTGACACTCACCCGGGTTATCTTGTTGTTATAAAGTTCAATCATCCTTTATTGGAAATTCTTAGGGCCAAATCTATTTTGAAAGGTGGGGTTTTGCCCCCTAACATTCCTGGTGAGATCCTGGGTTTCAACCTGTAATTTAATGTATTAAAATGTCTGCCATGTCACACAAAGTGAGCCTTAGTCTCATGGCAATTCAACTTGTGTATTTGGACCTAATGACTTTGTATATATATATATATATATATATATATATATATATATTAGTTGTAGTTGGACACATACCTTTATTTTATTTACTTATTTTTATGTGGTGCTGAGGATCGAACCCAGGGCCTGGCACGTGCTAGGTGAGCGCTCTATCCCTGAACCACAACCCCAGCCCTGGACCTAACGACTTTCAGTAAATGTTTTGCCAGTTAAATGAGTTTTGCCCATTGGCTTCCAAAGAACTGTGGCCTTATATTATGGCTTGCTTCCTCCAGTGGTTGGGATATTTTTAGTAGAGGGGTCATGCCACATATTTACATCTCATTCCTGGCGCAAACCCTGCCAGAAGAGAGGCTCCTTCAGCATTTAGACGTTATTGAAGAGATGGTAGAGAGCCACTTCATGATTTAGTTTAAGAAAATTAAGCAAATGCAAATGTGAGAGAATGGGATTTTTGAAAAAAAAAATTAACTCCTGATTATTCTGTAATGGAAAACAAAATTAGGGACCTTGTGTAATACTTTTGATTTAATAGGAGCAAAGATGTAAAGCAACAATAAATAAATAAATGAAGGCAAAAGCCACACACCTTTTGAGATGAATACAGACGTGTTTTGAATTAGCACTGATCAATTCTATCCAAGGAGTCCATTGATGCAGGTTGGACAGTAACTAGCAATGGAAGATGGTTATAGGACAAAGGATGTGGGTTTAATGTCTTCAAGCCAAACACAAACAAACCATTCACATCCAGTCACAGCCACAGTGGGAGAGTCAGGACACAAAGGCTAGAAGCCTCTCCAAACCTTGCTTTTGAAATCCATGTCATTTCTATAAATGATCAAATAGCAAAGACCACCATTTTTCTCTCTGGGTTTGGAATCAATAGATAACCGATAGCCACTTACATAATCAGCATTTATAATCACTTGTATCTCATCTTAGATGTACATTAATCATAGACTCATATTCTGTTAGAAATGGGAAGAAGCTCATTAGAGGGAACCTATCTTCCAACTTCTTTTTTTAACAAATGAGTATTCAAGGTCCAGAAAGGAAAACAACTTGCCTAGGAAAACCTAAGAGCTGCGACTAGAACTCAGGCCTTCTGGTCTTAGTTCAGATTTGTTTATCTTTTTTTTTTTTTCCACCTGATTCTTAACCTTTAAGAGAAGCGATTGACAGAAGCCTTCCAGCGACCTGGGAAGGAGGTGGCGTGTTTTTATCTCATTGCTGACACCAGCACCCTCTGTATCCTGGAGGGCTAGAGCCCACCATGTCGGGTGATGCCTGATGAGCGGAGAAGTCATAAGTCCTGCTGCTTTGAAGTAGTTTTGAGTGGTCAGATGTTAGTGTGACAGGAGAGGTAAGATTTTACTTTCCAGATCGGGCACTTCTGTGGTCTGCTGTCTGGCTCTGAATTAGAACTAATCAGATTTGTTCTGCACTGGGAACCCGTCCCCTTCCCCAGGTGTCCCAGAGATGTGCCACTCACCGAGAACTTCCACAGCCCTCCAATGTCATCGCTCCTCTCAAAGCAGGTGGGCTCCAGCCCCTCCTCCAGACAGCACCGAATGGCGGCCAAGCCACTGACGCCAGCTCCAACGATGGCCACCCTCTTGGCCATGGTCGCCCGTAGCAGAGTCTGGGAAGGACTTCTTCAGAAGAGTGTGGGTTGACAGGGTTTCTCAGTGAAAAGGTTTGCGTGTCGGGATCTGCACCTTAGCACAAGAAGGCAGAGAGGCACGTTTACAGTCGATGCTCGTTATTTGTCCCATTTTACTATAATAAGATACAAAATTTGGCATCTCCTGATTATTCACTATGCCAAAAATATAGCCGTCAGTGAATGTTACGCAGGAAGATCACCAATCCTGTGCTCTCAATTGCAAAGGAAGCTTTGATACTTTAAATTCAAAATTACTTCTTCAAGGTTTAGAGCTAACAAATGAAGGGGTCGGAACTAGGTGTGAACCTGCACAAAATCCTCTATGCCAGATCTCCTCCACGCACGATGAGTGCCTGACTGAAAGAGGCCTCACCTCCTGATCAGCCTCCTTCCCTCCCGGAGGACCAGCGGGTGTCTAGATGTGGAAGGGATGGCTTTCAACAATGTCTTTTGATGGAAAAACTGAGAAAAGGGGGAGGAGTTATTGCTCTTAAAGTAAAAATCCCTCTTTCTTTGTATTCTTCTTGGTGTGGAGTCCTGGTGAAATCTGGTGGAGAAGGACTGAGAATGGCAGGAATGAGAGGAGAACGGGGAGGGGAGGGGAGCAAAGGAAGAAAAGGCTGGGGGAGGGCTGAGCGAGGCTAGTCCTGGTTCCAAAGGGCCAAACAGTGACCAATGCGCTCCCCAGAGCTGTAAGGTAAATACCTAGGAGATTAAGGGAACAATGACGATTATTTATTTTTGCTTTGAAACTACAGTATGTATAAACAAACTCGATGCACCTGGGCTAGTTTTGTTGCACCAACAGGGCTCAGATTTCTGGAAACATAGGAAGGTCTGAATGTGAGGAGCCGAGCTAACTCTTGTAGGTGATGAGTTTGTAAAACTGGAGATGCAAAGGACAGAATTGCAGAGCCACTGAATCTCAGCTCTGGCTGCCACCCCTTTCCATCCCTGCCGTCCCCCCCTCATCTTCCTCCCCACCTGCCTCCCTTCCGCCATTCCTTCTACTTTGGCAAGTGCCTACCACATGTCAATCATTTCAACGGGGTCTTAGGGGCTCAGGGGCCAGCAGACGGAGTTTCCACCTGGAACATTCCAAGAGACAGAGAAGGTTCGTGTGACAGTGAGCTGGGTTCAGTGCAGCCAGGACTCAGGAAGGAGCATCTAAATCCGCCTGGGAGAAGAATAAGAATGAACGACTTTAAGAGAAAGTGAGAAGAGGCTGAGGGTCAAGGGAAGAATAAATCTTTGCCAGCCAGAGAAGGGGCAAGGAGTGTGCAGCAAACAAAGAGAAAAGTGTGCCAACGTACAAATGAGCAAGGGGGGTGTGACCCAGTGAGCTGCAGTTGGCCTGGGATTGCTGGACTTCAGGCGACAGGAATAGCAGAAGATGAGGGGGTCACAGGTTGTGGAGGACACTGCAGTGGTACACTCCAGGGTTTGGACACCATTTTCTAGGTTCTGGGAAATTCTGGATATGGAAGTGATGAGATTTGGAGGCTGGCCAGGACGGGGTTGCAACAACACAGGCCAGAGAGGCGAGGCAATGTCAGAACACTGGGAAGGAGAGGATGCAGGGCACTAGGAGCAGAAACCAGGGGCTGCCACAGGACAGGTGAGGTCACACTGGAATCACATCCAGCAGGCAGGGCACTACTGGGGTCACTGCAGATGCCTCCACCTCAGGAAGTGGGCCGTGAGGCTCGCTGAGTAAACCCGGCAGGTGAACCATGCTTGCCCATGCAGGGGCAAGAAAACTCAGCCTTTGCTTCCCTTTGCTCCAGGCCCAGGTGTCTTCCCAAGTTGCCTGCAAGCTCTACCTGCAAAGCAGTCTTTGAAGAGCAGTTTTTAACTTTCTAAGTCCTTGCAGTGCAGGAAGGAGCCAGAGCAGGGTAATTAATTTTTCCTAATAATTCAGTTTCTACCAGACCCTCCTTCTTCTGACCTCCCAGATTTTCTAATCAGTTTCACAGCATCCTACGCTGTTGTTTAACTCTGCCACAGCTCAACAATGAGGCCCTGAGCTTCTTCAACCCAAAGACAAGCCTTACTCATTTCTCATTCCTCTGCCTGGGACCCAGCTAAGCTCATAGCAGGCATTCAACAAGTGTGCTCTCAGTGAGTGGCTGACCAGCAACTTAGAGAGTGCGGTGTGCTTTGAAATCGTGGAGCTCCATCGGGTCATGGGAAGCGGGACGAGGTTTAAGAAGGCTGCCCCTCCTCTGGTTACTGATGAGGAGTTCAGTATGGGAGATGAGACAAGAGCAGCTGCCTGCTCAGTCTCTGGAGTCCTCTGCAGACCTCAGCTCTTCGGTGGTCTACAGTGTGGCTGTCACCCAGAGCAGGGCGGTTTGAACAGGCTGCCTGGTGCCTGGCTTCCCCGGGCAGCAGACTAGGGATTGGAGAACTAAGGGCTTTCAAGTTGAGGGAAGCCATGGTGCTTGCCAGACAGGCTGATTATTTTAGGATTTGTGAGGGTTTGGGGAGATTTTCCAGATGACTTTACGTTTTGTAATTCCCATTTTTGTATTTTTCTGGACTTAAGGGAGTCTTAGGGGATCCACAAGCACAGCCAGCGGCCTTGACAGATTGTAATTTGCAAATCCTTAGGCTTCAGTCCATCACATCTGCTCCGAGGCCCATTCTTCCTACAGAGATAACCCTCCCCCAAGCCAGCCCTAGCCAGTTCTGTCTCATCCCAGGGCTAGAAGGAGGGAGGCAGAGAGGAAAACTCAGCATTCTCTTTTTTGAAAGTTTCCCAAATGGGGAGTTATGGTTCATCACCTTTAGTGACCCCTCGGGCTAGCCAGGAGGAAGTTCTGGACCAAGTAGGGAGGCTGCTTGATGGGCAGGCAGAGGGCAGAGCAGCCAACCGTTCCTTCCTTGTCTCCCGCCCTGCCCTGCACATGAACAGGCTCAGGCCTGTTCTTTCTGTGGGCTCTTTGCTTCAGGCCGTGTTTCCTTGTTTCCTTCTTCCTGGGGTCTATCCTTCCAGAGCTGGACTCGCCAAGGGCTTCAGGAAGTGTTTCCTAGGGCACACGGTGCTCTGTGCTCCTCCTGGGGTCCCCTGCTGCCCTCCCCCTGCTGGCTGCCCCAGCCTCTCCTTTCCTCCATGCACCCCTGTCTGGGACCCACACTCAACCTTCCCTCTCCCTGCGGGGGTTAGGCTCCCTGCTCTCTCAGGCCTCTGGAACTGTGGGTGGGGGTTCTCCCACCTTCATTTTGTCTGCGCAGGTCTGTGCCTGCGTCAGGACCCTGACCAAACCTCCTTCTCACCGGGAAGCCTTCCTAGCACTTCCGCGCGGCGGTGGCCCAGTTTCCTCAGGTCCGATGCTGCGTCCTCACCACCCGATGTCACTGGCTTGGGGGAGCTCTCCTGAATTGTCTCATAAGCGTTCATTATCGTCCTGTGGTCAGATTCACCTCTTGCTGTCAGGACTGTCGAGTCTGATTTTTGTCACCTCCCTTGGCACCCAGTGGGTGCTCCGTGGGTCGGTGTGGATTTAACTTGACAACACTTTTAAAGCTCTCCTCTTTTCTGTGAAGATTATTTGCATCACTGCTGCCTAGACGGGTGCAAAAATTATTATTTTACTGTTTATTTTGAGTTGATTTTTTCTCTCTCCAGCCTCACTGAGGTATAATTCACAAATAAAGCTACATGTAAGGCGCACAGCGCCATGTTTTAACATACACATGTATCCCCCAATTGTAGCAAGTTTGCTGGTGTCCCTGTCACTTCACTCAGGCCCCACTGTTCTTTGTGGCCGAGTACACTTTGGACCTACTCTGAACAAATCCCACGTGTACAGCACTGTGTTTTGAGAAGTGTTTACCAGGCCCTTTACCCCTGTTTGAACACCGCGCTGCATGTTCCATCTCTAGACTTACTCGCTCTGCGTCACTGAGCTCTTAGGCTTTGACCACCAGCCACCCATCCCTCCCAGCCCAAGTCACGGCCACTGCCCTCCTACTCACTGGTGCGTGGTATTTACATCTCTATGCCTGTCTGATTTCACTTAGCACAGCGTCCTTCCGGCTCCCCCTTGTCATTGTGAAAGATGAGATCTGCTTTTCTTGAGGCTGAACAATGTGTGCAGGTGCAGCGCCTTTGCCTGGGCATCTGCTGACAGAGGCCAGGCTGCGTCACAGTGTGGTGGACAGCACCTGCTGGATGCCCCCGTGCGGCCTCTTTCTGCATACTGCTTTCCTGTCCTTTGGCTATGAACCCAGGAGTGGGACTGCTGGGTCGTAGGGAAGTCCCGTTTTAATTCTGGGGGGAAACCTCACACTGTTTTCCAAAATGGTTGTACTAATTCACATCTCCACTGAAAATGCACCACGATTCCCTTTTTCTTACATCCTCTTATCTTTTGTCTTTTGATGATGGCCATTCTAACAGGTGTGAGGTGAGGTCTCATTTTCATTTTGATTTGCATTTCCTTGATAATTAGTGATGTTGAGCGTGTCCTTCTTTTCCCCACTTTTAAAAGTCATGCGTTATGGTTGTATATAATGGTGGAGTTGGTTGTTATGTATTCATACCTGCTCACAATGTCACAATGTCATTTGGCCAGTATCACCCCCCAGGGCTGCCTCCCTCCCTCCCTCCCCTCCCCCCATTCCTTGGTTCCGTTCCTCTATTCATTTTTCTTCTTTTGAGAAGTGTTTATCCAGGCCCTTTACCCATATTTAAATAAGGTTGTTTGTTTTATTGCTACTGATTTGTTTGAAGTCCTTACATATTTTATTATTAACCTCTTGTTACGGTGTGGATATGAAGTGTCCCTCAAAAGCTCCTGTGTTAATGCTGCAATATTCAGAGGTGAAATGATCCGATTATGAGAGCTGGAACCTAATCAGACCGTCCTAGTTGGAATGGACTGGCTGGATGGTAACTGTCGGCAGGTGGGGTGTGGCTGGAGGGGTGCGCCCTGGGTGAGTGCCTGAGAGGGTTCAACTTCTGTGTGTCAGCTTCTGTGTGGCCCCTTTCTCTCTTCTCTCTCTCTCCTCTCTCTCTCTATCTCTCTCTCTCTCTCTCCTCTCTCTCTCTCTCTTCTCTCTCTTCTCTCTCTCTCCTCTCTCTCCTCTCTCTCTCTCTCCTCTCTCTCTCTCTCTCTCTCTCTCTCTTTCTCTCCTCTCTCTCTCTCTCTGTCTCTCTCCTCTCTCTCTCCTCTCTCTCTCTCTCTCCTCTCTCTCTCTTTCTCTCCTCTCTCTCTCTCTCTGTCTCTCTCCTCTCTCTCTCTCTCTCTCTCTCTCCTCTCTCTCTCTTTCTCTCCTCTCTCTCTCTCTCTCTGTGTCTCTCTCTCTCTCTCTCTCTCTCTCTCTCTCTCTCCTCTCTCTCTCTCTCCTCTCTCTCTCTCCTCTCTCTCTCTCTCTCTCCTCTCTCTCTCTCTCTCTCTCTCTCTCTCTGTCTCTCTCTCTCTCTCTCTCTCTCCTCTCTCTCTCTCCTCTCTCTCTCTCTCTGTCTCTCTCTCTCCTCTCTCTCTCTCTCCTCTCTCTCTCTTTCTCTCCTCTCTCCTCTCTCTCTCCTCTCTCTCTCTCTCCTCTCTCTCCTCTTTCTCTCTCTCTCCTCTCTCTCTCTCTCTCCCCCCCCCCCTCTCTCTCTCTCTCTCTCTCTCTCTCTCTCTCGTCTCTCTCTCTTCTCGCTCTCTCTCTCTCTCTCTCTGCTTCCTGGCCACCATGAGGCTAGCCGTTTTCCTCTACCATGACCTTCCATTATGATGCTCCACCTCACTTGGGCCCAGAGCAGTGGAACTGGCCAACCATGGACTGAATCCTGACATCCTGAGCTCAAAACAAACTTTTACTCCTCTAAGTTGACTTTGTCCAACGTTTTGGTCACAGTGACGTCAAGCTGACTAACACAGCCCTTATCCCACGAATGGTTTGCAGACAGTGTCTTCTTCTATGGGTTATCACGTCACTCTATTAATTATTTCCTTTTCTATGATGAACCTTTTTTAAAAAACTTGATGCTATTTCATTTATCTTTTTTTTTACTTTCACATCCCTGCTTTTGACATATATATTTTAAAAAAAGACTCATTGACCAGAATAATGTCAAGGTGTCTACTCTTTTTTTTTTTTTCTTATAGTTTTACAGTTTCAGATCTTAAAGTTTAAGCCTTTAATGCACTTTAAGTTTTGTTCTTTTTTCCGTATCTGCAGGGTCCGGTTTCCTCCCTTGCATGTGTACGTCCAGCTTCCCAGCATCCTTGGTCCTTTCCCATGCTGTGTCCCTTGTCTGGTTGTCTCTCTCCTCAGATCTAAAACTTGCTCCATATGTTTAGGTGTTCCAGTGTACGGTGCACATGTATGTATCACTGTTACACACTCGTGACCAGCCCTCCTCCTTATCACTACAGAGTGACCTTCTTTATCCCTTGGGATGGTTTTCAACTTTAAGTGAGTTTTTTTTTTGCCTTAAGTGTAGCCTCTGTGGCCTCCTGGGGCTTCCATTGGCTGGAAGGTTTTTCCCATTGTGTCTTTTTCTGCCTCTGTGTGTCCTTAAATCTAAAACAAGTCTCTTATGGACAACACATATTACACACATTTGGATTTTGTTTTTCTTTTTAAACTCTATTCAGTCATTCTTTTTATAAGACAATCTGGGCTGTTGCATCAGGTTATTTTTTATAAGTAGGGATATACCATGGCCATCTATCAACTGTTTTCTGTTTTTTTTTGTAAGTCCCTTGTTCCTTTATTCTTTTGCTGGCTACCTTTGTGACTTGATGGTTTTCTGTAGTGCTTATGCTTGGTTTCTTTATCTTTTGTGTATTTATTACATTTTTTCTCTTTCTAGCATTTGTGAGGCCTTTATAAAACAATAGTCCAGGGTGGACTATTAGCAACTTGACTTTACACACACCTAAAACCTCTACTTTTACCCTCCCTCCTGCATTTCATATTTTGAAGTCACAGTTTACGTATTTTATATTGTGTGTCTCTAAGCAAATTATTGTAACTGTAGTTATTTTTAACAGGTTTTTTCTTAACTTTTGTAGCATATGTACAAGTTTCTACACACTGCCCTTACAGTATTAGAGTATTTAGAATTTGACTACATATACCGTAACCAGCATATATCATGCTCTTATTTAAAAAATAATTTTTTTAAGTATATATATATATATATTAGTTGTAGAGGGACACAATGCCTTTATTTTGTTTGTTTATTTTTATGCAGTGCTGAGGATCAAACCCAGTGCCTCACACATGCAAGGCAAGTGCTCTACCACTGAGCCACAGCCCCAGACTCACATGCTCTCATGTTTTCATGTTAGTAACCAATTTCCTTTCATTTCTTTTGAGGAACTCCCTTTAGCATTTCTTAAAAGGAGATCCAGTGGTGATCAACTCCCTCTCCTTTTGCTTGGGAAAGTGTTTATCCCTCCTTCATCTGAGGGTATGAAAGCTATTCTGAAGGTCAGCTCTGCCAGGTTTAGTGTTCTTGGTTGATACTTTTTCCCCCCAGTTCTTTGAATATATCATCCCATTCTCACCTGGCCTGCAGAGTTTCTTCTAGGAATGCCACTGATAGTCTCTCAGGGGTTTCCTGGATAAGTCACTATTCTCGTGCTGCCTTTATAGTTCTTTATCTTTGACTTTTAGAATTTGATTATAAAGTGTCTTAGTGAACCTTCCTTCCTCCCTCCCTCCCTCCATCCCTCCCTTTCTTCCTTCCTTCCTTTCTTTCTTTTTTTTTACCAGGGATTAAACCCAGGATGCTTAACCTCTGGGCCACATCCCCGGCCCTTTTAAAATATTTTATTTAGAGACTGGGTCTGCTGAGTTGCTTAGTGCCTCTTTAAGTTGCTGAGGCTGGCTTTGAACTCACAATCCTCCTGCCTCAGCCTCCTGAGCCACTGGGATTACAGGCCTGCACCACCATGTTTGGCTAATGAACATTTCTTTGTTTAATCTATTCTTTCATTCATATTCAGGGATCTACACATTGGTTTCCTTTTCCTGGTTTGAAAAGTTTTCTGTCATCATTTCTTTATGTAAGTTTTTTCCCTCTTTCTGTCCCTCTGCTCCTTAGGAGACTCCCATTACGCCTATGCATTGGTTCGCTTTATGATGTCTCATCAGTCCCATAGACTTTCCTTCACTCCTCTTCATGCATTCTTATTTCTGTTCCTCTGTGTAATTTAAAATGACCTCTTAGACCCCATTGTCTTTTTTTTGGGGGGGAGCAGGGAGGTTACCAGGGATTGAACTCAGGCACACTCAGCCACTGAGCCCTATTTTGTATTTTATTTAGAGACACTGTCTCACTGAGTTGCTCAGTTTGCTGTTGCTGAGGATGGCTTTGAACTCGTGATCCTGCTGCCTCAGCCTCCGGAGCTGCTGGGATGACAGGAGTGCTCCACTGTGCCCGGCTCCATTGTCTTTTTGCTGCCTGATTGAGCCTGCTGTTGAAGCACTCTGTGAAATTTTTCATTTCTGTAAATTGTGCTCTTCAACTCCAGAATTTCTGTGTGGTTATGCTTTACGGTTTCTAACTCTTTGTTGAACTTCTAATTTTGCTCATGCATTGTTTGTGTATGATCTGTTTTAGCTCACTGAACTTCTTGAGGCCACTCTTGGAGTTCTGTGTCAGGCACACGTAGATCTCCACGTCTTCAGGGACAATTGCTAGTTCTCCCTTGGTGCAGTCGTGTTTTCCAGGTTACTCGTGATTCTGTGGCCTTGTGTTGGTGTCTACATGTTTAAGAAGCAGGCATCTCTTCCAGTCTACCAGAGCTTGTGTGGAGATTCTTGGTGTGCTGACTCGGAGTCTACGGCTGGTTTGATGTTTCAGGCCTCAGGAGGGCTGGGCCGGTGCCTAGGTTAGTAGGTGGGAGACCACCCTGCTGCCTGTGTCTATGGGGACAGGCCTGGGACCTGGGCTGCCAGGGAGGCCTGAGACTGCATCCATGTGGGCAGGCCCAGTTGCAACATGTCCACAGAGGCCAGCCTTGTTCTGTGGTCTACTGTGATGGCCCTGTTGACTGTGTGTGTTGGGACAGGCCAGAAGTCAGCATCCCCAGCAGCCAGCTAAGTTCTAGGACAGGCCTGAAACTAAGGTCTACAGGGGCAAACCTGGTGCTAGGGCCAACCTGAGGCCGGGTCCCTGAGGATGGGCCTGGCTCTGTGCCTGGGGGCAGCGTGGTCCTGGTATCAACAGAGCTGAACCAGGTGAACGGGAGCCTAGGCCTTGCTTGGAGCCTGGCCTGTGGGGCCATCCTAGGGGCTGAACCTGGTCTGCAGTAGCCAGCTTGCTTCCTGGAGCTCAGGCAGGCCTGGCAGCCTGATCTTTGGGGGTCAGCCTGGAGCTTGGGGCCAGGGCTGTCTTGGTACCAGGTGAGCCTGACAATGGGTTTGCCAGAGCAGGCCCAGTGCTGGGCCTGGGAGAAGCTGGGGGCTCACTTCCATCCCTCTGCCCTCTGTGCTGCCTGGGATGGAGGGAGGGCTGTGTGGGTGGGAGAAACCGCCCCTGCCCTCCTCCTCATCCTTCCCGTTTCTGTGCTCCCCAGCCCTGTAGTCTCTCCCTTGGGTCCCCAGCTCCTGCATTGTGAGGGATGGCTGGCCATTCAGGGGCATGTCCCCAGGAGGGAGTCAGCGCTGGAGCTCCTGTTTTTCCATCCAGATGATGTCTTATAACCACATCAGCAGGGAGTACTCCACAGGGTGTTCTGGGCTCTCTGCTTTCCTGGAATCTGCAAGAGACGCTGTCCTTTCCCTGGGGGTGGGGACCATTGTCTTTTGTTTTGTGTATCATACTCTGTGTTGATCTTTCCAGAAGTCTGTGCCAAGCACAATTTTTTTGGTCTTTAGTCCTGGTTGCGAAACTCGTTCTCTGTATTTGTTGCTGTGGGGAACTGGCTTCAGGTTTTGGACGTGAGTCCATGTGGGGGATTTGGCAGTCACCTTTGACTTGGTCAAGGGAAGAAGAGAGGAAGGCAGCAAATTAGGTTCTGGGTGTGAGATTCCTTTAATCACTCCAAGGAAAAGATATTTTCTTCAACAACATACACTTTAACCACAGCATTTCCATATTCAGAATCCCTAGAGATCCCTCATCTGACTTCCCTGAACTGCTTTCAGTTCAGTTTAATTCATTCACAAACACACTACACACACACACACACACACATACACACACACACACACACACACACACACACCCCTGTGTGCACTCATGCGTGTGAGCCCACATGCACACACATGCACACACACACACACACACATACACACACACACACACACACACACCCCTCTGTGCACTCATGCGTGAGTCCACATGTACACACATGCACACACACACACACACACACACACACACACCCCTGTGTGCACTCATGCGTGTGAGCCCACATGCACACACACACACACACACACACACACACACACACACACATAAAGCCTGGCTGTCAGTTCTAGGCACTGGGGACCCAGCAGTGAACAAGGGTAATACAAAGCTGTCATGAAGCCAAAAGGAGACAGGGAGAAAAAAGAGCCGTTTTGGCAGGTGTCGTGGGTCCGGTAACATGCAGGTGTCGGCATGCGGAAGGTTGGAGTGGAGAGGGAGGTACCCACACAGGCACAGGCGAAGACATGCTGCAGGAAAAACAGGACACCAGAAAGAAACCAGGCTCACGTATGGATTCCAAGGAGAGGGAAACTCATCTAGGGGGATGTTAAGAAAGCCTTTGGGGTGGCATTTGAAATGGGCTTGAAGAATCCTGCTGACAGTCACTTCCTCCCAACCTGGACCCTGTCTTCACAGCTGGGCTGTCTGAGCTGGCCCACGCTTGTCCTTCCTGTCTGAGGAGGCTCACAGGCCCAAGAAGAAAGGGCTCACTCCTTCCTTGCTGCTCCCTGATGCTGTCACATGCTGCAGCTTGGCTTCCCCTGGCCACCTGCCGTGCGGGTTGGTTCTGGTTTTCAGCAGCTCAGCACCCAGGCCAGTTTCCTCTTGCTGCCTCAGAGACACGTGCACCAGCCAGCCCGCACCCCGCTTGCTCGGAGCTGGGGTACCAGCCCCACAAGTTCCCTCCCAGCGTGGGCGTTCAATGACCCCCACTGGCTCCTGTCCTCTCCTCAGGCCTGGGGCACTGCGTGCTCCTCTTTGCTCTCAGGTTGGCTGGTGCCCTGTCGGCACTTTCTGATATCATATTTTTGTTTTATAAAGTGGTGGGCTTCCTCTTCCCTGAAAGGATCTTGACTAATAGAGAAGTTGGTGCCAGGAAACGTCCAAGGAAATGGACACTCAAAAATGAGATTTGGGCATAAGGGTGGTCGTGTCCTGGACTGGATCGCAGCCGGAGTCCTGGAGCGCTGTGAACTGTGCTGCGGTGCCCACGCAGCCACCTTTGCCTGACTGTGAGGAAGCACCTAGAGAAGCCAGTCCCCTGAGGGAGTAGGTGACTGCTGCACTTTCCCGTATGACGGGGGGGTGGCCGTGAACTCCAGGGCAGAGAGGGCCACTCCTGGTGTACTGAAGCACTGAGCAAAGGCATGATAGGCTCGGGCTCCAGACTCTCAGCTCCGGCCATGCCATAGAGCTGCTGTGCTCATGTGGTGGACCTAGAAGGACCTCATTTCTTGCAGCTTCAGGAACAACTTTGTGAAAAATCAGAACAAATTTTAGTTTTGAAAGTTTCAGAATGGACTCATAAGTGGATTACCCGGCCAAGGCTTCCAGTGAAGTCGAGGATCCCGAATCCCTGAATCACTTTGAGCTTCTCTGGCTGGTGCAGGACAGGCCTGAGGGTGCTAAAGGCTGCTACTGGGGCCTCCCCTGGGCAATTGCTTTGCGAAGGGATGCTACTCTCGTCACCATCTGCCCCAGCCCACCCTTTGTTGCCAGTAGCCTCATAACTGAGTTAGGTCTCAGCACGCTCCAGGGGAACCAGGACAAGTCTGAGCCAGGAGGAAACAATATAGATGGGTTTGAGAGATGCCTGCTCTCCAGGCAGGGAGATGACCATAAACACAAACTTGGAGGTTGCTCTGGGTTGTTCCGAGAGCAAACTGTGAATCATAGAGTCTGTTTGCAACGTAGTTACAGGAAGACTGGGAAAGTAGGTAGATCCATGTTGGGAAGCACCTTGCATGTGATTTAAATGGAGAAAGAAGAGCCAGCGACCGAGTGTGAGCAGGAGTGACGCGCTTAGAGGCTCACTTCAATAGGTGGGGTTGGGGCCAAACAGGCTGGACGGTGACGGGGACACTCAAGCCTGGGCCAGTCAGAAGTATAGTTATTTCAGTATTAAGAAATAATAGCTGGGCAATAGTAGAGGAAATGAAAATGGGGGGGTGGATAATAGCTGGATCTAAAGTGGAGTAGGAAGTGGCATAAGCCTTGGGCTCCGTGACTCTGGACCCTGTTCCCTTTACAGCAGCCTGCAGCTGAGCTCAGCTTCCCACATATCAAAAGTAGCAAGAATGAAAGTGCCAGTCTCCTTTGTGAGTGTGCTGCCTCCAGGAAGGTGATAGTTTTAGCCTTTATCCATCTTTTTTAGTGAGAGTAACTCGCAGGCCCTTTATTGAGATGAGTGTGAAAGTGGAAGAGATGCAGAGGCAGTGGATGTTTGAACATGAAAACATCCCTGAGGGCACAGAAGCAGAGGGGGAGGCTGGTGACTTTGAAGTCACCCTGTGGCCTTCGGGGGTTCTCCCAAGTCGGGCAGCGCCTAGGGCTTCCTACATACCTGCCTCATGACTCGCTCCTTTCTTGTGGCTACCTGCCCAGTTACACAACCAACAGGAGGCCGCACAGCTCCTCGTGGGGAGTAGTGTTACAACTTAATCCCCACAGATGGGCAGGTATCGTGATCAGCTTATGTTTCCAAAACACAAAGCCCTTATTTTCAGTTCTTCATTCATAGTTAAACCTGGAACCGGAGTTGGTGTAAAGGAGTTGTGAATACAGTTGGTTCAACAGTCTGTAGAAACGGTTTGGCAGCAAAGGCATCACCTCAGAATCAGCAGGAGGTGGTCAGCATCTCCCCTGCCAAGCTGAGGGCACTGTCCCCGGGGCTGAGCGGTGGGTCACGGGGGCTTCCCCGCTGTTCCCTGCCAGGAGATAGTCCAGTAGCCTGCAAGGCAAGGGAAGCCCCCTGGCTCTGCCATGGCCTCTTAGTGTCTTTATTTTCGTCTGTGATAGGGGCATAGAGAATTTCCTGGTAATCTTGCTGCTGTTTTTGAAAGAGGATGATGAAGTAAATAAGAAAGTACTTGCTGAAGACACAAGGTACTGCTCTGGGCCTGGAGGCGGTGATGATAGCTCCCCAGGGCAGCCACGCACCTCGGACTATGCAGGGAGAGATCAGCTTCAGGGCTTAGTAGCATTGGTTTCTTTTAATTAGTTGATGATTCAATCTGAAATAAATAGCCTTAAAATTATGAATATTCTGGTGTCTCAATCAGTTTGGGCTGACAGAATGAAATACCACGGACCTGGTGGCTTCACAACACACACGTTTCTTGCAGTTTTGCAGGTCGGAGTCTGACCCAGTGCCTGCTTCTGGAGGAGGGCTGAGCACAGGCAGCCGTCTGTCCGTGCTGCTTCACGTAGAGGCCACCTGGCACTGGCCTCCTCTTACAGGGCACAACCCCCACCAGGGCTCTGCCTCGCCTTCTCATGGCCTCCCAGGGACCCCACCTCCAAATCATCGCACTGGAATCAGGGCTTCAACGCGTCGATCTGGGGAGGCACACACTCAGCCCATTGCCTGTGACTCGGTGACTGTAATACGAGTGGGTGTTTCCAGAATCTGGAATCCTGTGAACGTGTCAGATTCAGGGTGTGAGTGACACCCAACCCGGGCGGTCACCTGGCCTGCTGTCAGGATCTTTTCAAGAAGAACAGACTGGATATTAGAAGGTTTTACTGAAGAGAACATATAATGTTTATTGATTTAATATTAATTAATACTAATTATTAACACGATTTGCTATGATAGCTTACTTTTGATACTATACTCCTTCATAAAAGCCAACTGTATCACCAGCGGCTATAAAAGTAAATTCACATTATATTATCTGACTGTCAATGGAAAGATCATTTTCCATAATGAATGTCACAGTTTTTTTTTAAAGAGAGAGGGAGAGAGAGAGAGAGAGAGAGAGAGAGAGAGAGAGAGAGAGAGAGAGAGTTTTTAATATCTATTTATTTATTTTTTTTAGTTTTCAGTGGACACAACAGCTTTATTTTATTTTTATGTGGTGCTGAGGATTGAACCCAGTGCCTTGCCTATGCCAGGTGAGCGCACTACCGCTTGGGCCACATCCCCATCCCTGAATGTCACAATTTAAGATTAAGTAACAAGCCATATTATTTTTAGTGATTAACAATGATTAATGTTTGAGGAGGTAGATATGTTTAACCCATAAACATTACACAATATATACATGTATCGAAACATCATATAATAGCCCCAAATGTGTATTATTTTTATGTTTTATCTGGTGGTTAAAAAACAGATTTAATTTAAATTTTAAAAATGAATGTTTAAATGCACATATGGTGTAAGACTGTGCATTGAAATGTATATATGAGTTGCAGTTCACATAGGCCAATTTAATTATAAATGAAATGAATTTTATTGTCTACTTAACTGTACATTGAAGCAAAGGAGGATGGAGTGGAAAATAAACCAGGCAGAATTTATGATCATTTTCTAGTGGGAGATGAGAGGGGGGAATAGATAATAAAGAAGTCAACAAAAATCAGAAAAAAAAAAAAAAAACAACGTACCAAGAAAGGTGTGAGGTGGGACTCTGCGGGTGTAAAGCCGTGGCGGAAGCCTCCCTCTGAGACTACCCTGTGTGAGTGGGGAGCTGAATGTGAGAAAGCAGAGCTGCTCTGACTGTTCTGGGTTGGGAAGGACAGAGCAGAAGGAGACGGTGTGGGACCAGGTTAAAGGCAGAGAGGGATCTCGAAGGTCCTGCAGGAATTTGCATCTTATTCTAGTCACAGTGGTCAACCACTGTCCGGGTTGAAGCATGGAGTGGCACGATCCTATTTGGTTTGAGGAAGATCATTCGGGTTAACGAAAAGAAACAATTAGGAGCAAGACTGGCATTAGTCACTCTCAGGGGCCTCTCGGAGCAGTGGCTTGAATGGGGCAGAGGCTTGAGGCCGAGGACGTCAATACACTTGCTGAGCTGCAGGCAGGGAATGGTGGGGTTATGGGCTGAGCTGTGTCCCCAGATCTAGATGTCAAATCTTTACTCCAAGAATCTCAAAACGTGACTACATCTGACAGAGGTAACCAGGTTGAAGTACGTGTGTAGGGCATGTCCAATAAATGTGACCTCTTCAGGAAAGGAGATGGGGACACAAGCGCACATGGGCAGAATACCCTGGGAGACTCAGAAGGAAGAAGATGCCATCTACAAGCCATCAGGAAGCCTCAGGAGAACCAACCCCAGCTTTACTCCATTGAGACTCTGTAACTCTGAAAAATACATTTCTGCTCTTTAAGCCCCCTAGTCCTTGGTACTTTGTCATAGCAGCACCGACTGACTAATACATGAGATAAAGAAAGGAATTGAGGATTATAGATAGGTTTTTGGCCTGAGAAACTGCATGTTTAGAGGTCTATTTTATTGGTTTATTTTTCACTCTATCCTCCTTTGCTTCACTGTACAGTTAAATAGATAATAAAATTCATTTCATTTGTAATTAAATTTGCATATGTGAGCTGCAACTCATATATATATTTTAATATACAGTCTTACACCTTCTTAACACATGTGCATTTAAATAGAATTCCCTAACATTCATGAATAAGACTGAGGAAGGAACAGGTTTGGGGTACCATAGGGTATTGGTGATAGGGGTAATTAAGAAGTAAATTTGGCTTTTCTACATTTGAAGTGCCTATCCACATGCATAAAAAGTTACTGAGTTGAGAGTGGTATGTATAAACCTGGGAAATTCATCCATTTTGTTATACAAATAATTCAAGTAAATAAACTTGCATGTTTCCGTCCATCCTAGTCACTTGTGGATGTAAACACTAAGGGCTGGTTAGAGGCGGGTGTCACCTCTCAGTGTCAGCAGTTTGGACTCTTGTTTTGAAGGGAGCTATGTGCTGCATGATTTCTGTCTCTAAAAGTCAAGAGAACTTGAATGGACACATAAGGGTCAAATATCACCTTAAGAAGCCACTCCAAATCAGGAGGCAATTGCAACATTCTGGAAACATTTACTGGATTGGACATCATGAGATGTGGCTCTGGATCCAAACCTGTCCTTTCTAGATGAGTGTAATCTGGAGTATAATCCCAGATTCACATTTTTGTGCATTTTATGGTGAATTCTTAACAGCATTTTTTCCCCTTCTCCCTTTAGGGAACTTTTGGAATTTGTTTTTGTTTTTGCCTAATTGGGGAATGCTGGCTAATATAGTTCCTGCAAAGTCTTGCACAAGATTACCCCATATTTCAAACTGATTTTGGAACTCACTGGGTGTGTATTTGTAGTTACAAAGCCTGAAGAGGCCCTACACGTTACTACTGGGGGGATGGTGATTTTGTGTGTGTGTGTGTGTGTGTGTGTGTGTGTGTGTGTGCACATGCATGTACTCTATTGACATATGCCCATGTATTCATGCAGATAGAGTATTATAAAATACTTGCTATTACCAGGGAGCCTTGTATCAAATTGTATCACTGACCTGTGATATTTTGATAGGTGCCATTAGGGAGAACAATGGGCCCAGGATATATTCCTAGAGGGACTCACATTTATACTTTTTATATCATCTCCAAACAAGATTGTACATGTGGTCAGAGTCACAATGATAGGAGTGAAAGATGCCTGTCTTAAAACTGAGTTTGTAGTTCTCTCTACCTCAAGGGATTTTGAATTCCTATTTTTATGATAAAACCCATAATTACCTTGTAAATAAATGTGCGATATTGCATTGTATTTGTTTGCTTTAAAATTTTTGTTTGTATGAACACTTAAAATAAATGAGAGTTTTTCCAATATTTCTTCATAAAAAAAAAGAAACCACTGGTAGGAAAACGGAAAAACTATCAGAGGCCGTAGCGCTCGACCTCTGAAAGGCCTCTGACAAGACCTGCCTCAAAGATTGTTCTGAGAATTAATTAAGCCTGAATATTTAAATTAAACTCTAATGCTCTACCATATGCTGGCAATTTCTGAAAATCTTGGGCAACTGAAAGTGCAGAGGCTGGATTTCTTTTATAAAATTATTATTATCATTAGGGCTGGGGTTGTGGCTCAGTGGTAGAGCACTTGCCTCGCATGCATGAGTCATTGGGTTCGATCCTCAGCACCACATAAAAATAAATAAAATAAAATAAAGATATTGTGTCCATCTACAACTAAAAATATATTTTTTTAAAATTGATATATAACAATTGTACATATTTATAAGGTATAATGTGACACATCAGTACATTTGATACATGTGGTCAGTGTAGAGGCGGATTTCTATAAAAATGTTTTGGCTTGATACAGCAAAGCTAAGATCTATTTTCAATTCTCTGCTGCACTTGGGCTGTAGTGGAGGCAACAGGGACAGTGCTCAACTTGGCCTTCCCATACGACCACCCAGCATGGTGGCTTGGCCACACTGGGCTATCACTTAATGTCCAGGGAACTGATGTAAGATATTGGCAAAGACAATTTATTAATAAAACACAATCAACCTTATGTTGAACTGTTACTGAAAACAATAGCTAATGGACTTTAAAAAAATAAAATGATACAAGTCATCAAGACTCTCTCTAGGTTAGAGCATATTAGAAATGATAAATAGCATTATATGTGATACACAGGCATGGAGAATCAGAAGATTTAACTGAGTAGAAAGAGAGAGGTAGTTAAGGATAACAGCTGCAGGTAGGGCCACCTGAAAGGAGGAAACAGAAGAACAAGCTTGTTCATCGGTCCTCACCTCCTGGGATGAAACCTGTGGAGGTGGAGAAGGGGTTTATCACCCAGCACAGGCCCCTGGGTGTTGTGTGCATGCATTTCAGACAGATTACTACTGCATTGCTTTCAAAGTACAAATCTTGGTCACCAGGGGCTCCTTTCTGGAGCTGGCAACCACAGTCGTGAAAGCAGTTCCTCGGGGCAGATGGGCAGTGCTCCAGGACCGTGGGGGACCCAGGGACATCCATTCCTGTTATTAAAAACACTGTAGAAGAGGCAAACTTAATGGAAAATTAATTATGTATTTAATACTGTTTGAAAAAAAATCCCAAGGAAAGGACCTCATGAACCTTTATTCACAGAGATGGGCATTAATTTCATGGATTTAGTGAAAGTTTGAAGTATACATATTACCAGTCTGTGAAAGGTCAGTGGTAAGAATGTTTCCTTTTTATTGTTTGGAACAGTTGTTTGTCGCAGATGCTTTTCTGCTTAGTCTCCTGGTGGATTGATAGATGGACAGCAAGAGACTGGCCACACGATGGCTGTGGCCCTCTAGCGGCCTGTGCTGCCTCGCTAGGCTCTGGCCAGCTGGCTTCATGGTCTCACTGTGACCCTGTCTGTTGGCTTCTTTTGTCTTTCCCTTCCCTCCTGTACTTTTTTTTTTTTTTTTTTTTGCCCAAGAGGACAGATTTGGTTATTGTATTAATCATGTCTTTTTATTCTCAATTATTTATGTATTTTTAATCAACAAATGATAATTTTATATATTTGTGGGATATACTTGCAGTGTTTTGTCTAGAATGTCTAGAATGTGGCCTGATTAAAGCAAGCTAATTAGTATATCCATTTCCTCACTTAAGGGTCATTTTTCGTGGGGAGATGGGCTGGGTGGACTCTGGCCAGGGAGCCAAGCTCGGCAACCCTGGGGCCCATGTAGCATGAAGTGGCAGCTGGTTTCTTTGGTGTGATTCCTCCATTGACCAGAACACACAGCCGCAGCCAAGACTGCTGGGAGCCTTGCCCTTGCTCTTTCTGAGCCCTGGTAGTGCCCTCCCTCCCCGGGGACAGACAGGTGGCAGCCTCCTGTGAAAGGCTGGAGCGATGCAGAAGCCGAAGGTCCACCTGCATTTCCTTGGTTTATGGAGAAGCCAGTTCTCCGTGGCAGTGTGCGCTTGCGGGATGGGTGGCAAGCCCAAAGGGAACTGTTCTCTCAGCAACTGGTCAGAGCTTCCCTTGGTTCTGCGGTCCAGGGGGTGTGTCAGCCTCACGGTTGAATTCTGGGCTATTCGGGATGCTATTCTTTCTTGTGGTTGTTGGGTGGTGAGTTTCTGCCGCAGGGAGTGGAACTGGAGAGTGGTTATTTTGCCACCTTGCTGACACATTTCCATTCTTTGTTTTTGATACTCTAACATGTTGGGACTTTGCTGATCCTCCCAGGCTAAAAACTGCATAGACAGAGAAAATGTGCATCTCCTAGCATAAAACCCAGCACACAGAAACAGCTTCATAAATACCTAATGCATACATGAATTAAAATCATAGTCCCTGTAAGACTAGCTAATTCCCAAAGAACAAATGACTCACTTGCTGAGTTTGCTTGTCTAAAAACCCAAGATCCAGAGCCCTTACCCCAACCACTTCTTTTATTGTGTTCTCAAACTCCCAGAAACTGTCCCTCTGCCCAGTCACTCCAGAGCCAAGTATGGGGCAACTGGGGACAACCCCCAAGCTCCAGAGACTGCTCACATATTAAAACTCACCCCTGACCCTGCCTTGCCTACTCCTTCCCTGAGAACCACAATGAAAGCTTTGCCTGTTTTTCTCCGTATCTCTCCCCACTGTCTGACCCTGTGGCCTCTGGTGCCCTAGGATGCCCCTCTGCTTGGGAATCTGTGAGTGTGACACTCTTCTGCGGCAGTTGTCTCTGATCTGTGGACCTCACCGTTCCTGAACAGGATACCTGAGGTATCCCGGAGGCCCCTCGCAGGTGGGGGCTTCAAGAACACAGAACTGGCTTTGGCTCAGTCTGGGCTGCACCACATCATGGTGGATGGCAAGGGTGGAAAGGCAGGAAGGAGCAGGCAGTGATGACATCCCCAACTGGAGCGGAGGAGAGAATGGCCCCATGCCACAGTGACCCAAAGCCCTTCTGCTAGGCCCCACCTCAAAGTTCTACCGCCTCCCGACAGTGCCACCTGGGGACCAACTGTATTCAAACTTCAGCAAAAATAAAACTAGCACAGTGGTTCCTCATTCCTTCCCAACCAAGGCTTTGTGTCTGGGACACTTGAAGGCGGCAGAGCAGACCTTGTGTCAACACAGCGAGCAGGTATTTATTGGCTGGGGACTAGTTTCCAGGTACTATTCCAGGCACCAGGGTTACAGAGACAGAGAAAATATCCAAGTTCTTACAGCGTTTACATTCCAATGAGGGTACAGAGGTGATTCCCAAATAAACATCGGCTGTGTCAGATGCCTTAATGTGAAAGGACGGGAGGCACAGAGTTACAGGGATTGCATTTCTGCAGAGCAGGATGAGGAAGCTGACATTTGAGCAGAGACTTGTGGGCGCTGAGATGTGATGACAGGTAAGATTGAGTTTGGCCACGTATTTGCATCTGGAAGAAGTGCTCACTTGTGGGGAGACAGTTTGGGGTTAGCCTCTGGGACATCTCAGAAGGTCCAAGAGTCCTCTGGAGTTGGACACTCTCCTCTTCCATCATTTCTGATGAAGCAGAAGGGAAAAGGAAAAAGGCAAAAGTAAGATAAGAAAAAAGAAGACAGAAGTAACAGGAAGAAGAGGAGAAAGAGGAGGAGCCCTTTGAAACCACTTTAACCAGTATAACATCAGACTTTAGAGATGATAAGTATCACATTTTTAAATAAAATGTATCAATTCTCACTTTTTAAAATAAAAACTTAGTCTTATCACGTTACCTCAGAAGTTCAATTTATAAGAGTTGAATTAGATTTGGTTACAGTTTTGGTAAAACTTTTAATGTTTTTGAAAAGCCTATCTGTTCAACTAAAAGGTGCATGTGGCACTGTGCTCATTGTTGCTGTTATTTTGTTGCTACACTTTGCAGAGTTGATTTCCTTATTGAGAACATGAATAAAATGAGCTACTTTGTGTTAACTCAGTACATTGGCCAGGTCTCTGCTGTTTCTTGGCCAGGAAACAGGAGGTATTGCCCAGAGCAGGCTGCATGAAACAAAATAGAACATAAGGCCAGACCATCCTCTAGATCCTGCAAATGGTGGAGGCAGCCTAGGAATATCCATGATAACTAAGATTCTGCTTGATTTGTATTTGATTACACGTGAAGTGCATATTTAAACAACGTTTAAAGAAGGAAATGTTTCAGGAGATGATTTAGACCTGAAGAAGCCCATTCTGATCATGAAGTGAGACTGGAAAGGAAGGAGAAACAGCTAATGATCTGCTGAGACCGTGACATGAATCTGAAAGGGTGTCCTTAAAAGCCTAGGAAGCAACTGATTCACCACCCAGTGTCTGCAGGGTGCTGCAGATGATCCCCAACAGGAATGCAGGGTGTGTGAAATCTCAATTTTTAAATAGCTAAGTTCCTGCCAGTAGTAACCCAGAGACTGTGGCAGGAATGGTGGTTAGACCCACGCAAGGAAAACAGCAAGGAGCAGAAGGGGAAGAGCCAGGAACTTGAAGAGCTGGGTGGGCAGGCGAGGCTTCCGCATCTCCCCCACTGCACGCGTCCTCGTGGGCCTCAGTGTCCGGTCCCACTGGGTCAGGATGGCGTTCCTGGCTCCTGGCCACTTCCCTGGGCCCACCAGCCTGAACTGGTAGGGGCTGCAGGGGCCGAAGAAAACTTCCACGGCCAATCTGGGATCCGTGAGGAACAGCCACGGGATGCTGGGCTTCACCCCAATGAAGGAGGCGAGTTCGTCCATGTAAACGATGTAGTCCGTCTGTATGGTCTCGCTCTTGCCGAACCTAGAGGGAGGGGAGGAAACGCCCCCGTGGGTGACCAAAGCCAAGCCTTATTTAGAACAGGAACAGGGAGGGTCCCCGTCCTTTTCCCGGGGTACACCAGCGTCAATCTTTGATTGCTTGTTCAGCCTACATTGACTTTTTTCATAGAACCTGCATACTGACCTCATTTGGAAATTCCCCCATGTTGCAGGGCAGCTGAGAAGGGCATTTTTTATCCCCATTAGCAAACAGATAAATTGCTCTTTGCTCAAGTTAATCAGGGACAGAGCTGGGAGGGGGGCGTTGCCGTCCCATCCCCGTGTTGGTGAGTCGTTTCTATCAGGCATCTGAAGGGTCATCGCCGCCTTGAAGGGTGCCCGGGCCAGAGGACAGAACTCCACAGCTGGGAGCTCAGCGCCTTTGATTTCTGATCATCCCTGGGTCTCTTTTCTGGGAGGTATTACCAGAGACCCAGAGGGACACAACTGACCTTGACACGCAGATTCCCCACCTGCTAGTCACCTTGTGTCTATGTTTAACAGTAGATTTTCACTAGCTCTTCCCCGTGAGATGGACGTGGCTCCTAGCTGTCACCTGATGACCTCATTTAGGACCCTTTGAGACAAGGAGTCCCACAGATTCCCACACCCCTGGACCTCGTCAACAACAGGCGCTCTTACCATTTGAGCTTCTTCCCCATTTTCTCATCAATGTCACTCATCATGTCATTCCTGGAAGGCAAACTACAAGTTCCTGAGAGAGATGGAAAGAAAAGACAACAGGTGAACAACTCTCGTGTAGCCAGAGCCTCCCACTTTCCCTGGTTAACAAGTTAAAAGACACATTAATTATTCCCATTTTTTTTTTCCAGTTTAGTAAAATAAATTGCTGAAGACATGAACAGGTGATTTCTGAGACAGACAACGATCCGCTTCCACTCCTCGTCTTCTCAGAACTGAGACACCTCACAATAATTCAAAACCACCGTCTGATTAGCTTTATCTTTATTCTTAAACTGACTACCAGATGTTTTATATCAGGGATAATATTCTAATTTTTCAGTCATATTTTAAAGCCACACAGAGGTGAACTGGCAGGATGTTTTTTCAATATTTTTTTTTAAAAAACCAACCAAACAAAACTCCATAGGAAATAATTCTGCTTTGCTGGAAGAGGGAATTTCCAGCAAGTAAGATACAGAATTTAGGGAAGCCTCCAGGCTCCCATGGACCACCCACAGGTCTTTCTGAAAATAAAGGACATGTATTGTCCCCAAGTCATCAAGAACACAGAAGAGCCTCAGAAGACAAGTTCTGACATGGAGCTGCTCACAAAGGTTGACAGAGTTCTCCGAAATAAGCCCGAATGGTTTCTGTCCAGAGACCCTTCCAATTTAGGATGGCCTCTTTGGCGATCTTGGAATCACTTTGGGAAGAATTAAGCTTAGGTCCGGTGGCTCAGGCCCCACCGGCACAGCTGCTCAGTGACCCCTTCCGTCACTCCTGAGAGGTGGGGTCACTGAGCAGCTGCTTCCACACCTGGGAACCCGTCTTGTCCTTGGGCAGGAAGAGATCTGGGAAGAAACCTACTGTGTTCGTGGTCCACCAGCTGCTGCCATTGGGCTGCTTCTTATTGGCCCTGATGTCCTGGTCCTCTGGTTCTCCCAAAAGAGGCTGCTGGCTTTATTTCCTATCTGTCCTAAGTCTGAGCGTTCCCTTTCTGTAGAGCCCAAGTTACAATTCCTGTCCTCACAGAGAGTGAGTGTCCTCCCTTCCTTAGGTTCCAGTCTCTCTGGGCCTGAGCCCTGGGTGGCACCAAGGGCAACCTCAAGCCATTGTCTTCCTGTCTGCTGCCTCCCCGAGCAACATCAGCCTCTGGGCAGCAGCACCCTCTGCCTGGGGTGGGGGAGTCAGGGAGTTGCAGGGAGATCACTGAGGGTGGGAGGCCTGGTGGTGAGCGGGGGCCAGGATGGGGAGAGGTAGCCTCCAAGTTCCTGTGAGTGGAAGAATCTTTAAACCCCATAAGCCGTGGTAGGACCGGGAGCCTCAGATATGGCTGTAAAAGGCAGCAGGCCACCCAGCCTTCCTCATCCAGAAATTTTATGGCTCAAGGTGCAACTCAACTTTATGCAATGAACTTTGACGTCCTTTGTTCCCCTCTAATCATGGGAGCCTACTTCGTCTTGTGATGTGCCTCTGCACACAACTGCAGAAGTTCCGCACATCTGACCCCAGGGCCCGCCACCGGAGGACACTGATGGCCTTAGCCCCCAGCCAGGTCGGTTGTGTCCTTTTTCTTTTTTCAATAACATAGAAAGTCAGTCCTCTTCTATCTTAGAAACGGACCCTGGGCCACACCTGGCACTCTCTGCCTCTGATCAAGCACTGCTTCTCCTTCATGGACACACAGAGGGAAGATGATGGTAGCAAACCTAGCACCAGGCTGACCATGGCCGTGGACACCTGAGTGGGCTGGATATGGGCTTGAAGCACCTTTTCCCATTAACATTCCAAGTGATGTCATCCCACTGAATTTTGAAATCACTACTTTATGAAGCTGTCATGCACTTCAGATTAAGAACTCGGGTGTCCTGAATGACCGCGGGTGACTATCAGCTGGAAGGAATCATAAGTGACACAAAGCTTCCCTAACCATCTCTTACTACTGCACAGCGTAGTCCCACATGATAGAGTTCATTGGCTTATAAAACAGAGCACCGAAGAACATGGAGTCACAGATGCCCCAAACCAGATGGGATCCTTGTGATGAGGACCAGGGTTTTCTCAAGGACTCCATGACCTTGTCATGGGCACCCGTCCCTGGACTCTGGCTGCTTACCCTTTATGACTCGGGTTGCCCAGCGGGCCTGCAGGTCCGTAGTGGGGATGGCAGCCCCCAGGGACTGGACCAGGCCAATCACAGCCAAGGTGGACTTCTCCAGCTGAGGGGGGAAGATGCCTTTGTACAAGGTGACCTCGTTGTTCCTGCTTTTGATGATGGAGTCGTCAAGGAAGGGGTAGGCATTACTGTAGCCTGTGGCGAAGATGACGCAGTCGATGGCCTCAAACACCGTCCCGTCCTCAAAAATGGCCGAGGTCTCTGTGAACTTCTTCACATTAGGCTTGATGGAGACCCTGCCGCAGAGGATGTGGGCGGGGAGGTCATCATTGAACACGGGCTCCTTCCTCAGGGCTCTGTAGGACACGGAGATAAGCATCAGAACTGCAACATTCCCCCTGCGTCATACACAGGTTGACAGGGAAGGAGAACACCACCCAGGATATTTTTTCTGAGCTGTGGAGTCACCAACAGTTAAAAAAACAAAACCGCAGGGAGGCATCTTGGCTGACCCCGGATCTGTTTTCTCTGCGGCTCCCCTTCTCGCCCATCCCTCGCTCGTTCCCAATCCAAGCATGAACCCCACACCCAACCAGAACGAGGCGGTGTGCTTTGTAGCCCCTTCCCCCTAAATCGAGCTTTGCCTTTACAACAATTTCCCATCATTTGCCTTTTCTCCTTCTTTCAGAGCCCAAGTTACAATCCTATGCTCAAGAGGAGTGAGCGTCCCTCCCCTCCCTAATTCCAGCCTCTCTGGCCCGAGACCCGAGTGAAACCCGGTGAATACTCCTTTTCCCTCTAGGGAAGAGTCCTAATGTGAGAGTGCCTGCTGCTTGTACTTTTTCTTTGCTACCTATTTATTACCTGTGAACCTGGATAAAATCAAGGGTTCTTAGATTCTCTGTGCCTCATTTTTCTTGTCTGGCACTAACACTCATACCTGCCTCAGGTGGCTGGGAGACCTGAATAACATGAAGAATTTTGCGGTCTCTAGCATGGGCTCCAGTGCTGAAAAACGTCAGCTGCTGCTCCTAGTGAACTCCAGCCTGGCCGTTGTAATACAAAGAAAGTCCGACAGGAGCAAGAAGGTAGAAGGTGGGTTAGTGCAGCTGGGCTGTCACAGAGGGACAAGGCCTGAGCTCCCCCAGGTGAGGGACAGGGCACCTAGGAATCAGCGCCTCCTTGCTCTCACACCCTTGATCCAGCCCAACAGAAGATCCTGTCTGGGTCTGCCTTGGGCTCCCTTGGAATCTGCCACTTCTGACCCCTCACTGCTGGCAAGCCATGTCCAAGCCGCCATCCTGTCATCTGGGTGTGACAGTAGTTCTGAACTTGTCCTTTACTGCTGCCGGCTCTGCCCTCTGCATGGGGTGGCGACCACAGCGGTGGAGTGACCTCCAGTGCCAACTTAGATCTCGTCCCTGACATGCTCAGATGCCTGTGGCTTCCTGTCACACTCCCCACAGTGCCCACTAGGTCCCACGGCTGGCTCCTCTGCAGCCTTTCTCCCCTTCCCAGGAGTCAGGTTGATCCTGTCACCAAGCCCCCAGGCAGCGGGCCATGCCCTCGCCTACACATCCCCAGGTCCATCCCTCACCTCCGAAGTCTCCCTCAAAGTCCTCTTCTGAGGCCCCCGCTGAGGACCCTGATGGAAACTGTCCTGAGGGCGCGGGCCACCGCCTTGCTGGCCCTTTCTTCTCATGGCAGCCCACCCACGAGGGCCGCTCTTTCTAGCTCGTCGGGTTCCTGTTACTTGTTGCTGTATCCACAGGACCTAACCGGGGACTGGCAGGTAACAAATGCCCAACTGATACTTACTGATTAATGAATTCACTCTGAGGTTTGGTTTTCACTCCACATCAGAGTCATTTCTTACCGTCAGATGGGCTTGGAGGAGTTAGAGGAGCCACTGAGGAGGAAGCTCCAGATGTGGCCATAGTTCAGTGAGGGTGTGCAATGAGAGTGTCCCCCAGGAAAGCTCTCTTGCCTTGTTTGACTTTGCCACTCAGTGTGAGGCAGCCAGCACGTGGCCAAGGGGCTCTGGAGCCAGCAGGTCTGGCTGTTTTGAATGCTACTTCTACTTGCTGGCTGAGGGACTTCGGTAAAGTTACAAACTGCATTGAACCTCAGTTTCCTTGTCTCTAAAATGGGGATGCTAATGGAGCTCTCTTCAGAGTTGTGTGGATAAAATGGGATAATACACGTTGGAGCCTAGCAGAGGCTTCAGAAGACTCTGACATGAATTAAGTACTTAAAACATTAAGTGCTATTATCATTATCGTAGGAACCGATTGCTTAAGCCTTGTGGGACTGTGCAGTCGAGTAAATCTGCTACGGAGGGTGGGTGGAAATCACTCCTAAGACTGGCAGCTCTTGATCCTCTGATGTATGAAATGTGATCACCACACCAATATTTTGATTTGCTTTGTGGTTACAACACACTTTCAGGGTGGTTGACACTGAAACAACTCAGCAGAAACACCATGTCCCGCTACGTTACCCGTTTAGAGGCATCAAGCCGTAGTTCTCGTGCTTGAACTTTGAGTTCATCTGCTTCATGTACCACCAGTCGGAGATGGCTGTGGGCAAGCTGTTCTTGAGGAACGTCTGAAAGCGCGTGATGAACACCATGTCCCAGGGGTAGCCATCGTCCCAGACCCGGCTCAGCACCCAGGAGCCACTTCTGGAGCTGACGACGACCTGCAAACACCAAGTCAACCATGAAAGCTGCACATTCACAGTGGACGATGCGATGCGCTTCCCCGTGTCCCCTGTCGGAACGGGATCATCACCCGGCTCCCCGGGTGCTGCTGCAGGAATCCCTCAGCGCCCAGCTCTCTTTGGGAGCTGCTTTGGCTGAAGTGATGGGTCTCCCTCGAGGTCTTGTGCCCTTCCTGAGTCCCCTGCAGGCAGTGACTGGCCCATGCAGGTGTAAAAGGCTCAGACCATCAGTCACCTCGACTTGGGAAAATCTCAAAGGGATCCCGAGAGCACTCCCTGGGCATTCACTGGAGCTAATTCCACCTGAGGTCAGCTGCCCTGCGGGTGGGTGCCGGCAAGTGCTCACGTTTTAACCCAGTCTTCCCTGGCTTAGGTCCCGGATAACGGAATTCCAGTCGTGCTTCCCTGACCACTGCCATCCTCAGACAAGCGAACCATGATCTAACAGCGGGTGTTTTGAACGAAAATGCCTGCCTCCGTCCTAAAAGAAGGAGGGAATTTGGAACTGGAAAGCCATAGGCTCAAATCCTGGCTTCCCGGTGTCAGCATGGGGAGGAGCAGTGCCTCCACACGGCATGTGTGCGAGGGCTGATTTAATGCTACCGCCTTCACAACGTGGCTAATAGCACTGAGCATGCGGCACCTGCTCAGGTTTTGTTCATCCCAAACAGTGTCGTTTTTTTTTTCTTTTCTTTTCTTTAAAAAAAAAAACCAAAAAACATTTTTATATATAGTGTCATTTAAAGGCATTTCTTCTAAGGGAAGCTAGACAAATAGCAAAAGACTGAAGATCAATAAATTGAGAGCCTTGGAAATGGTCTTTATTCCCGGTCATCCATCATGGGGACAAACACAAATTCCACGGCACCGTGGTGGTTTCATCATACCTTTCCTTAGCTCAGGAGGCTTCAATATTTACCTTCCCTTGTGGATGATTTCTGATTATGTAGCCTGCTGTTGAAGTCCTTGAAAAGACATCGTCACCCGACCCCACCCTTTCTTTCCTGACTCAGTTCCTGCAGCTCCTCGGTTCTTGGCATCGGAAGACCAGAATTTCAGCTCCAGTCCTGTCGGGCCTCCACGAGGACGAGGGCAGTTCTGGTCCTCAGTCCCTTTCTGTAAATGGCAGGGTGAAGCGAGCTCCCGTCGTCCCACCCTCCCAGGACTCCTCTCCACGCAGGTGTTGAGCACCGTGTGCAGGACGCAGGTCGCCAGGGTGAGAGCCTCCATCCAGCTGGAGGAGTCTCAGCAGCCGAGCGCGTGGCTCCTCCCGTCTTCACGCCTCTGCTCCTGCCATGAGCGCACCAAGCACAGCGTCTGCCTCCTCCCCCGTGAGCCCATGATCTGTCCAGGACACGGGCTCTGGTCCGCCTGCTGTAAGGCCTCCAGCTCTGCAGTCACTTAGGCACTGGGTCCTGGCATCTGCCCTTTCCTCCAGTGGCAGCCCCTACACTGCGGTCACCCGCTCTGCTGAGCTCTTGCCGTCCTGTTGGATCCGCAAGCGTGGGTGAGCTAGATCTTAGATTCCTTGGAAGAGAGGCCGGGGGGCCGAGTTCCTGTGTTCCTCCCTGTGCCACATAGTGTGGTAAACAGGCACACAGGACGTGTGTTCACTCCCTGTGTCCCGTCACCATCACCCCACTTCAGTGACCGCAGCACCTTGAGGTCAAGGTGGACATGTAGTGGATGGTCAGGGCATCTCTTGGGATGACCCATGTTGGGGACCTATGACATCTGGAGATGTGATTCCTATCTCTGGGATTCCGAGGGCCAACCCTTACAGAATCTGCCCAAGCTAGCAGGTGACATCTGTATGAGCTCATTCCCTGAGGACCCAGGTCACCATCTTCTCCATCTTCCCCCGCCTCTCCTCAGCTCGTCCTTCCCAAACCCCTGAGCTGCAGCCACAGGACGGTGAGACACTGAGCCCCTGGCTTGCAGACTTTCTGACATCCGCCTCTCTCTCAGCTTCTAGTTCTCAGGTCATCAGGTCCTTCCAGTTGCCCCAGGAAGTAGGCGTCCTGTCCTTGACTGATGGCCTGGTGACAGGCTGTCTCTTGATTTTCTAGTCCTTTCACAGCTTTAACTTGCACATTTGAGCATTTACTCATTCCACGTGTCTTTTTGCACTAGACGGAGTTCCATGTAAGGCCAATGTCTGCTGTTTCTCGCTCCCTCCAACACGCACCCCAGTGCCTGGCACCCAGGGGGCTTCCAACAGATACCCTCGGATGCAGCATGAGGAACCTGAGACCCAGAGGCAGTGAACGAGTTGCCCACGAGTCTCAGAGTCATGACCTTGACCCTGAATCCACTCCAGTTTTAGAGGAGTCAATCAGACAGATGTGAGGCACCAATGTGTTGAAGAAAGACCACTGGGCCAGGTGTGGTGGTGCACACCTGTAATCCCAGCAGCTCGGGAGGCTGAGGCAGGAGGACCATAAATTCAAAGTCAGCCTCAGCAAAAAGCAAGGCACTAAGCAACTCAGTGAGAGTCTGTGTAGCTAAATAAAATACAAAATAGGGCTGGGGATGTGGCTGGGTGCCCCTATGTTCGATCCCTGGTTGTCCCCACCACCCAAAAAAGAAAGATTGTTGGATGCCAGCATCACTCCTTGCTCCTGCCTGTCCCCTAGGAAGCTGGGCCTTGTGAAATACCTCTTAGCTTTCACCAGGTGCCCCCTCCCCATTGCAGACCCCACCTCTCAATGTCGTCATGTGCTTCTGTGCTGGCCCTGGTTGTGTGGGGCGGTACCTTTTCAGCCACGCGACTGAGCTCTATGGCAATGTCAGAGCCTGAGTTCCCCAGGCCAATCACCAGCACTCGCTTCCCCTTCCACAGGCCCGGGTCCTTGTACTCCCTGCTGTGGAAGCACTGGCCCCCGAAGAGCTCCAGACCTGCAAGACAAGTGGGAGACGTTTCTTTAACCAGGTGGGTAAAGCCACAGAAAGGAGGAATTCTAATGCTCCAAATGTATTAGATAGAGCAGGAAGGTCCTTTGACCTTGGCATTTTATTTGAAGAAAAAAGACACTTGGGTATGGGTAGAGCGTGTCCCCCAAAGGATTCTGTGCTGGGAGTCTGGTCCCCAATGTGGCGGGGTGAGAGGAGGTGGGACCCTCAAGAGGGGGGCCATGAAGGAGGAAATGTGACCCTGGGGGCGCTGCCCTTGGAAGGGGGTAGTGCTGGTCTGGTGGAGTGTTTACTTCCATGAGAGCAAGCCAGGCTCCCCAGTCCCTCTTGCTTCTGTCCCACCACGGAATCTACTCTTTTGGCAAATGGCTGCACCATTCCTGCGCTGTGTGATGGTGCAGCCAAGGGTCCCTTGCTAGAATGCTAGCACCATGACACTTGGATCTTCTAGCCGGAATCATGAGCCAAATGCATCTTTATTTGTTCATGTGTCCAAAGCCTCAAGTATTCTATTACAGCATCAGAAGTCACAGTAATACAGACATCATTAGTTTAATCCTTTTTGTCAAATTTGTAGATGGTGGCCTACGTTTCAGACTTACCTGGAAAGGAGTCTTTTGGTAGATTGGGGTATACATGATGTCCAGAACAGATCATAACAGCATCAAAGACAGCCGACTCTTTTTTACCGTTCTTTTCAGTTTCAACATCCCATTGGCCGGTAGTTGAGAAATCAGGACGCTTACTTATACTGGATACAAGTGTCTAAGAGAAATACAAAAAGAAAGCCTTCTTTTCTATGCTCACAGGTAGATTTGGAAGAAATAGTATGAAAAATACTCTTAATAGATAGTGGCTTAGGAAAAAAAATTCATTAGTAAGATTCATATTCAAAATTCAAAACTCTCTTCAAAGAAATCAAAACATGACATGTGGCGTGGGTGTGTGCTTTTTATTCTGGCACGGTTTGTAGTGTCCCACCAGTACTTTCTGCAGTGCAAGAAGGACACCCTTTGAGATATAACAGTGAGTTCAGTCAGAGTTCACAAGAGGCACAGGCCACACAGCAGCACCCTGGTAGCGAGTACTCTTTGCAACAGCAGCCGCAGCCTAACCTCTAGACATTTCACTGTTGATATTAGTGTTGTATTAAAGCGAGAGACATCGTCTGTATCCAGGACACACGTTTCTCCCAGGCTTTCTTAGGTGTCAGAGTTGCCTAGGAAGCTTGTAAAAGCACACGTCCACATCTCTGGTTCCGTGGGCCGAGCGAGAAGGTCTACACCTCCCCGGGCCTCCCAGGGGACGGGAGGCTGCTGGGACCGTGCCGAGCAGCTCCGGTCCCCGTCATCAGTGAGCCGTTAGTCATGGCTAAATGGCTGCCTGCTCCTTCTTTTTAAAAAAATCTTCCAATTCTTCTGGTTATATTGAAAGGATAATTTTTTTTATTTGGTATTAATTGTTCTTAGAGATTTTATTATGTAGTATTTCATACCTATGAGAGAACACACACATGTGTATGACACTCTACTTAAGTAAAATAATAAGACGGTCACATATGAACCCATCAGATCTTGTACATCATTCTTTAGAACCACATTATTTATTTATCTATCTACCTACTCATTTAGGCTACTGTAAATCATACCTGTTTGGGATCATCGTTTCTGTTTGCTGTTGGCTTACAGAAATGTAATTGATTTCTGTATGTTGAGTTTGTGGGCTACTTCCTTGCCTAACTTTTTTGTATTTCTACGAATTCTAATACTTTTGTAGATTCCTTTGGATTTAGTACACAGACGATCATATCATCTACAATAACGATGCTTTTCTTCCAAGTTGGGTCATTCCTTTTATTTTTCTTTATTTACTCCATTGTTTCTTAAATTTCAGATTATTGAAGAGAAGTAATAATAATTAGGAGTCCTCACCTTCTGGATTTTGAGGGAAATGTTTCTGTTTGCTCTTCAGCACAGAACTGTCCACTAGTGATATCATATGCACATCATATGTAATTTAAGAAATTTCCAGCAGTCTCATTTAAAAGTGAAAAAATGTATAATTTAACCTGAAATAGCCACTCCAGTAGAGTTTCAGTATGTATTCAAAATAAAATTTGTGAGTGAAGTAGTTCATATTTTTTCATAGCAAGGTGTTGGAATCCAGTGTGCGTTTTACACTTCAAACACATCTTTTTCCAGTGTGACTGGAGGCTGCCATATTGAACAGTGCAGACTGAAGACAATGATCATGGATATTTTCAGGGGTCAAGAAAAGTCCCTTCTAATCTTGGTTTGGTGTGAATTTTCTCCTTTTTTTTTTTTAAAAAAATATCTTTCTTTCAAACACAAATAGGTGTTGAGTTTAAGCTAATGCCTTTTTTGAATTTTTTAAACATGATTTTTTTCCTATGATAGGTTTTTATAGTGGATTACATCTTTATATTTTATAATATTAAAATCTTGCATCCTTAGACCAAACTCAATTCAATAAAGACTGTTGCTATCATTTTTGAAGGATTTTTGGATTGATTTTCTGGAGGGAGACTGGCCTATTTCGTATTTACATTTTCTGCATTTAATTTTTTTTTTTTTTTGAGAGAGAGAGAGAGAGAGAGAAAGAGATTTTTAAATATTTATTTTTTAGTTTTCGGTGGACACAACATCTTTATTTTATTTTTATGTGGTGCTGAGGATTGAACCCAGCACCCCACACATGCCAGGAGAGCGCCCTATCGCTTGAGCCACACCCCCAGCCCAATTTGATATATTTTTAAAATTTGTTTTTAATTAAAAATTTTTTTGGACCTTTATTTTATTTATTTAAATGTGATGCTGAGAATCAAACCCAGGGCTTCACACGTGCTACGCAAGCGCTCTACCACTGAGCCACAACCCCAGTCTTCTGCATTTGATATTAAGGTTATAATGTTATAGGTAAGTTTGGAAAACACATATTTTTAACTTCTGAAGGAATTTCTAAAATACTGAAATAATTTGTTCTGAAAGTACTCATTTATGGAACTGTCTTCTTACTTTCTTTATGGAAGATTTCTAGTTTCTGAGTCAAAAATTATAAATCACCAAAGACTTATCAGGCTTTCTACTTCTTCTTGAGTGAATTTTGGTATGTTAAAAAAGATTTTAAGGGGTTGGGGTTGTGGCTCAATAGTAGAGCACTCACCTAGCACATGTGAGGCACTGGGTTCTATCCTTAGCACCACATATAAATAAATAAAATAAAGGTATTGTGTCCACCTACAACTAAAAAACATTTTTAAAAAAGATTTTAAAGATTTAAACAAATTAAAATATTATTTAGCAAACACTTTTACAGTTTCTGGTTATATTTTTAAATTTTACCTATATCTATTCTGTCTTCTTTTTCTTTCTCAATGTTATTTGTTTGTCTTGGCTCATTTTTTTTCCAGCTATTTGTCTGTTGCTTATTTTATTAGACTTTTCAAAGGATGTACTTTCAATTTTGCTTTCTATTTAATTAATACTTTATTATCACTTTCATTCTATGTTCTTTGGGTTCATTATGTTTTTCTTCTATAAATTTCTTAAAATTCCTTAACTTATGACTTTTAAACCTTTCTCACTTTCTATTGCAAACATTTAAGTTTATAACTTCATGAAAGGATAGCTCAAGTACTAAGGCATACAGTCTAAATGTTCAGTTCTAGATATTTTAAAATTTTCATTAAATTTCTTCTTTGACCCATATGGTATTTAGAAAAATAGGGTTTTTTTTGTGTGTGTGTGTGACAGCAATTGAACACAGGGATGGATAACCACTCAGCCACATCCCCAACCCTTTTTATTTTTTATTTGAGACAGGGTCTCACTAAGTTGTGTAAAGCTGGCCTCAAGCTTACAATCCTCCCACCACAGCCTCCTGAATCACTGGGATTACAGGCATGCACCAGTGCACCTGACTAAGTCTTTAAATTTTAAATTTCTGGATATTTTGCATTGATTTATTTGTTATCAATTTCTGAGTTAGTGCCATTTTGGTCCAAGAATTTTATGTAGTCAAATATTTGTAAATTTCTCATGTGTTATAGACAATAAGTTATGTTCTCTGAATCTGGGATTGGAGAAGCCACCCAATTTAAAATGTTGTCAAATAGGAAAAGAGTACTTAAAAGAAAAATGGAACTTCTTCATCAGGCCCCCTAAGGTCAGCTATTTCTTACCTCAAATTGTATGTGTTTTAGAAGGCCCTTTTCTCTGGCAAATGAGGTGATGTATTCCTGGAGCTTGCGGTTGTGCATGAAGACGGGGAAGTCCTCAGGATAGGGGAAGTCTGGAAAGCACATCATCTCCTTGGAAGAGTTGGCAAAGACGGACGGGTAGATGCTCGCCCTGCCCTCCTCCACACGTTCCTGTGAGTGAAGGAATTGGTACCTGAGTGTTCTGATGGTATTCACAGCAGTTCTACACCATCACCCACAGGGAGACTCCGTAAGACCACACATAAGTCCACTTCACTCGAGCAAATCTTCCACAGAATGTGGAAGGACGTGCTTCTCTTCACATTTTCTTTGCTAAGGGAACTAGTTTCATTATGTCCTTTAGGAAATGTATAACTAGAATTGTTTTATCTCTTCAAGGCATTAAACATGGTGATGGATGTTTTCCAAATTTCAATCTTGAATGATTTCAATGTGTCACCTCGTGAGCATGAGTGGTCAGTTTATAAATGAGTGTTCAATGTATAACAGCAAACAGTGACAGGTGGTGGCCAACTATTTATAAGACATGTAAAGGTTAACACTTTAAAATCTAATCTTTTAAAAACTGAGCTTTCCACCATATATAAAGTATCTATTTTGAACCAAACACATTGCATTTATGGTACTTACGTAGGCAACCAAGTTTTAACTTTCGGAAATGAAAAAGTATCAGAATTGGTTCTACTAATTCTGAGAAGCTACAGAAAGAACCACCCTTCTAAAACCTTAGAGAGGACATGAAGTGATGATGAAGAAAGAAGAAGAACAGTAAGGAATGTCAGTGACGAGAAGATTGGGACCCCGCGTTGCGGTTCTCGTCTTGGCCACATGCTGGAATCAACTGGAGCACTTTACCAGAGTCTGCCCCACTCTGAGAGCATTGGCCAGGAGCTTTAAAAGCACCCAAGGAGCTGTTCAGCGAAGGCTGGCAGTCCCAGTACAGAGTGAGACAAACAGAAGTCAAAGGGCACTGTGCGAGACTCCTGCGACACACCTGATAGAGCTGGGAGCTCCACATGCAAGACAGTGACACGAGTGAAAGGCATCAAACGGAAAATCCATCTTAGGTTAAGAAGAGACGAACCTTAATACGGCTCTGTGGAGCCACCAAGGCACTCTGTGACCACGGCACAGCCGCAGTGCCTTTCTATCTCAGCAGCTCCCCCAACAATAAATCAGCAAACTGAATTTTGATGAAAGATCAACTGCAGATCTTCCTGTTGCTGGTTCGTAGTGACAAGTACCGAGCACTGGGAATCTCTAATTAGGGTTCATGCAACTCACAGCTGTTAGGACCCCCAGAATATGAATGTTTAGTACAAATTAGAATGTTGCACGCATGCCCAAAGCCAGCATGTCTGCAGCCTGGTAAGTAATTCAGTGAATTCAGGAAGTTCGACCGAAGCTATATCAATAAATTAGAGAATACACATCAAGGAATAAGTTGATACAACTTGAGCATCTCAACCTGGAAATGCAAAATCTGAGAAGCTTTCAAATCTGAAACTCTTCAAATGCCAACATAGACATTGCAGGTGGGAAATTCCACATTTGTGCTTACATGACGGGTTGCAGATGAAATACAGGAACAGTAAAATATTGCACAGAATTGCCTTTTCACTACATGTGTAAGGTGCACATTAGGAACAGATGAATTTTGTGTTTAGAGGCAGATCTCATCTCCAAGGCATCTCATTGTATATATGCAAGTATTCCAAACTCTGAAAAAAATCCACCCTAAAACCTTCTGATCCCAAACATTTCCAACAATAGACATTCCTCCTATTTGTGAACTAGAAAAGATACAGAGGAAGTTAAGAAAGGGTGAATATAGAGAAAAGAGCCCCATCCATGAAACTTCTTGCCTATTTCCTTGAAATTCACCGATACATTATTTGGAGAGCTCTGAGAAAGAAAGGCATTTCACTGAGACCTGTGGCCTGGTCGTAAAGCACCTTATTTTCTCTGTGCTCAAAGGATAGGGAATTATGCTATTTGGGTTTGAATCAGGTTTAGAAGAACTAGGTGGGCAGAGGAAAGTGCTCTAGGAAATAGCAGCAAATGTCAACTGTCTGCACCCTTAGTTTCTCACACTTAAGTGGCATCTGACACCTTCTGAAAGAAAAGACTGTTGAGAGATTGTAAAATGCGGACTTCAGAAATTAAAGGTAATGAAAATATAAAATGGATGGAATTTGGAAATACAACCTGGGTACAGGGGTGTGGCTGCAGAGTCCTGGGTGGCTGAGAAGCACTGCTGTTCCCACAGCATTTGTGATCTGTAACCCCCTGGTGGGGGTGAAAGAGTTAGGAACCCCTGAGTAAGTCACTCCATTTGTTTCTTGTGGCTACTGTAGTAAATTACCATCAGCGCGATGGCCTAAAGAACAGGTTTGGTTTTCCTGTAGTTCTGGAGGTCAGCAATCAGCATCTCTGGGCCCCAAAGTCAGCAGGGCCAGGCTAGTTTCCAGAAGCTCAGGAGAGGAGCCACTCCTTGCCCCTCAGAGCTCTGTGCACACCAGCGTTCCTTGTGTCCAGATGCCACTGTGTTCCCGGGCCTGTGCTTCCTCTGTGCATCTTCAAATATATATATAATATCTATCTATCTATCTATCTATCTATCTATCTATCTATCTATCTATCTATCTATCTATCTATCTATCTATCAAGGATTGAACCCAGGGATGCTTTACCACTGAACCACACCCCAGCCCTTTTTGTTTTTTATTTAAAGACAGGGTCTCACTAAGTTGCTTAAGGCCTCACTAAGTTGCTGGGGCTGGCTTCAAGCTCACAATCCTACTGCCTAAACCTCCCGAGCTGCTGGGATTGAGGTGTGTTCCACTGTGCCCGGATGCATCTCGATATTTTAAACTTAATCCCAGCACAAACATCCCTTTCTCTTATAAGGCAACTTCCACAGGCCCCAGGGATTAGGACGTTTGATGGGTACATTTGTGCTTATCTGCTGGTGGATTTCCATGATGGATGATGAGACGGGCAGCGCATTCACACTTATTTTGTCACACAGCTGTCTCATTGATTATGTGGTTTTACAAGGCCAAAGTCAGCACCTGAAACTCCTTAACTTTTAAATTCAAAAAAATATTTCAATTATACAGATTGATAGGGTGCAGTATGATGATTCAAAACATGGATACACTGTGTAATGACAAATCAAAGCAGTTAAAATTTCCATTTCTTTATACTTTTTTTTTTTAAATAGGATCTTGCAAAGTTTCCCAGACTGACCTCAAATACCTGAGTAGCCGGGATCATGGGCGTGCACCATAATGCCTGGCTTGACATTTTAAATGACCTTGTGACTGATGTGTAATAATGGTGCACATCCAGGGTGATATTTCAGTGTGCAGGTGTTATACATGCTGTTCAAGTCCGGGTGATGAACTTCCCGTCTCCTTGTCATTACTTTGTGTTTAGAGCCTTCAAGCTCTTCTCCACCAGTAACTCATAGATCTAGAATAGGGCACCGTGAGCTGTAGCTCCCACACTGTTCTGTAGAACACTAGAACTTATTACTTCTAATTGTGTGTGGGTGCCTATTGTCAAACTTCCTATGCTCCTCCCTGTTCCCCGCTCTTCCCAGCCTCCAGGAATCACTACATACATTATGGTTTTTTTTTTAAATATCCACAAATGAGAAAGAACAGCAGAATTTGTCTGTGTCTGATGACTTCACTTAATATAATGTCCTCTGGTTCCATACATTTTGCTGCAAATGAGAGGCTATCATTCTTTATAAGGCTGAATAATGTTCCACTAGGTATATATACAGCACATTTTCTTTCCCCATTCACCTGCTATCAGACACCTAGGCTGGTTCCCCTATACCAGTGTCTTGAAGTGTTTTTGTGTGTTTTCTTCTCGTACTTTTATGGTGCTAGGTCTTACAGGTTAGGTCTTTGATCCACTTTGAGTTTAACTTTCAAAGGGCAAGAGGGGTCAAGTTTCAACATTCTGCATGTGAATACCAGTTTTCAAAACACCTTTTACTAAAGAAGCTGTCCCTTTTCCAACCAATAACGAGGTTGCTGAGAAAGAAATCATGAGAGGAGTCTCATTTACAACAACAACAACCTATGTATAATTTTTTTAAAACATTTTTTTTTAGTTGTAGATGGACACAATATCTTTGTTTTATTTATTTATTTTTTTAATGTGGTGCTGAGGATCAAACCCAGTGCCTCACACATGCCAGGCAAGTGCTCAACCACTGAGCTACAACCCCAAGACCTCTTCAATCAAAATGGCACAGTCTCATGAAAGAAATTAAACAGGACTTCTCAAAAATAGGAAGACCTCCCATGTTCATGGATGGAAAGAATTAAATGTTAAAATGTCCATACTACCCAAAGCAATTTACAAATTCAGTGAAATCCACATCAACATACCAATGTCATCCCTCACAGAACCAGAGACAATAATCTAAAATCCACAGGGAAGTGCAGGAGACCTTGAGTGGCCCCGCCCCAATCTTGAGCAAAAAGAACAAAGCTGGAAGGGTCCCGTCACCAACTTCAAAGTACACTACAAAGCTGCAGCGTCACCGAGACCATGGCATTGGCATGACTACAGACTCAACCAAGGGAACAGGACAGAGCGCCCGGAAATGACCCCAGCCCCACAGCCAAACAATGCTCGGCAGAGGTGACCAGCCAAGAGCAAAGGCACCCGAAACTTTAAAGTCTGTGGACAGAATCACTAGGAGGACCTTTGGTAGCTTCGGGTTTTCTAAATGAGTGAAATACTTATATGCGTGTATAATATAAACCTAACCAATATTTGACCCTGGATTTCATATCCAAATGGCGGTTATTAATGATTTACCCAGAGGTGAGTTCTGGCTCACAAGGCCAACTTCCAAAGGTAGCCTGTTGCCTAGGTGACCTCTAACTTGCCAGGAGTTTGCTTCCCAGCCTGACCTAGTTTGGGGATTCCAGTAGGGGTTTTAACTACCAGGTGGCCAGTTCGGAAGCCGTGTTGGACAGTGTGCTGCTCACCTCCCCTCTGCGCGCCGGCCTCCTGCACCCTGCCCACTCACCGAGAACTTCCACAGGCCGCCCACGTCATCGCTCCTCTCGAAGCAGATGGGCTCCAGCCCCTCCTCCAGACAGCTCCTGATGGCAGCCAAGCCACTGACACCGGCTCCAACGATGGCCACTCTCCGCCCCATGGCTGCCTGGGCAAAGGACATTGATTGCATCAGTATTCCCGAAAACGTATTTTTTTGTGTTGCTTTTTGGCATAATAAAAATCTTTCCTTTTGCACCCAAGAAAACAGTATGAAAAAAAAAAAGACTTCAGAACTCTGGTTAGTAATCAAACTATATTCTGTATGTCTCTAATTTCCAGAGAAAATGTTCTCTTCCAAGACATGAAACACTTTTTTAGTCTAATCTCCAAAACTGAGAGACTGATGATCCATCATATATATATAATTTATATACAGATAATTTATCTTTTTTTGTGTTTGGCCTTTTGTCATTCACTCTTACCAAAGAGAATGAGCAGAAGAAAGGAAAGGAGAGTCACAATTAAGCCACACACCCAGCACCCAGCCACCTCCTGTGCATGAAGGCCTGAGTGAAGAAACCAGTATTTATGTGTGTGCGCGTGCGGCCACCCTCAGTACCGTGGAGAGTGGTTTCCAGGCCTCCACCCCACCCTGGACACCCCAATCTGCAGATTCTCAAGTCCCTTATGTGAAATGGCCTAGTATTTGTATCTAATCCATGCACATCCTCCTGGATACTTTAAATCATTGATGTTACTATTAATATCTGACATTACACAAGTGCTATGTGTATCACTGTGCCCCGTATTGTTTAAGGAATAAAGACAAGAAAAAAGCCTTGTGTGTGTTGGGACCAGATCTAGCCATCAGAGGACCACCCATCCATGGTTGGATGAATCCTCAGGTGTGGAACCTGCAGACGCAGGGGCCAGCTCCACACACACACACACGCACACACACACTCACACTCACACCTGCCTTCTCATTCTCCTTGACGTAGACTGGGGGGTTTACATCTCCACATGCCATGGAGCCAGCCCCTTCCTTCTAAAAACTTACACTTCCCAGCCTTCCCTGTTCCTGAGACTATCGTTAGACTCCACTACTACTTTTCTCTCTATTTCTTACTTAGTTTCTAGATAGAGCCACCAAAGTGTATAAAAACAAAACCCAGCATCTGCCTGGACCGGATGTCGTTCTCCTCCCAGCCACACATCGGCTAAACCCCCAGCTGTGCCCCTTCACGTACCAAGCTCCCGTTCAGCCCTTCACAGCACCAGCCCTTTCCTCCTCTCACCTTTTCTCTGTTTGACTTGTAGGTCCAAGTCCTGTCTGTCCTGGGCGATTTTTAAGAGCAAATGCTCCACTGGACTCGGATTCTGGAGGGGTTATTGGAAAAGGGAGGAGCTGTTCTTAAAGAGGTAGGGATTTCCTTGATCCTCTAAAAACAAGCACACCCCATCCTGTGACCTGTGGGGCGTAGGGCCTGTCTCTGGTCTCCCGGCCCCACATTCCTGTGAGTCCTGGTGAACACCAGCTAGGGGAGTGCCCCAGGCGCCTGGCTCCAGGAGTCAGCCTGTTCCTCCCTCCCAGGTGGTTTGTCATTGTCCCCTCAAATCCCATAATGTGGGGTTTCAAAGCTCACTTTTTTTTTAAGAGAGAGAAAGAGGGAGAATGTTTTAATATCTTTATTTTATGTTTATATGGTGCTGAGAGTCGAACCCAGTGCCCTGCGCAGGCGCACTACCACTTGAGCCACCACCCCCCCAGCCCTCAAAGCCCACTTCCTTTTCCTTGTTCCTAGTTCCTCAGTGGGGTGCTCACAGTAGCCCATCAAAGGCCGTGGGAAGTTAGGCTCTGAGCTGAGAGAGCCAGCAGCCAAGGTGGCTTTTCTTAGATTGGAAGTCACAGGGACAAGTGGGGCCAAACTTGGCCACCGGTTAACTAGGCTTCAGAAGAAGCACAATGTCCAAGGGAACCATTGCTCAGGGCTTTTGAGGATCTTCTGAGAAGTGAGCAGACTTACAAGCTTCAGACTAAGAGCTTGCAACTGGGTCTTGGAAGAATTTTATGGGAATCTCCAAATGAAAATTGAGGATGCCTCTTGCAATTCAATTTGCCCCTATAGTGCTCCCTCCAGTGGACAGAGGTATTCACTGCAATCCTGTTCCCCCCAGGTGGGAGGCCTGGTGGGGACAGCCCCTTTCCAACTGTTGACTTACCTGCTTACTTAGAGGTGAACCTCAACCAGCTGCCACAGTGACCAAGAGAGATGTAAAATGAAGGTTTAAAGGTTAAACAAATAAATAAACCAAGGCCCCAAATTTGTGAATAACAATAGATGTGCGTTAGTCTGAGTGTTGTGTACATTACCATCAAGACGAGTTTGCTCTAAGAAAGGCTCTTGAGTTCTGCTGTATGAGGTCATTGATTTCCCAAAACGGGTGTTCTTATTCAGACATATGTACCTGAATAGGAGAACAAAGTAGAATTTATATTTCCAGGTGCATTTCACGCCTAAGGGGTATTGTTGAAGGGTAAATATGGAAAGAATTTTTTTTTCTTAAAAAGAAAATGTTTGCCACTTTGCAGACACAAAATTATCCTGAGAAGGAATTTAAAGTGACTTATGCTCAACCCTGGACTGCCATGGGTCTGGGATTTTATGGTTAAAACTGGGGGGGGGTGTTCTTGAGGGGTCAGGAAGTCAAAGGCATTGAACCAGATTCTTCAGAGAGCCATAGAGAAGGAGCTAGAAAAGCTAATCTGGCCTCGTTGGAGAGGTAGGAGAGTCCCAAATAGGAGAAAATCCCGGGATTCAGAGGGAGAGGCAGACAGCGCCAGACTGTGAGTGAAGGGAGAAGGCCTGGGAACTAATGCTGTTGAGGAAAACACCACCAGCGTTTACTGGTTCATATTGATATAATACTTGACTATACTGTTCTGGGTAAAAGGTACCAGGAGTCAGCCTCGTCTTCTGAGGATCTGATGAGGATAATGGTCAGAAGCCTGTGTGCACTACACACAGCAGCTACCTTCACGGAATGGAAACCACTAGAATCTGAAGAGAACCCCATTAGAAGACTCATTCCAAGTCATAGTGGAAATTTTCAAAATGGCTTTCAGGGTTGTTCTGCTTGAGTGAACACATGTATTGAACCTGAGCATCACACCATCAGCAGATGGGACTAAATACAATACATATTTTTTTAATGATATGTATGTGAATGCCTTATGTTCTTGAAAGAGAGTCCATGTGTTTAAAAGGTATTTGTCAAGCATTTACAAAGCTTGATTAGGTAATTAACCTGTCAGAGGGTTCTCTAGAGGAACAAAACCCACAGGAGTTACAGATCCGTGATTATCCAAAGGGGATTTATTTGATTGGCCTCCAGGATCAGAAGCTGGATAGACCCGGTGCCCATCTACAGGGTGGAGAACTGGAGGAACCGGTCACTGCTCAGTCCAAGAAGCTGGAGGCTCAGAACAAGAGGGACCATGATGTAGCCGCAGTCCAGGATGGACGGGAGCTCCCTGGAGAGTCACTGGCCAGAGTCTGCTGGGGAACAGTGAAGGAGCAGGACTCTCTCGATCTTCACCTTCCATTCCCTCCAGGCCCCCAGCCCGTTGACTGTGCTGCCCACATTTAGGATGGGCCCCCCCTCTCGGTGTGCTGTCCCACAGGCCCATAATTCCTGGGGACATCCTCACTCACACACCCAGCAGCCTCTTAATTCAGGCATCTCTCGATCTCATCAAGTTGACACTTCAGATGAACCAGGACGGCCTCAAGCGAAACCTTACCAACATTTTTTAAGTAATTTTTACAGGATTTATCATCTGTTAGTAATCCAATAAGTGCATCTTTAAGTTATCCAAAGAGTTATATTTATGAAAAGTTGCGACATCGGCTGTTTGCTCAGTGAGTGTACTTTCCACCTGAGCCACCTCCGTGTGAGTCCCCAGGAAGAGAAGGCCTGGCACTCCAGGGTAATAGAGGTGAACACGAACGCCAGGTGTGCAGTAACCACCTCTGTGCTTTGAGCAAGAGCTGCTACTGAGCTCCTGCCACGATCACTGTCCAGGGTGGAGAAACAGACAGGTGGACAGTGACTGCACAGTTGGATGTAAAATAAAGACCCGATCAAAACCTACCTACTTAACTTGCTAAGACATCAGTTTTGTCTCTAAAGGGAGATTGATTACATCAGCAAGTAGAAATACACACATTCCATTTTAGCTGGAATAATCTAGTTATCAAACTGTGTCCAAAATAATTCTGCTCTGATCGCACAATTTTCTGTACCCGGACCCACGACGTTGGCATGTCAGGCGGTTGTAAATTATTCTGCATATTTTTTCCTACCAATGATGATAACAGCTTTGGGGTGTCCTGCTCTAGAACAGACTGGCTTCTGTATCCGTGCAGTAGTAAAGTCTGGAGCAAGTGCTAGGGAGAGAATGTGGAGTGGCTGGCTGCTTTTCCTGTGGTGGTCTTCCTCTGGTTGCTGTGGTACCGAGACCAGTGTCTACACCACTGGATTGGGATCCACTGTTAAATCTGCAGCTGTTCATTGATGAAAACTGATATGAATCCAGTCCTGTCAAACTTTCTCGTACCTCCTCATAGAGCAGCATCGATTTCCTTAATTTTTTTTCAAGCTTTATTGAAGGACAGCCAACAAATAAGTGTATATATTGAAGATGTACAACACTTCTTATTTTCTCCATTTTAAGGTGTGCAGCGTCTCTTGTTTCTCTGTGGCTGAGAATTAAATAGCATGAGTTTGTGGAAATGCTCATACCGTGGAAGATGGTCAACACAATCGGAGTGATTAGCCTCACCTATTGTTACTTGTGTGTGTGTGTGGGGGGGGGTGAGGGCACTTAAGACCGCCTCCTTTAGCAGATGTCAAGTACATAATACGGCATTATTCACTACAGTTGTGCTGCCATAGCAAACTGACAATGAGTGATTTTTAAAAAAATTTTATCTAATTTTATTTTTTTTATTGGTTGTTCACAATATTACAAAGCTCTTGACATATCATATTTCATACATTAGAATCAAGTGGGTTATGAACTCCCATTTTTACCCCAAATACAGATTGCAGAATCACATCGGTTACACATCCACATTTTTACATACTGCCATATTAGTGACTGTTGTATTCTGCTGCCTTTCCTATCCTCTACTATCAATGTCTTCTTTGATATAATGAGAGCAACTAAGAACAGAGCAGGGAGGAAGAGCAGGAAGAAAAGATTAACATTAAACAGAGACATGAGATGGGAGGGAAAGGGAGAGAAAAGGGAAATTGCATGGAAATGGAGGGAGACCCTCATTGTTATACAAAATTACATATAAGAGGTTGTGAGGGGAATGGGATAATAAACATGGAGGGAAATGAATTACAATGAGTGATTTTTAAACAAGTTTTGGTTTTGCTTTTCCTCCTGGTTCTGGAGGCTTGGAAGGTTCCAGGTCCAAGTGCTGGCAGGTGCAGGGGCTGCAGAGGGCCTGTACCCCCCAAGTTGCCACCACGAGGTGCCTTACATGGTGGAAGAGATGAAGGGCAAAGAACAGGCCTTACTGATTCCTCCAGTCCTTTATAAACGTTTTTAAAAATCGTTAAAAAGATTGTACCTATCATGGAGTAGAGTGCGGTGCTTAAATACATATGTACATTGTGCATGATCATAATCAAATCACTGTATTTTTCATCCACCTCCTCATACATTTATCATTTTAAAAGTCCTCTTTTCTAGCTATTTTGGATATTAATAGCAATATTGATAACCACAGCTACCCTACTGTACAGAGGGCTATCAGAACTTATTTCTCCTGTCTTCCTGTGACTGTGTACCCATCGACCAGTCTCCCTTCCTGGCCTCTCACTCACATATCTGCTCTCTACCTTCATGAGATCAACGTCTTTTCATTTCACAGGTTTTGCTTCTAAGTGAGCTCATGTGGAATTGGGCTTTCTGTGCCTGGCTTATTTCAACATAGATTGCTCCAGGTCATCCATGTTGCCACAAGCAATCGGGTTTCATTCACCCTTCACGGTTTGCAGTGGCTGAGTTCTCTTCTATGGTGTACACACACAGCACGGCCCTTTCTGTCCACATTCCCTGATGACAGACACCTGGGCTGGTTCTTTCTCTTGGCTATTGTGCACAGTGCTACACTGAGTGTGGGAGACACATCTTGACATCTTGATTTCTTGCCTTTGGGAATACACCAAGTGGTATTATGGAAAACAGTATGGTGATGGCTGGACCTTACGGGTGCCAGTTTTCATATTTTGAGGAATCTCATACTGTTTTCCGTAATACTTGCTACTGACTGGACAGGGCTTGAGGGTGTCCCCCAGTGCTTCATGGGTTGGGAGCTTGGTCCTCAGTGTGACAAAGTTGACAGGTGACAAATCACTGTAAGTGCTGTCCTCAGAAGGAATTTGCATAGTTCTTATAGGACTCTGGCTAGTTCTCACAAGTTACGAAAGAGCCAGAATGACTCTGCCCCACTCCCTGACCTCTTCCTCTCACATGCATTCAAATATACATGCTGCCCACCATGTGACAGCCATGGGGCTCCCATCAGCCTGAGCATATGTCAGCACCATGCTCCCATATCTCCAAAATGGGAGGCGAACTACACCTTTTTTTCTTTATTAATTCCCAGTTGCAGGAGTTTTTGTTATAGCAATGGAAAAAGTATCAGCAATGACTACTAATTCACATGCCCACCATTAGTGCACAAGTTCCCCTTTTTCCATATCCATGCCAGTAATTGATATTTTTTGTCTTTTTGATAATGTCTATTTTAACTAGGGGAAGTGATCGCTTGCTGTGGTTTTGATTTGCATTTTCCTGGTAACTAGTGATGTTGAATATTTTCATAGAACTGTGTGTTTTCTGAGGAATGTCTATTCAGGTTTCAGAATCAACTTTAAAGTCCAAGTTCAAAGTCTCATCCAAATATAATCCAAGTCAGATACAGGAGAGTCCCAGGCAGGGGTCATTCCAAGGTCAGCTGCTCTCCAGCTGTGAACGTGGTAGCTCAGTTATAGGTTCTGGCATACAACAGGGGGACAGACGTTCCCATTCCCGCGCCAGAAGTGGAAAAGGGTATGGAGAAAGGAACAGCTCCATCCCAAGTAAGTCCAAAAGATCCTCTCAACTCTGAGCAGATGATTTAGCTTCTTCCTTTTTGATATTGATGTATTTTCCCTTTTTTGTTTTCATGCCTGAGTGCTTTGGCTGGGGCTTCCGGTACCATCTTATGTGCAACTTGTGGGAGAGGTTACCCTGGTCTTCTTCCTCATCTAGAGGCAAAGTTGCTTTTTAGCCCCTGACAAGGACGCCAGCTGTGGACTTGCTCCATTGGCCTTTATTTTATTGAGGTAGATTTCTTCTGTACTGAATTTCTTGTGTTTGTCACGAAAGAACGTTGGATTTTGTCAAGAATTTTTTTTTTTCTGAATCCATAGAGATCATCATATGATGGCATCCTTCATTCTGTTAATGTGACAAATCACATTTATTAATTTGTGTATGTTGAACCATCCTGATCATATTGCATGACCCTTTTAATGTGTTTTTGAATTCAGTTGAGGATTTCGCACTGTGTCCATCGGGGGCATTGGCCTAGAGTTTTCTTTTCTTGTGCCTTGGTTATCAGGGTGATGCTGGCCTTGTCAAACCAGAGGGGAAGCATTCTCTCCTCCCCAACGCCTTGAAAGACTTTGAAGAAGATTGGCGTTGACTCTTCTTTAAATGACAGGTAGAACTCACCTCTGAAGGCATTGGGTGGAGTCACTTTTTGTTGTTGAGAGGTTTTGATTACTTATTTAATCTTTTAATTTGTTATGGGTATGTTTAATGACTCTGTTTCTGTATGTTTTGATCTTTATAATTGTGATCTTTATAATTTATAAAGATCAAAACATGCAGAAACAGAAACATTAAACAGGTATTTGTCCAATAACTGCTCAAATATCCCTGACATTTCTTTGCATTTCTGTGATATTAATTGCAGTGTCTCTTCTTCCATTTTTTAATTTAACTGAGTGGAGTTTTCTTCTTCTTCTTTTGGCTGATATAGTGAAAGATTTTCAATTTTTATTATTTTTCAGAAACAAATTTTTATTTTTTTTTTAAATTGTCTTTCTACTATTTCATTTATTTCAGTTCTCATCAGGATCATTTCCTTACTTCTGCTCACTGTCAGCTTAGTTTGTAATTTTTCTTATGCCCGGGGTGCAGAATTATCTTGCCGGAGACCAATTTTTTCCTTTTTGTGTGTGTGTGGTTCTGGGTTGAAACCAGGGCCTTATGCGTGCTAGGCAAGTGCTCCCCCACAGAGGTATGTCCCAGTCCCTTTTCTTTCTTAAGGTAGGAACCTATCACTGTAAACCTCTTTGTGAGACGGCTTTCCAGCTTCCCATGAGCTCACTGATGCCGTGTTTCCATTTCCGATCATCTCAGGATGCATTTTGGTTTCTCTTTTGATTTCTCCTTTGTCCTGTTGGCTGTTCAGGAGTGTGTGGTTCAATGCCCAGGTGGTTGTAAATATCATAACACTCCTCTCATTTTGATTTCTGGTCTAATACCACTGTGGTCAGAAGGGATAATTCATAAGATCTCAATCTTCTTAAAAATGTTATTATGATTTATTTGTGGCATAACATATGACCTAGCCTGGAAAAGGTCACGTGTGGGCTTGAGAAGTGTCTGTATTCTCCTGTTGTGGGAGGGAATATTCTGGGTGTCTCTTGGGTCGACTGGGCCTATAGTACGAGTCTGTCTGCTGTTCCCTTATTGATTTTCTGCCTGGATGATGGTCCACTGTTGAAAGTGAGGCACTGAGTCATTTTCTGCTATTGTGTTGCTGCCCGTGTCCATCTTTCTTTCCCTCTTAATATTTACTTTATATATTTAGGTGTGCCCAAAGTTGGATGCATATATATATATCCAAAATAATTATATTCTTTTGACTAACTGGCCCCTACTTCTTTGTCTCTGTTAGCAGTTTTTGTCTTAAAGTCCATTTTGCAACATATTAGTCTCGACACCCCTGCTCCCTTTGGTTATCACTTGCACAGAATGTATTTTGCCATCTCTTCCCTTTTAGCCTTTGTGTGTCCTTTAAGACAAAGCAAGTCTCTTGCATGGAGCATATTGTTGAATCTTGTAATTTTAAAAAATCCATTCAGCCATTCTGTGTCTCTTTAATTGGTGACTTTAATCCATTAACATTTAAAACAATTATTGATAGGTTAGGACTCAGTAGTGCCATTTTTTTCCTGTTTTGTAGGTTTTTCTTCCTGTCATACTGTCTTTTGTAGAGGTGTGCTTTGATTTCTTTCTTGGTATCTTTTGTGCTTCCATTGGAGGGTTTTTTTCCTTTGTGGTCGACATAGTCCATATACAAAGTATTACATAGTATATTTAAGTTGATAAAAACTTCAAATCAATAAAAATCTACATTTTCACTTTCCCTCAACATTTTATGCTAAACAAGCCACACTTTGCATCTTTTATATTTTATGTCCATGTACAAATTAACATAGTTATCATTATTTTTAATACTTTTTTGTTCCAAATTTTATGGTAGAAGTTAAAACATACTCACACACCACTATGACATTATTACTCTGGATTTTACTACGTATTCATGTTTTCCAGTGAGTTCTATGCTTCCATGTTATTGCTGAGTATCCTTTCATTTCAACTTGAAGGGTTCCTTTATATTTCTTGTAAGAGAGTTCTAGTGTTGATAAACTCCCTCAGTTTTTATTGCTTTGGCTTTATCTCCTCTTTATTTCTGATGAATAGGCTTGCTGCATGCAATACTCTTTATATACAGTTTTGATAAATTGCTGTTTCTCTTGGTACTTTCAAGATTCTCTTTGTTTTATTGATTTTTGACAATTTGGTTATTAAGCATGGAGGATGATCTTTGCGTTGATATTACTTGTTGACTTTTCAGTCTGGTTATCCATATTCTTCCCAAGTGGTGGGAAGTTCTTAGTCATTATTTCTTAAATAGACTGTTTTTGCTCCTTTTTCTCTCTTGTATCCCTCTGGAATTCCCATAACCATATGTTTATTTGCTTAGTGACGGGTCTCGTAGTTCCCATGTTCCTTCTCCACCATTTTTTTGTTCATTTTTTTCTTTTTGTTTCTCTAGGTGGCTGATTTCAACTAAATTATCGTTGAGACTGATGGTCTCTTCTGCATGATTAAGCCTGTTATTAAAGCTTTCTATTGAATTTTTCAGTTCTGTTATTGCACTCGTCAGTTCCAGAACTCCTTTTGAGTGTTTCCTGTTTCCTTATTAAATGTTAATTGTGTCTATGCATCTTTCCCCAATTGGCTGTCTCTGTGCTCTCTTGCATTTTAATGAGCACCTTTAAGATGAGTATCTTTAAAACGAGCATTTTGAATCCATTGTAGCTTTCTGTTTCTTTGGCCTCCATTACTGTAGCTTTATTGATTTAATTTGGTGACATCATGTTGGTTTGATTCCTCATGATCCATGGAGCTTTATATTGGTGTCTGTGCATTGAAGCAGTAAATACCTTGCTAGTCCTTACATATGGGTTTTGTCATGAAAAGAGCTTCTTCTGTTGACTCCCTGGGCTGACATGATGACTTGTGGGATCACAATCAGGTGGATGGAGCCAAGTCAGGTGGGCTCTGCTGTGTCCACAGTGGCACCTGCAACTGTCAGACTTGCTATCAGCATTCTGGTTTGGCATGGTTCTTCCTGGTCTCTGGGTCAATGTGACCACCCTCATGATCTTGGCCACTAGGTCTAGCACTGGAATCAGGATTCAGTTGAAGGTTCAAAGTTGTGTGCAAGATGGTAGACCTATTACTAAGTGCACGAGTGGGTGTGACTCCTGCGTTCCTAATATGGCTTCTGCTATGTCACTGGGAGGGTTGCTGTGTGGGCAGGATTGTTCCAATAGTGCAGTAGAAACTGAAGTAACCAAGTTACAAGGCTTTTTTAAGGTCCATAGTCAGAAATGAGATTTGCAGGTCTGCTTTTGTTGTGTGGATGGACCTGTCTCTAGCCAGATCCTTCAGTGAGCAGGACTGCCTCTGGACCATGCGTGAACGGGGCTGGGATTGAGACACAGGGACACTAGGATCCATAGTCAGACCGAGGTCTGCAGGCTTTCCTCTTGGTGTACCCTGTCCATGCCTTTTATAGCATTCCTGTTAGGGCAGAAGTGTCCCTGGAGTGTGGTTAGAGCTAGGTCATGGGCTGCTGCAGGGTCCAGGGCCAGGACCAAGGTCAGTGGGCTGTTCTTGAGGTATGAGGGTGCATGGTTATGTTAGGAAGCTTGGTGGACAGGCTGGTGGCAGGACTAAGGCCAAGGGGTTATGGCTAAGCCCACAGAGGGAAAGGGCTCTTTTTGGATCTGTAACTGGGGCCACAGTTAGTGAGCATGCCACCCAGACACAGGCCTGCCTTCTCCAAACGGGGTCCCTGGTCTTGGGTTTCCCTGGGGCTTCATAACTTCCTACCTGATTCCCAAACTCCTATATCAACAATTTTGCCCAAGAATTGATGCCAAATTATTTTTGCTGTGGTGGGAATGAAAGTGGGAATCCACATATCCTACCCTATTGCACCAGATTTTCTTTGAATTTTAAAGAAACTTCTGCTTTTTTTGACTTCTGATTGATTTACTAGAAACAGAGTATATATTTCTTTTTTTTATTTGTATATGGACATAAAACCTTTATTTTATTTATTTATTTTTATGTGGTGCTGAGGATAGAACCCAGTGCCTTATATGTGCGAGGCAACTGCTCTGCTTCTGAGCTACAGCCCCAGCCCTATATATTTCTTGAGACTGTTGGTATATCTGACAATGCTTAATGGCTGAAAGGTTCATATAAAATGTCAATGGGCTTTATAGATTTAGAATTGATCACTAACACTGCTGCAGAACATTTCAAAGATATTGGCTCTTCACCAGTCATGTTCTGAAGTGCACGTCTCACCTGCGTAACAGCCCAGGCAGTGCTGGGTTAGGCTTGGTCAGCCCCTAGCACCTCCTGTTACCAAGTCAAGTTCATAGCCAGAAGAATGCTGGGTTTGCTTCCAAAGACATATTTTCATATATTTTTAGCTAGCTATGTCACGTAAATTATTGATGTGAAATTACGCAAAATTTTGTGTAATTGTCAATATTTACTTCAATAATGAGAATGGTTGTGATGGTGATAAAAATAAAATGCTTAGGATTTTCTTCTTTTAAAAAAGACCTATATACTATTTTATACAATTTCATCTTCAGAGAATATATTCTATAGAAATATAAATACAAGTATGTTCAACAAATTGTACAGATAATTTTATTTCAATGTCATTCAAAGTATTAAAAAACTGGAGATAAAATGAATGCTTATTGTTAGATAAATGAATGATTTTTCATTTCCTCTGTGTGATATTCTTTGAGTACCAAGAAGCATAAAGTTATAATGGATGTCTTGGAGAAATACCCCATGAAGTATTGGGAAGGAAAAAAAGCAATATGCTTAATAATCCTTATAATATCCTAATTTCCAAAATAAACACTGATTTTAAGAAAATTCTATATAAATGTGAACATAAATGTACATAGACACACTCACTTATTTTATCAGGGAGAAAAATATGAATGTCTATATATACCTCCTTGTTAATACTTTTCCTTAGCATGTGAGGCTCATATGTAAGCAGATGAAAATACTAAGACCAAACAAACAAACAAATGAATGAATAAAATGGAAAAAAATGAACTACAAAATTTCTCGCTGGGAAAAAAAAATGTTCCAGAACTTAGATAACAAAAGACTACATTTCACCCTAGAATTAACAAGGCAGTGTAAATTTTTGAACAGGAGTGTAAGTCAAAGTTTGGCTGTGACTGTGGTTCCCAACCTTTGGATGCACCCTTGAGAAATACTGACAGGACAGTGGCATCAGCCACAGCACTGGGTGGTGCCCTCCTGTGGTGTCTTCCAAAGGGGTCACTCATTGCTCCTCACACTGCTAATGTGACCCCAGGAGCAGGGACACCAAATGGGCCTTCATTAAGGGAACTTAGGAGAGTTGCTGAAATTCCAAGCACCCTAACTCACCAGGAAAGGCAGGATTATCGGAGCCTGCCGGAGCCGGAGCCGGAGCCTCGGGAATAAGAAGATCACTTTTATGACTCATTAGAGAGACAGTCCTTGTCTTGGTTGCTTTGATAATTTTTTTTTAGGGGGAAGGAAGGGGACAGGATAGAGTTTGGGGCCTAATTTTACTCTCTAGATTGTAGAACTGGATTAGTGTAAAAAGGCCAAATCGTGCTTCCATGGCTGCTTCTGGACCCTGGAGAGCAGAGGCAGTGGTTTGGCCTTCACTCTAGGACACTGGCCTCTTCATTCCTACAGCCCACGACTGCCCTGGGTCTCAGGTCCAACATCACCCGAGACACACCTGGGGCAAGAGAGGGAGCAAAGCCGGAGCCCTTCCAGCTGATGTGATTCCTGTCTGTGTCATAGAATAGTAATTCTCAAAGTTGACTTCTTTCCACTTAAAAACACCTAATTTTAGAACCCTGAACAAGACCAGGGATTAACATTCCAATGGGCCTCACTAGGCACTTTGGCCAGGGCAATTTTCTATTGTGTGGGAAAACTCTTAGGGTTTTCCTGAGAAGAAAAACTGCCTTTCCACATTTCCAGATGCTGGTATTGCTGTCTCTGGGAACCACTTACAGCTCAGCCCACTTATTTTACTTTTAGATAAAAAGAAACGTGAAGGAGGTGGATTGGTTTGTTCAAATTGTAACTGACAAGTTCATCAAATATTTCACAAACACCTACCATGTGCCAGGCACTGAGGAAGGTATTGAAGATATAAAGATTTATAAGACACAGAGTGTAGGGCTTAGCAAAGAAGACATGCGAATAGTTAATTTCACCGTGTCATACACACACTTCATTCATTAATCTAGTAAGAGAGAGGCCACAGTGTGCCTGGTACGGTTCTGAGCATTAATGCTCTATAACTTACATTGTTGCTGTTTTCCTGTTGTACTCCTAAGAGTCTGACATACAGTATTATGTATTTAAAATTCAGAATCCCCTCGTTAAATTTTGAAGTAATACTTCCATTTCACTATTCCTCCTGCCCTAGAATATCATCAAAGAAGGAGACCCAACATTGATTGGCTCCTCAGTAACACAGGAATCACTTAGAAGTTACCATCAAAACCCAAAACTCTTTGAAATTGCTTTGATAAGTTCGAATTTTATGAAAATGCTACATATGGTAATAAAATGTTACCGTGAATATTATTGTGTATTATCTAGACATCAATCAAGATTTGCAGGACGGCATGTATTTATTTATAGGAGAACTAGTGCATTTGTCAGCTAGCTTTGTTGGCTTGACTTCTGAAGGTGCTGGAAGAGATTCAATTATTCTTTTATCTTTTCATCCAAGAACAACAACAACAAAAAAATCCAATTTTTATACACAACTCAGCATTTTATGGAGTGATAAAAGTTAAGTCCTTGATATGGTCTCTATCTTAGAGCAAAATGAATTTTTCCTTTCATTCCCAGGAATTTCCGAGGCGCTGAGAGTCCCTGCTTACTTCGACATCTGAACTTTCCGCCTCTGCACCGTCACCAACGCCTTGGGTATCAGCATCGTGGAAGCTTTTCTTTCTAAAAATAGATGATAGGTTCTTGCAGAGGGTAGGAATCATGTCTGCTCTTCTCACTTGGATCTTCCTCACGCCCAGCGCGATGCCCTCGTCATGAACAGGTTCTCACCTGGTCACTTGCCAAATGGTGCACATGGCAGAACTGCAGCCCGGTTCTGGAATCAGAAGGCTGACTCCTAGCAGGTGCCCTGTAGCCAGGCCCACTCACATTTGCGAAACTTTGACAAAGGCTGTCGTGCTGCTTCTCATTGACTTTCATTCACCTTTCGGACAATCTCAGCTATCCCCACATCTTTCCATCAGTCTTGGAGAGAAAAGTACAGCAGAACTGTCTTCTCCTCAGTTGGAGACCTTGTAGTCTGGTCTCCAAAACAGATCAAGGAAGGAATCCCTTGAGGTGGTCTGTCCCTGAAGCACACTGGAGCAGCGGTTTTTCAATGCCAGTGGACGGGATGACCCGAACGAATGACAAGCCACAGCTCAGCATGACCACAGCAGGCTGCACCCCAAGCCTGCGCCACCAAGTGGAGGACCAAGCCCAGACGTGAATCACGTGCCCTGCAACACGGCGCCCTTCCTGCCACCCTCAAGAAAAGATGGTCAAACCTGCCCCAGGCCTGGGAATTACTGAGTTACGGATCTGGGAGCCCAGTGTGCAAACGGACCCACCACGCCTGATTTGCTGCCCTTCACCACACAGGCCAAGGGTTCTGGCCGCGGGTGCAGCTCCCAGGAAGGAGTGAGAGACACTCACGCCCACATGCGCGGCAGGCCCTTCAGAGCAGCTGTCTGTGAGGTGTGTGTCCGTGCTTCTCCCAGCCGCCGTGGCCAGCCCTGATCGGCACCATCCTGAGCTTCAATTTTCTCCCTTTCATAAAATGAGGCCATCCACTCCTTATTAACTCAGGTGGATTGTTACAGCGGCAAATTCCTATTTCAGACAGGATTCTGGGGTCTCAAGTAGACCAAGGCTTGGGGAACAACACTGCGCACCTAATGAGGACAGCAAAGCTCTTTTCCATCTAGAAACACTGTCACTGACGAAGCCCTGGCAGGAGCCCATAGGAAGCAGGCTCTGGGAAGCCCAGGCTCTGGGTCTTTCTGGCTCACCTGCCCTTTAATGTCTGCCTTGTTTGTGGTTTTGCATTGAATTGTTACTACAGCTTGCATTAGTATTTAATTCCCCATATTTGTCTTGTCTTTCTAATTACCTTTCTTAAATTTTTTTTTGGTAGTAATAGATGGACAGAATGCCTTTGTTTTGTTTATTTTTATGTGGGGCTAAGGATCGAACCCAGTGCCTCACACATGCCACTGAGCTACTGCCCCAGCCCCTTAATTACCTTTTAAACTCTTTGAGGGAAGGAAATACATTTCACATTCATGGGAGTATCTTTTGAGCCTAGTATTTACCATTTACTTCGTAAATACCTTGAAATAAAAACTGTCACATGAGATAATAAGTATGAAATACTTTTTTATTTCAAACCATACAATAAAATCTCTGGAGGCCAAGGTACACGAATACAGGCCTATTAAGAAATAGTCAGTCTCTGGCGCAAGCCCTGGTTTATCTGCCCTACAAAATACGATCTCCTCTGACTTTCCCACAGTTTGATATGACAATTACATTATAAGAACAAACAGGGAGTTTCCAGGGCCACACAGCACAGGGAGTGCCGCGTGCCACTCTAGGGCTAATAGGTGACTCTGGGAAGGGAGAATCGTGGCGTTCCCCCACCCCCTGCAGCAGTGTGCTGGTCGTCTCTGGTCCCTGGGAACGTGTTGGGTAAAAGAGGCTGTGTGGAGCTGCTCGCTCCTGCCGATTGCTGCCCCCCACCCTGCTGTCTCCCTGGGCCGTCCGTCAGCGGGCAGGATCTTTCACTTACTGCTTCTTCTCACTGTTCACCCCTGTGCCTCCTGCTAGGCTGTAAGGGTTCCTGTTGATTTTATTCACTTCTGAACCTCTTCAATTAAATAATGTCCAGCACATGGAGACACTTGAGAGTATCATGAGATAGAAACCTTCCTAAACATGTCATCTTTGCCCTTGATGCTGCCCGAGAGCCCTGTGTTGATCCAGCCACCAGGAAGTGGACTTGGCAGCTGGCTTTGGATCTCCCCAGGGCCTGGGGAAGAGCAGAGCCAGGGGAGGCCCTTTGGGGTCTTGATGGTACTAATAGGTGCTGGGCTTTGCTTGCATTGATCAGAAACTCCAGAACTACTCAAATCTCCCTTTAGTTTTGATCTGTGTGGCAAGTATGATCGTCTACAATTCCCTGTGTACACACCGGACACACAGTGGGAAAGTACAAGACCTGGCTCCCCGTCTCCTGGCTCTGATAACATGTGGGCCACTTCACTCTGAGTCTTACTTTCCCAGTGTCAAGGATAATAATATCTACATCACATGTTGCCCTGAGAGGGAATGAGGTCATGTGACAGTCCTTGGTACCCTGTAGGTATCCAGTGTGGAGCAGCAGATACCACTTGAAGTCTCACATATGCATCGTCCCCAATCCTCGCTAGAGTCCCTGAGATTGATGCTGTTATCTTTTCCATTTTACAAACAAGAAAACTGCAGCTTGGAGGAGGTTGATTTCCTGAGTCACACCATTAATGTTAAGTGTCAGCACATGGCACATACTTTACGCTAACTAGGCTGCACACTGGTGTGCTAAGTACTACTAAACCATGGCAAGTTTAATATTAAAATGGATTGCAAGGGCTGCCAAAATGTGCATCAATGGAACTATGAATTCTATCTTCATCCCTCATAACCCACTCTAAGAATAGTACTCCTCATCCTTCCCAAGAGAAATAGACCAGGTTGGAAGAATTCTTCTCCAATGCCTGGTCACTGGTGTCAAGATTACAGAAAAATCCTTGGAGAATTTTTTTAATTATTAAAAATTTTTAAAAATTATTTTATAATATAAATGTAAATAATATAAAATTTCCTGGTGAAAGAGCAGTGAATGCGTCTTTTACTTTATCAGAGACCCAGGATCAAGTTGGTGGCATGGAGCATGGTGGCTGTCGGGATTGCTTTTTCTTTTTCAGTTTGCTGATGTGTGTCCCAGGAGGGAGCCATGAAGTCCAGGAGCATGCTGCCATGTGCACGTAGATGTTCAAGATATGCTCCATTGAATAGATATGAAGTGAGGGAGTGAATGAGGATGAGGAACATTTCAAACTGTATTTCATTAAGTCATTCTAAATTCATGTTCCATGCTTGGCTCTAATGCTGAAGAGTAGAGGCTTTATTCTCACGTTATGGATTAATACACATTTTCTTTGGGGTTAACACATTGGTTTGCTTTCCCCAGTGGTTACAAGCCAAGTCCCACGTGATCGGAGACCAACCTCTGCCCAGAGTTAGAGAGCACAGCATCTTCAGTAGTCACAGCAGCGAACATGGACATTGCATGTTCTGGGAACACTGCTCTGGACATGTCTCACTCAGCATGCAGAACAGCATGTGAAGAAGGTGCTATTATCATTATCATCATGACACAGTGAGAAAACCAAGGCACTTGAGAAACAGTCACTCACACAAGGTCACACAGCTAGTAAGTGGTATTGCTGGTGTTGGAACCCGAGTCATTGTGTCCCAGAATCTAAGGGCCCAGTCACTACTTCATCAGCCTCCTTCGGCAACAAATCCGGTGGGTAAATATAAACAACCATGACACCTACACAGTGGGACATTATTTTGATAAATCGACCAAATTTGTTACCAGTCACTATCTCCTCTAACTTGATGATCCTCCTTCAAATAGCAGGGTCTTGATGCCCTTAGGGATAGCGTGACAGAATAAAAGACAGAAGACTAAAGAATTTAATGGTGAGATCTGGGCATAAGCACTGGATTTGAAAGACCGGCATTTTATCTCCTCCACCAGGGCAAGCGGGCTGGAGGACAAAAGAGCCCAGGCTGTGTTTTGGCCACTCCTCTCCTAAATTCCTGTGTTACTTTTTGTTCATCATTGTGACAAAATTCAAGGAAAAAAAAAAAAAACTCAGTGAAGGAAATATTTGTTTTGGCTCATGGCTTCAGAGATTCTGTCATGGTCCACTGGCTCCATTGCTGGGCCTGAGGCAGGATGTAAGGAGGCCGGGAGGAGGCAGGGTGGTGGAATAAAGCTGCTGAGCTCAGGGCAGCCAGGAAGGAGAGGGCGGGGTGGGGGTCAGAAAGTACTTGGTAAATATTAACTCCCTGACAAATGGGAGAATTTCAGGAAGTGTACCAGGGCTTGCTTTTGCAAGAGAACCTGGGTGTCCTTGGGATGCCCTCGGGCCACTCCTTCCTAGTATGACTGACACTAGCTCTGTCCTGGGCCAGCTCTTGATTAAGCAAGACCATGAACACATATTTTTTTTCATCCCCAATAGGAATATATTTTTCCCACAACAGTACATCTATCGTTGAGGTAACTGATGTGAAGCTTTCTGATACTCAGAGTCTTCTTAGGACGTAAGGTTCTGTAATCACAGTGGGATGACCTCGCAAAGCAGGGAAGCCACAGACCTGAGCGGTCAAGAGAGCCATCTGGTTTCGGTCAGAAAGTCTGGGTTGGAACCTCGTTGTGCCTCATGGAAAATTACCCCATGCAATTTTTATTTCTTTATCTATAAAAAGTGAATTTGAAATTGTTTGCCTTGGGAAGGTTGCTATGTGAATTAAACAAAAGGTATAAAGTTCTTAGCTCAATAAGAGTTGACAGCTACACTCGGCGTGGACGCACGGGTACTGTGGGGAGGAGCAGGAAGTGCAGGAGAGCCTCAGAGCCAGGCAGCTCTCTGCCAGTTCACAATCAATCATTTTTATCTTTATCAACAAAGATAAAAATGACAAAGGATCTTTGCAAGTCAACACTAATGCTTCAACAGAATACTATTTTTTAAGTCTTGTTTATTAAAGATTTAATCTATGTTTGAAATTCCTTGAGTTTCTCTGAGTGCATGAATTCTGTTCATTTTAGAACTTTCTGAAGTAGTTAGAGAATGTTTCATTATTGGAATTATTTTATGAATTTTTTGGTAAATACATCTGTAAATCAACGGACATGTTTTGAGTAAAGAATGAACTAAAACCCTCCCAAATTTCAAGAAGTTATATAATGACTTATGCAATGACCACTATTTTTATATGAGACCCTGTTGATTTATGTCTGCTGTGTCTTGTGGGTGCGCATTGTGGAATTCCTCGGCCTGGCTTGTTTATTAGAATGCACATCATGTTCATCTTAGACACCATCGGCCCACACAGCTCCTACTTCATCATTTATCCTTCCTTCTCTACTAAAAAGCCACTTTTTAGTATTTTTGGTTATGGTTATAACCTCCTAATGAAACTATCTGATAGTTTGCAAAGGAAAATTTTATCTTGAGACATTTTTCATATTTGTAGGTGGTAAAAGGTACACTAAAAGGAAGAAATCATGTGGTTAAAAACAAAACGTGGGATCCCAAAGTATCAGGATTAAATTTTCTGGCACTGGGGACTAGTGCAGTCTCCTGGCCTCAGAATACATTTCTGAATGGTGATCTAATTCCAATCACATGAATATTATCTAAGTACAGTTCTCAAATTCTTTGATTAAAGACCTCTAAAAAGAGTACTTTTCACCAGTCTCCTTCCAAGGCACAGATTCCTGGTTCAACTACATTCAGTTCCTTCTCTGTCACGGCAGATGGTCAGGGAGAGGTGCAGGGGGGGTCTCAGACACTGAAGAGTCTAAGGTGGCACAAGATGGTTGCTTTGACTTCCTGAGGCCTCAGTTCTTCCGTATGACTCCATCTTTACTGGGGCGGACAAGTGGGCTGCTGACCCTTGCGAGAGGTATGCTACCGCCTTTTGAAATATTCAGAGTGCTATGGAGGTGCAAGCCCACCTCTGGCCCCCACAGTCCCCACCGATGCCCTCATCTGAAAAACCACAGTGCAGCTGGGTGGCCCTTCTGACGACCGGCTTCTCGAACCAAGTTTTTCTGACTGGAGCAGGCGGGAGCGAAACATCCTTAAGACCTCGCTCACTCTGAGACCCTCAGGGAGAAACCTCTGCTTGCTTTGCTCAGCGCCTAGAGCTGCATCTGTTGGTTCATGGCCACTATCTCAGCCTTCAAAGCCAGCAGAGCAGCAGCTTCAGAAGTGTCTTTCCCAGTGACCTCCCATCTTTCTCTGATACAGACCCTTGAATACATTGGGACCACCATGACCTGCCCTTCTCCCAATTCGTGATCACCCCTGAAGATGTTCTTTCACCATGTAAAGCAACGTTTTCAGATTCAGGAACCAGGAATGGGATGTTCTTGGGAAGGTCCCTGTTGACTCTACCTGTCTAGGTATCCTACTGGTTTAGTAGATGGGAAAAGGTTTCTCTAATCGTGAAAGGTGAATTCTGGGGTTTCTGGGTGATACAACATTGTGGGTTAAGGGAATAAATAAAGTAATTCATTTTTCATCCTTTCCATTGAGTAGCACTTATAAATGTGTGCACGTTTTTGTTGGAGCAGGAGGGGAACATGTGCCCTTGGCATTTCACTGATTTGATCCATATTCGCTGAGCATGCATCAAGGGCCAGGCGCTGTGAGTCCCAGAGCACACACCCAAGTGTAGAGATGACCCTTGCTTTCCAGAAACTCCAGTTTTACCGAGCAGAAGAAAACAGATGATTTTACTACATTCTCGTAAATGCAGGGAGTAGTATAACCAGGGTGTTCAGCAAAACACCCAACAGCACCCCCAGTGCAGACTGAGGAGGTGTGGAAGTGCACCCCAGCTCTATCAGTCGGTGCAACTGGAGAAGTGGGGTGAGGATGTGAGTGACGGACTGTGGCGCAGGGAATCATCCCCGCGGGCTGTTGCCTCCGCATCCCATGCTGGAGCTTGGTGCCTGCGTGGTGGGCGGTGGGAGGGGAGCTGCGCGTGAAGGGGAAGCAAGGTCAAGGTGAGCCCTTTCCGCCTCCAACACTGATGTGGATCATGTGAGTGTGCTGCAGGAGGAGCAGGTATCCTCTGCCATCAGACCTAACACACGGGGCCCAGGAGTCAGGCGCTGGAGGAGGATCCAGGGAAGGGGGCGGCTGTGTCCCTCTGCGGAGAGGTAACCCAGCAGAGAAACCAGGACGCACGTGAGCGGCAAGGAGCAGGCCACAGAGCTGGCTCCAACCACAGGGAAGGTGCACACCTATGCGCAGGTGTCTGCTGTGGCTGGGGTGCTGGGGCCCCAGGGGCGGGATGGGAGGGGGAAGGATGTGCCCGGGACTCAGTGCTCGGGCGAGGTCACTATAGTTTAGTATAGTCCCGGGCAGCATGGACTGGGTCCTGGGGGGAACAGGGGGTGGTCACTATGAGCCACTGTCCAAGCTGCACTTCAGAGTGTTCAGGGCCTTTGGCACCTGGCACGGCGGTGTCTTCCGGGGTCTCCCCTCCTCCTGCCCACAGCTGGCCTGACAGGCTCCTCAGCTTCCCGTCACCCTCTGCCTCAGGGTCCACCGGAGCCACTTGCTCCTCCCTTTTCCCTTTCCCTTCAAGGCCAGCTGCTGGTTCGTGAGGGGTGCCCCAGGTGGCCTTCCTCCCAGCCAGACACAGAGGACCACGCTGCATGACCTGCTCTGAGGAGCCTCATTCATACCATCCAAGTGTCCCCACTGCCCAGCACAGATGTGGCCTGCAGAAGGTGCTCGGTCGATGCTGAAACAAGTTCCAACAGCCTCCCAACAAACCCTTCACTTAAACAGCTGGCCTCCATCTTCGTGGTGCCACACCCGTGGGGGCAAGCTCTGTTGAGATTGGAGAGAGACCGAACCTGTACTGGCACGTCCAGACCTTTTTATGTGGTCCCGATTTCCTAAAGAACACCGTATTCCAGCTGTTTATGTGGCATTTACATGTAATCAGAGAGCTGCGTGTAATCAGAGGTGGTTCCACACCCATGGCAGGATGTGTGCAGATTCTGTGCGGCCACTGGGCCATTACTGTGTCCTGTACTTGAGCATCACAGACTTTGACACACGGGAGGGAGGTCACTAGAACCGGCCACCAAGACTGAGGAGGGACAGGGTTTCCAGGGAGTCAGACGCAGACAAGCACGGCCTTTCCTGACCTCTTTAATCGGGATTAAGAAGGGGCAGTGAAAGCTTCCAGCTGCCTCCAGATCAGCACCTACGAGGGCTCAGGGGATTCAGAGGGAGGGGAAATCTGACTCGCTCTCCGCGTCCTGCTCCAAGATGGCCTCGAACCTGTAGCTCTTGATCAAAATCTCCTCCTCCTCTTCCTCCCCCTCTTCCACGAAGCCCTCCTTACTGCCTTTCATAGGATCTGCAGGGGTGTGGGTGTAGTCCTTGGGCCAGTTGTAAAGAGGCTTTAGTTTCCTGGTGTAGATGAACTTAAACCATCTCCGGAAGGTTTGTTTGATAGTTGAGGAGGTCATCGTGTGGGCTATTTCCCTAAAAATATCACGGGTTTTTTTTGCCAACTCCCGAACCACCGGGTCTTCATCCCGGACTGTTTTTTCAATAACTGCAACAGTAAAAGGGCACTTGGTTTGAAGCAGCTCTCTCTCAGAGGCCAAGAAGCTCCAGCCCTCAGCAACCCCACTGCCCCCCACAGTCCCTTCCTGCCCGCTCCCTCTTCTCACTCTCCCTCACCTTGACGGGGACGAGTAGCATCTCATTAAAAGAAAAATGGAAATAGTCACTAAATGTCCACTGAGTTTCTATTATGTGCTTGGTAGCATCAACATAGATTCATGAAGCTCATGAACACACATTGTATTGATCATAATCATGAAAAATGTTTGCTATTCAGCTACAGGATTAGACCCTAGGAGCTGCTTAAAAGTTAAGGTTACCATAAAAAGAAGTGATGCACACATTTTACAAGATGAGATGGGCACATGTTCCTTGGCATGGGAGGTGTTTGACACATGAGTAGGTGAAAAAAGTTATGATAGTTGTAAACACTAAATATGCAATGGCATGTATGTTTTAAAAAATATTTGGGATAACACGTATAGCAAAATGCTAATGGCGTCCTAGGCGACAGCAGGCAGTGGGGAATGATGATTTCATTTCTTAATAAAAGAAGCAGAATAAGGAGGGACCTTTAGGGAGAAGGAGCAGGAGGAGAGAGAGGAAAGAGGTGCTAAGAGAGACCAAGGGAGAATCTAGGTGCTGCTGAATGAACGAGAGCGCCCCCTAGTGAGCCAGCGGGGTGAGAGGAGGTGACAGCATAAATTCACAGGGAGTGAGAAATGTGGGACCCGCTGGGGCATGCTGACCGTGGAGGACGTGATGGGGCACGCTGACCGTGGAGGACGTGATGGGGCACCTCTGTACCTGCCGCTCAACTTCGTAGGGGAGCCTAAAAATGCTCTGAAAAATAAAGCCTCCTTTTTTTATTATTTGTAAAGGAAGGAATGAAGGCAGCTCCCCTATTTTCTAACTCACCTGCTAGTGATTGATTCTGACCTAAAGAGGCAACAGAGGCTAAGGGGGGAGAGGCCTACGACCCCGACACTGTGGGAGAACAACAGGACCCTGCTAGACGTCCCTCCTCTGCCAGTGGGACGGGGTTACCGTCCACCAAAGTGGGAATGCCGGGAGGGAAGAGGCTTTGGTGGCGGTGGCTGCTGCTGCTGCTGAGGGCCCAGAAGCTAGGACAGTGCTGTCCCTCAGGAGGGGCTGCAGAGGCTCTTGCTTGTTGGAGGAGTGAGGGAGTCCCCAACTGCAGTTCCCAAGGGCTCCAGGGGGAGTGGTCAGGTTGCAGGGAAAGACGGGGAGAGAGAGCAAGAGACACAGAACAGAGACCAGGAGGTGCCCTCCCACCCGGCCCTCACACTGACTCCCCAACTAACCGTCCCCTGCCCCTGCTGCCCTCCTTCCCTCTGGGCACCCTCACGTAGAACTCATGTGGCCAGAGTCACAAGTGGAGAGTTTATTTGGACCTATGCCTAGATGTGTCATCATGACCTCGGTACTCACCCTCCAGCATGACTTCGATTTCATCTTTGAGTAGTAAATATGCACCCAGCTTTGCCAAGTACCCTAGCACAGAGTGGATTAAAGTTACACCAAAATACATCACGGAAGTGCACTCCCTGCTGTTACCCGGCTACAAGCTTTGCTTTCCTTAACGCAAAGTATCTACAGATGATCTTCCAATCATCCATTAGTGCTTTCAAATGGTTATTGTTTAACTATTTATTACAAACTATTTATTGAAACACAGGCCTGTGTTGACCCAAGTTTAAACCCAAGTTTTCAATTCTGTGAATTTTTTAATGAAATGGACACAGATGTGTTAAAATAAGCTGTAAATCATAATCTAGCACTTCCTATATAATTTGTTATCGTTAAAAAATTAATAAGTATCATCACAAATCATTCACTTATTATTACTTTTTTTTTTTTTAAGAATAGAGCTTGAAAAACACAAATATTTATCTCACAGTCACCCTGAGTGGGCTCTTTGTGACTCAGTGGCAGGTTCACAGGTGTTCCACCAGCAGGATGACAAAACACCGGGGTTAGTGAGTGACTCTGCAGCTAACTCATCTTCCCTACGTCTAGGTCACCACTGTCCCAGAGGTCACCAGTGTCCCAGAGGCCACCAGAGTCGCAGAGGCATCCCTCAAGCCCCTTGCAGTTTCTTCCTGCACCTTTCAGAGCATGCTCTCTGGGGTCCGCCTTCTTGCTGCACTTGAGCTTGGGATTCCCATGGTCTTTGATGCAGCCATGGTGCGTCCATTCCCACGGGTACATGCAGAGCTCAGTTTTCTTGAAACACACTGTGCACCCCGGCTCCGTGTTACACATCATCTCTACCTGCGTTCGCCTTATGACAGCCGAGTACCTCCAACGGAGATTCGGTGGCACTCAAAGCCTAAAATATTTACTATCGGGTTTTCAAAAAAGTTTACTGATCCCTGCTAGATGATGTTCTATTATTTATATCTATTTTTAGTAGCTCTGGGGATTGAACCCAGAGGCACTTTATCATGCCCAGCCCTTTTTATGTCGAGACAGGATCTCGCTAAGTTGCTGAGGCTGCTAACCCTAACCCTAACCCTAACCCTCCAACTTGACATCCTCTGCCTCAGCCTCCTGAGTTGCTGGGGTTAATGGGTGTGCTCCACTGCGTGTTTTATCTTATGAATGCAGCCATCTTTTTTTTTCCTGCCAATGGTGGACATTTGTGCTGTTTCCAGTTTGGGGCTATAGTGAGTAATGGTGTTATGGACATTCTCGTGCATGAATTCGAATCGCTGCTTGGTACATAACTGGCATTTACTGGGTAATGGAGATACTTATGTTCAGCCTTGATAATTACTGCCAAACAGTCTTCCAAAGTGCTTGTACCGATTCTCACTCCCCCCAAAGCCTGGAGACATTCCCCACCTCACTGCCTTGTGTCCAGAGGCCTCAATGTCCAGGAGAACGAGTCCTTCAGCTTTGGCTCCCCTCAGGTCACCGTGGCTCTCTCAGACCTTTCAATTTTCACATAAAGTTTAGATCAGCCCACCCAGCTCCACCCACACCTCCAAACCCCAGGTAAGGATCTGCTCAGGACCAGGTTGAGGGTTCCGGAGATTGTGACGCACGCATCTCATCCTTCAATCCACCAACAGGAGACAGCGCTTCCCCTGGGTTTTTTGTTTTTAACTGTTTGTTTTTAACTTCTGTGGTTTTCTGCTTTCTTGTGTCTCAGTGTTGCACATCTTTTCTTAGTCTTAATACATTTTGTATTTTTGGAGTTATATTTGATAATTCAAAAATTTGATTTTTCAATTTGTTTGTGTACCAATATCCAGTTGATCTTTGTGTATTGATGTTGTATCTAGAAACTTTGAATTTATCAAAGAATTCTTTCCAATGTTCTAAACGTGCCAACACTTTTGTGGGAATGTTGAAAGTGTTATTTTCTTTTATTCAAACTTAGGTATTTTATTTCTTGCTGTTGCCTTGTTTCAGTTTTGGATCATTCACGGCCTTATCTCTTCAGGTGGTTTCTTCTGCCCCGCTCTCTCCCTGCTCCTCCTGTAACATGAACGTCGAAGCTTTCTCTGTGTCTCACAGTATCTCATGCTCTTTCCACATTTCCCGTTTTTATTTCTCTAAGCGTTGATCTTGGGGCTGCATCCTTTGCTGTGACATATTTAATTCTCTCATTCTCTTTTGCTTTCTTTCTAATTTGCTGCTGAATGCCATCCATTGAGTTCTGCATTCCATCTCATTATTTAATCATTCAAATATATGAGTCATGTGTATTTTAAACTATAGTATCTTCAACAACTACACATCCTGGATTCCACTTCTATGGTTTTTTCCTTCTGGTTGAAAGCATTTCTATGAGACTGGCTAATTTTGGTAAAAATAAGCTATTGTATGAAGATGTGGATTTTCAGTATTTCAAAAAGCCCTCCTTAGAGAAAGTAGCAATTTACAGTGTCACTAGTGTGCTTGGTCTTTTCTTGCCACCTGGCCAAAATGTATAGTATAAAACTTTTTTTTTTTTTCCTTCAGGATTGGGGATTGAACCCAGGGGCACTCCACCACTGAGCTACATCTTCAGCTCTTTTTACTTTTTATTTGGAGACAGAATCTCACTAAGTTGCTGAGGCTGGCTTCCAACTTGTGATCCTCCTGCCTCAGCCTCCCTAGTAGCTGAAATTACAGATGTTACCAGAGTATTCAGCTAGTAAAAAACTTTTGATTTTCATTAACCTCATGGACAGAAACCTTTCACCATTCAATTTGCCTTACTGTATGTGTAAAATTGTGAAAGGTCATATATAAGTGCCAAATATATGTATTTTTCATAAATTGTTTGCCAATTTTCCTACTGAATTGGTTGTGTAATGGATTTGTAAGAATTCCTTTGATAATGAGTATTCACCCTTTATCTATGATAAGTATAAACATTTTACCTTAATTTGGCTTTTAACTTGGTTTCTACTGGTTTTGCCTCACCAAGATTGTCATGTAGTTAACAATCTTCTGTTATGGCTGCTAGGTTTAGACTTTTACTTAGAAAACTTTTTCTTCTTCCATGATTATAAGGCAGATATTCCAGCTTGTTTTTTATCTTGTTTTATTTATAATTATCAGTTGATTTTTTAGCATTTGACTCTTTGATTATATGGAATTTATTTAATGTAAAAAGTTAAAAATGAATAAAATAATTCAAAAAATTCCCAGTGGCTTACCAGGTGTCCCACATCGTCTAAGAAGCCCACTATTCACTTTCTAAAATGCTGCATGAGTTGGGCTGTCTGCATGGCGTCCTGTTGCGTTCATCTGTCTGATCATTGCCTGTGGTTTGATGGGGCCAGTTGCCCCTCCTCATTCTTTCATGCCTACTTTTCCACTTAGTTTGAGAATCAGCATGCTAGTTTAAACAAAAGAAATCCTATTGGTGCTTTAATTAGCATGGTTCCATGTATAAATTTAGGAAAGAATTCATACATTTTTTGGGGGGGGTGGTACCAGGGATTAACCAAAGGGCCACTTGACCCCTGAGCCACATCCCCAGCCCTATTTTATATTTTATTTAGAGACAAGGTCTCACTGAGTTGCTTAGCTCCTTGCTTTTGCTGAGGCTGGCTTTGAACTCGGGATCCTCCTGCCTCAGCCTCCTGAGCTGCTGAGATTACAGGCCTGCTCCACCGCGCCTGGCTTCATCCATTTTTTTGTTTTGGTTTTGTCTTTTCCGAGACATGATTTATACCCTTCTCTTTATTCAAGCCTTGTGTCCTTCAGTAATGTCTGCAAGTTTTCTTCACAGGTGTATTGTTTAGATGTCCCCCCTTCCCTCTGTTCATCCTTCCTTCCTTCTGTCTTTCCTCTTCCCATCTCTCTTCCTCTCTCATCTTCTTCCTCCCTCCCTCAAGCTGACCACCCCGGGGGCTTCTGCTGTGCCCTCTGGAGTCTGGCTGGACTCCATCCACCTGCCTCTACTTTCCTCAGAAAAGCTCTTCCTCGTTGTTGTAGTTGGTGGCTGCAGATGTCCAAGGCTTGCTGACGATGGCATTGGTAGGTGCATGTTTTAAAGTTGTTCTTTGGACAGTGACTTTTAGGCAGTGAAAGGAAGGATGAGCTGTGATAGGTCTCTGTCTTAAAGTTTGAAATCGCCCCGTTGAATGCATTCTGTGCGATCATTTGACCAATGCAACTGCGTTGCACAGACACCTCTGCTCTCAGCTCATTATTAACCCCCATTCATCACAGACGGCACCGTCACAGGCGCTGGGCGTCATAAACAGAGAGGAGCTGTGACTTAATGCAGACTTACACTGCTAGACTCCTCTGTACCTTGAAAGACAAGAAATAGAATTAAATTGATTTACCTACTAAAATAACCGATCCTCTCCTCAGGTATAGCCGGGAGCTCCCCAGGAACCCTAAGGTATCAGATATTAAATCTGTGATGTGGCTCTCGTGAGAAGCAGCCTAGGAATGAAAAGGGAAAGAACCATCTCTCAATGTTGAAAAGACATTTTTCTCCCTCCAGAGAGGCTTCAAGACAGAGGACACCGATTGCTCCCACTCTATCAGCACCAGCGGAGCCTGCGGCGTCCTGTGTGTGACACACTCTCTGGCAGGCCTCGAGCTGTTCACGATGTGACTCCGGAACCCACCTGTGCTGAGCTCTCTGCCACCCCCTCGTGTCTCCACTGCCCACGCTGGTTTTCAGGGGACCGAGCCACGAGGGGTGGCAAAGGAACTCCAAGAAGAAGAGGAAGCGGGGAATTCTAGTTTTCGGCCATCCCAAGCCCCCGGCCACGATCACACTTACTTGTTTTCTTCATTCTTTCAGGATCTCCCCTGCCCTCCCCCATTTCGTCACTTTGTGCGGCCCTTCCCTTCTGTCTGTGGGTCTGAACGGTGGAAAAGGGAAGGGCTACTCACAAGGTGGTTACAGATGTTGAGCACCACCAGCTCAAAGTTGTAATTTTCATCTTTGAGAAAAACTGGTGTGGGCCACCTCAGCTGTGAGGCACAGACTCTTAACGCGTATTTACATGCCTGTGGGACAGAAAAAGGTCCCTCAAGATCACTTCTTTTGTGGTTGCATAAAACATTGTGATTTTCTGCAAAATTAAGGGGGACAAAAGTCTTACTTTTGAGACTCTTATCTCCTTGTCCTCCAAAAACAGGATCAGGGGCACCAAGGCTCCAAGGGCCAAAGGGTTGAGCATCCAGGTGAACTGACTCATATCCTTCAGCAACTCGCCAAAGTGTCGAATGGCCATGCTCCGGATGCCCCCATTGTTCTGCCAGGTGCATGCGGAAAAGAGAAAGGGCCTCATCTGAGCACCCTGCTGTCTTCAGTCAACACGATCCACCTATTTTATATGCGTATATTCGTATATTCAAATGTATGAAATTATTATTTATTTTTAGGAAAGATCTTGTCTACAGAACTCTTCTTTTGGTTTTAACATAAGATTTACTTACCCATCATCGACCATAGCCAAGATGTACAATTGACCCAATGCCCACTAATGGAAGAATGGATAAAGGCCACACGTATGAGTGTGCACCTCCCCTCTGCCCCACAAGTACTCTAAGTCATCATAAAGAAGAAAATCATTGCAAAAACTACAACGGACCCCAGAGGACACTATGTGGCATGAACTTGGCTAGGCACAGCATGGACAGACAATCCCTGCCTGCTGGCTTCACACACACACCCTGAGGGAGTCAAACTCATCACACAGAGGGGAACAGTGGTCTCCAGGAGCTAGAGGCGGTGGGCGTGGAGGAATGCAAGACGTGTTCATTAGAGGGTCTGAAGCTTCAGTTAGACGGATGGATAACTTTTGGAGTGTTAATAATGTATAGCACGTTGGCTATGGTCAGCCATAATGCATTTTGTACTTGAAACTTGCAAAGAGATTAGATCTTAAAATGTTCTCACCATTAAAAAAAAATGATACGTGAAAAGATGGATTACATTGGTTAGCTTGATTTAATCATTTAACAGCGTGTGCATATATCAAAATGTCACAATGGACAAAAATAATGCATGTGATTTTCATTTGGCAGTTATGCTTTAACTGGGGAAAATATTGAAACTGGTTTAAAAAACATGAAAAATTTTACTTACACTCCAGAATTCAGATAGTGTTAAAAAAAAATCATGTGTAAAAAGTGAATTTCTTAAATTTAGGAAGACTATAGTACTTAATCATGTCCTCAAAATAAAAACTGGAATAATCTGCATAATTGGGGATAATTTACCCAGGCTCTGTTCAAGGCTAGAGGACTTTGCGGAATTGCAAATCAATAGCGATGGGAGTGCCTCACCTATGGGCATACAGCTGGCCAAGTAGGAACTGACTGCATTATGAAGACTCTAGAAGGGAAAAATCTCTGCCAGAGTCAGAAACTATTTTAAAAAATACAATCTTCTCTTCTAGTATTGAGGAATTATCATCTTCTAGTATGGACATCACTAACTTGCTGTCCTCTTTCACCCATGATCAGAGACTGTTCTTTGATTCTCCTTTTTTTTTTTTTTTTTTTAGAATTTTAATATTTATTTATTTATTTTTTAGTTTTCGGCAGAGACAACATCTTTGTATGTGGTGCTGAGGATCGAACCCAGGCTGCACGCATGCCAGGCGGGCGCGTTACCGCTTGAGTCACATCCCCAGCCCTGATTCTCCTTCCTTAGGGACAAACTTTTCTAGATTGTCACAGTGAAGTTAAAAAATAATTAAATAAAAGGGTCCCACAAATACTCATGCCTGGAGCAGAAAAGCTGGCTCTAGGGGGAAGACTGCCGCCTGCTGGTGAGGCCAGGCTACGACAGGATCTCCCCTGGGGCTTCCTCTCAATCCCACAACCCGGCTCCTCTACTCAGTTCTCCTCCTAACTCACGTGATCCATCAGAGGACAGTAGCTGGAAGCAATTTTGGCGCACAGTGAGGAGTAAATCACCCTGTCCAGTTTGCATAGAAGTTTCCGGAGGGTGAGCAAGGCCCGGATGACAACGGTGTGTTCCTTGGAATGGAAGGCTTCCAGGATGGATGTCAGTAGGCTGCAGACATTTTCTATCTGCATGAAAAAGGAGGAAGATGGTGGGATTTGGGAACTGGAGGAGATTAGAGCTAGTGTTTGGCTTGCACGTCTCAAGTCTAGCCTGCTGGCCCTGGCTCGCAAGAGTCACTTGTCAAGTTGCCAAAAATTTTGTGGCCTACTATTTTTAAAACGTCATTATTAAAAGTCGGGGCTGGGGTTGTGGCTCATGGTGGAGCACTTGCCTAGCATGTGCGAGGCACTGAGTTCAATCCTCAGCACCACATATACATAAATAAAAAATAAAGGTCATGGACCACCAAAAATATTTTCTAAAAAGTCATTATTAAAAGTTAAATTGTATTAGTTTAGCATTAAATAAAACCAAAGGTAATACTGCAAAGTGACGGATTCCCGATTATTTTGGTGACAATTGACTATTTTCTACACCCCTGAGTGGTGGAGGCCACTATCCAGCTGGAACACTGGGCTTCGTCCACAGAAGGGAAACCTGAGCCCAGATCACGGGAGTACTTCTATTTCACTCTCCTCGCTATTCTGGACACAGAGCCCCCATTTCGTCAATGACATTGGCCAGAGCTCTGGACAAAGCAAGGAAAAACTTGATGCTTCCTAAAAGAATGTTCGCTGCCGATCAATCTGTTCACTTGCGTGATTTATTTAAAGCAAACAGACCGTGGCTCATGCCGTTCTAAATGCAAAAGCGGTCTTTACGGACAGGCCTTGAGCTTTTGGAGACTATGCTGAATAGGTAATGGAGTCATCATTGTTAGTTATTATTAGTTATATTATTAGTTATTACTTATTATGAGGCTCATTCTTAAATCAACAATGAGTCACGCAGCATCTGCAGGCTCCACGTGGTACAAGACCCGTTGGAGTTTGGAACTGAGAACCCAGAGGCAGGCTTAGTTCCAGGGACTGGAGGGCTTTCATCCGATTCAGGGGGAGCCCGGGCAGACGGTGACTCTCAACTGTAACCTGTGTTAGGATCAACTGAAGATTCTTTTAACACACAGACTGAAGGTCCTCAACCCAGAATTCCTGATTCCACAGGGTGTGGGGTGGGCCCCCGGACCTGTGTTTCTAACAGGCCCCCGGGATCTGGTGGTGATGTTGGTGGCTCTACAACCGTACTTTGGGGTCTGTGACATGAGGCAGTGCTCGTGGGGGGTTTGGCTCTGAGAAGGGATGAGGCCATTCAGTGAGGTCCACCTTGAGCTGACGGTTGGGAAAGGAGAAAAACGTGCCTGTGGCAGCTGACAGAGAGGGTGAGGCGTGGAAGGAGAAGCCGCGTGCTCCCCAGATGGGACTTGGTGAGTGCACCGTGGTGCTGGAGGGAAACTTGCTGAGGAGTCTGTGGTGTAGACTGGAAGAGGGGTGATCCTGGAGGCCATGGGTGAGAAATTCCGAGGGCAATGAATGATTTTATGGAAAATTTATAAATAAGGTGTTAAAGCCCCTAAGTTGGCTTATATTCTCTTCATTTAACTCAGTATTCTTATTGAAAAAAAAATATACTAATTGCGCTGTGGTTTACAGAAACTGAAAAATGATATCGATGTTTCATCATAAAGATCTCGAGCAGCATCGGAACATCCAATTACGATTTTGGCGGTGCGGGCGGACACAACCCCCCACGTACTTCATTGATGACGGGGGCCATGTTGGCGATTTTCTGGAGACTCAACTTGCTGACTACAGGGTTGGAGTCGTTGATCCAGTTTTTGTAGAGGACCATAAATTCTTCTGGGAATGGGTCCTTGAAGAAGTTATTCAGAAGCTGAAAGAAGAGAGTTCATAAGTTAATGATGAGTTCAGGCCAACTGTGGCATGATTTCTGCCTGGCACCAAATCAGGGCATTTTCAGCAAACCAGATTACAAACTCCAAGAGCTTGTGTGTATGGCTCTACACGTTTGGGTGCTCGTAGAAGAGGGCACAGGGGACAGCGACTAGAGTAACTCACAGATGCTTTGCTTTGTTTTCATGGCTTCTCTTCATCACTGGAAACTGAATGACTCATTTAAGACTCACTCACAGGGCGGAGTTTTTTTGACCCGGGCTGTTGCCAACAGGTGATGCCTATGAACAGCCTGGTGAGCAAAAGAGTCCCGGCCCACGACCCTGTGAGTTACGGATGAGGGGAGAGGCTGGTGCCCTGCAAGACAATACTAGACACTGTTCCAAAGAAGGAGCCGAGTTGTGAGCTGCGGCCAGGACTAGGAAGGAGAGCTGGCAGATGCTGCGAGAACATTCACCAGGTACTGGATTTCGACTGTGATGAAAATTTGATTTAGAATGAAGAGTGATGTTCAGATTTGGACGTGAAGGCCGAGTTGGCTGGATAAAGTGTTTGACGGAGACACTTCCAGGGATGGTGATCATGTACTAAGGCCCTGAGGTTGATGAGGCAGGGTGTGACTGAGCACCTTTTAAAAGAGCAGCCATAGGGTAGGGGGCAGGGAGGACAGGAGGCAGGAGGGACCTGGGGGCCAAGTTGAGGAGGTTTAGTCTGTAACAGCCAGTTTCCCCCAAAGACGTGATTATCACGAGCCATTTTGCACCTAAAACAGGCACCCAAATATGTGCATTTTTAAAATCTCTTAAGATATGCAATGACAGCTTTAAAAACACACAATTTTCATGGGAGAATTTCACACGTTGCTCAGATAGGTAAAGTGGACAGGGAAAACAGGAGAAAACTGGAAGGAAATGGTACAGCAAGAGCGGGTGAGAGGGAGGGGTCAGGCTTTCCTTCCACAATCTTCCAGAGAGCTTTCCTCCAAGTTGCACACCTCATCAGAAGTGTCCACCACTTCCTAGAGCAAGGCCATGGCGTGGAACTGAAAGCCTAGGAGCCGTGGAAATGCCAGACACCCCTCCTCCAGTTAGTGGCTCAACATCCTAAACCACAGCAGTCAGACAGACAGATGATAAGGACGACACAAAACAGTGAAAAATAATGACCATCTGATGCTGACAGCCAGAAACAGATGTGTCACTTGAGTTCAAAGAGATGCCAAAATCCACAGGGCGGCCTCCCTCCTCCAGGGGTGGCTCCCCTCCCTGGGCCCTGCCTCAGCCCACTCCCCGCGGTTCTCCCAAGTCTTGGTGGGAGCGGGCAGGGGTGGAGGGGGAGGCGGTGGGCAGCTTGGTGAGGACCAGGGGAGGCACCAGACACAGCTCAAGCTCTCCTAGAAACTCACTTCAGTGAAGAATATTATGGTGACGATATTGTCTTCGGACCTTCTAGGACCTTCCACGGAGATCTTGTAGAAATAATGTAGAGTCTCTGGAAACTGTGGGAAGTTGAACTCACTGAGAGTTCTGGAAAGGAGAAGAAGCCCCAGTGAGCAGAGAACGAGAGCACACGTCGGCCAGTCCTGAGAGCGAGGAGAGACGATTCTGCCCTCAGCCTTCCGGCTGGCAGGTGGGAAGGACAAGACACTGCCCGCCGTTCCCTAATCCAGGGGAGGCCACAGCCCACCACGGGTTCTACAGTCTGCAGAGCCAGCGACCCTGGACCTGCCGCCGCTTCTTCCTGGCCCCTCTATCCCGTCTCCCACATCCTTGGCCACACAACAGGAGGAGCTATTTCTGTGCAAGATCCAGTCCTTGTCCAAAGGGAGAAGAAATAGATGTCTAAAGCTCAATTCAAGACGGCCACCCAGGTCACCTAGGGGGTTTTGAATCAAGCTCTTCTTTTCAATGCTGTGAGGAAGGAGAGAGTCGGGGCCCATCTTGGGCTGCTCAGGAGAAAGAGGTGGTGAGCTCTGGCATCATCCTCCAGACACTTGGACCCTGGCTGGGCTCACAGTGGTTCTGACACATGGGCCTGGATCAGCTCGGTAGAGGCAGGATCAGGAAGGGCCGTGACAGAGTTTCCATGTCAGGACTCCACACTGGCTTCCTTAAACTTCAAGGTGCATTCAAACCAGCCACATCTTGCTAATACAAGAGTCTGAGTTTTAACTCCCAGTTAGAATGCTGTTGCTGCTGGTCTATACCAAGCTTGGAGTCAGAGGATCTAAGATACTAAGGACAGGGTGATGCTTAATTAGGGTCCACTTATAGGTTGCAGGAGTACTACACTCTCACACAGGAAGTGCAAACAAGTGGCCATTTTTAAAGGCACCCGTGAACTACATAGGCTGTCCTCTCTGGGTTGGGCACAACTTCAAATGGTCTGTCATGTTGACAAGGCACCATAGCTTAATTCTTGATCAGAAAAGCTGATCCCTGTAATCCTAAGTGTGCTGTTCACTGAAGACTGACTAGAAAACAACCTTTCCAGTACACAAAAACTGAAAGTTCCATTCTGTCACATTTTCCAAAGCTCATCTGGCTCGTTGGACACAGGTCTTTACTGGAGCTCTTTAAAGCACCTCTAGAAAGATCTGATGCCTGAAGAGCAGGGAACGGCTAACATCAGAAGGGAAAAACCAGACTGACCTCTGGTCCTCTGAAAGGTACCTACAAGAGAAACCTGTTCTGCGGAGAGAGGATAATTGGGTATCATCAGGTAAAAGAGAAGGATAGGGAAAATATCCCCCCAAAACTCCTCAAAATAGTTGAAGAAAAAGAATCCAGAGCCAATCCAGATCATTTGGAGAGATTTAGACATTGGAGGAGATGCCAACTGTGTTCTCTGTGACCTACGTGAAGGAAGGTGGAAAAGGAGGCACAGAGACCAAGCCTCCTGCGCGGCGCCCCCTTTCTTACTTGGCAATGAGGTGAACCCCGAGTTGGTGATACAGTGCTTGGGAAAACTGGTTCCAGCAGTTCTTTTTCTTCAGAGCAGCATCCACCTCTTGTAATCCGGAAGAGTTCAGCAGAGCTCTCAGGGCGTCCCGGGCATAGCTAGTAAAGGACAGCCAACTTCACATAACCAAGTGTGCATGCCCAGGCCCTGCACCCCCCCTTAGGCAGGATAGGGTTTGGAGAAAGGGGATGTTTCAGAGGCAGGAGGTCACCCCACAGGGTCATCTCAGCAGTATAAGGGGTGGAGTTTGAATTAAAACCGTAGCCACAAGATCCTGGGCTACCCACAGAACCTCTTGCTAGTTTATGGGCTTATTGGTAAGAGATGCTGGACAATGTGACAGCCTGCTGAAGGTGTCCCTTTCCTTGGTGGATGCCATAAGTAGATAGGATAGGTTTCCATACATCCAGGGCCGGCTCCTGTTTCAGGGTGTCCCCCGGTTTAGATGTCCACACCAGACAAGGCAAACCGCTGACCGCTGGGCTGGGATGCAGTGCCTCCTCCCTCACCCCGCCCCCACAGAGCAATGGGAGTGGACAGTGTCCCGGGGTCTGGTGGCCTCTACACGCACACACGGGGTGGGGGGGTCCTGCCTAGGTCCTTGGGTGGCGCTTCTTTGAAGGTACTGCGCCCTTCAGAGGAGAGGACAGGGCAGTCGGTGAATGCACCCGCAGGAGGCAGGAGCCCCCGGGCCCCTGGGCTGGACACTCGTCGTGGGCGCGCTCACAGCGGCCTGTCCTGGGGCATCACTCTCAGCTGGCTGCTGTAGAAGAGCTGCAGCATGAGGGCCAACAGGAGGTGCGGGAAGAACTGGGCCACGGCCTTCTTGTAAGAGCCCACGGGCAGAAACGTGCACAGGGCCTGCGACGCCTGTCGGGAGGAAGAGGCCCGTGAGTCTTGGCCCAGAGAAGGGCGGAACTCTGCACCCCCCGCCCCGCCCCAGGAAGGCAGCTGCTGCCTGCTGTCCCCCCAGCAAGAGTAGAGCCAGGAGCGCCAGAGCACCGGTCATGGCTGCAAACCAGCACGAAGCAGGCTGACTCCCAGGAGGGCCCACATCCAGGGGTCCTTCATCAGTGGCCGTGAAGAGGAGTCCTACCAATAACCCAGCCCCCCCCCCCCCCCCCCGTGCTGAGCAATCCAGGGAGGCGGCATAGGTAAGGTAAAGGGTGGGCCGGCTGGTGCCCGGGTCTTTTGGTGTGCTGACCCCTGGGAAGCCAGCACAGGAGATCTTCACCTCCCAGCACCTCTCCATGTTCCTCTGTTATATTTCTGCAAAACCTGAATTTATTCCCCAAAATGGTGATTTGGGTCGTTGGGGGTGCGTGCACTGGACGCAGGTGCAATTAGCCCCTCCCGTGTCTAGATGACCATGTGATTTAGCCGGAGGCTGCCCCTCTGCCACCTACACCTGCGCCCTAGCTCCGTTCAGCCAGATTCCCGGGCTCCCGGCGTTCCCCAACACAGGTGAGCTCCAGTCACCACAGGACATTTGCTCTTCTGTTCCTCCTGGACACATGCAAAGACCACCCTCACCAGACTCAGGTGTCTGACTAGATGTCATCTCAGCAGAGAGGCCTGCCGTGACCTGCTGACCTAACCTTCGCCTTCCCACCCACACCAATGTATGTTTCTTTTGACACATGTCACACTTATTTGTTCCTCGCCTCCGTTCTCAGCAGAATGCAAGCTCCCAGGTCTGACAGGGTGTTGGAGAGTGGGTGCCCGAGGGGGGACTGGGATCTCCCCCCAGGAACACAAGGCTGGGAGGAGGCACGCGTGTCCTTTACCGCCACAGGCATCATGTTGGTGGCGTCCAGGGAGAAGCGCCTCTTTTCCTCCATGTCCTCCTCCGTCTCTCCGGGCTTTCCTTTCAGGATCAGAAGGATAGTCTTCAGCACAAGAGGGGCCACGCTGCCCTCGGAACCCGCCGCTTGCCACATCAGTATCAGAGTGCTGTGGACACAGAGGGCTGCGGCCTTAGGGGAAGCCGCGTGGACCAGCCCCAGGTGGACTGGCATCCCGTTCTAGTGATCCCACGTGTGGTTATCCTCAAAAACAGAGGAAGAAGTGAAATAAGATCTTTAAACAAAAACAGTCTGCATGTCTGAGTGGTCATTTCTTACTGCTATTTAAATGTCCGCCAAGTTCATGTCAAGAACCCATCCGTTTCTCTGCACCCCAAACTCCGCTCCTCTAGCTCCTGATCCCGTTGGTCCAGGAAGAGTGGCACACTTAAAGACTGGCATGGGGATACAAATGCAAATCAAAATGTAGACGATTCTTTAAAACCCTAAATAAAATAACAACTAAACAAATAAAAATAAAAACCGGAGCTCATTTGGCCAAATGTCCCATAAAATTTTAATGGTGACACAGAAGTGACTAGAGCCCTGGCTTCTTCAGTCCCCGAGCTCCGTTCCCTACACACTCAGCCGCTGTTCATGATTATTCCTACCTTTGCTCATCTTAAAAACTGCAGCTTATCTTTCTGCCGATATATTCCCGAGACCTTGTGGATCTGTGCAGAGTTCTGATGCCGCTAGCTCAGTCTTCCTGGCTCCTACTTTGGGGCCTGGATTACGTGGATGTACCCACTCTGTGGAGCGGCCCTTGCCCTCAGGGCTCACACTGAGAACCCCGTGGACAGCCCGTCGCAGGCCTGTCTTGTTTTCTTGCATCTTGCTCATAACTTGTCCAGCTTGGCTCCAGGTCTGAGCCTTTTCCACCCGTCCTTGCTCACCAGAGCGTAAGACCTGGGCCAGGTGGCTGGTTTGCCTGGCTCTGCCCGCTCCCTGTGCCTCCCTGTGCCTCCCTGCTGGTCATCTGCACTGCAGTTATCAGCAGGTTTTGCCCTCGTGGGTCTATTCCCCCGCAAAGGCTCGAGGGTGGATGACACTGTGTGCACAGCGGTGCCTCACGCCTGAAGGGGGGGGACACCGAGTCTCCCCGCGCTCTTTCCAGGAATGTAATGGACAGTAAGATATGCTGTGGGTTCAGCCTCCTAAAAACCAGCAATCTCTCAGTCAGTAATAAAAAGTATATACTCTGTTCAGAACATTAAAAAGAAAACACTCTATGAATTTTTCCCCTCAAAATAAAAGAGTAAATTCATAAATGGGAACAAAAGATCCTTCATCATTTTGAGAAGTTTGTTCCTGTGTGATCTGTGATAGAATATAGTTGAAAGCCTCAGGTAATCGACATTTCTTGAGGGCCTACTGTGAGCCAGGTATCCCACAAGGTTACAAATAATAGATATCATCTTATCTAAGCCTTGCAATCATCCAACATGAGGTAAAGATAGATATCCTCAGAAATAAGGAACTGGCCTCACCATGCGGGTGGAGATTGGAGCCAAGCCCCTCTGACTGTGGAGTCTGAGAACAAACCTGGATGGGGGGGGGGGGCTGTGGGGGTCTCCTTACTCATCAGCGGGCACCGGGTAGTCCATGAGTTGAAAGATGACCTTCTTGGGTGAAGTGCGCGTCAGCAAGGTGGTGACCCGCAGCATAGAGTGCTTCATGCTGTGGGAGGGATCTTCACACAGCTTCTTATAAATGAAATTCACAATCTTAGACACCTGGAAGAGAAATTCCTCAGATAGACCCCAGTCTCCCACGGCAAAGCCACCTTTCAACCAAAGCATTGCTCCATGAAAGTTTCAGCAGTGAACACACAAATACGCACCAGCAGAAAGTGTGTGTGATGTGTGTGACCACACAGTACACTTCTGTAGAAGGGGGACCAGCAGGAGAGGAGGATGGGCAGGGAGGGAGGAGGAGAGGTGCCGGGGCCCAAGTTGATCAAGTTACGCTGTGGGCCTGTAGGGTGGCGCCGCAGTGGGTCTCGCTCTTCTGTGTTACTATGCGGTGATAATTTTAAAAAGCTGGGCATTCACGAATATTGGAGAAATGCCTATTTTTAGAAAATTTGTTTTGGGAGGCCAGACTTCATTATATAACGCATACAAGCTTAATGATAGAAAAATATATATATTATCTTAAAGAAGAAAGTCAAAACAATTGAGTAGAATAATGATGGACATATTTATCTCAAAAATGGTTCTGAGAATTAAAGAACCGGACCTGCATATTGAGGGCGCGAACTGGGATGAGAGGAATCAGCCAGAGTGGTGAACCCTGAGCCATAATCTCGCAAACTCTGTACACAGGTTCCATGTTTGTTTCACTTCTCCTCCTTTTTTACCCATTCCTGAACAGGAGAGTCCCCGCTAGACCTGGAATGTGTCTGAAAGCAATGAAGTAGTGCAGAGCCCTCCCGTACCATGGGTGCCCCAAGCACCAGAGACCTACACCTCGTCTCCTCCAGGGACCTCCTCACTGTAGGCCCACAGCTGCTGCTGCTTGGCCTCCTCCTGCTCTGATGCGGCTCAGCCCTAGGACAAGCCAGCCCCGGCCCTGGGTGCTCAACTCTGGGGTGATGATCTGTTTCAAACTCAGAGAAACACTCGATGTGTTAGACCCACGCAGAGCTCCTAAGGCCACACAGCATTATGTGCCACTGGGGCGGGGGTGTATTTTTAACCCCCGAGGCTTGGTAGCCCAGTTGTCTGTGGGAGCTGGGGAAGGGTGATAAAGTCAGAGAACCCCATTTTTGTTCCGTTCTATGTGGTTAGTGGATGTTTGTTTCTGGCTTTCTGGTGCTGTTCTTTCTCTCCAGGGACTTGGAATGGCTTCATCTAGCCTCCCTTGGATGCTCTTTCCTCCTGTTAGAGGAGAACTCTGTGGAGCAGAGTGAGTGGGGTAGTCATTGTAGGAGCTCCTTGAAAAAAAGTCCCTTGCTCTCTCTCCCTCTTGCAATCTTCCCTTGCCCTTCTGCCTGCCACCATGAGATGATGCCACAAGGAGGCCCTTGCTAGATGCAGGATCCTCAAGCTGGGACTTACCAGGCTCCAAAACTGTAAGAAATGAATCTCTATTTGTTTTAAATCACCCAGCCTCAGGGATTCTGATAGAGCTACACAAAGCAGACTGAGGCAGAAACCCCCTATATTCTTTCCATCTTTCTTTACTCATCAGCAAGGAGAGGATGTTAGACTATGTGAATCACAACAAGTAAAATAAAAGCAGCTGAATTAGTTTTGGGTAGTGTTTTCGCTCATTTGGTCACAATGAAATGTATTTGTTTGTATATGCTATAAAATATAAATTGTTTTATTTTGGTAAATGGCATTTTGCAATATAGATGTGGATAGCAAAGTTTATGTAATAGTTTAAAATTATTTAAAACTAAAATTGTTCTTTCTATTTAGAAAAACACCAAATTCGAACATCAACAAGTAATGAATACTTGAGAGAGGGAGACCTCCAAGGAAAGGTGACCACCTCGTGTGCTGACACACATCATGACACTGTCCTCCCATGTGGTGAGGACACGGGTCCGCTTTCATTTTTCCTAGACTCTACAAACTATGCCAAGCTGAGGGTCCTCGAAAACTTACCTTAAAGGCTGTGCAGATTTCAATTAACCCTACTGTTATTGTTATTGAAAGATTTCTTTTATAAAGATCAAACATGGCAAAATATTATAATTTAATATGATTGATTGGGTGGATATTCGTTATCATATTCTCTAAAATTTTCCATATGGTGAAATATTTCATTTAAAAAAGCCTCATTTTAGTAAAGTGACAGAATGAAAAATGGCAAGGACTGTAAACTGAGAGAAAGAGATTTAGAGCAAAGTCAATAAGTAGACTTGAGAGAGTAAGCCCTCCCGCCTCTGCTCACTGCTGAGTCTTACCATGATGACCTTCTGGGAGTGGTACTGCAGAGTGAGCTTTAGGATGGAGGCTGCCTCAGAGGCAATTTCAAAACTGGCTTCAGATAGTTTCATCAGGAGAGTCCACACAAAGTCAGTCAGCAAGGAGGGCAGTAAAGTATTTCCTACACTCTGCAACCAGAAGGAGAGTTGTGACCTCAGACCTCACAGCAACCCAGGAAAATGCTGAACTCAGACCCTGGGGGAAGCTCCGGGCCAGGCAGGGCCTGGAGACCTCCATGGGCCTCTGTGGGCTCTTCCTTTATTAAAAACTAACAGAAGTCATATTTTCTAATAGTGCCAGTATAAAGACGACTATAATCCAAGGGTAATTTTATTTGGTTTTGTGTTCTGATTTTAAAACAATTCTGCTGTCCAGGTATTGTGGACATCTTTAGCCTTGGAAATGAGTTTGCTCAGGTCAGAAACAAGTACAGTGAGCAGACGCAGGAGGAGGTGGGCAAGAAGTCAAGGTGACTCAAATGTGCACATCAACAACTAGGAAGAGAGAGAGGGTCTGTCGGCCCACCACTGAGGTCAAAGAACGACTACGCCAACAACCCTCTTCTAAAGTCAGAGGAATATCCATGGACCGAAAAATTAGATTACAATTGTATGATTATGGACCAAGGAAAGATGAATGAACCCTTTTCTCCTTGTCCTTTACATGAGAAAAATCACATTCTTCCAAGTTCAGAAGGTACCCAGTCCCAACAGTAAAGCTTTTCTGTATTCTCCACAGGGATGGGTGATCACCTTTTTCAATGGAAAAGGACTGAGGTCTGAGTGAGAATGGATGACCACCAGCCCTGCTTCCAGTGGGCAGGGGTGAAGGGTGGGATCCTGGAGAGGGATGGAAACCAGAAGAGGGCAACCAAGGCTCCGCGAACCCAACCCAATACTGGAAACAGTTGGCCTTACTTGAAGAAAGCCAAATTGAATGTGAGATGCTGAATTAAAAAAAAAAAACATCAGGAGGAGAAATATTCTTTTTTGAATATTTATTTACTCAAAAAATTTAATCTAGTATCTATCTGAATGTTGTGGGAGTTTCTCAGTGCAACTTAGAACTAAAGTTGGATGTTTCTGTGAGGTGAAGACCTGGGTATGAAGGTAGACACAGCAGAGGATGGCGTTAACTTCATCAGATGAGATCAACACAGAGCCACAGTGTCACCCCACGTCTACAGACCTTCTCTTGCTATTGCACCCCCTTGCTGAATGCCCTGGATGCTCCTGTTGGGAGTCGCCCCGGCTCCAAAGACTAACTTCCCCATCCCCCAAGAAGAGCCGTCCAATGGTGAGCCCTGCTAGGCTCACATGATCCTGGCATCCAATAGTGAGCCTTGCTGGCTCACATGATCCTGCTGTCCAATGGGGAGCCCTGCTGGCTCACCTGATCCTTACCCACCAATCAGACTAGCCCTGCTGGCTCACCTGATCCTTACCCTCCAATCAAAAAGCACCCCATGCCAACTGTCAAACCACCCCTGGCTCTATAAATATGCAGAGCTGTTCCTCAAAAAATAAGCCTTGTTCGTTCTTTCATTGGTGCCGAAACCTAGGAGAGAGAATGCCTCACTGCTCGAGGGCCCCCTCTCTCAAGGCTTGCCATCCTGATCCACTCTTTCGAGTGCTGTTTACAACACCAGGTCTTCAGTAGGTGAGTTCCCTTATTGGGTATCCAACTTTAGATGGGCTACGCAGGGGCTTTGACTGTGATCGTCTGGCAAACCTCTGACGCCCAATCTGGAGGAAAGAATGCACCCCACCACGACCTTTATGGTCACAGTGGACTCTCTGGAGCCTGGTTCATGAGCAGGAGGTCCTGAAGGGTGGAAGAACAAGCACTTCTCTCTCTCTCTCTCTCTCTCTCTCTCTCTCTTAAACACCCTTGTCCCTCTCCTGACCTCTGGGGGCCTCTTCTTCCCTCCCTGCAGACTCCCCTTTTTAAATTGTGCACACACAATTGGCCTTACTATCAATTAGACAAAGTCAATGGCCCCCAGGAGGATCCCTAGACCCTGCAATTCTCAGAGATCTGTTTAACTTCTGCGAGCGCTCGAAAAAGTGGAAGGAGTTCCCCTATGTTGAGGCTTTTTCTCTTCTTCATTCTCACCCTACCTATCGGGCAGATGAACCCCCTCCCTACCGACCTCCCCCATTGGCTCCGTCCACCCCCTCAGGTGCTCCCCCTGACTCGGCCGACACCTTTAGTTCCCCCCAAACTAGGTCCAGCCCCTAGTCCCACAAATCATAGCCCCTTTAAGAGAGGTTGCTGGACCTGAGGGCATTATCCAGGTACATGACTTGTTCTCTATGAATGACCTCATGCAACTTGAGTGAAGGTTGGGCTCATTCACCACAGAAGAGAGTTTCAAAAGGGCCCTCCAGGCTTAGAGCCTCACTCATATGTTATTGGCTAATACTCTTCTTCCTGAGGAACGTACCAGAGTCTGGGAACTTGCCAGAGCCCAGGCGGATGAAACTCACCGAGTTAATCCCAATCACCCTACGGGGCCACTTGCTGCCCCAGATCAAACTCCCCAAACCCCAGATGGCCGTCATGTCCTTATGACATATTTCCTCTCACAGAACTACCTCGGCATCTGGGCCAAACTAAAAAAGCTCAAACAAGGAAGGCCCCGCCATCCTCCTGACTGAGAAATTTCAGATGCTCGCCCAGGTCCTGCAGGATGCTTCCTTGGGTCACCGCCCATCACCGAAAACCCCCTGGGCACCTGCTTCAAGTGTGGCAAGGAGGGACATTGGGCCAGGGCATGCCCCGCACCACGCAGTCCGCATACCCCATGCCCTAAATGTCAACAACAAGGTCATTGGGGCTCTGACTGTCCTAGATCTCATAGGAGGGAACCCTCCATCCTTCTGGGCATGGCAATCAATTGACGGTGCCTTGGGTCCTTGTCCTTGGCCGTAAGGATCAATAGACAGGAACCCAGGGTGCGGATTCAGGTGGATGGACGCAAGGTTGACTTTCTCCTTGACACCAGAGCTACCTTCTCAGTCCTGACAGAATTCTGGGGGCAAAGAGTTGCAACTTCTTAGCAAGGAGTGCCGTCCACCTCTCCTATTGTCGGGGTAGGAGGAAAGACCATCTATCCAAGAAAGACTCCCCTATTACTCTGTTCCATAGACAACTTCCCATTCTCTCAGACGTTCCTAGTTATGCCCCAATGTCCAGTTCCTTTGCTCGGCTGAGATATTCTCTAAATTCAATACAACAATCAACATGCGGGCTCCTGGCATCAGTCAGGCCCCAGAATCGGCCTGTTCATTTTTTCTGGCCCTTTTGGAAGAAAATTGGCCATTCTGCTCCACTTGGGAGGCTGACTTGAAATACCATACTAACCTAGTTGACCCTATTGTATGGGATACCCACACCCCCTCCACCATTTCCTGATTATTCAGGACCTTCTTAGCAAGGGGTACCTCCGTCCTGCTCATTCCCCTTACTCCCATACTAGCCGTAAAAAAGCCCAATGGGTCCTACCTACGACTCATCAACACTTCCGTTAGGCCCATAAAGTTCTTCTGGGCCTACAACATACATCCTTTGGTTCCCAACCCATACACCCTGCTGTCTCAGATCCTCCACACTGCCACCCACTTCTCGGTCATAGATTTAAAGGATATCTTTTTGCCTTTAACCTGGACTGTCCTGCCTCAGGGATTTCGAGATAGTCCACACCTCTTTGGACAAACCTTGGCCTCTGACCTCCAATCTTTTCACCCCCAGTGCCCCGAATCACCCTCTTACAATTTATTGATTATCATCTGGCAAATCTCTTTGCCCACCTGCTGGGAGGAAAGCACCCCACCACAGCCTTTAGGCTATGGTGGCCCTCAGGGACTTATTCCTTGGGCAGATTCCAAAATCCTAGTCCTCTCACCTTAAGACTCGGCCGATAGAGGGATGCTTACCCACCCCTTCCTCTCCCCTCTTTCTGGCCCTGGGAGTATCCGGCCTCTCCAGGAGGGGTCCCGAAAAGCCTTGGCCAAGGTCTCCCACTGCTCCGTCTCCATCCAGGACAAGAACTTCGACTGTCAGGATTCGGTGACGACCAATCTCTGCAGCTCGAACCTGCCACTTAGGCACTCCTGATTTTTTGGCTCTAGCGGGGACGCCCCTTTTGCCAATAAATCAGTTTCCTCCTTCTCTGCGACCTCTTCCCTCCTCCTTACATGGGTAATGTGTCCTCTGTGCCAGTCGACTCTCCCCTACAATGCCTCTTGGATCAAATATAGCACCCAGGCCTGGCCCACTTATCCCTTAGACAACCAAAGCAGATGGCCCCTTTTGGGTCCCTGGATCCCTCCATTCTAAGGGGTCTCTTCCAGGCTTTCTTCTTGCTCTGATCCAATCCTGCTCTCTGCACCCCTTTCAAACAAATTCTTCTAGCCCATCCAAAGGGTGCTCAACAGATGACAGAGTTCTCCTACTTAATTTCTTGGCCTTAAAGAGATATTGGGCCTCTCCACAAAAGGCCCAAATAGCATGTATCTAGGGTTCTCTATCTCTCAAGGGAAATTGTGTCTATACCTACACCAAAGACCAAAGATGACTCTCCTTCTTGGGTTTGGCTTGGCACTTCAGGGCCTGGATTACTTTTGAATTTTTCCCTCCTCACCAGGCCACTATTTAATCTGTCCAAGGGCCCCCAAAATGAACCCCTACTCTCAGCGGGAGAGAAGCCCTTTAAAAAGGCCCTCCTCTGGGCGCCTGCCCTGCATCTCCCTGACCTCTGCCAATACTTCACCCTCTATGTAAAAACAGGGACAAAGTCTGGGCATTCTGTGTCAGGAATATGGCCCCACACTTGCACCAGTGGCCTACCTATTCAAACAGTTTGACCCCACTGTCAGGGCTGGCCCCCATGCCTCAGAGCCCTAGCAGCAGCCCACGACCTCCAGAAAGAAGCACACAAGCTTAGCTTTGGCTCCCCGCTAACCATCTCATCTCCTCACCATTAAAGGATTTCCTCACTTACAAGGGGCTACAGTCACTTCCTCCTTCCAGGGTCCTATCCCTCCTTGTCTCTCCTTGAAAATCCCTCCACCTCTTTTCTGCCCTGCTCTCCATTAAACCCTGCCTCCCTCCTCCCATCTTCTCCCTCACAAGATCCCGTCCACAAATGCCTGGAGGTATTAGAGACAATTTTACCCTGCCCTGCCACCATTTCTGGGGACCCCTGCCCTCCTTGGACCTCGTCTGGTTCTCAGATGGTAGCTCCTTTATACACGAAGGGGTTAAAGTGAGGGGTATGCTGTCGTTTCCCTCTCATCCATCATAGAGGCAAACCTCTCCCACCCAATACCACCAACCAACAAGCTGAACTCAGAGCTGCCACAGGGCATTCGAGGTAGTGGAGGGAAAAACCCTATGTAATATGTCTTCCATATCCTGATCTCCCACGCAGCCATTTGGAAAGAAAGGGGCTATTGACCACCAGAGGGACGGCAGTCATTAATTCCACACTTATTTCTGGCCTACTACGAGCCTCCAGCTGCCTTCCCAACTGGGGATAATCCATTGCAAGGCCCCAAACTGACTCCTCCCTTACTACTATGGGGAATTCCAAGGCCGATCAAGCAGCTCCATCAGCCGCCTACAGAGCTTTACCTCCTCTCCGCTACTCTTGGTTACCACAGGGATCGGCCCGAGAATCCCCAACAGTTAACTCTTCCAGTTCCTCACTCTCTATTCCATTCTAGTCCACAGAGTCTCACTACTTTCCTTCACTCCTTTTTCACCCTTTCCCCACGTGATAAGACCCTCCTACAATAGATCACTTCCGCTTGTCAGATCTGCCAGAGAACCAATACCAATACTCCATTAAACCTTTCCCTTCTCATCAGGCCCGCCATCGTACCCCAGCTGCAGACTGGCAGATTGATTTCACCAACATTCCCCGAATAAAAAACATAAAATATCTTCTTGTATTGGTAGATATTTTTTCGGGATGGGTTGAAGCCTTTCCCACTTCCAATAAACGGGCCTCTACGGTAGTTGATTTATTGCTTACTCACATAATCCCCTGTTTTGGGATGCCCACTTCTATCCCATCAGACGATGGCCCAGAATTCACCTCGAAGATAACTCGCGCACTATCACTCCCTTGGCATTTCCTTTGCCCTTACCGCCCCCAGGCTTCCAGAAAGGTTGAAAGGACCAATCGGTCCCTTAAAGAGACCCTCACCAAGCTCACCATGGAATTAAGCCTGGACTGGGTAGAGGTGCTCCCCTTGGCTTTGTTGCGCATTAGGGCCTTGCCAAAGAAGCCTTCTAATCTCTCACCTTTCAAAGTCATGTATGGCTGTCCCCTCGTTCCTCCCAGATTGCTTACAGAACCCCTACCCATCTCCGAAACCCACGCCCTGCCCCTCCTCTTCCATCTATGCTCTGAACTCTGGCGCTATCAAGCCTGGCTCCTTCCTGACCCAAGTCTCTCTCAAAACCCTACCTCCTAACACCTGGTCAACTTGTTCACTCTCACCCACTGGGGGAAAAGCCCCCTCTAAAGCCAAACGGGAGGGTCCTGCTCATGATTATGTGCACTCCCTTGGCAGCTGAACTCAAACTACCTAATAACCAACTTACCCCGTAGATTCACATTTCCAGACTTAAGCCCGGCACTCCTACACCTTCATCAGAAGAGCCAACCATCGTCACCTGTCATGAAGTACACTTGACAATGCTCCCACTCATTTTTGGCCTCTCTTAGTCCTCTCTTCACCCTATGTCTGGAGATTCAAGGCAAGTGACCCTAAGGGCCCCCTCCAGCCAGACCCCCTTTTCTTCCTTTCAGATCCCCCCCCACTTGCTTGGATCTGGCCGGTAGTGGAACCATTGTGTTGTCCTTCTGACAAACCACTTAGGTGTCCAGAGCATGGTGACCCCTGAATAAGTGTGATCATAAGAGAGCACTTTACCAGTTGCCTTCTGGGCCTAAGGAGGAACATGTGTGTTTTATTTATCCTCCCAGTTTCATAAGAATTTCAAGTATCAGTATTTAAAGTTGAGGTGTTTTACATAAAACCTGGAGAGAGCTGACTGCTCTCAAAGGGAAATATGGTAAAAATGAGCCACTGTCCTCCCTTGGCTGCCTTCGAAAAAGGCAAAGAGAGAAGCAAGCTGGTACACCCAGGTAGGAGAAAGTTTGAAGAGCAGCTTTAATAGAGAGGGGAAGGAGCTAGATTGGACTAGGAATGAAGAGTGGAATTGAGGGTGTTAGGTGCAGGTCAGGCTGGTCTGCAGGTCATGCCAAACAAAGTTAGCTGCAGGATGACCTGGCCGCTCAAACCCTCTGTCTGGTTCTATATCACCTGTTTGCTTCAAGCCCAAACACCCAAGCCCCCACTCAAGGCTGAACACTTAACCCCCTTTGTGCCAACAAGACAGCTTGCAGACGCAGAGATCCCATTAGATTTGGGCTATAAAAACTCCCTGTGCCTGTTCCTTCCCTTTATCATAAAGTTCATTCAGACTTAGGTGGGTAAAAAATTTCTAATCAAGCTTTTACCAGCCTCTCCTCAGGAATTACCAACTCCTGGCTACTGGTGATACCTCCAGTCGAGACCTATGCCGAATGGACTAACATCATCATGGATCTGTGGTGGCAAGGAACCTTCGTTGATACCGGTCTTCTCTGCCCTGCTATGGGGGCTCCTTACTTCCCTTCTCTCTTTCTCCCACACCACCCCATTTCAGCAGGAAGCAGCCAGAATGAGTCTACATCCACTCTCATTTAATAGCAAAGAGGGAGAAATGTTGGGAGTTACCCTGGCTCCAAAGACTAATTTCCCCATCCCCCCAAAAGAGCCGTAAAATGGTGAGCCCTGCTAGGCTCACATGATCCTGCCATCCAATGGGGAGCCCTGCTGGCTCACCTGATCCTTATCTACCAATCAGACTAGCCTTGCTGGTTCACCTGATCCTTACCCTCCAATCAAAAAACACCCCATGCCAACTGTCAAACCACCCCTGGCTCTATAAATATGCAGAGCTGTTCCTCAATAAATGGGCATTTGCTCCAACGACAAGCCTTGTTTGTTCTTTCACTACCTGTTGTAACAGTTGCATGATATGCTGGGGACTTGACATCCCACCACTTGTCATTTATTTATCCATGCTGGACGTACACTTCAGAGCACAAGCTTTTGCCAAGAACCTCTTCTTGTAAACTGATGAACTGTTTTGGATTATTTCCTTTCCATAAATTCCATGAGTTTTTTTTCTTTATAAGACAGTGTCCTCTTTTACAAACTGTTACTATATAAAAGGAGGGAGCCTTCGTCTGTGAATAGCCTTTATGTTTTCAATGCAATCCTCCCATTTTAATGGTGTTTTGCTTCAGTGCCTTGAGCTCACACCTGGCTGTGATGCTCCTATTTGTGATCTTTGGATTTTGACGGTGGTCCTCTCAGTCTCCTTGCTACAACTTTGGATTCTATGGACCCACCTACTGGTCTTCTTGTTCCACCTTGAATGCTCCAAACTCACCTATTCCACCTTCTTTGGAAAGTCCCTACCTACTGCTCCTGCACTCACGGCCAGCATCGAACTTGCTTTGGTCTCAACTGGGAACTGAAAAATAGGTCACACACACAAGGACCCAGGGTACCCCAACCAAGGAATTCAAAACCTGGTAGACATTAAATACAGAAAAGAGAGGACTCCAGAGTGGACGTTGTGATAGCAACTCTCATAAGCCACTTGCAAGAGGCCCCGAGGAAGCTCCCAGTCCCAGCCTCACTAGCCCAATCATGGAGTTAGGGTTTTAACTCTAGGGCACCAGGGGGATGGCAGGGTGGATGAGAATGGTTTGCTGACAAACCTACACAGATGCCTTGTTTCTTCATGAAAGTGACCAACTTCATGGTCAACCAGGCTTGCAATAGTTGTGGGGTGGTAAGTAGGAAAACCCCTTGATTTTGGAAAGATGTGCCATCCTGTATATGCATATTTAAGCTATCTTTGTAATGTATTTACTATGTCATGTTAGATGCATTGCTTCAGCATATCTTCAGCCTCCCACCATTCCAACCAGGGGAGGAGGAACTTCAGTCAGGGGAGTAGAAACTGCTTATGTCTCTAGTTTTAGGAACTCTAGGCCCTTCTTCCCCAGAAGACCAGCTAGCCTGAAGGGCCACCCCTGGAGTTTTTCTGAGTGACTGGCTCCAAGTATCTGTCCATTTGAGAGCCCAGTCTGTACCCAGCTATTTTTTAGCCAAATAAAAAACAGTATAACTAGGAAACATTCACCTTATTTGCATTTATAACCATTAAAATATGTATCAAATAAATATTTGTTATTAGAAAATGCTACAAAGTGCTATACTTGAGAATAATAGACTTAATTCTTCTTGATAGGAATAAAAGTCAGGAAACCAAGTGCTCTGTATATCATTTACCTAAGTGGGGTAATGGTACCTGAGCAATCTTAAGTTTGTCTCGTTGTAAGGTGTTGGGTTGGATTTCCACTTGAGGAACAGTAGTCAGGTGGCAATAACTTCCAAGTGTGTTATAATTTATAGGTGAATTTTTTTCAAGGTCTGTTGTATTAAGGAAAAGAGTTTAAAGTTTCTACTTGATCGTAAACTATGATATATTGATCATATATTGACATATGCTATTTAAAGGTCACAACTTTGATGATATTGCTCTTTCCAATTTTCTTTTCCTCCCCAGTTCTATAGAGCTAGTCTTCTGAATATGAAACTCTATGCCCATAGCTATGGCTCATAAAATATTATAATTGCACTGACCCAGAATGTATAAAGTATTTAAAATAAGCTATGTGAAAAATGAAGGACATAAATAATTTTTAGAGATTGACCAGATATCAGATGCATTTAGGCCATCAAATGTGATGTTCAGTGACTGGAAGAAGCTATTTCTAAGTTGCAGGGTTTGCTGATCAGAGAGTTAACTAACTCGGAGGTACTTTGAAAAGGTCTGAGGAGTGGTGCCCCAGGAAAGCCAGGCTCTCAAGGGGAGGTTCAGGTACAGATGTCCTTACTTCCAGGAAGATGTGTTTTTAAGGATTTCACTCCATAAATAGCCTTATGGAGCTGTAACTGACATATACTATTTAAAGTGCACAACTTTGTAATTTTTTGCACATGTGTACCCCCACAAACCCATTTCCACAGTCGAGAAATGAGCATATCTGTTGCTTCCAGGTTTCTGCATGTATTTCCCATCATCTCACACCTGCTTCCCTACCTTTCTCCAGATTCCCAAGCAACCGCTCATCTGCCTTCTGCCATGTGCCTTCAGTTAAGTTCGCAATTCCTAATTTTTTATAAGTGAAGTCATATAGTCCCTACCCTTTTTCCACATTTTTATTAGTGCATTATAGTTGTACATAATGATGAGAGTCTACCCTTTTTGATGGATTCCTTTTACTCGGCAAAATGATTGAAATTCACCCATGTTGTTGCATGAACCCACAGCTCCCTCCCATCATTTCAGCTTTAGACATCCCACTGGGTGTGTAGTAATGGTTTTGAGTTTTGTTTCTTTAACGACTCTATATTGAACATCACCTGATGTGCTTCTTTGCCAAAATGACCATTCAAATCTATTATATGTTTTCAGATTGTTTGTCTTTTTTCTCACTGAGTTTTTAGGGTTCTTTGTGAATTCTGGATATGAGTCTTGTATCTGATATGTAATTTTCAAGGATCTTCTCCCTGTCTGTGGCTTAGTGACTAAGAGCGCCTGTCAAAGAGCGGAGATGCTTAATTTTTCATTTTTTTTCATTGATGCATCATTTTTTTTGTATTTTATATAAAAAGTCTTGAGCTAACCCCAAACCCAAAGATTTCTTACAGTTTTTACATCTGGCTCAATCATACATTATAAATTACATTTTAAAATTGTCATTTTTCATGGATTAACATATTTTAATTGACACATAGTAACCCCACCCATTTCTGGGGTGCACTGTAACACCTCTGGAGAGGTGTGTAGTGATCAGATCAGGGTGTGTGGGCCACTCACGGCACCATGGTGAATACAAGTTGCCACAGTGCACATCCCTGTCTTTTCCCAAAGCTTTCATGGAGTTCCTTCAAGTTTGCCCTCCTGGGTATGATGTAGTTTTAGGATTTTCACAGACACACTGTATTAGGTGAAGAGAGTTCTACTTTATTCTTAATCACTTTTTTAAAAAAAATAAGGAATGGATGATAGACTTCATCAAATGCTCTTTGTCCACTAAAATGACGACATGGTTTTATTTTTCCTTTGTTTATGGGGAATATTGTATTGATTGATTTCAAATGAGAAGTTGAGTGCACTACTGGGATAAATTCCACATAGTCATGATGGTTTTCTTTTATGTATTATTGTATTTGATTTGCTAAATTTGGGAATTTTTTGCATCTATGTACATGAGGGGCATTTGTTAGTTTTTTTTTTTTTTCTCCTCACTATCTTTGGTTTTATTATCAGAATTATAGAGAAAGGGCCAGGAAAAGCCAGGCTTTTTTTTTTTTTTCTATTTGTATAGAATGGGTATAGAAATGGCATGATTTCTTTCTTAAACTTTTATAAGATAATTTCTGACTGGAGTTTTTTCTTTGTGGGTCTGGGGTTTTCTTTGCAAAAAGGCTGTAACTACGAATTGGGTTTTGTTGATAGACACAGGGGCATTCAGTGATCCACACAAGTAGCTTTCGTGGTTTGTATCTTTTAGTTGATTTTTCTGTTTTCCCTAAGTTGTCAAATGTATTGGCATGAAGTTGTTTATAATGTCCCCTGTGATTCTTCTAGTATCTAGAGACTCTCCAGCAACGTCATTTCTGTTATCCCTAACATTGTTCACTTGTGTCTTCTCCCTTTTGGACCCCATGGTCTTCTCAAAGAATCTGCTGCTGGTTTCATTGTTTGATGATCTTTCTTGGTCAATTTCTGCTTTCCATTATGTGAATTTTAATCTCATCTTCATTCTTTCCCTTCTGCTGCTTCCTGTGGTTGTGTTTGCTCCTCTTTCTCCAGTTTTACGAAGTAGAATCTGAGATCATTGATGCTCCTCCTTTCTCAGGCAGGTCATCCTGTGAATTTCTCTCTTTATACTCCTTCACCTGCATCCCACAGATTTTGAAATTTTGAAAATTTGAACTTAATTTAGTTGAAAATACTTTTCATTTTCCTTTCTCCATCCTGTGGGTTATTTAGAAGTATGTTATCCAATTTTTAAACATTTTGGGTTTTCCAGAATATCTTTTTGATTTTTATTTAAAATTTAACTCCATTTAATTATAATAATTAATTTCTTGATGTTTATCATCTAAATATCATCTATTTTGGAAAATGTTCTGTTTAACAAAAGCACTAAAAAATGTTCTTATTTTTATGATTGGTGGAGTGTTCTATAAATGTTGATCCTTATTGATTTTTTTGGTGTGATTATGAATTGTTGAGAGTTTGGTATTGAATACCCTAACTGCAATTGAATATTTCTTTACAATTATTTTGTTTACATTTTGATTTCTTAGAATAATGTATTTTTGCTTTTAGGTATGTAAGTGTTTCGGATTATTATGTCTACGTAATTACCCCTTTGTCATTATTAAATGACTCTCATTTTCTCTAGAAGCATCCTTTGTTTTGATTCATAGCTGCAATCCTATTTTCTTTTGATTAGAGTTAGCATGTTGTATAATTTTCCAACTTTAACTTTTAACTTATTTGTGCCTTAATGTTTAAAGTGGGTTTCTTGTAGGTAGCACTTATTTGAGTCTTGCTTTTTATCCAATCTGACAATCTCTGTCTTTTCATTTGGGATATTTAAAATATTTACATTTATTGTAATGTGGTTAAATTGTTCCCTTAACTATTTATTTTCATTTTTCTCATCTGTTCTTTTTCTACATCCCCCTTTGCCTTCTTTTGTATTAAGTATTTCTTATAATCTCATTTTATTTCCATTTTTGGTTCATTATATAAGTCTTTGTTATGTTAGAAGTTGCTTTAGAGTTTATACAACACATTTCCACCATATCACAGTTTACTTGTGTGATATTTCATGACTTTGTGCATACAGGGAACTTAAAACTGTATTCAAAAGTTTTTCCCCTTCAAGTCTTTATGCTAATGTTGTCATACATTTTTATTTTTTGTGTGATCAACAGTTGATTTTTGTAGGGACTCAGATTAGACATGTGTTAGGTTGACTCTAATAGTCTCACACCTCACTGAAGCTCTGTTCATTTTTTTCATTCTTTTTATTTCTGTTTCATTTTTGCTAGTTACTATGTTAATAAGCTCACTAATCTTTTTGCAGTGTTAATATATATAATAACATTTGCTTATACTTATAGAAACAACATATATATACATGCATGTACATACATATGTGGGTATGTATATATTTAATTGTCATGTCATATATATGTTGCTTCTTATCTGAGGGTGAATTTATCCTCCGACTTTACATCCCTGATGGAGAGACAGGATTCTAAAAATGTTTTTTAACGCTTTGTTCTGAGCTATAGTTAGTTTGCTTGGAAATAGTTTGGTATTTTCCAGTCTGGCATTTACACTGTGTTAGGCCAACCATTACAGCATTTATTTTCATTTTGGGCTGAGTTTTCCCCACCAACGAAGGAAGAGTCTTCTAGGAATTCTAGCTGATGACCCACTAGAGGGAAAGAAAATAGGCCTTTATTTTTCAAGTCCACTAGGAACCTCTCTCCTTCCCACCCAGCCCTGCCTCCGTCTGGCCTTCCTATTCCACATCAACACCCGACGCTTCCCTAAGCGCAGTACTTTACAGATGTTGAAGAACCAACTATACCACACTAGAATTTCTTGACAATGCCAGGAAGATTTTTTAAAATCACATTTTAGAAAGTGAAGCTACAGATCTAGAGATGGGATGTAGAAATTCCCAGACATTCTGTCTTCCTGGGACCCCCCCAGGAGAATTATTAGGGGCCGATTCTTAATAACTTCAGCAGGTGGGATGAGCCATTCTTACCTTTCTGCCACTTGGCGATGCAGAGCAGGTGGTGCAGTCCCATGGAGGCCTGGTTCATGATGTCATTTTCAGCATGACAACACAGGAGAGACAGCTCTGCGGCCAGAACTCCCAGACACGGGGCGTCCACGCTCGTCTAATGGAGAAGGGAGGGAGAGAATCGTTGGTTATGCCCAGTCAACACTGAATGTCTGCATCCGAGACTCTCATTTACAGAACGGGTTTCAAGGATAAGGCTCAGAGTTTTAAAAACCTGTCCTCAAATCCTCTGTTGCTGTGAAAGGAAGACAAGAAAACGCCATCCTGTGTTAGTTACATGAGCACAGAGGGGGACGCTCATGACCGAAAGAGCCCGGGAAAGTGCTGGACAAGAGTACTCAAGGGAGGTTAGCTTCCACTCCACGACTAGGGAGCGGCTGGCAGGGAGCAGATCCCTGGGACAATCGGGAGCAGGAGGATGTGGTCATGGAAACTCTTGGAAGCTCCCTTTTCCGGTGTGAAATGCTTTAGATGACTCAGAGTCACCGGGGAAATGTGATGTTATTCCTCTTGGAATTGCTCGCATTCTTCCCAGAGAAAGTCATGTTTTAAAAACTCAAAGCCTTTCTTCAAAGCTGTTGCCATAACGTTCATGTCTTGCTGTTGAGAGCCACAGCCGAGTTGGAATGGCCCCTGGCATTTTGCCAGAAGTAATGGTTGAGAGGTGAGCCATTAAGATGATGATAATTAAGCTGTGTATAATTGCTATGACTGGATGATCCTGGATTGAAACAGGCTGTGTATTCAATTGTATATAGACCCCTGCTGTCCGCCTGAGGCGCCTGCTACTTTGGAGTTCTAGTTTCCTACTCTTGAAACCTGTGATTTTTATTTTATTTTTTGCATTTTTTTATTATGGCAAATTTATACATGATATGAAATTTGCCATTTTGGCCATTTTAAAGTGAATAATTTAGTTGGCAGTAAGTACCCTGCTAATGCTGTGCAACCCTTGCCATTACCTCATTCCAGAACTTTCCATCACCTCAGGTAGAAGCCCTCTTCCATGAAGCAGTGACTGATGGTCCCCCTCCTGGCCTGGCAGCCACATGTCCCTCAGGGTTTGCCTGTTGCCTAGTACACACACAGGGGATCGTATAACACACAGCCTTCTCTTGGGTCGGCTTCTTTTACTTAGTGTGAGGTGTTCACGCTTTGGCCATGGGGAAGTGTATCACACCCCCACTTGACAGGGTAACATGCCTTTGTATGACGACGTCAGGTTTGTTGGTCCATCTGTCTATCTATGGACATTTGGGTTGTTTCCGTTCTTAGCAATTTGAATTTTGCTGCAGTAAACACTTATGAACAAATTTTTGTTGAACATCTGTTTTACGTTTTTTGGGGGGTGGGGTTTGTGCCTAGCAGGACTGCTTGGCCACGGGGTAATTTGGTGTTGAACTTGTTGAAGAACCCTTTCCCTGTTCTCTGCACTTTCGTTTTTGTGTTGTGTTTATAACATTCGTATTGTGATCAGTAATTCCTTTAAGGATTTTAGTGCTTGGTCTTCGAGTGATCTTAAAAGTTGAAAATCAACACTATGGTCTTGTGACTAAGTAATGTTGTTCAACGCATAGTTCACGCTCGGGTTAGTTATATTTCCTTTTGGCATATACATGTGCCTTCTCCACTCTTTTTGAAAATAAATTCTCATCTGTGTCTTGAATTATCTGCTTTTGATAGTCATTTTTCCCCCTCTTTATTTGCCTTTGCAGGTCTTTCAATTGAAGGGTTTTCTCAAATGTCTGGCAAATTTTGATGTCTCTTCATATTTGAGGACAAAGTGCCTCTTGGTGGGGCTTTCTCTGTAGCAAGGCTTGCCAGTGGTGTACCTTGCTTCACGGTGGCTGGGAGTGGAGGCTGGGGTCCTCCTTCAGTGTTTAAACAAAATGCATGATTCTTCTATCAGAGAACTTAACAATGGTTTTTGTGTTAGTCAGTTCTTCATCACTGTGACTAAGATACCTGATGAGAACCACTTAGAGGAGAAAAACATTATGGGATTCACAGTTTCAGAGGTTTCCATCCAGGGTCAGTCGACTCCATTTCTCTGGGCCAGAGGCGATGTTGGAATGGTGGGGCACAGGCAAGCTTCTCTGCTGGAAAGGGAGTTGGGGACGTGGGCAGGGACAGACACCTTGCCCCCAGGGTCCTCCCCTGCCTGTAGTTACCACTGCATTCAGCTACCCACAGGCGAATCCAGCAAATGGATTAGCCCACTGCTGAGGTCAGAGCCCTGATGAGTCTTGACCCACCTCTGAACCTCGCTGCCCTGGGGTCACGCTATCAAACCACAGAAGATTTGGGGGGAAAAAGAAAGAAAGAAAGAAAGAAAGAAAGAAAGAAAGAAAGAAAGAAAGAAAGAAAGAAAGAAAGAAAGAAAGAAAGAAAGAAAGAAAGAAAGAAAGAAAGCAAGCGGCAGTTCTCAAATTCCGTCAGCTGATGAACTCCTTGTGCATCAAGGGGAAGGGGACTCTGAGCTGATTGAGCTTTCACGACTCTCAGCTGATGGGCCTGCACTCAGCCCTCCCTTGACCCCTCGCTTCACGCCCTCCCTTCATCATTGCTTGGGATTTTGCAGCTCCAGACCCCACCCTAGTGGTCATGGGTTCCTGCTTTGGTTCCGTGGACAGGCTTTTCTATTCCCATCTTTCTCTCCTCTGTCTTCCAAAGTTTGCTGGCCTTGCTGCCCACTGAAAAGCCTTCAGCAAGCCTCTCTGTGGATGTGACTTTAGACCTTAACACTTTCTGTTACTATCACTTCCTGAGGACTCTGGAGGGAGAGGAGATAATACACAGGGACCACATGTGTATTATTTAATTGGGACTCTTCCACCCATTTCTAAATGCCAAAGGAGCACAGGTAGGAGCATTCTCTGTGAAGGCAACAAGACGATGTGCTTAGCTCACACTTCTCTTCCTGTTGAAAGCTGATACTTCAATTAAAGGGATGAATAGCCTTTGAGTGCAGGAGTTTCTCTACCCTGATGGGCACATGTGTTATGTGAGGGGAATTATCCCTTTAATAACATATTTCTGACAAAATACAATGATAATCGGAAGTCTTTGCTAGGACAGGAGCCTCTGAGGCTGAGCAGGACCTAGGCAGGATGATTTATGAAGAAAATGTTTTTTCCATTGTATGGATAGCACGAGAGGACAGAATAGGTAGCTGTTTAATTAGAGCAGAACAAAAAAATTAATTGCCTGTTTTATGTCAGACATAGTGATGCAGAGGTCAGGCCTGTGGAAGCTCAGCTTTAAATCATTTACAATATTTTTTAGGTTGTTTTGTCCTATAATCCCCTCATCCAATAATCTCACTGAATTAATTATTTTGTTATTTTATTTAAAAAATTTTTTTAGTTGTAGGTGGACACAATACCTTTATTGTTATTTATTTTATATTTATGTGGTACTGAGGATCGAACCCAGGGCCTCACTCATGCTAAGCAAGCACTGTACCTCTGAACCACGATCCAAGCCCCAGAATTAATTATTTTCAGAAGACTTTAATAAGAAAGCTTCCTTAATGAAGTTTATGCTTCCATGACTGTGGTGAGCTGGCTGAGTCTAGCTGCTTCAATGTTCTGAAAAATGCTGATGTACTTCCACCTGGTGGCACTTGGTGAACACTGCAGAGCAGAGTGGCAGATAATCCCACAGGGTCTTTCATACAAACCTGTTAAAGCAAGAAATCCTTCTGCTACACACCTGAATTTACTCATTTGATTTCTTGTGGATGGAGAGAGGTCTGGGCTCAGGGGCAATGAACCCAACTAGCAATGGAAAGACAAGAGGGAGGGGTGCTAAGCCTTTGCTACAAAGCCCTGCTGCCTAAGCTCACTCTAGGATGCCCGCATCCAAAGGTAGAGAGAGGCATGCAAATAGCCCTCTTCACATAGTTGGCATCAAATACTTGCTAAGTGCATATTGTCCCAGGACCTGTGCAGAGAACAGACTTGAGTGGTACTTAATCCCAAGCCTCACTTGCAAGATTTTCCATGCTGAGCCTTCTAGATATTTGTATAGAACCCCAGGCCATTTTAGAAGTGAGGGTGTTGGGGGGCAGGGCTGCCTTCCCAAATCAGAGAATCAGGATTAGACAAGCCCCTGAATCTCTCTTTGGGTGCTGAAATAGAGGATCACACAATGAAAACACTGTGGACGGTGCTCCCCTGTATAAGTAAATTCTACCATGCTCCCAGCTGGCTTTAAACAAAGTCGTCACAATTCAGCTATTTTAAAGGCTGGCCTAGATATTTTTGTTTTGATATGTCTGGGGTTTATACAAGTACAAGAAAATGAACATGAGGAGCATCCCAAATGTTTATTTCCAACTCCCTTTACATGTAACTACTCCTGAAATGATTCAAGTCATCAGAAAAACTGTTAGTAGAGTATATTTTAAAATCCCTGCAGCACGAGTTGGGAAACAGACTGAAGGTACAGTATCCACAAGAGAGAAACGTTATTACATTATTTTTGTCCAATGTGACATTTTGATATATGCACACACTGTTAAACGATTAGATCAAGCTAACCAATGTAATCCATCTTTTCACATATCATTTTTTTATGGTGAGAACATTTTAAGATCTTTTTTTTCGCAATTTTCAAGTACAAAATGCATTATGATTAACCATAGTCAACGTGCTATACATTATTAGAGCTCCAAAAGTTATTCATCCATCTAACTGAAGCTTCAGACCCTCTAATGAACACGTCTTGCATTCCTCCACCCCCACCGCCTCCAGCTCCTGGCGACCACTGTTCCCCTCTGTGTGATGAGTTTGACTCCCTCAGGGTGTGTGTGTGAGGCCAGCAGGCAGGGATTGTCTGTCCATGCTGTGCCTAGCCGAGTTCATGCCATATAGTGTCCTCTGGGGTCCGTTGTAGTTTTTGCAATGATGGAATTTTCTTCTTTATTATGACTAAGAGTACTTGGGGGATGGGGGGGGGTGGGTGGGTAGTGCCCAAAACCCTTGTGGCCTTTATCCATTCTTCCATTAATGGGCATTAGGTCGATTCTACATCTTGGCTATTGTTGATAAAGGATAAGTAAATCTTATGTCAAAACCAAAAGAAGAGCTTTGTAAACCAGACCTTTCCAAAAATAAATAATAATAACTTTATACATTTGAATATAGGCATATAAGATAGATAGATAGATAGATAGATAGATAGATCCTGTTGATTAAAGAAAGTAGTGGTAGCAATGTGCTCAGATGAGGCCCTTTCTGAGAATAAATGATTATGTAAGTCTAGAAGACCCTGGCATTTATGAAGGTGTGGGAGATGGACATTCTTATAGTCACAGGAACACAGATTGGAGGACAGTGGTGCGTTCCTAAACTCGGCCCTCCCCCACGTCTATCTAGCCATTGCCTCCCTAAGCTGAACTAAGTACATACAGATTTGCATGAACATAACCAATTTTTACTGTTTGAAGTTGAAAAACACCATTGGACTCATCAATGGAAAAGTAGTTCAGTGGATTGTAATATTCAAGAATGCACAGACTATGTTTGAAAGAGTGAAATTACGCTGCTGCATATATTAATATGAAAATATGAGCAGGGCATGTTGTCCAGTGAAGAAAGCAAGTTGCAGCACTTGATGTAACTTCTTTAAAGAAGCAGGAGGTCATCCATGTGTGCATGTGTGCACACAAGAATGTGGACAAAGAAAGCGGTTTGGATGGACACATGTCACACCAACAGGCTGGGAATGTAGGTGGAGAGGAAAGGAAAGGAAGACTTATGCTCCAAGAATTGCTTGTATAAATTTAAAATAGATGATGATTCACAAATATTTTCGGAAAATAAAAGGAGAACATAAAGAGGAAGATAAGGGTGGAAAATAATATTCATTATGGTCCATAGAGGAGAATCCAGAGAGTCAGCAAAACCTGGTACCAACATGCTCATGCTGTTTCTCTAATAATGCTTCTTTACCAGTTTTTGAGAAATTCTGCTCCCATGACCTAAAGCCATACAGAATGTCGACTCCTTTCCAGATACTGCAGAGTGCAAACCCAGTAATACCAAGCAGACACCCAGAACCCTCAAGACCTCAGACATGGCAGGCAGCACCCTGGAAAGCAGTCTTCAGAACCGGGCCATTGTTCATTGTGTGACTTACATCTCCTAGGACTTTCTTAGATGCAAAGCATAACACCCTGCTGATGATCGTCAGTGCTTCCTCTTGCAGGTTCAAACGCTCTTCTTTCACCCACAAAACCATTTCCTGTTGGAAAAACAAGAGCCATCTTAGAACCATGGAATTTCCATTTCCTAAGGAGCCCTCCCTCTAGTCACCAGTTTGGGGGTCCCATGGTCTTTTGATTAATCCACGCTTGACCTATATTAGCTTAAAAAAAATGGACAACAAACAGCCAGTGTACTACTTCATCTACTATGGTGACTACATGTGGTTTTTATTTTACTTAATTCTATTCAACAAGTGACTAACAAACACTGTAGCAGTCCTTCTGTCAGGTATCGTGAAAGTTCGGCATGGGTCTGTACGTGGTCATCAGCTGCTCTACGTACAAATATTCCTTTTTTTTAAAGTACAAATATTCTAATTAAAAAGAATAGGGACTCTGATCTTTGGCTTTAAAAGAGAACTGAAATGTTATCTGATCAGAAATGTTATCTTTTCTTGTCTTCATGGATACCAATTCCTCTGCAAATTCACCATCCAGAAATGTTCTGATCCTTGGTTAGAGAATACATCAGTGGAGGCAGTTTAGTTAGAAAATTATTGCTGATTTTTATTCAAATCTGTCTTTTAGTACCTTCTCTTTGTTCTAAATCCCAAGAGCAGGGATGGATGTATTTCCCCCTGGGAAGTGAATAGACTGCACATGCTAATGAGCCCTAGCAGACTTCTTAGGCCACCTGTTGGAGGCCTCTGTCCTTCTGCCAATGGTTGGCCAACCTGTTCCTCTTCACCTCTGCCAAGCGGCACACTGTTCTGAAGTTCATTTCCTAAGGCAGAAGGGTTTCTAAATCTCAGAGGGGTCACACTCTGCCTTCTCTGGGAGTGAGGTTTTAGCTCTTTTTGAGGATCAGGGAGTTCCCAGACATAACGAACCTCCCAAGTTGTGGTGGCTTCGCCATAATAGCATTGCTTCTGTTCCTTTTCTCCAAAATGGAAGAAATAATAGTAGCTTCCTTATGGGATGATTTGAGGGATTACAATATGTACTCACATCCTCAGTACCCAATGTGGAATGCTCAATAAGAGGAAGCGGAGAGCCGCCTGGGGCAGTTTGCAGGACATGGGGGGGGTGGATGATAATCACTTAGGACAATAACATTTCAAATGCACAGAAATATTTGGCTCCAATTCAGCACAAATTAGCTCAATCCATTTTTCCTTTCCTTCACATTCTTTCTTGTCTTCAAGGATACCGATCTGTCTTCTTCACTTTGGTTTGCACAACTCATGGATGTTTCTGGTAGGGTAAGTCAATGTATTCCCAGTATTTTTAGACAGCTGACTCCTGACACCACCATATTAGGAATGCAAAATTTAAGAACCTAAAATATCCAGTGCAGTCTTGTCTGGCTGGGACATGAATCATGCGGTGAGGTCTGTGGACAATAGGGGTTCTACTTGTACAACTATACTAGGCTCTGCCCTCACAGGAGCTCTCTGAGTTGTCTGCTTACTGGGACAAGTCTCTGCCTGGCTGTGACATCTTTTGAAATCTAAGTAGAGGCCGCCATGCTTCTGCATTGGTGGCATGAGGCACACAGCTCATGCATTCTGTGTACCTGCAGAGTTAGCAGTGTGCATGCTGCCAAGGGTCATGGTTTGGAACTCCCAGAGCAGTGGGTGGAGCCACTGAGCCTCCCTGAGTCATGGCCAAAGCAGGCAAGGGGTGCTGTGCTGAAGGAAATTCAGGGCCAAGTCACCAGCTGGTACAGAGGAGAAAATACTGAGGTTCTATGGGTACCTCTCTTGAAACCTTGCCCTTAAAGTCCTAGCTTACCTCTGAAATGCCTTCAAGGTCACTCTCCCATTGTACTGATGACCAGACCTGGTTTTCATGCATGTTTAACTCTTGAGCATATGGTCCCTTAATGTTCTCTGTCAAACTTTTTTTTTTTTAAATTCTTTACATGGTCAAGAGTTCCCCAGATCTTTTCATTCTGCATTTCCTAGATTATAAATTTCACCTTTAAGTCCCTTTTCTCTTTTCTCATTTTACTGCAAGCCATCAAAAGAAGCCACGGGGCACCTTGAGCTCTATGCTAAGTAGAGATTTCTTCTCTCAGGTGTCCTCGTTCATTATTAAGTTCTGCCTTCCAAAAAGTCCTAGAATGCAGACATGGTTCCTCCAAGTTCTCTGCAACTGTGTAGCAAGGGTGACCTTCACTCCTGTTTCCAATGTCTTGTGCCTCATTTCTCTCTGAGGCCTCCCGAGAATGGCTGCATTCTGGTCACAGCCACTTAGGTTTTCCCTGAGAAGACTGAGGCTTTCCCTACGGCCCTTGTCTTCTGCTGGCTCCTCAGCACAATGGTCTTTAATGCTCCATTCACACCATCTGGCTCTTCCAGCCTCATTACCCAGTTCCAGAACAGTTTTCACATCTTACAAAAGAATTTACCCAATACATACAGTATTGCATCTGGGTGTCCTGAGTTCTCCCCATAAACTGAAGGTAAAAAAAGGAGTGAGGTGGCTATGTGGATAAAGTCTCACCCAAGACCAAGCCACAAATGGCTTCTTTAGCTTAGAGATAAATTGCATTGGGTAGCAATGCTGAGAAAATAGTCTTTAGGTATTGGTTAGAGGGACAGTCTCACTTCTTGCTCTTAATTTTGTCTATTAGTCCAAGTGTGTTTTTAGAACAGAATATCTGAGGCTGGGTGATTTATAAATATAATAGAGATATTTATTTTTTACAGTACTGGAGGCTGGAAGTCCACCAGTATCTTCAAGAAGTCCTCATCAATCGAGGGACATTTTGCTGCATCATTGCAGAGAGAAGAAGGGGAAGAAAGCCCCCAGGAAAGAGGAGGGGAGGGGGCAAATTCATCATTTATCCAGGACCCACTTCCATGATAATGACATTCATCCAATCATGAGGGAAGAGTCCTCACGATCTAGTCAACTCGTCAAGGTCTCACCATGCAATACTGTAGCATTGGGATTAAGACCTTGACAGATGGACTGTGGGGGACATTAGAGGACATATCGAAGCCACAGAATGTGGTATGCATAAGGCCAGAGGATCTGTTGAGTTGCCTCACCCCAGAACTGATGGAAGTGAAATGTCCTTCACTGGGAGTGGGTGTCACGCTGTGGTCCACTGTCCTGAGGACCTGGAGGCAGTTGCTACCCCAGCCTGTGCTCACCCACAGTCACCACATAAGACTTGCCTCCTCAGGTGGCCATTGATGGCTCCTCCCCAAGTTGATCTCTGCACTTCTCTAACTCAAACAAAGGGAATGGTTTTGTTTTGTGAGTAACTTCACTCCACAAGAAGCAAATTCCAGTTACCGAATACTAGAAGTATATATAAATATGATAAATTTGAAGTCAGTGAACTAGAGTGAGCTCTTTCTATTTATGACAAACAAAACTGCTTATTTCCTCTTACCCTTAGGATCTGGAGTTTGTAGAGGTCTTTAGACACTAAGATCAGAAGAGTGTCCTCAAATATGTGTAAAATATTTTGATATAAACTCTGAAATACAAAAAGAAATCACATAACCAGCCAGCAGTCTTACATAAGAATTTACCAAATACATACAGTATTGCATCTGGGTGTCCTGAGTTCTTCCCATAAACTGAAGGTAAAAACAGGAGTGAGGTGGCTATGTGGATAAAGTCTCACCAAAGACCAAGCCACATGGCTTCTTTAGCTTAGAGATAGATTGCATTGTGTAGCAATGCTGAGAAAATAGAGACCTCAGGTGTTCCTAACCTTACGATGGGACTCTACTTATTTTCATCTTTCTCTGCTTCCATTGTTTTTTTTGGGGGGGAGGGGGCAATACTTTTCATTAAACTCCTTGCCCTTGTGAAACCAGTTTTGACCAAAAATACCTTCACTGATTTGTTTCTATAACCAGCAGGTTATCCTGAAAGAGATTCTCAAATGCTATTGGGGAAAGGACCTTATGAGGGTCAGAGGCAACAGATTAGATATGATCCTGGCGTATACGCTCAGATCACTATGAATGCAATTAAGGCATGGAAAACTTTGAAGGGACAAGGGGATTTACAAGGTCAACTATCTAAGATAACACAAGGAGTTAATGAGCCCTACGCTGACTTTGTAGCTAGACTTATTGAAACAGCCTCTAAGACATTTGAAAATACAGAACAGGCAATGCCATTTATAAAACAACTGGCTTATGACCAAGCAAATCGTTGCTGCAAAGAGGTCATTAGACCGTGGAAACATGGAGATTTAAACACATATATTAAATTATGTAGCGACATTGATGAACAAGGACAAGTCATGGCAGCTGAAGTAAAACAGGCTTTAGATACCAAACCAAAAACATGCTATAATTGCAATCAGAAAGGACATTTTAAAAGAAATTGCCCCATAGGAGGAGGGTTTAACAAAGCTAGGTATCAAAGGAGTAGAATCCCGGGTATTTGCCCACGATGCCATAGAGGGAGACATTGGGCTAATGAATGCCGTTCTCAAACCACCATAGAGGGTATTCCGTTATCAAAAAATGGACAAAGACCAAGTGTCTACCCACAATATCGTGGAGAAAGGTATCAGGCCCCGTTGTCAAAAAACGAATTGGAGGGCCCAATGCCCCGGGGCCCAAAGCCACAAATATACGGGGCAATGGAGGAACCCAGCAGCACCATCAAGGTAGTGCCCAGGACGCACTATCCATCAGATCCCTCATCAGACAAACTAGAGGGAGCGCAGGGTTGGACATCTGTGCCTCTGCCAGAGCAGTATTAACTCCAGAGATGGGAGTTCAAATCATTCCCACAGGAATAAAAGGACCTCTTCCCCAAGGAACAGTAGGCTTATTATTAGGACGCAGTTCTTCTACACTAAAAGGACTTATGATAAGTCCTGGGGTAATTGATCCCGATTATGAGGGTGAAATAAAAATTATAGCCAGTTCTCCAAGAGGTATATCCGTAATTTCATCAGGAGATAGAATAGCACAGTTATTAATAATACCCAGCCTACATGATGAATTTTCCAGTTGTAATGTAGAAAGAGGTTCCAAGGGATTAGGCTCCACAGGTGTAGATTGGGCTATGCTTTCTTTAAATTTAGATTCTCGCCCAATGCTAAAATTAAATATTCAAGGACATGATTTTAATGGGCTGCTGGACACAGGTGCTGACCTCAGCATCATATCTCGTCAGGAATGGCCAAAGCACTGGCCATTGCAACAAGCCACTCAAACGCTTCGAGGCCTAGGAGTGGCAACTAACCCCCATAGAAGTGCTATGGTATTAGATTGGAGGGATCCTGAAGGATGTGAAGGAACTATACAGCCTTATGTATTGGACCATCTTCCCATAAATTTATGGGGACGGGATGTCCTAGATCAATTAGGATTGACATTAACAAATAACGTCAATTCTAACGCGCCCACTAGTAGGGCTAAACAAGGCTTTAGAAAAGAAAAAGGATTAAGGAAACAAGATCAAGATATGATAGCACCAATTCAAATAGATCAAGAAATAAATAAACATGGATTGGGTTTTCAAAAAGGGCCACTGAGACAATCAAAATTACATGGAAATCAGAAAGACCAGTGTGGGTTCCTCAGTGGCCCCTGACTAAAGAAAAGATACAAGTAGCCCACGATCTGGTCAAACAACAATTAGCGGAAGGACATTTACAACCTTCCGTATCTCCCCATAATACTCCCATTTTTGTCATTAAAAAGAAATCTGGTAAATGGAGATTATTACAAGATTTAAGAGCCATTAATAATGAGATGGTTATTATGGGACCGGCTTGTTAGGGGGACGCACACGGCCTCTCACAAAATAAAACTTTGTTTCAGTTCCATCTGGCTTGTGTTTTTGTGCTCAGCCGGATTGCAGCATCGCAAGCCGGCGTGCACTGACAGCGACCCGCGAAAGCGCCCAGCAGGAAGGCAGCAGGTGAAAACAGCAGCGGGCAGAAGCGGAGCCAAGGCTCACGCGGGCCCCGCCGTCCAGCCTGCAGCACTATATAATCCACCAAATCCCATGGGTCACAGAATTCATGAGGAGTTTAGGGGTGTAGGTTAGTGCTGAAGAATTCCATTGTATGTAAGTAGGGGAGAAGAAAACAAAGACTGAAACCTTCCAAGATGAACTCTCAGCTCCACTGTGGTGCAGAGCAAAGTCTCAACACAAGTGAAGGAAGAAGGGTCTCACCTCCTGGTCCTCGAGGTCCTCATTGCCAATCCCCAGAGCTCTCAACTTTCCAAAGTTTGGTAGGGCTAATAGCATTCTAAAGGATGCTTCAGTTACGTTCAGCTGACTTTCATACTGCAGCACGGGATCCACAAAGCTGACAAGAAAAAGGTCTAACTATTAAATGGGTGAGATTTCAAATGCAATTTAAATTTATGGACTTTTTTTCTTAACGATGAGAGAGGGTATACGAGAAAGTAAAACCCAGATGATCGATGGATCTTAAATATTCTCTTAGCAATGATGCCTTAAACATTAAGGGATCGATTTATTCATAAATATAATCTACATTAAGTTATTTAGAAATTGGAACATCTTTCTCCATGAACTCAATAATGTAAAGACCGAGCCCATAAACCCACACTAGGTTTGAGATCATTTAACTGTATGGTGCCACTATTTCCTAGTCAATGATACCATGTTTTTTTTAATATTTTAATATTTTTGATATGGGCATGCATCTTTCAAGGTAACAACAAAGGAAAACTGCCCATCCTCAACCAGAAAGACCATCTGCTTATCCATGTGATATAGAAAGATTGGGGAGAGTGTAAGAAAGAAGAGTTGCTAAATCAGGATGATGGAATTTTGAGTCAATTTTTATTTCTCACAATTATTATTTTTTAAAAAATATGCCATTTCAAAGATATTCAATTAGTGAAATCAGAGAGTGTCACGTTACCTGGAGTTGATGGCCAGGACCATGGACTGATGACACAGCAGGCCCGCAAAGGCATTCCAGAGTTCATTAATTGCATTCTCCTAGGTACCATGAAAAACACGAGCAATCACAAACCAGACAACATCCTGTATGGTCCCTGCTGCACCAAGCCAAGGCACCAAAACAGACTAAAAAGTCATCCCAAGAGTGTGTAGAAGTATTGAGACTAGAAAAACTATAACTTCATCTCCCACTAGTGTTTTGGCCTAAATGGTGGTCTGTACAGCCAACCACTGTGCTTTTACAGTGAGCATTTGCAGATAGTAGTATTTTTGGGGGGTGCTCTTTACCAGGTGTGCTTCCACACACTTCTGCAACTGTCAAGTGCAATCTACAGGTTTAGTGTCTACCTATAAAAATGCCACCACAGCAATTTAAGACAGGCCTTCCTGAAGGATGACCACATTCATGCAATAGAGTAAGAATCATATCCAGGTCAATGGGCGGCTGTATAACTTAAATTTGGAACCATTAAAAGTTGTAATTAAAGATACCCAATTAGGAATTTATATTTTTTATACGAAGTTTGAGAAGTCCTCAATTATCTAAAACCATTTAGAGAAAGAAGAATAAAAGCTGGAGACGTCACACTTTCTATTTTCAAACTCTACTCTCAAGCTGCAGTAATTAGAATGGTATAGCTGGGCATAAAAACAGACTCATAGGCAACATAGCACTGAGGGTCCAGAGATAAACCCACCCATAGATGGTGGGGAAAGGATGTGCTCCCAGGAAACGGTGTCTGGGGGTCGCATTGTCCACACACAGAGGAGTGAGCTTGGATACTTACCTTATGCCACCTGCAAAAGTTAAATGGGTGGATTAAAGGCTTATGTGTAAGAGGAAGACTATAAAACTCCTAATAGATGACTGGAAAAAGCTTCTTATTGTTGGTTTTGACATTGATATTTTTTGGAGGGGAGATGCCAAAAGTATAAGCAACAAAAACGAAAATAAACAAAGATTTTTTTTATCAAACTAAAGTTTCTGCAAAAAAAAAAAAAAGAAAGAAAGAAAGAAAAAGAAAATGGGTCAAAAGATAAAAAGGTAATCTGTGGAATGGGATAAGATATTTTCAGGCCATATATCTGATAAAGGGTTATTCCCCCCAATATATACCTCCACCTCCAGGTACACGAGGAAGGTCTCCTACTTCCTCTTGGAATGGCTCCACAGTGCCCTGTCCCTCTTCTTTGACAACCCCCTCACCCACCTTTCCCTGCTAGATGGCTGTCTCCCTTAACAGATTATTCTGATTTCAAGGATTTCCCATGTCTTTGGGCAATTAAAACAACCCCAGGGTTGTTATTAATTATAATCCTGTTTATTTAAAATCTTAACCTTCATAACTTATTGTTATTTCTAATTTTTATTAGTTATTGATGGACCTTACTTATTTATTTGTTTATATGTGGTGCCGAGAATCAAACGCCTCACAGGCCAGGCAATGCTCTACCACTGAGCCACAACCTCAGCCCCATAACTTATTGTTCAAAGGTCTTTATTGATCTCCAGGGAAGGCAAGAGTTTGGGTTTCAGGGTCAACATAGCATGGTGGTTAGGCTGCCAGTCCTGGGGCTGCCACTGTTACATGACCACAGGCAGGTCATCTTCAGCCTGAGTTTCCTCATTTAAAAATAGGGATAGCACAGAACTTACCCCAGAGGGATCTTGTGAGGGTCAAAGGTGCTCAGCTATTTTTTGGAACAAGGAAGGTTATTCTTTCCCTCATCTTCCCTGCCTTTTTTCTAGGGTTGCAGCTCTAGAACTAGAAAAAATATGTGTGTGTGTGTGTGTGTGTGTGTGTGTGTGTGTGTGTGTGTGTGCGCGCACGCGCAATTTCTTGCTTCCTTCCTGTGGGTTGTGACTTCCAGCTCTGCAGGTGGTGGCCACGACATTCAGGTTGACCAGGGATGTGCTCCCTTAGAAAAGCGTCCCTTTCAAGACCCAGCTATGTGTTCGGGGCAGTTCCCGCTGTCCTGGTTTTTAAGCTTTGGAAGCACAAGCCCACTTGATGCGTGCGTGCTCAGGGCTCCCCAGCAGCCCGCTGCCCAGGTCCATCAGCCCTGTGCCTGCTCGCCTGTGAAGGGTCTGTCATCCTGCACCTCCCCTGCTCGGCCCTCTCAGCAAACCCAAAGGAACCTTCACAACGGGGTCTGTGCCCACCACCCATCCACAGCTCCTAGCACCCCCACAGAGGTCCGTTCTGGTACATCTGTCTTTGGGATGGACGCTATGCACCCTCTGTCTGCACCAGCCTTCTCCACCTCAGGACTGAAACGCTGTTTTCCCAGCGGTTGGGAGTGTTGGGAGCTGAGAGCTCTCTCTGGTCTGAAACTTCCCCCAGTCAATTGTCCCTCTGGCAACCTGACTCTGATGCCTGGATGACACAAAGGCTCAGCTCCTTTGCCTCCAAGGTCAAAGCGAAGGTCACCTCAGCTCCAGAGCTCCTGTGGGGGTAGCTGAAGCCTGCTTTGCACTTCCCTGTATTTCAGCTCCTCACCCTGCAAGCCTGCCTTCTCCACCCCTCCTCCCCAGGAACTGATCCCAGGAGCAAATCCAGCAAAACTCCTGGATGCAAGTCTCTATCTTAGCATCTACTTCTGGAGAATCATACCTAAAATCTACAATGTGTGTTGCTGGTTTCTTTCCCTGGAATGTACTTGATCCTCACCTGGGTGCTCCACTCATCCTCAAAGTCCAGCCAGGTCTTCCCTAACCTGAAGCTAAGTAGAAGCCCCCTCTAAGTGTACCTCTCTCACCCTGCCTCCTGTAATATCCCTGCAGCTCACAGCAATTTCTAATACTGACTTATTTTATTTTTCTTCCATTGGTCTCTAAGCAATTTGAGGCTATTGTTTGAGTTCTACTTTGTGTCTCAAAATGATAGCATAATATTTGGCATATAGTAGATACTCAATAAATATTTTTTAAATAAACGAATGACTGAGTGAATGAAATGCTAAACCTACATTTGGTCTCTAATGGTGTTAACAATTTGAAAGTGATGAAACATCACTGAACAGCAGGTTTTATTGTCAAGTGTCTTCCTATCCTGGCAGGCAAAGTGAACCTGTCCATCAAAAAAGTTATCAATGTTTTGTAATTATCACTGACTTTGACCACAGACTCCTAAAGAAATGGTCTATACATGGTTTAACCGCCACATGGGCCCATTCTTCTTTCTAAGGGAGAAAAATTGCATATCTTATGGTAGCTTTTCCCTGTGCCTTCTGTGTCAATTTAAACTTAGATATAAAAATGGTGGTAGGTTTTATCAAAGGCTCCAAATTTCAATCCAGTTTTTACAAAGCTAGATGAATACCTACAATGACAGAACTGTGTCACATTGTAGGGAACACAGAGAGAGGTAATCACAATCTCTGTCCTCCAGGGATGACAGACAAGCAATCTGTCCAAAAGTCTAAGGAAAAAAATACAAAAGATAAACAAAAAAGGAATAAAGCAAGTCGTGAGGCTGTCAAACTGGGGAGTGAGACCATCATTGAGGCTGGGCGGGGGCTGAGCTGGCTGAGAGGGGTCCCCAGGATGGGAGCAAAGGATGTGAGACTGGGCGGGCCCTGGAGATGGAGGGTGGGGGATCCACAGGAGGGGTCAACACCTCAACGCTCTGCACTAGTGCGAAGCCACTTCCCAGCACAGTGGGCTGGCGAGAGCAGAGCTCTGCAGGGGGACGGAGGGCAAAGCCTGGTCCAGCCAGCTTGCCCGTGTCCTTCCCCCCACTCATGCACCCAAAATGTTACTTGTAACATCCGTGTAAGAGTCAGCAAACGAGTTTCTCCCTCGGGAGATCCCAGGTACCACGATGTCCTACAGAACGTCACGTACCAGGTGGTGCCACTTCATTTTGGACTGCAGAATCTGGAGGCCACTCACTGCTGGAGAGGAGGGGACTGGTTAACAGCAGCGAGCACAGCCCTCTCAGCTCAGTGGGACTAACCCCCACCTGGAAGCTGGAGTCTCTCTCCCTCTCCCTCTCCCTCTCCCTCTCCCTCTCTCTCTCTCTCTCTCTCTCTCTCTCTCTCTCTCTCTCTCACACACACACACACACACACACACACACACACACATACACACACACTCAGACTCACTTTGCAGATGAGCTCACTGTGGCTGTTACTGAACAACACTAAATAGAAAATATTTCAAAGATTTTAAATCTATACTTGATAACAATTCTTAATTATACAGATATGTAGCTAATTTCTTGATGTGAGAAACAGAAAGCCAGCCCCACTCTCCACCCCTTTATGGAAGTACCATACAGTATTAGTAGAAAATAGAAGTACATTAAACTTGTTAGTTTCTAAATTTCTTTGCTTTGTGATCAGAGAATATGTCTGCTAGTCTACTGTTTGGAATTTAAATAGAAATGTCTAGTCTAATACATGTTCACTCTTGTGAATGTCCTACAGGTATTGGGGACAAAGGTCTATTCCATGTTTTCATGGATAAAGATTAACAGGTGGGTCTCTCTCTCTCTCTCTCTCTCTCTCTCTCTCTCTCTCTCTCTCTCTCTCTCTCTCTCTCTCTCTCTCTCTCCACATGCATCTCTATGTTTCCCTGTTCTTCCTACAGCCTTGATTTTCAACCCATCAATGCCATGCTGACAGAGGAGAATCAAATTCTTCTACTAAAAACTGCAAAACAATATTAGATATTTTTATAAAAACATGGAAGTTTCCTATGATTTTATTTTGTCCTATCAATTTTGATGCTACTGTGTATTATGCTATGGCAATGGTATTATTTTTCTACTGCTGTGTATCAAGTTGCCACAAATTTCATGGCTTTTAAAATGCCCATTTATTATTGCACAGCGTCTGTAGGTCAGAATGTTCCCTCTCAGCTTAGCCTCTGTGCTCAGGGCCTCACCCAGCAACACGAGGTATCAGCCGGGACGGCTCAGGGTCCTCCTCCAAGACCATTAGGTTGTTGGCAGAACTCGTTGCCAGCCTGTCAGACAGAGGGCCCTGTTCTCTTGGTGGCCATGTCTACTGTTCCCTGTCTTCTCCTGCTACCACTCTCTTTTTTCCAACAGTCTAGACCCAGAATTAAGAGGCTCATATGATGAGCTCAGGCCCCCTGCAGATGATCTCTAAGACAACTGGTTAGCAGCCTTACTTAACTGGTTGGTAGCGCCCCTTTGCCATTGCCCGCCATCATCTTCAGAGCCTCAGACCACATCTTTCCTCAGCTTTTTATCTTCAAGGAAGAGGGATTTGTAGGAGGCATGAGTCTCAGGGCAGGGGCATTCGGGCCACCTTGGAACTCTTTTTACCAGGTAGACTTTTCATAATTATCTTCATTATGGATTATGAACTTTCTTATTATGTGATGCTTTTGTAGGAATCACATTTGATGCTTTAAAGCTTAATTCATAGCCCAGTCTGAATTAAGTTTCCCCAGTTCTGCTGAGCTCCTGTTCTTCCACTTCTTATAGACTTCTCCTCATTGACTTATTTATAGCCTTTTGAGAGATTTGTAAGTGTTGCCAGTGTATAGCATGTTGCTGGGGTTTTATTAACAATGTAACCAATTCCTTTCTCTTAATGGGTGAGTTCAATCCAATTTCATCCTCTGGTATGCGTGTCTGTGTGTGGTGTGTTCATGTTCCTTTAATATGAAAGGTTTGTCCTCTTGCGACAGTGACCAGGTTGACTACAACTTTTTAGAATGTTTCTCGAAATCTTTAAAATCTGCTGATTCCCAACTGTGAGCAAAAATGGGATTGGTTCATTTCCTCCTGCCTCTTCCTTGAGCAATTTTAGTTGATTAAATTGCTAAATGGCACTTTTATGTCTTTGTTCTCATTTAATGGTTACTTAATCACTTCCAAGTTTCAGTGAAGAAGAAATCTGTGTGCTTACGTTACCTTCCCTCATAGCTTCTACTTCCTGTATAATTTTGTTAGTTAAGTCATGCATAGACTTTCAAGGTTTTCAACATTTGCATTCAGCTTGGTGACAGTAACCTCCCCATCCTCTATGCCTTAGTGCTATGTTTAAATAGATCCAGGACACACAGCCAGGCTCTCTCTCTTCATCCTCATTGGGTTGAAATGCATCTTCTATTTTATTTTGAAGGGCTCCAGGGAATCATGTCTCTTGGACTCCTTGTCATGTGCTAGATAGCTGGCTATGCTTTTCTGAGTTAAAGTTTGGCCAGGTGTGACATCCTCAAGCCACCTTGTTCTCCTCTGGGGTTGTAGAGGCTGCTGCTTTGCCACCTAGCCTGGCCCTGGGAAAGCCCAAGGTTAGGTGGGTTTCTTGTTGTCGCTGTTTTCTTCCATGAAGATTCACTGAAGCTTTTCTTTTTCCCAAGGATTCTTTGCTTATCTCTGAGATGATTGACCTTATAAGGGTGTAACTCTCCTTTGATGGTTTTGAGTTAATTTAGGGACATAGTCCATTATGCAATCTATATTTTCTTGGAAAGTTTCACTAGAATTTTACTTAAATTTGTGTTCTCTTCTGTCACTTTGGCCTCTTGGGTGATCTCTGCTCTAGGTCTTACCTTTGTGCTCCTTACCAGGTTTTGAGCACTGCCTATTTCTGGGCGGGGGGGGGGGGCGGGGGGCGGTCAGCAGAGCCCTTGTTTTTCTGAGAGTATTTTCCAATTCTCTTCTGAGTTGCACTAGTTCTTCACTAATTTTTTGCAGCTCTACTTTGAGCTCACTTTATAGATGAAATTGGTCCATTCAATTTTTTTTAAAGTACTTATCTGCTTTTTGACAATATTTTCCCAGAGTTCCTTAACTGTCGTTCATTTTTATGCCACTTCTCCACTTCTTTCTTGTGAACTCTTAGTTTAGATCCTTTTTACTGGTTACTTTTTTCTGGACAGGCTACTTCTAGTCGGACGCCTGCAGGTCTCCGTCAGAGTTTGATGTCCATTTGCTCTGTCGGCCCTGCGTAGCTTCTGGTGATCCTGCTGGTGATCCAGAGCTGCTGGGGCCTGGCCTCCTTCACCCTGTGCCACTCGCTGACCACAGCTGCTCTGTGTAGTTTCCCCTCTCCAGCTTCACGGGCTTCTCCTGGGTTCAAAGTCAGAGCCCAAGGGGGTCCTTCAGGGTGCAGGTCCCATTCCCATTCCTCTGCCTGAGCGCCTCGTCCTGCCTTCTTCAAGTTCTCATCTCCCAAGAAGCAATCAGCATCAGCGGTGTCTCCAGAAAAGAAAGTCTCTCTGGACCCAAATGTGAACAAAAGCCTTGATTGAGGCAGTTGGTGTTTCCCCAGGATTCAGCCCCAGTTCTTAGCTGGAGCACTTTTATTGCTATTTCCAAACTTTCCATATTCTATTAAATGTATGTCAATGACCTTTGTCTCAGTTTGTTCTTTAAAATTCTCACAGGACTGAAAGCCAAGGGATTTTAGGACAGGTGTAGGGTACTTCCCATATTACCATCTTAGCTATCCTTTTTATGTATGTGATTTATTTAATAAGGTATGGTCTTTTTTTAAATTGATGTTTAAATTGTTTAGTCTCGGGAGTTTTCCGGTAGCTGATTATCTCCTCTGTGTCTCTATGCATTGAGATCTAGCCTCGGTGAGGAGGATGACGTGTTCTCTGGAGGGAAATGCAATTTCAGATCTGAGTGGGTTGGAGTGAAACAGCACTTTGATGGGTACCAACTGATAGGTGACCTTAGTGCCCCGAATGCCTGCTGGGTAGGGGAGACGTGGTCAGCCGGTGGGAGAGAACATAGACCTCCCCAAGGTTGACGCTGTGTCCTCTTGACCCCAGATTCTCTATACTGGATTAGACATACTTCTGGCTGTGCCTGGGAGGACTGGTCAGGGCAAGAGTGGCGTCTGGACTGGTGGCCTGAGTAATGCGGGCCCTCTCCAGTGTGCTTGGGCCTGTGTGCTTTGCTGAGGGCTTGAGTGGAACCACTGGGCGGAAGGCGGTTCAGCTTGTCATTGGCTCTCTCTGGCCTGCAGACTCTTGTATCTCAGGCCATTAGAACTGCGCTGGCACCTGCTGGCTCTTGGGCTTCCACACTATGCCACTGCTCTCCTGGGACCTGCTTACAGATAGCACTGTGGGATTCTCAGCCTCTGTAATAATGTGAGCCAATATCTCATGGTAAATCAATTTCTACATATAGATTCTGTTGCTCTGGGGGAAACCTAAGACGACATGAAGTTAGAGAATTAACTAATGAAAATGAATTTTTCTGATTGGTAAATCAGATAAGAATTCTAGATGAGGGCCTGTGGAGAAGAGATTTTCAAATATATCTACAGTTTTGTCTCTTAACAAAACAACAGCAGCAGCAACAACACAAAACAGTCACTTACTTGTCTGTGATCTCCGCATAATTACTGACAGTACAAAGTATTGACTAGAAAATCTCTTATGTGACTTCTTAACCAAAGATGAAACTCTTTGGGTAGTTATCAACCACGAGAATCCTTTCAAGTGTGGTTACTTGTCATAGCAACCAAGAGCTCCAGATATTCCATTCTGGAATGGATGTGGCACCCGGCTGGGATGTACCGGGGTCCAAGTGGCTGCTGCTGCTCTCTGAAACCTGAACCTGTAAAAAAGCATAATGCAGTAGCTCTGGAAATAAGATCCATGCCCCCTCTAGGGTTTGTTTTTATACTTTTTATTGTTATAGATACTGGTTTTATTTTGTTAAGTATCAACTTTCCTGGACTAATTTTATAAAGTCTGTATCGTCATAGAGGGCTGCTGAAGTCTCTGTTCAGTTAGCTTAGTGGTCATAAGGACTGGACAGAGGATTCCTTAAGGGTTTTGAATCAGTAAGTCTTGTGGCCTTTGCCAGGGGCTGATTGTGTGTGTGTGTGTGTGTGTGTGTGTGTGTGTGTGTGTGTGTTGATGTCTTTGATACTGCTGGTTACAGGTGATGAGTTCTGCGCCCTCAATGTAGAAGTATAACACTAGAGAAACTCGCCGAGGCAAGCAGATTGTTAGGGTCCGGCGAAACGTCGGAGGAAGAGACCACAAGAGACTGTCTTATGCAACAGCAGAAGGGTGGGTTTATTTGGAGACCAGCATGCTGGGGCTCCCTCTGTAGCAAAGAGAGATAGAGCCCTGAGAACAGCTTGAGCAGAGCTTATATACTTTCCCTGGAGAGGGCAGGGAGGGAAGTTACATTTTGTAGTTTGGAAGTTGGGGACAGCTCATTCTGGGAGCAAGATTAGCAAACAGTTCACAGTTGGGGACAGCACATTCTGGGAACAAGATTAGCAAACAGTTCTTAAGATTTCAACAGTGCTTTGTTAAGCATATAGAAAAACGGAGTGACAAGTACCTATTTTATTAACCTTTCATTCCCCACTTCTTCTTCTGGTTACTTTTAATCATAAAAGTGATCATTGGGGGGTGTCACATTTTATGTCTGTTAGTGGGGTATATTGTTGTCTGATTACCATAAGTTTGATTTGTCCAATTTGGGCCTGGAAAAGGAAACTACACGGTTGAGCAAACAGGGTCCTAGAGTTAGCAACAATATAAGAATTATTAGAGGACCGGCCAAGGCTGATAAAAGCGTAGTTAACCAGGGGGACTGTGTGAACCACCCTTTTTGGGTTTCTCTCTCTCTCTGACGCTCTTCAAGGCATCATCTTAGTTTACTCATAGATTCTTTTACAACTCCAGTATGGTCGGCATAAAAACAACATTCTTCCCTTAATGTAGCACAAAGGCCCTCTTCTCTCAAGAAGAGGAGGTCCAACCCTCGCCTGTTCTGTAAAACAACTTCAGAGAGAGAGGTTAAAGATTCCTGCAAAGCTGTGATGGAGGTTTCTATTATCTTTAAGTTTTGGTCCATTGTTGTTTCTAATTGGGTCATTTGTTGTGTCCCACGGACCAGGGCAGTGGTCCTTGTGCCCACCCCTGCAGCAATTCCCATTCCTAGTAAGATGGCTAAAGTGAAGGATACAGGTTTCTGGCAGAACCGGGTTGTATGTCCCCTTATTTGATCTTTAAATGAACCTGCGTCATGATAGAGCACTCTGGGAAACATCTGCACCATTATACAATTAATTACATCTGTTGACCATTTTATGAAAATATAAATAATGTTTAAGTATATAGAATTATACTGTTGTAGGGACAGACAAGGCAAGGCACCTAAGATAGCACTGAAGACAGGGAAACAGTCCTATTTGGTTGCAACCGGATTCAGAGGGCATTGCTTCTGTTGTAATCAATTAATCCCCTGAACCCCAAGTTTAGGTAGTTTCAGAATTTTGTACTCAACATGTAAGGGAAGGGGCTCAGAAGTTCACAGTCTGCAGAAGTTCACAAAAAGCAGTTTTTGTTTCTGTTTTTTTCTCTGTTCTGGGCAAGTTAACTTTTCAAGGACACCTGGGAGGGGGAGAATTTTTTTCTTTTTCCTTGCCAGCTGTTACCATGGAGCCCAGTTGATAACTTTTTATCTTAGAAATGTAGCCATCTCTGTGAAGCCCCAGCTCAAGGCCAGAGGCCCTGTTCACATATTTTGTGAAAAACTAATAAGGGGGTGTCTAGCTTAGGAGTGCTGATTTTTCCAGCCAGTGGCCAAGTAGAACAGGGCAACATGAAAAGAGGAAGTTTATCTACACTGAACTCTTTTATAGGGACTCTTTTGCTGAAAGTCCTAAAGTCAGCCATAGTGAAGACTTCTGGAGAAGGTCAGTCAAGACTTTTCTGTGGGCCTGGTATAGAGGGGGAGGACAGGGAAGGCGGTGCTGAGAGCAGCTCCGTGGATCTGAGAATGAGGAAGGAGAGATGTAGAAGAATAATGGGAAAGGGGCTTGGGATCTTCCTAGCAACAAAAACTTGAGCAGTAGAACAGGTAGAGCAGAGGGAAAGACTGGAGTGAGTATCTCAAAAAGCCTGTGAGGGACTTTAAATTTTTAGTAACCTGTTTTCAGTGATGACAAAGCAACTTTAAAGGCCATTTTCATTACATCTTGGATAGGGGTCTGAGGGCTCTCCTCAGCTGGTTTGAGCTTTGGGTTAGCTGGTAAGAGGACCTGGTGGCACCCGGTGTGGGCACTGACAGGAGAAGAGAGGAGTGAATGGGTGGAGAGATACCTCAGTACCTGTACTTCAGCAAGGGGGCAATGGTCTGAGAACCGAAGGAGGTTTGGGTTCCATCAGGTAGCCCCTGTATGTTCACATCCTTATGACTTACAGAAGTAGTCGGTTTTTCCCCCACACAGCCATGACTGTTTGTGGCTTTGATAGTCCGCCAGGTAAACATAGTAATCTAGGTTAGCCAACCTACAACTGGCTCTCGTGTCCCTACATCCATAATGTTTGTTTCTATTATCTATGGTACGGAAGGGATTTAATGGAATTTTGGTGGGATCCTCTTCATCAGGGATACCCAATAGGAAAGACCTAAGCCAGCTGACAAATGTCTGGGTGGAGAGACGGCCACCAGGTCCCTAAGGGGGCTGTATGTGAGATAGATCATAATTTGTCCAGTAGCACCTGGTATGGTCCTTTCCAGCGGGGTTCTAGGGATGACACCTGATGTCGTCTTATGTAGACGAAGTCTCTTACACCATTTGATATCGGTGTGGAGTTCCTTCATCCCCAGGTTGGTAGGCAGTGGCCAGCTGTTTCCACAGGTACCGCTGGGTTCTTTCAAGAGCTTTAAGTCTGTCAAGCAAGGGGGTGTGAAAGGAATCATTAGGTCTTAGAGTTGGGATCAGGTCCCTTACTGGAGGAGGGGCACCATAGAGAATTTCACAGGGGGTGAGGTTACACAAAGAAACAGTGCATAAGGCAGGAGCATAGTCCAATCTTTTATGCCAGTCTCCAAGCTTAATTTTGTCAAGGTCTCTTTAATGGTTCTATTTTTTTTTTTTCTATCTGTTCTGAGCTCTGGGGTCTATAAGCACAATGTAACCTCCAATTAATCCCCAGGGTCCTAGTTAACCCTGACTTACCTGGGCCATGAACGCCAGTCCATTATCAGACCTTATTACCTTAGGCAGGCCATATCTTGGAAAAATATCTTCCAGGATCTTCTTGACCACCATTTGTGCCGTTTCTTTTTTTGTGGGGAAGGCTTCAATCCATCCTGAAAATGTATCTACAAAGATTAGGAGATATTTAAGTCCATACCTTGATGGTTTAATATCAGTAAAGTCCATTTCCCAGAATTGTCCTGGTCTGGTTCCTCGAAGGTGTCTTCCTATAGGAAGCTTGGAAGGGTAAGCATTAACCAATTGACAGACCCGACAGGCTTTTGTTACTCGTTCAGCTAATTTTTTTCGCTGTGAGCCGGTTAGTGGAAAACTCTGTTCTTGATCCTTTAGGAATGCCTGCAGTTTCTTTGAACCAAGGTGAGTGAGTTGATGTACATTCTTAACGTAGTGTAGGGCTTTCTGAAATTGCAAGTTGGGTTCAGTGTTTTCAAGGAGTTCAGTGTCAGTGTCCTCAGATGTTAAATTGTCGGGGTGCTCTGATGTAGTTAAATCTCTTGATTCATATTTCCCCCGTATGGAAAGTGTTAACATGGTTACTCTGTTTAGAGCTGCCAATTTAGCCTCTTTATCCGCCCTCCTCTTCCCGACCGCTACGGGATCATTTCCTTTCTGGTGTCCTGGACAGTGCACTATAGCTAGTTCTTTAGGGCTTTGTATTGCTGAGAGGAGGCGGAGGATCTCATCTCTGTTCTTTATTTCTTTTCCCGCCGAGGTTAATAGTCCCCTTTGCTGGTAGATAGCCCCGTATAAATGAGCAGTAGCGAAGGCATAGCGGCTATCTGTGTATATGGTGGCCTTTTTGCCTGCCACTAGCTCTAATACCTTCGTGAGGGCGATCAGCTCTGCCTTTTGAGCCGATGTTCCCTCCGGGAGGCTAGAGGACCAGATGACTTTAGTTCTGCTAACTATTGTTGCCCCAGCCCACCGCTTACCGTCCTGGAGAAAGCTGCTGCCATCAGTGAACCATATGACCTCAGGGTGGGGCAGTGGCTGATCCTTTAAATCCCGTTGTATACTGGTTTCTTCTGCCAGTATATGTTGACAGTCATGAGTGACGGGTTCTGATGATTGTTCAGGTAGTAGTGTGGCCGGGTTAAGTGCGGCAGGGGGTCCCAATATTATTCTGTCCTTGTCAAGCAACAGGCTCTGATAGTGTGTTATTCTAGAGTTTGATAGCCATCTATCTGGTGGCTGGTGGATGATGCTCTCTAGGGCATGGGGGGCTATAACGGTTAGCTTCTGCTCCAGCGTTAACTTATCAGCATCTTTGATTAGTAGGGCCTCCGCTGCTATAGCTTTTAGGCAATGGGGCCATCCACTAGCCCCTGGGTCCAGCTTTTTAGATAAGTAGGCTATAGGCCTTCTCCAAGGTCCTAAAGTTTGAGTAAGCACTCCTCGTGCTATTCCTTTCTTTTCCTCAATATAGAGAGTAAAGGGTTTTTCTACATCTGGGAGTGCTAAGGCCGGAGCAGATAGCAGCGCCCTTTTGATGTTATCAAAAGCTTGTTGGTGTTCAGGGTTGCATTGGAATTGGGCATTTCCCTTTAACAACAGGTATAAAGGAGCAGCTAAGGTTGCAAACCCAGGTATCCATAACATGCAAAAGCCAGCAGTTCCAAGAAACTCTCTGAGTTGCCTCTTATTAGATGGGGGTGGTATCTGCACAACAGTTTGTTTTCTGGGCTCTGTGAGTCATTGTTTACTGCCCCTAAGGGAATAGTCCAGGAAGATTACTTCTTGCTGGCAAATTTGGGCCTTTTTGACAGAAGCTCTACACCCGAGTTGAGCAAGCTCAGATAGTAGTGCTTGGGTCCCTGATTCACAGTTTTCCTTGGTGTCTGCTGCCAGTAGCAGGTCATCCATATATTGAAGTAGGGTGACTTCGGGGTGCATGGTTCTGAAGTTGTTGAGATCTCTGTGGAGGGCTTCATCAAAGAGAGTGGGGGAGTTTTTGAACCCCTGTGGGAGTCTGGTCTAAGTTAGTTGATCAGATGTTCCGGTTTCTGGGTCTACCCACTCGAAAGCAAACAGCAACTGACTATCTTTATGCAGAGGCAAGCAAAAGAAAGCATCTTTTAAGTCCAGGACAGTATACCATTTTCGCTCAGGGTTCAGGGTGCTAAGCAGATTGTATGGATTAGGTACTGTGGGGTGAATGTCCTGCACTCTGTTGTTGATCTCTCTTAGGTCTTGAACAGGGTGATAGTCCCTGGTTCCTGGCTTTTTTACTGGTAGCAGGGGAGTGTTCCAGGCTGATTGACAGGGCCTTAGGACCCCTAAGGCCAGATATTTCTGAATATGGGGCCTTATCCCATCTTTAGCTTCTTTGCTCAGAGGATATTGTTTAATATTAATTGGGAGGCTGAGGTTTTTAACTCCACCATTATTGGAGGTTGTTTTATGACTAGGCCTAATTCAGCAGTTTCTGCCCAGGCATCTGGGTAATCTGTTATCCATTTCTGGGATAGCTTGCCTGTTTGATCAGTCTTGGGGGGTGTGAAGAGTTGATGTTCATCTTCTACTGACATAGTTAAAGCCATGACTATAGGAGTTTTTACTGAAGGATTTAGAAATTTCATTTGGGGGCCTTCAGGGTTAAAAGTTATTTTGGCCCGGAGTTTGGTGAGCAGATTTCTGCCCATCAATGGGGCTAGGCATTCTGGGATCACTAGGAAGGAGGAAGGAGTGATGGACTTTTCCATTTTTTTAGGTCCATGGTCCTCTTAGTTGTCCAAGCCCAATATTTACTGCCATTAGCCCCTTGAACTAGAGACCTTTTAGTTGATAGAGGGCCCAAGGGGGCCTTAAGGGCTGAGTATATTGCCCTTGTATCCACTTCAAAGTTTACTGGGGTCCCCTCCACTTCAAAAGTTACCTTGAGCTCGGGGAGAGGATCCGAGCCCTGACTTTCTTAGTCATCCTCCAGAGTTAGAATGGCTTGCTGGCGTGGCTGTTTCTTTCTAGGGCACTCTTTGGCCCAGTGTCCTTTTTCTCTACAGCAGGAACATTGATCTGAGGCCAAAGGTGGCTTTTGGCGTGGGCCCAGGTATCCCTTTCTGTCTCCCTGTCTCTTAACTTTTGCCCTATTTGTTGTTGTGACCAGGACCTTAGTCAATGCCTCAGTCTGTCTTTTGCTTCTTTTATCTTCCCTTTGCTCCCTTTCTTCCTCAGTTTCTTTTTTATAGTATACCTTCTCAGCTTCTCTGACTAAATCTCTCAAAGTCATAACTTGTAATCCATCTAAGCATTGTAACTTTTTTTTTAATATCTAGGGCAGCTTGCCCAATAAAGGCCATCATGACAGATGCCTTTTGATCCTCTGCCTGAGGATCAAAAGGAATATATCTCCTATATGCCTCCATAATTCTCTCCAGAAACATAGAGGGAGATTTATTAGGCCCTTGAATAATCTCTCTTACCTTGGCCAAATTAGTTGGCTGTCTAGCGGCTGCTCAGAGACTCGCTATTAGAGCCCAGTGATAAGTGGACAGCTGCTCCCTACTTTCAAAGGTGTTGGGGTCCCAGTTGGGTTGGTTCAAGGGGAAGTCAGCTTCAATTATGTTGGGAAGTTGTGTCGGTCGCCCATCTGGTCTGAGGATATTTTTTTTTCTTGCTTCCAGGAGGATTCTCTCTTGTTCCTCTGTCATGAAGAGAGTGCCTAAGAGTTGTTGGCAGTCATCCCAAGTAGGCTGGTATGAAAACATCAATGACTCAATCAGACCTGTGAGCCAGGTGGGGTCCTTGGAAAAAGGGGGATTGTTATTTTTCCAGTTATATAGAATTGAAGAGGAGAAAGGCCAATACTGGTAGGCTTGCATTTCTCCACCATGGCCATCTTTTATCATTGGCCCATAAGGACAGAGGGGAAGTATCACGGGGGCTTCAGGGTTTTTAATCATTTGCTGCCAGCGAGTTCCTTTAGCTGGGTTAGCTTCCTCCCGGGGAGGAGGGGCTGTGTGTGCCGTGGGGGAGTCATCTGGAGGGCACTGGGCCGGCTTAACCTCCTCCAGTGGTGGAGAAACTGAGTCAGCAGCAGGGAAATCACTTAGAGGGTGTTAGGGGTTGGGGAACGAAGGCAGGGGATAAGGAAAGGGAGGAGAGTCCAGCAGAGTCAAATCTTGAGACTCAGGGAGAACAAAGGGTGGAGAAGGAGCAGAGGGTTTGAGAGATAGAATCGTGGGGGGAGGAGTAGGAGCGGGGATAAGAAAAGACTTCACCCATGGAGGAGGAGATTCACAGAGATCCTGCCAAGTTAAGATATACGGCTGTTGAACTGGATGGCTATGTGGCCCCGGCTGAAAAACAATATATCTGATTTTTCGAATTAGTGGGTAGTAGAAAGATTCTTCTGGAGGCCATCCAATTCCAAAGGCAGGCCATTCTGAGTCACAGAGAGTCTGCCAGGTTCGGCGTTTTACTGAAAAAGAAAGATTCTGAGCCCTTAAGCGGACTTCAGTCCAGTGATCAAGGGTCAGGGACAGAGGTGTGGAATGACTCTGTCCCATAATGAAAGTTACTTGAACAAAGACAGGGACAATACAAACGTGACACAAACAAGGACACACAGTAAACAGTAAACGTGTAACACAAGTTCAGAGGCAAAGATTAAAAACAGACAGTGAATTCAACCTGAGAGAAAGAATTGTTGCCGGCAAAACCAGACGGGTTGGCAGCAGAATACAGATGAGGGCACCTCCGTCCCTCCCAGATGGGGGCACCTCCATCCCCCCCCCCAGAGTCTTTCAAAGCGTCCCTTGAAAGACGTGGCCTGTGGCTTCTGGACACATCTGTCCACTACCGCCAGGGGGAGCTCACGCTCTCCGCTAGCCACCACACTCTGCCAACCCAAACTGAAAAACCAGAAGGCTCTGAGAGCTCACACTCTTCGCTGAGCCAAAAACAAGACTCTGAGCGATCACAAAGGAAAAACAAGAAGGAGAAGAAGGAGGAAGAGAAGAAGAAGAAGAAAAGGCACCTTACTTACCCCCCTAAAGGAGTCTTGTTGAGGTCTCCCTGTCCGGCGATGTGCAGTTCCCGGCCAATGCACCAAATGTTAGGGTCCGGCGAAACGTCGGAGGAAGAGACCACAAGAGACTGTCTTATGCAACAGCAGAAGGGTTTATTTGGAGACCAGCATGCTGGGGCCCAGAGCTCTCTATAGCAAAGAGAGATAGAGCCCTGAGAACAGCTTAAGCAGAGCTTATATACTTTCCCTGGAGAGGGCAGGGAGAGAAGTTACATTTTGTAGTTTGGAAGTTGGGGACAGCTCATTCTGGGAACAAGATTAGCAAACAGTTCACAGTTGGGGACAGCACATTCTGGGAACAAGATTAGCAAACAGTTATTAAGATTTCAACAGTGTTTTGTTAAGCATATAGAAAAATGGAGTGACAAGTATCTATTTTATTAACCTTTCAATATAAGGTAAGGGTTCATTCAAAAAGGGGCAACATAGACTTCTCCCAGGAGGGAGAAGGGGGCCATATCTACCATCTTGGTGTCCCCAGAAGTGAGGTGTTCTGCCCCTTTATATCTCCTAGGCTGCCTTTGTCCTCCTGTCCTCTCCCCTTGTCTCTCTCCTTCAGGTGTCCGTGACTAGGCCCAGGGATGCTGGTGGGATGGCCAGAGGTGGGAACCAGGTGGGCTGAGGGGGAAGGGCAGGATGGAGCAGCCTGGGACACATGAACAATCTCAAACTCCCTGTAGGGAGGGCCATTCCTGGACAGGTTACCTCAGCAGCAGGTTGGAGCAGGGGGTGGTTCTGGAGTGGTAAGGGGGGAGGAAGGGCTCTGAAGGAATTCACATTCAGTCCCTCAGGAGCAGTCCAATTGGCCTCCTTGATCTGACCTGGCTCCATGTACCTCTGCACTGCCGGTCTGACTAATCCTGGCTTCACCTTCAGACTTCCAGGAGCTCACAGGTCTGCCTTGACGCTTCCTTACTGAATGCAAAGAGCCCCAGGGCGGCTGTGAGTGAGCAGAGCTCCTCTGGTCTTCCTCGGGCGCTTCCTTCCCACTTCCAGATTCCCAGGCGTAGGTCAGAGGTCTCAAAGCCCCTGTGGACATTTTATTCCTCAAAATCTCCTTTTAACCTTTTTGTTCAGATGCCTGTTTGCCACCATTGGAATTGTCATGGAAGACAACAGCACAGCTAAACAGTTGCCACTGACTGTTTTTAACAAGTGCTCTGGGAGCAGAGCTGTGGTACTGAATGAGCTCAGTCAGATCAGGTATAGACGGATTCTGTGACTGACCTTTTCCTGGGGAGATGCCAGGCAGGTGCGACTGTGATAGCTTCCTGATTGTGGGGGAGGCCACGCCTTTCCCACCCTCTGTGGAGGTGGTGAGGCTGCTGGTTTTCATAGCTGTATGGTTGTGAGGTTGGTAAGTCTACGGTGGAGTAAGAGAAGAGGATGGGAATGGGGTCAACTGAGACACTGTAAACCCAATATTTTTACTGAGATTCAGTCATTTTTCTTGAGTAAACATACCTCATGTTATTCCTTATAGCTTAACATCCTGAGTTTTGAAAAGGTTGATTTTTGACAATTTGGTTTTTGTTCCCATTGTTTTTATAAACAATCAGATTTTCAGAGGTTCCTTCTTTTATCATTTCAAAAATGCTTCAATAGAAAGTTTTTCAATCAGAAAAAATTATTAGAACTATTTTCCATAGTAAGAGAACAGACATACCGATTTGTTCTTCCAATGGAACACATCTATCAAAATAATAAAATGATATTAAATATTTAAACTTAAGTAACTATTAAAAACAATTGTTGAGGACTAAATTGTAGAATAATGCCCACAGTAAAATATTTATGTAATTAAAATACATACAGAATAATATTTTTTGATGGGTGCAGAAATATAGTTTTGGTTTGAAGTAAATTATTTTTTAAGAAATGGATTAGGAATTATTTCTTTTGTTTCAATTTTATTGATTTCAGCTCTGATTTTACTTATTTCTTGTCTTCTGCTGCTTTTGGTATTGATTTGTTCTTCTTTTTCTAGGGCTCTGAGAAGTAATGTTAGGTCATTTATTTGTTGACTTTTTCTTCTTTTAAGGAATGAATACCATGCAAGGAACTTTCCTCTTAGTACTGCTTTCATAGTGTCCCAGAGATTTCAATATATTGCATCAGTGTTCTCATTTCCCTCTAATCTCCTCTTTGATGTCTTTTGCAACCCTTTGTTCATTCAATAGCATTTTATTTAGTCTCCAGGTGTTGGAGTAGCTTCTATTATTTATTTTCTCATTGATTTCTAATTTCATTCCATTATTATCTGAGAGAATGCAGGGTAGTATCTCTACTTTTTTGTATTTGCTAAGAGTTGCTTTGTGGCATAATATATGGTCTAGTTTAGAGAAGGATCCATGTGCTGCTGAGAAGAAAGTGTATTTGCTCATTGAAGCGAGAGTAGTGATCATTTGTGGTTTTACCCCGAGTGCTGCTTCTGACAGCAGTGGTTATAGTCACTACCTCACAAGACTTTTGGTGAAGGTTATGTTCATTCAACACTTGTGTACTGAATTCATACTCCTTGTTAGCTATGGTTTGCAGAATTCTCCTTGTCCAAAGAAAATCCTAAATATCTGGCTTATTACCACCTGGGGACAGCTGTTGAAATTTAAAGAAAATCAAAACACATGAATGTTTGTTATTTTCAGTATTTAAAATTTAAGAAGGAAGTCATAATGGATTGGATCCCTCTGTTCTCTGGGAATTCCTTTGACTTTGTCCAAGTTTTATAATCTATGGGTGGAAAGCCAACAAGAGGCAAGAGTAAGACAAATGACGTCTGAACCACAAACCAGTCTGTCATACAACGGTTTAGAGGTGGCTTTCAAGTATGGAATGTTAAATTCTGGTTTCCATTTTACTTTTAAATAATCACAAGTTCAAACCAAACACAAAAGCCCAAACCAGCGACTTCCTATCTGAAATCTCCCGGGTGTTGTCTGGCCAGGGAAGGGGTGTGGTTGACATTGCTCCCCCTCCTTCAAGCCCAGGGCTGGCTGGAAACATCCCCTCCATTCTGAAGAGGAAAAGGGAGCTGCTTTGTCATCACCACCACTTGAAAGAACATAGAATCTTCCAGACATCGTTGATGTCCCCTCAGTGAGCTGGGAACACAGGTATCAGTTCTCTGGACAAGTAGGAAGTGGGAAGTCTGAACTGCCCTGATGGAAAGTCGTTGTTTCATGTGACGGTTTGTCCAAGGTAAAGTCAAGATCCGCCCAGCCCCTCTTGGCCTGTTAGCCAGAGGACCCTTCAAAGTCAAGCGTTCCCATTACAACATGGAACCACTAGGGGTCACTCAAGATCAAACCTGCAGGCACTGCCTCAGCCACGGTCACCAGGGGAGCACAGCAGGAATGCCTAATGCTGCGGGAGAATTCGCCAAGCTGGTGGAGAAAACCCAATTTCCCCCTTCCATGACACAATGGAAAGTGGCCTCCCTGCAGCCCAGGGCCCTCAGGCGATGGTTTCAGATGCCCTGTGCCCTATCTATGTAGTGCTTGGAATCTGCCTTTGACAGAACTATAATTAAATAAGCTCACAAAATTCAAGAAGTATGTTATTATGATGACGGCCACTAGAATGGCACTGAAATTCCAAACCTCGGGTCTGCCAGGGCCTCTCTGGGCAATTCCAGCTAAAATTTCAACAGCTGCCCCCAGGTGGTAATAAGCCAGATATTTTGGATTTTCTTTGGACAGGGAGAGTTCTGCAAACCATAGCTAGCAAGGAGTATGAATTCAGTACACAAGGGTTGAATGAACAGGACCTTCACCAAAAGTCTTGTGAGGCAGTGACTGTAACCGCTGCTGTCAGAAGCTGCACTCGGGTAAAACCACAAATGAGCGACACTCTCGCTTCTCACTGCCCTTTCCCACTGCACTAGGTAGGAAAGCCCTTCACCTGCCCCTGGACAAGAATCTCAGGCGCACTTATGACATTTCTGACTTTCTGTTGTTGCTTCAAAGTCTCACTGTCACTTTAAGCAGCAGAATGATTAAGTCATTTAAAACTGTCCAGTTTCATTTAGTAACACAACTTTCCCCCTCAAAGCTCACAGCTCTCCCTCCCTGAACTAGGACGGGCAGGGGTCAGGCAGCCTCTAGAAGGGGCGGGGCGCTAGGCCCCCCTCTCCTGGGGGAGAGGGCAGAGCAGCTCCCTCTCTGATGGCTCTTTCCCCTGTTCCGGACATTTCTATTGGAAGCATTTGCCAGCGAGTCCCAGGATGCAAGCTGAACCGTTCTTGCAGCTGATCATTCTCCCGCAGTTTTTCATATACTTTGTTTTTCTTTAATGAAGGCAATTTATTAAACAATGTGGTGTTCCTCCTCCTATAGAACTAGAATCCCCAACTTTTAGCTGAGTTTGGAATAAAAAGACTGCATTTCCCACCCTTTTTAAAATCATGGTTCATGTGCAAATTCTGTCACCTCTCTTGAAATGAAGGGCTGGCTGCTTCCCTTTCCTCCTGGGCTGGTCGCAGCTAGGGCACATCACGCAGACTGGACGAGGAGCGGGCAGCCCATGTAATCACACATGCATGTAGGTTCATACTCTGGTTTCTCTTCAGGTCAATAAATCTTCTGCCTTTTTTTCTTTTTCTTTTTTCATTATACATCAAAATAGAAAGGGCATGGTCAGAATGAGTAGGAACCATTATGATTCTCTTGTCACCCAGCATTTAATTAAAGGAACGGTGATTGAATAATGCTAAAACCAACTCCGGATGGAAAGCAAAAGTCAGGTGGGCTGGGGGTGGGTGGCTCCATCCCCGCCTGTGCCTGCAGTGTAGGCTCATTGTATTGCATTTTACATTTAGTTATTTTTTAACTTTTATTTTAAGAAAATTTCTTGACAACTACAACAAAATTCTACCTGATATTTGTCACGAAAATGTTTCCTACCCTCAAATTTAAAAAAAAAATTCTCCAAACAATAGGACTAAATCTTCTAAGTTCTCCTACAAGTATGGAAATTTGGCAGAGAAAGACTAGTACATTGCATTTACATTTAGACACTGTGATTCTTAGAATACCTTATTGAATTTAGAATAAAATTCTTATAAGAAATAGAAAAAAAAAGAAGAAAGTTCATAAGTAATTATGGCATAAAATCCATTACATTCTCTTTTATGGCAAACCTGAAGATGTAAAGAAGCCCAAGATTCTTCTCTGGCCACCTTCAAATAGGAAACATCTGTGATACTCAGGTTACTCTTGAAGACCGTAGACTACCTAGGGCGGCAGGACAGTGCATAGTAATTTTTCACACTATCAAATTTCAAAAGTGGGCAGAAAACACAGAAACTCACCTACATTTGGTAAAAGCAAACAACAACTTTAGAAATTAGAATCCAGTCAAATACCCAGAGTTTTCCAAGGCATTTAATAGGATGAAAACAACCCAAAATACTTTAATGCAGTTATGAAGCAGAAAGACCAGGAGACTGAAGTTTCATCTGTGAAAAGAAGAGACTGCATTTCTGTTTCTTGGAGCTTTGACAAGAAACAAGGAACAAAATACAAAATGTGGTAAGTCGGATGGCTTCAGGTGCTATTGAAAAAAAGAAAAAGAAAAAACCAGCTGGAGAAGGGGCAGTGACTGGTCATGATGGAAGGGTGTCTAACTGGCCACTAGTGTGGAGAGCAGATGCTCCAGCGAGCAAGTACCATGTCAGCAAAACCTTTCAGGGGTGGGTGGGAGCCAGGCTCATGCCTGGGAGGAGGGCCTTCCTGGAGATGGACGTTAAGTGAGAAAGGCACCAAGTACAGGAGGGAAGGGAGGGGCCTCCTAACCTGTTGGAGGCGCCTGGCTGTGGCTGTGCCTGAGGGAGGGGGCCCTCGCTGTGACTGTATGAGGGAGGACACTATCAGAGACTTTGGGCTGAGGACTGACCTGCCACATCCTTCTGCTGCAGCCTTAGAATCAAGCAGAAGCCCATGGGCCAGGCAAGAGGTGATGGTGCTCCTTCAGGCCAGAGGCCATGGTGATGGGCCAGAGAGGAGGCAGTGCGGGTCGGAGACCTGGTCAGGTTCTAACTCTGCTTGGAAAGTGGGGTTCTGTGTGAGCTGATAGGCCTGATGCGCAGATGTGAGAGGAAGAGGCCATTCACAAGCGGAAGGGTGGACATTCCTCTCCTTAAGACAGGTGAGCCCGAGTGGTCAGCCAGGATGGTGCAGAAGAGAGGGGTGTGATATAGGGCGCTCACTGTGCACATGGCCTGGGAACGCTGAGTACACTAGCTGAAGGCGGAGGGCGCATCGCCAGGCCATCACATAGTCCAGCAAAAGAAATCCAAGTTTGGTTAAAGAGATAAACATTTTATTTAAAAAAGAGACAAACGTCTAAAAACAAACAATACAAAACAGAAACAAGAGCAGAAAATGTCTAACCCCAGAAACGGAAGTAGTTTCTGAATGTAAACATGATGGAAAAAATGAAAAGGGAAAATATTGTTAGGTTCATGCACATCCAAATGTGACACCAACAAAAACAAATTAAAAACCAGAGGAAAATATGCCATAAATATGACAGATAGGTTAATAGTCTTAAATAAGAGGTCTTACAAATCAGTGACAAAAATTCAAACACCAATATGAAAATGTGAAAGATCCCAAAGATAAAATCTATGGAAACAGGAAAGGCACATAAATATATTTCTAAGTGTTCACCTCAGCGAGAAATCACAATGATGGGAGTTAGAGCAAAGTCCCCCGCCTTGGCTTGTCACAGTGAGTGTCTGTCCCAGAGCGGGGGAGCAACCTGCCTGGCCCTGCCTAGTGTCCTTGGGAACACTCTTCCCCAGCCACATTATAGGAATGTCAATCAAGAGGCCTAGAAGATGTCACACCCTGTGACACAATCATAGCACTTCATTCAAAACTGTGTTTGCAAAGGCTTTCATCACAGTGTGATTTGAACTCCGAGTCATGGGAATAATGAAAGCATTAACAGAAGAAAATGCTCACCTCTACTGAGGCAGGCCTAAAGCTCAACACGGCAGGCAGCCACTGCAATTACGTTGAAAACGGGAAAATGCTCATCATTTAATTTTTTACTAAATGAAATCAGACTGCAAACTATATACTTTGTGAATCTAATTATGTAAACAAAGAAAAAGAGACAAAATATCTCTTTCTATATGAAAATTAACAAATATTAAATAAGCATAATCTGGAGCATATAGGAAAATGAGATGGTTTAAAAAGCCCACCCCAGAGATGTAAGTAAGGCCCTTGTTTGGGCTCAGAAAATGCATCCCCCAAACAGACACTTTGATACCTTGCGACAACCCCAAAGCTGCCTCAGAATCAAGGTCCCCCGACCTTACCCCCTCCTCTACCCCACCCCAAGTGCAGGAAGGCCTCTCTAGAACACCCTCCTCTGACCAGGGGATGGAGTACCATGGTTTCACCCCCCCACACACACTGGGAATCGCATCAGATAACCAGGTCACCTTATCCAGAGAGATCTTCATCTATTCCTCTAAGGGCATTCATTTTATTACATATGGATTTCCAGTTTTCCCACCACCATTTGCTGAAGAGGCTATCTTTTGTCCAATGTATGTGCATGGAGCCTTCATCTAATATGAGATAACTGTGTTTTTGTAGGTTTGTCCCTGTGTTTTTTATTCTGTACCATTGGTCTTCATGTCTGTTTTGGTGCCAATGCCATGCTGTTTTTGTTATTATAGCTCTGTAGTATAATTTAGGGTCTGCTATTGTGATGCCTTCTGCTTCCCTATTCTTGCGAAGGATTGCTTTGGCTACTCTGGGCCTCTTATTTTTCCAAATGAACTTCATGACTGCTTTTTCTATTTCTATGAAGAATACCATTGGAACCTTAAGAGGAATTGCATCGAATCTGTCTAGTGCTTTGAGTAGTATGGCCATTTTGACAATATTAATTTTGCCTATCCAAGAACATGGGAGATCTTTCCATTTTCTAAGGGTTTCTTCAATTTCTTTCTTTAGTGTTCTGTAGTTTTCATTGTAGAGGTCTTTCACCTCTTTTGTTTGATTCTCAAAAATTGTGTTTTCTTTGAAGCTATTGTGAATGGGATAGTTTTCCTAATTTCTCTTTTAGTTGATTCATCACTATTGTATAGGAACACAACTGATTTATGGGTGTAAATTTTTTATCCTGTTACTTTGTTGAATTCATTTATGAGTTCAAGGAGTTTTCTGGTGGTGGGTTTTTATTTTTTGGGGGGGTCTTCTAAACATAGAATCATGTCATCAGCAAATAGGGATAGTTTGAGTTCCTCTTTTCTTATCCAGTAGTTTCTTAAGGACCTTGGGTGGAAAATTTTTCTTTCCTTCATTTTTCAGCCCATTTGTATTTCCAGATAAATCCACTTCTGGGTTCTGATTTATTTACACTTTAGTCATCACAATGTTTTCAGGATCTGTTTCCAGTGGGCCTTTGAAACATGGTTCTACTGACTGGGAAGAGTTCTGAGTCCCGCCGCCCCAGAGAGCACAGTCCCTCCTCCCCAGGAGGAGGTGGCATTGCCCAGGAAAACCAGTGGAATAACCCTCTTTTGCAAAAGGGACTTCCAGGGATAATCAGCCCTAATGCTCCCCTCTTGACACAACCAAATGAAGGGAGAGAAAATCCTGGTGGCTGTAAGCACTGAGAGATTGGTTTGGTGACGGAGGGCCACAGCCATCCTGGGAATGACAGGAGCCATGACTGGGGGCTGTCAGTTACACCCCCATGCTCACGTGGACTCAGGCTTGTAGCCGAGGACACTCTCTGCTCCTGGCCTGGGTCAGCCATTGACTAAGGACAGCCTATGAACTCAATCTCATGAACAACTGTAAAGCAGTCAGTTACCTCAGGGGAGTGTCGTCCCTGCTCCTTTCCTCTCAGTTCAGCTACCTGTCCCCTGTGTTCAGTCCCAGTGTCCTCTTAAGGAAGGTTGACAGGAGTGCAGGTATCTTTCTGACATAATGCTCTCATTCCTTTGGCTATAAACACAAATGTGGAGTTGGTGAATCACATGGTACTTGATTTTCAGTAATTCCCATACTGTTTTCCGTACTGGTTGAACTAATTTACTTCCTACCAACACTGTGTAAGTAAGTGTTCTCTGCCCTCTGAATTCTTGCCAGCAGTTGTGAGTTTTTGTCTTTTTGAGGATAATTGTTCTAACTGGGGTAAAATGATATTTCATTTGGCTTTGGATGGCATTTTCCTGATGATTAATAAAATTGAGCATTTTTTTCACACATCTATTGGACATTTGTATGTCTTCTTTTGAGAAATGTCTGTTTGATTCTTTGGATCATATTTTAATTGGATTTTTCAAAAATTTTATGGTATTCAGTTGTTTATGTTCCTTATATATTTTGACTATTTCTTTGTCAGATGAATAGTTTGCGAATATTTTCCCCAATTCTGTAGGTTTTTTCATAATTCTGTTGATCATTTCCTTTGCTGTACTTTTGTTGTCTGTGCCTTTGGGGTTCTATCTAAAAAAATCATGCCCTACACCGTTGTTATGAAGGGTTTCCTCTATATCTTCTTATGGTAATTTCATAATTTCAGGTTTGACATTTAGTCCTTTGATCCATTTTGTGTTAATTTTTGTACATGGTGAGAGAAACTTTCATTCTTCATCAAACACATAACCAATTTTTCCAGCACCATTTATTGAAGAGAATTATTTTATTTGCAGACATAATTTCATGGACATAAAATTTAAATAGTCCATCAAAGAGCTGTTAGAACTGAGAAATAAATTCAGTAAAGTTTGCAGTATGCAAAATTAACATATAAAAAACAGTAGCATTTTATACACCAATAAAGCACTTGCTGAAAAAGTTAATTAACAAAGAAATCCCATTCACAATTGCTACAAAAAATAAAATATTTAGAATAAATTTAACCAAGGAAGTGAAAGATCTTTACAATGAAAACTATAAAACACCAATGAAAGAAACTATAGAGAACACAGAAAAAATAAAAAGATATCCCATGTTCATGGATCAGAAGAATCAATATTATTAAATGACCATATTACATTAAGTGATCTATAGATTTAATGCAATTTCCACCAAAATACCAAGTATTCTCTATTTCTTCATAGAAATAGAGAAAAACAAACCAAAACAGCATGTGGATTCTTCATAGAAATAGAGAAAAACAAACCTAAAATTAATAAGGAACCACAAAAGACCCCAAAGAGACAAAGTGATCCTATGGGAGAAAAATACAAAAACAAACAATGCTGGAGGCATCATAATACCTGACTTCAAAACATAATACAAAGCTTCAGTAATTAGATAACATGCTACTCACACAGAAACAGACATATAGACCAATGGAACAGAACAGCGAATCCAGAAAGAATCCACATGCACACAACTGATTTGTAATGTTTTTATTAGTGCATTATCGTTGCACATAATAGCGGGGTTCATTGGGACATAATCATTCATGCATGGAATATAACTTGTTCTATTTCAGCCTCCATTACTTCCTCTTTCCCGCCTCTCCTCCCTTTCCCTATTCTCTTTCCTCTACTTTATTGGTCTCCTTCCTTTTTATCATTTTTTAAAGAATCGGTACTTTATAGATTTCCCTGAGAGGTGGAGTTCACTGTGGTATATTCATAGAAGCATAGTTTAGTTGACTTCATTCTACAGCCCCTCCCTTTTCCTGACCCTCTTCCCTGGCCCTTGGTTCCCTTCCTCCACTCCACTGGTCTTTTCATGGGATCCCCTCCCCTGACCCCACTTTTCAGCCAACTGGTCTTTGATGAAGTCCCTTCGTTATCCCTCCATCTCTATTTCATGTCCCTCACTCCATCCTGCTCTGATTTTCCCTTGCTGCTCAGTCCCCCTGTCTCCGCTCCCAAATCGTTCACCACTTCTGCTCAGAATCTTTCTTACTAAGAAGGCCATTGGTCCCTGCACGGCATGTCCAGTGGAGGGAGACACGCCACAGTGCTCGTCACTCTCAACTCCTCCATTGCTTTGGAAGCAGTGGAAATAGCTCCTTCATAAAGACCATCTTCCATGGCAGGTTCCCAGGGACCACTCTCCCCGGCTCTTTCCCTAACCCTCCGCTGCTTGGGTTCCCTCAGGGACTGTTTCCTCTCTCTACCTCTTAAATATTCATTCTCCTCAGGGGTCTGTCTACATGCACTACCAGAATTCTCCAAAATGAGGAGGTGTGCTCAAGATGTGGGGTCCCCAGTCGTTTCACGCAGGACACTACCATCTGCTCTCCCTCCCCCTCTGTGTTCTGGCATTGAAAAGGGAGTCCCCCAGCATGGGGGCAAGGAAGGAAGCTACAGCCCACTGGTTCCGCACCTGGTCCTGGGCCAGGCAGCCTGAGTTCAAGTCTCAACTCTGCTACTTGGTAGGTACTTTTATCTTGGCATTTCAATATGATACCATGTGGATTTGGGGTGATAAATCCACTCTCTCACACTCTTTTTAAAAGGGTTGCATAGTACCTACCTCCCAGAGGTATTATGAGGGTTAAATGATTAAATAATCAATGATGTTTTAAAAATCACCAGCATGTAGCACATGCTCAGTTAATATTAGCTATTATTGACAAATTGAGGGGAAGGAAGAAGACCAATAAAGTAGAGGAAAGAGAGTAGGGAGAGGCCACCACATGTTGTCAATAATAGCTAATATTAACTAGTGTCCAACAGGTTAGAACCTTATTTATCATTACTAATACACAGAGCATCCCTGTTGTGACAAGTGCTCTGCAGGTAAAAGGAATGTCTCTTACTTAAGACTCATTTTTGGAACAATTGTTTTTGCCTTAAGAAGACCTGGAAGAAAGACGGGTACAGCTACTTGGTATGCAGAGAAGAAAAAAATGTCAAATAGGTCAGGAACTAATTGATGAGGAGTTGGAAGAAGGTGCTTCTACTTTCAAATAAAGATCCCTCAAAGGCCAGAGAATCCTATGGCCCAGTTTGTCAAGGACAGTCGATTCCCAATTAAAAATATTGTGCCAGTGTAAGTATTAATAGGACCCATTTCACCCATAAAACTGGCCAATATTAGAAAATAATCTACATAGCCACCCTACTCCAAAGGTCACCAGTAGAGAGATTTCTTTTAGTAAAGAGTTAAATAGAGCTGTACCAGAGAAAGAACCCCCTTTCACTTGTTGGACGAAGGATTCAGTGAGAATGTAATATTTTAAAGATCCCGTAAGGTCAAGAGGAAAACGCAGCCCCTGGAACCAGCATGCACTTGTATCTTGGCATTTCAACGTGACAGCATTGCTTTGGTGAGATGGTAATAGGAGGGACACCCGGCCCCTAGGAGTTTGAGGACAGTGAGGACTCAGGTGCAGGATTCTGGTCCAGGTGTGCAGATTGTCGGGACTTCTGATGCAGAGGGGAGGCACAGTTCAGTGGTGGGGTGATAGTGAAGGTGTGACCTAAGGGGAACCCCATTAAGCAAATAGGGCACTGAGCCAGGAAAGCCAAGACATGTGGGGTGGTGGGCAGAGAGAGGACACGGCACCGAGGTCACTATTTAAAAAGCCAGTGTGAGCGACAGACACGTGACATAGTGGTCGGGTGTTGGAAGGCAGCCAGAAGCCCCCTGTGGCAGGGCATGGGACCAGGGAAAAGTGGGTGTTCCTAGGCAGACCCTCGGGAGCACTGCAGAACTTGTCATGCCCACCTGCAAGCTCACTTATCCAGCCTTCAGGGTGAGGGTCCCTTTTCACTGAGTCAGATCAGATACATTTCCAGAAAAGCCATAAGCTACCTTGAACAGAACCCCAAACTGTCCCTTGATAGCTAAGCACCTGCTCTTAGGTGATTTTAATCACGGAGAGCTACTCTGGGGAAGAGGTCGCCTAAAGACCTGGACCAGGTCAAGTGTGTCCTGGAGCAAACTGTCCTCTAAGCTAACGGAGAGATCCTCTATCCTCTATTGGAGCAAAACTTTCAGATTGTTGAGCCCTCTGGATAACGAAGCGCCCCTTCCCCTGCCTAGAAGCTGTCCTTTCCACGTGTCCCTCACTAGCTATACGGTGACACGTGTTCTGAGACAAGAGTAAGCAACATAGAAGACTGACTCAGTCATCGCTGACACAGAGATTGTGCAGGGCAACTCATCAACATCCTGCCCCCATGTTCACATGAACAGCTGGGGATCCAGCTCGGGGCTGTTTGTACGCAGGGGAAAGCCCATTGTCCTCTGGGCAGCCATCACCCCCTGGGAGAGCGAATGTGCTGCCCTGTGGTTTACTTGCTGCCTCTGGGGCGTCCCAGCCCACATCTGGCCAGCCCCGTAGTGGCTCTAGGAAGCTAGCTGAGTTCCCAGGAAACCCAAGGGCCAGACATCTCCAAAACTAACTCAAAACTAAGTTTTTTGTATTTGATGAGATTTATGGCCCCCTGAGTCCCTGTTCAGTCACTATGTGGAGTGGGGACTTTGAAAAAGACTACTGGGGACTTATTTCTCAGAATTTGCTGTCTCTCTCTCTCTCTCTCTCTCTCTCTCTCTCTCTCTCTCTCTCTCTCTCTCTCTTGCATACACACACACACACACACACACACACACACACACACACACACACACCATGGGCTCAACAGTTTGAGACCACAGAGCTTCTTTGGGGAAGCACACCACCTTTGGTCAGAATTGTTGGGAACTTGGATTTTTGGTATTTAACGATGAAACTTTTTATTCTGTGCAGACAAAACGAGAGGCTCAAAACCTCATGTTTTGTGGGTGTGGGTGAGTGCTTGAGAATAACAGGACTGCTGATCTTCCAGGAAATAGCACCAGGCGACTGGCTTCCTAGAACTGAATATCCTGGAGCCTAGGAGTCAACCCGGGCCAGAGGCAATGCCGTTTTAGAGCTGATTACTCAGGACTGACGCAGACCGGAGGGCGCAGTCAACCACAAGTGACCTCCCTCCAGATGGCAGCCGCCAGCCTGTGATTCACAGGACACTGGCACTTGTGGCCAACTGGCTGTAAATCTGAGGTTTCCTACGACACCTTCAAGTTCTGGAATTCATGGGAACGGCACGCAGAACTAAGGAAGCGAAGAGACTGTGCTGGTGGACACAGTCTTGTTTTAAAGGACAAATCAGGAAGGACCCGCTGGAAGCCGAAAGCCATGGGGAGAAGACTAGGAGGGTCCCAGCGTGACGTTTCTTTGTCCTCTGGATGCACCGCTCTCTGGGCACGTCCAGGAAGCCCACCTGAGCACAACTGTCTGGGGCTTCTATTGGGGTTTCCTTACTTGGGCACGATTTATTGAGTCACTGACCACGTGGTGACACTCGGTCTCCAGTGCTCTTCCCTTCTCCGAGTCTGGCTGATACATGTGACTCAGAGTCTCAGCCCTCTCATCACGAGGGCGGTCTTCATGGTAGGCCAGCCCCCTCTCTGAAAGGACCTAGCCAGCCCCATTCACGTCAGGTCTACCCCCAGATGCCACATTAGCGTAAACTCAGTGTGGCCTCCGCCACCCACTGTGAGAAGTGAAGACATATTTATCATCTGGGAAATTCTAAAAGTTTTAGAAGCTCCTTTCCAGGAACTGAGATTCTAGACTCGCCAAATGGCTCTTTATTATCCAACTCCCAACGGGAACCATGGCCGCCCAAGTGCAGCTTTGTAGGGAAGGGGTGAGTCACGCAGGGAACACCTGGGTCTCATTACACCTTGAGTGTGTCTCCAAACAAGTCTGAAGGATGAGAGTCAGGTTTATACAACAAAGTGAGCTCAAATGACTCTAGGACAGACGGCATACTACGCAGGTATTAAAAATTATGCTCAAACATGTTTGAAGACACGAGAAAAGGGCTTCATAACGTTAAGTTCTATTGAAAGAGCAAAAGAGAATGGCAAAGACAGAATGACAGAATCAGCCTCTCTGCAGTGGGAGGGGTAGGAGCCAGCCCAGGAAGAAGCTGGAGAAAATGACCGTCCAGGAGACGCTAGGTCCAGGGATCATCTCCGTGGCCCTGGAGGGCAGGAGCCTTCAAAGTCGGCATTGACTGTGAGATTAAATGGGTGAGATTAAACCTTCTCCCACACACCAGTATCAGATGGAAAAATAAAGCTAGCTAAAGGCAATAAGGAAAAAAAATGACCATTTCATGCTTTTATTTCCATTGAATTCATTTGTCTAATGACAGAGAAAGAGAATTTTAACAGTGATTACCATTTTTATGTGATTTCTATCTTCTTATATTAGATTTTATTTAAATATTGCTCAAATTTTCTACAGTGAATGTGCATTTTTCTCTAAAAAATAACGTGGTAAATTGGCATTAAGAATATTTTTATTGTCTTATTCCTTCCTTTTTTTTCTAGAAAAGATGTAAAATTCTTTCAAGATTTTCTATAAGGAAAATCTTTACTAGGTTTATAAAAACAAACAGTGATAGGTCATTCAGAAGGGATTGTTTGCATGACAAACATTCAAGTTAAAATTCCTTTCAAAATCGAGCATTGCAGATGAATATTTAATGTGTCAGTGCAAAAATGCACTCTTTTTGATCCACATACTGCTGTGAAAAACAAAATACCTTCACACTTAAACTTTCCTTATCTGCTACTTTGCCCTGGGGTACATTTCCCCCACTGTCCTGAGACTGTTAGTGCAGTTGCTGCACAATGCCAATTTTTTATTTCTTTGAAACATTATGGTGTGATTCTATCATAAGAAAGCCATTCTCCTATTATACAAGAACTTGGGGTTCTTTCCTAAGTATGTCTGTGAGATCAGGGTTATCCCCATGGTAGACAGGAAATACTAATAGAATCTACATTTCTGATGCAAAATCCTTCTATAACTTTTAATTTAATCTTTTGTTCTGTATTAGATTTTCATTCATTTCATTCTTTAATTTTACCATGGAACCGCAATTACATTTGTAGCAGACCTTTGAAATAAATTCCTGGGAATGTCTTCCATTAAAAGTTACTTTTGACACAACTCAGGTAGAAATTAAAAATCTCCTGTTTAGAACCTGAGCTAAGAATGTTCTCTGTGGCTCTCTCCTGTACTCTTTTTCAAAGTTTATTTATTTATTTGTTTTAATTAGGTATATATGACAGTAGAATGCATTTTGATTCATTGTACACAATTGCAGCACAACTTTTCATTTCTCTGGTTGTACACAATGTAGCATCGCACCATAGTGCAGTCATACATGTACCTAGGGTGATGAGGTTCATTCATTTCACCATATTTCCTGTCCCCATTCCCCCTCCACACCCTTCCCTTCCCTTTGCCCAATCCAAAGTTCCTCCATTTTTCCCATGCTCCCCACCACTATTATTGATCAGCATCTACTTATAAAAACATTCAGCCTTTGGTTTTTTGGGATTGGCTTACTTTGCTTAGCATGATATTCTCCAACTCCATCCATTTACCTGCAAATGCCATAATTTTATTCTCTTTTAATGCTTTGTAATATTCCATTGTGATTATATATACCACAGTTTCTTTAACCATTCATCTGTTGAAGTGCATCTAGGTTGGTTCCAAAATTTAGCTATTGTGAATTGAGCTTTTATAAACATTGACATGGCTGCATTAAGTCCTTTGGGTATAGACTGAGGAGTGGGATAGCTGGGTCAGATGGTGGTTCCATCCCAAGTTTTCTAAGGAATCTATATACTGCTTTCTGTATTGGTTGCACTAATTTGTAGTCCCACCAATAATGTATGAGTGTGCCTTTCCCCCACAACTTTACTAACACTTATTGTTGTTTGTATTCTTGATAACTGCCATTCTGACTGGCATGAGATGAAATCTTACAATAGTTTTGATTTGCATTTCTCTAATTACTGGAGATATTGAACATTTTTTCATATATTTGTTGATTGAATGTATAGCATCCTCTGAGAAGCTCCTTAGCCTAGTTATTGATTGGGTTGTTTTTTTGTTGTTGTTGTTTGTTTGTGTGTGTGTGTGTGTGTGTGTATGAGTGTTAAGATTTTTGAGTTCTTTATATATCCTGGAGATTACTGCTCTATCTGATGTGCACGTGGCAAAATTTGATCCCAAAATGTAGGCTTTCTGTTCTTCTTATTGTTTCTTTTGCTGAGAAGAAGATTTTTAGTTTGAGGCCATCCCATTTATTAATTCTTGATTTTATTTCTTGCACTTTAGCAGTCTTGTTTAGGAAGTCGGGGCCTCTTCTGACATGATGAAGATTTGGGGTGTACTCTGTTCTATCTTTATTCCAGATTCTTTAGAAGGACTCTACATGGACTATTGGACTAGGGCAGAGTTTTCTAAGTGTCACCAGCTGACCCCTGGAGGCCCCCAGATCCTACCATGAAGTCCACGAGGACGACACTGTTGTCATAATAAGGTCGTGATGGTACCCAAGCAGTGCTACGTACTACTGCTAGTCCTCTAGCATGGAGCAACACAGCAGCACCCAGCTGTCCCTGCATTCCCCGCCCTCTTCACTGCCACACACGGTAAAAACAACAAATGAACAAACAGACCAAGCAACCAACCAGGCAGAGCCAGGCGTATCTTTTAAACATTCTGCATGACGAAATGGAAAGGATGCACACAGCGGCCCTGCGAGCCGAGGCAATAGGACAGTCCCATTTGTAAGGAACAATGCTTTTGCCTCTGCGAGTTGTGACTGAGCTCACCGCTTCATTCATGAAACGTCTTTTCCTAGTTGAGAGGAGGGATGGGCTGTGGTTATCCAGCCTTGGACACTTGGCAAAGGTCTTCTAAAAAAAAATGAATGAAGTGAGTCCATCACTTCGGGGAAAATAAGTATCTGTTGCCAACGACGCAATTAAAGTTTTCAAAAGAAAATTAGAGTGTTGGAAAATTTTATCCACCACCATGAGTTTGAAAGCTTTCCAACATTTAAAGACTTTTCCAATGACATTGGGGTTGATATTAATAAGTGTGATTTTGTGTCAGCATTTGGAGGATCTGCAAACTTGGTGAGCCAGTATGTTCCAAATTACCGATGAATAATGTTCCAGACTCAGGCATGGATGAAAAGATCTCCTCAAAGTGCAAGGCAGACGAATTGACTCTGATGGAAAGTTTATTGGTTCAGTGTCAGGTTGCACATTTCAATGAGCCTTTAATAAATGGCTGCTTATTACATTTTAGTGTGGAAGCAAAGAGGAACCATGAACATCTAAGACACAGGGCAAGAGGGTGGTCAACAGGGACCTTATAAGAATGGTCCAGTAATTACTGGAATGGTGATTCTCTCGTAAATATATTTGCTATCTAAAAATGTTGTCAAGACACTAAAAGATTTTGTTGAAATTCCTGCTAGTTTAGAAGGTGCTTCCCTGTGTGGAAGTTGGTCTCTAAGAGCAGGAACTGCTTCCTAGTTTTCTTTCCCATCCACCATTTACTGGGTATGGAACCTTGAAAAGGGGCCCGTAGACCTTTGTAAAGGCCCATTTTTCTCAATAGAACCTTTTAAAAACCATGTTTTGAATCATGGATCAGTTTCAAACTTTCCCATAAACATTTCTACAATTCAGCCTCTGAAATCTCCCAAGAAAAGCTGGCCTATTAAAAGATAAGTGTGAATATGACTTTGAAACACACTTTACCTCCCAAGTGCCTTGCAGATGAGAGTTTTGTTCTTGGCACTGCAGAAAATTTGCAGTTGCTCTCGAAAACTGCTGCCAGGAAAGAATATGCTTACTTTGGATGTTCCTATGAACAGTGAGGACACTCTCCTACAAAACAAACATCGCCTTAGTTTCAAGGCCTATTAATGGTATTTTCAGATGCCTCCAAACAGACCTCAAAAATGATCCATGCTACTGTCATTATTGAGTTCCTGGAGCGACCGGCCATTCACGGGGTCTCATTTTCTGTGAGTGTTCAAATAAGAGAGGACACCAGGCCCGGAAGGCAGAAGGCATTATTGGCTAAGGTCAACCTGCAAAGGCCTTTGGAAGCTCAACTCTGCTCTAGGAACGATGCGTGATGGAGACTGCGCTTCCCCTTAGTCAGAGCAACATCCAGTCGTCTGCTCTGCTCCTCCTCAGTCTCCCTGCACAGATTTCTGTCTCTGTTTCCCAGTTTCTAGGACCACTTGCCAAATCTGGAAACAAGACACTTGTAGTCCTGTTTATAATTGCTTTCATGGATGAGTGGATTTTCCCCACAGATGTAACGCTGGGATATATGACACATATAACTTAACCTACTGGAATCTTGGGGTCTGAATTCTGGGGACTGTTTAATTGCCAGATGTGTGATTTATTTAATTTATTATAATTACTTTATTATTATTAATTTTTTTTGGCAAATTACTTGTTTTCTCTGGGCCCTGGTTTTCTCCTTAGTAAAAGAAGGGGGTCAAGTAGATGACTGTTGTCACAAAGCTCCAGTTTTACGAACACTGTCCCATATTGGTTCTTGGGCTTTATACAAAGCAATTGGTATTTCCACACAAGCTCACTCTCCTCACAGACCCACATACGAGTTAGATTTTGCCCTACTTAAGTCTGATTTGGGGCAAGAGTACTTCAGAGGTGGTGCCATGAATATCCCAGTCCACCCCAGTGGGAGCCACTGTCAGTGAGCCACCCTCTACTAGGACCCCTCGGCTTTTCACCTAGTGACATTGGTGCCTGTTGGCGCTCCTTGATTACCTCCATTATCTCATTAGCATTCACAATGGTGATTTCTAATTATACCATTCCTTCTCCCTGGATTCTGATTCAAGAATCTCTCTTTATCCGTTCGGTTCGTGTTAGAGTTAATCATCTTTTGGTCCACCCTACATGCCTTGCTTTGGTACAGTGTCAGCTGCAAGAGAGGAATCTGTTTAAATCTGGAAAAGGCATTTGGTAAGATGGAGAGAATGTTGAAATACTTTAATTTACATGCCTGTCTTTCAACAACTCATTAGCTATTCTAATATATGAAAGATGGTTAGCCTAGTTTTCACATTAATTTATCTTGCGTTTTCACTATGTTTCGGAGTCATTTACTAATTTGCTCACCTTTGTAAGCTGTTCTGCTAATCCCTGACTACACAAAAGCCAAATAGGATGGATTGCCTGTCTGGGCCCACAGTGTAGTAGGAAAGAAAAAGTTAAACAATGGCATAAATACTCCACGATCTGTTACTTATTATCATCTATGTCCTGCATTTGTTACATTCACACATCATTCATGTATCACGATGCTGTGAAGCAGCAACATACATTTCAGAGATTGTTGCTGATGGAGTAGTCTTAGACCTTGGCATCTTTAGAATCTCTATTTCTAAATTAGCCTTTTAGGCAGCCAGTATTAAAACTTAGTTGTTTATGAAATAATTACCCATTAGGTACAATTTGTTAGAGAATGCTATCTCTCCTTAGGTTGGTGATTATTATATTTCCACAGAGTAGTTACAAATTAACAAAATATCACTGGATCCCGACTGAAATATTGACAGAAGCAGTGAAAGGAACACAGATCATGAATCGCAGTAATGGAGATGTCTTCTCAGCATTCTGTGGAGGGAACTGAGAACAATTGCACATTGCTACTCTCACACACTGCGGTTCACTGGCTGTCCACGTCACGGCTGACAATGTGGGGTTTTGAAATGAGCCAAACATCCACTTGACCAATTAGATAATTGCTAGCGACTTGCTCGGTGGATATGCTTCAGCAACATATTTAGCCTTTGTACAGTCAGACCTGTTAGGTTGGAGCTAGTGCTCAGTGTTCATCATTGAGGATGTTAGGATTTGTAAATGAGTTCTTGATTCTTCCCTTACATTTGAGGATTTCCTTCTCTTACAGGAACGTGTTGTTAGGGACTGACGAAAGCAAAGCAACAGCAGGAGCAAGAGAGAACTAAGCCATTTTTAAAAAAAAACAGTTGTGTTAGGAAATTGTTTGCCTCCCTCTCTGAAGCTGAGCTATTTCTTCTTCCACACGCCCCGTGAGAAAAGCAAATCCCAACAATTGCCACAGCATTATGTTCTTTGGGAGAGTCTTCTCAGTGCTCCTGGGTTGGGGTTGGATGTGGGTATTTGAAATTATCTAACCGAGTCAGCAGAGGCTTTTATTTCCAATAAACTGTGACTGTGAGCTGAGTGTTTGGTGATGTAGGGGACAAAAGCAGGAGGAAATGAAGCCTCACATGTGGCTCCGCAGGGGACAGCACAGCTCTGTTGAACAAGGCTGCCCTCAGAAATGACAACCTGTGTTGACAGACAGCACGCCCTCCACCCCCATCACGGCACCAGCACCAGGGCCTGATGCTCTACCCACGGGGCCAGGTAAAGCTGCGGCTCTGGGACTCCTTCCTCTCCACCCGTCAGATAAAATCTAGAGCAGCAGCTCTTGTGTTTTTTCCTGATCATTCCTAGATGTGATTTTTTACTCATTAAACTTATTTTAGTAACTATTTGTCTAATTTCATCTGATAAACAAATCTTTATCAATCTTTACTACCGTGAGTTCTTAATGTGCCCACTCTTTCCTCTGGTTGGCCATATATATCTATCTTCCCTCTGCCTCTAGCCTTTGGCCCTTGTCAGATTCCCCTCTTTTCAGATGATTCTAGGCTGATCCTTAGGGGAAAACTCATTATTGTGTTTTCAGAGCATGTAACAATGACTGGCACTGATGCCTAATATATAATTGTCATTCATTGAAGATGAACACAATTTTGTAAGTCCATGAAGTTTAATTTTGCACTTGATTACTTGTCATCCATTCATGTAGCCCATTTTCTTTACAAGATAAAGAACAATTTAATCAACTCAGAGATATCTCTCCTTCTCCTTTATAGTTAATACCTGGGGATCATCCACTGCCTAACCCCAGAGACCATTGTTCTGATGACTTTCAGCATAGAGTGGTTTTAACTAATACCAAACAGATGAATGAAAACTGAAAATATGCAAAGGAATCAAACACCATGGTCTCTTGTGTGTCTGTCCTCTTTACCGTCAGAATGTTTTGGGGGTCAGCCATATTGCTGCACAGACATTGCACAGACAGCCCACAGCTGGCTCACTCATCTGTTGATGGACATTTGGGTCAGTTTGGATTTTGTAACTATTATAAGTAAAGGTGCTCTGAGCATTTGCTTTTTTGGATAAATATTTTTTTCTCTTGCTTAAACACCTAAAAGAGGAATTGCTGGATTATAGGTGGGTATATGTCTAACTTCATGAAAGACTAGAAGAATATTTCCAAAGTATTGACTATACACATTCTGCCAGAAATTTATGCAAAGTTAGATTTGCCCACATTCTCAATTGGTGTTTTCAGTCTCTAAATTATAATTATTTGAGTGCATATTGATCTTGTGTCCTGTGACCTTGCTAAATTCACATCTTCTTAGTTGTAATAGTAGATTGTTTGCATAATCCTTATGATTTTCTTTGAATGGAGTCATATTACCTATGAATAAAGATTGTTTTAGTGCTTCGTTTTCCTTACATATGTATTTTATTTATTTTTCTTGCCTTATTCCATCTGCTACATTGCCAGCACAATGTTGAATAGAAGTGGTGAAGCAGGCATCTTTCATGGTATGTTCCAGAAAGCTGTATGGAAATTTGGTCTAAATCATGAGCCATAAATGCCCAGAACAAGACTTTACATGTCCTGAAATATACAACCACTAGGTAAAAACAGCTACTGAGAAGCCATGAGCTGAACTACTCCAGAGGTCACACAGAGGAGGACAAGAAAGTTTGACAGAAGAAGTGGAAACACCTCATAGGAAACCCTTGGATTTCAATAAAGATCCTGTAAATGTTAATCCTAACAGTCATGGACCTGCTGTCCTCTCTGGGATGAAGAGTTGGAATTGACCTGATGAACTCTGCAGTCAGCCGTCTTCTGATGGCTTGCTTACCTTTCAAGGTATTAATGACTTTAAAAAGATGTTGTGTCTTGGGGTTGGGAAGTGCTCAATTTTATAACAACCTATCTATAAACCAGCCCTAAATACATATACGTGTCCACTCTTGGTACAGTAGCTGAAGGAAATGCTCAAATGTCTTTACTAATATTAAGTGAATAAGTGTAAATGAAGATTGTAGCATAATATGTTCAGACTTGGCTCAGGAGTTTGAATAGAAATTTTGGAAATTAAGAAAGAATACATGCTGCAGTCTGGCTGGGCACAAATCACGAGCCACTCAAGCAGGAACAAACTTTATTTCCGAACTCACGTGAACGCCACCCACGCGCCCTTCCAGGCACACCACACAACAACCGGAACTCCCCCCACCGGAACTTCACCAACCAACTCAGACTCTTCAGGAATCCCCGCGAGAGCTCAACGGGAACTCAATGGGAACTCCGCAAGAACTCAAAAGTCATCATCTTTTTTTTTAAATATATATATCTTTTTTTTTTAAGAGAGAGAGAGAGAGAGAGAAATTTTTTTAATGTTTATTTTTTAGTTTTCAGCGGACACAACATCTTTGTTGGTATGTGGTGCTGAGGATCGAACCCGGGCGGCATGCATGCCAGGCGAGCGCACTACCGCTCGAGCCACATCCCCAGCCCAAAAGTCATCATCTTGATGGCTGGTGGCATCACCTCTCAACCACTACTTCTGGCAAAAATGCCATGTGTCATCCCGACTCAGCTGTGGCCCTCAACAGATACACAGAATCATAAAGAAATACTAAGAATCACTAGATTTGAGAGTCACGTCCCAAGAGAGCAGTAAGAGTACCAACGTAATTCAAGGTTCACTTATTTATGAAAGTCCTACAGTACACATCATGAGGCATAATGCTTTGACCAGGGTAACAGAGAAGATGACTAAAGTTTTTTGTTTTGTTTTTTTTTTCAGATTTGGAAAGCACTGCATTACTACAGTTGAAAAATTAATAATAAAATATAAGAAAAAGCCCAAAGGCAAAATTTGAGTTGCCAAGAACAACTGGAAGACACTTGTACTGTCAATCAAAGCATAAAAATACAGCAAACTGGGTTCAAATTAATCATCTGCCTTTGATGCCAACTTTTCACCAGCCATATAGTCTCTCTTTAGACTCCTTGTAATTTATTTTGAGACACGTTGGACTGATGCTTGTCCTCAGTTATGTGGCTGCCGCACCCAATATGTTCTTTGGGAACTGAGTCAACACACATAAAAAGAGGTCTATTGGGCCAGCTTTTTTGGCTCTGATTGGTGGAAGCTATGGGTATAAATAATCAAAGACAATGCATCAAGGCCAAGCATGCACTGTAGGGAGCAGGTTGCAACACTGGTCCTCATTGTGTAAAACACGTGTGGTTTTCCTCTGCCACTTTATATCTTGCCCTGACACACTGCATGGCACAGCTGTGTGGAGGCCACACTGTGGCCTGGCAGACTGGTGAAATCTTTCAAACTAGACTTGAGCTGAAGTGTCTTTTACCTTGGGTTCGCTGAGTCATCAGAATTGAACAGATCTAAGCAGTTAGGAGATGAGGGAAACTGTAGGACACAGAAACCAGTCCAGGAAAGTGAACCAAGAGGAGAGTAAGCAATTGCAACAATTAAATTGAGCCCAGCTCACTCCACCCTCAACTGGATGGAGATGAACCAGCTGAGCTAGATTAATATAAATTTTATTGGGTTGCACAATTTCCATTTAGAAATGGATAATTTTATATGTAGACACATACGTAACTATAAAATTTAGGTAACAATACTTTCACTAAATTATTTTTAATTAGGTTTGGAACAGAAATCAAAACATTTAAAAATCTATTTTCTTGACCTCCAGAATCACATCAGTCATCTCAGTGATATAAACACTGATCTTCACTAAACACACACACACACACACACACACACACACACACACACACACACACAGAGTTATGGTCTTTTAAAAATAATCGTTGTAAAGAAAACCTGTGTTCCTGCTTCTCGATTTGGCTTGACCCATAGACTTACAGATAAGTCTTCATGATAGAAAATAATTGTAAAACTCTTAAGTCCAGAGATAGGGTGAGTCAAAGCCATGAGATGAAAAAGGAAGTTGGAGTCATAATGAAACATTGCAGGATAAAGTGACCGCTCTGTAGATTTCATGAATAAATTAGACCCAGGGAAGGACCAGATGTGGGTAAGACGTGGATTGACAGCGTGAGGGGTGCACTGAGGTGATCACACACGAGAGGTTTGAGGGACTGCGGAGGATGAGACAGATGAGAGAACCGTGAAGAAGGCAGTCGGTGTCTCTGAAGTCAAGGGCCATCATAATCTAAAGACGGATCCCAGCAACGATTTTCCCAAAGAATGAGTTAAATCTGCAGACCGAGAAGAAATGCTGTACACTAGAAAATAACGGTACAAAATTACTGTAGAATCACTGTTAACTTGCCAAACTTAAAAAATGAAAAGGATATGCTTCCTTTATTTAGGCATAATATATGAGTGATCAAGGAGGAAAAATGATTCCAGAAGGAAACAAAGCAATGACTACAAAGCTCTCTGGGAACAAAGGACACCCCAGAGCACTTCACCAGCCAAACCGCCACTCATGCTCCCAGAGTTCACGCCGACCTTGGACCTTGACTCACACACATAGAAATCAAAGCTAGTCATTTGAGGTGTTTTAACAAAATTAAGAACCTTGGGTTGGAAAATGATTAAATTAAATGACAAAAAAAAAAAACTGGTGGGTAAGGAATCCTTTAAAAATAAAATGAAAGTTAACAGTAGTAGGAATTTTGTTTGTAAAATGTTATAATCCCCAAACAAGTAAACTAATGTAAGTCACAAAAATAGGAAGGCAGAGGATTAAAGGAAGCTCAGTTGTATCGATCACTTCTTTTCTGGCGGCAGAGAAGCCGTTCATACTAAAGTTGGAAAGGAAGTTTTAAAAACAGGTGACCAATTTAATTACCTTCATATATTTATTTTAAAGTCAGAGGGATTTTTTTTAAAAAAATGAATAGCTCTAGGACATGAGAAATTTTATCTTAAGATTAGTGATTCATTTCTGTTTCTATTTTTTAAAGTAAAATTAAGTGTCAAGTATTTTATTTAAGTATGATCCATCTTGTAAAATTAATTCATTTATTTATCTTCCTTTCTGAAACTCTCTATAGCTTCATTGTATTCAAGTATTATTAATTTCTGTTCTTGTTCCAGGGATTAAGTTTTCTTTTACTTGCTTCCAAGTAAGTAATCAATTAGTTGTGTCTAACAGTTTATAAAATTTAGTATTTTCTGGGTCAAATGGTGGTTCCATTCCAATTTTCCAAGAAATCTCCATACTGCTTTCAATATTGGCTGCACCAATTTGCAGTCCCACCAGCAATGTATGAGTGTGCCTTTTTCCCCCCGCATCCTCTCTGACACTTATTGTTGTTTGTCTTCTTAATAGCTGCCATTCTGACTGGAGTGAGATGAGATCTTAGAGTGGTTTCGATTTGCATTTCTCTAATTGCTAGTGATGATGAGCATTTTTTCATGTATTTGTTGATTGATTGTATATCTTCTGAGAAGTGTCTGCTCAGGTCCTTGGCCCATTTATTGATTGGGTTATTTGTTTTTTTGGTGTTTAGCTTTTTGAGTTCTTTATATACCCTAGAGATTAGTACTCTAAATCATGTGTGAGGGGTTAAAATTTGCTCCCAGGATGTAGGCTCTCTATTCACCTCACAGATTGTTTCTTTTGCTGAGAAGAAACTTTTTGGTTTGATTCCATCCCATTTATTGATTCTTGATTTTAATTCTTGGGCCACAAAAGTCTTATTAAGGAAGTTAGAAGATAATGCTAAGTGAAGTTAGCCAATACCGAAAAACCAAATGCCAAATGTTTTCTTTGATATAAGGAGGCTGATTCATAGTGGGGTAGGGAGAGGGAGCATGGGAGGAACAGACGAACTCTAGATGGGGCAGAGGGTGGGAGGGGAAGGGGGGGGGCATGGGGTTATTAATGATGGTGGAATGTGATGATCATTATTATTCAAAGTACAGGTATGAAGACACAAATTGATGTGAACATACTATGTATATAACCAGAGATATGAAAAATTGTGCTCTGTATGTGTAATGAGAATTGTAATGCACTCTGCTATCATATATAAATAAAAAATTAGTATTTTCATCATTGTTATAACTGTAGTTCTATTTTCTTTATGATTTCTCCTTTAAGTCATGAGTTATTTAAAAGAACTTTTAAAAAGTTTTGTATATGTGAGATGCTTTACTTATCCTTTCATTATGGATTATTTATTTAATTTTATGCTGTGTGAATAAATTTTTTATACATTTTATATTCTTGAAAGAGATATGTATTTTCTAACCTGTGGGCGAGGGTCATCTCTGTAAAGGCAGATATAAGAATAGTAGATGAAGCCTGCAACGTGTGGTCCAAATGTTCTGTATCTGCTTATTCCTGGTGCCTTTGATGGGAGTCATGCCTGGATTAGATTATCCTTTCTGTACTGAACTATTGACTTACGATTACTATTTCTTCTTAGCTGTTTTTTCCTGTTATATTGTATCACACTTTATCCATGCTAACCAAATGCTCTAAATTTTATGTTAGCTGATATTAGCATTAAAAGTTAATCTTTATTTTCTTTTTAAAAAATATTTTTAAAAGAGCAAGATAAAGGTATTGTATCTATCTACAACTAAAAATATTTTTTTAAACTAAATATTTTATTTTTTAGTTATAGTTGGACACAACACCTTTATTTTATTTATTTATTTTTATGTGGTGCTGAGGATGGAACCCAGCCAGGCAAGTGCTCTACTGCTGAGCCACAACCCCAGCCTCAAGCTTTATTTTCATTTGCGTTTACTAGCTGTATTTCTTTTGTAGTTTTATTTTCTGCTTGCAACATTTTATTTCAGTTATAAGCAGCATGTGTCTGGATTTTTGTTCTTTATTCAAACTCATCTCTTTTTTAACAGGTGATTTAATTACATTTCCATTTATTCTAATTATTAAAGTGTGGACTTCTTCCCTTTATCTTAGTTGTGCTTCTTACGTGCCACTGTTCCTTTCTTGTTTTTTCCCCTTTTCCTGTTTTCTTGAATTAATAGTTCAATACATTCACCTTTCCCTTTCTTCTATTAGTTCAGAAACTGAGTATTTCTATTTATTTGGTGCTCATCCTCAGCTTCTTATTGCTTAATTGTGCATAACCAGCTCCAACTGTTTAATGGTAAAGAATTTACATCTTTTTCTCCTGAATAATAGGGTACAGTGCTCTGACTCTCCACTGAAAACCCTGCTGACTTTGTGTTAGCTTTACATTTTTTTTTACTTTTTGTACCAAGGATTGAACATAGGACCACCTGACCCTTGATCCACACCTACTTTGTGTTCTTATTTAGAGACAGGGTCTCCCGGAGTGCTTAGTGCCTCCATTTCGCTGAAGCTGGCTTTGAACTTGCGATCCTCCTGTCTCAGCCTCTGGAGCTGCTGAGATTATAGGCGTAATCCCATGAGCCACCGTGCCCCACTAGTTTTACCATTTTTAACCCACAGTAACTAGTCCTTAGGCGTTTTACTGTCTCCTTGGCTAATTTACTGGCATGGTGGATTCGCTTCTGTACCCACTGATACTTTTTGGACTCCCTACTTTTCCTCAGATCCCCTTTTCCCCCGGGCCTAGAATTGCTAATTCACACCCGGCACCTGTGCCTGAATACTTAACGTCATACACACAGCCAACAATTTGTTAAACAAAGGATATTCTATCCTCCTTTTTCACAATTATGCCTTCCTAACAACCTGGAATGCCAGGTTCAAGTGAGGATTCCTGGGCTTCTTGGACTTCCAATTCAGCAAGTCCTTGCCGGGCAGCATGGACCCCTGGCCTTGTTCTGCAGGCTGCACCCATGTGGCTCTCCCTCTGGCTCCGTCCCACATGGTGAAGGGTGTAGTTCTGCCCACCACACACCCAAGCTCCTTCTACAACACCTGCAAACAACTACCTCTTGCAACCACTGGTGGTACCTCCCATGCTTAGGAAAACAGCCCCAGGACCTGAAAGTAGCCCCCGGGATGTTATGGCTGGAAGTTCCAGGGTTCTCGGCATCTGGAGGAGGGTCTAGGAGAGGCAGATTCCAAGTGAGCACAAGAATTCTACCTTGAGGCTCGGCTCAGCAAAACCAGGGTGGAGAGCGACCTCGCATGGGGTCAGGAGGGCTGCCTGACCCTAAGAATGTTTAACATCACGAAGCACATCCTTCCCTGGGAGGAGAGGTGCTTGCCAAAGGGTTTCTCGCCCTCTTAAATAAGAGTCTAACTGAATAAGAAATCCTGAGTGCACAATCATTTGTCTTTCTTTTTACTCATTGTCTTCCCTGGTATCTGTCCTTCCTAGCTAACAACCACTTCTCATCCCATCGTCACGTCTGAGAGGTGACTAGCATGTCACTGCACGTTTCAGTTTGAGTGATTTTCATTAAGTGTTAGCCCTGGTTGTTGATGGGCAGCAGCTTCATAGATCCAAGGAAACATCCTAGAAGTCGTTCGTAGAGGACAGAGTGTTACTTCTCTCTCTTGCCTCTCCCCATCTCCTGCTTTTGCCTTGGTCCATTCAGGAGAACAGCTTGGCCCACTCTTTTGATGATGTCCTTTCGCAGGTTGACTGCTCTGATCCATGCAGCTGGTCATTTAACTGTCGGGAACTTTGTTTGGACTGTGTTTTGCAGCTCGGCATGCCGGGGGGAGGAGAGAAGGGAGGCCCAGCACGGCTTGGCTTCAAAGCCCAGGACACTCGACCACCAGGAGCCATGAGCCCTGCAACTGAAACGCTGGCAGACGGGTTCAGCTGTGGCTACTTAGCCTGGCTCAAAGGCCTCCTTCCCCAGAAGCCTGAGGCAGGGGCAGGGTGGGGATTGAGAAACCCAAACCTCCCACTGGAGTCTCATCAGCATGAAGTCCATCTCCTTACGCTGAGGGCATAGACATGACAACTAAAGCCCAGAGAGGTGTGTGACTTCCCAGGTTAGAAAGCTCTTTAGTGAAGAAGCAGGAAATGGAACTTAGGCAAAATTCCTAGCTCTAGAATATTTCTGGATCCTGTATTAAGTTTTCAGCTTCATGTATTTTTCCTCAATCTGTTTCCTTCACAGAACATAATTTTCCTCACCACATTCTTTGATATGATTCTTAAACTGCATGAACACAGGAAGAACAGAGTTTCTGCAGTCAGGAGGAAGGAGTTGGAATGTTGCCTCTATCATAGTTCATTGGCTCTGTCGCCTAAAAATGATAGTCTTATCCTTTCTGTAAAGTAGGGATAACAACACTCATCTAACAGTGTCTTTAGAAGGTCAGTCTGAACTGCCCAGCACAGCGCTTGGCTCATAGTGGATGATGGGTGGACAGTATGGTTGGGTTGCTGCTGCGGCTGTCAGTCATCTTAACACAGTGGCTTCCTCCAACCCTTAAGGGATAAGTCAGTCTTATCCCAGACGTGTGTTTGAGTGTGTTTGTGTGTGTTTAATGAATTTCAATGGACATTTCCTGGGTGGAGACACATCTCCCTTGCTGCCCAGGGCAGTGCTCACCACACTGGATGGAGACTGACCAGGGATGACTAGTAGCATCTCGTGGTACATGAGCAGTCGACGGATGGACTAGAAGTCTCAGAGGCAGGCGAGAGCTTGTCCCCTGCTCACAGATCATCAGTCTGCTCCGACCCAGCCTGGGCACAGCCCTGGACGCTGGACTCCAGAGCATGGCGTCGAGCTCTGCAGCTCTGCGGCTCTGCCTGGGAGCATCTGGGTGAGAGCGAGTGCTGGGGTGCTCAGTCCCTGCCCGCCCGCAGTTAGCGGGTCTCGGTTCTCCATCCCGTCTGTCGGTCGTGGGCCCCCAGCGTCCCTCGGTTGCCACCCCTTTCTGCCTTCCCTTGATATCCCCACAGGAATTCCTGACTGGTTTCTGGGAACTTTGAGGGGGACTAAATCATGACAGCTTCAGGGATTCCGTTACATTTCTATTTAAGTCAGCAGATGAAGAGAGGCTGGGATGGATGGGCCGTTTCCTTTACTTCAAACCTGCCAAGTCCATCCAACCTGCTAGGATCGCATTTCAACTCCAAAGGGGAAAGACAGTGCTTACTCTCGTGGTTCTTGGGAAATGAAGAGAATATATGCTTCTTGGAGAGAGATGGAGAGATCTAAAAACCACAGACGTGCAAATACCAGGAAACCCAACTTGAAAGATGCAGTTGTTGTTCAGGCCCTGTCCGTGTAAAACCCCAGGAACTTCAAGGGAGAGATGGAGATGAAACCGTCCTTTCCCAAGTATAACAACGTGGTTTTAACTATTTGACTGTGACCACAAACCCAGGAGTTTGGTGTGGTAGAGGTAAGTCTTTCTAAAGGATGTTTCGAGCAGTCAGAGTAGGAATGAACGGCAGTCGGGAGAATCCACTTCAAGGCCGACCTGAGTTCCTAGCAGGCACGTACTACCTGGTGGACCCAGCAAGCCGTTTTCCATACACCAACTCCTCATCTGAACGTTGGGAGTATTTAATATCTGCTTCCTGGAGTTGGTTTGCTTGTTTGTTTTGGGGATTAGAGGAACTCATGTGTGCAAAACATTCATCACATGAATGGAACTTATTAAAATCTCAGTAACTGGTAGGTTTCTTAGATGGTGGCCAACACACATGCTTGCTGAGTTAAATTAATCAAGTATTTATTAAACACCAAGTCTGCACCAGACACTTTGCATCTCTCCACAGAGACGAAAAAGACACAGTCCCTGCTCTTCTCTGTCTTCCAGATACTCTCTGTCAGGATGTCTTGTCTTTTGACCATTTTGTTTTTAAGTCCAAGGCACTGAGCATGTGGAATGAAACCCCAGGTCTAGAGGAGCGAAGACATTCAACAGGTACTCACCGAGAGTCGATATATGATAAACCTTGGTCTTGGTATTTGAGATGCATCCGTGCACAAGTGTCAAGAAACCCTGTCCTCCAGGGCCTACATTCTGGGAATGAACGAAGCTCCTTCATCATGGATGTAAAAAAATTGCCATCAACTACTTTTTTAATTGTGTATAGAAAATTTCCCTGAAGGACAGAGGCAACTCAGAAACAATACGCTCCTTGGTAGAGTGGCATCACTTACCTCCTCCCAGACACTGACGGCAGGGCCACCAACCCCACTCACAGCATTTGTTGAGTGACATGTGGTGTGGGGTCCAAGAAGCTGTTCCCTTGAGGACATGGTGTCCTATGATGCAGCTTAGAGTCCTGCTGCCGGTCCCCCGAGTTGTTTCCCAGGTCCTGGGCCTAGAAGGCAGTTCTGGGGCCAGCGGGGGCCGGCAGCTTGCCGGCTCGCTCTGGCCGGTAGGTGGGTGTGTACTGGGCTTCAGAATCTGCTCTCTGCAGGGCCGGAGTGCCTTCTCCATCAGGAGAGCTGCCAGCGTTCACAATTGGAACATAAACAGGCCAGCAGTTTCTGATTAATCCAAATTGGAACTATTCAAACAGTCACAAAAAGAGATCTTTTCCCCTGAAGGAATTTACATGTGAAGAGAGACTAAGATGGGAAATAAACATTTCTATAATGATTAAAGTTAATTGGCTTGAAAGGATGCCTCTGAAAGAAATGCTTTCTGGTTTTAGTTCCAATCTATTTCGGGACAAGCCTGTTTTTCATAAGATTGGTAACTGCAAACAGATACTGCCCTTTCATTGGAAACAGATGGTACAGGACATAATTAAAGAAGTATGCATTGGCATCTCAAATAACTGCTTTCAATTACAGCATTTCAAGAGTATTAAGGGGAAATATTTAAAACAAGACCACTGCAAAAATAGATTTTGTCATTAACTTTGAAATAATATTTGACTTAAGGCTGAAATTTCCATGTGCCAGGTCTGGATCTCACAGACTGATGCTGATTGGTTCAGGAGAAATTGAATCATTATGGTCCTATCGTTTGGGGGGAGAAAACTTTTTTTTTTTCCCTTTTAAGGCAGAGGAAAAAAATGTATTTTTCCTCTGGTAAGACTCATATTTTATTTTGTGCTTGAATTTCAGTTCTATTTCACAACCTTGGGGAGCTTTCCTAGTGGAACCATTTCACTGTGGAGTCCAAGGTTATCTGCTTGTCACTAATGTTAGAGTGTGTATGTGTGTGTGCGCCTGTGTGCGCCTGTGTGTGTATGTGTGTGTGTGTAGCCAGTGGGTGCAGGTCCCTGTCCCCCATCAAGTATGCAACCCACATTGTTAAGAATACACTGAGAAAATTCATGCTGAGATGGATACGTACAACCTAAAACAAGATGATGTGTAAAGTTGGCAGACTGCCTGGGCTGGTCCATTTGTAATCTGTAGTTTGCTTATTGTAATTTTTATTAGATAATTTTAATGGAGATTATAATAATTAAAATCTAGCCATATGGCACTACTTACAAAGTGCTTCACTTGTCTTGTTTGAACATCGCACACGAGGCAGGTGCTGTGCCAAAAGACAAAACAATGAGCAAGAAGAATGTTCTCTGTCCTCTTGGAGATTATGATTGACAGGTGGAGAGATGGGGGATAGAGATGGTTGAACAGACAATGACAATGTGGGGTGGTAAGTGCTGTGGAGAAAGGTGTCAGGGCCACATGGCAACACCGATGGGCAGCTAACCCAAGCAGTGGCTTCTCCCCAGTTACCTCAAATGGTGGGGGTGGGAAGGACTAGTGCAGTACACCACTTAGCAACTTCCACGTGTCTGCTTCCTGGGATCCCTGGCTCCCAATGACTCCAGCAGGCGTCAGGCAAACGTGGTCTGATTTATTGGTTACAAATGACCATGAATTGGCTACTAAGCATAAATAAACTTACTTTTGATTGTATGTACATGCATATGCACATTACACATGTGTACACACATGGAGGCAGAAAGAGATAGAACACGCATGAGTCATGCTACCTCTGTCCCACCAACCAAGGCTGCATGGCCCGAAGCTCTGTTTCCTTATCATATGGATTGTGGATGTTGCAATTGGATTTTGGAATATTTTTTTCACTTGCAACAACTGAGTCCTAAAAAGTTTAGTAATTTCCTTCATGGTTTTACTCAGTGTTTAAATTCTCCATCATGATGATGTTCGGATTAGCTCTATCCAATAATTAGCTTTTCCTGATTTTAGACTCCCTCTCCAGCTTGTGTGTGTGTGTGTGTGTGTGTGTGTGTGTGTATGTGTGTGTGTGTGAGAGAGAGAGAGAGAGAGAGAGAGAGAATCCTGTATTCTTTATTATTTATGGGGAATGAATGGAGATAGTACCACAAAAGCTAATGCCACTCTTTCAAAAAGGGGCTTATAGATTTGCTCCCAAACAATACAAATAAAATATGACACAAAAAGTAATCATTTTTAAATAAACAATGAGGGGTAAAAGGTTCCGATTTGGGGCAGGGAACGAGAATTCTGGGAGAAGCACAGGGGGCTTAGAGCCTCAGTGATGATGAAGTGAAGGAAGAAAAGTCCTGAAAATTCATCAGGCGAGAGCACATTCTAGCTTAGGGTGGGGACTTATCCAGGGTGGTAGATTGACTGGCCCCGATCTTCACCCTCCTGAATCCATGCCCTGCCACCGTCTCATGGAGGGTGGAGTGCACTTCCTCTCTCAGACTTCGGGCTTGGCCCTGTGACTCCCTGTGACCCTGCGGGCAGGAGCAATGCTGGGCCAAGTCCACCCGTCTGCCCTAAGAGGCCTCCCAGGGGGCCCCTTGTGCCCTTTGGCCACTGCTGCCTCCAGGAGGTGTGCCTTGGCCAGCTCTGGACAGGCCCCCAGCAGTGAGAGGCATGTGGAGGGGAGCCAGCCGCGGGCTCCAGGAGCAAAGCCATGCACAGGCTGGAGCAGATGTCCCCAGCTGCGCCCAGCCTCAGGCCCAGCCCAGCCAGCCCACTGACCTGGGAAATAGCGGTCTTTGAAGCGGTGAGTTTGGGTGAGTTTGGAGTGACTTGATACACATGTACATTTGTAGCAAAGGCTGATTTAAAAATGTTTGGAGGGGCTGGGGTTGTGGTAGAGCGCTCGCCTAGCGCGTGCGAGGCCCTGGGTTCGATCCTCAGCACCACATAAAAATAAATAAAACAAAATAAAGGTACTGTGTCCAACTAAAAAATAAATCTAAAATAATTGTTTGGAAAGAATTGGTGGTGTCTAAAGGAGAGGAGAAGGTGATCTGGAGGCCCCTTCCATCTCTAAACAGGAAGTTACTACCAGAGGGCTGGTCGGCCAGCAGCCTGCTGCCTTGGAGGAATTCACTTCTGGCTTACTTGATTTAAAATCCAGAGCTAATCTGCCCAGTTTGGGGGTGGGAGGGATATTATTTCTGGTTTGCAAATATTCTAAATCTGATAATAATTAATCCCAAAATGGCTTAGGATAAGTCAATATGCTTCTACTATTCTAGAATATCAGGCAAGTCCCTTGATTGTAAAGTGTAACTCCAGTTGACCGTCGGCCTGGTTCAGTGTTAGTAAGCTCGGGAACTTAATGAATTATAAAAAAGGCTGAATGTAAAGTCTGGGGTTGCAAGAGCTGTTTCAGGATCTGCAATCAGCAAACACTTCCTCGTCGCTCTCCTCTCAGGCACCCCATGGCTGCTCACCGCTTTCTCCTCTTTCCAGTCTAGATTTTCTTCCCTCAAAATGCTGGGTTAACATCATGTGATTTTTTTTTTCTTTTTCTTCTGAGTTTCAGGAATTGAACTCTAGGTGCCCTTAACAACTGAGCCACATCCCTGGCCCTTTTTTATATTTTATTAGAGACAGGGACTTGCTCAGTTGCTTAGGGCCTCTCTAGATAGCTGAGGCTGGCTTTGAACTTGTGATCCTCCTGCATCAGCCTCCCAAGCTACTGGGATGACAGGCCACCATGCCCTGTGACATCATGTGAATATTATAGATGAGTGATCTCAGCATTAGGAGTGCCAGGACTTTGGAGAGGACCTCTAGGTCAGCACTCAGGGAATCTTGCCTATCACTGGAACCAAGGTTCATCGCCTCATGAGCTTGAACTGAGGACACGAAATCAATGTGTCTACCTGTTTCCTGCATCAACAATGTTTGTCTTACCTGTCCACTCACCTGATCTGTGAAAAATCCACTTGGATCCTGATACCCAATGAAAACATCCCGTCACCACTTGGACTGCTTTGAACATTGACATCTAGAAAATGGTGATGATCATAACGATAGTAACATGTTTTTGAACAGTGATGACCAGTAGGTGCTGTGCCAGGGGTTTTGCCTGTGTGATTTCATTGAAGCCTCCCCACAATCCCGTGCAGTAGTAACTATTATTAATCCAGAGGGGTCAAACTAACCACATGTAGTTCATAAGTGGCCAAAGTGGGATTGGACGCTGGAGTGGACACCTCGGTCACTGATTTTTCACTACTTCACTGAGAGCTGTTAGTTGAAAACATGATTTTGGATATTCCCTGAAAAACCAGGACTCTCCTTTCTACCTACTTGTTTTTTTTCACAATTATTCCAACTTTCTCTTGATAGGGTCCCCAAAACACCTTTGCCCTCCAAATATAGTGGAAGGTATCCCTGCTCTTTCCTTGCAGTCCCACCCAATGGTCTCTCCCTTGAAGCTCTCAAACAGGACTGGATTCATGCTAAAAATAAAGAAAATTCTAATTTGTTACTAAGCATTCATAAGAGGGAAGAAATAAAAATGATTGTGGCCTTACCCAAATGAGCTTTTCATCTCCATTCAATTTTATCATAATATTGATTTAAAAATTAAATCTCAGGGCTGGGGCTGTAGCTCAGTGGTAGAGTGCTTGCCTAGCATGTGAGAGGCTCTGGGTTCGATCCTTAGGACTACATGAAAATAAACAAACAAAATAAATGTGTGCTGTCCATCTACAATCACAAAAATACATTAAAAAATAAAAAATAAATCTTACGTATTTAACTTTGATATCTCTTCTCTCTGAAAATAAGAAAGTGTTCCCTGGAGGTTACCTGGGGCCAGGAAGAACAATCACTGCCTCAGTCACACCAAGGATAGAAAGGAAGACTCCCCAGTGGTTTTCATGTGACAAACTGTCTGGGTCTTACTGATGAGATGAGTCATGAAGTTAAAAAAAGAGGAGAGAAGAAAAGCCTTTTAAAAAAGACTATGAGAAAAGCAGCACTTTAATCTATTTAGAGAAGCTTGGGAGACTTTTCCCCTTTGGTAAATGCCACAAAGAGTCATTTCTCATGAAAACTGAGAGACAGGCTGTAGCATGACAAGGACTGTCCACTGGGAATGCTCAGGGAGAGCACTGGAGCCAGGCCCAGTACGTGGGAGACACCAAGAAGAAGAGGCACAAACACGTAGAATACTCTTCCGGCAATCACGGAGCTGGGAGGAAAGTAAGAAAGAGAGGAGATATTTTAAAGGAAAGTCATTCTCACCATTCACAAACCATAGAATGCATTCCCCATCCGCGCTGGCTTAGCAGATGTACTAGACTTGCACATATCCTTGAAAATATATGGAAAACTTGGACATGTCACTTAAAACTGTGCTACACAGAGTGTTTTGGATTTTGAATCTTGAACATCCTTCACTTATATAACATGAGTGACCTTGAGAAGCTTGAGTGACAGCTTCAGATGCACTATTTGTAAAGTGGGAATCATGAAGGCCCAGGGAGGGTCCAGCACTTACTGTGGAGGCAAGAGTGCTTGTCACGGCCAACTGAACTGGAAGTCCAATATGCAGACCTCAGATTTCTAGAGATTGACCCCTTGGTTGGCATCATGGAAGGATGATGGAGTTTCTGTTACAGAACTGACAATACACGATGCGGTTCTCTGTCTACAGCAAACCCAAACTCTCTCCACCGCAGAGTGGGGAATACAAGAGGAACACGGTGCGACACTGCCTACTCAGTCAGGTTAGCTTCAGGTGGTTCTGACCCAGTGACATCATGGAAGGGAACGCAAGCTTTGGGGTGGGACTTGCTTTCCAATCTCAGTTTTTCTTGTTGGCTTGGGGAGGGCTGTTCCAGCCTCAGATCCCTGTCCTTGGGATGGGAACACAGACTGACACGGCCACCCCCTTGTAAAGACTGCAGATGGCTCCTGAGAGGTGCCCAGTAGGGGGTAGGCATCTGATCCATGGCAGCGTTGCCCCCTGGCAGGTCACAGCTCCTCAGAGCAGGGACTGAGCCTCAGGAACCTGTGATCTACTGTGCTGGGAGCCATGCCTGTCGCACGCTGGGCACAGTAAGCCTTCACAGAATGGAGAAATAACCACAGGGCTTGCTTAGTGCTCCTGCCCTTTGCTCTAAATGTCATCAGATGGAGCTTTTGCCTGATATGGGATTTTTTTTTTCCTCCCAAAGATCAACTGAGCACCACTTCTGACTTCAGAGTGTATCTCCAGAACAGATAAACGACACCAGCCCCGAACTGGCTGCCGGGGGCCCGTGGCCATTAGTGACACATTCAGATCCCACCAAAACACTGGATGTCTATAGCTCTGGACTCAGTACTGTACCCATTTCCCAGTGCCATGATGTCTGACAAGTCACTCTGAGAAAGTTAGGTACCTCTTTGAACTTAATCTCCTCGTTCACTGGTAATCGCCTTCACCATGGATGTGAGGGGGAAATGGGACGTGTGTACGCCCGGCAGAGCAAGGCAAGTTTTGAACCTGGTGTATGATGCCACCACTAGAGCTCCTAATGGGACGTTTGATTTCCAAAGGAGTACCAGCTCCGTTGGAGCTTGCAAGGAGCCACATCCTACTGGGAACCGCTCTGTGCCCGTTGGCCCCGAGCATCGTGTCGGGGACAGAGTAGATATGCAACCAGGGCTTTGGGAGTTGAGTTCCTTCCAACTGTTCCTCAGACTCTGCGTGAATCAAGAATATGGCTCCGGGAAAATGTGACTTTAGACACCAGTAACCACAACCGATTCACAGACGCCAGGCAAACCAAAGCAACGTTTTACCTTTCCAGTATTAATTAGAGCAATCGTCTAGAAAACACCACAGCCATAACATCTGTTGGACTGAACGAGGGTTTAGACAGATTGAACACTTAGGGTTGTCTTAGATGTGAGTAACACAAAACCCCACTTAACCTGGCCTCAAGATCAAGTGCACTTGCTGGGCCACAGTTTGGGAGTCTGTGGCAGGGTCCATCCTTCCAGCAGCTCAATAATGTGATAAAGAACCCGGGTCCCTTCTGCTTCTCTGTTCTGACAACAGCGCTGGCTTAGTTTTGGATGGAAGCTGTGCCGAAGCGGGAGAGTGGACCCACGTTTTGTCGCCTGTATCTTTATTCGAGCACTGAACAGAATGTCAGCCCATGTCACAGTCCCTCCTTACCACGTCCTCAGTAGCAAATGCTGTGCATAGGCGAGGGACCCTGGCAAGGTTCAGGGACTGTGACCGAGTGGGGGCCAGCTCCGTGGGCTCCATCCCTGCTGCACAAGGAGTGGGGTGGGCAGGCAGGCTGGGGACTCCAGCACAGTGCCTCCCACGGCCACCACTGTTCGTGGGCAAGAGGCAGAAGGTCAGACTGCGTGGAAGAATTGGGTTGATTAGTGGCTGATAAAATAGCTTTATGATTAACCAACTGGGGACAGATGACAAATGACCTACTGTAGGAATCTTCCCTTCCTTTACCCTGCCAGCTCCTCCCGCTTTTATATAAAAAATGTGTCATTTCAGAAAGGACACCAGAAGAATAGAGGGAGGGGTGTAGGGGGAAGGTGAGGGAAAGGGGAAGGTACCAGGGGATAAAACTGAGCAAACTGTTTTGCTGGGCTCTGGATGATGAGCATGTACAAATATGTCATGACAAACTCTACTCTTGTGTATAATTATAATGTACCAATAAACAGGAAAAAAACCAAAAATGTGTCATTTTACATACTTATGCCATATGAATTACACATTTATACGAGTATCTCACCACCCAGCTATGGAGCTGTGGAAAGCAGAGACTGTGTCTTGCCCATCTTTCCAGCCTCATATATAAGAAAGAGCTCAGATTTCAATACTATTTAATAATCAGTTAATGAGGAGAAGCTTCAGGAAGGGAGATTTCAAATGTTCACCTATGTGAAAAGAAGACTTCCTAACAATAAATGTATTAGGTAAGCCTCTAGCCATCTTCACCTTTAGCTGTGAAGGGGATGGACACTGGATTCATGTACAACCGAGGATCCCTTCGATCCTGGAACGTGGTGGTTCTCTGAGCTTACAACTATATATGCTTCGTGATGGAGGCCCAGACATCTCCCAGGTGGGGGTCAGGACTCTGGATGATGAGAAGGAAATGGGGTCCGCAGTCTGTCTCCTGGGAGTCTGGACCTGCTTCCCAGGGCCCTGACGCCTGCAGAGGGAGGGTGTCCCCTTCTCCTTGCCAGGGGTGATGACTGACTGGTCCTTGCTGATTGGGGTCTGGAGTGAGCCTGGCATTCCCTGTCTGCTTATGGATCAGCTGCCAAGATAACAAGGAACACAGCTGCAGGAAGTTTCATGAGCCAACAGAGGAGGACTGGGCACAGGGGAGGGGTTTCTTATCAGGAGCAGTCTTCAGCTCAGTGCTCCTAAAGAAAGAATAAATCAGCAGCATTCGACTGACCGGCAGATGCTCAGTGTTTACCCAGGGCTGACAGTGGGCAGGCCCTCAGGCTAGAGGGATCTTGCACACTTGGAAATCAGCTTCCAGCCTACAATAAAGTTTGGAGTTCAGTTAGATGCAAAACACACATTTGCACCCACACATGCACACATGCACACACGCAAACACACGCACACACACACGGTGGAAAACAAGATCCTCAATAGCAAAGGGAGGCCAGGAGACCTCCCAGGGACTCTGCTGCACACAGGACAGCTTCCTGCGGGGCCCACAGGGCCAAGGGTGCTGGGACCACCTCTGGGGAACCAAGAAAGTCACTGAAATTTGGATCAAAAGGATCCTTTATGGACCCTGCTCCAGGATCAAAAAGAACCCCAACTGTGTCGCAGTCCAACATCAGCCTCTTCAGAACTAAGGGACTGAAATCGGCTGGGGAAGATGGCGAGGAGGCCCAGCTCTCTCATTTGCTTGCAGCATGGACATTCTGTCCACCGTATTGGAAATGACTTTCCTAAATCCCTTGATTCTCCCAAATATTCCACGCAACATCAGCTTAGGGGTCATATTTTAATATAGTAGTAAAATTCATGCTTCACTCTCAACCTGTCCACTCAGACGTAACCACGGTGAGCAGAGTGCCAGACAGTTTTCTCCATCCTCTTGTATATGATTCATTCTTTCACAAATTTACAAGATTTTTTTCTTAGAATACTATGCAGGTATGTATGTAAATACACAGGAAAACAGATCTGGAAGGGCCTAAGCAGACACGTTGGCTGGGAAGGGAATGTATTGAGACCTTTATATTCTATTCTCCGCACATGTATGTTGCTGCTGCTTTAAACAACAAAGAGGTATTTAGGTAAGATTGTGAAATTTGTAAAAGGAGAAAATAAAATTTCTTGGTGTGGTTACTAATAAAAAGTACTTGGCTTTTTTGTTAGTCGCATTTCTGTCACTATGACAGATACCTGAGAGGAACAGCGTGAAAGGACGGAAGGTTGGTTTCCGGAAGCTCACAGTCCCAGTCCATGCTGGTTGGCTTCCTGGCTTTGGGGCCTGTTTGGGGCAGAGTGTCCTGGTGGGAGCGTGAGGTGAAGGAAGCGGAGTCCCAGGGTCAGGGGCCCAGCTCCCCTTCCAGGGCCCACTCCCAGTGGCCCCACTGCCTCCGGGAGACCCCCCCTCCCACTCGCCCACCCCCTCCCAGCTGCACCGCAGGCTGGGGAAGGAGCCTTCCACAGGGCACCTCTGGGGAGCATTCCAGATCCACAACAGCTCTGGGCGCAGACTCAAGGCAAGAGCCCTCGCACTCAAGTGCATGGTGACAAATGACCGTATTTGATTCTCGTGCCCCCCCACTCCCACCCCCACCCCCAGGGAAGAATAAGCACAGAGGAATGGAAGGAAGAGCCTTGAGTTTCTGCTGGACCCCCAGAGTGCTAACTGCTCGAAAGAGCCATGTGGCCAGGTGACACACTCCAGGGTGGGGCGGAGGTTGTCCTCAAGGGGCCTCATGAGGAGGAGTCAGTGGACAAAGGAGGCCCGGCCACAGTTCTAGCATCTAAGCCATCAGGAGGCAGTCTCTGTGGGCTTCCGCTCCCGGCCTTGCTAAGTAGCCCTTTCCAGAATACTGAAAACCCAAGAATTAGCGAGGAGTCCCGACTCTTTACCTTTCCAAGTAAAGACAGTCAAAAGGAAGTTTGCTGCAAGTAAGCAACAAACCCCCGAGCTGTCACCAAGTGCCATGGTCCCTTCATAAAGGAAAGGAACGTTAACACCAAACACAAGGCCATAATCTTATATCCTGAAAAATAAAATTTGGAACTCACCTTAATGTTACCCCTCGACACAAATTTCCCTTTTCGCCTTCTCCTTTAAGGGCAAGTGCAGTTCTGCCCTGGGCTTTCTCTGGGAACGTCAGTGGTGGTTCTCTCTGGCAAATGCAGGGGTGTGGAGGGGAATTCTAATCCCCACAGCACAGCAGAGAGGTCCAGCACGGAGAGAATGCTCCAGGTTCATTATCAAACAGTGGCTACGCACTGGATCCTCTTCCAGGTGGACAAGCTCCACGGCGAACACAACACACACACACACACACACACACACACACACGACCCGACGTCCAGGAGCTCATATTCCAGGTACGGGAACCAGGGTATGAATGCACACGGAGGCAAATAACGCTCCATTCCACTGGCATCGACTCCTCCAAGAAAAACAAATCAGGGTCCGTGGGCGGGCGGAGCCTGTGGAGTGCAGAGAGTGATCAGGAAGGGGGACACCACACCACAGAAGAAGCCTTTGGCACAGAGCAGAGCCAGCAGAGGCCCGAGTCAAGGGCATGCTCTGCATACTCAGGAGGCTATGCCCAGGGGTAAGGAGAGAGAAGGGGGAGCAGAGGTAGCTGAGAGCCAGGTCCCAGGGGAGCCGACTTTCCTGAGTGGATGGTGAACCATGGGAGGACACCAGTGAGAGGAGTGATGTAGTCCACTTAAGGCTTTGTGCGCGTGTGCGCGCGCGCGCGTGTGTGTGTGTGTGTGTGTGTGTGTGTGTGTGTGCGCGCGAGTGTGTGGTGCTGGGGATTGAACGCTTGGCCTTGTGCATGGAGGGGATAAAATCTCTCTGGCTTCTATATAAAGAGATGATATGTGGACACAAGAAGCAAGGAATTGAGTTGATGCTATACTTTCCAGTGTGGAAAATGGGAAAGAGTATTTGTAACACAGCGAGAAAGGAGATACCTGAAAAATACCCTGTGTTTTTACCACTGCTTTTGGAGTTGGGAAAATAAGGAAAAAAATACACTCTTCAATGGGAAGACAGCTAAGGATCAAAAGTAACTTTATGAAACATACACATACTAATTTTAGACACATAAAATATTTCTCTGTGCTTACTAAATAAATCCCTATCCTTTGGTTATCCCAAAATGAATGCTTTAGATTTTAAAATTCTTTAAGATTTTCCTTTGTATTTTTATTTTTTTAGTTATTACTTTATATAATCCATGGGAATACTGTGTATTAGTCAGGATGGGCTAGGTTATGCTGCAGTAACAAACATACAAACCTCTTGATGGCTTAACACTATAAAAAACATATATATAGCAAATGCGAATCAGCATCTTGGGGCCTCATCATCTTGGTTACCCAGAGACCAGAATGAAAAATGCTCCATCTTAATAATCAGATTCACAATTGTTGAGGCAGGAAAGGGTATGCAGCGACTTTTATACTGGCTTTTACAGCTTTACCCAGAATTAAAACACACTGCTTCCCTCTCATTTCACTGGTGTAGGTCATGTGGTCGTGCCTAACTCCAGAGGGGGCAGGAACGACTATTGTTCTATGCAACTAAAGAATAAGAAGGGAAAGAATGCTCCTAATGGCTCCTAGAGTCTGGCTTTCTATTTCTGATGTGGCTGAGTGTTTCCTTGCCCTCGTCTTTGCAATTTGTGCTTCCTCATGCTAGTTTTCATTGTTTGTCTCAACTGGAAATTTTATGACCTATAAACTTCTGAATCACGCCACTCAGGTGACATCACACATTACCTTATGCGCTCACAGAACTGGTGTCTGCTATTTGGAATGAAAACACACACACACACACACACACACACACACACACACACACACACACACACTTTACCCTGATAGGATAATCTTTGCAGTCAGGAAATCAACCCAAGGAGTTCCTGGGAAAAAATCTCCCAAAGACAAAAAACAGGTCCTTATTTCCTTCAGATCTCCTCTGTTCTCTGAGATGCCTGGTTCTTTTAGATCCCTCCTGTTCTTCAATGTTCTCTCATTACCCACCTCCATGCCTACTTGGGTTTTCGATGTCAGCAGGCCATTCCAGATTTTCTCTCCTACCTGTTTGCTTGCTAGCAATGGCAAAGCAATGGGGTGAGCATTTCCACCGTAGACAAATGTGTTCGTTAGTGGCAAGGTGCTGTCTAGTGCAGAAGTTATAGGCTTCTAGCTCTGAAGACATCTCACAAAAGCAGTTCTGATCTCCAGGTCAGGGACTAATATCCACATGTCATCTCACCATCAGACTCTGATTCGTTTTTCTTGGAAACACTTCAGAGATTTATGACTGTGTAGCAATGACAGGAACAGAGATGAGCAACTTGGCTGAAGCCCCACAAACAGGGACCCGTCTTTGCTGACTTGTTAAAATCGTCATCTGTGTTATTAGAAGTCATGTGTCTTCCATAGGAAGACAAAACTCACATGAACTCTCACTCATGGGGAATCTAAAAACACTGATCTCCTAGAGGTAGAGGACAGGGGTTACCGCGGTCCTGGGGTTCTATAATTAGCAATAGTGTAATGTCAGTAGCTGGAAGAGAGGATGTGGGGTCTTCTCACCACAGAGACTCTGCAGAGCCTGAAGGGATGGATATGTGCGTTGCCCTGATCGGATCAGTATACCAGGCACATGACTGTCCAAACATCCCATAGGACCCTATCCATATGGACCTTTAGTGTGTGTCAGTTAAAAACAAAGCTTTGAAGAAGTCAAGTCTCGCCCCATTTAAGTGGCAGGTGTTAGCGGTTGTCACTCTTGGCCTCCAGCAGTTCCTCAGGAGGCAGGTGGGTGCACCAGGTGTGAGGATGCAGCAGAGCAAACCCCAGGTGGAGATGAAGTCCTCTCCAGGGCGTGGGAGGGGAAAGCAGGCTCAGAATTCAGCGAGCTGTGGGGGAAGGGCCTCTCCTCTGCCTCCTGGGGAGGCTTCGGCAGGGGGGGCTTTTCCATTCCTTTTTCTTTCTCATACTGCAACCAGCAACTCTGTCCCTAAAAATCACAACCGACTCGCTCTTTCTCTCCAACAGGTGGCAGTGTTGTCTTACAAATGGCCTCAGAACCAAGGCCAGCTGAGTGGTGGCCACTGGTTCTGTCCTTGGTTGTTGGCACTTTTGTTTAGTTCTTCATCCCACCTATTTTCCATAGGTCAGAGCAGACTCGAGAAGTGACAGATATTTCTTTTCAGAAGCACTGTGGGTTGAGAAAACACGGCTGAGGAGTCAATTCAGTTCCTAGTCATGATACGCGTAAGTGATGAGAAGCATTCAGCTTTCCCCTTTGGTTCCTCCAGACAAACTGGGAAAGAATTCTGTTTTTTCCTCATCTCTGCCAGGGATCAAGTAGTACTCACTTGTACCGTGAGACGGTGGCATTACAGAATCTGGCTCTCCTGTTGGTTACGCAGCTCAAAAAGAGAGAGCTACAAAAGAAAGACGAGACCCCGTCTTTATTCTCCCACATTCTAACAATCTAATTAGTAAGATAAATATACGTATTCCACCGGCAATAATTTAGGCAGGTTGCTCTTGATTGGGGAAATTACTAGTTAAAAATAAAAACCATGGCCCAGCAATCTCACCGCTGGGTACAGTGCGAAGGAAACGGGATCAGTGTGTCACAGGGCAGCTGCACTGTGTGTGCATCACTGGGCCGCACACCATAGCCAGCCTGAGTGACTGGGTTAAAACTGCGGTGTGCACACACAGTACAGAACCATCCAGCCCCAAGAGAATGAAAGTCTGCCATTTGTGAAACACGGATAAACATGGAGGACACTGTTAGGGGAAGTAAGCGAACCCCAGAAGGACACATGCCGCAGGGGCTCACTCATGTGTAGAACCTAAACAAGTCAGTCTCCAAGAAGGTGAGGGCAGGACGGCGGTCACCAGAGCTGGCCCGTGGTGCAGGGCTGCAGTGAGACCTGAGGAATGAGCTCTGTGTGGTATTGCACCTCGGATGACTGCAGTCAGCAGTAATGTGGATTTCAGAACAGCTGCAAGAGGGGAATTAGATACAAGAAATGATAAACACCTGAGGTGGTGGGTGCGCTAAATGCCCTGGTATGACTGATTATTTTACAATGTGCGCATCACACTGTACCCTATGAATATGTACGGATATTATGTGTTTGTTAAAAATAAAATTAAAACACCTAAAATAAAATTTAAAAGTAAAAAAAAAAGCATTTATTAAGGGCTAGACTCTACTCTATGCATTTATTTGATTCCGGAGTAATCCATGAAGCAGGTACCACCGTTCTCCTTATTTTATCATTGAGGAAACTGAGACCTGAGGAGTTCAAGCAGCCAGAGGAGGATTTGAACCAGGCAGTGTGGCCACACTTACTAGGTTGCCCTCCGGTAAGTATTCTGTACCCCCATGGTGATTGATTTCTTGCTAATACACATTCTCTATTACTTTTATTTCCTATGGGGTTTCATTGTCCTTCCTAACAAAATATAAATGCATTTGTCTCCCAGATCCTGGAAAATAAGCATAAAGATTGGGTAAACATGGATTTATTAGTTTAGCACCAGACAACAACTAAGCTCCAGAACTCTAGCAGTTTGTCACATGTCACGAAAAGTGTGCTGCAACTTCAGCCATGTTCCACCAAGCATGTCAGTAAAGTTAAACTAGCGTATAGTGTTCCAAAATTTTTGCTCATTCTGATTTACACCACAAAGCCTTTAAAGTGGGGAAACTCATATAAAATTAGCAAATCACACACACACACACACACTCTCTCTCTCTCTTTCTCTCTCTCTCTCTCACACACTCACACACACACACACACACACACACTCTCTCTCTCTCTCTCTCTCTCTCTGTTTCTCTCTCTCTCTCTCTCACACACACTCACACACACACACACACCTCCACACAATTAACTTAACAATAGCTAATATTTTCTGTCCTTAAAGAAACAAAAAACATGAACTCCAACATCTATGACACTTCTTGAGCTGAAAGCAACTGTAGAAAGTTTTAGTGCAGGAAAAAAATAAAAGTCCTGAGGGTGAGGAGATTGAGGGTAGAAAGCAAAAAAGTGAAACAGGAAAATCCAGGCATGTTTGACTCCTCCCACGGCACAGGTCAGCAGGAGAGGAAAATAAATGCTCTTATTTAGAAATTCACCAAACCCTTTGACGGCTCATTTCATAAATGTATAGGCATTTTTCCTCATTGTTGAGGAGTGGGATACACTGGTTAATCCTTGCCACGGGTACTTATTAACTCAACGCAGCTGAGTTTCAGGATTCCTAATTAGGCATCTGGCCACTTTACATGGGAGCTGAAAAAATTTTATTTTTTTTTAAGGGAAGTGACTAAGTGCTGTAAATACACATTTTAAATTTCTGCTAAAATACTGGAAGAAATATTACTGCACTCCATTTAGCAAATTAGACCTGTAATAAATCGTAGAATTCTATAGTTTATTTGTCTGGAATTAAATTAATACCTAAACGTTTGCCCCAAACTCAAATTATAGTTCAAATAATAAAATTTCTTTCTTAAAATTCCCATGCTTACTTTCAACTGATTGAGAGGTAAAGCCTTCCTATTTGTACTTTAAAAAAAAATCCAAAACAAAGGGAAATAAAACTTGGACCTAATTTTAGACTTCCCTGGGGGCAGATCTGGGTCTCCCTAGGTTGGTTAAACTTGGATTTTTACATGGTTGCTAGGTGTTCCATTACTCCATTTTCTAATCAGAGAAAATAAAATGTATAATCAACAGGGTACAAAATAAATAGAACATCACCTGGATGATCTTCTAGTTTCTTTGTTCTCTGGGAAAAACTCTAAAACCAAAATATTACCACTGCGAATATCCTCCAGAAGTTTCTAGATACTTCCTAAGACAAATGATATATTCTTGAGGCAATGTGGGATGAGCAAGGGGAGATTTCTAGTGTGCATCTCAACAAGGCCATCTGAAAAACTAGAAAGAAGGACGCTAGCCCAGTTCAGCAGATGTGGACATGAGAGGGCTTTCACTCCTCAGCAGGGGGAGACGTGCTATGGTTTAGGTATTGGTGTCCATGAAGTGTGAGATAATGCAAGAAATTTCAGAGGTGAACTGATTGGTTTATGAGAGCCTTAACCTAATCAGTGCATTAATCCACCAAGTGGCTTAACCAGGTGGTAACTGTAGGCAGGAGGGGTGTGGCTGGAGGCGGTGGATCACTGGGGGTGTGCCTTCGGGGTTTGTATTTTGTCTTTCCTGAGCAGAGCTCTCTCTCTGCTCCCTGTGGCCATATCCTCAGCTGGGTTCCTCCACCATGATGTTCTGCCTCCTCTGGGGCCCAGAGCTGTGCAGTCAGCCGACCATGGGCTGATACCTCTGAAGCCAAGAGCCCCCAAATACACTTCACTCTTTCACTGTTCTTGTGCCATCTTTTTGTCACAGCAGTGAAAAAACTGACTGAAACAAGAGGCTTGTGTTCTCTCTGGGAGGCACTCAAGTGACCTGTGACAGAAGAACCTTTAAAAAGCACATTCTCTCTCTCTCTCTCTTAGAGCTTTAGAGTTACATACAGTAGTTGGATTCATGTGACAAACTCAGACATGGGTGCCATTCAGTTTCAGTTGCCGACCCCCCCTTTTGCCCTCCAGTCCTCCCTCCCCTCTCCCAGTCTCTCTTCTCTACCAAACTTCTTTTGCTCGTCCATTCGTTTATATTTGATTGGTTCTTCATGTTAGCCTATCCTTCCCTCCCCCTTTATTTCACTCTAGCTTCCACATGTGAGAGCAAACATTCAACCTTTGAGTTTCTGAGTTGCTAATTTTACTTAGCATGATATTCTCCATTTCTAAACGTTTACTGGCAAATTCCATAATTTCATTCTCTTTTATGGCTGAGTAGAAGACCATTGTAGATATACACCACAATTTCTCCATCCATTCATCTATTGACAGGTATCCGGGTTGATTCCACCATAATTTAGCTCTTGTGAATTGTGCTGCTATAAACGTTGATGTGGCTGTGTTGCTATAGTATGCAGATTTTAATCTTCAAAAGGCATGTTCTCTTTGATTCTCAAATCTTACCTCTGAGTTTATCTCTAAGAAACAAATGTATTTTCTTACAAGGATCTTATGTATCAGGATACTCATCCCCATGTTGTTTATAGGAACCAAGAATTCAAAATAGCCCAATGCCGGTCAATAGGGGTTGCTTAAATTATATCTGAGCATCCAATAGGGTACGCCACTTGAGAGAAGATGTTTATCAATGTAGAGAAGGACCAGTCAAAAAGATGACAAGTGTTGATGGCTTTGTAGAAAGAAATGTGAATTTAGGTGGGTGTGCATGAGAAGTTGTCATGGAGAGGCTGTGCATGCAAAGTCAACCGTGGTTTTGTACAGTATGACAGACCCTCTTATTTTCTTCATATTTGTGGTAGTATACATAGTAAACACGTGATATATAATAAACACATGTTTCAGTGACTAGGAGCTTAATATGTATAATTGAACCCCATTGTGATTTCAATGAACATCTCCTTGCTTTCTCTTGTGACCAGTCTTCTAAGTGCTTACTCACAGGTAAAGTTCTGTCTTGCATAAGTCAACTCCTCCTTCACAACCAGAACTCTTGATTTCTGCCACAAGACTCTCATCATTTACACCTAATAGTGGTGCGTTTTCATGTATCTGGTTTCTGAGGACAAAAGCTGGGAGTTCCTCTTGACTTTCCTCTCCCACATTGAACACCCAATCCATAGCAAGTCTCAGTTTTTTCTTTAGTGGATCTGCAATGTGATCCAACCAAAATCAGCCTACACCACGAAGTCACGAGTGAAGGTATTTGGTTGATGTAAGTAGTCTATGTTGTGATCACAGTATTTGTCAAAAATGATCAAGGGGCTGCACATACGCTCAGTGGCAGAGTGTTTGCACAGCATTCACGAAGCCCGGAGACTGAAGAACAAGTTATCGAAACATATATGGAAAGAATGGAAGAATGTTCTACATGTTACTTACACTCAAGAAAGCTGACCTAAAATTTTTCTCTTACGCAAAGAATTTGCATTTAATTTACAATGCTTTGCTTTTTGTGCTTTAAGAGAAACCCAGTTTCCAATATTTTTAACATTTCTATCCTTCCTTTTCCATTTGGATCTGGAGTATACCTTCTCAAAAAGCTGCAAGTTCATGGAGATCTCTCCCTGCTTGGTCACATCTGAAAGAATTGCTTCTCCACCAGGACTTGAGTCTCATACTCTAACGTCCAGCTTCCCCTCTGCCGAGAGTGCCCACTGGGACACTCATTTCCCCTTGAAGCACCTGGGACTGCCGTTCCTCCCTGGGGAGATGCACACCAGGGGCTCCACAGTCAGCCTGGCACAGTGCTTGACATCCACACCTTGGCCTGTTTTCACTTTGAATTATTTTATTTCACTTTTTGACGGACACAATATTTGTACCTATTCATGAGGAACAATTCAGCGTTTTGACTCATGTATATTTGGGGCCACTCAGAGTACTTAATACATTTGTCACCTTAAATACTTTTCTTTGTGCTGAGTATATTCAGAATCCTCCTTTCGAACTATTTTGAGATATATGCAGGGTGAATATGATGAAGAACAATGTTTTGTATATCTTGGTTTGGATACGGAGGACCAGTCAAGCCTCTGGAAATGCCCCTAAGGCCCACGTTCTAAGCAGTTCACACCTTAACATGAGCTAGTGGATGAGGTGTTTCCCGTTCCCAAAGCCCCACGCAAATGAGACACAAGTTAAGGAGTAAATCCAAAGAGAGAAGAGCTTGCAACAGGACCAGGGATGAAGTGTTTGGGGGAACCTGGCGTAAACATGGGGCATCCGAGACTGAGACTGAGCGGAGCAGGATCCTCTGGAGAGCACATGAGGGACTGTGGTGCGACTGCCGGGCTTCCTACCTGTGCCAAACGCGGCAGGTGCCGGAGGCTGCCAGAAGCAGAGCTGCATTCTTAGCGCTCCCTGGACTTGAACTACAGGACACCTCTCCAGGAGCTGGGACAGTTTATGAAAACCAATTTGATTTTTTTCCTCTAACCATGACAAAATGAGGACCTGCATCTGAGATTTCTGATCCAAAGCTTTCTCCCTGTTCATTGGGCTGGGCTCCCACACCAGGAGTTTCCGTGAATAATAACAGTGTCCACATTGACAGCAGTAAACTGCATCGGCAGCAGCCTCTACTACCCGACCATTAACTGTGGGAGGTATTCACAGGCCAGAAGCTATGAGTCACTGCTGGTCCATGCCGAGGACCTTTTGACTTTGCTTTGAAACACCTCAACGTCTTGCAAGGCCCTTTCTTCCTTCCATGGCCTTCCTCTGAACCCCTCCCCTGACGACCGACAAGGCTTCCTGCCAGTTCCACACCCTCTTTGGTTGTCTTCTAACGGTGGGTTCCGTCTCATCATTTCATCAAGAGAAGTCTTTTCAAAGCACAAATTCCACTGTGCTTGCCCCAGGCTTGAAATCCTCAATGACTCCCGTGAGGACACAGAGGGGGCTCCTGAATACCCCCAGGAGGCCGAGTCCACTCTGGGCTCCAGCCCCCACCTCCACCTCGCCTCTGGTCCGGTCTCAGCCTGCTCCAGCCACAGACCTCGGCCCCGCTCCTCTCTCCGTCTGGAATGAGGCCCCTCTGCTCTGGGGCTCCTCCTGCCCTCTCAGTTCTGGGTGGTCTTCACCTCCAGCTCCGGCTCTGTCTCCTCAGGAAGCCCATCTTGATCCCATACTTCTAGAGCAGTGTCCCTTATCCCCAGAGCCCCTATTTCAGTCTGCAAAGCACATTTGTTCACAAGGTTCTCACTGCTTTTGTCCCCTGTCTACACTGAAAGCTGCACAAGAACAGTAAGTATGGATTATTCACTGTTCGTCCCGGTACCTGGCACGTGGTATGTATTTAATAAAGGTGGGTTATGTAAGTAGCCCTAACAGGTCATGCTAACTGCTAGGTCACACCCACAGCCGGAGACAGGTAACGCCAAAAAGCACAAACGTGCACTTTCATTACTGAGTGTGCTGTCTGGGTGGGCAATATGAGTTGGCTAACATGAGCACAGATTCATGTGGTCCCCTCATTGTCACTTACAGCAGGACAGACTGGGGACAGAAGGGGAGTCCGCTTTGATGGGAAACCCTGAGGTGAGACAGGCTCAGGCACCTTTGCTGTCTGAGTCGCCTGGAGGCCAAGGGCACTGAAGACTCCCGAGAGAGTGAGCTTTCATTAGGTGCTTGCAGAAATTAAATCCCATCGCAGTGCAAACCCACTTCTTACCCAAGGGAAATGAGAATACGTGTGTCCGCAAAAGACGTGTATGTAAAATGACTGAAAAAAGAAAAACAGAATGAGAGCAGCTGGCCCACGTGACGTTTCACTGACTGAATCGATCGCATTCCTCGCCCTGGCTTCCGTCTAAGGGACGTCGTCCACGGAAGCTACTCCTGGTGGTGGCTGGAGTCCTCCCTCATCCCGGGGACACATTCCAAAACCCCGACTAGACACGGGGCGCTGTGGATCCTACTCACCCTATGCATGTTATGGTTTTTCTAACTCATACACCCCTGTGATAAAGTCTGATTTTTAAATTTGGCACAGTGAGAGATTAGCAATGACTAATTTAAAAAGAACAATTATAATAATCTACCGTGATGAAATTATGTGAGTGCACTCTTTCTTTCAAAATATATTATGGTATTTATTTCTACCCTTTCACTTAAAAGAAGCAATTAATGTCTTTTTTTTTTTTTTTTGCATTTGGAATTGCCAGCATTGCTACTCTTGTGCTTTTGGGCCATTATTAGGTAAAATAAAGGTTATTTGTACATAAGCACTATGATACTATGACGGTTGACCTGTTGTTATGGTTTGGATGTGAGGTGTCCCCCAAAAGCTCACATGTGAGACAATGCAAGAAGGTTCCGAGGAGAAATGATTGGGTTATCAGAGTCTTAACCCAATCAGTGAGTTAATCCCCTGGTATAGGGGTTAACTGAGTGGTAACTGAAGTGGTAGGGTAGGAGTTGGGGGCATGGCTTTGGGGTATATATTTGTGTGTCAAGTGGAGACCTCTCTCTGCTCCCTGATCACCATGTGAGCTGATTCCCTCTGCCACACTCCTCCACATTGATGTCCTGCCCCATCTTGATCCCTGAGGAATGGGGTGTTCTGTCGATGGATGGAAACTTCTGAAACTGTGAGCCCCCAATGAACGTTTCCTCCTCTATAGTTGTGCTGGTAGGATCTTTTAGTCACAGGAGTGGAAAAAGCTGACAAAAACAACTGCTTACAGATGGCTACTTAGTGACCTACAGGAGGGTAGCATATACAGCATGGACACACTGGATGGAGACACAATTCATGCCTGGGGTAGAGGCAAGATCTGAGATTTCATCACACCACTCAGAACACTGCACAATTTAAATATTAGGAAGTGCTTATTTTTGGAATTTTCCATTTAATATTTTTAGACTGGCTGACTTCATTAACTGATACTGGGGCAAAGAGGGCTACTGTTCTTCTTTCTATGGTATCCTCCTTGACAATTCCATTTAGTCTTGTGTATTATATCCACGCCAATAACCAGCAAATGGATTGCCCAGTCCTACCTTCATTCCAGAATATCAGTTCACACTCACATCTCTGAATTGTACTGGCCTCTGTGACTCCTCCTCCTGCTCAGCACCTGCACGGCCCGAGAGCAGCACCTGACCAGTAGACCTTCTAAAGCCCTTGAGCCCCATCCAATCATCTCCAAAACTTCTGTCACGACCCGAGTTCGGTTACCTGTTGCTTTTCTGCAGTTTTTACAAGTCTCCTCTCTGGTCCTCGGCTTCCTCTTCCTCCTGTTTTCTCTTTTCTAATGATGCCCAACTATGCTAATGCAATCCTTTGGCTGAGAAACTTTTCATGTTTTCATTTTGCTTTGAGAATAAAGTTCAAGCTCCTTAGCCAGGCTTTCAAGGTCACAGAGTGTCCTAAACCAGCGGCTTTCTTCTCCTGAGTGTCCTTGGTACCCTTTTGGAACTGATTGTATGTCCTACGGGTGACTCCCAGCTCTGTCCGGCTCTGTGGTTGGGCCCAGTGCTTTACCTGCTGCTCTGCTCTGGGAACTCGACGTTTTCTCTCCTGGTACAGTTGCCCAGGTGTTTGCCCCGTGCCCTCTAGGCAGCTGCTGCTCTGTGCAGGGAGGTATCTCTGGTTGGTTCATCTCTGTACCCCTCATAGTGCCTATCGGAGAGCTTTTGCAGAGTTGAACATAAACGAACACTTGTTTGTTCAATGAAAGCCACAGGGGGAGAGAAAGGTAAATTGAATAGAAACGCAAACATTCAGACACGGGCCATTGTTGAGCACTTCTACTATTATTTGGTTAGTTTTTTTCTTGTGTGTTATTTTCCCTCATTGCCCCTTTACTGAAATTCTCTTTATACTGGTCAGTTGTTGAACCATTGGTAAAGGGTTCTTTTAATGCATGGATTATTGAGCACAGGGGTATCCTTTAGAGGCCAGATAAAAGCACGGCTTCAGAAACGGCACTACCATTCCTGGTGAACATGTGGGTGTGTGTTCAAGGTTCTACACACCCCAAGCTCAGGTGGAAAGCCGAATGTTACTGGGGACTTGCAGAATAGAGCTTTTCCAATTAGGCCGCATCGGGAGATTGGCATATGGCTACATTCTCTCTTGATCTCAGGTTTCACATTACAAAGAAAGAGAACCTCTGTAGTACAATCCAGCTGTTTAAAAACTATTTTAAAAATTGTTAGTTAAACAGGGCCAGATTTAAGGGTGAGTTGGCCCTTTATTGTCAACAAAATATTGGGGAAACTTAGAGCAAAACTGACCTCAGTTGTTTTCAAGCAACCTCTTCATTATGCTGTCAGAACCCTGAAATCTGGAAGTGTAAACCACTGGCCCAAGGAACTTGGTTAACCAAAAGGACTGAGAGGGGGACTGGTTCCTGACTCCCCAGCCAGAGACCCTCAGGTTTCCCGAGACTTTGGAGTGAAACAGTGGCCTGAAAATGGTTCCCCCCATTTCTCCCTTTACCCCAAACAGCAGAGATAATAACAATCCATGATTGCACCATTTCTTGCTCTGTAGCAGGCACTGAGATACACCCCACCTATGTGGTACCTTTGTTATCCCCCCTAGGGCTCCTTCTGAGACTGCTAGGCCCCTTTCATAGATGACAGAACTCAGCTCCGTGCTGGGATCAGGTAAATGCAGGCCTCTCTCAAGGAGCTCACCGTCAGCCCAGGAGGAAGACACCGCAGAGGCCAGCTCTGCCCTCCTCCCTGTTCCACTAAGGGGTCTCTAGTCCATCAAGATGGTGGTGTCACATGAGGGAGGAAGAGGAAGGGGAGAGACCTTCCTACCACGCTCTCCTTCCTTCTGTTTGGCATATTTCAGGAGTCTCCTGTGTGTTCTTTTTTAAAATTTTATTCTAATTATTATACATGACAGTGGAAGGCATTTTGACACATCGTACACAGATGAGCACAACTTCTCCTTCCTCGGGCTGGACCTGGGGCAGTCACACGGGTGGTGCGATCATACGTGTACACACGCCCTCAGCAGCCACGGTGTCAGGAAGGAGGGCCGCGGGTTGGGCCTTTGGCTGCAGCTCTAACTCATCATTCCCTCCACGTTCCCGGAGCATCTCCGCAGGTCAAATACAGTGACAGAGACTGGGAACCGAGGGGAAAGAGGCACAGGGCCACCTTCCAGGGGCCCCCGTGTCCGACAGGGAGCTGGGGTTGAGGCCCCGCTGAGCGGAACTCTGGGACTTCAAGTGGGGTGACTCCTCACGAACCCCAGCCTCTGCCAGCAGCAGGATTTTGTGGTGGTTGTAGGTGTGAAAAGCAAACTGTACCTGCGCTCCCTGAAGCCCAGACGGGATGATCACGGGACGGAGGCGCACACTTTGGGGTCTCCAAAATTGTCCTGTCATTCTCTCTGATGTCTTCCTGCTCGTGATCAGGGGCCAGGCCTATCTTCTTGCACAGGTTCCTCTCAGAAACTAGGATCAGGCCCAGAGAAGGAAGCCTGGGTCCTCGATGAGCTAGGGAGAGAAAGACTAGATTCTGAAAGGATGGCCAGAGGCGGGGCCACAGCTTTGCATGGGTTCTAATAAAAAAAGAAGTCTCTGTAGAAGAAAGCAATAATAGCTCCATAAAAACTCCTCCTTGGAGGCAGCCAGGCAGGCCAGGTCAAGTCTAGCTTAGAGACACGCCTCTGTGACTATTTGGGGATTTTCAGGGGGAAAACCCCAGGGATGAAGCACAGCTGGACAGGAGGAAGCCAAGAGTTTCATCAGCAAAGACCTCATCTCGACTTGTTTTGCAGGAGAAACTAAGGTGGGGAGGCCCTCTGCCCTCCCTTGGGGGTGGATTGGATATTCAAAAATATTAATTTTGGAACAACAGGGCCTACAGTTGGGGAACAAGCTCGGTCAGGGCTGCAGTTGACTGGATTGGCAGAGAGCTTCTCGGAGCCTCCCGAGGGTGCCCACTGCCGTCCTCACAGCCCTTCCACACAAAGTCAATGGGACAGGAGCCAGGAAACGGCAAGATGGACGGAAACCTCCCGGCACCCCGAATGCATAACGCAAACCATGATTCGGCATTTGGGGTGAGCCCAGAATTTTTCATAGTTACAAAGAAAAGTAGGGGTCCATTTTGACTGTCTACCGACCTCTGGTTGCAAGTCAACCGGGGATGAAAACATTCTTGCAGATGGCCTGTCCAGAGCACAGGGCCAGTGCCACTCCCCCACGTCCCAACTCTGTTAGGTACTTTGTTTCCCGTTTTCTCAGGCACTAGGTTCCCCTCGCTGCCCAGCACCCCGCCCTGAGTCACCATCACGAGGCCCATCCTCCCTTGGTGACCCCCCAGTTCTCAGCTGGCTGGGCAGCCCCCGCTCCGGAGGCGTTCACTGGGATGTGCGCACATGTGAGCCATGAGAACAGCGATCGTGGCCCCCTGTGTTCTTCCCCTGCAGTAGTCACATTTACACTCGAGGAGCTAGGCATGAGCTCCAGAGTGGCCAACCAGCGGGAGGATTCCCGGAACCAGGGCAGAGGAGGGAAGGCGTCTGAAAGAAGTGTCCTCCCGTTCCCCCATATTGCAACACGGACAGTCACTCCATCTGTTCCTGGGTACTGCAGCTCTATTTCCAGGAATACCCTTAAGAAAATATTTTAGTCGCCCAGGGTAGGATTTACAAACTCTTGGAATTCCCTTTCAGGGAGAAAAAATAAATCTGTTCATATTTTGATACATTTTCTTCCACTCCAGCAATGTAAGGCTCAATGTTGTAAAGATGCCAAATTTTTCACAATCTGATGTATGAAGTTAACGGACAGAGAGATGGATAATGAATGGATAAAAGCATACATGTGCATATATATGATAAGTAAAATGTTAATGCAGAATCCAGTGGTGGCTGGGTCTGGACATGTTTGCTGTAAAACTCCTTACACTTTAAAATTTAAAGCATATGTTTAAAATTGTGTAATAAAATGTTAGGGGAAAAGCATTTATGCTGTAATCACAATTATAGAAAAAATTTGAACCTCAAAATTTATTCTTATCATTGGATAATATTTTAAAAGTGGAATAACTAAATCAAAAATATGATTTTTCAAGGTTTTTAAGACATTATTAAACACTATTTTTAAATTATAGGGTATAACTTAAATAGAATATCTGAGACTGTGGAGATAGTATTTTTAAAACTACAAACAACTTTATTGATATACGATTGACATGCAGTGAACTTCACAGACCTTAAATGCACAGCTCAGCTGGGGGGTGCAACATCTGCACCTCTCTAACACCCCCACTAGCAACAGGCAGAGCACCTTGGTCAGCTCAGGGGATTCCCTCATCTCCTGCCTGACCTCCTCAAGCTAACACTAATGCTGATTTCTTTCTACAAAGATGAGACTTGCCTTGCTTTGAGTCTTTTGCTGGTGAAGTGATGTGGTAGATAGCCTTTATTAGGAGGTCTTCAGGTGCTCAGTATGTTTTAAAGATCCATTCTGTTTTATTTTATTTGTATAAAAAGACACACTTATTCAGCATCACAATCAGACCACCACATTTAGCAATTCACAGCATGGGTGCAAAAAGAGTCTACATTAAAATGCTTTGTTGGGATGCTTCACACCTCCACAGAACAGCGCAGACAATAACCTGTGTGGCCTAAACCTTCTTGGTGGCTGCGAGGCCCTGCGAGGCCTTGGCTGAGTCCACAGATCTGTTGGAATCTGTAGCCTCCCGGTCACTTCTCTGGCTCTCCTTTCCTGCTAAGCTTTGTTTCCTAGCAGCATTACAACCTTCGGCCACCACCACAGCTACTGCGGCTGCTGGAACCGCCACAGCCTCCTTGGTTTCATGGCATGGCCAAGTATTGGCCTTCACCACCCAAAGGCCCAGAGCTTCCGCCTCCTAAGTTTCCTCTTTTATTGTAATTGCCAAAATCATTGTAGCTCCCACCACCTCTGAACTTGCTTCCATCATTACCAAATCCATGGTAGCCATCCCTGCGGCCACCATATCCACTACCACCGCCACTGAAGACTCCTCCATGACCAAAATTGTCATGGCCACCAAAACCACCTCCATGCCCAGTAAAGTTTCCAGAACCACCTTGACCTCTTTGGCTAGATGAAGCACTGCTTTCTCTTGCTTTCCTTCCGTCACAGTTGTGGCCATGCCCAGCATGGTGTTTCTGAATGACAATCCTATCCAAGGAGTCATGGTCGTCAAAAATTACAAAAGCAAAGCCCCTCTTCTTTCCATTGCCTCATTCAGTTATGATTGCAGTAACTTTGATTTTTCCACAGTGTTCAAAATGACCTGATAGGGGATGCTCTTCTGTGTCTTCTCTAATGTCACCAACAAAGACTTGTAGGTGGTGGTCTTGAGACAGCTCTTTGGTTCCCCCACTCTTCCATGCACCTTGTGTAGTCTCACCTCTGTGGCTACGTCCACTTCTCCACAGTGGCCTGGTGACAAGCCCCGCACCTGTGGAGAGCTTGGTGTTGGGTCTCTCATTGCCACACAGCCCATGAGTGTTCCCCATCACTCAAGAAGGCTCCTCAGACACTCCTGGGTTGTTTCAAAGCTCAGCCCTCCACTGAACAGCTTCTGCAGCTCTACTACTTCTCTTGTTGACGGACAGAGTGAGTAGTGTTTTACAGTTTAAACGATTAGGGTTCAAAGTGTCCTCAGACTGTTTGCTAGTGTTTGTGTATGGCTTGAGTGTGTTCCCAAAGGTTCTAGTGTTGGAAGATTGGTCCCAATGTACTGATCTTAAGGGGTGGTGAAAACTTTAAATGGTGGGACCTAGAGAGAGGCTATTACTGATCTCTCCCTGGTAGCTCTGGCTTCCTGTCTCACCACGTGATCCTTGCAGGTCATCCTGCCATGATGCCATCTGCCACGATGTGATGCAACCATGGTTGTCCTCAACAGAGCCAGTACCATGGTGGTCAGACTTTCAGCCTTCAAAGTTGTGAGCTTAAATAAAGTAATAGACTTGGGTATTTCATTATGGTAATAGACAATGAACTAATATTTCAACTTAAAGTAAGCTGCATGCCTCTGAGCAGGGTCTTTGAAGTTGATGGCTATACATGAATAGACAATGAGAAACAAGGATTTCAGGCATCTGTTTCTGGTCATAGGAAAGTTACCTACAGAAGGGTAAAATTTCGGGTCACCTAGGGTTATCTGGAGGTTGGAGCCATTTATACAAAGAAACAGCATTCCAAAATCATCTTTCTGCACAATGTATAAAGAGGAAAAGATTCACTGTTTTATGGCCAATTTTCACTTTCGTTTTTGGCATATGCTTCAACAGTGTAAGAGAACTTCCCATGAGAAAAATTCATTTTATCTTCTCTGTAAACATTTCCATTAAAAATTAATAGGCAGTGCATTCTACTTTTAATTCTCATGGAATTAGGTTTATATAGGAAATGAATGGCTTCCAGTCAAAAATCCCAAAAGGATATCTTAGAATTTCAGAGGTGAAGTGATGCTTGAAGTCATCTAGCTCAAATTCCTTATTGTGCAATTAAAGAGAGTGTGGCCCAGAGAGATGGCATGACTTGTGGGAAGCCCACGGCTCATAGCTCTGACCTCTCTGGGCCAGTCATTTTCTGTTGTGCTCCACCACTGTGCCTCTCCCTGCTGAGGCGTGGCCTTGTCCAGTGCAGGTCCCTAGGCACACAGCAGGAGGGCTCAGCAGAGCCCAGCAGAGTGTCCTCCTGGTCCTGGGGACTGTGCATCCAGCCCTTAGACACAGAGGCACGGCTCCCTGTACCTTGCTGTGTGTGTGTGTGTGTGTGTGTGTGTGTGTGTCTCCAACTTGGGCCATTCGAAAGGTCTATCCTCAAACCTCAAACGGTGGCAGCACCGCTAGAGTGTGTCAACCTCAGTCCTCAGGAAGCTTAGGGACTTTGCTTTGTATTTTCAAAAACTTCATATTTTTATACCAGCTTCAGTAATTCCGAATGTCCACCCAGTGCAATAAACCTCTTCATTCGTCAAAGGTCTCAGCCAAGTAGAAGGCTTTATTTAAAACTCCGCTCACAGCAATGAATTCAAACGTGGACACTTTCAGAAATAATTTTGCAAATGGAAAAAAAGAACAGAGGAACTGGGAAGAGGCAGAGCCCACCCTGGAACAGATGACCACCGAGCAGGAAGGCCGTGGTGGTGCCCGCAGAGCTTTGGCTTGGTCTCACGCTCTGGAGGACGCCTACTTACCCCCACTGGAGCCATCCTGGGCACAACGAGGCCCCGAGGTGCCCCTGGCTTTGTGTTTGCAATGTTCTTGGTAAAAGCTTGGCCATACCTCTTTAACACGCACAGACTCACAGCCAGGAAGCTGTGAGAGTCTTCAGCATGGTAGCCAGCCGCAAAGACTCTCAGAGAAATAGCCAGACACTGGGATGCTCTGTGCTGAGAAAGCACATGGAACCCTGATCTGTTTCATCCCACCAAGCACAGGAGCATCTTGACTAGCAGAAAATATGCATCTGTTCTGTGTGCAATCACAGACAGAGCCACAAGCCCACGGTCCACAGACAAGCAAGCTCTCATGCTGAGCACCTTTTTCTGTGCAGTAATTTCTGTTCTTCCAAGGGAGCAAAAGCCCCACAACTCACTCTGTTTTTTCCCCTCCACTGAACTGTGAAAACAGAGCCACTATTTCAGTCACTGAACACCCCGTTGAGATTGTGGTTTGAGAGCCACTGTTTCAGAAGAAAATCTTCTGCCCACGGGGCCTTGGGTTCTTCTTCCTCCTTCTCCTTTATTACTTCCATCCTGTTTCAGGCACAGGACCTGAAGGCTCTTCCTTTCATCCCTTTTGTGAAAAATCATTGCTGTTATGGAGGAAGCTCCTTTGTAATGGGATGTCGATTACCATTAAGGCACAAACTTGGACCACAGATTTATTTTTGCTTTAAAGGAATAAAAGGTGTGAGTCTAAGAAATGAAGCTGTAGCCGTAGGCATCACTAAGCAAGAAAGCAACTCAGACTTTGGCTAAAAAGGACAGACAAGGGGAAGGTGTGAGCTCAGAGGTGTAAAGCAGCGTGTACATCCAGGAAGAAGGGGCTGAGCGCCGGAGAAGTAGAACTACACCCGGAAAAAGAGAAGGTGGTAGAGAAAGCAGCTCTGTGTGTAGGATGCTCTCTTGGAATCGTCATTTCCTTGTTGACTGTCACACTGTCCAATGAGGGGTTGGCTACAGATGAGACTGGGGAGAAATTCCAGTTTTCTCCAGCTGAAACTGGGCTTTCACTGCCCATTTTTCTGTCTTCTAAGGCTCCGGCTTGGATTCATCTAGTTTTAAAAAGTAGTATTAGGTTTTCATATTCATTTCATTTTGAAATGATTTCAGCCTCTGAAAAACCTTGCAGAATAGTGCAAAGTGTTTCGCTCTACCCATGCTTTACACAGCTTTCCCAAATGCTACACATTATATAATCATAGGACAATTATCAAAACAAAAAGTAATAATAGCATAAGATGCTATTAACCAGTCTCAAATGAGCCTGGTTCAAAAGTCACCAGTTTTTTTCATTACTGTTCATTTTTCTGGTCCGAGGTCCACCGAGTTGTCTTGATCTCATCCGATCTGGGACAGTTCTTGGGTCTTTCCATGTCTTTCGTGACCTTGACACTTTAAGCAAGTCTCTCATCTAAGTGTGTCTGCTCTTGCCTGTGTTTCATTTGGGGTACTTGTTTTTTGGCAAGGAAACCCCAAGAAGGATTATGCTGCCTTCCTGGTGCAAAATAAGAGGAGATTATCATCAGATTGTTACGTCTCCTTCCCGGTGAGGTTCACTTGGACACCGCAGCGAAGGTGTTGACTTCCAAGTTTCTAATTTTGAGGGAGAGAGTTTGGGGAAATGTCCCGTTTCTTGTTACATTTTGCCCACAAATTTTAATATCCATGCAACTAGGGTGTCTGCCAGTGACTTCCTACAGCCCAGATTCCTCCTCCAGTCCTCCCCTCCGTGCACTCTCTCCCCTCCGCTCCTCTATCTTCCTCTCTTCCCCTCCCCACTCATCTTCCCTCCCTCCTCTCTCCTCCATCTCTTCTTTCTTCTTTTCTGTTCAAATTATCTACGTTAGCCACTGTGAGCTCCTCTGGGTTGGCTCCTTTTCAACATGTCCCACTGTTTTGGAGCATTCCCTGCATCCATGGCACCACGGGGTACTTCAGGCTCTTTTCGTACTCTGTCTGCCTCAGCCATAGTATATCCATTTCTCTAAGGAGCCTGGTGCCTCTTATTGGGTATTTTTTGAAATCCAAACCTTGACGCTAGGTATTCATTTTACTAAGTGTCTAAGCCCTCCCATCAGGGAGAATTAGTGCACACAGCTTTCTATCTATCTGTCAAAATCCCAAAAGGGTATCTTAGAATTTTAGAGGTGAAGTGATGCTTGAAGTCATCTATCTCAAATTCCTTATTGTGCAATTAAAGATAGTGTGGTATAATCTGTCAATCATCCATCACCTGTTATAGACCACGAGTTTGTAATGGCACCTGCACTTCCAACCCAGCACCAATGTGTTATTTCTCTCAATTTCTTACTTTCCTTTCTGTAACTCCTTTCTCTGACAGGGAGAAACAATATAATGTATCTTCCTATTGGATTAATCTCCCAAAACACATAAAGCATTTTCAGAACTCCCAATACAAACCACTGTACAAAACCACATTATTAACTTTTCATATTTGTTCTTTCAGTATACATATGTTCCTTGACTTACAATGGAGTTACAGCTGATAAACCCACTGTGAGTTGAGAGTCTCATTAAGTCAAAAAAGCATTTAACGTAGTTACCTCACTGAACCTCAGAGCTCTGCAGCACGGTACACTGGAGAAGCGCTGGTTCACCCTCAGGATCCTACGACTGGGAGCTGGGGCTTGCTGCTGCCACCCAACATCTCCAGAGAGAGTCTGGGCAAAGATCAAAATTCAAAGACTGGTTTCTACTGAGTGCGTATGGGATTTCCATCATAATGTCAAAAAAAAATCCTAAGTTGAACCATCCTAAGATGTAGGTTGTCTACATAGACAAGTCCTGTTTTCCAAAGTGCCTTAGTTGGTGGTCTTCTTCCCTTCTCCCTCGGCATGACCTGGTCACTCCCTCTGCATGACCTGCCTTATGGTTAGGCCCATGTGTTCCTGTTGGTGTTGCACTGGGGGCTGCCCCCGTCTTCATCTGCTCCATTGATGGCTGTCCTTTGGGTGCGTTAGTCACTCTCCATTGCTCTGACGAAACACCTCACAGAAACCAACTTTGAAGGGAGATTTACGCTGGCTCCTGGCTTCAGAGACCCCACCACTTGGGGTCTGTGACAGGGAGTCGTGGTGGGAGTACATGCAGAGGAGGCCTTGCCACATCCTGGTGACCTAGAAGCAGAGACAGAGGGAGAGAGGAGGGAAGGAGGATCCAGGGTCGCCCTATGTGCTTCAAGAACCTGCCCCCAGTGACTCCACTTCCTCCAGGAGGCCCCACCTCCTAAACATTCCACCACCTCCCATTGCCGCCACCCGCTGGGGACCAAGCCTTTGACACAGGGGCCTTTGGGGCCATTCAAAATCCCCACTGTAGCCAGAAGGACATGGCACATCATCACGGCCCCAGAAGTCAGAAGGAAGCTAAGGGATATGCCAGAGAAGTTTGGCTGATGGCTTACACTTGATGATTAAGTAGCTCACTTGTTCATTTTGTGGTCTTCCTCTCCAGATATCAGTTCAGAATTAACGCTTAACATTTACCCTTCTCTGTCATCGCCTCAGGTATTTATAGAGGGAACTCTAGATGGAGTTGGGGTTCAGTGGAGGTGTATAAAGACGTAAGATTCATGCAGACCTACTTACACATTAACCACAATAATTTTCTGCTTCAAAATGTTTTTGCTCAGCGATCTCTACTCCTGGACCACACTTCCTCAGCGCTCTGGACTGAGCGGGTTGTTAGGAAGTCTTGCTGAGCCCCTGAGAGCGTGGAGATGTTCCCATGTCCCCCCAGGCACAGAGCTCAGGCTCTGGAATGAGGCTGCCGGGTGGACAGCAGGTGGAGCTGGGCCGCTCTTCTCCTGGCTGATTTTCTGTTCTGTTTGAAGCTTTTGGCCACGCTGAGCACCCTCCTTCCCCTCAGCCTTTGCCAAACACCTATTCACATGGCAGCTTTTCCATCTTCTTTCACTAATATTTCAAATTCTTGTTCTCCATCAGCAGATCTGATGCACATTTCTGAGAAAAATGTAAAACAAGCACAAGATCAAAAATCCCAGCGTGGGCTGCCTTCTTTATTGATGGCTCTCCCAGTGCTTTCCTTCCCTCCAACTCCTGCTGAAGATCTTCCAAAACAACCAGAACAAGTGGCTCAAAGAAAGTCAGAAACTGTCTGGTGAGCATCAAATCCTCCCCAAAGCCCTCTTGGCCACAGACAGAGCTTCAGTAAAGACAGCGAGGACACAGAATGGACCAGGAGGGTGGGCAGCAGTACCCTGCCCACGGAGTGAAGCCGCGACCTGTTGTGCAGAATCTCACCAACCCTTGTGATCGGTCTTTGATAATTTTCATGTGTATATAACAGAAAATAAAGCAACCAAATTAAAATGGAAAGAATCATGAACTTCAGATATTTCTTTTCTGCAGCAAGAGTTATTAAAGCAGCCACAAATCTCTAAAACTGAGGGACAATATTTTGAAAAAAATTATTAAGTTTGATCACTGGAAAACTGTATTATTTAATGCTCAACAATATCTAATGGTTCCCTATTATAAGGTGTAAGGAAAGTAAATGAAAGTAAAGCATCCAAGGTATTGCTTTTTATGTTATTTTTACAATGTCAAAATGTAAGTCACTTGAACCCTATTTTCTGCTTTTGGTTTCATGGTGATTCAATTCTATCTCAGTCTTCAAGTCAGGTCTCTGATTTCTACCATTCCCTGTTGTGGTGTCTGTGTTCTGACATCTCAGAAGGCTCTGTCCTGTTGGGGATGTGTTTTAAGCTGTACCTCGCAGGCTGTCTTTGAGTTCTTAGAAACTCAAAAGCCAGTGTCTCCTGACTGGACAAGGCTTTGGCCAGCGTTGAAATGTTCTGGTTTCCTTTCCATCCCCTGAGGGGTCTGTGGGTATCACTCCACGGTCTCCTAGAATTGACCCCTGCAGTAGTCAGGTCTGATGCCAGCTTGGGTTTTCCCCTGGGTTAGGGACGTGTGTCTGTCTTGCTTATGGCCTGGAAGGTCAACCCACTTTCCTTCCCCTCTGGGCTCAGTAGTTAGTTTACTAAGTGGTTTTTCCAAGTTCCGTCCCACGTCAGCTTCTCCTGGGACACAGTGTGTCCTTAGGTCTAACACGTCTTGTCCCCATCTTTTATCCTCTCAGGCCACCTTTTACACCAGCTTGGTCAGGTGAGGCCTGACAGTCTCATGGTACATGTGCTACTTGGGAAATACATGGGGGTGCATCTGGATCGGGGGCACTGGGAGGGGCTGTGTGTAATTGCTTCTCGCTGCCCCCTTCAGCACACAGAGACCTGGGGGTCCCACAGAGCTGGGTCCTTCCCTCCTCAACTCCTCCCAGCCCTCCTGGAAGATCAGGCATCTTTGTGCCATCACCTCCCGGACCACCTCCTGAACATGGCGCCTTGTCCTGGTTCTACTTTCTGGGGGAATTTATTCCTGAATATTCCTGGATGGCAGTCCTTTCCGTATAGGTCTGCAGCTCTGGGCCTGTTCTTCCTGCCCACCATTGGTCTCCTCTGTGAATGTTTTTCTGCCTGCACTTTTCCCCCGTTTTATGTACTGAGCTCCCCTCAAGCCCTGCTCTGGGTTTCTGAACAGGCGTACTCCGTCCAGAGTGATTTCAGAGTCTGCGAAGGTTTCGTTGCCCCGAGCTCACCCGCCAACTTTCCGTGGGCTGTGTTCCCTCGGATTCCTGGTGTCTCTGTTAGGCTCCCCAGAGGTCCCAGTGGGCTGAGGGTGGTTCATTTCATGATGCACGCTCCCCACCTGCCAAAATTTTGTTCCTGACCATTTCTTCCTCCTTGTTAACCACTGCTTCACCTGTGCCGCCCTCCTGAGCTTGCTTCTGCATACCTGCCAGTTCTAACCAGTCAGCAACCTCTGGAGAAGAGTGCGGAGGGAGGCGTGTGCAGAAAAACAGGGTGCAGTCTGTGCCTGGGGATCCACGGGCTTCCCTTTCCCTGGGGCCGTTTCCCCTGGATGGCAGCATTCAGAGGGGGCAGGGAGCTCACAGCGAGGCTCTTGATCATGGCCTGTGTGTCACACTGTGGCTCTATTTTCCCTCCCACTTTTCACCTTTAAAAACAATTTTTTTAAACCTCTGTCAGCCTCTCTCAGCCAGGGACCAGATTACAGAGACCAGCTACTTCCCTTTAGTCATTTTGGCATCTAAATTGACAATCACTGATTTTTCAAGGGCCAGCGATCACGCCTAGAGCTCTTTGCACTAACCAGAGATACATGAGGCTTTAAGATCCCCCAATTATGGTCCCTACAGAGTAATATCAGCATTACCCACAAGAGCATTAGAAGTGCAGAGTGAGAAACTGGTGGAGGGACTCGGTGGCCTGCGCCTTAGGGATACTCACTGGTGACTCTGAAGCACACTAACGTGAGCTCTACCAGTGTACAACGATCGTCCTTCCAAAACAAGGGCCAAGATTTGTCTCAGTGCTCAGTGTCCTACCTCATTTTGGTCCTGATAACATAGAATTTGGGGTTTAAGTTTGTACTTTAGGGTAACGGCTCTTTCATGGAAGAAGATGGAGAGTAATTTTCTTTGTAGCTCCTGGAAAAGACTGAACCTAGACCCAGAGGCCAGAGCCCAGCCTGGCCCCAGCTCTGCGTCTCATCAGTCACTGACCTCAGATAAGCCCCTTAACCTCTCAGTCTCCCGTGGGTCAGGCAAACGCCACTCCACTGAGCAACCAAAGTGCAGTCTGGGCTTCCTGCTTAGCTGAAGTTGAAGTGCTTAATTGAAAGGGCTCCCATTTCTTCTCCTGTGAGACGTCTGCATTGGCCAGCTCCCTCCGCCCTAGCTTTGAAGCCTCAGCTGGCACCAGTCTTCATTTGTACTCCTTCAGGCTCAGAGATGGTGACAGTTTCCCCCCAGCTCAGGGGACTTTACTCAAATTTCAAGTTTTCCTCCAGAGCTGTGCAGCCTGGGGAAGGTCTGCTTCTCCCTGGGCTAGAAAGGACAGGAGGAGAGCACTGACCCCTGCCAGCCCAAGGCGAGACCGGCTCCGAGTCCCCCTCAATCTGTAAGCTGTTCTGACTTTTCCTAGGCCTCCTCCCATATTTAATCGAGGTCTTCACACTCCTCCCCCTTGGCCAAATGACTTGTTAAAATTTAACCTCTCTCTCAGCCAACCACAGCAAGTAGGCAGGAATGTCCACACGCAGAAGACTCCCTCCCGGGGGTCTTTCAGGGACTCCTGCTCCCAACCCCCAAGGGTGTTCCCTTCATCCCCTCATTCTATTGGTCACTGATTCTTTACTTAGGAAAGTGCCACTTAAAATGTGTCGTTGGTCAAGCCACGGATGGTTGCTGCCAATTTGGGATGAGATCAGCCCAGAAGTGGAGAGGAAGGCTTTAGAAACTTGTGCAGCCACTTGACATGGCCAGGACACCTGCCGGGGGAGGAACAGGCTGGTTTCCATGAACAGAGCGAGGGCCGACCTGCATGGGGCTGAACTCAGGTGAGTCAGGTGTCTCGCGTTATGGTTTTCCTGTTGGCAAGGACTGGTCACACACCCAGGAAGCTGGGCCTGGACACACGCTGGATCATGTTAAAGCATGCTACATTTTAGTTTGTCATCTGCAAACAAAAAGTGTGTAAAAAACTAAAACAGTGTAAGCATATATCTCATACCTTACTGTATGAGATACACAGCTTAAATTTAAACTAAGCTTGTTTTTCAGTTTAGTTTAACAATATAAGGAGAGTAGAGATTTGTCTTATTTATGTTTAACTCTCAGTACAGATTGTACAAGTCTCACTAGACTTTTATCAAGAAAAAAATACATCTCTTCTGGATGTAGCAGTGGTGGTAAAGCCAATGGTGAGAATAGAAGATGTTTTTAAAACTCAAGATCCAAAGAGTCTGTGTTAGTTGGACTTAGAAGTCTGATCCCTTGTAGACTGGGTTCCATTTTGTAGCCATAACTGAGGTCAAAGTGTATTATCATGGATATTTATTGGCCAATGAAATGTTTAGAGTTTAAGTACCATTAACATTTAAAATTTGAGAAACTAAATTAAAACTCATGCAATTTGCCAGACACAGTGGCACAAGACTATAATTCCAGCAACTTTGGAGTCTGAGGCAGGAGGATCCCACGTTTGAAGCCAACCTCATCAATCTAGTGAGGCCCCAAATTAACAAGACCCTATTTCAAAATCAAAAACCTAAAAGTATTGGGAATGTAGCTCAGTGATAAAACACTGTAAAAAAAAAACAATGAAAGAACCAACAACAACAAAGAAAAACAAGTTTTTGAAGAACGAATGTTAAATTAAACAGCCGACAGAGCATGTGTTCAAATACCGTCCCTACACGTATGTACGTATATAAGCCTACGTAGAAACACCATACCTGTTAGTAAATACCTAGCTACAAGCCTCTTTGGTTTCTTATAAAGTAACATTTCATGTTGCTCAAGGAAACAAACATGATGAAGACCCATGAAGAACTTGGATGATGTCATTTTTTCTCCATGCTTCAATATCCTTGATGCGTTGTAATTTTACCTAACAGTGAGATTCGCTGTGAAGTATCTGCACATGCACAAAGCAAAATGTGGCCAACTTTATTTCCCAGTGTCTCCCCTGTCCCTCTTTTCCTCCCTCCCCCAAGCCCGACCTCTCCGCTCCTCTTGTCTCTTCTATTTTCAAGAGATTCCTTTTTGATCTCTTTTTCTTTTATTTTATTTCTCATTTAGCTTCCACATAGGAGAGAAAACATATGACTCTTGACTTTCTGGTTTATTTCACTTAACATGCTGTTCTCCAGCTCGGAGGGTTTCACCCTTTTTCAGTTAATTGATCTCTTCAATAAGCCACTTCAACCTCCATGCAGTAGTGTAAGCGTGTATTGAAGGTGGCTGCTGGGAAACTTGTGACGACTCTATAATCAAGAAGGGAAGTTACTACATTTTCCAGTGATATCAAAGGTCACTGTGCTGGGAACAAACTACTAAGACACAGAACAAAGGAAGCTAGCAGATAATTGCATCTTGCAAATGGCCGGGTATCATCACCATGGTGATTATTTTATTATCTGTGAAAATCAGTCTTGATGCTGTGAAGGAAGGACTTTTCTTTCAGGTTCAGTGACAATTGCAACTATCTCATTAACTCTGTAAAACCACAAAGAATCATATTGTGCAAAATGTGGTTTGGAATTTAAGCTTTGCATTGGAGAATATCCTTATGGCACAGTTGCAGTGAGAAAACATTCTGGAGTGTGTTAGGATTAGGGGGCTTGTGTCAGGATGGAAACCACAACCTTGTTCCTTCAGGAACCTTGCTCTGAGGAAAGGGTCCTCTGCACTAAGCAGCAGGACTAGTAACAGGCTGAGACACAATAGTTACCAAGAGGAAAAGTTCTACTGGGACTCCTTGCACTATGAAAGGAACTCTTGGTATTTCTGCAAAGAAAAAAAACTTGGTTTCCATTTTTTAATGAGGTGAATTGAATCAACAGCTGTGGTTCTTCTAATTCCCCATCCCTCATTTTGATCTTCTCCATTCTTGCTGCTATTGATTGAATCATTGAAATTCAATAAATAGTTAATAAATACTTGAGAATATGCAAGCTTGCATCGTCGTTGTCTTCTTTTTTTAAATGAAGATAATCATTACTTTTTTCTTCAAGAATTGTCAAGTTCGGGGACTGGAATTGCGGCTCAGCGGTAGAGCGCTCACCTAGCACCGGCAGGACCCGGGTTCAATACTCAGCACCACATAAAAATAAAGACATTGTGTTGTGTCCATCTACATCTAAAATAAATATTTTTAAAAAATTGTCAAGTTCACCAAAGTAAATTATAATGGAATTGTCTCTTAATTCTACAACTAGATTTTTATTTACTCCATTAAGAAGTTAATAAAGTTGGTTAAACTATGTAGCAAAAAAAAAAAAAAATGCTGCAAATTGAAAAACCAGCCCGGCTCTGTCTGATATCTACAGCAATCCTAATGATCTTCCATGCAAGGGGAGAATGAAGTGCATTTTTCAATGAGACGTAAAATTGAAGGAAACGATGCAAGATTAAAACTCAGAAGAGTAGAGTTTCCTGCAGATTGACATTTAAGTAATTTCACAACAATCATTAGTGAAATAAATAATGATATTGATATCACTTATCTGCAAAATGTTAACCGCCGAGTGGCTTAGAATTTGATAGAGCTTTAGATATTATTTTCCAACAACAAAAAAGTACAGGCTTAGAAAATTCATAGATCTGGAATCTATTTTCTTCTTCGGAAGATAATTTAAACTTAACTAGAAATTTTTGGATGAATTGTTGGATCTGGGTACTGATGGATTAAATTTTGAAAATTTAGCAATGCTTGCTTCATTTTGGATAAAAGATGAAAATGACCATCTGGAGATTGCTGAAATTGCTTTAGTATATCTTTTCCCATTTCTGTTAACAGAGCTCTATGGGTCTGGTTTCTCTGAGTGTTATAAAACAAAACAGAAAAAATAACTCAGATACTTGCTATCTCCTGGTAATACGGTCATGAGTCCCACCCCAATGAGATAAGCAAAGTGAAAAAAGCAAGCCCACTGTCACATTAAAAAATTAAACACTGGATACATAGTATTCGTGCTCTTAAAGCATGAATATGACATTCAATCAGAAGGGCTATTTTAACCATAATTTACTGTTTAATTATCATTTTAAATGACCATAAATTTGATAAATAGATCAATTTGAAAAATATTTTCAAAGAGTAAGTTCTGTTCCAAAACAATAACATTTATGTACATAAAACAAAATTTCAAAAAATTATTAGATTATCTGAATATTTAAAAAAATAACAAGCAGAATATTCTCAGCACATGTTTTCACAGACTTTAACCAGTTTGGTTTCTTTTTTTAAATCAATGTCTGGTTCTAATACTGTGATATTGCTATTATTTTCAATGTATCATTTTACCATTTGATCACAGTATATTTAATTTCCTCCATAAAATTGCTACAATTGCCTTAAAGTTTTCCTTTTTGATTAAGAAATTTGAAAGTGATGAAACTTCAGTCGAGTCATCTCTGAAGACTGTGTTACTTTTGCTTGAGGAGATTCTCCCACAGGTGTGGAAAGCTGGTATTTGAAATAAATCCTGTTCTATGGAGCACAGTCTAGATCCAGCCTGGATTGTCAGGGATTCCCCAGCACAAAGGCTGTCCTGGATAACGTTTTACCTCCACCCAGAGTCTTTTCTTTAGTAAAGAGTTGAAAAGATAACACATCAAATAAATTCTCTCTAGCATGATCCAATGAATTTTTTATTGAATTTCATTGCTGAGAAATCACTGGCCATCCCAACATTTTATGTCATTCCTGTATGGTTATAAACCCATTTTGTCAAAAATAGGGGCTCCGTTAAAAAAAAAAAAAAGGCAAAAATTTGAGGTTTCCAAAATGCCATTAGAGAATTTAAAAATTAAATACTATAAACTATGTAAGTTTTAATCAGTATTTCTTTTCTTGGTTCCATCCTTATATTTGGGGGGACATATTCCACTTTCTTCTAATCATTGTTTTCAACAATTGTAATCCTACAAAAGCCCAAATGCTATCATTCTGGGTTCTCATTTATTTAAAAAAAATTTTTTTTGAGTGAAGATTTTTCCATGGATTATGAACAAAAAGAAACCCAATTTCCGAGGATTTGTCTTCTCAAAAGTTCCATATCGTTGCAGGAAATTTTGATTTATAAAAGACTTCAAAGACTCAAATATCTCTGCAATTGACTTGACAGTGCAGAGGAAAAGGAAAGCATTCATTGCTGCTGTGAAATTTCTTTTTCATATTCAACATCTAATTAGTCACAAAACTTCATCACTGTTACTCAGTACGTATCAAAATAGTAAAACAGCAAATCATAAAATATAATAAGATAATTAGGAAAAAGTAATTTTGAGTATTTATAATCTTTGTTTGCCTTACTCTTTGATATAATTTAATTGTACCTGTATATAGTTTAATTTCTAATCACAATGCTACCTAAAAATCTGCTCCCCAAGTTGCCATAAATTTACCAGGTAGCTTGTACAAGCTAGTAGTGAGTGAGCTCCAAGACACCTGGATATGTGTGTCAAATTACATCTGCACTCCAACCAATTCTGAGTCATTTATGATCCTTAGGTTTCTTAATTTAGGAAGAACCTTGCTTTGCTTCTGCCTCTGTGTTACACCAAGTGTTTTATCTGTGGTATTACTGTAGATACAAATAATTTCTACTTTAATGATGAAATTATCTATTTAGTTTAAAACATCACATCTGCCACCTTCGAAGGAATAACTTACAAAACTCTTCTAGCATTTTTATTCTAATTGCAAGAGAATGCCACGGACTAGAGAAAATGTGGGGGCCTAGGGACACTCCATGTCACAGTGAACACGTGACAGCCCCTCCCGCAGCCACTCTGGACAGCAATCCCACGCATCGCCAGTCCGTTCCCCTTGTGACCCAACAGTTCTGCCTGGCCACGTCTGCCACAGTGCCTGCTCAGGTCAGTAGGAGAATATGATGAAGATGGCCAGCACACTTTTCTCATCTCAGAGAGGGTTTGCCAGTGAGGAGGGAGACCCACTGTGGGCGTCCACTCCAGGAGAATGGTAGCAAGTGCGTTGAATATAAACCAGGAGGCAGTTAGAAGAACCGGGCAGACACGTGGAGCAACATCAGCAGATGCTGGAGAGCATGCTACTTAGTGCAAAAAGAAACAGCCAGTGATATAAAAATGACCCGATACGGTTTAGAGAGATGGTAAATATATGCCATGGAAAAGGCGCAGTGTGTTTTTGGAAGAACACATAAAAACTAAAAGACCACCTGCCTGCGGTAGAAAGGGACGTGGGGAATGAATGAACTGCACACTCCACAGGAAAGCTCTCTGGATGGACCCAAGATGATCCAGTGTTCACGGTGAGTAGAGGAAAACAGGGCACAGCTCAGTCTACCTGAAGTGAAGCAAAATGAAAGAGGAAACAAGGGAGGAAATGTGGGGCAGGGGAGGGGTGGAGAAGGAACGCAGGAGGGACCAGGTGTGACCCAGCTGGAGTGAGAGGGACAGAGGAAAGGCAGGGCTGCGTCAGGCCAGGCCCGGCAGGGGGACTGCTCTGCTCCTTCCTCTCTTGGATCCCTCCCTTTTCCAACCAAACCAAGGTGACAACGCATGGAATGAAATTCTACTTGAGCACCGGCCGGTCCACGTGTCTTAACATGGGCTTTCTTCTAAGGGACAAGGCCAACTCTGAGAGGGCCATTTGTCCTTTGTGCCTCCCATGTCTTTACACAGGTTCTGTATTCCAGGAGCCCACACATGTCACCTTGCAGCCCACGGGAAGAGCTCAGAGTATTTTTTCTCCTGGCTCACGTGGAACAGAGCTGCAGGAGAATCTCCATTGCCCCCTGAGACTGGTCGGAAGAGTACACCTGGGGTGTGGGAGGCCATCCTCACACGTGATCTGAGTTACCTCCCTGGCTGGGTGAGAGGCGCTTAGACACAGCTGTGTTAGAGCCTTCCCCACCCTTCTCCAGGTCCCCGGGCTTGTCCGTGCAGAGGCGTGCCTGGCCCCTGACCTTGGGATGCTGCCCCCCTTAACCTTCATTGGATGGGATTTTCCCTTGAATTTTTTATTCCCCAATAAAAGTCCACTCCCTGGCATTCTCTCTCTCTCTCTCTCTCTCTCTCTCTCTCTCTCTCTCTCTCTCTCTCTCTCTCTCTCTCTCTCTCTCTCTCGTCTCTTGTGTAAACCTTGCCACTGCATTAGGTAGCTGGAGGCGGGAGCTAGGAGAAGCCATCTCGGAGCTGTGTTAAAGGTAATGAGAGTCTGTCTCTTTATTAAAACTCACTAGCAATTTCTTTTGCACTGAACCTTCTTCCATGAAGCTCACGCTGGTCGCGTGGCAGACGGGGGTTCTTCAGTTCTCTGGCGACCTCTGACTCCAGCTAGAGCCCAGGGGGAGCAATGGTGTCATTGGTCTTAAGGTCAGTGGCTGGAGATCCAGGAAGAGCTGACCTCGGTTCAGGTATAAAGGTAGGAAAGGACCCGTGGGCTCTGGCTCTAAACAGGAGGGTGGCACACATCCCCGGACTCCCAGGACGAGGCACCTCTCTGTTCTGTCAGGCCTTCATGGACTGGGGAGGCCCCCCCACCCTGGGGAAGGCAGTCTACTCAAGTCACTCTACTGATTCAAATGCGACCTCACCCAGAAACCCTGGCAGACACACAGGGCGCACTGGTGGGCTAGGCACCTGGGAGCCTGTGATGCCTGGGTCAATCTCCCGGCCAGCAGAGGAGAAGGGGTGTGTGTGAGAAGTGGAGCTGCACTGCGGACACGAGGGGGTGGCATCTGCCTGCCCTGGGGTTGGCAAGGAAGGAGCTTCTGGACCCTGGTCCTTGTCACCGGGACAAGCTGTGCCTGGTGCTGATGGCGGGGCGCTGTGCCGGAACAGCCCCAGGGTGTGGGCAGGCTCGGTTCCTGGCCTGGCTGCTGTGCTCCTGGTTTCTGTGAGCTCCTGGTCTCCTTTAATAACCACCGGAGAGGTTTTGTCTCTTGTAACCAGTTTCCCTGATTAATAAAGGTGTTAGTCACACAGATGTCACATGTGGGTCATCACTTTTTGACGGAAAACAGTGGTGAGTTTTCCTGCTCCCGGGGCACTTGAGTGAGCCCAGGCCAGTGGTCTCTGGTTGGAAACCAGACGGGCCAAGCCTTGATCAGCACCAACCACACAAACAGCAAAAGCTGTGGGCCAGGAAGGGTGCAGCCAGAATGCGACGAGCTGGGCTCCTTAAACCACCCCCGAGTGAGCGTACTGCCCTGGATTGCTTCCCTCCTCTGCTTGCTGAGCGGAGGGGAAAACGGAAGACACAACGCCCTTCCTCCCCCGGCTCTTACCTGGGGACTGTTTCCCCCAAGAGAACATTAGGTGACATCTTCTGACGGGGTTGTCACAACTGGAGGAGTACCACTGTCATTTAGTGAGTAGTCGTCTGGGATGCTGCCAAACAGCCCACAATGCCAAGGAGGAGAGGAGAAGGGGTGTGTGTGAGAAGTGGAGCTGCACTGTGGACACGAGGTTTATCTGGCTCATGGTATCAGCAGAGCTGAAACCGAGATCCGTGGCTCTGCGCCATTGTGCCAGGCTGTCTGGAAAGAGGGTGCAGCCCTGCCTGGTGTGGAATTCAGTATTCTCATCCTCATGTGGGAATGCATGGAATGAAATGCCACTTGAGCCCGAGAGCCCGCTGCCTGTCTGTGCCCTGCTCCTCCACCTGAGGGCCGTCATGTGGTGGCTTCTCTGAGGCTTCCTCTGTGGGCTCCTGCAGAGGTCGTGACGCCGGTCCGTGTAGAATGAAGAGGCCATACTGAGCAAAGACCCAGGACGGATTTAGGATCCAGACCTGAAATGTTTTTACCTGCTCAGGTAATTTCTTCCTACTGTCACTGGCAGAGAAGATGAAAACATGTCATTTAAGTACGTATCATTTCTTAGCCAAGTAGCATCTCCCCTGGGGCCATCGGAGGCGCGAATGTCAGGCTGTGCACGCGTCCCAAGAGATGAGGCCGTGTTTTATTTTAAACACATGATTTAGGACTTACACCTGAAAACACCACCAGCAGGCGTCCCCTCTGGAAGCGAGCAGTACTTTCAGGGATGACATATTTCATATTCTCCAGAGGAAGATGAGAAGAGGCCACAGCTGAAGTTCTGACGGGAAATGGGGTGTGAAAGGCCGTTCTCACAGCAGGTTCCTGTTTTAACACACATGGGTGGGTGTGTTTAGAAACACAGTGACCCCCAAACCGTCCTCTGTCTTAAGTGCTTTCAAGGAAAAGGTGTGTATGGTGGAGGTCATTTACAGTGTCTGTGTGTGATGAGGCCCCAGAGAGCGGGAGACTAAGGTCCAGGTGGAGAAGTCCTGGGAAGGGTCACAGAGCAACAGCCACGGACACAGGTCCCCCAGAGGAGGATTCAGGTGGACACCCTTAGAGACGACCAGTGTTCTGTGTCCATAATACACGTGGGGCCATAATGCAAGAGCAACACTGGTGGTATTGTCTAAGACAAGTGTCTGGCAACATTGTTATCTTACCAGGGGATCAGCGGGGCCCTCCTCTGGTGGAGCTCCTCCGTGCACCTCAAGGTCACTGTCCCATTTAGGATGCTTTCTATGGCAAGAAGAAAACCAAATGCGGCTCAGGTCAGTGGCTATGGAGTTGACTGACAAGCACTCAGGGATGTCATTGAGAACCAGCTGCGTCTGCCCCACTCCCTCCACGTCCCCAGCAGGGGGACTCTCCTTGTGGATCCAGGATGGCCACAGATTCAGAAACAGAAAGTAGATGGTAGCATTCAGCACTCAGAGGTGGAAACTGCTCCTCACGGCGACTCTCTTCAAGGTGAGGCCCTGTGGCAGACAACTCTCAAATGTTGCTGGTCCACTTGCTTCTAAATGAGCTCTTAGGAGGGGCACAGGATCGCTGTCCTTGATTACATTAACACAGAGTTTCTCTTTGGGCTGGAGAAGCTCAGCCTCCTTCAAAATACTACACCATCAACTACTTGAAATAAAGTGATATTTTTTTAAAAAAATGTTAGGACAAAGAGGAAGACTCTGGGACAGGGAACCGATGGCACCTGGTTTCCCAGACAGGGGAGCCTAAAATCTCTTTGAGACCTTGACCCATTTCGAGTTGGAGTTTCTGTTTCTTGGAGCCAGAGAAGCCTAATCCACCCGTGGGTTTTGTTGAGATCAGCTCCCCCATGAGCAGTGGTAGCAGGAGCCAGGCTGGTGGGGCAGGGGGCTGGGCGGGAGGTGGAGGATAGGTGACAGGGAGTGAGACTTGGAAGGTTCAGAGGTGGGAGAAGGACAGATAGCCAGTGGGTGGGGCTGGAGTTTGAAAGAGGCCTATTTCTTTAAATATTGTAGAAGACCCCACATTGTTTAAATGCTAATGGGAAAGAGTCCGTAAAACAGGAGAAGTTCAAAACAGAGCAAGAAGGGAATTTTCAATCAAATCCCCGAGAAAAGAGAAGAGAAGAAAGGATGAGGCTTGGGATGGCTGGGTGACTCATCGTCAGCAGAAGAAAGAACATCTCACTATCCAGACCTCGGGGATGGAAAATAAGAACAGATAATTTTGTAGTGTACAAGTGAGATGTCAGGAAAGTTCAGTCCAATCTTTATGTGACGTAGCAAGGAGAGAGGGGAAGAGGATATAGATCAAAAGCTCTAGGCTCCCCTGGCCTGTGTGCTCTGTGGAGTTTACATACACTAGAGCTGTAATCAGTTAACTGGGCTCACAGCTATGGAGAAGTGGGTGTGCAGGCAGGGTAGAAGGTGCCCTAGAAGCAGGGAGACATCCGACAGCCTATACTTGATGCAGTAAAACATTGCAAAAGTCAGAGGGGGTCCCCCAATTCTGGGCTGCTTCTCGGTGATGTGTAATGCTGCCCATTCCAAGGCCTCCTCCAGGGTGGGGTTCGGAGGGGGGCAGTCATCGTGGCATTGCTACCTGAAACGCTGTGAGCAACAACTGCCTGAGGTCCATTTGAACCTGGCTTTCCTCTCAAACCTCTTGTCTGAACTTTAATCACTGAAGGTTTGGAAATCATTAAGCAGCGGCCTCGACTCGTTTAATGCGATGGCCACAGACATTTCATCGAGCTGACACAGGATTTATGTCTCAATAACACAATAACATTTAGTGAGCACCATGGTTTCAGAAAGATTTAAGCCTGATCTGCGACTGGAGAATGATTTACACCCAAGTGAGGGCAGGGTCATGAAGGCCTCGGTAAGACACCCTGTCTCCCATTGCTGGCCTGCGCCCAGTGCGGGAGGAGATGGCGATCTTCACTCCCCAACATACTTCCTTCATAGTTTTTTCATTAGAAAAAAATTAGATGTCTGAACTAGCTCCCTTCTCTGCAAAATGCTCACAATCATTCTGATTCCCATTAGTTCTTTCCACGAACTCCCAATCAGCCTTGGACCATGAGCATGAAGCCGTCACAGGCCCAACACCAGGCAGGACTCTCCAGGTTTGCCATCACTGATCTGTCTTACTGAAAGGACAGCGTGCCGGCCAAGTTGGGTGCACCGATTTGTAGATGTCTCAGTGTTAAGGTCAAGGGGTGCTTTCCCCACGTCTGTGCTGACACCCACAACTCAGCTGGAGGGTCCTGACAACTCACAGTGCACACCAACTGGCCCCCTAGGGACAGACCAGAGAAAGCCCTGGGGGCTCATAGACAGGATCTGGCACGGCAGCCTGGGCCTGCACCCTGGCTGCATGGTTGTGCAGCTCTGCACCCTCAGCCCGTTGCTTAATCTGCTTGTGCTTCAAGGCCTCAGCAGTAAATCGGGATGAAGGTACCGATTTGGGATTGAGAGCATGCAGCCCTAAGAAGAGTAAAAAGGTAACTGGACTTAAAGTTAGAGGTTCTGGGCTTGCATTCCCACTCTGCTTCTCACTCTCTGTGTGAACAATAGGCAGACTGTGCGGCTGATACGAGAAACACGTAAGAAACCATCTGTGAACGTCTATTACTTGGCAGATACCGAATGCGGATTTTCTTCCTTCTTTCCAAGCAAGAAAAAAAAAAAAGATGCTTTGAAATCTTGATTCCCAAAATGCTAGGTCCTGAGGACGGGTCTGTGTCACAGGGTAGGGTTGTCCTTGCACACATCTGTGAAGTGGCCACCGGGTTCCCGTGGTACCCACTCCCTCTTTCCTCCTAGCATCCTGTTTCTAGCCAGGAGCAGCTGTCCCCACCCTCACACTGTCCTTCAAATTGTTGTCATAGGTTAAAAAAAAAAAAAGTAGTGCTTAGTTGTTAGTTATCACTGGCGGAAAAAAAAAAAAAAAAAAAAGTTCTGAAAACCAAGGTTTCCAGAATTCAGATACAGAACTGCAAAAGGAGAAAGAAAGCCTAACATTCTCTTGGGCTGTCATTCAACAATGACATTGTAGAAAGACTTTGGACGCAGGTCTTTTCTAGTCTTTTCTCTGTTTTCCATGAGGTAATCTGGCAAGATGGCCTGAGCTCTACCCTTTCCAGATCCTTCTACTTTGCCCTGGTCAGTTCTAGGCAACCTGCTCTTCTCACGGGTGAGCCCACCAGCCCTGGTCCCCTCACAGTGTTCTGTCCTTCACTAGCTGTCACAAGGTCATTCTGGAGGCTCCCACCCTGCTCTGGCAGGATGAAGAGTCCCTAATGTGAGAGCTCCTTTTTCTTTTTCCTTCTGCTCCATAAATACCTGCACCATCTCTGATTTCTCACAAAGATTTTTTTTTGTGTGCTTTCTATTTCTAGTTTCAGAGAAATCTTGTGCAAGTTAATGAACTTAAATTTTATGCACATATTCTAAGCAAAAGGGAAATGGGAAGGAGAGCACACACACATGGTTTTCAAAAAAATGCTTTAAAGTTGCCCAATCCTTTTTTTCCCCAAAAATATTTCATTTCCTTTTAATATGAAGGAAAGTAAATAAAATTAGAAAATATTTACTTTTAACAAAATTCTTGAAGGTTAGAAAAGTGGATTGATAAATAGGCCCAGAATTGAAATGTTTCTTTAGTTCAGTTCTGCCTCACAGACCTGGGATGTTGCCAGATGTCCAGGACACAGCCCAGACCTGGCCTCTGTCTCACGAGGCATGCTCTGGTAGAGACACACTATATGAATTTTACCAGATTGTAGTCAACTTACTTGCTTAGGTCTCCCACCTCCCTTCACTACACATCAAGCTACTACCAGGCAGGAATGTGACCTCATTATCTTTGTGATTCAGATGTCTTCTATCCACGGTTGACACCTCCAATCAAATTTGAAGCTGATTTCAATACTACTTAATATTTCCCAAAGGGAAAGGTCCCCAGCACCAAAAGCATTCTCAAACAACAGAGACCTTTCAGAACCTTTTGCAGGACAGACCGGATTGGGGGTCTAAATCATCAGTTCCACAGCAAACTCCTAAAGTTGTTCAAAGCTGGGTTTTCTCCAAATTCTTCATCTCAGTGTAGCTGTCAAATCTGAGTGGTGGGACTGGTTCAGAAGTTGAGTAAATGGAACCGGAAAGCAGCTCTTGCCGCCGTCTCCAAGCTTAAAGAGCAAGTGTGGACTGCAGCCTCCCAGAGGCACCAGACGAGCTCCTTTGTCCCTTGCACGCTGGCCCTGTCCACTTTGTAAGACACGTGCTCTGGAGCCACTGCTCACCTGGATAAGAAGGCGGATCCTTCTTCCCACAGGAGCTGCTGTCCTCCAGGTCAGCTCTGTTCCCGTCCTCGTGCCCGCTCTCACTGCTGCTGCGATAGAGCACAGGGAGGGGACCCCTGAGAACCATTCTGCACATGTGTGAATCTCCATCCCTGGTAGCACACAGTAGGTTCTGGCACACAGTAGGCCCTCCACACACACACGTGGGACTGAATCTAATTTCAAGTTGGAGAGTAAGAAGCAAGTGCAAAACAGCACCAGACCAGAAACAAAATAACACTGGAGCCCACAAGCGCAGAGTAGTCTTCAATAGAAAGTGGGATGACTTTTCAGTGGCCTTGTGTATATCACTAGGGAACAATGTGTCGTGGCAAAACTGGCTGCAGCAGCAACATAATTCTTATTAAAGTCCCTTTTTATCATATGCATAACTAATCTTTCTCCTAGAAAAACTAAAAAGAAATTGTTTTACATCTCTTTTGATTGCCAGTAAAATTTAAATCAGAGCAACTGAAAAATGAAGAGTTTGCTCTCCAGTAGAGAGAAGTTTGAATTATAAAACATCTTTAGAGGAATACATATTTGTTAATTTATAATTACTTGGTAATCTCTACTTAAGACAACAAAGTTTCGCCAAATGGAGGAACGTTAGTAACTGTTTCTGCAAATACATAAAAATATATATTTGTCTTCCAAAAATTTGGAAATTTTTTTCTCTCGTGTAAATTAAACATATTTATTTATATTTTAATTAAAAGTTACAATCGTGTTGTAAACTGCTTGCAAACATTGAAGAGTAAATTTTATTTTAACTTCTGTAAAAAAAAATGATCATTTTCTTATACTTCAAAGCCCCAAAGATCAGTTCGTTGCACCCTCTTTCCACGATACTGTACATGAGGGATTCCTACCCTCCTACTACCCCCTCTGCACACTGCATGGGCCTCCAGATGCACTCACACAGACACCAGTGTCCCTCCCACGAGCTCCTCAGGGAAGAGAACGTAGAAGAGCCACTGTTGGATGTGGTCGAGGCTCCTAAATAGAAGAGTTCAACTTCAGTTACCTGGAAATACCGACATCCTACCAGGGCTGCACTCCTTCTCTCGTTTATAAATTCTAAGTTTAAATTAAACCAAATTCCAGGCTTTCTGGGTTCCAAATCTTCCCTTTTGGCAAAGCTTGTATTTTTGGTTCAAAGAAAAGAAAGGCTTTCTTTCTTTCTTTTTTTAAAGGGGCTCAAGGCTTCGTGGACATTGGACGGCTTTTACAAAGTACCATTTTGCTAAGTGCACAAGAATAAGAAACAGCTGGGTTGCATTTCCTTTGAAAGGCACACTTAGTTAAAAATTAAAGACAAAAAAATAAAAAATAAAAAGCACCAGAGAAAAACACTTTTTGGTTCTGCCAAGACCCAAACCATTTAAGAAAAAGAGGGGATAAGAAAAGAGAAAAGAATAGTCTGAAATGTTTTTGCCAAACCAGTTCCCCCTCCTGTACTGAATGTCATTAAGCCCCAAATAAAGTGGTGCGAGACACAGAATAGCTTGAATTGGTTCTGGAAACAGTTACGGGTCTGGTAAGCATGAAGGGGTTCAATAAATACTTCCCGCTCTGTTCCCTTCTACCCCAAGAATAGTCGCAGTCATTTTTTTCTGACCATTTTTCTCCTTGGTAGATAGAAGATTCCTAAACAGAGGGATTGAATTTAAGTAAAAACTACATTTTCACTGCTTAAGTTCCTGGAAACATGTTCGTACTACAAATAGTAAATAAATAATAAAAGTGACTCCATGGAAGGAGAAGTGGCTAGCTCCTGCCAACTCGCTTTCATCACACAACAGAAAAACAAAACGCTGATCTTGCCCTGGAATCATAGGTAACATGGGCCCACATGTGGGATGTTGACTTCAATTCCCTTTAACAAACATCTTCAGCACCTACCATGTTGGAGTTGTGGAACGAGGTGCAGTAAGGGGATTTTTAAAAAAATGAGTGAGGAGTTCAACATGGGGAGGAGAAAGAGAAGGGAAACTGAAGACAAAGGCCAGCAGAGGACCAGAGAGCAGCCCCACTCAGGGACATGATTCCTGTTTATTCTGCTCTTTACAATTCGGGTTCAGAAATCTATATTAAAGCCTGCACGAAAGCCATCGTTTAATTATTCAATCATCCCAGCTAAGAGGTGTTTCACAACGATGGGGTTTGGAACAATTGTGTTTTATTTGGAAGTCTCCCTTCAGAATTTCCAGAACCCAGCTGACAAGAAAAATACTATCACCCTTTCATACATGTGTCAGGCAGAAATTTAACTGCCTCGGGCCAGTGTTGGCAAAATTGAGAAAAGTTCACCTGCGCTTGCTTTTCAGATTTCCTTCCACCCTAACACAAACCCCAAAGACCTAATTTTCTTACTTTACACTCTCAGGTTTTGCTCCTGGGGGAAGAAAAGTCTCATATGTCAATTGACACTAAGGTGATGCTATCTTAGGTCTTCCTGAAAGCCCTCGTGTTTTTTAAGATAATCAGGAGGGTTTTAATAACCTGGAAGGATTCATGAGTAAGCCCACAAGGTGGGGGCTACAGGAGCAGAAGACAAGGAGGAGGATGTCATGTCTGAAATGCATGATCAGGGTCTCCAGTCAATTTCCAGGCACAAGGACCCCACATGACGGGGCCGAGGCCCTCCCGGTGGACAGGAGCAGTATGAGGACACTGCAGCTGACAACCCCCAGGCCATCTCCCGGGCTATGTCAGGGAGCAGCCCCGTTGTCTGGGAAGCAAAAGGCAGACACTGAAGAAAAGACCCGCAATTACCAAAGAGTTTCTCCAAAGGATCCCAGAGGAGAAGCAGTGTGAACAGGGACAGCTGACAGGCTTCCCAGTGGGCAGGGTGGGCACGTGGTGGGTGGGTGTGGGTGCCAGGAGAGAGTCAGGCTCCCCTGTGGCTCCCAAGGCCACATCATCTGTGCGAAGTCTCCACGGCCAGGTGCCAGGAACCTGAGCACATGAGGAAGCTCTTCTGGCCAGCCCTTGAGCCGACCAGTCTGGCTAGATCAAGAATGAAGCCCAGGGCCAGGGTGAGGCAGAGGAGAAGACAGGCAGGCAGGCGGGTCCAGGGCTGGCAGGAACAGACTCTGCAACAGCAGGAGGGCAGATCAAGGCCAGGGCACTGGCCATGGGTCAGGGTGCTCCTGTGCATGGACGCTAACCCAAGAGATGCTGGCCGCAAGTCCGGGGCAGACACCTCCGTCCAGCTCTCCGTCCAGCAAGGGATGCCTGAGCTTCCCCTCTGGAGGCCGAGCAGAGAGGGACTGCACCTGTTCGTGGTGCTGGAGAGCAGACCTAAGGCACCAAGCACCCTACCACTGAGCCCCACCTGCTCTCTAAATGATGTAAAATAAAAGGAGATCTTCAAAAACTTCCAGTGGGATAAAAATCAGTTTTTGTGCCAGTTGACAAAACTTGACAACAGAATCATAAGAAAGAAATAAGAAGTTCCTGAGTTAATGCAGGAGATGAAAACATTAAGATTAGGCATCCTGTGGGTTAGTCCCTCTCACACCTCAGCCCCTGGGTTGGCTGGCTCCTTTGAGACTGGGAGGAACAGAGTGATCCCATATATAAGAACACAGCTAACAGGTGCCTTGAGCTGCCCAAGATCCCGTCCCTCTGCTCCCACACTCTCAGATTCGTGGTCTGCCCGCCCAGCCCCTTCTGTGTTTCCTCCCTTCTTGGGAATGGGCTGCCTTCCAGACTCCAGTCGCAGCCCAGGAACGTCCCAGGCATCCTACAGATCCCATCCCTGAGTTCTCTGAAATCTACATTCTCTCCCAATCTTTGATGACACCAAAGAGTGCTCGGCACTTTAAAAGATGTTAAAGCCCTCAACAAGTTTAATTCGATTCTGGATGGGTTTTTTGTGGATAGTAAATAAAACCAGGATTTCCCACCTGCCCTATATTCGATACATTTGAAGGACTTCTGAACTGTACCTGGGGGAAGGAGACCCGAGCCCCGGGGGTAGGAGGGGAACAGCCAACACCAGCTCTGCCCAGCTGTGGCGGGGATTAATGACCCTCCCAGACCTCGCCACGGGAGGTGGGTCATGAGATAGGACCCACAAAGCAAAAGCACTTCTGTAAGCTTTATGCAAGCACCACGCAGTCTCCCCAGTGTCCAGAAGTGCGCTCTGTAGACGGCCTGTGGGCGCGGCTCTGGGTAAGTGAGCCACCACTGTGTTGAGTCTTTTTCTCCTGGAGCAGAATGACTCTATGAGACTTGAGGAAACCCATGGGGCTTCCCCAGCCCTGCGGTGCCTGTCCCCAGCCCCGCGGTGCCTGTCCCCAGCCCCGCTGCTGCAGACGGAAGACTGAAGCCTCTTGAGGACAAAGACTCCATTTTCTAACAAGACCAAAGCTGGCCTCCTGCAGGCCCTCTGCCATGCTTGCTTTTGCTGCTGATTCTATTTTTCGCATTCGAGAACCCCTCCTCCCCTCCTCCCCTCAGATCCCTCCCCTCCCCTGCCGGCCCTGCACACCCCATCAGCGGGATGTGCCACCAGCTACCCAATGAAGAGAGGAATGTGTGTGCTACCCAAACAGGTTTTCCAACGTGAAACGGGAAGTTCAGACCAGAGAAGCCCCCTCTTCAGGGAAAACGAAATGTTCACCTGTTTCCAGAGACCCAGAAGGGGCCAGGTTCTTCTGAGACTGACTTCATCAGAATGCCTTTGGCTCGCCTCCAGGGGAAACTGTCAATAGATGCGGGTGCCCCTCCCAACTGCCCGTGAGTAAGAGGTTACCGAGACCAAACTGGCTCAGCTGATCTTACCTGTGGCCTCAAGAAAACCGACTCCAACCCCACAGTCTCCAGGACTCCGGCCTGGCACCCACCTGACAACATACGATATTTGAATCTAAAGTACCCAGGAGTGTAAAATCCCAAAAGATTTTTCAAGGAGCTGTGAGTGTACAACACATTCCGTTCTCAACCCTCCCCACCCGGCTCTCATCTTGGGAAAAGAGCATTTTGGGAAATTTGATATGGTCCTGGGAGCTCTGGATGTGCAGTGGACTGGTGCCCACCTGGGATCTCAAAGACGAGAGCTGGTCCACCAACAGAGCAGAGGCCTGGCCTTGGGGGTGGCTGACACCCAGGGCCGTGGCCGACAGACTCCTTCTTGTCGGAGCAGAGAAGGAGAGAGTACTCAACACATCAGACCCTGTCCCACAGCTAGCTGGGAGAAGGGTGAGCTGGGGTCACCAGTTCTGCTGCAGGTCCTGGCAGGTGACAGAATCAGAGGGAGGAAGCCAGGCTGTACCGTGCAGCTGATATGGGTCCCAGAGCCCGCGGAGCCGCCTTTCCCTGGCTGCTGCACTTCATCGTTTCAGGGAGGCACGCTGCGGAGACTCAGGCTCTCTTCTTGCACAGTGATAAGATCAGGGGTCTCCTGAAGGCTGGTTTCTCCCCCGGCCTCCCCCATCGGCACAGGAACCCCTGATTGAAACCCGGCCCACCCCATGCACTCAGGGCTGCTCAGCCACAGACTCCTGGCCATCTGTGTTGCTCACAGCCTCCCTGAACCTCCACGCTCCTGAAGCTGTGCCCTCCTGATCCTGCCTCCCAGGCGGGCCCCTTGGCCCTGGTGTCTGCCACCTGTGCTCTCCTACCTGAGGTTTGGTCTACTGCTTTGGGAGTTTCCTGGTCAAGTTCTAATAACCCCCACAACATGCCGTGTAGCCTTTGGGAACCCCCGGGCACCCATTCAGCCGCTAGGCATCTTCACCCAGAGGACAGCCCTTTGGCTACTTCTCTAAATTTTGCTCAGCTTAAAGATCTATGGGGAAACAGAGGCCTGCCTGCCGGAGAAGGAACCCTGAGGTTCCTGTAGTTCCTGCCTTTCATCTGCATTTCTGTGTTAATAGGTTTCAGATCTTCGCTTCAAGAATTCAGTAGAGTGGAGAGAAGAAACTTCTTAGAAAGGAAAGGGGGCTTCGGGGAAGAGTGCTAAATCATTGGGTCTTGCTCATCCTCATTTGGCTTTGGGCCTACCCTGGGCCGATGTGTCTAGAGAGGTACATGGGGAGCTTTCCCCGGAGAAGGTGCTTGGTGCTACGGAGTGTGGAGGGGTTGGCGCGTCCTGCTGCCGTGCCTCTGGGGTTGGCTCTGCTGAGACACGTGTTCATGTGCGGATGTGTGTGAAGAGCCGAGGCCCGGCCTCTGCACTCCACCCAGCCCGGCCTCCCTGAAGACACAGTGTGACGCGGTGCACCCCCGTTGCGCTGTTCCAGAAGGTCAGCCCCAGACTTAGGTCAGCGCCAATTGAACCAGACAGCCTGACTTTTCCTTCTCCAGCAGAAACCTGAATTTATAAAATGCATTCACATCTCATCATTTAGGGATTCATGCCTGCACGCCCGCTATCATTAAAGAGTTACGTGCCTACATTCCACTTTCCATCGCCGGGATTACAAACCCCGAACGACAGTAAATTACTCTCCTCTGCGCTGCGTACTGCGAACACTCTGTGGAATTTCTGAGGCTGTTTGGTAAGGCACTGGAGCACTAATGAAGTGTTATTTATACTACACACTGATTCTCTGCTTTGTTTTTCTTGAAGTTTCTCCTTGTTCCATCTTTTTTGATTTATCATACATTTAGCAGACCTGAGTATGAAAGCCATTTTTCTGTCACTCCTCAAACTTTAAATGAACAAGACTTTTTATGAAGTGTAATTTTCAATAACAAGGAAATATTAGAAGGCCTCTTGGAGTTCCTTGCTCCATTCCTGGGTTGGTTTTTTTTTTTTTCCCCTTCTCTCTCTCTCTCTCTCTTTTTTTTAAATTTTTTCCCTGGTTTCCCACCAGTGGTGCCCAAGGTTACCAGGCCTCTGATATGAGGTCTGAACTAGGCACTCAGGGGAGGCCGGAAAGCTTCCTCCCACCCGGTGACACGGTGCCAGGAAGCAGAGACTCGGGCGGGCTCCACGGGCTGTGCCCACCAGTGGACAGATGAAGCAGCTCAGCCTGGGGTGCTGGAGGTCGGGGCTGCGAGGAAGCACTCGACCAGCTTCCCCAAAGGTCACAGTTTCCCTGACAGTGGTGCCTTTCGTCTTGGACCTGAGGAAGGTCCGCTCATTCTCCTCTAGGCGCTCAAGAGCACGCACCTCCTCGCTTGTCAATGTAGACTCAAATCATGACTTTCATTTTGGGGCTGATGTAATGGCCTTAGAAGCTTCTAGAAGCCAGCTTCTATAATAAAAGCAAGTGCCACAGGAAGAGCACATAGTGAAGTATGTAAAAGGGGCTAAAGGAACTTGTATAATAAATGCCCAGTATTCCCCTGTCCCCGCCCCTCCCCTCCTCTCTCATGCATTTCCATCAGCGCTCTCAGAGCTGAACTGGTGCCTTGGCGAGGAAGTTGGTTATAGTGCACGTGGCAGACAGATTTTCTAGCCTTCGCTGTCACCCCATCTTCTAATGAACCCCCTTTTTATCCTTGCTGGAGGAAGTTGACCCCTTTAACAGCTTCAGAGAGTGCATCATTATTGTTCTAAACTAATCATAGCAATTCCCAAACCAGGGGAAGTGATTCAACTTAGGCATAAATATGTGGCTTAAAACTAGTCAGTAGCACATGCAGAGAGGCCTCCGGGGGCACAGAGGGAAGATTTCTCTAATAAACACAGGTTTATGAAGGATTGTCCCCTCTTCTCCTTCAACACTGTAGACTTGGCTTCGTGGGACGCTGGAAACTGCTCCGGCCACCTCCTCTCTGGCATGTGAGATAGCGCTGACTCGCTCGGTGGAGTCCAAGGGAGCGACTCCTGTTCCCTGATGACACCGCAGTGCTGCTGAACAGCCTGCCCAGCTTCCCTGCCGTGGAAACCACATGTGTTTTAGGATGGGAGCAACCTGGGGTCAGGATTCTGTTACCTGTGGCAGAAATCAGCTAACGGCCAAAGTCCCAGCCCCAGGTCTGTGTGCGCGTGAGGTTGGGCAAGATATCCTAAACCCACGTCCTGTTTCCCCGCTGGTGTGAGGGAGTCAGACTGACTCGATAGATTCGATAGATTCACATAGAATGATGCTTGGTATTAAGTCTTCAGTGACTAAAAACAGTTTTAGACATCTCCCCAAATCACTCCAGAAAACGCTGCTCGGCTCTGCTCTGCAGACACGGCTGGCTGTGGGTGATTTGAGTAAGAACTTCACTGGTCTCTCGTGTTACTTTCCGCTCCTCTGGCCAGTGGAAGGGTGTGACCCCTGTTCCCTAGTGACATTACTGTGCTGTTGACTTCCTCTCCATCCTCTGTGTGTCGGCCCAAAGGAGAACGGTCTCCCGTTATACACACTCACACATCAAAGGAGGTATGAAAGGGCCTCGCGCTCACATGATCAGTCAGGAATTTGTGGTTTTGGCTTGAAAATGGGGCCAGCGTGGCCTTTTTAATTTTGAGAGAGGTGGGGAACTGGAACTCTTAATTTCCTCTCAGAATAACTCTTTCCGACACAGCACCCCGACGTCTCTTCCAGCTTCTTTCCTTGAAGCTCTTCGTGTACCCGACCCTGTTGTTTCTGTTACGATCTGCAAATCAGAATCTCCACCTCGACCGGATGGTGATTCTCTGCTTTCTTCTTGTTCCAGAGTACTTTACAGGACTAGCTTTGTTTTTCTGACCCTCATTGGATTCCTTTCCTAGGCTCTTAGTATCCGTGTCTGTGTTTCCTTTTCTCCCTCATTTTGCTGACTCTTGGACTTTCCCTTGACTCTTTCCTAGTGGCTGGAGGCCCTGCCTCCCCTTTTTTGATTATTTTCTGGTCATCTCAGTTAGCCCCAAGTCTGCGCAGAGATAATCAAGACTTGGAACCCGAGTCTTTCCTTTTTGCACTTATGCTGGCAAGTTGGCTCTGGATCCAGGCCCAGCCAGCCAGAGCACATAAAACCAGCATTCCCGGTTCTGAGATTTAAAGGGTCTATTTATTGCTTTGGATCCCAAGAAAAGTCAGCAAGTGAAAACAAATCATCTGAAAGGATGATTAGTGGACATTTGTCATCTGTTCTTGGCTGCCTAACAGCAGAACCTCCTCTCTTTGGCTTGGGAGCCTGACAGTGCAGGCTTGGGGTGGCAGGCTCCCAGGGGCTGAAACGCTGGGCTCCCAGCACCTAGAATCTAGCGGCACATGTACAGCACAAAGCTGCAGCACTATCACCAAGCAGCAGGGCCTGCTTAGCCTCTGCCGTGGTGTCTGTGATGGCAGAGCCCAGGGCCCAGCCTGGGGATGGGGGTGACCTGCTCACCAAGCTGTGCTCCTGGACGCTCAGCGTCCTCCTTGGACCTAGAGTTACTGGGACCTCTTCTGGCTTATGAATCGATCTGGTTTTGTTTCTGTTGCTTGCAACTGACAAAACTAAAGTGACACTTTACTTCTTCTATTTCTTTGTGTCATGGAAATAGCAGGGTCTCCACAGTGAGAGGGACATGGGATTAAATTCTGCCACGTATTTGCTGGCAACCTTAGGCTGTTAAGTTGACATCTTGGAAAGTGAGGTAGCATATCTGAAACAAGAGGAAAACCACCAAACTTGCAGAGTTATCCAGGGAATGCAATTGTATGAGTAAAATCTAAGCAGTTTTAATATTAAAATTTGACCCTACCCTACTTCCAGGTGTTCACAGTTCAGTTGGAAAACTGTCGTGAACACTTACTAGCAATAAGTAACATTTACATTCATGCACAAATGACAATGTCTGTTCTAAATACAAGGACTATGGGGTTTCCTAGTGCACCCACCCTTGCAGCAACCCCAGGAGGTAGATATTATTATTCATATTTTATAGATGAGAAAGCTAAGACTTCTAAAGAGGCTAATAATGAAAGATCTCATAGCTGGAATTCCAACCCAGGAGGTGTTAACCCAGAGCCTCTGATCCTAACCTGCTTGCCCCTCTAAAAAGATTGCTTTGAGGGGAGTGTCCAGTGTCGAAGGAGATGCAGGGACCACTTTGGAGGGAACTCAGAGAAGCCAGGGAAGGTTCTGTAGGAGACCGGGGCCATGATTTTGAGAAGTCAGCTTACAACAGGACCAGAAATCATGCTGAACATTAATGTCACAAGTTTTCCCTCTCTCAGTTCCTTCCCATCTTCTCACTAAATCCTATCTATTCTGACATGGGAGCTGAGCCTCATTCTCTCAGGGAAGCTTCTCTGCCTTCTGCTGACTGGGTCACCCATTACCGACAGAGCCTACACACACTCCTGTAAATACTGAATGCTTCTTGCGTTCAGTTACTAGTTTGTGGGCCCTGTGAATGCAGTGACAATGTCTGCCTTATTTATCTTGTTACTCACAACCTCTAATCCAGCACCTGGATTAGTGCCCATTGGTGTTTATTGAATGAATGTCACATGAGGGCCACCAGCAGATAGAAAACCCCAGAGACACATTTAGCTGAAGGGAGAATGCTAGAGTGAACCATTGGCCGGTATCAAAACTTCACCAGTGCCAACACCCCAGCCCCTTCCAGCACCTGATTTCAATCTCCAGATGATCAAAGGTTATCAAGACAATTAAATTAGAATAGAGGACAAAGAAAGCTACTCCTCAAATTAAAAGAGAGGGGGGTTGCACAAAAGAGATACAAAAATGAGACTTTATAAGCATGTCCAATCTAAAAAAATCAAGAAAAGGACCTCAGAGTGACCATAACTGCTCACTCTAAATGGAAGAGCTAATCACAAGCGCAGGCAGGGACGTTTGTGTGCGCAGGTGCGTGCACGTGTGGCTATGTGTGTGTGCTCTTCCGTGAGATCCTGTGATTGATCATCCTGTGCACAGCTAGAATTCCACGCGCGCTGGCATTTTGTCCTAAGTTATCCTCCCCAAAGTCCCGCACTCATAGAAATCATATTAGCTCTTTTTTCAACATAACATTTTGATTACGCCGGCTCCAGCAAGTCTGGGTTTGTTCTCTATCTGCATGCTTTTGGAGAAAAAAGCATTTTGGTCATGACAGACCAATATATGCACCTGAAACATTTTTTGAATAATCTAAGTGTTCGGATATGTGCCAAGAAAAAAGATACTGGAAGAGTTATGGGAGTCAAGACATGGCAGGGCAGAGCGAGGCGGAATTATGGGGAAGTCCTCCTGGGTAGGAGAACAGAGATCATGTGGGGAGCTATTCCAGAGAAACAGAACGATTTACCTAGTGTGGCGGAGTGGGTAGGGGAGGGGCGCGGGTCACTGTAGGAAGGACAGCAAGAGGTGACAGAGTGCAGAAGGATGGTGGTGTCCTGAGACCTAGAGGGCCTGGAGGTGCTGACTCCACAGACTTCTTTACTAACATATAGCAAAATTGATCTCTTCATGTACAGTTTCATGAATTAATGTGCATAGACCCATGTAATCACCACTAGGATTATTACACAAATGGATCCATCAGCCCAAATCATTCTTCACAGGGCTGAGGGTATAGCTCAGTGGTAGGGCACTTGTCTAGCATGCCCAAGGCACTGGGTCCCATCTCCAGCACTGCAAAAAGAAAATTAAATAAATCAACAGCTGCTGTCACCAACTCTTCCTGTCCGTATTCCCTGGCAACCACTGATTTGTATGTCACGATAGCTCTGTCTTTTCAAAAATATATTAATAGACTAATACTTCATCATGTAAAAATTTGACACCAGCTTCTTTCAATTCATTTAATGCCATGAGATTCAACTAGTATATCAATAGTTCATTCCTTTTCACGGCTGAGCAGAAGGCAGCTGCATGGATGTACCTCTGTGTGCGTATCCACTCTGCTGGAAAAGGACAGCTGGGTGCCTGTTTGGCCACTCTGGGTAGAGTTGCCGAAAACATCCTGGGCAGGTTTTGAGTGCAGATGTGTATTCACTTCTCTATAGTAAATACAGAGTGGAACTGCAGGGTCCTAAGTCTATGATTAACTTTGGAATAACTGCTAAACTCCTTTCCAGAGTGGCTGTACCATTTTGCATGCTCAGCAGCACTACAGGAGAGCTGTAGTCACTGTGTCCTTGCTAGCCATGTGGAGGTTATCTCAGCACAGCCTTAATTCACACTGACCCCGTGGCTAAGGATGACGCAATGTTTTTCACATATTGGCCATCAGATCCTTTGGTGAAATGTCCCTTCAAATCCTTTGCCGGTATTAAAGTTGGGTTATTTGTGTTCCGGTGTTGAGTTTTCAGAGTTCTTTGAATAGTCTTCATACAATTCCTTGGTCAAATACATGATTGATGGATATTTTCCTCCAGTCTATGGTTTGTCTTTTAATTGTCTTAACGTGTCTTTTGCAGAACACGAGTTTTAAAATTTGATGAAATCCAATATATCAAATTTTGTCTGTAATGAATCATGTGTTTGGTGTAAAGCTAAGAATTCCTTGCCCAAACCCAGGTCGTGACATTTTTCCTACATTTTTGAATAAAAGTTTTATAATTTTAACTTTTAGATTATCCATGATCCAGCTTAGGTTCATTTTCATAAAAGACAAGAGATTAAAGATGAAGCTCTTTATTTTTTCAGATGGATGCCCAACTGCACTACTTCTTGAAAAGCTGCATCATTGCCATTTCACCTTTATCAAAAACCAACTGGCTGAATTCAGGGGGTCTTTTTCTTTATTCTCTATGTTGTTTTATTAATCTACGTGTCTATCTCTCTGAAGATATGGCTATAGCCATCAACTAAGTCTTTTTTTAACTTGTTTTAATATGTTTTTTATTATTATTAGTTGTTCAAAGCATTACAAATCTCCTGACATATCATATCTCATACATTTGATTCAAGTGGATTATGAACTCCCATTTTTTACCCCGTAAACAGATTGCAGAATCACTAAACTAAGTCTTAAATTTGGGGTAGTGTGATACCTCTGACTTTATTGCTCTTTTTCAAAATAACTTTGGCTATTTTAGAACCTTTTCATTTCCATATCAATTTTAGAATGAATTTGTTAATTTCTATAAAAAACATCTATTGGAAACTTTATTGGGATTGCACTAAATCTCTCCATCAGTGCAGAGAAAACTGAATATCAGTTGTTTGTGTAATTGTATCTTTTGACAGAGCTACATCTACAAACATTGTTTCCAATATAGAATTTCATCCCTTGCCTGCTCCCAGGGATGGATTGGGCTGTGTTACCATAATAGCTCGTGCTTGGGAAGGCAAATATCCATGTAATTACCCACAAGAATTTTAACAGAGACCTGAAAAATTGCAAGAGACACACCAAACGTATTTCTTTGTCACACCAGAAGTCCTGGATTAGGTTTGGTGTGGCCATTTCTAGTTGAAACCTCTGATTTTCCACACAAGACTAAATAAACTACACTCTGAAGGACAGCGTGAGGTCAGGTTACTAAGATGAGTGCTGTTGCAACCCAAGACCAAGACACATTCTTAAGGTTGAGAACTGGGTTTTCACACAGGGAGTAGTAAATGTGTCCTGTCACTCAAACTGGAAAAGAATTTCTTTGACCTAAGTATAGATGGCATTGACTGTTCTTACACATGGGGGAAGAAACAAATTCCATTTGCTAAGAAAACTTGTTCTAAAGATCTGGAAGGTGTCCTTTTACCATCATAGAAGGATCATTTAACAGGTCCCACAAATATTACTTAATTATATTTTCTTTAACTCAGTATTTGTGATGGATTTAAGGTTCCCAATTTATTGATGATATATTTCAATTGACATATTTTTGCTTGGCAGATATGGAGATGATTTTGAATAATATAAAAGATAACTCCAGAGTTATGGTTTATTCCCACTGAAGGACTAAACCAGCTTGTTGTCTAGCCAAGAACTCTGATTTTAACTTTCCTTCATGAAGTTGCCCCTACATCTCCTGCTCTGCCCTGAGAATTAATTAACGCCATGACGGGGAGTGGGCTTGCCACGAGAGGCGGAGTTCCTCCCCCCCGCCCCCCCCATTCCCCCTCCTGCCCATTGTCCATTTTCTCCTGTCTCTCCACCATGGATACTGCAGCCAGAAGTTCCTCCTAAGTGCTTCCTTTGGTCTTGGATTTCCTGGCCTCCAGAACTGTGAGAAACCCATTTCTATTCATGGTAAATCACCCAGCCTGTGGTGTTCTGCTATAGCAGGAGGAGGCGGACTAAAACACCCGGGTATGTCTTCAGTTCCATTTCACATTCTCCTGGATCGCGGAGCTCACTGCACACTGGCTTTCTTTCTATTCCACCAAAATGCTTGGTACCTGTTAAGGCCTTTGCATGGGCCATTCCCCTGGATGTGATGCTTGGCCAGATGGCGCTTGTCTGGCTGCTTCGGTCACTCCAGTCTCAGCTGAAATGTCCTTCAGCTGCCCAGGGCAGCCTCCCCTTAGCTTTCAGATGGCACTGGTCCTTCGCCACACTCATCGCCATCCGATAGATCCTGTATTCTTGCAAGCTCCGTGCATGCTTGGTGCTTATCTTTCATCTGTCTATCATATTCATTACCCTCATATTTATCAGAAAGCACCAATTCCGCTTTTTCTTAGTTTTCATTAGTTTCAGCCTCATATCACCCACAGACTTCTGGGAATAGACATTTCATCACTTTTTCTCACTTCATATGTCCCAGGCAGAATTTATCTTCATCCCTGAGAATCCCTGATGCTGCCACCTAGCTATCTAACTGACTGTTATCTAACATTACATATGTCATATATATGTATACTTTATGAATATGTTCCCTTTTATATGGGTACATCTCAGTTACGCAGGATGGTGGGTTTCACCGTGACATACATGAAAACACAATCTGATCAATTTCCCTCCTCAAGACCCCACCCTCTACACTAACGGTCCCCCTTCTACTTTCATGATGTCTCATTTCCCCCTTTCCACCATATGAGGGAAAGTACATGAAGCTTTTCTCTAAGTCTGACATTTCACTCACAATTGTGTTCTCCCATGGCACACATTTTCCTGCAATTGATATATTTACGTTCTTTTTCCGGCTGAATACATCTTCGTTGTGCCTCCATAAATGTCCTGAAGTGCCTGGAGCCAATATCGACACAGAGCGAGTGTGACACTCTGCACTGGAAACACGGAAGTTGGTGTGATAAGATGTCATGGTTGAAAATGTGTCTGTTGTCCATTGGCCAAGGTTGCCTGATCCATAAGCCACCAGAGCTACAAAAGGGGCTCTCGTGATAACAGGAGGGAGACCACAGAGTAGAGGAAGGGGATCCGAGGGAGGAGGCGGGGCATGTAAAGTACAGGGAAGCAATCTGCCAAATTACCCTACCTCCATGTGTAGATACATCATAGCAAATCCCACTTATAATATATAACTGTGATGCACTGATTAAATAATAACAATAATGATAGAGTAGAGCAAGTGGATCAGCGGAGGGAAGGGCAGGGAAGGGGAGGTACTGGGGAATGCATTTAATCAGATTACACACATGTTTGAATATGGCCTAATAAATCATACTACTATGTAGGATTATAATGCACCAAAATATTAAACTATGACTGGATGCAAAATCTGAGTTACTTGGGCTTGGACCCTTTGTGATTACCACTAGGGATGAAGAAGTCTAAGAAAAACTCTGAAATCTGTCCTTTGCTCCTCAGAGATGCCACCTGAAGAACAAAGCTAAATAAAAAGGTGTGAACAGAGAGAACCTGCAGTCCATAAATTCAGAGAGGCAGGTTCCAAGTGGAAGTGGCCCTCAAAATAATGACCACGGCACAAAGCAGCCCAAAGCCTTGGACCTCTCCTGCAAGCCTCTCTTGCCTCAGGGAATCCTCCACCCACTTTCCCTCCTGGCTTGGGCCTCGGCTGTGGGTCTTCCCAGGTGAGTGGGGGTGAGGAGGCACTCACTACTCCTTCCTCTGTACCCACGAGGCCTCACTTGAAGAGGATAGCACAGTCACTTCCTCCAGGGGTGCAACTGAAAATCAGCCCAACCATAAACTCAAGGCTCGCCGTGGAGGATCTGCCACTGGGTGGTGAGCTGGACACCATCGCCCACCCGGTTACAACTGAGCTTCCCTCGGCCGGTGTTTGGCTTAGCTTCTCCTTGTCCCCACTCCAGGAGCAGCTTGTCCCCACATAAAACAAACAACACCGTCAGAAGGTTTATCCTAATAATTAGCCTGGATTTATTGCTCCACAAGCACTAAATCCTTTTCCCTCACGGGCACTGGAAACTTTAAAGCATCCGTGTCATGACTCACATCCCTCCTGGATTAGGGTCTAGTGAAGCAGAGTTGAATCACTGTTGAAATCATCCTTCTTTTTCTAAATATTCTTTTTAAGAAATGAGCTTCTCTGTGGCATCGAGAGCCCCACACTCAATGTTCCAGCCTGTTGGTACCAGGACCTCGTCGGGGCCCCTGCTCCATTTTTAAAACTTGCCAGAGCTCTTTCTAATATATCAAAGGTCAACTTGATTTTTAATCTAACATAATCCATGGATAGCTTCCATCAGCCAAATGTCTTGCTGGATAATAGGGTGAAGAGGAAATCTGTTCCCTGTATTATTTTGCTTTAGAAAACAAACTACTGTTTCCACCCTCTGCCTTCTTTGTGGATTCTGCCGTGTCCTTCGGTGAGGTTTGTATCTATTTCTACCTGCAGCTTTGAGACAACCCTGAAGCTCTTCCCTGAGCAAATGCAATTGGGGTGCTGCAGTTTGGTTCTCCGGCCCAGTTCCAGGCTCTGTCAATGGGCACAGCCACGTTGGAACTTCATCTTCGCATCAGATGAAGCCACACTGCCTAGGACGGACATGTGACAGACTATCAACTCACAGTTTTCTTGGGATCCCACCAACTGTGACTTTTCCCACTTAAAACTGATCCGTTATTGCTTAAAGTTCAATTGACTGGCCACATGCCCCACTGTGACATTATCTCTTAGTTTCGCTTGGTTTGGCAGAAGTTATCATGTTATGTGACACTGTATGATCACTAATTTAAAAAATTAGAGATGACCCGCAAGGATTTGAGTTCTGTAGTGGTGACTGTGGTCATTAGCTTAGATCTTAGTTTGTTTCTCTTGGAATTCATCTTGTTCCAAATGTTCTGACCAAAAAACTTAAAAACAAAGAGAAAATATTCTCTGTGGCCTTCTGTGCTTACCCACAGATAAATTTTAAACGTGTAAGTTGAAGAATAGCTACCAAGCCAACAGTGCAATACAATCTAAACACTTCAAGGAAAATAAAATCCGAGTATGACCAGCCTGTTATTTGAGACTGTGAGAACCTAGGCTTTGCCAAATGTGAGACTCCTGCTACCCTGACCACATACCTGACATCAGAACAAGTCACTCAGAAAGAGCACGGCCAACACCATGACTTTCTCTAAACATTTCCCCCAAGTGTCCTTTCGTGGAAGTTTAAATTTCACATCTTCAGGCTAAAATGAAATTCCTTAAATCTTTCCTTGCATGACTTGTTTTGAAACGGAGTAAGCTTTCTCCTTGATTGACCAAAAATCATGACGCCTGTGTGCAGTTTCCAAGATTTAAATTGGGAATAAATCTTAGCAGGATAAAAAGTCTGGCACTGCTCTTTGCTGGGTATGAAGGAGTGGGGGCAGGGAGCATTCTCCTTGAAGACTGCGACAGGAATGCAGTGTTTTGGACATGGAATGTGCCCAACACCTGAACAACTCTGTTGCTATTCACCTCAAATCAAAAGGCTCGCGTCAGGGCTGGGGTTGGGGCTCCGTGGTAGAGCGCTCGCCTCTGTGTGAGGCACTGGGTTTGATTCTCAGCACCACATGTAAATAAATAAAATAAAAAATTTCATCAACAACTAAAAAAAATTTTAAAAAAATTAAAAAAAAAAAAAAAAAAAGCTCACCTTACACCTGAGGCTTCCTGTGCCCCAGCCAGCAGGGACGCTTCGCGGCCTTTGTGATCTGAAAGGCTTTCCTTATATTTTTTTCCAAGTTGTTTTTCTTATGGTTCTTGTTTTTAAAGACATTGGCTTTTTCAAGTATTTGATTTTTTTTTTTTGTCTTTTGATATAAGGAGAGAATCTTTTTTTCCCCGAAAAAATCAATTTCATACCACCCTACCTCTAATTGAATATTATTTTTACCTTCTCGGTATCAAGGTAAACAATAATTGGTGGTTGGGTAATCCGATGTCCACATGACTTCCATGTCAATCAAAGGCTTCACTAATGAAGCAATCTAAACATCCACCTATTGGTATAGGATGATTGAAGGAATGGTCACCGATGACTCTCAAGTGTCCCATCACTGGGAAACTTAGGGGTAGGAAGGCTCTCTTCATCCTGCTCCACACCCTAAATGCATAAACCTCTCATTCTCTATCCACCTCTATTTGACCCTGAACCTTCCACCCTCTGCTGCCCATGACCTAAAACTCTCCTCAGAGCTGTTTTTGTGCCTTAAAGCTTTGATTCCTATTAAAATTCTGTGAGGAGAGTGTTTACTTCCTATTGTTCCAACCCTCCAGGGAGGGAAGGGAAACAGATGCTTGAACGTGGAGGAACCTGGATTCAGACATGGCCTGACTGCTTAGTCACGGGTTGCTCTGGATAAAGTACATCAGGTTCGGGTCTCACTTTCACATCAGGGATCTCGAAGACACAAGAAGATCCGTACTAATGTGAATGCATGACTCTGTCACAGAAGGCCACCATTATATTTTTTGTGGTGAAGTTTGGCTTCATCCATAAGCAGCAGAATCTCGAGACAGGCTGGCAACAGAGAAAAAGGATAAACACATGTTACTCAGAAATTCTGGACTTGGAGGTGGATGCAGTTTAGGATTATCCATGTTTGGGGAGAAGAAGAATGTGCTTTCATTGTTTGCAGAATATTTACATTATGTTAGGCCAAAGCATCATTGAAGGTTTAAGCAGAAGAATAAATGTGTGGATGTTTGGATCACCAAAACACGGAGCATATGTACGTTTGTAGTATTTTCATGCATCGACTACCCCACATCCTCTTCCTAACAGCACACTCACAGTTTCATGGATCCAGATGCTCTGTGCTGCTCTGGCTGAAGGATAAGCAAAGAATCTAAACGAGGCTGTTTGGATATAAACATTTTAGGACTTGAATCTTGAGCACATTAACAAAAGGTGAAAACTTCTGAGTATCATATATCCAGAGTCCAGGATGCTAGAAAAGCTTCATCCTTCCCTGCTCCTGCATGTCAGTATCTACCTCATTTCTCCTCTTCCTAAGTTCTGCAGCTGCCCCTCTGATTCAAGGACTGCACTGTGCTCGCCCCTGAGTTCCTATTCCTAAGTTAGCCAGAGTCGCTTTCTATTGCTTGCAACCAAAGAAGCTAAACGAACAGAATCCTCAATTGAAGTAAAAGCTGCAGCTTCAGAAACCAAGGGGATTGAACCAGGCTCCACAGCAATGTGACTAGCAGCTGAGCCCATTCGACTCAGAGCTAGACTCCTGCAGCCGGCTCCTGCCACATAAGTCATGCTTGATCTCCTGTGACCCCTATCCTTTAAGGTGGCATACCAGTATCAAGGATTGGAAAGGCCACAGTAACATCAACAAGAAGCAAGGAAGGTGACGTACTCACTAGAGAATTCTCTCTCAAGGATCCCTCTGCCTGGTTACGGTACACGTGGCCATGTTCCTGTATCCTGACTCTCACCCTTTGAGTCTGAGGATTCCTGCTTGAGTTTTAGCCAGGAAGGGTGGCTCCCGGCTCCCCACCTCCCCTTCCCCCCACACACACCTGGGCTTCTGCAGCCTGAAGGTCAAAGTCACAAAGCCCAGCAAAACCATCAGAGGGGCACCTGTTAGCGTCCCTTTCACATCCGTCATTGAGAAGAGACACCCGCCTCCTGAGCCGCTTTCTGCACATCCCCCAGCTGATTCCTTCCTGTTTATGGGTCACCTGAGCCCAATCCCAGAGTCAGCACGGGCTGCCTACTCCCCTCTCTGCACTTCCTTGGGGATGCTGCTCCCGCTGTGTCTGGCCTGCTCTCTGCTGGACGCTTCTCTGAAGTTCAGGTTTCTCCTGCTGCTGAAAACCACACCGAATCTCCTACTCCAGGGCTGGCCTCCAGCTATCGCCCTTTCTCTTTCTTCCTTTCACAACATTTTCCAAACTTTGGGCTCTTGATCTGCCTGGAATTGAATCCTGCGAATGGCTCGAGGTAGGGTTCCAACTGCACTTTCTTCCATATGCATCACAACTGGCCCAGCTCCATGTGTTAGAGAGATTCTCCTTCCTAAGGACAGGGTCCTGCTGCCTACCTCAACGTCACAGGCCATAGGCACACATCCTGCTCTGGGAGGTTTGTGGACAGCCCATCCCCACATTCTACTTCTAAACTTTACATTAGTTTATAGTCTTCATGCCTTGGACCCCAAGTCTTTTCTCCCTCTCTTTCTTTTCAGAAATGAATTGGCTCTTCTTTGCTATTCACATAAATTTTAAAATTAATCTGCCCCCAAATATTATGTTGGGATTATCTTTTTCTTTTGATAACACAGAGTTAATTTATGTATTTTCCAATTATTATACATTGAAGTTATTTCATGAGAAACATTCTGATGGTTAAAGCTTTTGCCATCATTCATGGTTAATTACTGGGATAATTTTCCAGGTATTAGGATAAGCTCTTTCCCCACAAGAAATTCCATTTATATAATTTTCTGTTCATTACTGGGGGTTTTTCTAAAAAAGAAAAATTTTCTTAACAAATTAGAAAAAAACCCATAAAATTCTTCTTTAAAATCTCAGTATATGTATTATCTTCGTTTATTTACCACTTTTTACAATTAAATTTTGTAACAATCACTTCCAATGGTGATTTGTCCTGTGAAAGCTCCTCTGATACAGCAGTCTTTGAATTAGTCTCTGAATTCTTACATCCCCAAATGAAAAAACTTCCAAGTTAGCTTTAGTTTTTCCAAACCAAGACACAGAATCACCCATTTTAGCAAACCATTCTGATTTTTTAGAAGGGAATTATAGAAGAAACAAAACCTAGGCACAAAGTTGCTTATTATTACTAGGAAGATTTTTTTTTAGGTATCTTAAGTGGACAGAACTAGAAAATATACTTTAAAAGAAATTATGAGTTCTAGACTTCTCTTTCTAGCCAAGGTGGGCTAACAGGGACCAGACTTACTCTCTTGTTTTTAACAATCAAAAAAAAAAAAAAACCCACACACACACATTTGACAATTTATATGAAACAGTTTTCAAGACACTGGATATGTGATCATAAAGGAGAGTGTTCCTTGTGAGATGGGAAACAAGAAAGATGGGTTCTATTATTATTCAAAGCTTATTCCTTAAAGAGAGTCTCCCCTGTTCAGGAAACGGGGTACCAAGCAACATCGAGCCTTCTCTCTGAGCTGAGGAGAAGCTGATGATGCAGAAAGAATACGGCCAGGTTTTCAGGTCATATCTGGAGTGGAGGGGCTGCACATAAGGGGATGTGGAGTAGGGTTTCCCTCCAGGACACAGTTGAGGGCAGGTAGGTAAGCTAACTCCCTGCAGCTGGGAAAGATCCACCCCCAGGTTTAAAGAGGAAGTCCCTGGTACACATAAAGTTCTGGAAATAGTGCCTATGCTCACCAGGCAGACTGAAAAACTTCATAATTTATGACCCACCAAGTAAGTGAAAATAATTAATTCAAGTTGAACATTTCTCCAGTACCATCTAAGACATCTGATGAAAAATACCCTAAAATATCAAACTGCTTCCATGTAACTTAACTGCATCCAAGACTATAAATGTAAAGAATAGTTATGTAAGAATTTCTGTCAATCTCAACATGTTAACATGTTAACATGTTAACATTCACAATATCTGGAATCAAAAGAAATCACCAGATATGCAATGAAGAATATGTAACTTCAAATGAGGAAAATCTTTAGTCAACCAAAAATGACCCAGAATGAACACATATTAATATAATCTAGAAGGACATGAACATAGTTTTTATAAATGCATTCCAAAAACCAAAATGTTAAGTGAAGATGTGGAAGGTATAATATAAAAAGTCAAACTTCTAGAAATGGAAACTATGTTGCCTGAAATGAAAAATACACCAGATGGAATTGGACATTACAGAAGATGAGACATCATAAGAGGAAAACTAATGAATTTGAAGACATAACAATAAAAACTCTCCAAAAGGAACTACTGGGGGAAACGATTCCAAAAATAAAAAGGTCATTAGTGTACTGTGGGACAACATTAAGTGGTCTGCCTATGTATAATTGGAATCCTAGAAGGGGTCACAGAAAAAGTATCTTAAGAAATAATGGCCAAAATGTTACGATATATAATGAGGACTATAAGCCCACAGATCTTAGAATATTATAAAGAAAAAATAAATTTTAAAACTAACAGAGGGTCATGAAGAAAATTACACCAATGTACATCATAATCCAATTGCTTAAAACCAGTGATAAAGATAAAAATATGAAAGTGTCCAAAAAAAAAACGTATTATAAATATAAGAGCCAAGAGAGAGATAAGCACAGATTTTCTGTCAGAAACAGTGTAAGGAAAAGGCAATAGAGCAACATCTTTAAAGTACTGAAAGAAAAAATAAAAAGTCCAACTAGAGTTCTGTGTGTAATGAAATCCTCCTTCAAAAATGGAGGACGTTTCTTCAAAAAATGAAAGGGATTCTCAGACATACAAAAGCTGAAAGGCTGCATTACCACACCCCCATTCCACAAGAAATGAGAAAGGAGTTCCTTTAGACAGGAAGAAAATGGCACCAGAGGGTGGCATGTATCTATGCGGAGGAATGAGGAGCACTAGAAGTGGGAGCCCCGTGGACAAATCTAGAAGAACAGTTTCTTGTTAAGAGTCTTTAAGCTGGGGATGCAGCTCGGTTGGTAGAGTGCTTGCCTCACTTGCACAAGGCCCTGGGTTCAATCCCCAGCACCGCCCCCCACGACACACACACGAAGAGTCTTTATAATACAACTTTAATCTTAAGCACAATTTTAAGCAAAAATAATGAGATATGGAGTTTATAGCATCTGTAAAATAAAATGTATTACACTAATGTCAAAAAGGAAGGAAGAGAAGAATACTATTGCAACGTTGTCACAATATGTAGGAAGTAACATGATGTCATTTCCAGGCTGACTGTGATTAATTAAAGATGTACCCATAAACCCTAAAGCAACTACTAAAATAAAAATGTACATAGCTAATAAGCCAGTAAAGGAGACTAAATCATTAAAAATGAAATTAATCAAAAAAAAAAGATAGAAAAAGAGAAAAAAAAAAGAACAGCATAGAAAACTGAGATGATGCAGTTAGAAGCCTTAGTTCACACTCTTGCTGCTTCATCCCTTGACCATCTCTCCCAAGACGTCCAAGCCTGCTCTCTCTTCCACAGCTGGCTCCTACACCATTCCAAGTCCTTTTCTTTTGATTCCCAAGTACCCGATGCTTTGACTCCCCAGGTCTTCTGATTTATTTTTAGGATTCCCACTCTCTGGCCTTTTGGATATAGCCGTGTTCCACCACTGTACGGACCTCATCTGCTGCTCCTCTTCTACCTAGTCCTTGACTGACGCAGCTCTCAGCTCCACTGTGGGACATGGAACTACTCTACTAATCCTGGGCACTGATTTCTCTGCTTACGTTTTCATGGAGGTGGTATCTTATTTCTTCATGATGTGGTGGGTATGGGGTATGGGTGATTTTAATTCTCTTTCAAATTCCCATCGTTCTTAGAATGTGTGAGTGGATGGGTTTGATTTTATGCAACTACCGTTATCTCCAGCAATCCTTCCTGTCTCCCTTGCCTCCCGTTCATTCTTCAGTGATACCTGAGTGACTTTCCACGCCACTGCAGCTCATCACCAAGAGCACCAGCAGCCCTGGGTGGACTCTGCTGCGCGATACCTGTCCTTCCCTGACGTGGTGCTTCTGTGTGCTGGGATGTTTCTGTCTACTCCTGCTTCTCAACACACTTTCTTTCACTGAATTCTTGGATATCATGGATCCTGGTTTTCATTTTTTTCTCCTTGGTACCTTCTTGATCTTTGTGAGTGCTTTTACTTCCATCTACCTCTATCCAATTCAGGGTCCTGTCCAAATCTTAGCCTCTTACCCTTATTCTAACCATGTTTCCTTCCTTTTATAATTTCACTTTTCATCTCTGTGCTAATGATCCTCAAACTATTTTCCTAAACCCAGATCTCTTGCCCCAGTTTCCAACTAGAGCAAATCACCTATTGAACATTCATACCTTACGTTCCAAATATACCTCAAACTCTTCATTTGCCAGACGAAACTCATTGTTACCTAAGCCTTCACCTTCCTCCTGCTACTGTTCCTCTTAAATGCCTGTAGCAAGGATTTATCAGCAGCCACCGGGCTATCCAAGCCTGAAGTGTGGTGTTCATTCTCACTTCTTCCCCGATTCTCTTCTTCAATGTCTGAAGACTCTCCTTCCTTGGTGTCTGTTGACTCTGTCCACTATTCTAATCACTAGGTTGGTTCAAATCTTTATCATCTCTCACCTGGGTTATTTCACAGCCTTCTACTTTCCTTCTGACAATAATTGCCTGCATCCAATCAGTTACTCATATGGCAGTCAGAGTAAATTTTCTGAACTTCAACTTAATCATGTGTTTCAAGCCCTTAAAAGTGACTAGGGCCCCTCAGGATGAGGTCTAAACCCCTCAGCACGGCTCACAAAATCAACAGTTCAGCCTCTCCCTCTAACTCAGCCTCTTCTCTCACTGCTCTTCAACCTCACACTCTTCCTTCCAGTCACACTGAGCCTTGTACCATGTTTATAAACACAGCCAGGACTTTATTCTGCTCTCCTTTATCATACCGTTAACTCCTGATGACCTGTTAGGCCTCCTCTTAGATCTCTCTTCTTCCATGAAGGCCTCCCTGATTGCCTCCTGCATCAGAATGAGTGCAGAGAGAGAGAGAGAAAAAAAAAAGGAATGAGTTCAGGGCATTTCTCTTTGATCCCTTTGATTCCAGAATCCCTGGTCCTAATCCCTCTCGTAGACCTTTCCACCCTGCAGCTGTAATTCCTGTATCCTCTCTTAGATGATGATGATGAGCTACTTAAAAGAAATACCTTCACTGACTTGTCACAAGCCCAGATCCTGGCTTATAACAAGTACTCCATGAACAGCTAGTAAATGAGTGAGTAGATCCATGCAAACAAACGCAAGGAATGACACACTCAGGTGCTTATTTTCATAATTAAATTTATCTGTTACTAATTCTCTTTGTAGAAGTAAAAAATATGTGAACATTATTCTTAGGTGAGCATGATTCTAGAACTTTTGAAAGAATATGAATAAAACTCAAAGTGATCTTGATGATTTTAGACTGAAAGATTTTCCAATCCCTTGAAGTAGCAAGTGGACATTATTTCCAAGTCAAAGTAGAACCTTTCTGGGTTCTACCCTGTAGATGATTATAACTAGCCATGCTTATTGTGATATCACTGTTAGTCAATGGGTTGATAGTTTAATATGTAGTAAGCTATTGAGTCTTCATAATAATCTAAGGAGATTGCTACTATCCCATTTTACAGATGACAACCTGAGACATAAGGAGGTTTATTAGCTTCCCCTAAGTCACACAGGTGGTAGTCAGCAGAGGTGTCTAGCTGCAGAATGCTCTTAGCTACCAAGCTTCACTGCCCCATAGCTGTCTTGGTTTGAGCCTTTGTGAGTGAATGCTCTTGCGACCCTCTGATTTCACTCCCAATCTTTATTGTGTTTACACATGTTGATGTGGAATCTATCCCATTTACATGCTAAAAAAACAACTCAGAATTAAATTTATACTTTGAAACCAAAAGTATAAATGATAATACTTATTCCCAGGATAGAGGAAAGTAATGCCTCCACTTCTGCACATTTTTCCCCATGAATTTGAACAAGCGTGCATGTGGCACTGAATTTCCTTCCTAAGTCTCAGGACTGACTAAGTAATTTGCAGGGCCCAGCGCAAAATGAAAATGCAGGGCCCTTGTTCAAAAATGATTAAGAATTTCAAGGCGTTGACAGCGGAACATTAAACCAAGCATGAAACCTCCTAAGCACTAGGCCCTCTGTGGCTGCTCAGGAAGCACACCCATGAAGCCAGCCTGCAGAGGCTCCTTCCTCCAGGCACCCGGCAGCCAACACCTTGTCTGTAGTGACGTTCACCTGAGAACAGTGCTGCTTAGCTTTTCTGCATGCCATAGTAAGAATTGTATCTTCAACCTTAAGACAATTTCTAAATTGCTTAAGAGAGCAATCTTTGCTAGCATTATTTCAGCACAGAACTTGTATAATCAAAGAAGAATCTACCGAGTAGAAAGTATCTATGTCTTTTATTCAACATAATATCCACTTGTTCACAACACTGTACAATAGAAATTAGTGCTCCTATTTTACACGAACAAACAGAAAGGTATTAAGTAACTTCCATAAAATCACTTAGCCAGTAAGTTGAGGGGCTACTAGTTGAGCCCAGAACCACTCATCTCTGAAGCCCATGGTTTTTCCATTACACCAGGCTGTTGCTTGTGCAGAATGGAAAAAGGCACACTCAGTCATGAACTAATAAATTGAATTGTGAGCTGTTTAGTTTTTGTTTTAAGCAAATATAAATTTATGCTTGTTTTGTTGTCTCCCCAGTTCATTCCAGATTCTTCAATCATGGGCACAATTGTGGGTATGCACAATGTCTAATTAAGTTAAAAAAAAACACTAACCAAGACTATCTTCTGCAGCTCACTGAGATCCCTACTAGGAATGCTGCCATGGTCATTCTCAAATATCAGGGACAGATGCAGTCTATTAGGAATTACAAGACCAGCTGTTGTTTTATATCATTAGACTTTTGCAACCAACTGGGAAAAATCAACTTCTGCCAAGAGGCAAGTCTCCAGGCTTTGCAACAAATATCAATTCCAATTTGGTTGAGGCTGTACAGGGGTATTTTTTCCTATTTCTCATTGTGCCAGAAGTGATGCTCTACACGCTGGTTAGAGCTCAACCTGAACTGTGTCACATTTTCCACTGGATGTAAGAAGGTGTGCATTTACTCTGCCCACCAACAAAGAGAGCTGGGCACACATTCTCCATCCAGATAAAAGAGCAAATGCCTTTGCTGTGTCCTCTACATTGAAGCTGGGGCACAAACTATGTCTGGGGCTTTGAGCTAAGAACAGTACAGGATTTGGGAACCAATCACCTTGCCTTGGACAAGGAGAAGAAGAATGATAATTTGTTATTCTCTCTGGTGAATGGTTATGTTGTCCATTCAAGGTCATTAGCCATCCAGCAATTCACAAGTGGCTCTCCTTGGCAAGTCTTGACTTTGAGTCTGACAGCAATCTGATGATTTCATAGCATTTTAGAATCATGAAGTGTTAGCTTTGGAAGTGGCCTTAGCAATCACATAATCTGAATACCTCATTTTACAGATGACGACACTGATGCACCGAGGTATTTCAAGGTGGCTGAAGTCTAAAGCCAGCAGATAATCTGGTCCTGGACCTCAGATGCATCCCATTGCACCACAGCTGCCACATGCCACTCAGCTGACATGTCAGAATTCATTTTCTCTTCGTCTGCAGGTGGTTTCCAGTTCAGCAGGGAAGCGCTTTGAAACAGGAATACTTAAATGAATCAAGTTTGAATGAGCCCATACTTAAACCTTTTTTTTTTCTTTTTTTAATATTCCACAGAGCATTCAGCAGGACACCGTCTGCAGAGGGCACCTTCAGTCACTCCTCCTTTCATTGATTCAGTCCACGGATATTTACTGAGCACACACAAAAACTATAATAGGTACTTAAGAGGAAGGAATGTGTTGCTATTTCTACTAAGATAAATAAGACATGATCCCTGACCTAAATGGGCTTATAAACTGATAGGACAGGCATATAAACAAAAATTTTAGTAATTATTTAGTTAATATATATACATTTTAAAATTTATTTATTCTGATTTGTTATATATGACAGCAGAATACATTTCAACTCATAGTACACATAGAGAACAATTTTCATGTCTTTGGTTGTGCACAAAGTAGAGTCACACCATTTGTGTCTTCATACACGTACTTGGGGTAATGATGTCCATCTTATATATTAACTAAATAATATATATTAAGTAATATATACCATTTTATATAAACACACACACACACACACACACACACACACACACACACACACACACAAAGGTACAATAAAAACACCACAGGAAGAAAGCTAAGCTTTGGCAGAGGCATTATTGAGTAAGTGCCTATGGAATCACTGTTGGGTTGATTCTCCTGTGAGCACCACAGGCAGGAGGTGGACATGAACGAGGGAGAGGATGAGAGGTCATGCTCTGCAGTGGGATCCTGGAGGAGGGCAGGCTGCAGAGCAGGTGAGCACGACATGGAGGTGGAAGGACACAAAATGACGTCAGATCTTGGTGGCCATGGAACATCAGGTATTGTCATGTGAACGGTGAGAACTCTAAGGCCAAGGAACTGAAAGGGGCATCCTGTGTGTCTGGGGATGACATAAATGTTGACTGGAAAAGCCAGACAGCGGAGAACTAGTCAGGAATCACAGACCTATCTCTATCCAGTGCAAACGAGATAATCCCATTAACTGTATCCGCCACTTTCTCTTTTAGGATTCAAAAATAGCTCTTAGTCTTCAGGCCTACAGCACCCAGACTCAATCCCAAACCACACTCCTGACGTTCTTGGCTGATTTCCCACATCTGTGTCGGTGGACTCTCCCTCCCTCCATGTGCAGCAGCCAGGACTTCTGGGTCATTCTGGACTCCTCTCCTTCTCACCTCCTACTTCCCGTCTCCCAGGAATCCATCCACCCACCTTCATGGTTTCTCCGGAACCCAGTCAATGGCTCCTCACATTTCTTGCTACTACCCTAGTCTGACCCACTGTGGTTTCTGGGCTGGACAATTGCCGTCAATTCCTAAAACCTCCCCCAGTTCCTATTCTTGCCCCTCGATAGGCCCCGACCAGGCACATTTGATAATATCTGGAGGTAGTTTGGGTTGACACAACTAGAGGAGGTGATGGAGTAGCCTCCAGAAGGCAGAGGGGCAGGGGTAGCCCAACCACCGGCAATGCACAGCGTCCCCAAAGCAGAATGGCGGCAAGCCATGACGCCCCGCCCTCATCACAGCTGCTGCAAGGAGTCTGTCTGAAAAACAAAGTTAATCTGGGCATTTCTCGGTTAAAACACTTTAAAGGTCATCTGTTTCCCTCAGACTGGGGCTGTGGCTCAGTGGCAGGGCACTCGCCTCGCATGCATGAGGCACTGGGCTTGGTCCTCAGCACCTCACAAAGATAAAATAAAGATGCTGTGTCCACCTAAAACTAAAAACAAGTATTTTTAAAAAATGATGATCTTTAAACAGACAAACAACAACAACAACAACAAAAACCCAAATCTCCCACAACAGCCCAAGGCCCTGTGAGCTGGACTCCCATCAACTCTCTGATGTCATCTACCACCTCTGCCAGGCCCCTCCTGCTGCCAGCCTGGGCCTCTCCTCTCCTCCGTCCCTCTGGCCGGGAGGCTCTTCCCGCAGGGATCCCTGGCCCCCTCTGGACCTGGCTGGTCAGCACTCCACCCTGCTCTCTCCCTGATTCTCCTCTTTGGTGTTTGTTTTCTCACCTTCGACTTCACTCTAGAATCCCCACCATTACATACACAGATCCTGTTTGTCTCTCAACGTGAGCTCGACGGGCATCTCCGTCCGCCAAGGCATCGGAGCACGTGGGGGTGTGCTTGCACACAGGAAGCACTCCGTGAACACTTTTGACTGAATATGGTAGTTCTCGAAGGCCAGAAGCTCAAAGGAGAAAACTGGATATGTTGGCAAAAGTCAGTAGATCAGGTCACTTTGACAGCAAATGTGAGAGGAAGATGTTCTTCACTCTCCAGGTGAACCAGAGGTTTCACCGACCTGCCCAAAGGCCTCAGCTAGCAAACAGCAGAGCCAGGCCTCCAACCCAGGTCCACCTGAGCCAGACCACTCCTTCCACACTGTGAAACCACACATTGGTAATCAGCACGAGGTTAACGTCAGGCTGGACATGGGGTGCTGTGACCCCTCGCCAGCAAGGAGGACACGACACAGGATTCTTCTCTCAGCAGTTTATTCAGGCCTTTAATTATGTGTCTCTGGAAGCTTCTCTTACTACTACTACTACTACTACTACTACTACTATTACTACTATTACTACTTCTACTACTTCTACCTCTACTTCTACCTCTTCTACTACTACTTCTTCACCCGAGCGCTCCAGCCTTGATAAAGCACATCAAGCCCCAATGCACAACTGCCACGTGGATCTTTCTCATAGGGTGTTTTACAGCTACGTGCCAACTCTCCCAAAACAAGGAGTTGTTTATCACAAACCACAGCGGAGCCAGCGCCATCTTGTAATGGCGGCTCACCACAGTTCCCCCTTTTTGTTTTACTAAGACAATACAGGCGAGAGTAGAGGTCCTATCCCACTGTGCAGAAGTGGTTGCATAGTATGGCTCAGTCCTAAGGAGGCGCCTTCCCCAGATCTGACTCCATATTAGCCGACGCCTTTTTTTGTGGGGCGGGGCATGGATGGGGCGAGGACGTCAAACATGCATGCAATAGGACATGCTCCCCTGGAGGTCCCTCTTCTCAATGGATCACTCAAGTGCAGTGCCTTGCCTTGCATCCTGTATCGTGATGATGGTGAACAAGAGGGGATAACTGAGGTTGAACTGTGGCTGTCTAGCAATACAGCTACAAACTAGTTGGCAGCACCCTGAAAGAAAGGCACGGACTTAAAGGCGATAGATAAGCACTAGTGTGGAAACCCGTCTGCGTGCAATGGTATCAAGACCTGCAGAGTGCAAGGGCTTTCCAACACTGGAAAGAAGGTAAAAGGAGGACATGTCGATCCCAGTGCAATGTTAAAATAACTTGGGGTGCAACGACCATGTCAAAGGCACTGTGTGGAAACCCATCTGCGTGCAATGGCAGCAAGACCTGCAGAGTGCAAGGACTTTCCAACACTAGAAGAAAGACAAAAGAAGGACATGTCGAACCCAGTGCAATGTTAGAATAACTTGGGGTGCAACGACCATGTCAAAGGCACTAGTGTGGAGCAAGCAGTTTGGAGTTCTGTTAAACCACAATGCAAAGAAAAGACCACCGACTCCAATTTTAAATCAAATTAAAGCAAGCTTGTAATTCCAGTTGGCTGGGACTATCTCTCCCAAAATCCATGGATTAGAGGACAGCACCCCAGCTCTCTAGGAGCATGGTTTTATAGCACAAAAAGTTGCAAAAGGGGTGTGTCTTGAGAACTTACAGATAACAGGATTTTAACAAGCATAGTACAAAGGCAGGTAGCAAGTTAATGATCTAAATGGTTCAACATTTCAAGTTAGATCCCAACACCAGAACTTATGAGGCACCACTAAGGTTTCAGAGAGGGTTGTTATCTGGTCAGGGAAAGCCAGGCATAGGTGAGTTCAAGGCACAGGCAATCATTCTAAGCAAGTTTAGAAATTTCAGTAATTTATAGTAAAACAGAAATTAACTTTTCATGACCTTGTGACATGATTGCTCTCAATCTTAAGATGGAATTAGGCTGGGTTCATCAGTTCCCCTTTTAAAAACTGGGTCTATCTAGTGGTCCATCGAAGAAGTCTGACTGAGAAGTAACAGGCTGGAAGGCCATTTGAGTGATGGGTAGTCTATAAGAGAAATAAGAAATTATCAGTCCTGGAATGAGATTAATGAAACAATAAATGCCACAGCATAGGAGTATGCCAACAAGAATGATGACAATGACAGAGACTAACAATGTTTCTCACCAGGAGGCACCAGAGAACCAGGAGCTAAGAAATTGCTCCCATGACAAGGTTGGCAAGGCCATGACCGCTTTGTGAGCATGTAAATTTTTAAGCATGTAGTCACATTGCCAGAATTATCAGGGATATATACACAGCATTCAGTTTTAATAATGGCACAAGTACCACCTTGGGCTGCAGTGAGGACATCTAAAGCCATCCTACTGGGTGTGTGGGAGACCTTGCCTTTTGGTTTTATTTCTCCCATCCAGTTTCTCCAGTTTCTGAGAAGAACATCAGGTAATCCCTTATTCCTCCCACTCCTCTCCAAAGGGCGCCAAAGTCAAAAGTTTTCTTGACCACTCCCCGTACGGGCCACCAACTGCTGTGACCCCTCGCCAGCAAGGAGGACACGACACAGGATTCTTCTCTCAGCAGTTTATTCAGGCCTTTAATTATGTGTCTCTGGAAGCTTCTCTTACTACTACTACTACTACTACTACTACTACTACTACTATTACTACTTCTACTACTTCTACCTCTACTTCTACTCTTCTACTACTACCTCTTCACCCGAGCGCCCCAGCCTTGATAAAGCACATCAAGCCCCAATGCACAACTGCCACGTGGATCTTTCTCATAGGGTGTTTTACAGCTACGTGCCAACTCTCCCAAAGCAAGGAGTTGTTTATCACAAACCACAGCGGAGCCAGCGCCATCTTGTAATGGCGGCCACAGTTCACAGAAACGGCTCACCACAGTGGGGTCCTTACACGACTTTTCCCACTAGATAAAAATAGAGGCATAGAAAAAAAGGAAGATAAATAAACAAAGCTGGCAAGATTCAGATCTCAAAGAATAGAGCTAATAAGGAAAAGAAAGGGGAACAAAGGGAAGAACAAGGAAAAGCTGGCGTCTTCAGAGAACCATAGCTGGCAGGAACCCAGAGGTCCCGGGCCTCACTTGGTAGATGAGGACTCTGAAGTCCAGGCGTAGCTCTTCACTGCTGGCTTTTAGGGCTGGGTGGAGCTCAGTGGTAGAGCACTTGTCTACCCAGATGCAAGATAGAAATACAAAAAGAGAGGGGGGGGAGGGAGGAAGGAGAAAGAGAGAGAGTGGGAGGGAGGGAGGGAGGGAAGGAAAGAAGGAGAGAGTGGGACGGAGGGAGGGAGGGAAGGAAGGCGTTAGATTGCAATAGGTTACCTGGCTTCCATTCCAACTGGGCTGGATCAAAGTTCACTCTTTCCTTCTCTCCCTTCCTCCTTTTGCTGTATCTCCCTCATCTCTCTGTAGAAAATAGAGACAGTTTTCAAATGCAATTGATCACTGTGAGAAAGCAGAATCAAAACTTGAATAATTCCATTTAACTCAAGTGTGAAAGAAGTGACCAATCAAAATAGTGAACTATTTTTAACAGATTGTTTTCAAATTGACATCAGAAATTAAGCTTAAAAAGTCTGATTAAATACCGCTGCTTCAGCCCATGTGTTAGCGCACACCTGTAATCCCAGGGTTTGGGAGGCTGAGACAGGAGGATCAAGTGTTCTAAACCAGACTCAGCAAAAAATGAGGCACTAAGCAACTCAGTGAGACCCTGTCTCTAAATAAAATACAAAATAGGGCCGGGGATGTGCTCAGTGGTCGAGTGTCCCTAAATTCAATCCCTGGTACCCCCCACCCAAAAAGAATATCTCTGCTTCAGGGTGGTCTGTTTAGATGACTACCGTGAATATAGTTTGTTAGCAGATACACTTACAAATAATATATTAGGATGGAAATATTCTCTCTAAAGTAAAAATTGTTTTCTGTCCTTAGTTCCTCAACGTACCTGCCACAGCTGTGATGACCCACAGCTTCAGTCTAACCGAGGGGCCCGTATTTATGTCCCCACAAGTGTGATGACTGTAGAGTGGGATCTGTCCTTGTCTCTGAGCGCGGCTGGGATCTGTGTTCATTCCTCAGGTTATGAAGACACTCCACCTGCGCAGGCTCAGGGCCACGGCAGGGCTGGGGGGTTCTGAGCCCCAGTGTGAAGCAGCCTCTCTGAGCACCCGTGTCTCCTATCTCCGTGGCCGGCACGTCTCTGGCCTCGGATTCCACAAAGTCGGGGAAGTGCGAACAGGATTCCAGAAGAGCTTCCTCTGGGCTTGTCTTTTGGATTGAGTTATAAGGAGACCATGAAGAAATATGAGTGGTTTTCCAATTAATTTTCAAAGCAACCCATGAGAAGGTGCTCCGCTTTTAAAATTAGATATGCTAATGCACCACAAGAAGTCACAGGATTCTGGTGTCCCAGAGCAAACCTGTAGGTTAGCTGCTTTCCCAGCACAGGGCGAGGATCACTCACATCACAACACGAACGTCCTCAGGCCTCACGAGCAATTGTAAGACTCAGTCACGGGCAGCTTTCCTGTCTCTAGTGCCTGCGTATGTAGGGGACCTCCGGCTTCCACAGACTCTCTATTATGCCTCAAAGTCTCCCAGAAGTGATGAACGTGCTCACAAATTGGCCTCCCTCTGCAGCCTGCATCCTATTCCTGATGGTTTTCTCCTCAACTCTTTCCATTCCCCACTCTCCTCTGCCCTCCTCTCACAGAGCCAGGCTGCAGGTCCTCCTTGCTGCTGTCCTGCTGTCCCCAGTGCTGTCCCCATGCTCCTCAGTCTGTCCACTCCCACAGCTCCAGAGCTGCATCTACTCCTTGGCCTTCCATACAAAGTTTACTAGCCTAACAGCTGGCTTAGGATTTTTTTTTTTTTTTTAAGAGAGAAACGACTTCGTTTAGGCAAATGTCCTGATAAACCACCTGAGGTTGAAGGTAAGGCCTAACAGGCCGGGGTGCTGCCTGGACAGACAGGTGCCTAAATAAGGTCCCTCTCTGTAAGATCATTTTACTTGGAGAGGGAAGGAAAGAGAAAGGGGACACAAACAAGGAGCCTCCTAGGGGTTAGACTGGGGTTTAGGTGAACCAAAGGACCTGTGGAAATCCTGTGGGCTCCGAGACATCTTAAGAATGGAAAATAAAAGAAGCATTGTACTTTAGTGCTTTTTAGCTGCATTTTTGAAAATATACTGCATTCACCAACTTCAAAATGAAAAATGCAAGCATATATGCTATAGTTGTGCCTTGTATTCTTGCAGCAATAAATATAAATACTAAGTACCCAATAAAACCTGGCACTGTTCACCCATGAGACAATCTTCCTTGCAATGACTTTTTAAGATAGTCATCTTGATCCTCACTGTTCAGATTTGGAAATCGAGTCTTCCAAGTAAATAATTTTCCTTAGATCACAGAGATAATCCTGGAAGAGTGAGTGTGGAAACTCAGATCTGTGTCTCGCGAAGCACTTGCCTGTTCGCCAAACTAGCCCACCTTTCAGGGATGAGAAACAGCAATGTCCTCCAGGAATGGACACCTTCTTGGTGAGAAGAACAAGGGGACTAGGCAATGAGCAGACACAGAGCACTGCAGGTCTCCTGCCCTCCCGGCACCATCAGAAACGATTTCACAAAATGCAAACACTGCTAATACTTCTTTGAAATACTTAACATACATTTGTAATAATCAGCAAGACTTCTACAATGCCTGTTTTGTGAAATTCACACAGTGCCCTGGAGCCAGGAGCTGCAAGGGGAAGTCTGCTCTGAGGTCTGATTCGCTCTGTGCAGTTCTTCCTGGAGCCACCGAGTGGTATTGTTGTGCAATTAACACTGCTTCTGTCACCAGTCTGGCCTTTCCCTTCACCTGTTCTAACCTTAGGAGTCAGTCTTTTTGGCATCTTGCTCTGCCAGATCTACAAGGTGCTTATATCCCCTTTCCCCACACCCATGTGGGGCTCTTTAAGTAGCTGTGTTCTCAAATTTCTCCAGAAGCAGAAAGACATGGCTGGTCAATCCACTAGGTCACATTGACCAGTGCCATGGATTGGAGAAGGGACACAATTCTGTGTCTGTTGGCTGGCCACGTTTTATCACAGCATCACATGGGACAGTGGTGCTTGGCCCACAAGCCCCCCGCAGGAGGGGACATGGCCTGTGCGTGGGTCGGCGTCACTTGGACACACCAACCTGTGATGGTCCTTTGATGCTCTCCGGCTCTTCCTCATGAGAGTCACATGAAAGCATATGAAAAATTAGGTCTCATTCTACAACTCCCAGGGGAGAGCTCTCACAGGGAAGGAGGCTCAGGAGAGGTAGTGCGTGCGGAGCTCTGGAATTTGCATCTGAAATCCTGAAACCTCCTTGAAAAAGTCCTCCGCCACCGTCAGGTCTGGAATTTCCCCTCCGTACTTGAAAAGGCTCCCTGTCTCCTCTCCATCTCGACCGTCATCATTCGTGTTCACTAAGTTTGTGTTGAGGTTTTACTTTTCACTCTTTATCCAGACACCCTAAAGGATCATTCCTCCTACTCCATCTAAGATTGTGCCGGAAGAGAGGCAGCCCCTCTATCAGGTGCCACGATGCTCAGAAGGCAGACAGAGGTGCCCTTGAATGTTCTTGTGTTTCTTGGGAGTTTTCAGAGGTCTTTTCACACACTGATTCTTCCTCACCACACTGTAAGGCAAGGACTGATAACTGCAGATCAAGAAACCAAGCCTCTCAGAGGGCAGATGGTCTTCCTCGGATCACCAAGTGACAGGCCCAGGTGGAGCTGTGCTGCTGCTGAACCTCAGCTACCCACGCCAAGAGGACAATGTTACAACCAATGCGCACCAGGGACATGGAGGTGGGGATAAGAGACGGGACAGAGGCATGACAGCGAGTGGGAAATTGAGGGGAAAGGGAACTTCTAAGCAGTGAGTGGAATTTTGATAATCAAACCGTGGGACTTGCTTTAAACTCTCCTGAGGCAGGATTCTTACAACACAGCTTAGCGAGCAGCCAGAAAGTTGGTTCCATGGCTTAAAAAAATAAAAAAGCGGGTCAGCTGACACCAAGGCAACAGGAACACTCAGATTCCGACCCGCCATGCCTCATATCAACAATGACGTGAAACGAGACTTCAAGGATGTTCTTTTGAGGCCAAAACGCAGCACCCTACTGTAGTCTCAAAGTGAGGTGGATCTCACAAGATCCTTTCCATTTCGGAATTCAAAGTGGATGTACACTGGCGTCCCGATCGTTGCTGCTAATATGGATACTGTAGGCACCTTTGAAATGGCCAGGTTCTTTGTGAGTTCTCCCTCTTCACTGCTGTCTATAAACATCACAGTCTTTATCGGTGGCAAGAGTTGGCTGGCCAGAATCCTGATTCTCTTGAGCATCTGGCTGCCAGTTCAGGGACAGGCTCTTCTGACTTTGAGCAACTGGAACAGATCCTGGAAGCTATTCCCCAGGTGAAATAGATTTGCCTAGATGTGGCAAAGGGCTACTCTGAACACTTGGTTCAATCTGTAAAGGCTGTACAGAAGCATTTCCCTCACACACCCTCATGGCAGGAATGTGGCAACAGGAGAGATGGTGGAAGAGCTGATCCTCTCTGGGGCTGACATCATCAAAGTGGGGATTGGGCCAGGCTCTGTGCATACGACCCAGGAGAAAACTGAAATGGGGTGTCCACAGCTCAGTGCAGTGATGGAGAGTGCAGATGCTGCTCATGGCCTCAAAGGCCACATCATTTCAGATGGAGGTGGCACTGCCCTGGGGATGTGGCCAAAGCTCTGGGGGCAGGGGCTGACTTTGTGATGCTGGATGGGCACAGTAGTCAGGTGGTGAGCTCATGGAGAGGGATGGCAAGAAGTACAAACTCTTCTTTGGAATGAGTTCTGAAATGGCCATGGCGTCTGGTAGTGTGGCAGAGTACAGGACCTCAGAGGGAAAGACGGTGGAAGTCCCCTTTAAAGGGGATGTGGAGCATATCATTCGTGACATCCTAGGAGGGATCCGATCTATATGCACCTATGTGGGAGCAGCTAAGCCAAAGGAGTTGAGCCGGAGAACTACCTTCGTCGGAGTCACCCAGAAGGTGAATCCGATCTTCACTGGTGCACGCTAGACCTGAGTATGTCTGCCCTCTCAAGGCACCAATACTTTGCAACAGAGTCTCCCAAATGGGTTTCTCACCCATTCTAACTACTGTGACAGTGCATTTACCAGTTCTCATTGTCCTCCTCCTGAGAGCTCCTGTAATAATGCTACTCTTCTCTGTTTGTACACGCAAGATGCCCAGAGCACTCACTGGGGAGGAAGTGAGGAAGAATACAGTCTGAAAATGAAGTAAGATAATCGAATGGGTTACTGGGGACCCAGCATCCTGAAGATGAAAAGATACTGATGGATTCAGAAATGTTCTATATGGCCTTGGTCTGGATGGGGCAGGCTTTTGGAATTATGTCTTATTAATCAGCTTCATTAAATGAGATCTTTAAATATAAAATAATAAAAATAAAAAGCACCTCTCATCAGCTGGCATTGGTGATGGTGTCCCTCACTTAGGACTGTGTTTGCACGTGTGAATGCCTGATACACGCTAGTTGATAATGGCAATAGGAACCCGTGAACTTGTCGGGTCACGTGAGGGGCATGTGATGAAGAGTGCTGTGTTCTGGGACCAGCTGGCTGAGCATTTGTGTCTATGACAGTAACTTTCTGGACCTACTGTGCTGGGGGTCCTAGGGCCCATAACACCAGGGCACATACACCCACCCCATCCTTCCAGTGAAAACTGAATCTGGGGATTCATCCACATGACACCAACGTCTGGAGAGTTGAATACTTCATTGCCACCAGGATAGGGCCATGTGGATGCTTCTGTCCACTTTCAGAAACCAGTAATGCTGCGACATAAGTAAGCTTTGCAGAGCATGTGACCCGGGAGTGTCTTCCGCTGACTCATTCTCTCAGTGAGTTTGTAAGGATGGTGTCACAGATCACTCCTTTGGTACAAAAGACCAATCGTGCGCACAGTGCTCACAGCCTGTCGGTGCCAGGTGCACCAGGCTGCTCCCTTGGGAGCCACAAGACGCCAAGTGAACACCAAGGAGAAAGGAGCTCTGTGTCCACGGAGTCTGCAGAGCTGCAGAGACACACTGAGCTCTCCTAGGCTGTGGGTGTTCTAAGGGAAACGGGAAATGCGGGGTTACCTGTGCAGATAGAGCTATGCCTGAAGACACCTTTCAGGGAAAAGGAGAAAACAGGAGGCACGGGCACTGGCCGTCAGTTGGCGGTATCTGTCCTTGGTCCTGGCTCAGCCACCGTTCAGCAGCATGCCTTCTAAGAGACAAGAAGACCAGGGGCTAGGGGGCTGACTGACCAGAACCAGCTGCCCACACTTTGCAGACAATGACCTGGTTCCCCGGGACGCAGAGCTCCCTGCCCACATGCCCCTGGTGAGGGGACTTCCCCCAAAGTGGCTTCTCTCCAAAGGTGGCTCCGATGGCACCAAGCGCGGGAGTGGAACTACCAGGAGCCCAGAACTCCACACTGGGACTTCCCCTTCCAGAATGTCACAAAAGAAGGACACCAGCCTAGGAGAGCTCAGTGCGTCCATTTTCCACATCCTTCCCTGGCCCTTTAATCCTCAATATCTAAACGCATGGTAGGTGAGCCCTCGTTGATACCTTGACTGGGTTTTGTAAATATTAGGGACAGCTCTTTATTTGGGAGACTTATCACAAATGAAGCTGGACAAAAAGGTTGGGACTCAACTCTAAAGGGTCTCACTTGACTGTTTCAGCAGAGATTTTTTTAAAAAAACAGACATGTAAGCTGATTAATGGCTTAAAATCTTCTTTTTCACATCCTCGCCAACTGCTCCTACCCTCAGAGACGTCTTTTCCACACAACCATTGTAATCATGACCCACAGTATTCAGTGTGACTCCTCCCGGTGGGATCTAATTGTTTAATGAAAAATCAATCTTTTCTCCCCAACCTGACTACAAACTCTAGTATTAGACAATAAACGTCTAGTATTCCCTTTAAATCTTGTGTGGATATCTTGCAGACTTTTAAGACGGTGGTTGTCCCCAAAACTACTTAATGAACCATTATAAGAAGCTGTGGATGAAAATAACTTTCAGTGTCACAGCTGAGCCATGTTCTGCTGCCAACCCTTTATATTTCTGTATCCCCTCAGGACTGACTCTGTATCTGATGAAAAATAAAACTGCAAAAACTCTTGTTCAAAAAGTTTAAGAAGGTGACAGAAGAGTGTTAGACCAAGCCACGGGGCCCTCTGAGTGTGGGACAGATAGGACAGCATAAGTCTGCTTCCCCAGATCACTTAAGGCAAGTGCCCTCCCACCCCGTCAGTAAGCTCAGTGAAAAGAGTCTTTTTGCATCTTTCAAAAGCATGTCCCAGTGGTGAGTGGGTGACTTTAGATGGCACACAGATGGGCGTTTGTTTAGTGTCTTAGTTGTGTACCAGTGTGTTATGATATATGTAATAGCTATGTAAATGCGCTTTTGGGGGATACAATTTGCACATCAATCAATAACTTCATGTTTATTATTGTTTGGGACAAGGCTAAGTTTAAAAATGGGCCAAATTAAAGAAAAATATTAAGTAAATAAGAGTACAGGTGGCACACAGATGTTGTCGAAAGTATAAAATGGTACTTAGAGGACTGAAGTTTGGAAATGGTGGAAAACACGGATGGCTACGGTGTCCTAATGACCTGACACATTCAGTACCATTCTTGGGTCACACCCAATCTTTGGTTTTCTTTCTAGCTGACCGCTCTCTTGTGTTTTCCCACTAGGCTGGTAAAAGATTTTTTGGTTTTGAACAAAGAAAGGACCCTGAATCTGGAGCCTCATTGGAGGCTGTCACAGATACCCTCCTGGAGCTCGGAGCCCACCTACCATTCACCACCTCCTTCCCGATCCTGTTCTGTGGACCAGGAAGCCCGTTCACAGCGGGCAGAACACTGGGAACTAACCCCAGAGCTGCGTCCACCAATGCCCAGTCAGCCTCAAAGTGCTTCCAACATTCTTAACACTTCTGCTCATTATTGTAGAGAGCTAAAAGGAAGTTTGTTCAATGAATATTTACTGCTTACCCCAGTTGTTGTCCTTCTCAAAATTACACATGGACACACAAAATTCATACAGCTCTCTTGAGATAATTGCCCGTGATTTTGACCCTTATTCACCTAGAGGTCATTAAATGATGTGCAGTATAATTCCTAACCTTATTTGAGTCCATCCATGATACGGGAAGCATCGGTGTGTCCACACTGGAGAGGAGTCTCAGGAGGCCAAGTGGCTAACCCAAGCCCCCTGGAGGTCAGTCCCTGAAGGAAGGCTTATTTCTAGCTCTTCCCATTTCCTAGTTCAAAACATCCTCACATGGGGCTGGAGTTGGGGCTCAGTGGTAGAGCGTTCCCCTCGCACGTGCAAGACCCTGTCGATCCTCAGCACCACATTAAAAAAAAATAAACAAGTGAAAAAAAAAAATCCTCACCATCCATTTCTTTGTGGTGGTACTTAACATCAGGGCCCTAGCATTCCCTTCTAGAATGATATTTCTTCCTAAATTCACCCAAGACTAGTGCTCCAAATTCTGAAAGGTGTTAATCTTAAATGAATCTTGAAGTACTTCCAACATTCTTTGTATTCTTTACACATTATTAGGGACATCTAAAAGTATTTGTTTAATAAATTATATTTGTTAATAATATTCACTATTAGCAAATAATGCATATTGTTTGGGGTTACTAAAAAGAACCATGCCATACAGTTAATATTGAAACGCTGGAGAGCACCAGGAAACAGCATGGGGTCGTATTTGAAGATAACACCGTAGCGTAGAATTTTAGTACTGTGCATTCATATCATCTGGAGGATGAGCAGCAATACTGAGGATCGCATGTTGATATCACCAATTTAAGGATCTGTTTGGCTTCAACCCCCATTATTTCTTTTTTTTTTTAAAAGAGAGAGAGAGAGAGAGAGAGAGAGAGAGAGAGAGAGAAGTTTTAATATTTATTTTAGTTTTCAGCGGACACAACATCTTTCTTTGTTTGTGGTGCTAAGGATCGAACCCTGGCCGCACGTATGCCAGGCGAGCGCGCTACCACTTGAGCCACATCCCCAGCCCCCCACCATGTTCTACTCTAAGAACATGTATAAAGTATCCTGTGTGATCAACTTACTAATTTTCACTTTATTTACAAGAACAACCCACCATTAGCTGCACACAGGGCTGTAAGCACACGTCATACCAAGGTACCACCTGCTGTGGGCAAGACTGGCTGATCCTGCTGCGACCCTGTCATCCTGTCCTGAGACTTCTTGACTCAGTGACTTCTCTTTATCAATTTTAACTTACTCTGAAAATAATACTTTTTCACATCTCCCCAACTTCTTAGCTGATTTTGCTTGGGCTTCAGGAAAGCACCTGGGTGAAAAGAAACACCCGGAAGACAGACCCACAGGAAGCACTACCTGGGCCAGCAGCGACCTGGGGCAGGGGTGCGGGGGTGGAGCCCTGAGGTCAGACGGTCTGCAATCCCAGAAGGAGAACAGCAACTAAATAAGGTTTCAACAGCCCTTCCTCCCTTTGGAAATAAAGAACCTTTTAAAGCTCACATTAGGTAATTTTACATGGAATTAAGTCCACCCTCATCCCCGGAGGAACTATCATTTAGTAGCTAATTGCCAGCTGCTCGCCTGGACTGTCTGTGGCCATGAGACGGCGGCTGAGCGGGGACCTCCTGAGCAAGCAGCGCCCTAGCATGCCCTCCCCAGACCAACTGGACATGTGTTTTCCATTTAAACATTTCATTGCCCCAACCGAAAACAAATCAGCTGTGTCTTCGGGATCCTACGAGGAGAAGGGTGGGACTTATTTCTGGACAAGCCGGAGGAAAACATTACCCTAATGGATGAAATATGTCTGTGCTCAAGACTTCGTGAGAGCCTTGACTTGGTCTTTCCCAGGTTGATCTCGTCTTCCTTGGAAGGGGAGAAAATGCAGAAAAGTCCATTGCTATTAGCCCAGCTTTGTCCGTCAGTGAGGAGTACTGGATGCACCTTACGTTGGTTTAGATAAGGATCCAGAGCAGGCACGGTCTTTAGGGATTATCGGCACACCTTCAACAACGTGATCCACACGCCCCACTCTCCCTTGGCTGTGGACAGCCACAGAAACCCACTTCCTGTTTTCTCAAGCCAAATGCCTCCATCCATTCAATTTCTCCCCAGAAAGCTCTCACTGATTTCTCAATGCTCAGTGTGGTCAGCAAGAAAATTGGTTCTGGAAAAAATATTTGCCTTTCTGCCTCAAAAATAATGGTCTCCTGAAGATGGCAAGCCCACTGTGGAGGAATTTTGGCTTATTTTATGTTTTGCATCCTGATGGAGCACAGGAAATAGGAAAATAGAATATTTTCCTTGGCAAAATTAGGATGTGCTTGGTTTAGCCGTTTGACAATTTCTAGGAGTTCAAGTTGAGAAGCACACACGAAGCCACTCTCAAAACTATGGGTCTGGTCCTCAGGTATAATTAGGGAAATCTATCATCCCTAAAGGTTTTGCTCTGATTTTTTTCTTTTCCTTCCTTCCTTCTTTCCTTCCTTCCTTCCTTCCTTTCTTTCTCTGACTTTTATTTCTTTTTTTTTCTTTCTTTCTTTTTTTTTTTTGTAATGGGTCTGCCCACCGAGCAGAATCTTTTGTGTTTTTTTTTCTTCCTTACTTTTTTGAGTTTTATTTTTCCAAAAGAAGGTTTAAAAACTCAAAAGAAATTCAAGAGTTGCAAGGCCCACAGTGTACCTAAAGAAGAGCACTGTGTCAGTTAACAGGAAGCTCCAACTGGCGGTGCCGGTGCCAGGCCACTCAGGCTTTGAAAACACATAGGAATAGCATAAAAAGGGGTGTTGAAAATTATCCCCATGCAGATATGTGATTCAAATTTAGAGTGAAGTGTAGTCACTTTTCCATCCCTCAGATTGGTGTGCCTCCTTCTGCAGAGTCTGACATAGAATTCTCCTTTTTAGGCTTGCCCCCGAAATACCAACTAGATGTGTGCCTTTTAGCAGAACCAAGGGAGATAAATCTGTTATTTTATCTAAATGATCTTCTGGATTTCCTATTCCATAGTACAATATTTATCTTTTTGTAAATTTTAACTTTTTATAGTCAGTTTTCCTCATCATTATCATTCTGTGATGCCCAGTGAGACCCTACTTAGCAAATGTAAGCATATTCTCTCATGTTAGAAAATTCATATTCAGTTTATGTTTGGTATCAACATTACGGTCTTCCCATAAGAGATTGTACTTACATTTCAAAATGAACATATAAATGTACGATTCACCAAGATACATACATGTGTATCTATCTTTATATAACCAGATATAATAATTAGCTTCATAATAATAGTTTTTATTGCTTATTTTCAGGCCCTGCTAATATCCTTTAGGCCTTGAGGGCAATTCTGAACATATCATATTCTCTGGGTTCATAGTTAAATTTTATGTTTTGGTGGGATGTCCAATTAACTGAATGAGTTGACCTCATAGTGAGGTTCATTCGGTGCTTTGAGCCCACACTGTGGTCCAAGGACTCCTTTCTCCCTGCACTCAGTCCCCTCATCTCAAGGCAGTCCTGGGGCCTCTGTTTCTATTTCGTGTATATTATTGGTCTATCTTCTCCTTTTCTTAGGGTCCTACAATCATACTGATTTAATCAACTTTAATTGAGGCATGATTTATATTCAGTAGCTCTTCACATCTACAGGTTTAGCTAATATTGGGAGGAGGATAGTTTTAAAAAAATCGCAAAAAAATTTTTCTTGTCATTATTCTCTAAACAACGTGTGACATCTATTTACAGAATATTTATATCGTATTCTGTATTTTAAGTAATCTAGAAAAAATTTAAAGTGTGCCGAAGAACATGCACAGCTTATATACAAATGCTGTGGCACTTAATAAGAGACTTGGGCATCCACCGAGTCTCCCAGGGAGACTAGAACCAACACCCATGGATACCAAGGGGTGACTCTATAATGACATGGGCACGTGTTATGTGTACAGCTTTGACAAGTGTGTAGGGTCACCAGTGAGGGATGAGAACAATTCCACCACCTCTGAAAGATCCCTGTGATCTCTGTAGTGCCCCCCTCCAGCCCCAGCCTCTGGCACCCTCTGAGCTCTTTCTATCCTGTAGATTCAATTTGCCTTTCCTGGGGACTCACAGAGTGGGACCACACCTGGGCACTCTTTGTCTCTACCTTCTTCTGCTCAACCCAGCATTTGGAGACTCCAGCCTGTTGAGGTTGCCAAGGGATACCGATTTCAGGAATGCAACACAGATGCTTTAGCTGCCATGGCCATTGAGGTTGTCTCCGTTCAGGGCTATTAGAAACAAAATTGCTACAACCAGTCACCTACAACACTTCATATGTTTTTCCAATTTCTCTTGAATGAATACTTAAGGGTGGGATTTCTTAGTCCTATGGAAACCACATTTTCAGCTGGATAAGAAGCTGACCAACGGCTTTCCAAGGGGCTGTATAACTTTTCATTTCCACCAGTGGTATAGAAGATTTCTAGCTGCTCCATGTTCTCACCAGGAGTTGGTATTTTTAATGTTTAATTTTAGCCATTATAGTGCATGTGCTGTGCAGTTTCATCCTTCAACTATTAAAGGATATTCCTTCAGGTAGGTTTCGTTTCTGTGGCGATTAGGATACCACTGACCCACTGTCTATATGTATTTTTAAATGAGGACCATCCCAAATTGAATCCTATGATTTGAGTGCACTAGCCATTTTTTAAGGCTTGGTCACTTAGAACTTTTATAAGCATGAATTATTTTATACAAGTGATTGAGCAAAATATTGAGGAAAAGAGAACCTCCAGCCAAGTCCTGAAGCACGTTAATGAAGAAGCATCATCTTGGATAAGTATTGACCTCCTGGAATTCCTCATCGTCTCACTCACTCGCCTCCATTTCTTGCTATAGGGAAATGAAAGACTTACTCAAAATCCTTTGAACATTTTCAAGTTTCCATCTAAAGTCTGAGAATAGGGCCATCAAGTAGAAGGATCCAGAAATCCTGCCATAGTAAATGTTCTGATTTCTAAAAGGCTCCCGAGCTTGCTCAGGAATGTGCCCACCTCGACTTGTGATGAGACTTCCAATATGCCTGAGTTTCCCCACTGGAGGCCCCTCGGGGGACCTGATTTGAGAGTGTTCCTGAGTGTGGTCCTTCCTTGCCCGAGTAATGAACCTTTCTCACTCTCCATCTCCTGGTCAGGCTTATTGGCCTTGTTCCTCAGGGGACGAGCCCCTTGCATTTGGTCACGGGGTTCCTTTGCCTAGTATTCAGCTGACATACATTTTTCCTCATATTTTTAATCTTTAAAAGTCTACCTTTTCATTTGATGCATCTCCTGACAACAGCACATTTGCAGAATTGTTAAAAATCCCATCGACCCCTCAGCATTGTTTCGTGCTGGGGGAGGCAGGGAAGGAGGTGCCTTCTTTCTCTGCAAAGGCAGCAGCTGCGCCAGGTGCCCGTGGAGCAGGGGCTTCCGGGAGCCAGCCCAGACATGGACTTCCTAGGTTCAGAGATTCCCAGGTTCTCTGATTTGTCAGAGAACTCACTCCTAGACCTACATGTTGACTGGGTTTTTTCCTCACTGAGAGGAAGAAGGAGACCCTTTCAAGTAGATCCTTTGAAAACTTACCCGCAGCCCAGGGGTTGGGTAGGTGAGGAGAAGTAGGGTCTGCTCCCCCAACAAGAAACACAGCGGACCAGCTTCCGACTCCCCAGGAATGCGCCTGTTTCAGATATCTTTGCCTCACTATGGCCAAATACCTGACTCGTAGAGCTTGGAGGAGGAAAGGTTATTTTGGCTCATGAGCTCAGAGGTCAGTCCGTGGTCAGCTGACTCCATAGCTCTGGGCCCTAAGTGAGGCAGAACATCGTGGCGGAAGGGTGGGTACAAGGAAGCAGCTCGGGACGTGGCAATCAGGAAGCACAGAGAATGCTCCCCTCACCAGGGACAAATATAAACTCCAAAGGCACACTCCAAGGTCCCACCTCCTCCAGCCACACCCTACCTGCCTACAGGTAGCACCCTGTTAATCCATATCAGTGGATCAGTCAGCGGATTAGGTCGACTGTCACCTCATCCTCTCACCTCTGAAGTCTTGCATCGTCACACCTGAGCTTTTGAGGGACACCTCCTAGTCAGCCATTGAAAGGGTAAAGTTTCTAAGCTGGAAAGCTTGAAGGTAAAAGATTAGGTATTATTAAGTTCCTCTGTTACACCCAGATTACTGAGATAGTTAACCACAACGCCCCACTGGCCATCTAGCCTAGGGCCCTGTGCAGTTGTCACAGGGCCCGAACCAATCAGTTTGAATGTGTACCCCGCTTAGGAATGACCAATCACCCCCCACCCAACCTGTTCCTGCCAATGAATGTGCCAATCAAGTCTCAGAGTTGTTGTTCAATTTTCCCTTGCCTCATGATGATTTGTTCTGATGGATGCAAAGCCCACTGCCCTCTCCAGAAAGTGTACTTAAGCTCTGCTTGACCTCAGCTCGGGGCTCCGGGCTGCTCTCCCTTCTTGAGTGAGCACGGGGCCCCAGTGTGCTGGAATGGATCCCCAATAAATCACCTTTTGCCAATTGCATGGAGCCAGTCTCTTGTGTGGTCTCTTTCTCCGACACTCCGCCGGACCCTAACACCATAACAGTGCCCCCCTCTGCCTCTGACATTGCACAGACCAGGAACAACAGGGCTGGGCCTTGACTTCCCTGCACTAACTCTGCCCTCTGCTGCCTTGGGCTAGGCTGTGTCCTTACTAAAGAAAAAAAGGAAATTCTTCAGAGATCTCCTCAGTCGCTGTTGGGTAGAATTTCCATTTGACTGGGGAAAGGGGGCTTTTAAACTGTGAGTACCATTTTTGCATGGAAGGAAAAAGGAAAGCCCAAGCCCTGGATGTTCAGAGCAGCTGAGCCACAGGGAGAACATCTCGAGGTGCTTCTGAGAAGAGCCAGGCAGCCCCACACCATCCAGACACCGCCACACTGCCCTGTCTTTGAATGTCTTCCGCGGTGATGCCTCATGGAGCTGGGTCTCCTGACCTCCAGCCCAGACTGGCCACCACATCTGAGCTGCGCCTTGGCAGTAGGGAAGGAGAGGGGAGCCCAGAGCAGAATATGGGCCTGTGCTCCTGTTTGGTGTGTGTTGCCTCTTTAACCCTCCAACCCATCTATGGCAGAGTCATCATTTTACAAAAGAAAAAAAAAGACTCAAAGGATAAACAACTTTCCCAAGGTTACACTAAAAGGAAGTAGCTGTTCAGGGACTAGAACCAAGGTCCGCGTTTTCCATTATGTCACGCCATCCTCTGCAATTCCCCCCTTGGTTCCCCTTCACGCATGCTATTCTCAGTAGGTCTCCCAGACCCACGGCCATCCTTCTCTTCTGCACTCATCCCATGCATCAAATCTTTGCCCTACTCTTAAGGCCTTGCAGCCATGGAAACCGCTAAGAGTCACCTCCACCCAGGGGCTGAACCTGACCTCTGCACAGCAGAGTAGCTGGGAGACCTCTGGAACCGGTAGTGAAGGCAGGGATATGTCTCTGATGATGGAAATTTACCTACAGAAGTAAACCGAAGGAGATATTTTCAGTAGAAATCTTTTAGAGACACCAACTCTCTGTACTGAAAACCTTGATTGGGTGATGCAGGATTTTTTTTTTCTTCTTAAAAACATATGATGACATCTCTCCTCTCTACTTGACTAGAGAAAGCTGGGCATTACACGATCACATCCACCCGACTGCACCCCTACACCTCCCCCACAGAACCTATAACATCTATATGCCTGATGCTTTTTCGACACTTAAATTAGAAATGTATCATCAAGCACAGAAAAGTACAGAAATTAATATAATGAACATGCTGTACTCACCATTCAGCTTTTATTGAGTTTTAATATTTTTTCATATTTGCTTTTCATATTTTTTAAGAAATAAAATATTTCAGACATATTTGAAGCACACAGATTTCCTGTCTCAGTCCCATCTACTGCCTTCTGGTTCAGAAGTTGCATTTACCAAAATTGTTTCTGGAACAATTCAGAATTTTCTGACATTATTTCTCATTTCTGTGCATTTATTATATTTTTACCACACATTTATGTGTTCACAAACAATACAAGACTTAACTTTGTATCCAATGACATATCTCCCTGCAGTGTGCCCTCCACTAAAGTAATGTGTGAGGGGTAACAAAGTGGATATGTGTGGTTGTGGTCATTCGTTATTTTTTTTTTTAAGAATAATATTCCATTGTGTGAACATATCACATTCTGTTTATCGTCCCATTGATGGACATTCTGTTTATTTCCAATTTTGTGTTATTGCAAACCATGCTGCAGTGAGCATTTCTGTTCCTGTCTTCCTGTGCACATGTGCGAGTTTTTCTAGCCGCCCAGAATTGCTGGCCTTATTTTACCTCTGCTAAACTGAGTGACACTAAGCAAATAAATATGTGACTCTAAGAAATAGTTTTCAGATGCCCTCAATTTGTGGATGACCTGGCCATTTTCCTCTTTAGAATGCTGCTTTTTTATACCTAGAATAACATTTTGAGATATTTTTTTCCAGGAACTCCAGAGAGTCAGGCGTTAATTTCTTGAAAGTGACATCTAGTGTATTTATTTACTGTAACATTCAACTTCATTTTAGGTTCTAATCCAAAGGGCACATGATGCCTCATAATTATATATTTTATATTTAAATGCACAATGTGAAAGAATAAATCTGAGTTACAGCAGGGACCTTGAAATACTGGTAGGAAAGGGGAAAGGGGCATGTTAGTATGGGCAGAGCCACAGTAACAAATAAACCTTGCCATGTTCAACAGAATCGAACCGTATTTTTCTTTCCCATAACACTCCAGGATGGTTCCCAGCCAGCAAGGGCTACAGCCTCTCTTATTCAGTCACTTTTCGGGGTCCCAAGCTCACTGCAGCTTTACCATCTTTAATATGTGCCTCCCAAAGCTGAGCAGAGACGGTCATCTCCATCAGCCCGCTGGAGCAGACAGCAAGAAGGAGCACAAATGGGAGTCTGGGCCAGGCCTGGAGCTGGGCATTGGCCTCCAGGCCACGGCTCACTGAAAAGGAGGCTGGGAAGTGAAAACTACCCGTGGGCCCAGAAAGAAGAGCAAGTGGACTTTCTTGAAAAGTTAGTTCTGTCTTGCATAAGAAAGAGAAAAGAAACTGGTCTCGGTTCAGTCAAAGTGTTCACAGTAAATGTTTGTTAACATGAGAAAGAAGAGAGTGAACACCACAGTTTACCATCAAAGCGCTCTCTTTCCTTCCCTCCTCTGGCTACTTCCGCTGTTACTTCTGTTGCCTGCCCTTGGTTCCCTCCTCCTTCTTCTGAGAACAGTGGGCCCTCACCACTCAACCCACATAGATTTGGGACGGTGCTCTAAGCAAAGGCGAATAGGACCTTGTTTTAGCAGAGTTGGTGGTCGCGGTTAACAAGCGGAAAGCTTATCAGGAGACTGATCATCAAACAGGGAAAACGCTGCACGACCAAGGGGCCCCCATTGCTAAGGGGACTGAAGGTCCAAAAGTTTATGTCCGCAGAGGAAAGTGGGGAGCACTGATTTGAGGTTCTATCTTCTGGGCTGGTGAAAATACCACAGGAGCACTGCAGTAGAGACTGGTCTGCAGATGGACACAGGTGGCGCTGCACTTGTGCTCAGCCATGTCTGAGAGAGACAGGACCCCATCGGGCGACTCAGTCCACCCCACCTGCCCGGCACAGTGACTGGACCCCGGGGGTGCATAAACCAAGCGAGGACAATAGAACCAGTTTTTAGCTTGTTGTAATAGTTTCTTGTTTCTCAGCTTCTTCCAAAGCTGAGTGAATATCCTTCTGCAAGTTCCGGGAGCCACCTTCCATGCTGCATGGAGGAAACTAGACCGCAGAGCCAGAGGCAGAATTCTGGTGATGTCACATGTCAGACCCACACCTGAGGTTCTCAGTTACCCTGATCCTACAGCTCTTCCTTTCATTCTGTGGACTGTCCGTCCCACAGATCCTCATTAAACCATCTAAGGCTGATTTGATTTGGGTTTCTGCCACTTACAGCTGAAATACACCTGAACTGAAACGTACAGTGTTACCAATTGTACACCTTCCAGCTGAGAACCGGATGGCCTGTGGTCATCTGGGGAACGTGGAGGATCGCAGCTCATCGCCAGCTCTCCAAGACTGGGGTCAGAATCTGCCAAATCCTAAGTGCATTTCCCCCCTTCAAGCCAAGGCATGAGGTTTGAAAGATGGCGGAAGTCTTGACACTTAGGGAGCAACAAGAGAAAAAAATGGAAGGTTCTTTTCTGAGCTGTTTGCCAAACCTCTGTTGCTATCCCAGCTCTCCGCTGGGCTGTTATGACAAACCACCCCCAGCACCTCTGCCCACTGAAAGTCACAGTCTGCTGGGTGCTCCCAGGACAGAGGCGGGACAGCTGGGCCCCAAACTTCCTTCTGTCCAAAAGCAGAAGGCTAGGGTGAAGTCTTTAAACTGGGGTCCTGGGTGGATGAGCAGATCTCAGAGTACTGTTAAAAAAGAGAAAAACAGTGGAGTGGGATGGATTCAGATTCAAGAATTAGGGCCTGGCGAGATTTCTGGCCTTGGTTACCAGTCATGAAGTCACTGAATCAACAGAGTTGAGTCAGGCCTTGGAAAGGTGGCATGTGTCACTAAGCCATGAGGGACCAGGGCAGCACAGCTCTCAGAGAGCTTCCCCGGGGCCTGGCTGTGGTGGGAAAGGTGGAAGGGGACAGAAGTTGGGGGCAGGTAGACCGGCTGGCCGAGGAACCCCAGTGTCAAGGGGCTGGATCCTCCATGTTCCCGGTGTCATGTGCCATGAGAAGTGAGCACTAAATGTAAGCCCCGCTTTGCTTTGCCCTGAATGGAAATTCACCGTGGTCACCTCTCTTCTCGGCACTCATGGGGATGGTTCAAACAGTAATTTGTCTATAGACTGCAGAGTTGTAAGAGACCATTGCAAATACGACTGGAAAATGTGTGTGCCCCTAAGTGCTGGGATAAGCGCTTCAGGGAGTCGTTGGCACCACGCTTGGCTAAGGCACAGTCGGTGGGACCAAGGTGGGCGTCCTGGGCGCTGAGACCCGCGGGGCTGGGTGTGCAGTGCGACCACCAGTCACCCCGCCCCTGGCAATGCACTTCCCCTTCTCCCAGGAGGCTGCTCCTGACGCTCAACCACTGTCACTTGGTGCCAGGGGATCTGCCAGCCACAAGAGCCTACCTGAAGTGTTCTGGCCACTCAGGGGACCCCACTGCCCTGACCACAGTGCACTTTCCAAAAAGCCATGAAACCCAAGCATGGCCAGCGAGAATCTTCGTGTTGGACTGTTCAGCTCAGAGAACCAGCACAGAAGACCCTTTGTTTCTCAACAGAACGTGAGTCCCAAGTGGCCTTTCGCCTCGTTTCCTGTCTGCTCAAAGATAATCAGTTGAAAACAATAAAAATAAGAGACAAGAAAATAGGTGAGAAAGGAGAGAGTCACAGAGTGTTGACCCCTTGTCCAGTCCAGTGCTCAGGGCCGAAGGACAGACTGAAGGCCTGTGTTCTGATTTCCATGCTTATGTTAGAAATCAAGCTAACGAACTGTTAAACAGATCGTGTTCTACTTTAACAAGCACGCCTTCCTTAAAACCTAAAAAGCCAGGTTCCCTGTTCCCAGACTGCTGGGCCTTCCACTCCAGAACATGGCCCTGTGGGGATGGTCAGTAGGTCTGTCCACTCCTCACTGCTGCCCTACCCGCACCAGAAGTGGACATGGGCTTACATGCCTCAGGTCTATCTGCACCCCCTGTCCCCACGAACAGTGACCTCTTGGCCACTCTTCAATCCTATGAACCAGGAGTCCCTGTGTGGGACTTTGGGTCACTTTTAGAAAGTGAAATTGGGTCGGGGAATTCCGAATCTCAAGTGCCTGAGTGTGGTCTAGAAATGGGGGCACAGGCTTCCTGAGGGCACCTGCATGATCCACCCAGGGGAGAGCACAGTCAGAGGGCACAGGAGGAACACAGGGTAGGGTGCAGGCCTTATCTGGCCTCAGGGTGTGGCTGCATGTTTGTGACCTCACAAAAGTCGCATGTTGAAACCCTACTCCCAGTGGGGTGGTCAGAGGTGGGGCTTTGGAAAGTCACTAGGTTTAGATGAAGCCCTGAGAGTGGAGCCCCTTGATGGGATTGGTGTCCTTATCAGAAGGAAACAAGACTAGGGCTCACTTTCTCCACCACAGGAGGCTGCAGAAGTGGACAGCCGGCCCAGGAAGAAGAGCTTCGCGGTCGGGCCCTCCAGCCTGCAGAGCTGGGAGATGCAGATGTCTGTCGTGTCTATGCTACATCTTGGTAGAGCAGCCAACCAGACCAGGACCCAGGGTGGGCTTTGTGCCAGTGTCCAGGATCCCTGGTCCCCTCTGACTCCAGCAGACCTTCTGGGCTGTGAGCTGCCCTTCCGGTAAACCCTCTCTGTGATCTTTATCTAGTTGGGTGAGTTTCTGCCACCTGCAGCTGAAAGAATCCTTATCCCTTCAGTGTCCTGCAAGTGGTCAGTAGCTGTGGCTCTCATTGTTTCACAGCACTTATTCTTACCGTAATTTGCTAAATCAACGTTCTCCCTCCAACATTGTATTGAACTGGTCTCATGAGAGTCACTAATCCAATGGCCTGGCTCTCATTCCCAGTTGGCTGGTCTGCTCCATAGCATTTGGATGCATTAAACATTCCCCCTTTTGGAAACCTTTCTTTTCTTAACTCTGGAATATTGAAGGAAAAGTTTGACCCTCCTCTATTTCTCAAACAGCTCCTTTGACTTCTGTGACCCTCTGCCCAATTATAGACATTCTTCAGAGTTCAACCTGGCTCTCGGGGCTGAAGCTACTTCCAACATCCAGTAATTGGGATTGATAATTTGAGTCACATGGCGCTCTCTCATCTTGAAGAACCCATTCACTTTTGTACCTCCAAGTGTCACATCCTTTAAAAAATGAGTCTCAAACTTCTATCTCCATCCTTGGCCTTGGTACCAAGACCTCTTTCCATGTCTGCGTTGACAGTGTTGACAGAGTACTTACATCTGGAGTGTTCCCTGACACTGGGTCTCCCCTGGTTTTGCTGGGCCCTGCCGGAGTTACCAGTGACTCCTTCCCTAGTCACCAGCTGGCAGACCAGTGCTGTCTGTGCTCTTGCTGCCTCACAAGCCCTCTTCATTCTTTCCTTGCAAGGTGTTTCCTCTTCGTTTGTTTTCCTTGCAAGGTGTTTCCTCTTCGTTCGCCCCTGCGGCAATCTCTGCCTGCCCTGTTCCCAGGTCCTGTTCCGCTCCACTTTCATTTTTTTATAAGAATCACCCAACCCTGATAAATTGCTGAATCTTTGCATGGCTTTTTTTTTCCTACTTAAAAACCTTCCTTGGATGTCTGTGGCCTGAGGAAATGCCTTGTCTGGTGACGAAGGCTCTGCCTCAGTCTTCAGTGTTTTCTCCTGTTCTGCTTTAAAACAGGCTCTCCGTCCTGTCCAGGCCCATCTTGCCTTAGATCCAAACTCTTCCTTCCTGTGTCCCTGCCCTGATTCCCTCTTCTCCACTCCCCAGAACCCCTCTCCTCCCCCCAAGTTCTTAACAAGGGATCTCAAGCCCCAGATCCCATGTTTTCTTTCCTCATCTTCTGGAAACTTCTGTTGGCTCTATTTGTTTGACACTTGTCTTATGCAGTTGTATAAACTTGTCTTTGCTGGAGCTGCCTTTAAATTAGATTTTAATTGTTTTGAAAAACAGAACTGTGCCACACATGCGATCCTCTGTTCTCCCTTGGACCCCGAAGCCTGGGCTAGGTACAAAGAGTGCTTTAAAGCATTTTCTTGTGCTATTTCTTTGTTCTAAATTAAAAGGCTGTGCTCTATACAAAGTATTTTTGTCACATAGAATCAAGTAGTGTGGGTGCTGAAAACCTTGGTAAAAGCTTGCTGGACTCTCACAAAAGGTTTGCTCCACACCTACCCAGTTCCTCCCACCGTTGTCTTTGTCTTTGAAGAATAACACATGATTTCCCCCTTTTATAGAAAATAATACCATACTCTGATAAAAGTTCTCTTGTTTATCAGCACTTCTTACCTTCTTATCTCTTCTGAATGTGATTTTAGATCTTTAGCAGATAGGTATTTTTGAAGTTCAGAAAGAAAAGAATCAGCAGCCTCTAATGTACATAACAAGACACTGAAATATCCTTCTTTCATTTTATTGAAAAGGAAACATTTCTATTCTAGCGCAAACAATGTATATTTTACATCATAAAGCAAGATATAATTTACATATTACATTTCTTAAGAGATCTTTATACCATTATGTCATTCCCTTTTTTATTAGGTTACTTCTTCTGATTTAATTTAACCTGCCGACTACCCTACACATCAGCATCCTGTTTGGAAGGGGGGTGGGGCAACAGCTCATGGTGCTCATCCCTGTCTGGGCATGACCAGGCCTTGAGGTCCAGCCCTGAGACCTTCTTCTGAAAACTGGCTTAACAGCCAGAAGCTACTTCTCCAAATCACATAGCAAACTTGTGTTTTCAAAAAATGTCAATAGTAAATCGAGTGCTAGTACTAGATGGTTTACTTCTTGATCAAGTGCTCAAATAATAGATGCTTGTAGTTTTGGTCTACTACCAATGGGCAGTCCCATGCCTGACCGGCACCAATCACTTCCAATTCCCAGAAATGGCTTGTCTAAGGTGTCAGACAGAACCTCCCAGTTTCTCCCACCATTTGGGTTTATGGGGCCAGGATTTATTGTAGACCACTGGAAATGTATGTCAGGATGAAGGTTTCGAAAGATTTTCTTTTACCTAACTGTCTTTTCTAAGCGTCTCCCCTTTCCACGCATGACTTCTGTTCTTTACCTATAACCTAAATCTTCCTTTAGCTATTCTCTCCAAACTCCGGACCCCTCAAATTCATCAATTTTTTGGATTGCACTCACTTCGCAAATCAAATAATGTTTCCATCTGTAAGGTCATACTATTCCTTTGAAACTCAGTAACCCTCAGAAATGCATGGGACAGAAGAATGAGTCGAGAGATTCCTCAGAAGCAAGTAATGTGAATTATCCAGCCAACCTACGTGAACCATTCCCTAAGAAATGTTTTCATAGTGGGTTAAAGGGAGAGGGGACCAGTTTGTGAAAGCAAAATGCCTAAGATGGGCTTTCTTCTTATTATTGGAAGAAGTACAGAATCGACATTTGAAATACATTTTGAGATGAGTGGCTGTTAGTCTGGGAAAAAATATCACCATTAGCTCAATCTGATATGCCAAGGGAAATACAAATGTTTGCTAAAAGTGCATCTTACACACAAAGTTCTTGCCTGTCACTTATAATGCACAGTTGGCATATTTGGCCAAAATCAATCTAAAGATTTCTAATCACAGGTAACTAAATGTATTAGAATCAAGCTGGCCAGGATAAGACTATAAGTTAATATATGTCTATTTTGCATGTCTTAAATTATTCTTTGGTCAAATGGTGTGATTTCTCAGACATCTAAAAATATAAACCTGTTTCTTGCTTCCAAATACAAAGCTTTACGTATGTACAGCAAGGGAGCACCTCCTTGCTAGAGAATAAGGCTTCTTGGTATGGCACCACTCCATGAACACTGTACACTTCTATAGTCCTCTTCCTCCCAAGGCTAGAGTGCTGGACATGCAGAGAACACAGAAATCTTTAAAGGAGCACAGGAATAGAGCCTCACAACACCCCTGTGAGGTAGGGAGGTATTGCTAAACCCATTTTATAAACAGGCAAACTGAGGCACGGCATGGCAATAAGGTTGGGTCAAGTCCACTGGGCAAGTTAAAAAAGCAAGGCTGGAAACAGAGAGAAAGAAATAGGGAAATATCAGTCTTGGCTCCTAACCCTAGATGCTAAACTTTACTTCAAAACACTAAGGAAAAAAAAATAGTCCACAATTGCCTTTAAAGTTTTTGGAATTTAGACAAACCTTTAAATATTCCACTTAAAACACGTGTCCTGTCTTTCATTATTTCTGTTGAGTGGAGAAAGCAGATGACTATCTTTTCCTCCTCTAAGTATAATTCCCATGATAGAATATATCAGCATTCCACCAGAGCCCCAGCTCCAAATTCAAGGACATCTTTGTTCGCTCAAATAATTTGTAATTCATTTAAAGCCCTAATGCAAAAACGACACTGTTCTCAAACAACTGCCCTGCCTATTGCTGCGTGGCCTTAATGAGAATTCTGTGTAGAATATAAGAAGCAAGATCCCTTACTAATGTCTCATCACTGCAGAGATCAGGACAGTGGTGATGGTGTGAAATTTGCTTCCTGCAGAGTTTGAAAAACTACAGACTCAAGCTTGCAATATTTTATATATATATATAAATATGTACAGTATATATATATAAGTGCACATCTGACTACCCTTAAGGCACCAAAGAGAAGTAGGCCTTGTCTTTCACAATTCCGTCTTTGTTTTCCTAGAGAAATTTCTCTCCCTCTCAGTGAACATATTTCCTCTACCAAACAGCCTGTGACAACAAATACCTTTAACTCAAGATGACTGATTGTTTAAATGGGGCAGGGTGGTGTTGCTGGTGATATTATAGTGCATAGCTTAGAGCTCAGACCTAGAGCTGAGAGGTTAGAGTGAGCAGCCACAGCCAGCCACAGCCAGCCACAGCCAGCCACGCTGATCAGACAGACCAGTGGCCAAACCTGTACACAATTTTTGTTTTCCAGCAGCTGGCGGAAGAAAACCGTACCATAACCGACAGACACAGAGAGAGTGAAAAGGGAATCATGGGAGGCACAGATCTTCAGAAAGACTTTGGCTTTGCAAAAGCTCCTGGAGAGAAGTGGGAGGAGCTCAGAGTAAGGCACTGAGGTTCTCCCAGGTTGGTGACAAGGCCTGGGGCATCTCTCTGAGCCTGTGTGTATGTGGCTTTGTGGCTGCCCCAGACCTTTTCAAAACCTCTCAGGATTATGGGAGTGGGTGGGCTGACCCTAACCAAAGAAGCTTGGAGTATATTAATCAAAGCATGAATAGAAAGAAAAATAAAACAAACACAGAAACAAATGGTGTGGAATTCCAGAGGGAGGAGGAACGTTTGTTAACTAATTTTCATTTTGCTCCTCTCCTGCTTTTCTCTGCCATGGTCCCAATATGTTAGTTCTGTTTGTTGGATTGTTTTTACTTTTTTTTTTTCCCAGCGGATGAAGAAATGACAGAGCAGGATAGGTGTCTTATGGTTTTTGATTTCTTCTTAGGCCTGTTTAAATTTTTTTTTCCTCAGTTGACTGTTGGCACTTGGTTCCTCTGTAAACTATATTCCTTGGCCTTCAGTCTCAGGTTGGCAATGCTGTTGGCCATGTTGATGCCCTGAGCAGGGCTATTGTTGGCACATGTGGCAGAGTAAGTAGCCATGGCGCTGTGGGGACAAAGGAGAAAGCAGGGAGAATAACAGGCATTAGTTTCATGAAGCTGCAAGTCCAGGCCCCGGTGGGTGCACTCTCAGGACGGGGCCAGGCAGGGCAGGGCCAGGCAGGGCAGGGCCAGGCAGGGCAGGGGTTGGACTAGGTGACCGCTAGGTCTCTCCCAGCTGGGGCTTTCCATGAGTCTAAGGCACTTGGAGAGGTGGCTGTGTTTTTCAGGGCAGGAGAAAGCATAGGAGAATGAGACCCGGGGAGGGAGGGGCACTTGCTGTGTTGGGTACAGTGAGTAATGATTTATTTCTGGGGTGACAGAGGACAGCTGCCCAAATTGAGCAGCAGGTGCTTTATCAGCTGACTAATTAAAAGAGCATTTAATCTCCCTGCCTCCATTCCCTAGCCCAGGGGACGGGTGACGCAGAAATGCAAGTTTGGGACAAAACGACTAAAGGAAATTTTGCTGCTTCACTCTAAATAGCTGTAATTCTAACACGTTTTAGGTAATTGATAAATACCATGAGAAGTAATGTGCTCAGAGAATCAGTTGCACCCCAATGGAACTTTCCAGTCCTTCTTGATTCCCTGGTTGATAATTCCAGCATTGTGAATCAAGAGGTGCCTATCCACTGGCCTCAATGTCCTGACCTCTCCCCAAAACTTCCTGTGGAGCACACGCTGCCTTTTGGTTCAATTATTTTGGAAATGCCTAAATTTCCAAAATAAAGTATCAGAGGCTCCAGTTTCAGCACCCTTTACCTTAGAGATAACTGTTTCTCACTGTCAATATTGCCGACAAAAACTTGACGTTGTCATTGTCAAAGACTATTCTTAGGACCAAGAACTGGGCATAAAATTGTCATTGGGGGATTTCTTTCTTTTAAAAAAATTACTTCATTTCTTCATATGTGGTGCTGAGAATCGAACCCAGTGCCTCACACACGCCAGGCAAGTGCGCTACCGCAGAGCCCAGCCCTAGCCCCAGCCCCTGTCCTGGTGGGTTTCTGATCACTGCATCCATGAATCTCTTTTAAGGAAAAAAGAAATGGTCTTGTAGAATTGCTCTCAGATTGTTTCCTTTATACTGAATGGATAAAAGAAGACTAATTTTAACTAAATGAAAATGTTTCTAAGATAGCAAAATCCTTTTCAACTGCGGGGTGGACAGACAGACTTATAAATGGAATGACATGTGCTTTTCTGGGGCCTGCATTCCAGTGGAATCTGTCAGCCACACAGGAGCCTGTGGTTCTGGGATCAAGTGACAAGATCAGAAAGAGAGAAAACTGAAGCTGCTCCACAAGAAGGACAGATCCCTGACACCTCTCCCGCACAGTCAGACTTATCGTAGCCTAGTTCAACTTGGTGACTAGCAATTAGCCCAGGGAAATTAAGATAAAGAAATATAGAAGGTTCTGGATCACTCCCTCTCTCCAGAAATACAAATCTTTAGCTTGCCGCACGGGTATAAAGCGTGTGAGCAAGTGTGTGTGTGTGTGTGTGTGTGTGTGTGTGTGTGTGTGTGTGTGAGACAGACTGTGTGTGTGTGCACAGCAGAAAGAAGACTCAGAAGGGTTACAGAGTCCTGCCTCCCTCACTTCCTCCTCCTTCCTTCCTTCTCCTTCCTTCCTTCCTTTCTTTCTTTCTCTGGGGATTGAACCCAGGGGCACTAAATCACTGGGCCACATCCCAGCCCTTTTATTTTTCATTTTGAGACAGGTTCTTGCTAAGTTGCTGAGGCTGGCTTTGAACATGCGAACCTCCTGCCTCAGCCTCGGGAGCCGCTGGGATCACAGGTGTGTGCCACCAGGCCTGCTGCCTTTCCTCATTTTGCCAGCTCATTCTCACCCAGTGGCCCTGCGTGATGCTCTCCCTGCTACTTCAAGGCAGGTCCTCCTGTAGCACCCTACACTCCGCTTTCATCACTTCATTTAATTTTTTAAAAAATCTTATTTTAGTTGAAGATGGACACAATATCTTTATTTATTTTTTTTTTATGTGGTGCTGAAGATGGAACCCAATGCCTCATGTGTGCAAGGCAAGTGCTCTACCACTGAGGCACTGCCCCAGCCCCACTTAATTTAATTCTCCATCATCTATCACTGTTCTCAGCTGTTAGCTCCATGAACCAGACACCACCTCTGCCGGTTCACAACTGGATCCTTTGGTAGAGCTGACACAGCCCCTGATGCACACTTGGTGCTCAGTAAACTATTTAGTGAAGAGACGAGTGAGATGTATGCAGATGGGCTACAATTTAACCGATTCCTGATCACTGTCACTGGTTTCTGTCATCCTGCTATAAGTGATGATTTCTTAAAAACTAATCTGACCCATGTGCTTTCACTCTTTAGAAGTCGTCCTTGCTGTAAACTTCGCTCTCCTAATGGAAAGAACGAAGTCAGAAGGACATGGCGAAAGGGGATGGTCACTGCATATTCTGGGATACACAAAAATATCTTCTCATAGTAAAACTAAAGCAATATTCATACAGTTGAGACAGACTATTACTTCCCCACTCCCCACCAAAGGGCACGGGCAGAAGAGTCTCCAGTTAAGTGGGATTCATTAGGAGTGAAACAAATGACCAGAATAACCCATTAAGATAGGGAAAGGTTTTTCTTAACAATGCACCAAGAAATGCCATTTATTTTCAAAACTCATACACATATCATCATTTAGTTTCTAGACTGATTACATGTTTTCACTCAAGATTCTGCCAGAAATCTGTGCAAATCCATAAAACCTATTGTCAAGGAATTTCTCGGATACACCAAAGACCGAAGAGATGAGTGGATTTGGGAAATGTACCTAAATCATGGATTATTATAAAATCAGCCAAATTAGCCTTTCCCAACCAGGAGTATGTGAGAGAATAAAGCACTAAAGATTATACACAGAAGGTGCCATTTTAAATACACAGGGAGAAGCTGGGCGTACAGGGTATCTGCATCATTTGGAAGGTACTGAGGGTGGAACTGAACGGCCTCTGAGCACACATGGTAAAACTTCATGACAGAACATGGAGATGAGCTCTGGTGGCAAAGTACAGACAGCCATGGAGGACTGCCCTTGGCCCAATTCCAGAGACGTGTTTTCCGTTCTTTGAGAGTCTAGACAAGCAAAGTCCTACTTAACAGCAATTCACCCTTTCTGCTTCTTGGCAGACAAAGCAAACTGCGACCTCGGGAGGTTATGGCAGTTTACTGGGGTTGTTTCCACTGTTTTCCAGAAATGTCTGCAGTAGCAGTGACTGAAGTTTTATCTACTCTGTGCCAGTTTTGCTCGTTACTTCATAGTCTACTACCTGTGTCATTAGGGATTCTAGTCTGGGACTTAAAAGGTAGCACATTTCTTAGAAATACTGAGTTTTTCTCTCTAATGCAGGCCAGACTATAAAATCCAAACTCAGAGGAATGTTGACCCACTTTTTTACTCAAAAATGAATTAGTAGGGAATTAGGGTCATGTATTGCACAGGATGCTCCCAAGACTTTGTCTCTTGAATGATGCAGCCTGTGCTTCTGCAGTAGAGAACAGTGCCCTGCCCAGTGGTCTGGTGGTGCCGTCATAGGAACACCACAGTAGGGGTGAGTCTGTATAGGAATCCTCCCATTCGTGGGGTGTGAGGAGAACAAAGCTGTTTATATTAATGAATGAGTTTTGTGATTCCCTCGAAGCTTCAGAAGGGATAACATTTCACTTGTAATTTTTAGAAAAATCATAAATGTCAAAGAAACCAATCTGACTTATTCTAGCATTGTGTGGCTGAGAGATGTAGGATAAAAGAAGAGAGGTCACCTTCATCCCAGCCTCTTAACTGATGTTTAGAATATATCCTCCTTCCAATAGAGACCGCAATGTTATTTTGCACACGTATTGAGGAATTGCCTCTCTTCCCTACAGTAGTTCCACTGGGTCTAGGCTTACAATCCCATAAGTGCTTTACAGGCAGGCAGTGGGTGGTTCTTCGACATAACAGTGATGGACACAACTTGTCACAGGTCAGACAAGACGAATTGCTGAGTGGGTGTTCATGGAGCAGCCTAGACGCGCGTTAAGCATGGGCAGTGGCCAAGGGAGAGGATGTGCTTCCTAAAGGGAGAGCAGATGCAAGAGAGCCTTGCATGGCTGCCAATCTGAGACACTGTTGGTGACCACCTGTCCTATGTCATGGAAACTCCTAAGGCTCTGCTCCAGGAGAAGAAACAGAACACTGAAACATCATCTTGCAAGAGAGAGAGCTGTCAGGGCAATTAGCTGCTTTCAACCAATTTATGAGGCCATTCAGACTATGTGAAATGACCATTCCTTCCTATCCAAACTCCTGGGGTCAACAGGAAACTGATGTCCATCGTAGGTTAAGCATAAGACAACAGAGAGCCAGCTCCTACCAGCGGGGCTTACCTTCTGAGTAAGCAGAGTGCAATACGAGCTGATTCCTGGCCCTGACTTTATAGGGTTTAGCTAAAGCCCATTTCTACTAAGTTCTAGTAAAGGTCTCTGTATTTGTGACCAAGAAAGGACTTCACTGGAAGAACGTGCATGGAAACACTGGAGATGGAAAAGAAGGGCCGATTCCCGTCTGTTGACTCAATAGGGGGTGCTGGGACTTCCACAGAGCTGACACATTGAAGTGGGCTTGGAATGTTTCCATCTCCTTATTTGGAGATTTCTAGCAGATGTGGCCCGGCTACAGGCAGCACAATGCCAGCCCCGCCCTCAGGGTTGAAGGATGGTTTTCACTGGGGACGGATCATTCATGATCCATCGAACCGCTCCAAAAGGCTGTAGTGAGGGAAAAAGTGCTGAAGTAACTGCCAGACACCCAGGAGGCCCCCCGCAGCCCACTCATGGCACCATCTCAAAGCCAGGAGACTCAGGGACATCTTTCCCTCTGCTTTCTCGCCACCCGTAGCGTAAACCCTACAAATCACAAAACAGTTGAGGAAGGCTTGGGAAACAATAGCACTTGACTATGTTTTCAACTTTAACGTGGCCTTCTGGCTGAACGAAGAACAAACGATGACAAGCTGTTTAAATTTTTACTCCAAAGACAAATCTGTCAGCCTGAGAAGTCTGTGGGTCTTCCTGGGAATCTAGGTTTCCTCTGCGGGGACTTAGCTTTTCAAAGGCTGCAGAGCCTTCAGCTTCCCAGGCTCTGTGGTCTAGAGGGCAGAGGGCGCCTCTTTGGTGCGTTCTTTGCGGTGCAAGAACAGTGGAGGCTCCTTCTAAGAAAATTCAATACTGGTTTTCCTAGGGAAACTTACTATTGAAACGACAGCCCTTACAGCCTGTTGGAAATGTTCTTATGAGAACTTAACAATCACTTGCAACTTCTGTTTTTGAAATTCAGAGGTTGCTTTTTGGTGTATACTTAGCTCTTACAAGTGGACATGCCTGGACCACATTTCATCAGCCAGTCTGCAGGGTGTACTACATGTTTAGTCATATTTCTGCAAGCTTTACCTTTTCTTCCAGAAATGTCTGATTCACAAATATGCAAATATTGGCATGCGGATGCTTTGCATCTTTCTCTTGTACAGATTTTTCGATATTTCTTTTTCGTATGCAATAGGGAAACTAGTGGATCAGTTTTGATACAAGCTTACATGAGAAGTCAATGATCTGCCAGGAGCCAGGATGAGAACATAGTTCTTCTGACTGCTGGGGCATACCCTACAGTCAGTCACCTGATGCCTCACTCTGCAAGGCACGTCCTGTGTGTGGACGGCACTTCCATCATCTTGGAGTGGAACAACTTGCAGATGCAGAATCCCAGGCCCACCCTAGGCTTAGTGGACCCCAGTCTCCAGGTACAGGGTCCCAGGCGAGTCCCAGGCAGAGCCACAGGTGAGGAGTGGTGCTCTCAACTCACGCCACCCTTAGGTTTGAGGACAGGTTCTCCGGTAGCTCTGATGCTCACCACAGTCCCCGCTGTAGGACCTCACTGCTCACATCTCCAGGAGTTGAAGCCCCACTTTCTTAAACACATTTAGCTTCCCCTTCAGCCCTACCCCCGGCAGCCCCCCTCTTCCCCCTCTGACAAGTTACCTTTTCAGTGTCTTCCGTTAGAATCCGTTATGAAGCCCCTCGTGTAAACAACATCTTGGGAGGGACGAGGATCTATGTTTGAAAGTGTGAAAGCGAGAAATGAGCCAAGGCGTTCAGCAGATGTCAGGCCGCACCAGGACCACCACCAAGTGACGGGGATGAGGAAGGGGAGGGGGCTCTGCCCTGGCGCTTTCACCTAGCCCTCCCTCCGCAAGCAGCACTCTCGGCCAGGCTGCAGAGCCGGGCCAGCCCTCTGCTCTCACAGGCACTGAGGTCTCTGGGGAAGGGTGTCTTAGCTACTTCATCTCAAAACACATTCGGCAGTCCAAGAGCTGGCTGGTCACTGCTACCCGAGAGGCAGAGCGCTCTACCAGTGAGTCCTCGCGGCCGCAGGGCCTGGGCGTGGGGCTGTTCTCATAACTGTCCTGAGCTAAGCAGTGGGTATGTGTTCCAGAAAGCTTCCTTCAGCTGACCCCAGGGAAATAAAGAAGACACCTGCCAGAAAGAAGCATCCATGTTCGGGAATGCTTTGCTTCCCCTGGTGACTCAAGTCCTGCCTGTCATCTTCTGTAAAATGCTCAAGGGAATGAACAAGTTCATGACATGCCTTGGAGTAAACCATGTGTCTCAGTTTGCCTCCGACAAGCCCAGTTTATGCCCGCCATCCTAAGGAAATTATCAATACCAGTTCCCTTTCACTTTCAAAAGTGTCCCAGTTTGGATGACAAGGTATACAGCCACCAGTCTGACTGCAAATGACAGCCAGGAAAGACTCATTGGCTCCTCCCCAGTCCAGAGTTCTGAGCGTTAGATAGTAACTGTTCTGTGCCTTGGCTTCCTCCTTTCCTCTCAAGGAAGAGCCCTGGAAGTCAGCCAGCTGCTCTCTGGCAAAACTGTCTGCTCACAGTCCCCAGGCTGCAGGAGCAAGCCACAGGGCTTGTCCCATAGAGTGCCCATACACCCATCTGAGACAGACCTTGCCTCAAAACAACCGTTTCAACAGTTCTCCAATCCTAGACTTTTTGCTGCATCCAATACAGTGCAGGTTCAATTTGAATGAGAATAGTCATGTGTCCTAAGGTGTGGGACAGAAACAGGGACCACAAGCACGGGTTCTCACTCTGTTTCCTGAAGACTTAAACTTGGGCAAGTGTTCAGCCTCCTCTTCTTTGGAACTGGAGCAAGGACAGAGTTATCACACAGGAGTGTCCCAAAGATTAACCAAGACAAACGCTTTTTAATGAATGTCACTAACTTGACATAAGGACCAAAAGAAATAGCGAGTGAATTTTCCATAACACAAAATGTCTATCGATTCCTCGGCTTCTCATCACTTGTTTTTCTTCTGTATTTCTTTAACAACAGTCATGTTTCCTAGCAAGATTTGAACTGTGAAATCATGACATATTTGATTCTAAACAGCAAGAAGACCTCCAGGTAACAAAATGGGTTTTGCCACTTTTAAAAATTAAACAAACTATAAACACTTCAGACAACATTAGGGCAAAAAAAAATCATATTAATTTACTGCATTAAACCATCACTTTTCTACTTAAATTTGGAGATTAATTTATTCTTCATACAGAATATGAACTATCGGGTTCTATAATACTGTTTTAATTTTTACAAACTCTTGTATCTAAGGGAGAAGTGATATAAAAGCACACGATGAAATGAGTAAGAAGTAGTAGGTTATATGATTTTAAGTGAAAAGAGCAGAATACAAAATAATATGTACACTAAGCCTACACTATGTAAAATATTGAGCTCTAATTGCAGAAATGAACAAACTAGCTATATCAAGATGATAGAAGTACAGTCTTTTGAAAACATCTCTAGATTTTCTTCATCATCTTTTTAGCTAAAATAGAATTTTTCCAAAAAAGGCACACATGACCTGCCACGTTAATAGCTTCAGTTTGATGATCATCTACGAAATGCCGGTGGTGTGGGCACTGAGGCTTGGCTTCTGCTGTGGCCTGTGTCTAACCCGACACTAGGTCCGGAGGACTTCGTCCCCACGAGCAGGGGTCTGCGCAAGGACCCTGGCAAGGACCCTGAGGAGGACGCAGGCAGAAAGGAGAAGCACTGCTTCCCAGTTACCACCAGGTTCACACCAAGATCTCGAGGCCTCAGGCTTTGAACTAGACCATCCCACGGGCTACTTAGGGAGTCTGTGGACTACCAGTACTCATAAAAGAAATAGTAAAGAATATGGGATGTCACAGTGGTCCTCAAATGTATTTTTAGTAAATCCCACAGAAGAAGGGTCTACATTTTAAATAGGACACACAGATATAATTAATCTTTCAAAATCAGCAAGGCTGAGAGTAATGGGGTCCAACAACAGGACTTCCTATACACGGGGTCTCCATGTACAAAGACCAGAATTGATTCAGGTTAATTTTACAACAAGGAATATAAAAGACATTCCCAAATGCACTTGTGGTGTTTCTCTCAAGAACTGATTTGGTATAGAAAGAACATTTAGGCGAGGCTCTGGGCTTGAATTAAAGCTATAAATTTGGAAAGCATATGCATTTCATGAATGTGGCTTTTCACTTCAGGGGCTAGGTTTCTGCCAGGACATACTCTGTTAGTCTAAAGCTTGTCCTTAAGCCCATAATGAACTTGACAATAAAAAGATTTTTTTAAAAAAAGCACAATAAGTGAATTTGTGAATACTTCTTCCATTGAAATCAGCAGAAGAGAACATGCAGCCTTGACCTGGTTTCTTAGAACGCTCAGGTCTAGGTTCAAAGACAGGCACCCTGGACTGGCCAGAGGGTGCTGAGTACAGTGTCTCAGTTTGCCTTCTGCCATCAGCAGTGTGTTCTGAACAGCACAATGAACTGAGGTTCAAAGTCTCAATGAGGTGGAAACAGCACTCTGCCACTTGCTTCTTCAAAAAATGTCACCTTTTTAATATAAAAGTTTAGTGTAAATTATACATTCTTTTTTATGCAAAACATACACACATGTGCACATGCACAAGTGCGCGTGCCCTCTCTCTCTCTCCACACACACACAACTGACCCCCAAAGAAATCTCCAGACAAATAGGTCAGAATTGGCGACAGAACAGGAAGATCTTTGGGATCCTAAGAAATTTCCCCCTACTAACTGGTAAGGACTGAGTCTCGAAAGTGATGGGAATGAGCTTAGGTTCTCCTTTCCTGTGTCGGTGTCGCTGTCTCCTCCCTCCCTCCTTCCCGTCTCTCTTCTTCCCTTCCTCCCTCCTTTCTTACTTTTCTTTTAATTCAAGATCAGTTTCACTGTGAAGCCTCACAGGTTAATTCCCTACTTGAGCATAATGAAATAACCCTATCTGAAGTTTAGAAATGGGTAGTTCTGTTCCAGAACGCTGCAAAAAGGGCAGTGAGCACGGCTTAATATTGGTCTTTTCTTTTAGATTCTTCCCCATCTTTGAAACCTTTGCAAGAGTTCCTGAGTCCAAGAGGAGATTGCTGATGGCCTGCCCCTCTCTCTTCTGCCCCAAACCCTGCTCCTGGGGCAACTAGTAATGTCCTGTGAAACTCTGGGGATGTCAGCAAGTTGAGTGTCTCTGAAGAGGGTAACCCAGTAAGAAATGTCAGCACACGCAGCTTTGAGCATGATGGATGGCTGAGGAGCGTGTGGAGGTGGAGCAAGGGAGGGCGGGTGAGTCATTCACCTGTATGGGGATGCTGTCCCCCAGGAGAGATAGTCGGTGGGTCTCGGAGCAGGACGAGGGACGATGGGCTGCTCCACGGCACTCACGTCTCCTGAGTAGGATTTGAGGAGGGAAGCATTTTTGTTGGCCAGCATGGCTCTCTCGTTCCTGCGGAACTTGGCTCTTCTGTTCTGAAACCACACCTGGAAGAGGGTTGGGAGGAGAGAAGGGCGAGGAGGGAGGAGGGAGAGGAGACAGAAGGAAGAGATCATGTGAATGCACGGTGTGAAGCCTTCCCAGAGAAGATGCAGCATGGGTCTGGATTCCTCTCAGGAAAGAACATGCCCTAGTCCTCCCCTGGTGGGGCCTGCCTACGGCTCTCAAGGGTTAGGACTATGGGCTGGTGGGGCTGGGGTGCAGCTCGTGGTACAGTGTGGGCTTAGCATGCATGTAGCCCTGGCTCTATCCCCAGCACGCGCACGCGCACACACACACACACACACACACGGAGTTCTTCCAGGAGTCTGGACTCCTGAGACAGGCTCTGTGACTGCCATCACACAGCAGAATGTGGGCATCCTTCCTATCATAATTGTAATCAAGAAAAAGGAAAAATCTCATTAGACCTCCGCCACAGATACAATGACTTCACTAAAAACTTTTTCAAAATTCTTCAAAATGTGAAAATGTCATCTCCTTTCACATTACTAGGTGTTTAAAGAAAAGTATCTATTTCTCCAAACACTCTGACGAGGATTTAAGAAGCAAATGGTTGGTTTTCAAGGTGTAAGGTACTCCACTGGGGTAGTGAGAGACAGAGGAGCAAGCACTGCAGAGAGCGTCGCCAGGCCCCTGTGGGGCTCGGCTGCAGGAGCGCTGGACTCCGGCCACCGCGGCACACATTCTGTCATCCCCCCGCAGGGGCCAGGGACTTGTACCCTGGCTGTTGTCAATCATTAGTTACTAACATCCCAGCACTTCTGACATACCAAACACAGGCAAGGAGGTCTCTTGAGGTTCTGGAAGGAAATGTGGATGCTACACATCAGAAGCTGGCTGGACTACGTTTATCTGTACGGTTTGAGGATTTGGGTGGCACCTATTACAGCATAATAAACTTGTGCATTAAGCACTGCCAGGACTGGGAATATGGAGGGGCACATTACATACATTACTTCTGGTCATCATGACAATTCCAAATAATGTTCTGTTATTTCTATTTTCAAGTTAAGGAAACAGGTTCAATGAGCTTAAGCTATTGAAGTTCACCCAAATAATAAATAGCTAAGGTCCTTTTTTTTCTGTTTTGTTGTGTTCGGGTGGGTGAGGGTGTTTGCTTTTGCTTGTTGTTTCTTGTTTGCAGTGAGGGATGGAACCCAGGGCCTTGCATATGTAAGACAGGTGCTCTCCCCCAGAGTTGCAGCCCCAGCCCAGTGGCTGAGTTAGGTCAAGGACATCCACCTCATGCTGCCCAGCCCTTCCAGGCAATGAACTGCACTTGCTCCTTCACTCGCTAGGGAGCCTTCGTGGAGTGCTGCTCTGGAAAGGGGCGAGCAAGGCGTGTTCTCTAGCAGCTCACAGTCTACAGAGGAAGAGGAGTATGCATGGAAAACCACAAAATAAATAATCTAGGTGCAATTATAGAAACACTGGCGAGGCGTTGGGGAGGGATTCAGCACGTGGAGAGACAGCTGCACAGCTCTGGGCAACGTGCACCCCAAGCATCATGGGATTGTTGCCCCAGAGTCGGGTAACACAGGGGGCCAGAGTGGGAATCCACAAAGGTTTGAGCATCCCTTCTCTGACTTCCAGGACCTGGCTCTTCTGTTTCTTCTCTTCCTGTTGCTATTACAGTTATCAATTTAAAATTCAATATAACGGTATCCTTGCCCTGCTTGATAACATCCACTGGCCTCCCGTGACAGAATAAAATGACAACCTTGCCACAGATCCAAAGCCTGTTTGGGAATTATTCTCTGTCCACACAAAGCCACACCATCTACCTCCAGCACAGATCCTCTATGGTTCCCGCAGCTTTCCACCCACCCGTCATGGCAGCAGACACCCCTCTGCCTGCAACAGGCTTCTCCTTCCAGCTGCCAGAGCCCATATATGTTTTAAGACTCGACTTTAACATCTGAAGAGTTGTAGTGGAAGGAAGATGACTTTTAAGGTCCAACGGAAATGAATGAAAATGCTGACTACACTCTGTTCAAGATTGACCTTGGAGAGTTGTTTAATTTCTCTGCTCCTTGGCTTTAATGTTCCTACTTCCAGGATGATGAGAGTGGCCCAGAGAGGTGCTTAGTCGGTGTACATTCCCTCCCTTTCCCCATGGCCTCTGGTCCGTGGCTGACTCCTGGACACTCCTTTAGTGCAGGAGTCACCTTACAGCATCGAGACTATGATCGCACCTCAGGTCTTCTCAGCCCCAGACCAGAGCACCCTCAGGGAAAAAGCCAGCGTCTCATTCTCCCCCAAAGCAGGTCCAAAGGTATAATTGGTGCCCCATAAGTGTTTAAGGGGAAAAAAGGGAGGGAAAAGAAAAATGAAAACCAAAACCCACAAATTTTACAAAGATGACTAAAACGTGACCTCACTCAAGAGGACTCCACCGTCCAGTGGAAGAAGCTGGCCACAGACGGCTCGGTGTAACGCACATGATGTTAGGATAAATGCCCTAACTACGAAGACGCCTGGAGTCAGGGCGGGCTCAGACAGGGAAAGGCTGAACTCCAGGGAGTTAGAATGGTCCTGGAGGGACAGTTCTGCCCTCCCCTTAGGGAATGTTCACAGCCCTGAAAGTTACTAGGAAGTAGCAGGTGGGAAAGGAGGAAGAAAACATAGCTCCACCATATCTGTCTGTCTGTCCACATTCACCTCTGTTTATTATATGAGTCAATAATATCTATAGATAATACGTAATGTGATATTTCATGCATCGCCCATTGTGACAGGGATAAGATGATCTCCCAACCCAAACATGACTTCCACATTTTTTAACTCCCCCCATTGCATTATTCAGGTTTCCTTCTGTAAAATTCAGAACACCATAGCAAACAGGGGACTTGATGGCAGCTGTGGATTCCTGGCCACAGCTGCCATCAAGCTCTTCATGACTCCACTGCAGGCTGAGGTTGGGGCATACGAGGGATGGAGAGGCAGGTGTTTGGGAAAGCGGAAGGGACTGCAGAGCACTGTGTGTTGAGCAGCTAGGGAAAGAGGGGGCAGGAAAGGGGACATCATAGTTCATCACAGGATGGTGGGGTGCGCAGAGCTGGACTGAACCATGTCCCTGTGGTCACTCTCACTTGATCCCTGAGAACTGCCACCATTTACTACTCACCTCACTCACACCTCCTCCCTGTCCTCGGGAGCCTCATGATTCTATAAAACTTCCCCTTGGGGAGAAGCTCTTGCCCTTCACTCCCTAGGGAGCCTTCATGGAGTGCTGCTCTGGAAAGAGGTGAGCCAGGGGCACTTAACCACTGAGCCGCATCCTTAACCACTTTTGTTTTTCTTTTGAGACAGGGTCTTGCTCAGTTACTGAGGTTGGCTTTAAATTTGCAGCCCTCCGGCCTTAGCCTCCTGAGCCTCTAGGATTACAGGAGTGTGTCACCATGCCCGGGAGAACTTTCCTCTTTTGTCACTGACATTTTTTTTCCTGTCTCTTAGGGAGCAGATCTTTCGAGGTGAGGTCCTTGATCCCCCTTGGAAAAACTCTCACACTTTCTCTGAAGCTTCAGGGACCTCCAGGACCTCCAATCAACTCAGCAAGCATCTGTTACTGTGTCATGTGCCTTGTGACAGACACAGCACTGCCCCAGTCAAGACCCTGGAGGTGGCTCAAGTCCCCATCTGTCTAGAGGGGTTATCCTTTACAGAAAGAAATCCCTGAAAGTCAGACTGAACACGGATGTATAAACATCAGTCCCTTCAGGAAGACGAGAGACCTGACCCCCCTCCTGATCCAAACAGAGCTTGCCCCTGGCAACGTGGAAGACAAGGAGCTCTGTCAGCAGAGACGGCAAAGCGCCCCTTGAAAAGGCATTTAAGCAGGGGACTCATTGATTCACGTCTGTTGTATTAAAAACAAAACAAAACAAAAAACTCTGGATCTCTGTATCTGCATCCAGATCCTCTTTCAGCCACCTCCTAGATATGAGACTTTGTGCAAAAGACTTGACCTCTCTCTGCCTCCGTTTCCTCACCTGCAAGATAAAGAAGACTGCCCACATCATTGAACTAAGGTGGAGGTTAGGGATCAAAGAGCACTAAGCAGCAAGGACCCCGCAGTGTTGTACTGTCATCTCTGCTGAAGAACAGTCACAGCCATGTCGTCTTCTGGATGTCTGGCTGCAGTCAGTGAGTCCTGACATGAATGCTGCTCAGAACTGCTCCTCCCTCTCACCCTGTCTACATGTCCTTGTTGGGACACGGGGAAGATGTAAAAGTCACCTACTTGAATGTGTTCTTACTTCCTTGCCCTCCATTTCCCACTTCCAGGGCTGTGCACAACCCTGTGTACTCACAGCGAGTTTCTGGAAGGTTTGCATATTCCCAAAGCCTGGGGAGGAGAGCTGAGCTGAGAAGAATTAACCTCTTTGGCCAAACTGATGCTCAAATTGTAAGCTGGGGTGCAGAGTCAAATGCTCAGATGGTCAGGGTGTGTAACATGAATCTGGAAGGGTCAACAACACCAGGGAGGAGTGGACCTGGAGCAAATACCAAGCTGCCCCACCTAAACACATTCCATCTGGTTCTTAAAAATACCAAGCAAACAGGTAAAAGCGTGCATCTGTCTTTGTGCTGCCCACAACCTCAGTCGTACCAACTCGGTCTGAAAGCGGCAACGTGGGTACTAAGCAGTCTGGACAGTTGTGCAGCTGCAGGTGCTCGCTGCCACCCACCCACAGCAGGCGTTACCTGCACTCTGGCCTCGGTGAGGTTCACACGGCGCGCAAGGTCTTCCCGCACGAAGGCATCCGGGTAGTGCGTCCGCTCAAACACACGCTCCAAGGCCTGCAGCTGGCTGCTGTTGAAGGTTGTCCTGTTTCTCCGCTGCTTTCTCTTCTTCTTCTCCTCTGAGTTCAGCTGATCATCTGGAACAGAGAAGTTGATGATAAGGATCCAAATTCACTTTATAGATCCCAGTTAGCACTTTGTCTTTTTTGATAGTTCTCTAGAGATTGCTTCATTTGCTTGCATCTTATAAAAGTCCTATGTTCCTTGTGCAAATGTTGGCATTGGTGCTCCTAAGGTCATTTGCCCAGAACTCCCAGTGGTTCCGATGCTTGATTTTTGCTTCTAAGCATGGACCAGACCTGAACCAGCAGCTGGAGAGACTCCTTAAAGCCTATTCTTTCAAGAGGGCTAAAGGACAATCTCACTCTTGGCCACGTTCTCTGGCTTCACCAGAGATGGAGGAATTTTTTGGACCATGTCTTAGACAATATTATGTTCATTGTTAGAGTTTCATAACCAAGTAGAAAAAGTAGCTCCTGGTTCCTTCTCCAAAACATACAAACATGAACACAAACACAGAGTTGCAGATAAGAAACTGTGTTCACACCAACTAAAGAGATTTCTGTTTCACTGTACTCTTCTTGAAATAGCAGATAAGTCCTAGGAGCATTCACCTGCAGCTCGCAGCTCGGTGCTTTGCCAGGCCTGCTCCTGGGGCTTGAGCCTCTATTGGAGATAGGGCCCCAGCACCCTCAACCCAAGCCAGCATGAGCCTGGGACTCACCCTGTGAGAACCCAAGAATGAGGAACAAGGTCCCAAGATCTCTGAAACAGTTTCACTCACTCTTGAGAGTCTTAGGGCCCTGGGAATGTAGGGACCTTTGGAGAATCCCAGCCCCAAGTGTTGCCCTGCCAGGATCCTGCCGTGCTGTGCTCTCGCTCTCCCAAAGGCCAGGCACACAGCCTGCGCATGGCCGTCAGAGAGCAGTGTGCCCCTTCCTGTCGCCCCACCAAGCCCTAGATACGAGTGATAGATTGTGAAGCGGAGCAGCATCTCACTGTGCTAACACCACCATCCAGCCAACAGCCGAGCCCCAAGCAGCCACAGGGCCTGCACAGCCCCCAGAGACCCACAGCACCCACTGCCCAGGCCCAAAGCTCTTCTGAGGAACTGACCCTCTATTTCCATACCTCTCCCCTGAAAGGCTCAGCCCAGAGAAAATTGCAAGGAGTTTGAGTGAAGATGGGAAAGAAGAGAACCTGGCCACTTGTTCCAAATTCAACAGAAAGTAGCTCTTGGCTATTTATTTTTAACGTGTGTAGTCTCTTGACCTGTGATTTTAACCGCAGAACACTCTCAACAAAACTACCCGCACCAACCACAATGTCCAAAGAACAGAACAGCCGCCTCGCTCTAATACTCTTGTTACAAAGAGAGTATGTTCTGGATCCAAAGTGCAGCTCAAGTCCAAGAGAGCCAGGCCTCCAAGGCCTTCTGCGCAGAGCTGTCTCTCCAGGAAGGAAGCCGGCCTCTCCTTAGTTGAGCACCCCCATGCATAACGGTCGTTGAATGTGTTTTCAGGGAAAACATGAAACTTCTCTTGTCCTTAGAAAACTGTCTTTGTACCAGAGTTTGTATGATCTCACCCAGATTCCTGCAGCATTCTCTGTGCTTCCTGGGTGTGCCCAGTTGGTCCCCTCTGGTTTTTCACACTTGAGGGACCTCCCCGAGAAGCCTGCCTGGATGGCACCTCTGCCACTCAGTGAGAATATCAGATCAGCCACATCTTGAGAATGACACCAATTTAATCCCAATTTCTGGAGTCTATGCAGGCCTAGAGTACCCCAACCAACATCACTGATTATCCCACTATTGAGCTAGTAGTAAAATTAGTTTATGGAAATATCAACCCTGGAATTCAGACACTGAGGATCAAACACCTTTTAGCCGTTGTCTTACATGTGTCTCCTCTTGCTTAGCTCCATGTTTGGAAGCATGTGTCTTTACATTTCCTTCTCATAGACTCTGTCCACAGTGCTATGTGGCTTGGACTTCAGGTCCCCTTGGCTCTTTCAGGGCTCTGCAAGTACTGACACCTGCTCCTAATAAACAAGACTCTGCAAAATATCCTTGACTTCCATGTTTTTCCCACTGAGACTAACTATACCTGAGCTTTTATTTTTAATCACATAAAGGAATCATTTGTAAGGTCAATACCATGATTTCTTTTCTTCCCTCAAATAAAATTCTTTCTCAGGTAGAACCTTAAACCCTAAATCCTTTATGCTGCTTCCTAAGTCTTCCTAAGTTTCTTCTTGCGTTGCCAAACTACAATCAAGAGCAAGAATACTTTATATTTTGTTCTCAGTGCTACAACCTGCTACGTAATCCCCCAGTAGTTTTTTGAAATCTTCCACTGTTCTTTGAAATTCCACTGACTGTCCACCATAAACCACCAACTCCCCTGACGTGGGAGTAAGGGAAACGGAGAATCACAGTTTATGACAGGGAATAAATAGCTATGATGACTTGAAACCAGGCCAGCAGAAGTTTCCCAGTGAACGTTCTTGTTGTTTTTAACAAATGAAAACATCAGACCAGATCATGTTGAAGGTGAGAAAAGACACGCAAATAACAGGGGTCCCTGGAGTCTGGATCTGGCAAATGTCCTTCTAAGTGGAAGTATAATAGGAAGAGACGACGGGCAGGCAACAGGGAGCGTTGCAGTGGCTGCCCTTCGCTCGTTCCTTGTCTCGCAGACCTGGTCGGATCCCGTCCTGAGCACAGAACAGCATCTGCACCAGCCTGAGGGGAAACAGAAACTGCACAAGTTTACAAATACAGGCACCTGAAAGGCCTGAGTAGACACAGCTCTCGGGTTCCTGGCCCTGGTTGAGGATCAGGGAGTGGACAGTGTACTTTTGTCATGGCAGGAGGATCATCTTGTGAAAACAGCTACAGTGAGGGGTGACTCTACTGTCCAGGGAGAGTGACTCTCATTAGATGCATCTCATTCTTCGTTGGTTGGGATGCACCAAGCCTCAGAGTAAATGTGTTTTTATCAAAATCATGATGTTTCAAATCCAAAGTACTTGCAGCTTTTATAATTTTATTGGTCTAAATTAATTGCAAATATGCAAGTATTGCCAGTCTTCTCCCTCCCTATCCCCTCGTATTGGGGACTGAATCCAGGGACTCTACCACTGAGTCACATCCCCAGCCCTTTTTTATTTTTTATTTTGAGATAGGTTCTCGCCAAGTTGCTTAGGGCCTCACCAAATTAACTCTATTCTACTCTTAAGAACAAATTACAATACCCACGTTGTGTAAGAGAGAAATAATGAAGCATCCAGAGTAAGATAGGAGCCGCCACCCAGGCAGAGCTTTCCAAACTAATTATATCTAAGAAAGAAGAAGAGCGTGTATCACGTCATTCCTACCACAACAGCCATTACACGGGCAAGGGCTAGGACAGCCATTTCAATCCAGTGTTCCTGCATTTTCCCCAAGGGCCTCCGTGAGCATGTGCAGGGTCAGCGTAGCACAGGAGTGCACCCCCATCTCTACTCTCTCCCCATGAACACATTCGCACTTCTTCATTCTCAGATAAGGCCCAAAATCTGTTTCCTGAGACACATCTCAAACCTTACCTCCTCTGTAAGACTTTCTGGATAGCTCCAGTCCATATTGACCTCCCCCATCTCTGAATTCATATGATATGTATGTGTACACACATTTATATACCCACACATACATGATATTCACATATATACTCACATACATTAGTATCTCATCAAAAACTTTTTAAAATCATTTTATGTAAATGTCCTGTCACCTTAATGCATCCAGGTAATTCCTATCGAAAAGATATGGGGTCCCTTGACAGATCCAATGACAAAGTTGGAGATGTTAGAGTGGTATTCTGGTGTAGAATTAGCTCAAAGTATTAGAACCTTAGTAAATCATCCAAAATCTTAAAGGGTGAGTGATTTCTGAATTCCGATTATTCTTTTTAACAGTGCAACGACAATAGCTAGGCTGGTATTGTCTTCGTGTCTATATGACTTTAACTGCAGAGGGAAAATAAACTTTCTGCAGTGTTCTTTCCTCAGATAGTTTGGGTATCAGACTTAGAGATGGGAAGCTTTGAGATCCTCTTCCTGTGTAGATGCAGGAATGAGACTTCACTTTTATCCCTTATGTGAAAAACAACTGCAGAATAAATGAATCATTTAAGCAAAATGTTGGAGAGGACGGTGTTTCCTGTGGATCAGCAGGCACGTGAGGCCCTTCTCAAGGAAAGAAGCCCAAGGTAGAGTCCCCATGGGCCTTCAGATGGGACATGAAGGAACAGGGGCCCTAGCACCGCTCCAGCACAAGGCTTGCTCTGGACTCCTCCTGGGCTGCTGAGGTGGCCCAGGAGGAGGGTGGAGAAGGCACTAGTGACACTTGGTCACACTGTGCGGACCAGGCACCATGTGGGAGCCCTATGCACTAAGGCCTCGCTCTCTGTGCAGGCTTCCGTTCACCCCAGCAGTCCCTGACTGCTTCTGCTGGGTCCTGTGGGAGGAACTCGGAGATCCCAAATCCGTGATCACCCGAGCATAATTTAAAGGTATGGTAAGAATATATTTCAGAAATAAAATCAAATCAGAAAAAAAAAATGTGTTTTCAACGCCTGAGTCACATCAATTTGGGAAGAAATCTGATGCAAGAAGATAAAACTCCAGCTTCAGTAGCAGAAACCAACCACCACATCAAAGCTCCTCATCCGCCTTTTGGTTGAAAACATGGCAGGCGAGTGGATCTACAATGCAGCCCGCTGATCATTTTATGGGCATCGAAGAATGTTTCCAAAGGCACTTATATTGCACAACAGCTACTTACTTTAATGGGATTTGTGTGGTGCAGGCCCTGTAACCTTTGGAAAATTGAAAGGAAGTATAATTGCAAAAGCCACTAAAAACTGTTTTAGCTTTTATTGCAAGGCCTAGGAAAAGCAGTGAAACACGCCTGTGGCACTCATTGACGTTTCTTTGGCTGCACTGAGCTTCATCTGAGATGAGGACAGCTTCTTTTTAATATTCGCCCTGATAAATGGCTCACAGGTCACTTATCCAGGAAGACTGTTGCAGAACAGTGGTGCTCGGCACAGCTCAACCAGAGTCGGGGTCAGCAACACACGGCGCTCTCTCCAGGGCAGAGGGGCCAGTGGTCCTGGACCACAGCATCCCAGCATCCCTGCCCAGAGTGCCAGGCTCTGCCAACATGGACGCCCAACTGGGCAGCTGCTGTCCATCCTGGGGGCATCATCACATCAGAGGGCCAGGCCTGGGCTCTGCCTGTAGAATAGAGTGTGTTTCCCTTTACAGCACACCTAGCAGAGACAGGCTCAGCCAGCCAGCACTCTAAGGACCAGAAAGTAACATTAAAACACCTCCAATGCAATTTGGAGGATGCATTATGTTCTTTGGAGAATAAAAATGCTTTGAAGAGTATGAAAAAACATTATTCTGAATGGTTTTGACCAAAAAGATGAGCCAAAGCTCAGTGAAGTCACCATGGCTCTGCGGACAGCGCTCAGCTAGCTCCTGGTCATACTGGATTTCCTGTGGAGCAGAAAACCCTGGGGAATAAGAGGCGCCAAATGTGACTTGTGCTGCTTTGGACTTCATCTCACATATGTCTGTCCACCTCTGTAGGACAAATACACTTCTACAGGCCAAAAAGGTTAGCACAATCCACCTGCTTTATCTGTTTCAGTCCTTTCTTCAGGATTTGTCCTTAAGAATTCCTGTCAGGCCCCCAGATTCCCACCCAGAGCAGGCCTCCCCGCAGCGTCTCCCGGGGCTGTGCTGGGGGTACCCAGGCTGCCGTTTCCATGTGATTGTGAGTCGAGGTTGGACTACAACTCCAGAGGACAAGGTTTGTGTCTGTACCTTACTGAAGCTCGCGTCCGCCCCAGTAAGTACAAGCTGACAACCAGGTGTGCTGGAGCCAGATATCAGTGTCCTTGTCGTAGGAGCCCAGTTATTGGACAGACACCTTCTCTGTGACAAAGGCACACAAGTCTACTTTCAGACATGTAGCTACTCCCAATTTCTCTATGGACAAATCACTCATTATTTTCTCAATTTAATGCAGGATACCAAAAAAAAAAAAAAAAGTAGGAAATAAGAATCTTTATCAGAGCCGACTGACGATAACTAGAAAGGGAACAGGGTGGGGTGGAGTAGAAAGCACACCAGCTCAGAGATGGGGTAACCTGTGTCCCACAGCCCCTGCCCCTGCCGTCTGTGTGGACTTGGATGATGCATGTCACTTCTTTGAGCCTTGGTTTTCACAACAATAAAATGAGAGTAAGGCTACCTCCTTCTCGGGGTCCTTGGAGGACTTACGGAACTCAGATGGACACAGAGTCGGGCACAGAGTAGGCATTTCTGCTGCAACTTCTGCAGGGACATGGGCTGCTCAGAGCCAGGGCTGCTCTGCCCTCGCTCCTGCTCACTGCTGGCACTCTGCTGTCCTACTGTGAAACGACTGGCAACGAAGCAAGAAAGTCATTCAGATACACGGTGACATGGCATGGTTGGTCTTGACAAGAGCATCACTGAGAACCAGGGAGCTGGAAAGTGAACAAAAACTTTAAACATCAGCAGGCGCGGGGCATGGTGGGAGACCGAAAATTGCACGGGAAGTCACACATAGATGTTTGTCCCCAAAGCTCTATGTGGCCCCTCTCCTGCTCAGTCAAGTCCTGGCTTTCTACCAAGCCAATTTTTCTTTCTAAATTCAGAGTTTTGAAAAGAAATATTCAGAAAGCAAGCAGATTCGAGCAGTCAGGCAAAGAATTGATGCCTTGAACAAGTAATCACACTAGAAATTAGGTTTGTTACAAAACACGGGGAAAAGGAAGGCGGTGGCCAATGGCTAAAGACAGGCCATGAAAATTCAATTATTTCCCAGCCCATTTGCTTTGGGTTAGCTAATTTGGTTGCCACATGTCTAAAAACCCAAAAATTGGGTCATGTTACTCAATGTTTACTCAATGACTTTTAAAAAATGTCTGAGCACTTTGGGAAATTCCAAAAGATAAAAAGAAACCAAGGAAGGCAAAGTTTGGGGAGAAAGAGTGGATTCCAAGACTTAATAATCTTTCTAAACTTGCATCAAGGCAGGTGTGTGGTCCCTCGGAAGAGCCCGGCCTTTGGTCAGGATCACAGGGTGCTGGGGAGGTGTACGCTGCTCGCCTGCTTCTGGTGGGTTTCCTCCTTTGAGTTAGGACTGTTGTCACTTTGTAAAAGACACAACACTGATCACAACACGGCAGCAGAAACTGGCATCTTCTCACTAGAAGCAGCTACACAAGTCATTTTTAAATAATTTCTTTTTTGGTCATTTTTCCATGCTCTTTGGTAAACCTGGGAAACCCTGGTGGGAGCCGCAGCAACGAAGAGAAGATGGACACAGTTACTGGGGGAGCTCAGCTCTCAGAGAGACGGGAGTCACCACCAGGGAAAATAACTACGAGGCATTTGAACTCTTGAGAATAGAGGCATGACTTGCCATCCTTCCTCATTTTTATGTTCAGTTAAAAGGACAAGAATCCCATAGACCAGAAACCTCAGGAAGCAGAATAAGCTTGTCATCATGGAGAGAGAGAGAACCAAGGGTGATTCTGTAACAGTGCGTAAGCAAATAGGTCTGCACAGGAGATTGAATTAGTCCCTCTGGGTTGTTACTGTGGTCTTGGATACCAAAATAACATGAAGACAGAAACATGCTGATGTGGTCAATGTGAGAAGCTTGACATTTTAGAATCCACTTACATAAAAAAAATTTAAAAAAAAAATAACAAATCCTCTTTTTTTAAAAAAAGTTTTTTAGTTGTAGATGGACACAATACTACTTATCTTTACGTGGGGCTGAGGATCAAACCCAGGGTCTCACTCATGCTGAGTGCCCTACCACTGAGCCACAATCCTACCCGCTAAAATCCTCTTTAAAGAACAAGAAAATACCAAGGGTAAATAGTTGCTTATAGCTTAAAATCTTTAGAGGAAAGTACCCCTCTGTAACATCTCTGGGTTTCCGTTTTCTTATCTGTAAAATGGGTTGCTGTCTTAGCTCAGGCCGCCATAGCCAAATACCCCAGACTAGCTGGCTTGAACAGCAGTTCTGAAGGCCGTGAAGGCCTAGGATCCGAGTGCTGGCCTCTCTGGCATCTGCTGAGAGCCCTCCTCCTGGCTTGCAAACTGCGGTCTTCTTGCAGTATCCTCACGAGGTACGAGGGGAGGCGGCGTAGGGCGTGCATTCTGCTCTCATAAGGCACTGATTCCGTCAAGGCCTCATTAAGCCCATTATTTCTCAAAGCTTCATCTGCCGAGAGCCTCACATTGAAGATTATGGCTTCAACATATGGATCTTATGGGGATGTAAAGGTTTGTTTCATGACAATGAATTTAAGGTGGAAGAACACATATATTTTTAAATTATGCAAATTGTAACAACTAGTGACGCATCCTTCTTTGAACTTGGCTTTACATCTTAGCATGTGCTAGTTCTGGTGGAACAACTGCAGAAGTGGCCACAGATTGGGAAACTGGAGGCCTGGACTCCACTGCAGGAGAGTTATTGACCCCGTCTGTATCTCGGTGTCCTAACTGGAGGCTCTCACAGGCCAGCCTCATGACTGGATGTCTTCAGGCCCAGCATCGTAGGGTTCTGGGACAGTCTGCACAATGCTAGCACCTCCCAGCAGAAAGCTTTCAATAACTGTTTGTTTTAGGTGATGACTGAATTAGGTTCTTTTGGTGGTGGGTGGTGATTTTGTTTTGATTTGTTTTGTTTTGTTAAGGAAACCTTTGACGGGGTTACAAATTGGATGAGGACTGGGTTATAATCACCATGCCTGGGAAAGTTAGGGTGACCTACTTACTCATGCCCAAAGCATTCTGCAGGAATAAGGCTCTAGACTGAAATTAATGTGAACTTTTATTTAATAAATGAATTAGTTCACCTATAACGATAGAGAAAGAAGAAAGCTAGCAAGCTCCTAAGAGTCAGTTTATCCTTTAAACTAATAAAAGGAAGTAACCACACCTATGTGCCTCTTGTCTGTCCTTCACCACCCTTGGGATGCAGCCGTGGGCACTGACCTTGCTGAGAACAGCTGGTATCAACCACTTTAGGCTAATCCCCAAATTGGTGCCGCTCACCACGGCCCAAACCAGTCTGGACTTTCATATCCTCTCACTGTGACCCTCACTGAACAGACTGAGGACCTGCAGGCAAGGAGACACTCTGAGCAGAGAAGTGTCACTTGCAGGCTGCTCTCATGGAACTTACAGCTGACCTGGGAGAGAGGCCAACAGCACTTGCAAAGTACAGTGGCAGAGAGTATCTCCCCATCGTCCCGGGGACCTTGGGGCCAGCCCTGGGCCAGGAGGAGGACAGAGGGGCCAATGCAAGTGCTGGGTCACAGGGCTCTGCCAGCTGCCGCTGCTCTCTGTCTCTTGAAGTTCAGTGTCCCTCTCTCCACTGCACGAGCGCCGATCACTGCATTCAGCCCACTCTGGTGGCCCTGCCCATGGTCACGGACACACACTCCCTGGTCTTTCCTCTGTCTGCTTCTTGGAGCTGGTTTCTTTCTGTCTGAGCACATGTGCTGGGCCTCGCTCACCCACCTACTCTGCGGCTGCAGCTGCCCGACTCCAGGCCTCACTCACCTGGCCACTCTTTGCAGGAAGCCTCTCTCCTCAACAGGCTTCTCATTGTTCTCCATCAGCAACAATCTGATTACCTAGTTGTTTGCCTTTGCACCAGGTGACAGCAGCTTCATGAGGCAGCACCTGTGGGACTTGGTGTCGATGGCGTGCCAGGGTCCAGCACTGCTGCCTCACGCTCCAGGCACTCACTCTTCGTGTGCTTACTGAGTGAGTGTTAGACTGTGCTTGGTGACAGTGCCACCCACATACCCAGCTCGATTCGTGCTCAGCCGCCCAGACAGACACTCTTTCCAGGGGTCAGTTTCCATTTGAAGGTGCTGACACACACCTTTTCCAGGGACAAAGGCTTGGTGGTCTCTGAAAGGCATGGAAAGTCCCCAGGGTAAGCTGTCACCCAGGCCTTCCATGTACTTCCTATGGCCATGACTTTGTATCAGTGACCACACAATGGCCTCAGTCATTACTCTTCTTCAGAAGGTAAACCTTGAGGGTGAGTGAACCCAGTGCGAGGGCCAGAGCCCTCTACCTCTTAGTAGCCCTCAATAAATGTTCGACTCAGAACAAGGAGGAACATGGACCGCTGGCCATCTTGCTCCCAGTAAAGATAAAGGAAGTCTCAAAAGGCGTGATCTGACACAGTCGTTTCAATGCTCCCAAAACATGTTTAGTTTTAGGTGATATTTTCTTCTAGTTAGTCATTACCAGTCCTGGGTTTTCTGTTCCCTTTCACTGGCAAAGAAGCTTGAGCCAAAGCCTGGTTAATTCATTCTCCAACATACAGGAACCCTGCAGCCTGCCAGCCACCTAAACCTTAATCCCACAGCGATTTCTTCTCTAGGGAAATGTGACTGCTTTCACTCGTAAGGAAATTGATGTACTAAGGTCATAGGTCATAGAGAAAAAAAAAGTTAGATTTGGGCAAAATATCCCAAAATCCACGAGGAACAATCTTATTCCACTGAATCATGTCCCCTGCTGTCAAACAGCCCTGAAGAAGTCCTTGTTAATCGGAGATTCTGTCTGCCTGGCGTGGAAACCTATGAGTAATCTATGTGTCACTGTGACTCATGTCTTGACCACCACGTCCCAATCCCCATCCTCCAAGAGGTGGCCAAGGAGTTCGTACTGCTCAGCTCATAGCAGGAAGAAGCCAGGACGGAGGAGAGACTAGGAAAAAGTACTGCTGGTGAAGGAGAAGGCTGATCGGCACAGGGGGACAGCCGAGGACACGGAGGAGGGCTCTCACCACCACCTGCACCCCTCCTGGGCACCTGCCTCCACTGCAGAGTCCTTCCCCCACGTCCCTGGGCCTTTATTTAGGTTTCCTCTGTTTTTAAAGCTTTTAAATTGTTTTAAGGACTTTTATAGTAAAATGTAGAACCAAGACTAGGACAGGCTCATGTTTGGTTCCACTATGAAGCGTTCCCCAACCACTGTGAGACTTTGATTCCTTCCCTCCCTCCCTCCCTCCCTCTCTTTCTTTCTTTCTTTCGACTGAAACCAGGGGTGCTTAACCACTGAACACATCCCCAGTCTCTTCATTGTTTTATTTTGAATTAGGGTCTCTCTAAGTTGCTGAGGCAGGGCTTGAACTTGTGATCTTGTGATCCTCCTGCCTTAGTCCCCAGAACTGCTAGGGTTAGATTTGCCAGCTTTCTTATTTCTTCTCTTTCTGCAATTTTGATTAAAATAACACAGGGCTTAATAATTTGTTTAATTTACTCAGAAATCAGCAATTTTAAAATAAAATACCTTAGGAATAAACTTGAAGATTTTATGAACTCAAGGGACTCACTGATACTGATTAGGTGAGTCGATGGGAGAAGGAATTTTAGAACACCAGATTTCATAAATATAGCATTTGCCATAAGTCATTTAAACAGTGTGTGTGTGTGTGTGTGTGTGTGTGTGTGTGTGTGTGTGAATGTTTGTGTGTGTTTTAACTGATTTAGGCAAAAATGAAAACATGCCAAGCCACATTTTAAATTTTCTCTCTGGTCAAGAGAAATGTGCAGTATTCTCCTGGTCTCCTGCTATTCCACTGTGCTGTCCAGACCCCAGCTGGTTTGTTGATGTTTCTGTACCAGGGCTTGTAGTTGCCACTGTCCCTTAATAATGTCATTAAGCTTCTCCCTGTACATATTCCTGTTAGTTTGGGGGAAAATTTCCTTGACTAGAAAGATTATCATGGTTTTCCCTGTAGATGTCTACTTTGAACACCAATACTGGGGCTTCCCAAGGCTGAGGGACACTAAACTGTCCTGCCCATTAATCCCAAGCGGCCATCAAGCGATACCGGTAGTTAACTTCCTGAGTGAAGAGATCTAACTTTTTTTCTTTTTTGTGGTGCTGGAAATCGAACCCAGGGCCTTGTGCATGTCAGGAAAGCACTCTACCAACTGAGCTATATCCCCAGCCCCATGAAAGAAACCTGATTTTTTATGTCAAAGTTTAATTAGACATAGCCCCAGACCAGATTTACACAATAGTAATTTTATAACCTTTTCCATATTTTCAAAAATCTGATATTGGTAAAAAAAATCATAGAAATTTATGAGAAAGACAACATCACATGATGGGCAAGGGGGGGGGACTGTCCAATGGGTTAAAGTGAGACAACCTGAGTTCTCACCCTGTGTCTGGCCTGAAAACGTGTAATCCTAAGAATGTCACTTCTATTTCTATTGCTATTCAGAAAGGGCACAGTATTTCTTTTTAAGTACCTGACCAATAAATAAATCCATGCCCTCAATGAGGTATACACTAAAGAATAATGCATTCATGTACAAATTATATCCAACCTTGAAATCTATGAATTTAACAATGGATTAATTTAGATACTGTGTAATTGATTTTGTATGATTTCTGTAGTCAAATTTTTAATGTCTTTGATGTTTAAATAAGATTCACAATGATCTTTGTAGATATCAGAGTTATTTCAACACTGTATGGATACTTATTTACTTTTAGATAAGTTTTTTTAAAAAATGGAGAGGATTTTCAGTTATTCAAACATTTGAGAAGAAAGTAAAGATGGAAACTATTTTGTAAGGCTATAAAGTTTTAAAATAATCTAATGTTTAAAGTCGAGGAAAATAATTTATTTAAAAGATGTGGAGTGTGTGTGTGTGTGTGTGTGTGTGTATGTATGTGTGTGTGTGTGTGTGTGACTTGGCTCAGAGATTCCTCAGTTAAACTGGGAACAACAGTGCTATAAACATGAGAACTAAAAGCAGAGCCAACTGCCCAGAGTGGAAAAGTCCAACTTGTTGCACTGAGAAAGATTTACTTGTTTGGGCTCTTGCATAGCCCACTAAACTGCTGAGACCTAGCGTCATTACCTAGTCCAGCACTAACTGTATCTGGTAACTCACTTTGACATATGAGTTTCTGGTGGGAGTTCCCAGACAATGGCTCATATATCACTGCCAGCTGAACTCAGTCATAAACAAAAGAAAACTTAAATAGATATTTCAGATGTTTAAAACTTAAATAAACTAAGCAGAGTACTCAGGGTTCCAAGGGAAGTCAATTGCCAACTCTTGCTGGTTGGCACCACCCAGCACTTCATCGATGGGACCTTAAATCACGCATTGATGCAACATGGAAAGAAAAGGAAACGGGGGAAAGCAATGGTGTATGGTGTACACTGAGGATGAATCACTCAGGTGATTCTGCGATATCAACTCTGAGAGTCAATACATTGAGACTATCCCACCTTTGAAACCATTTATGGAGTGTTTCAAAGTCCAGACCAGAGCCACTATGTAAGTTTTAGGGGTCCCTCTAGAAAAGCAGTTTCTTGTCAGTGTTGGAAAAATAATGGCACAAAGCGTCCAGTAACAACAGAACGTAGGCCTGTTTGTCAGATTCCAAGCTGATGCCTCTTCCAAAAGGAGAGGGTCCAGAAGAACATTGGCTCCCCAGACTGAGTGTGAAAGTCGAATATCTAAGATGAGAAAAAGTTTGGTGCACAGGATAGCACAGCCAGGGCTCAGATCTACTGGGGAATCTGTCTACCATTTCACTTGCTCCAATAAAGACTGTTAGGAAGGTGAGCTTCTCCAAGTCATCCTGTGTGGGGACTAAGGACAGAAGACAGGAAGATGTATGCTGCTTCCTTGTCAAAGAATGTCTTGCTTCCTAAGGCTCTCAGGAACACAGCAGAGCGAAGACAGCAAGTCTGTACACAGTGCTCACAGTGACAGCGGTGACCGATGGCCAACAAATCAATCACATCTTGTGTACCCAACTTCACCTATGGATATGATGAATATTTGCAGTGTGTTTTTTGTGGTCTCAAGCCAAAAGTTAACCATAGCCTGGAGAATTCTGAATTTCAGAAAAAACAACTACAAATCTATGTTCCCACTATACTTCAGTACAGTTGGAAAAGAGACGTCCATCAGAAAAAATGGAATTGGGTTCACAACTTCTGAGGGATGAGAGGCTGCATTGATGTAGTGACTTTCTTCCAAAGGTCATAAAACACATCACAGATGGTATTTCATTTATATTCCAAATATCTTCCTAGTACAACAAAAGAGCACTTGATATGATTTTAACCAAACAACTAATAATTTAATATACTTTGGCAAAACTAAGTCACATTTATCTAATGTAATGTACAAGGGAAACCCGTGTTTAGTAATATTTTTGATTTTAAAAAAATAGTAAACTCATTATTTCTACCTTTTAATCAAAAGCTTTTTCTCCTTTCCCCACTTAGTCAGGCACATTAATTATTCTCTTTTCTTAATTCTGAGCCTGATTCACACAATTTAGCACCTTGCTGCATGTTTTCATATTATCTTCTTTGTTTTCTGTATATTTTAGTCTCAACTAGACCCTTGCTGCATAGAGCCAGCCCTGACCTTCACTCTCCATCTTTCAGCAAACTCCTCCTTTCTGACTTCCAGATTCTTAACAAATGAAAAAGAAAAGAGAAGTCCTAGGTGTCTTAAAGGATTGTGTCATGCGGTTCAAACAAGATGGCTTTCTAAATATCACTAGGCATCTCAGACAGACTTCATCCACATGAACTCTGAGGGCAGAGAGTGTAGCTTGTGATTTCCTTTACACTTCCCAGGAGTTAAGATGATGTTGGGTCAGGACGATTTCCTAGGAAATCCAAATAGATATTTCTGAATAATAAGCAATTATTGAGTGCCTACTGTTTGCTAAGAACCAGTGTGAGCACTTTGCACAATCTGTTCCGTATTACCGCCCTGGGCGGTTACTGCTGTCTCTGTCCTCAGGAGAAGGAAACCTGAGTGCAGCTGAGCAGCGTGGCCAGGGGCCCCCAGCTGGTGAAGCCTCTTTCAAGCTCTGAAATGCCTTTGCTCTCCTGGGCATCCAAGCAACCAGTGATCTTGAATAAATTCAGAGGTTATAAAATTTCAATCCTAACAGCTGTTAAGAAATGGAAGAATATTTAAGAAGTGGATAGGAATTTGAAAAAAGTATTAGGTGTACCCAGAGATTGAAATAGATAAATGGATCAACTTCTTGATATGATTGTGATTAGATGACTTTCAAAAATCTGTATATTAGGTTTGTCTTTGAGAATTGAGGTTCCAGCCTGTGGGATATTTCTACTCTTCCCCTGATCCGCCCAGCAGACACAAACCCCTCTCTGAATCGTGGGAGCATAAATCTGATTATGTGAAGCCGATGGGAAGGAGGTAATCACACAGATCTAGTACCCATCCATTATTTGGCATCATAAATCACCCACCTGCCACAACCTCAGCTTTCTGGAATCCCAAGTTGCTGGAAATACTCTGCTTTTACCATTTGTGGGAGAGCTGTATTATACTGTCTTCATCTTAGGTACTATAAAAATAAAATTAAGACTTTGAGCATTTACTCTTCAGAAAATACTCATGTGACAAGACAATGGAAAATACAAAGAAACCAATCAAAATGTGGGCTCTTCTTAAGTGAATGTGGACAATTCAACCTAAGAAACTGTTCGTCGCCTCTTAAGAAGCCACATTGGGTGGCTCTCTCCTGAGTTGTTCTGTTTTGGAGATTACATCTGAGTGCAGAAGCACAGAGCCGCTCCCAGTCGCCACACCCAGCGCCCAGCACCCCCAACTCTGCAGAGAGGAGGTTGACAAATCCACTTCCTGACAGTTCTCCACTTCCTAGTTCTAGGACGGAAAAGTTATAACTCTGAGGTTATAATTTATGAATGAAACAAGCAAAGCATTTGTCCTGAATACAGATGAAATGATCAGATGCCCGCAAATTAAATTAATTTAATTAAGTCATGAAATTTAAATTCAGTTGCAATGGTGAATCACGATTTAGATTTTCTGTCTTGTGTTTTCTTTCTGTTTGGGGTGACTCATGCTTGTTGAACAAAGACTGGTCAGTGTGAAAGGTCAACAGGCCACACCCCCACAAAAAGCTCACAGTTTAGTAAACGGATACACAAGCAAGTAACTTCCAAAACTGAGTTAAGAAAAGTAATAAGGGGCTACTGTAAGCCGTGGCGTAAAGAAGGGATCAACTCCTCCTTAGAGATGAGGTGAAACACGAGAAAAGGGGCCCAGAACAGGGCAACTGGTGGCCCTAGATTTTGAAGGAAGGGAGAAGACCATTTGTGCCTGGCAGAGCGGGATGATACAGGCTGCTGCTCATTTCCAAAAGTGGGCTTCTACTTCATTTCTTCCTCACAACAGCCCTAAGAAAGGTATCGGTGTCCTAATTTTAGGTTCAGAAACTGGTGAAGATGTGTGGTCGTGAGGATCAGCTGCTGGTCTGCTGAGCACCTGGGTCTTGGAGACAAGAACCACAGGGCTGTAGCAGGGCATGTGGAGCTAGGTGGTGGGGAGTCTGACGGGGTGGTAAGGCCTTGGGACTTCATGCTGCAGTGCAGGAGGTTGGTACAGGGTTTCAGTGGGAAAGATGGGCATAGGAGCAGCTTGGTCTTTCACAGATCCTGTGATGGCATGGTGCTTGATTTGGGCTGGGCTTGAGACAAACAACCATGTCTTGCAGATTCGGAATGTCAGGACTAATAATATATCCTGTCCTGCTACATTTAACGATCAGGACACACAGCCCCTCTGGTTGTTAAATGTTGACCATAATATCTCTGCCCATCTCTCATGCTATCCCCTGTCTAGGTCTGTTGTTAAGGCTCCTGGTTGTCTCTCTCTCAATCCATGAAGTATCCATATACCCACTAACCAAAGACACAAACTATGAATTCAAGACATGGAGGCGTGTCATTTTTAAGTGTAAGGGGGAGATCTGAAGGACTTTCCAGATGGTCCACACATGTATCCTAAGGGTCCATGCACCCTCTAGAAGGCAGCTGTGATAGCAGTGCTCCCCCGGGAGCCTGGACTGGTTGGGCGCACCCCCACTCCAGCACTCCATCTAGAAGCAGCTTTCCCGGGCTCCTGGAGAGCCCCACCTCAAGCAATCTGATTCAATAAAAATTTCTAAAAGGCATAAAATTAGGTATGGCAGTTCATTTGTTAAAAAAATTATGATATGATATTTTAAAGTTTCTAACTCTGCTGACATCTAAATGATTATATCTATGATATACAGTTATGTAGGATATGTAGATATGGTTTTATGTGGGTGTATATGAAAGCCCTGGAAATCCATCCATTTGTACTTTGAAGCTACACACTTCTCAGTGTGTCTTTATGTGCTTTGCTTCATTTCAAAAGTAGTAGATCATCTAGATCCTGGAACCCTGTCTCTCTGGGGCCCACAGAGGCCTGTGTCCCTCCTCTCTGTTCTCCAGGCACCTTCCACTGCCAATGGCCCTTCAGTGCTGAAGTGTGCAGCTCCTGAGGAATCTGCCCAGAGAGTTGGTGATCTGGGAACTGATGGGAGCGACTGTGTGCAAATCAGACTCCTGAGTGCAACCGAGAAAGAAAGGAGAAATATTTAAAACCCAAAGGCCCTTCTCATTTCAAGGAACCAAACATTTACTCCTCTGAAGGGGTTTTGTAAAAGAATAAAAAAGAAAAAAAAAGAAGAAGGAAAAAAAAAAACTTCATTAATGTTTGCTGGAGAAACAAAAATGTCTTTTCCACAAGAAAAGTCCTTTCTGTGCTGAAGTTGGCAGCCAGGGCCTGGGCATTTATCTCCCACATAGAAAGTGCCCTGTCAGGCAAGCTGTGACTAACAATAAGCTGAAAGGCACACCACAGACTTCCACTGTGTTTTATTTGGCAGAGAGAAATTATTTCTCAGCACAAAGTATTTGCAACTGGCATTGGTTAAACAAGAAATTACAACCTTTAAAAGACCTATTTATCATTAGCTGTAAAAGTGCAGACTTCACCGTCAATTACCCTGACATGGGATTACAGACCATGCACACCGCACGCAGGGGAGAGACAGTCCCTGTGGCCTGCCCCGGCTCAGGGAGGGTCAGACCAGGGGCCCTTCTGCCTCGACCCTTCCTCGTCCCAGCGCTCTCCCTCCACTCAGCGGGGGCAGTGGAGCCTGAGGCCAAGAGCTTCCAGAAGAAAGACGCGGCAGCTCGGCAGTGGGCACTGAGGGCTCCGGGGCCAAAGTCTGCAGCACCTCGGCCCCAGCTCCGCGCTGAATGCGCTCCGTTGATAGAGAGGAAAACACGAGACCGACTTCTGAAAGCTGAAGAATGACGTGTGTTGTTCCCCTCATGCTCCAGGAGGCTAAACGGTCCGATAAAAGAGTGGCTTCATCAGCCAAAGGCCTCGACTGTGACTGCTTCTGAAGCGGCCTCGCCACCGAGTGACGCCTGTGTGCTGGGAAGGCCCCTCTCGTGGCTCCGAGGAGGACTGACCATCTTTAAATGATTCTGTTCCTTGGGAACAGAAAAACAAAGAGATTCTTTGTTTTCCAGTTGTTCAAATGTTTTTTAAGAATCTTGTTTCAATGGTCAGAGGTCTCCCTCAAGAAACAGATAGGCATGCCTCCTCACTTAGCTCTAACTGCCACCGAGCACCGGGTCATTATGTGTCATGGTCACCTTCTTGCCATCACGTGAGTTCACATGGTCCTCAAGTTTCCTCAGAGGAGTGAGGCTTACAGCTGAATAGTATTCTCTTCAGTATTCTTGTCTTCGTTGCCATATTTGCCCCAGCACACAGACATCTATGATCCGTGGGAACCAAGTGCACGTGAACTGCTTCCACGTGATTGGCACCTCGTCAAAGATGGGGATCTCAAGATGACGCCGACACAGAGAAGACCACCACGCACTGCTGGAAGCTGTGTTCATGAAGGCTTTTTAATGACATGAAAGAACACTGAGATGTGCGTGTATAGTGAGGATCCCAGACACATGTATGGTATGTTCTTAGCTGTATAAAAAGTATTCAGCAAAGAGACTAGACGGAAATAAACCATGATGTTGAAAAAGCATTCACCTCTGAGAGATTACAATAATTGGTTTTTCCTTTTCTTCCTTTCTGTATTATTCCCTAATTTTCTATGAAGTGCTTGTCTTGCATGTATCATCAGAAGAACACTGAAAAGGTCAATACTGGGAAGGAAGACAATCGAAACTAAGATACTATAATTACATGGGGCTTATGAATTAATAAACTTATGCATACAATATTCTAACCCACCAAAGGAAATCATGGTTCCCATTTTATAATAAAGCAACTGAGGTTCAAAGAGGCTAAATGCTTTGTCCAGTGAAACTCAGCTCCACCTACCAACCAGAGCTAAGGGACAGTGACCACACGCATCCTGCCTGTCTCACTCATTCCTGAGCTGCCCAGTTCCTCTTGTGGCCTCTGGACAGGTGCATGTGTACAGGTATGGGTGCCCTGCAGCTACTGACTCACCTTCCATATCTTCTCCAGTGGATGTTTGTCTAGGAAGTGGGTCTATTCATGCATACTACCCCCATCTGTCCAGGTCAGAGAATGCTCTTTCACATGTGGCTTGCTGTGTTCATAAAAACTATCACAGGGCTATCACTTGTGAGTGACCTTCGTCTCCAAAAATCACAGGAGTTCGGAGGCTTTATTTAGCTCTATTAAGTTCAAAGAATGTGCCAGGCAGATTCGCAGTCCAAAAATAATCTCCTTTTATTGGCACTCTAAATTAACTCATGGAGGAGTGAGCCGGGCTAAATTAAAGCTCTCACACAGCAAGGCCCAGGAGTTTTACTGAGTGGTAAACGTTTTCTCTCTCTGTGAGAACTTTACTGTTTCCTTCCTCTAAGAGAGGCTGTGCTTAGAGGCAAAGAAAGTAGCTCAAAGCAGATCTGGGAGAATTCATTTTATTTGACAAAGACTTTTAGTGTTAGCCCCTGGTGTGGAATATTTAAAATTTTATAGGTTCTCCTAGCTTTTAAAATAATTTGCATTTAAATAAAGGGATACTAATCTCTAGGACAAAAGGAAAAAGTATGTTCATTGCCTTTTCTTTTTTAAACTGGAAAATTGGATTTGTAGGAGTCACTTGGTGAGGTTTTTTACTCATAAATGGCTTCAAATAGTTTGTCGAAGCTTAACCACACATCCTTTCTGGCTGGCCTGCTGCACTTTGAGTTATCATTTCATAACTACAGGAATACTGGGTGCATTCCTCTCTGAGCACTGCACACGAGGAGCTCACAACGTCAATCATAAACTATGAGAGTGGGTTGCAGGTCTGCCTCTTCTCCAACACAGAATGTCCCTGCCGGGCAGGGCTGACAATGCCTTCACAGCTCCTGCTGTGCCACCTCTTCAAGCAGCAGAAGACTGGCGTGGCAGGCTCACCTGTCGCGTGGCCAAGGACTGCTCAGTGCCACTCTCTCTACTGTCCTGCCTGGTCTGCCCCACACACGAGCCACCAGTGCAGGAGTGAGGCACGTGGACATGTCGCCCACCACTGATGGGGGGAGGGGGACTAAAGCATCAGCGCCTCAATGTTGAGATTTAGAGACAGCCATTCTATTGTTATTTCTCCACACTGGACATCTGGCAACCCCAGGAAAAAAACATCCTATGTGGCTTTTGAGGCATGTGCTATGATTTCAACTGAGAGTCTAACAAAGGGCCCAGAAAATATAGAAAAAAAAAAACTATGAAGGTAGAGGTCAGGACAGTTAGAAGAAATGTGTATGAGAAAGTACGCTCAGAGACCTCTGACAGATTTCCTGTTGCCTGGAAACCTGAGTTTGAACTAAGGGGAAATATAATTCACCAGAAGTTGATATGTCTTCTTGAAAAAAACTCAAAACTGGCAATACAAATGCTTTTGGTCCCGGTTCCTAAGAAGAAAACACTTTCCTCTGTCTAACGGCGGCTGGGGACCTCACAAAGCCCCAGCATAGAGAGAGACCTCTCCACCAGAGCACTGACCCCTTCTCCCAGGTGTGGGTGGACAGGGGGTGCTTAGCATCACACGTTTCACAAAGAGACTGGTAGAAGGAAGGAAAAGCCAACATCCAACAGAAAGTTCAGATGTATAGTATTATATAGCACCTTATTTTGAGTGGCTGCAACCATATTGCCACTGTGAGGAAGCCACTGGTAGGACATAGTGACCATTAAAGAGGGACTCGGGTTTCAGTTCCAGTTCTCCAGCTAACTAGCTGATCTGTGCAAATCACTTCAGTTTCCTCATTTTGTAAATGAGGTGTTTGGAAAGCCGCCCTTCTCACTGCAGCAGTCCGTGGGGTACAGTTATTGCGTTCAGTCACACTATCGGATATCTTGCAGGTCAGGCTTCCAGAGACCTCCATCAAACCCTCCCCATTGCAAGTTCTTGCAATGAGAAGCAGGGCACCTGGCTTCGGCAGCTCTCCCAGCCCTTCTACTCTGCCAGTTTGCTAGCTGGCTTCAGGAAGAGCGGAATGACAAGTTAGAAGAACTGCTGCTGTTAGCCGCCTCTTAATTCCTAAGCCCACTGTTATTCTAACAACAGAAAATCCAAGATGTTATCATCGTTTTGATTTTTATCTACAGGAACCCTTCAAGCACAGCTGTTACTCATTAGACTCCAGTGGCTGAAGGCATTTGGTTACTACAGGAAAAGAAGAAAAAAGAAAAGAATCAGTAAAGTTTTATTTACAATCTGCTTTCATTGTAAAATGGTAGAAATCCTGAATCAATAAAACAGTTGTGCTTGGTACCAAAACAGAACTGTGCTTTCTGAAAACCGTGACAAATACTGCAGGCACACCTCCCAGGTCTGAAGGACTGTCTCGGTTCTCTTACATTCCCCACAAGCATGATCACACTTCTCAGCCTTGTGAACTGCTAGTGAATAAGAAAGCACAGCTATGCAGGGAATATGCAGACACACACACACACACACACACACATACAGAATTTTCAAACTATTTTTGTAACAATCATTTCCACCCTGTGAAGGAAACAGCTGGTCTGTGAGATAGTGCAATCCCTGTCTGTGAAACCTTTTAGCAAGGATGGGTGCTGTCTGCCAAGAATACCAGAGAAGGAATTTCACCTCCCAGAATAGGTTTGTTTAATTACTTCTAGCTTCTCTTTCAACTCTGAATTCAAAGATTTGATGTTACAATTTTTGTTTCCTAAATTCATCTACAAAAAATGGATACAAGCTTTCTCCTGCATTTCATGCACTGGCAGGTACCATAATAAGTGCAGGTGAGAGAATAAAACCTTATGGTGCTGGAATTTGGGTATATTTGCACCTGGGATTTGGACACACTTGCACCTGGAAAGCAAAGTATGCGGTAATAAGGTCCTCTGTGGCAGCAGGGTCCTACAAAGTGCATTAGAAAAATTAAAACCCTATTTACTTCATCTGTGGTAAAAAATGGTCTTCTGAAAGGCAGAAAACAGGAGCATTAGAAATAAAATACATATTAATAAGATGAAAGACTGCTCCTGACCATTTCACTTTGAAAGTGCAAAACTCCCCAGAGTTTCAAATGTTTAGAGTCACTGCCTTCCCAGTACATCTCACCCGCCCACCTCAGAGTGGATTTCTCTAAGAATACATGGCCCTTGACCCTCCATCTCATCTTGTGAACTTAGCCTGATTCAAGGTCTAAGATTCTTGTCTTTTTGATTCAATTTCCAAAGAAATTATAAGAAATACATGGCTGTATGGACCTCATTTTCCACTATCCATAATACCATTCACACTTAAGTTTCTTATTTATTTTTTTTTTATTTTAACAAGTTGGCCAAGCAAGTTTTACCTACAACACATTTTTGAATTATTTTCAATGGTGATAGTGGAATTTAGTGGGAGGCAGGGGGGAGGGTTGGCCAGAGGGAAAGAGGGGAACACAGTCCAGCAAGAAAGTCAAATGCTGTTCCATTCTGGACCCCTCATAAGTGAGGCAGTAATGCCCTATAACAGCCTGCTTCCTGAGAGCTGTTTCTGAGATTGGTATGTGCAGGAAATTACATCACGGCAGGCTCCGGTCACAATGACCCTAAGTACACCCATATTCTAGCCTGCACCCTCTGACCTCACCTCCCTAATCACATTGGATGCTGTCTCCACTTTTTCCAGTGTATTTAGAACCTTTCTGCAGCATGTTTTATTTTGCAAGTCATTTATCAATGTTAATTCATCTCTTCTTGCAGTCATTCCTTTGAGGTAGAGCCCTGTGATTAGTAGTAATAACAAAACCCTGGTAGTAGGCTTTTCTGTAGCTCCTGCCTCCTGAGAACTTTACAAATATTAACAGCACCCACAGCAGTCTCTTGGAAGGTGCAGGTCACAGAAGGAGTGGTGAAGAATGCTATGACTAGTCTAAATTGGAGGTTGGGTTGGAACTGAATCAAGATGCAGTGTTAACAGGCTGGACTATTTAGGAAAAGCTCCAGGATCACTTAAGGATGAAAAGCAATAAGGCTGTCAAAATTTGCCTGGACTCTATATAGGATTAGACCAGCTCCTAAAATTTCCCAAGGTACCTCTGGGCCAAGGACTTTCTACAGAAGGCAAGCATTGTTGATGACATAAAAATTCCTAAAGTCTCAGTTGCAGAAAAATGTAAGAGGGGTATGTGTGTTGGGGCCGGGGGAGAGTAAGAGTTTCTTTCACTCATTTTCATGAAGTTTCCTTATTGGACCCACTTCAATTCTCAATATTTGTCATAGATTTATCATTTCCTATCTTGAAAAAAAAGATTCTATAACCAAGACAGATTTAATTCTTAAATAATAAGAGAACCCTAGTGGCTTTAAATAAAATACAGCTTCAATTGTTCACCAAATACACTCAGCAATTTAATAAAAACGTAAAGGGACCCTTTACAAGGGAAAGTTAGCTACTTTCTAAAAATATAATTCTATAGTGAATCAAGAAAGAATATCCCATGCAGCTTACCAGCTCCAGTTATTGGGATTTTTAAGGCTTTTCTTTTGAGTTAAACTCTTCAAACTGAAGATTTAATCAAAAATATTACAACTTCGGGAAAGTAAGAAATTGGATTCTTAACCCATAGGATTGTGTCTTTTGTTAGGGAAGGCCTCCTGAACCTAGAAGAGCCTTAACATAAATGCAAATTCTTTCCTAGAAATGGAAACAAGAATATTTTCTATTCCAATTTGTCCCTCCAAGATAGACTTTGCAAGACAGGGACAGACTGTCATTTCCTTTCCTATAGTGTCACTTTCTACTTGGTACTATCTGTGCATATGGGTAGAGTCTGGATTCTAGACCCATCCAAAGCTCTTAAGTTTCTTAAAGGACGAGCAACTGTGTACCCCTCTGAGTGCTTAACACAATGCCAAGCACACAGTAATTGTGCGCCCGATATTTCTTGAATAATATAGTTGTGATGAAGCAGCTTGAGAGCACCGGCTCCACGGGCAGGAAGCCCCACAGGCCCCAGAGCCCCTGAAACCAGCTGCTGAAACTCACTCCCCAAGCACAGGACTAGCATCCCCTACTTTACATTAAATCCCGGGGACTGTGCTCTTTTGTTTTATTTTAACTTTAATCATATTCTTCCTGTGGTCACATTTCTAGGACCTCTCTGACCTGTAGTTCAGGTTGCCTACACTTAATCTCTCCTGACCCCATCTAAACACTTAAATATTTAAAGCCCAAGTTGTATTACAGTGATTCTTGTCACACAAATTCTCATGTATGCAGGGATGGAGGGAAGATGAGTTTTATGAAATATGGATTTTTTCAAATTTTTAAATTTGGAAACTAGACTACGATGGTAGCTCCTGATGGTGCTTATGAATAAATGCTAAGTCCCAACCCACTTTTCTCCTGTACACCACACACGCTCGAACTGTTCTTGGGGGGAGGAGAACACTATCTCCCATAATAATTTCCCTTCCCCAATCTAAGTGATGAACTGCTCAATCTCCACTCTTCAGCCCCAAAGTTCCCATCTCCCAGGAAATCTGTCTTTCCCTGGTGGACTGACAACTCCATCCTTCACGGCCCTTCTGCACCCTGCCCTGGTCCTCGCTCCGTCCCACAGACCATGGCATGTGGCTGGTGTGGGGTCTGCTTCTGCCCACCATGAGCCCCTGGGCAGCACCACTGCACCTATCTGACGCCGAAGTTCCAGGGCTTGCTCAGTGCATGGGACATGGAAGGCATTCGGTGAGTGCTGAGTTAAAGGAGGAAGAAGAGGAGCAAGGACCTGACATGACAAAGGTGGGTCAGAACGGCCAGCGGGGGCTGGAGAACCGTAGCCCCTGGACTTTTCAAGTGACTTCTGTACAGAATCCATTGAGGACAGCTTAGTATACAGATGAGAGAGGCTCCTACACCTTAGTCAAGATGTAACAGGGGCTGGGGTTGTGGCTCAGTGGTAGAGCGCTCGCCTAGCTCGTGGGAGACACTGGGTTGGATCCTTAGCACCACATAAAATAAATAAAGAAAATAAAATAAAGGTATTCAGTCCACCTATAACTAAAAAAAATTTTTAAATGTAACCAAATCTTCACAAGGTTTTTCCCTTTTTTTCTTTTGAGGAAGGTTTGTATCTTAATCAAACACACACACACACACACACACACACACACACACACACACACACATTAAATCTGATCCATTTGCTCTCCACATTCTTCCTCCATAGCTGTGACTCCAACTCTGTGCCCCATGCACCCTCCGCCCCGCCCCATGTCGCCACCTGGTGCCCAAATGCAAGAAAAATACCTGGGAGATAAAAATGATTTTTGTTTTTAGGGTAATAAATATCATAATCTTGAGGATACACTGAAAGCTTAAAAAATCATGTATCTTGGCCTAAATATATACTCACAAGCAAAATTAAAGATGCAAACCCTCCTCTCAAACACAGACTTGTTTCCACTGACATCTTGGAGGTCACACAGCAAGTAAATGGTAAATTTGTTTTATAAAAACAAATGTGAATGTTCTCAATCTTGTCAGCTCCACGGTCTTCTCCCTTGGGTTCCACATTTAAAAACCTTTTCAACTAATAAAATATGTTTTACTAAATAAAGTCAATATTTCCCACTTGAGACACTATTGAGCCTGTGACAGCCAGAAATGCCATTCATGCAGCTCCTCCGTGTGCCCCACCATGACCAAAGGACTCTCCGTGACTCCTCTCCACAGAGTCACAGAATCAAAATCAATCCAACAAAGAGCTTGAAGCTTCTCTTGTCTGTGGAAAGGAGAGTAAGCACATTTTTATTAGGCTATTTTTAATAGAAAAAATAAATCAAGGTCCCTATCACTGCCCTCAGGAAGTCGGGGTTTCCGAGCCTGGGAGCCACTGGATGAGGAACAGGTATGAGCCGTGGGTGGAGTAAGACTTGAGTCAATGGTTCCTGACCAAAGGTCTCACTTATCTGCACTGAGCCCAGATCACCCTGCACCTGGTTTTAAATGTCCTATCAGTTGCCAACATATACTGATGACAATTCTATTGTCATAGAACCAAGATCCAAAAGATGCACAACTGAAGAATAATAAGATCTTTGTACTTGAATTGAGTCATTATAAAATCATCAACTGATTTTCAATAATAGGAAGCAAAAAAATCACACCTCAATCAAATATTCCCACTAAACTCAACAACAAAGTTTTCAAGTTCCACCAGAAAAATGGGGAAAATTAAGTACAACGTAGTAAGCTCTTCACTTGTTTTTTTCTGAGCAAACAGTCATATTATTTTTCTTTATGAAATGAACAGTCAGCAGAGGGTAGGAGGTTCATTTAAATGCCCTCACTTAGCTATGTAAATAAGAGCTCTCATTTTTAAAAATAAAATTTTACTGGTAAATACATCTCTATAGTCTGGATAAACAAAAGCATGAATATTAAATAATTTTCAACAAAAAAAATTATGAGCCATTGAAAATACCTGACTTTGTGTTATCTTTCAGAGTAAATCTAAAGCAGCATATTGATTTTCAAATGGATTAGCTGAATAAAAGCAATTTTTTAAAAAACAGAAAAAAATCATACTCAAGTTTTCTGCCCTAATATTGTCCCATTACAGAAATAAGTATCAGCACTCTGTGACATCGCCCTTTTCTGACCCACGTTGTACTCTGAGTGCTAATGTTTCTTTAAGTTCCTATTTTATGTCACTTTCTGGCTCCAAAGTCAACAGAGAGCTCTAGGATTTATTTTATCTCTCAAGATCTCTAGGTTAATAGAAAAATAATCATATCAGTGACTTTTGGAGAAGTCTAACAATGAACTTGGAGGTCACACAGCAAGTAAATGGTTGTGTAGCCTTGATGCTTGGGCTTCTGAATCAGAGAATAAGAAACACATTTTTCTCAGTCTAAATATCTTGACGCTTAGCTTGAAGCAAAATCCATTTCTCTTTCCCAGTCTTTCATCCTCTGTTCTTTTTCCCTTTTCTCTCACCACAGCTTTTTGGATTGAGCAGAAGTATTTGGTCACTTGCTCTTTGACCTCAGAGCCTTCTGAGACTATATATTCATTTGGAGAATGACTCCCTTTAGTTACCTAAAGTGTCCTCAGACTAAATTGTTTCCAGATGTTTACAAATATTTCAAGGAAATATTCACATAGCTTTTATGGCTGAGTGATAAAAGACTCCATAGTGTCTGTTCAATTATAAAATAGGATCCAAGTACTTATTACAAAATAACTTTCATTTGACAAAGACTAGCTACATGCCAGGCACAATACTGACCACAGTCAAGGTATTGTCTCATTTAATGCCCACAAGAACACACTCCAAGGGAGCCAACGGGGCTCATTTTAGAGAAAAGGGAAGGGAGGCTCAGAGAACAGCTCTGCAGAACTAAAGAGCCCAGGGAAAGAATGCTTCCCAAACCCACATCTGCACCACGAGTCCTGCTTCTCCCACAGAGCCAGCTCGTCCACTGTTGGCTTAAGACAGGAAAGAAAGGAGAGGATCTGCAAAAGTCATGGGGCACCCTGAGTCCCGAAGAGATGGCCTCCAGGAGGCTGGGGAAGGAGATTTGCGAGCAAGAGTCCTGTGGGTTTCTCCGGAGCCTAAAGGTCTTTCTCATGTGGGTTTAAAGTGCTTATATCCTCACTCACTGTACTCTGACTTGAGAAAGAAGAAAAGAAAGAAAGAAGGAGGGAGGAAGAAAGGAAGGCAGGCTTGGTGACCTTCAAAAAAAAAAAGCTGTGATTTTAATAGAAATTGTGCCTCTTTTTTAACTTTGGGGTTACTCTGAAAAAGGCAACTCTGAGTTAGAAGACCTGCATTTGGGGATGGAAAAGTGCCCAGTAAATTCTCCTTTATTCCGAATAATGGAGGGAAGCAAAGCGTATCCATGAATAAACACTCCACAAAGGCTGGTTCCACCCCCCAAGACAACACAGGGTCAAAAAGCTTCGTATATGGACCCTTAGAAAACACTACGTAGTTTCTCCATTTTTATGAACCTGGGTTAACATTTCTCACCAGTTTTGCCTGGGTAGAGTTTGCAAGTGGTATTGGACTCTCAGGGTGTAGACTGATCATGAAGAAGCTACAGAGTGTGTAAGTTAGACATGTCAACCATGGATTGTTCAAAGAATCCATGAAGTGGGAAATCCAGATGCAGGCAATTAAGAGGGGACTCTGTTTGTTCTGGAAAGGTCTCTCCTGGAATCACTACACAAGTGCGGGGCTGCCTGTCTCCTACCCATGTGAAATGTCATCTATTCATGCCACCTCTTCCTCTGTTCTCATGAAATACTACCCCCCTAAGGCTAGAATTTGAATCTGTGTCAGGAATCCTGACCTTGGCAAGTCACATTTTCTTAGTCCCAGTCCCCAAGGGACTACAGAGCTCTCAGACTTTTGACCTTGCTGAAAACCACGGGATTTCTTGAACGGGAATTCTCTTCCCCACTTGTCCTCCTTCCCTCCTTCTCCCTCATCTCCAGGGCTGCTATAGCTCCTTTTAAAGGAAAACAGGGTCATAACGCAGAGCTGCCCGCCTTTGCCCCTTTAGGAGTTTGGTCTTCTGGGCCCACATTTTTCCCAAGATGCCATTCTCCACTCACCAAACTATATTTTGAAAAAATATCTGGGACACAAACATCAACTTGTTTTTTTTTTGTTTGTTTGTTTGTTTGTTTTTGCCCTTAACTAAAAATCTGCCAGGCCTTTTCTTTTTTCTTAAATGTAGTGCTGTTCAAATCATTTTTAGGTGAGTTGAAAGATGGTGAAAGATACCTGATGGGCAGCCTTGGAGGCAGAGGGTCTAAACTCAGCTGTGACAGAGGGAAGCTAGGACAGCTACTGACAAGGCCCCAGCTTCAGCCCCAGGAGGGCTCTCGCGGGACTGAACAGGTACATGTCATGTTGAATTTGCTTCGCTGGTGTTTGCATTGTTCTTAACTCATACTATTCTCACTTGTTAGAAAGAAAGTAAAAGGGAAAAGGGAAGTACCGGGATTGAGATGAAGAAAACTACGTTGTTTGCATTTAAGAGTTTGCCCAAGTGAACCCCACCAACAGGTATAACTATAATGCACTAATGAATAAATTTCTAAAAATTTACTACACTAAAGACCCATTCAAACAATGCCTCCTCCAGAAGCCTTTCCTTCTGCATCCCTGCAAGATGTGAAAAACATGCCTCTGAGTCCACAGCAGTTTGTTACCCTCACATTACTCTACAACTTTATAGAAATGTTCATCAGACCTCAAACCATACACAACCTTTCCTTAATAGTCTTCCCCCTTGAGACCCCAAGATTATTATTTTTTAAAAAAAGAAAGAAATCAAGCAGAGATTATTATTTAGACAATCATGGAGCAAAGGGTGGCATCCATAGGCAGAACCAGGCAGCACTGAAATATAGATTTTCCAAATCTATATATTCTAAATTCTTTTAGTCTCCTTCTATCAAAATGATACTTTTCAAATTTCCAAGATTGGGTGACAGCACTTCAATTCCCACATGCATGGTCTTACAGATCACCCACTCAGCCCCTGGATTCCAATGCCTTGCTGAGAAGCTGAGATTGACCACTCCGCTGCTTCTCCAAACTTGAATGGCCCTCTGAAAGGACTTCCAAGTCAGATCCCACACTAACTGGCTTCTCAGCCTGACCAGCCTCCTGTGTCCTGCATTAGGAGATGAGTAGGCCTGGTGGGTTCAGCCACAGTGGAAACTGGGGCTCATCCTGACCCAATTTCCTCTGTTGCTGTTTTCATTGATGAAGACATATGTGAGAGCTCAGAGGAAGAGAGGAAGGAGCCTCAAATAACCTCAGATAAGCCCTAACCTAAGCCAATACTTCAGCCTTAGGAAAAATATTGATTAAATTTCCTGTGCTGAGGAGTCAATAAACTGATAGTCTCTAAATTGTCATTCTGAAGTCGGATGACTATTATCTCATTCCAAGGTTCAATTTAGATGAAGTCCAGCTTTTCCTTCCAACTACTGAACTGCTCTTAATCCATTGCATAATTTAAGGTTTATGCTGACTACAACTTGTCATTTGCCAAATTATTTTTTAAATCTTGGAAAGTGCTGGAAGGTTCAGAACACTGAGAAACACGAGACAGTAAGGCACTTCTTAACTCCTTCACGGCTCTCCAAGCTGCAGAATGCTTAAGATATCTGAGTCTCAAAGGCTTCTTGAAAAGCTGAACAAATAGTTTCTTCTGATAGTTTCCAACTAGTGACTTCTTACAGGTTGGAGTTTCCCAGTCTAGAACTACTTCAGGGACATAGAAAGTTCCATCTGTAAGCAACTCCAAGGAGGGATGTGACCGAGCAGAGGGAGACGGACCTAGATACAGGCACAGAGTGAAGCGGCTGGGATAGCTGCTGTGCCAGCTGTGAGCTGGGTCCAGGCGGGGGCTTGAGGTGAGTGATGGCGAAGGAGGAGGAGCAGGTTCAAGGACCTGGGGGGCGGGCGGGGACACGTGAGCTAGGCATTAGGTTCATCTCCCCAACCACATGACTGGCTGCTTTGGCAACAGGGTGTGTCACACACTTCTTCAAGATCCTCCAAAGTGCTGCACCCCTGAACACAGTATCTGTTAGCAGAATGGCCAGTGGTAGGCAACATTTTCTGATTTCGACCCATCAAAATCAGATTGACTTTGACTATGATTTCAATTTCAATGTTTGGAGAAAAGACTTAATTTCTGACCTTTGGCTCCATTAACGCACACACCTGAAAGTGGAGGGGCTCAGGCCTAGGAAACGCGGGTAAGTTCCTAAGACATTTCCCTTATACTACTTCACACATCTGAACTGCCATCTTTAGCAAGGTATGTTCCCATGTTTTCATAAATCACAAAGAGGCTGCTGCTGCGGAATTTAAAACAGAATGCTTCCTCTGAGGAAACCCCAGACAGTGCGTGAATTGGGTACAGCCGCTCTGCCTCCTCTGGCCAGTACTCCCATGGAGAGGCTCAGAAGTTTGAAAGAAAGTCTGGTTTCTATGTTTTGAGAGAAACAGAGAAGATGAGGCTGAGAGAATGAGTGGCCTGAGCGAGTCCCCTGGGCCAGGCTGCACGCCCTGGTGACAATGGCCCCTCTTCTCTCCTTCATCTCCAAGCTCAGCCGGCTCCCTTTAGCCTCCTGAGCCCCTGAGTAATGCCTCCTTGGGGCGCCCCCACTCTGATCAGGACATCGCCCTTACAGCTGGTTCAGGAGACCACCCTCTCTCCTGGCTTTTGTAAAAACCTCTCAGCTGCTTCTCCTGCTCCTCTACCATCCACACTCCAACAGCAGGCAGGTGAAAAACCAAAGCACACTCCACACTCCACAATTCAGGTGTCCCCAGTGGTGCCCCATGCTGACCTGAGAACTAGTCCTAGGTCCTCCACCTTCAAAGCCCCTGCCACCGCCCTCTTGCACACTCTCCCTCGTCTTCCCTCCAACTCCCATCACTTGCTCCGCTCCGGCCACCTTCACCTCCTGTCTGCTCCCTGGACAGACAGGCTCTTCCTGCCCTGTGGCTTCTGCACCTGTGCAACATTCCCAGGCACAGACTTCAACCCAGGCCTCCCATTTGTTATAGCAGCAAGTCCCAGAAAACAGGGCTCGCACGGGGGTAGGTGGGGTGTCCAGGTACATCATTCACCCAAATGATGATGGTTCACGGCAGGTCTTCCCACTTAGCTACGTTCTGTGTCTGTCTTCCTCACAGGGAACCCTAAGAAGAGGGAGAGCCTCGCACACATGTCCCCTCCTGAGGTTCTTGATCCAACCTGCTCCTCCTCTTTTCCCCATCACTCACCTCAAGGGCTGGGGGTGTGACTCAGTGTTCTAACTTTGCCTAGTGTGCATGAGGCCCTGGCTTCAATCCCCAGCACAGGGAGACACGGTCAAACTCAAAATCAGCAAGGTCCCAAAGCATCACTGGCATTCTTAAAGGAACCATGGGACCGTGCCACATGACAATGCACACGTAACTCAGATCCTGGTGGCCACGGCAAGGGAGAATTGTGAAGTCTGCCCAGAGATTAAATGATCCACTTTCACATTTTGCCCCACATGGGTCCTATACCAATAGAGGGAAGAACCATCCCTCTCTTCCTCATGAGCCACTAAGCCACTTCTTCCAGGATGCAGACACCCCAGCTGCTTCTGTCTACACGACAAGTGACAATCATACCCTCATTAGTCACCTAGAGGCTGCCTGGGAACCTCATCACCACTCAGAACACTGCGAATGGATGAAGAGATTTCTAGTTCTTAAAAGCCAAATTAGAAGTGGTGATCTATCTTTCAAACAAAATTCAATTCATAACTTTAAAAGACTCATTCCTGCAGCAAAAAAACAACAACAAAAAAAAACTGTGTCTTTTTCTCCAGTGTCTTAAAATCCAGCATTAGAGCTGATCCAAATAGGACCCTGGTAGACCCACACACAGCTGGTGCAATCAGTATTACAGGGACATGTCCAGAAGATATGCTGGTATTCCTATCCACAGGGTTACAGGCTCACAGGGGCTTGGTAGCATGTTACAGTCATACTGTTGGGAAAAGCCACTGTCAAGAGTTGGGGGTGTGACTCAGTGTTAGGGCATTTGCCTAGTGTGCATGAGGCCCTGCCTTGAATCCCCAGCATGGGGGGAAAATGGTCAAAATCAGCTTCTCACTTTCAGGAAAGCCCTCAGACTGGGGCTGACCCCTGTTTATCATCCAGTGTTGTCTTCCAACAAACTCCTTCATTTAAGTTCACTCAGCCCTGAAATCAACTTCAATTTTGCTATTTAACCGACATCAAAACATCTAGGGCCATCAGGGAGCTCCCTCCCCAAAGGTATCGTTTTCTGAGGATAATTTGCATTTTTAAATTTGTAGATCCAATACACAGCCTTGTGCCCCAGATATAGTAGCCCTGTACTTCAATGAATAATGCCACAGAAAAGCAACTCAATGGAACTACTGCCTTCTGATTTCTAGCCACTGGAAGATAAATAAGAGGAAACTGGAATACGGTGTGCCAGAGGGGCCAAGACAAGTTCTGACTTTGTGGGTAGCTGCTTTTGAAGCTTTGGCAAGTTAAGCCTCCTCTGAGCCTCAGGGTCCTCTTTATAAACTGAGGCTGATAAAATCCGCCACCGAGTATGACTGTGGAAAGTTAAATAACACGATTGGTATAAGTCACCCACCACTATACCTGGAATATTAGTAAATCCTAATGTCTTTCCTGCAGTTCCCTTCTCCCCTTGGGATGCCCCAAGGTTCTGTTAAGTGAAATCAATTCTGAGCTGTTGGAGCCAAACACAAAGAAATCTGGAGGAAAATCCAGAGTCTCCTTGTTTACTCAGGAACCCTTGTCTCATTGAGACCTCTGCGTACCCAGGGCCCACAGGACTGGAGCCATGTTTCACGGTTCCCTTGTGGAAGTCAGTCTCACATGGGGAATTACTTCCTATGGAAGCATTAGGCTTGCTACTCAGAAAAGTGGACTTAAGCCAGTATCTATCTTTGGCAACTGCTCCCCAAAAAGAAGACTCATTGGGGAGGTGAGTCGGCTGGGCTGACTTTCAACACAGCCAACCAAACGCAGCACCTGCCAGGCTGGAACAGGGTGCTATGACACTGGGAGACTCTGACACACTCAGCTGGGCCACAGGGAGGCCTGCAGGAGTGTGAGCACACAGCTCCTGGGGGTGCAGCCAGTGTGCTCTACAAATGATTCAACCTAAAATAAGCAAGAGCCCACTGTGAATTATGAAGCTGTATTTCCACCAAGGGGGCTCCAGTGACGTCATAAACCACTAGAGCAAAGTTCATGTCACCCAAGGATCCCAGAGGGCGGAGAGGCCTGTAACTCAGGAGTGGTTCAGACTGGCTCCAGGAGAGCCTTTCGCCTCTGGTTCGGGCCCCTTTTCATCTCTGCAAGGGCTGTCCTTTCTTGTTCTCTTCCTCTGAGCTTACTAAATCACCCTCCTCCTGCTTTCCTAAACAGAATACCTTTAAATCAGTCCAGTGGTCTATCGGTTAAGACAGGCCAACAAGTAGACCCTCTGGACAGCAGTCTGCAACTATGCAGACCTCATTAGATGCTACCTGATATTGAATAGAAAATAATAAGTTTAGGTCAAGAGCCCTGGAGCATACCTTAAAAGGTGATAACTAAAATATAACCTTAATATGTGCCAACTTAAGAGAATAAATTCAATTGTCATTAAACAAGGTACACTTCCAAAAGCTATGGCTAAATTTCATTTACATCCATTTTATAAGTCCACATCTAGAAAAAGAGGTAAATTAAAAATTGGCTGTATCAGGTCACATAGAAAATAGGTAATCAAATTTCAAAATATTACAAAAGTTGTGCTTTATCAACCATCTGAAAGCATGGAAGTAGTTTATAAAATCGAAAGTACTGTCCTTTAACTCATTCATGTGGTGTACTTTGATCTGAGAACTTACACTTAAAACTAAATTGCAAATACTAGGATCCTTGTGAGCAATTGCCACTTTTTCAATATATGATTTTTCTTTTAAGTGCTGAGACAGCCATTGCCTAACATTAGCCTTGGGATTTTTATATTTTTTCTTTGCAATGTGCTTGGGACACTGCCAGGCACTTGTAAAGGCTGGGCTGATGCTCTTTATTTCTCACTTATTGGCTCATATGTTCATTTATTCAATAATTGTTAGCCACATTTAGTAGGAAAAACCCCATGACAAGTGCTTTGAGTTATAAATTGTCTGCCTCTCTGCTGTTGTTTTCAAAACTACATGCACGAAAGGCACAAGACCAACTCTTAGGGAGAGTAAAATAACAATAGAAGAACACACAAGACTTGGTTGACGTCATAGGAAATACTCATTCGATACCAATCGTTATGGAAGCGAGGTCTAGGTCAGTGTTTTCAAACTTTGAGGTACATAGAGATCACCTGGGATATTTGAAATGCCCACATTTTGGAGATTCTGGTTTACTGGGTATGGATCGGGCCCTGGAATCTGCATTTTAAGATGCCTCCATTCATTCCAAAGAAGTGACTTGGGTCCCACTCTGAAGCCATAGAGGATTAAGACACAAGCACATTAGGGAAGGAACCGGGTGCTCTGTTACTTCTCTGTATCTGAGTCATGAGAAGTTAATTGCTTGTGGGAGCAACATAGACAGAAGAAAGTACTGAAGAAAACCAAGGCTGAAGACAGATTTCCCTAGATGAGGAAGGGCCCCTGCTCTCCCAAGGAGAGCAGTAACCCAGAGCTACCCACATCACCAAGGAGACCATAAGAGCTAGAGCCAAGTAAAATCAGCATTTTTAGGCAGCACACGCACTTTTCCACGTCAGAACTGCTGTTCCCAACAGAGCTGTGTCTAACACCACTTAGCATGTTCAGGGCTGGCTGCCTGGATCCTAAATGGCCTCGTGGTCAGTCGCTTCCTTAGACACTAGAACACCAGCTTTGCAATAAACTGCCTCCAGTGCCTCACCCACAGGGACTGGTTTGCTCCACATGGACCACAGCTGTTAGCTAAGCCAATGTATTACCCAAGAATGCCAGGGAGACTTGATTGCTAATTGCTTGGTAAAAATAGGGTTCTGGATGCTTCATGGTATAGAAATGCAGTCTATATGACCTCGCATATCAGATTTCAAAACGATATGTTCAAAAACAAGTCACACATCAGACTGAGGACAGAATGTTTGTCTTATTCAACTAGTCAGGAAGTCTGAATTGGAAGAAGAAGGGCAGCTGTATACGTGATTGTAGTTAACATGGTATTATCGAGGTACAAAATTAAGTAAGCCCCACAGGAATCTCAGTGGAGTGGTGGGTTAGAGCTACGCTGGAAGTCTTAATCTACAGCGAGAAGGTAAAGTGACCTATCAGGAAACTTACTGCTATGCCGGGCTGATGCTCTGTGTCCTCAGCATGTATCATGTCATTTCCACAAAATCCGGAAGCTAAATAGAAGGAAGGGATTAGTCTTCCTCAGGAGAGACTGCAGTGTTGGAATAGAAAAGGACCACATCATCGAAGTACAAAAGCTGCAGGACTGCCTCACCCTGGACAGACGGAGGGTGGAGACCCTTCTCAGAAAGCTCCAGCCTCTGCCTGGCTCTCACTTGGGGCCTTGAGGGCTTTGCTAAGAGTCACAAGGCACCAGCTTCTAACTGCAGATTAAAAACCGATGCCCAGCCGCTCTTCAGTGACACGCTGTGTGAGTGGGACCTAGCACATGGGAATATTACAAATCCAGGAGCAGTATCAGCCTCCAGCAGTGTCTGGGAAACTACAGTGACTGTCCATGCGAGCCTGGAAGGAGTGGTGCTTGTCAGAGACGCCGGCTTTACCTGACGCTTTCGGTGGGAAGGGGAGAGGGTGGAGGGCTCAGCGTCCCTTGTCTCATTCCTCCAAACAGTGAAACTGTGCAACAGATATTAATGTGCCAGTTTATCCATGAGCACATTGATATGCAGAAAAGTGTCTTAAATCAACTGGCACATAAATGGCGGGGCCAGGGTGTCATACAGAAGTCTCTGAACTCAGAGTGAAACACATGGAAACTCCCGATGTCCATAAATCAACAGTAAAGATTTCCCACCTTTTAATTTTTAATATTTTTTGCATTGGGAATTGAATTCAGGGCCTCATTCATGCTAAACACATGCTCTACCGCTTAACTGCACCCCCAACCCCAAAGGTTTCTTGCTTTTGGAGAGTTTGGTATAACTCTAATGAAATGCATTCTTATATTTTTTATCTTTACTGATAACTTAATTTAGAAAATGCTCCATGGATGCCTGTGGTATATATATTTAGCCATTTAATATATATTTATCCCTTTATTCTTAGTCACATATATTTATACCTTTATTTTTCAAATATTCAAATTTATTTTTCAAATATTCAAATTTTCCCAAACGCAACCTTTTCTTGGCCCACTGCATTCCCCTGGGAAAGACAGCCACAGCAATCATACGCCTTCTTTATAATGAGGAATGTGAGTCCGTTCAGTCTAAAAATACTGGTACAGCACAGCAAGGTGGCATGCTGGACTCCTCATCCTAACTCACACTGGTCACTAGACAATAATGCATCGAAAAGAATCCGGTTGACCTCAAAAGTGGGGCGTGGTGCAGACAACTGAAATGGTACATGTCAATTCACAACAGCCCACTCAAAGTCTCCAAGCTACAGTTTTCCTGATGGTAAGATGAAAATAACTATACTAACTTTCCCTATTTCTCAGAACTGGCTTTATCAAACATAATGGTATTTGTTTACATTCTTAAAGTTTGTGAAGTAGTTTTATACCTCACTCTGTCTCTCATAATATTAATTAACACTTTATGACAAAGGAAGTTATCTGTTCACACAAGTAATTTCGGAAAGGAACTAACAAGCCAGCAGCTTTAGTATATTAATTGAGATAAAAAGATCATACCTCAAGGCCTACCCCAACACAGGCTAAATTTCCTTGAAATTTCATGCTCAAGGTAGCTCTGAAACTTCAAACCAAAAAAAAAAAAACAAAAAAACAAAAAAAAAAAACCAACTTGTACAGATATTCTTGCCACCCTAAGAAAGGAAAATGTTCCAGAAAAGGGAGAGAAAGAGAGAAGATAAAAATTTAAATAGCGGCCCATATATTCTGAATAAAAACAATCATACTCAGAAAAATCTCTTCCTCCCTGAGGGCGGTTAAGAACAGACTGTTAGAGTCGAGTGTGCAGTGATATTATTTTCTGTTTCTCTTGTCAGAAGGGATTCGGTGTTTGAAATATGTCTAGCAAAACTGCAGATTTCAGTTCCATGATTAATGAAGTAAATTACATTTTATTTCTTAAATGTGTTGTGGATTCACCCTGTGGTCTCCCGATGTGGAGGCCTGGAGCTGCTGAGCAGCAAGCACATCTGGTTGCAGGCCAGCAGCTCTCCGGGTGGCTCTCTCTTTCCTTCCTTAGGAAGACGCAACGTGCAGAACTGCAGGAACGATTATTGGGCAAGTGTGGTTTTAAACTCTCAGAAATGGTGGTTACTCTCTGTTCTCCCTTCTCATGAGGAGACACATTAATTTTTAACATAGAGAAGATGCATCTCACAAATTTTGTTCAACACGATTTTATATCACCTGTTGATACTTTCCCTAAATAAAATATTGGTGTTCATCTGGCAAATATTCTAATGTCAACTTGCCTGAAAATGATTTTTTGATAAACTTCATAATAATAATTTATATCTTAGTCAGGCACACTTTTCCAGAGGCTGACACAGGAAGACTGCAAGTTCAAAGCCAGACTGAGTACCTTAGTGAGACCCTGTCTCAAAATAAAAAAAATAAAAAGGGATAGGAATGTAGCTCAGTGGTAGAGCACTCCTGGGTTCAAATCCCCAGTACCCCACCAAATTATATCTTCCTTATAATCATCACTTTAATAAAGATTCATGTCTGGATAAAACACACAACCCTTATTTTTGTAAGTGCTTCTTCCTCTGTGGAAACACACAACCATGTCCTGGAACATGCCACTATCCCAACTGATCACCATAATCACCAGAATTCTATAAGGCACAGAGAAATGAATGCCGTTTCCTCCTTTAAAAAAAAAAGTGTTTAAGATATTTAACAAAGGAAAATTCAAGATCCAGGGTCAATAATAATAAAAAAATGTTCAGTCCCTTATGATATGTTCTCCCCACTTTGTGGTCACTTTGAGAGCTCTTCCTTACCAAGCCATTTAAACACTCAGTTTTGTGAATTGAGGCCCTGTGCGTGGGGTCCAGCATGCCCTTTAGGTATCACGCAGGCTTTTCCGATTTCAAAAGGAGACATGTGCTCATGTCTAGGAAAGCTCCCAGCTAGAACAAGTGGAAAAGAAAAAGAAACTGCTTCTCTGAAGGACGTCACGGCTGGAAGAGTGTTCCCCAGGAAACTCGGAGGGACGGAGCCGGCCATGATGCCACAGCCCCGTCACCCTGGGAAACCTGTTTACCGTGCACGCTTGTTTGTTTAATTTTCCTGATGAGAACAAATGAGTTATGTGTATGTCTTTTCTGAATTTGGGGAAAAAAACAATCTGAAAAATGACATTAATTTCTGATATAAAAAATCAGTCATCATGAATACTAGTAAAATATAATTCAAAATTGCGTGCAAAATTAAAAAGAAAATATTTTCACATGAAAATGGCAACTGTATCTACTTTCAGGTTTCTCATTTGAATTTTTGATGTAAAATAGTATCTTTTTTCTAAAATAAGCATATATCACACTTTGGTATTACTCTGTAATTAAAAAGTGACTCTCAGCTAGGCAGCAAAGATGGCAGAGCCACAGCACACAAGGCCATCACCTGTGAACTTATTTGTTGTGATGCACAGTGTGGAAGAGACCCTCCCCCACACGTTTCTAGTCTGAAGAAAATTCTTAAGGCAAGTTAACCACCATAAAATATTTAGACAATAATCACGCAACTCCTGTGGAGGCACTGATCATTTCCAGAGTATACACTGAGGAAAGGGATTCGCAGAGTCTGGAACCTGGGAGTGAGAGGAGGCCTCCCAAGAACGGGAGGTAGCATGGACAGGTTTGCTGAAAGAGGGAGGAGTAAGGACATTTCAGATAAGAAGTCAGACAAGCAGAACCAAGGCAGAGCACAGGGGACACACACAGGGCTGGCACACGAGGGGGCAATAGGAAGAGATGCCCATCTGCCCTGTGTCTGTGAATGGGCAAGAAGGAACAGGAAAGAAGGATAGACTGTGAAGAATTCAGCCTTGATGTAGAAAAGAATGAAAAGATACTGTGTACTCTAAAGGGTAGGACTATGATTTTTAAACAATGTGTTTATAGAAGAAACTAAGTTATCATTCAATCATCCAATAAATAAGCTTGGAGGATCCATTTACCCTCTGTTCATCCTCTCCACCCAGAAGACAAGCAGGGAGGATGCAGATTTAGGAAAGCAGTACATCGAGCAGGGGAGAGGCACTAGAGATATTAAAAGTAGATGATTGGAGTAATTTTAGGAGGTAAACTTGCTGAGAACTGGCGATGGCTTGGACAGAAGCATAAAGGAAGGAGAGTCAAGGATGGGTCTGAGTCTGAAAGGTTCGAGTTTTGCACTGACGTGGTGCCATATAGGAAAACAGTGAAGTCTGGAAGAAGGTCAGAGTGGGGAAAAGAAGTCCATGTTTTGTTGTTCCTGAGGCTGAAGCGCTTTTATGACATTCAAATGAGGATGTCAAATAGGGGGTTGCATATTTGGATCTGCACCTTCCAATTCGGAGGTGTTAAAGCTATGAACTGGAGTCTCATGGTTACTGAAACGATGGGCCTAGAGTACCAGGCAAAGAGCACGAGATGGGAGGAGAGGGTGAAGTGCCTAGGACTTTGGCTAAATAGAAAGGCATGTAACAGAACACGAGGAGCTCATTCTATTATTTAGTAAGCATTAACTGACACAGGCAGCATTTTGACAGCTGTCTCAGAGTTATACAGTTCCTGTAATCCAGACTGGAATCTAGGGAAGCAGCACTGGAGAAAATTGAAAGTAAAGTCGAAATGTACATAATTATTTAACATCACCTCCCAGTCTGGATTGATATTGACATATGCAGATGCCTATCACTTTGAAATGTTAAATCCCCTATATTTATGAGTTACCTGGAAAAGGAACAACAGAACGATAACCAATCTCCCAAGCCACAAGAAGTCGCAAGCTGGGCTATTATAAAATGAATTAGCAGGGAGGAAAATTGCATGTAGGTATCTGATGCATTACATATAAATGAGCTTGATAGCCCTCTCTTTTTCTGAGGACTCCAGAAAACAGTACTTAGGGGGGCTCTCTGGCCTTTATGTCCCAATTTTCTCTGCAGCACGCAGATCTTCCACATGATGGTTGGGGTTGAGGAACCACAAAGAAGAAAAAGGCCAGTAGTCAAGGACAGGGGGCTGAAATGTCCACTGCCTCCCCAACCCACCAGGCCCTGCCCGGACCAACACTGAATTTGTGTGAAGAAGACACGGGAACTTGAGGGAATGTGGCTCTCTGCATGTGCTTCAAGTGCTGCCTAGGGCTCACACTTTGCCCGTGGTCAGACGGACTGAGTACAGCACATCCGGCTCTGATTTTGATTGAGTTGGGCCTCTTTGCTTTAAAGTTATGGATCTGAGTCCTCTTTGAATGATGTGGCCTCCTTCTATGTATTTGGGAGAGCACTCGTCTGTTTTCATGCTTATTCATAACTACACCACCTTCCAGCACTGTGAGGTCCTTTAAACTATAATGACATGACTGATGATGAGAAATTAAGTGAATGAGGTGAATGTTCTTACGCTCAGACAAACGTTTGTGGGAAAGCAATTTCCCTCACAGTTCTGGCCCATACTCCTGCTTCTAGGGTACAGCCCAGCTCAGATTATCCTGGAAGGTATGTATTTACCACCATTAGGCTAAGAAGACAATATCTTCATTCAGTGGATTTGTTTCCTCCAGGGTTGCCTCATCTTGTTGACCCCCAATGTCAGTAAGAAAAAAAATTCACAAAGGAGGTTAAGAATTTTTCTTCATTTGTCCTGTAAGTCCCTTGAAACTCTTGCCCAGAAAGGGGAGATCACTGGAGGGCAGGATCACATTTGAAAGTGGCTTGGGTGCTAAGTTTCAGCTTCACACAAGAATCAGGGGCAATTACTATTCTTGGGGGGAAGGAGGGTTACCTTAACACCATGGCCTAAAACCATGCTCTGGAGGGCTCAGGGTCTCTGCAGCAGTTTGGCAGCCAGGTCTCCATCTGTCAGTCTGTCCCTTTTCCTTAAGTATTTGCCCCCCTTTCCTTAAACAAGTTCAAACACACAAACCCCTCTATGGGGTCAAACCCTCTCTTTCCCCATGGAACCTGGGCACCCATTCCAGTAGCTACTGACTCCAGAGGGTCGGTAGTCTGTTCTACCTCCTGCTGCCCGTCTGCTCAGGATGGAATCTTGATCACGCTCATTTCAAAGGAGGTGAGGACGGCAGCCGCCTACCAGCTCCCTCCATGTTTCTGTCAACATGTGTGTAACATAGATTCAGATAGTCCCCGAAGAGTTTCCACACTATTTCTATTTCTCGTGTTTTGCTGCTTAATGTAAAGGAGTCTTTCAGCCTGTCCCTCCTGCCTGGGTCCAGGGGTTTTTAAGAGTAGGCAACATCCCAACCTCAGCCTGGGGGGTTGCGCCCCCTATCGACGGGAGACGGCAAGCAGAAGCACATCTGGCTAGGCTGGTGGTTCCCCACACAAGGTCCCCTCAATTTGCAGGAAAAGGGCAGAGGTCGGGTGGGAAGGTTTGCATCTTTTCCTGGGCAGGGACCAGGACCATTAAAACCAAAAATTACACTTTGGGTTGTGTTTTAAAAGTTAAAATTCTTCATTGAATTAATTCCTCGTGTACTCATTTCACATACACTCACTCCCTCCAACAAGGGAGCCCCCCCCCCAAAAAAAACTGCTCTTCAGTCCCCATGGCAAGCTTCATTCCTGCGTCTGAGTTTGGGTGTTATTTCTCTCTTTGCCTGCTAAGAAAATTTCCAGTCACTTGCAAATAACTCCAGAAAGCAACCTAGATCTTTTTAACAATTTGGATAGTGGGGATTCAAATGAACATACATATTCCAAATTTATTCCTCATTTGAAGCTGAGCTTGGTGGAATTGGTAACATAAAAATAAGTAAGCCCCAATGTTCTCAGGAATTAGAGCTTCCTCATTCCGCAGTGCTGCAAAAGGGCTGGAGCATCCAGTACCGGAAGAACGTTCTACTTCTGTCTATGAGGACCACCGGACTGCAGACTCAAAAGACTCTGACTGTCCTGACTCTTCTGAGAAGTCACTTGTACGTGGAATTGATTTGTTTTGACATATTCTTTCTTTCATAAAACTTTCTTAACCATTTATACCTCTATTTCCCACCCCCTCCCCTGTGCTTAAGTGGCTATCAGCCCCGAAACTGGCTTCTCAGATATTTTTTCATTAGGAAATATCATTAAGTTCCAGAGTCAGTGAACTATAGTAATCTTTAAAATCTTAAACCCATAATCAATAAGCCATAATTGTTTGCATGACTACATCCTCCAGTTTGATGCACTAAATACAATTACTGCTAAGAAACTGCTAATAATCAGACCACAGTGGAAATGTCTTTCCAAGAACTTCCACAGCTACAAAACAAACCTGCCGGCTGATGAACACCAAAGACCCATCCTTAGTCTTGTAGGCAGTGAGTGCATCTCCATTTTTCCTGGTTTAATAAGAAACGGTGTTTAGGGGGAAAAAGGCTGTGGCAGTTTGTTGATGTTTTATATTGTTGGAGAGTGTTGGTTTTTAATGGAGCATTGTTAGCGTGAATACCAAGATATTTGATTTTTCAAGGGTTCAAGTTCTCCAGGATACATAACAATTATCTTGTTTAAAAGGGAGCTAAAGAGCACCAAACTGTGGAAATCACTTCATCAAAGTAAAATACAGAATTGAACAAAGAGCTCAAGCCCATTCCAATTGTCATGCTGTGCACCCATAGGTAGCTTTGCAAATGTTTAGACACAAAATGGCCACAGGGAGTTTGCCCCTTATCTAGACCTTTTTTTTTTTTTTTTTTTTTGTCTGTCTCAAACTTTCAGGAATACTCTAAGAGTCCTGAAATTAAACTAACAAAGACTTGGATGGAGGATGCTGAGCCCTGGCAGTGGTGTTACTTTGAAGGAGAATGCTCTATCTGCCAACACCACCCGCTGCAAACAACAACAACAACAACAAAAAAAAAAAACTCTTCTACCCTTGCAAAAAATTAATAAGCACAAGAGCACAAGCAAGCCTTATGTCCTTCTTTGAAAATACTCCTCTATTTTCAAAAAGTCGGTCCTCATAATGCTTCTGATGATCCATCTCTTCTAAGGGGTTAAAAGAAAATGCATATTCCAAAAGCGGTAGAAAGTGGGCACCTCCAGGGGCTGGAGACATATGGGGGCGCGGGGGTCGAACCCTCACCGCATCCTGCAGTAAGACTTTTGTAACAACCGGGTTCGCTCTCCCAGGGCTAGGGATCTGCTCTGGTGAGGCCCAGCTAATAGAGCTAGCAGGTAAACAGGGTAAAGAAGGTTGTAAAATAAACATACTTTTTAAAATGAAAAATCAAAATGATCTAGAGATACTCGCAGTTGAAAATCTACAGCTGTCATTTAGTGCCAAAGGTGTCTGCTGTCCCGGAGTAGCGGTCAAAACTAGCGGGTCCGGGTCGGTGAAATAGAAATGCACTGCTGCTTCTGATAAAAAGATCCATTTTGTAGAGGGCATGAGGGGGGTGACATCTTGTTGGTTTAGAGATGATTTACGCACTCGTGTTGTAAAATCTGAAACGACGCCCCTGGGAAGAGGAAGGAAGGAGAGCGGACTGGCTGGTGTGACACATCGCTACCTGCTTGAGGCCCCACACTCCGATGGAGTGCACCAGTATAAGGTCGGGAAACAAAACGCAAGATCACAGGGCACCCAAGGCGCGGAGAAAGGCTCCGAGCCGCGGAAAGGGTTTCACCGGCGAAATACACGGCGGGACGGTGACCCATGGTCTGCAGAGCTGGAGATCTAGCCCCGGGAGCACTGGCAGCCTGGAGCCTTGGACTTTACTGGCCCATTTCCCTGACACCTCAAACTCCAAGTCTTCTGCCTGTTGCCCGAAAGCGGGCGAGAGTCACTGAACTATCCGTTTATCCAACAGTTTAAGAGAAGGACACTCAGCCCCCCGCCTCTGCATGCAAAATTAACATTCACCACCGGCCTTAGCACTCGGCTTAGGGGCTCTGGGACCGCCGTTGATTCCGGGCTTCACCTTCCTCCCCTCTAAAAAGAAAAATTTCCTGGCTACCCTAAAGACGATCTATTTAATTGGCTCCCCTCTTGAATTAATTGAGAGCAGAATTCAAATTCAGAGTGTCAGCACCGGAGGTCGCAGGGTGGTGCCGCTTAAGACATTTCTGGCGCCATGACTATTGCGAATGCTGAGACTCGGGGGAACTGAGATTATTTTGATACGAATTCAACCGGGGAGCGCCCCAGAAAATGTTCCCTCTCTCCGGGGCGTTCTTCGGGCGAGGAGGAGTTGGGGAAGCTGGGCCCGCTGGAGTGCGGCTGGTGGATTGCGAGGGTAGGCCTTCGCGCCGCGTTTGCACCTCTCCCTTTGTGACAAATCGATTTCCCGCGCCGCTGTTGTACATTTGCATCCCGCCAGGCCCGGGGCCCAGCTGCGCCCGGTACACACTTAGCGGCGGCTTGTGAGTGTGTGCGTGTGCGCGCGCGTGTCTAATTGACTTTCCGTCTACCTTTTTATGACTACATGTGTTTCCAACAAAAGGTCCTATTAGGACAATCTGGTTTCACTAATTTAGGGGTTGGGAACGTGGAAGGCAGGCGCTTTTTTTTTTTTAACAGTTTGCAGAAGTTGAGATTAAGAAATAAAAGCGAGTTGAACTGTCCTTCTAGGGGTAGGTCTGAGTCTTTTTATGACCGGTTCCTCTTTCCTCTCCCTGGTATCCCTGTTCTGCCATCACCCCCATTCACACACCGAACTCCCACCTTCACCACTGGATTCCCAGCGGTGTTAAAGAGCCCAGAAGTATGAGAAGTATACTGAGTCAGAAGAATCGGTTAAAAGGGAAAATAAATCCTTCTATTGAAAGAAAAATAGAATGAATCTCAACATCAGGGGTGGAGCTGGGATGCTGATGGGGAGTGGGGTAGTTCAGGAGGAAGCACTCACTTTGGGCCCAGCTCAGTTCCTCTACGATACACTGGAACCACACTGTAATTTAAATTTTTGAAAAATTTAAGAAGCTAATATTGAAAGAGTAAGTTAAGGGCTGTTTGCTAATTTCCTCCAAACAGAAAATTTAGAAAGGACAGGGATAAGAACTGTTTCTGTGCAGCTGGGAAAGTCAAAGTTATCTTTTCATTGTTCTCCATCTCTCCAATGGAAATTATCTTTTTCCTCTCTGGAGGAGTCTCTCAGCTGGCTGTAAGAAACACCGGGCTCCTGATGCAATTTTTCAATACCTCTGACTCCCAGTGTGCCTTGAAGCCAGGACTTCTGCTCTAGCACTCTTCTGCCCAGACTCCCCTCTCCTCTGTTTCACAGACCCAGCCTCCGGTCCACTGCAGGCTGGAGGACCAGTTCAACCCCACAGGTCTTGATTTCCAAGCAGTTTACAACTTCCTCGACCACTCTTGGTGGGAGCCCGGGAACTAAGGGACAGTAACTCCACCATCATCCTTAGACTCTCCCATTCTCATTCCCAAGGAGAGGAAGGAGGTGAGGAAAAGCAACAAATTATTTGTTAGCATGGCCCCAAACCCATGTCTCTGGAAATAAGGCCTTCCATATATATATATATATTCTCAGCCACTTTCCTAGACCTAGGTACTGGTTATCTTGTTCCCATCTCCTTGCTCTGCATTCTGTGACTTCCTTCCCAAATTATCGACCATCCTCTGAATATATCCTCTCCCTGGCTGGCCTCTGGAATCTATTCTTTTCTGGGTCCTCTCCCCCAAGACCTCTTCACTCTTCATATGTAGGGGATAGGCTGTAGTTTCTCCAGGTAGATTCCCATAGTTTTGTACCCTTCTCCCAGAACAAATGGTCCCAACTATGCCCACAACCCTAAAATGTCCCAGCAGATGCCACATGTGTGGTGTGGCCTTGGTGGCTCCAGGAGCCATTCACCAATCCCAGGCAGTCTCCCAGCCATCTCCTTTGACTTACAAATCATTCCTGGGTATTGTATCCAGCTTTTCCACCTAGCTTCCCTAGGTACTTACTAGAGTACCATAACAAACCCAGAGCTCCCTTCTCTTGGCATCCACTCAAAGAAGCCAAAACACAGGTACCTTCTGCATCCCTGCAGAATCTGATGTTCACTGGTGGCCTTGGCCCTGAGCTTGCAGAGGCCAGGGCCTTGGTCCTGCATTTCCCATCCTCCTGCCTTCTCTTGGGGCAAAGCAACAGTGACTTTTCTCTCCTGCTCCACCCTGGTCTATGCAGTGGTTTCTTTGCAGTCCTGTTTACTGTTGGGGGTCCAGCCTTCAGACCTCTGACAGTGTAAATGTTGTAATTAATAATTAGCCATTGCAGAGAGTAAGAATATTAGAATAAGAGCTGTGAGATTCCAACTACTATTCTTCAGCATTTACATGTTTTTTGCATTTTCCCTGGTAAAATGTTTTAAAATAATCATAGTATTTCACAGTGCATTTTGTTACAGCTAAAAGAGCCTAGCAAACACATTGGTCCTGCTGCTGGCAAGCAGGGACAGAAAATCCAAAGCTGCAAACCCCCCATCTCCCACCCCATTCCCCCTCAATAATAATAATAATAATAATAATAATAATAATAATAATAATATAACCTGTGGCAGCTCCTAGCCCTTACTATGGATATTGACTCTCCATTCCTCAAAGTTGGCTGCCTTTCTTTAATGAAAGGCCAGGCAAATCTCCTTTGCCTGTCCCTGAGGCCCTCTGCATAAAGTAAGTGGGCATTGGGTAGATTGGTCCCAGGTCACTCCTGGCTAAAATCACCAAGGGGCTTCCAGGCCTAAGCTAAAAAAGCAGGGTAAGAGTGGTACCCTGGCCCCAGAGGAGGCCTCTCCCTTGGTACCTACTTCCACTGAGTCCAACTGTTTCTCAGTCCAGTTTGCTTTATATGTCTATTTTCCGAAAATCGGAGATGGATAATGTTTGTGAGACTCTTAGAATAGTAGCAGGCACCCACAGGTTCCAAATTTCAAAAAACAGCTATTAGCAAATAATGGTGTGGAAATGAATCATTTCGGAACTTCCAGCCAAGTTCGGACTGGCAAGTTGGAGAAGAGAGGTAGTATCTGAGCATATCTCAGCCTATGTCACCTGGAATGAGCCAAGTGACAGGTCTGTTACAGATTCAGGGAGGATGGAATACACTTGCAGTTAGTTACGTTTTAGAGACAAAGCTAATGCCAGGCGAGCTTTTCATGGTGGTGGGGAGGGGGTCCATATCAGTTGGTGAGGATGGGGACGGGCACTTAAGCGTAGGCTTTTCTGGAGGGTTAGAGGCCAACAGATAGAGCTACTCAAACGTGACACCAGCTTCAGCATTGAAGCCCGCGATTGCCTGGTGTCTCCCTCTTGTGCGGAATCATGCCGACGGGGATCTCAGATTTACTTCTAAAGCACGTTCCCTTTGCTTCGCGACTTGACCCAAATCAACCGGGTTTCTAACTCGGTCTCAAACCCATCTGCAGGTGGAGGCGAAAGAAGGGGACCCAGAGCAGCCTGAGCGACTGAGGGCGGCGTACCGCGCTGCTCGCGGCTTGCCAGGCCTTGGGCGCCCGCTCAGGGTGGGCAGCCTGCGCGGCGGCAGTGGGGCTCCTGCGCACCAGGCGCGCCAACCCACCCGGGAGAAGCCTTCCCGACCCCACTCAGCAGCTTAACCCGCCGCTTTCCTCAGGCAGAGCCGGCTCTCCAGGCGGCGCCCCAGCGGGACCCTTCCCGAGCCCAGTCCGTTCGCCCCGCCTGCCGGATGTCGTGGCAGCGGCGCTCGCCCGGGACTGAGGGCTTAAGGAAGTCCCTGGCGGTCAGAGTCCCTGCCCCAGAGCGCAAGGCCTCAGAGCGTTCCGGCCACCGAGCCTTTCCCCGACTGCCTCGGCTACGCCCTCCGCGGAGCCTCTTTTCCTCGCCCCTTGCGCCCTGTACGCTGACCGGCCATTTCTCTGGCGGCTGCCACCATCTCTCCCAGAAAACCCCGACCGCCTTCCCCTGGTCAGGGCGCGCTCCCGCCTCCCTACCTGGGCCTCCGCCCTCGATCCCCGGCACACACTTCCCTGGGCTCGCGCCCCTCACTCACTGTCCTGCTGCGGGGTGTCGCTGCCACTGGTGAGTCCCGGCGACTCCAGCAGGCTCCGGCCCGCCTCGCCCACGCTTTCGTCCGCCTGGGCTGCGACCATGTCCCCGGCTTCCTCCAGGTCTAGCAGGTGACTGACGGAGAAGTTCTTTTTCGCCTGCAGGGTGTCGAGGTTGCCCGGGCTGTCCAAGCGGCCGCCCAGCGCCGGTTGCCGCTCCAGAACGTGCCCGTAGCTGGAGGTCATGGTCTCCCCCTCCAATCCCACCCACCCCCCTCTTCCCGCTCGAATCAACACCAAACGCTGTGGGCGAGAGGGGGGAGAGGAGCCGAGTGGGGAAGAAAGAGGGGGGAGTGGAGAGAGAGAGAGAGAGAGAGAGAGAGAGAGAGAGAGAGAGAGAGAGAGAGAGAGAGAGAGAGAGAGAAGGATGGGAAGGCCAAAAGAAAAAAAAAGGAAAAGAGGGCGGGGGACCCCTTTCAGCAGAGCTGAGCGTTCTGCACCCGCAGCCTCCTGCAGCCTTAGTTGCTTTCCTGAAGCCAAGTCCGGCGCGATCCAAAGAGATAATCCACACCAAAAAATAAAATTTAAAAAGTTACCCTATGTTTAAGTCAGGAGTAAAAAAAAAAAATCCCTTCCAACTCTCAAAAAGCATCCACACGCACACACTAAAAATAATAATAAGGGGGAGAGAGGAAAGGGGAGGCCAGCAGGGCGGGGGAGTTAGGCAAACAGAAGAAGAGAGAAGAAGGGGTGGGAGAGAAGTATCAAAGTGGGTTTAAAAAAAAAAAAAAAGGTTAAAGGAGTTATTCCCCGGCAAGAGTTCAAGCACCAACAGAAGAAGGCTTGTTCCAGCTTTAAAACATCTTCAAGCAAACGTGTTCCCCCCTCTCTGCACTCCTGTGGATTCTCAGGAGTGACTAAAGTTTCAGGAGGAGAGGGTGATGTCTTGCAGATGTATTAGCGAGCAGGATTCTCACTTTTGGTAAGGAGTAAAAAAAAAAAAATACAATAAAAAAATAGGGCTTCAAGAGTAGGAAGGAGGGTGGCGTGGGTCCCCCCTTTCTCCTCTCTCTCTCTCTCCCCCTCTTCTTGCTGAGCGCCTTTTTCCTTCTCAGCTGGATCAAGAAGCTCTCTGGCACTTCAAAAGGCACAAACTGGCATGCAGAGGAGGCTTTGTAGGGAATACAAGAAAATTGGAGACCCCTGGGAGGGCAGATCTCGACTTAATAGGAGCCTGTAATTACGTGGCAAAGCCTTTGTGCGCGCCTGACGTTTTACAGACCCCCTTTCTCCATCACAATCTCCTTCTTCCTCCTTTCCCTCTGACCAAAAAAACAGTCTGATTAAGAAAACCCCCTTTGCCAACATCAGAGCCGGAGAGAAAGGAGAGGGAAGGAGCAAGAGAGAGAGAGGGAGGGAGGAGGGAGAGAAGAGGGAGGGAAGGGAATGAGAGAGCCCCTTTGGATTTATAAAGTAAGGTCTAATTATCATTCCCCTGCAATAGTATCACGGGGAGAGAAGACAAACTGAAACCCACAGTCACTTCAAACGGGCTGATTATTTTGCTTCGGTATTAACTCCTCCAGATTTGTTTAAGATCCTGTTGGAAAATCTCATTTGCATGTTTTGATAACAACTACAGGGAAACTTGTTGGGAAAAAAAAAATCCATGACTATCACAAATTTTCTTTTCCTTCTGTTCTCCCCCCTTTTAACGTTTTCTGTTGTTCTAATAGTCGGCGGGAGGGGGGGAAGTTCAGAGAGAGTAAGAACGAGCGAGCGAGAGAACAAGCATATTAGTCTGCTCAGTAGAGACAGCCTATTAAAAATGTAATAAAATAACAAGAGCGATAATAATGGGAGGCTCGCCCAAGCTTTTCCTGCGCACCGAATACAGATCCGGGACTAGAAGGCACCAAATCGATTCGTGGTTATCCCTGCGGTTAGGAATCTCGGGGCCAAAGGCAATAGAAAATTTAAAGATTTATTTAGTTGAAGGAAAGGACTCTAGAAGTATGTCAACCGTCCCCTCAATCCTGCCATTTTTGAAAACTTTTTGGTATGCCGAGATCGCTTCCTCTTGCGACGACACTAAGCCCAGAGGGTCCCACTGCCCAAATTCGGAGCTGACAGGAGCACGTCCGGGGCGAGCTGTACCGTTAGGCTACAGCGCTGCTCTGCGTCCGTCCGGCCAGGGTGCGGTCGGGGTTAGGGAGCGGGACGAAGGCACCCCCACCACCAAGGCACCTCCGCGGCCACGCACAAAGCTCTGTGGTCGTCTGCTGAGCCCTGAGAGAGGACAGAGAGGTGCTGAGCAGGTTTTTTTTTTTTTTCATGACCTGAATTTGGTAACAGCTTTAATAGTCTCATTAGAAATGAGTTACTATATGACTAGTAAGTGAAATATGGCATGCTTATTTATAGCGTTTCATGTTCTTTAACTACACACACACACACACACACACACACACACACACTCCTTACTCCCTTGATTGCTAGATTTTTTCCCCCTCCTATAGCCGAGAGGGTCGATTTAAGAGAAAGAAGAGTCCGAGTGTGTGTAAATGGTTTCTGGGCTCCAAACGGCATAGTTAGCCCAGAACTTCCAGCCCTGATCTGGGAAAAGAACATTTGATGCCATCAAAGGGCTGCAGATTGAAACCAGATGTGCTCGCCTCGGTTCTTTCCATGCATTTAATTAAGGAGCCAGGATGGAGGAGACTTTTTCATCATTAGTCCACCCTCTCCCCCTCCTCCTCCCACTCCCTCCCTCTCCCTGGGGGCCGCCTGTACCCCCGACCGGGAGCCCAGAGCCCCGCCAGCGCCGCGCAGGTCGCTCAGTCTCGGCAGAACCCGCTCTAGGCGATAAACATCTGTTGGCGTCCGGGCACCGCCGGTAGGACGCGCGTGGGGATGGGCCGGCGCAGAGCCGGGGCGCGCGTGCGTGTCCGGGTTGCCTTGGCCGAGACTGCCAGCTCCGCCGCCTCCGAGAAGCCCTTTGCCGCGCGAGCTTCTGCCATCCACTGGGGTGGCACGAGTGAACCTAGCGAAGGCATTTCCCCCCGCGCCCTGCCCTGTGTCCTCCGGGGAAAGGCAGAGGAGCCCTTCTCCCTCCCCTACCACGCTGCGGCTGTTTGTCCCCACGTCCCACGGCTTATCGGCCTTTCCGAGACGGGGAAGCAGATTCTCGCTTCTCCCTCCTCTCATATTCTCCACACCCTTTACACAGTTGCATTTCTCTGCGACCCGGCACCGGCCGAACTGCCCTTTCAGACAAAGGTCTGGGTAAGGGGTCGGGGCTTCTGGCATCCCCAAACAGGCTGTTTCTACCTAGGACCCAGCGACTTCCGTCAGTTGGGGGCACCTCGCCCTTTGAGGGGAGTTAACTTTGTCCCAGTGTGCAGGCGCATGGCTAGAGACCAAGGAAAATCGGGTCCTAGATGAGCACTTAGAAGCATGGTCAGACATCTCCACTTATTTTGGCCACTTTCTTCCAAAGGGATCAGGCGCGTTTTGAAAATCGCCTACTGTTAATACCAACCAATTGTACCGATACCAGCTAGGATGCTAACGGTTTCAACAAAAACATCTGGACATACTTGCTAAACATTTGTGGACTAAATGTGTTTATATATGATTTTCTATGCGCAACATTTACCCAAAATGTCTCTCGGGCTGAAAGTTCAAGTGCAAACCAACTGCGCAAGGCTTCTCCAGCCCTGGCAACATAGCTCCAGCCTCAGCTCAAGAAGCCAGAGGCCGGGAACCCTCGCTCTAGCAAAGGGTGTGGCTTTTGAAGACTATAGGGGCACAGAATGTACTCCCAGCGCTCTGAGTTGGAATTCAAGGGCAGAGTCTTAGCGTGCTCAGGGAAAGGGACAGGTTTGCAGCCACCCAGGAAGGAAAGGCAGGTGACAGGGTCCCCTGCCAACACTGGGTGTTTTCTGGGCATGCCAGAAAGGTTGCCGGAACTCAAAAGTTTCAAGGGACCCTTCACCACTCAAGAGGCTTCTCCTTGTGGACTACCCCCATACTTCTCAGCTATAGGGTCTAAGCTGCAGTGTCCTCCTGTCCCCAATCACCCAGCACTGGGAGTCCGGCAGCCCGGTGGGCTGCATTGGACACATCCGCTAGGAAGCAAAGTCTCAAGGCAAGCAGCACCCTCAAAATTGTCCCCCCCACACCTGTTTTTTGGGGGTGAGGTCTTTGAGTGTGTGCTTTCTTTTCTTTTTCCTATGAACAATTAAAAATGTATTGGATCTGCACTAATTATGTTTATACACAACATTTGAAACTTGTTGAGATTCTGGATTGTAATTTAAAACTATCAGGACAATTCTACAGGGAAATTCAAAACAGTACATTTACCCAGTAAGGAACCAAAGGTGCATCAAATGCATTTACAGAATGGAGTCGGGCTGTCACTCTTCCCAGCACTCCCAGCTGCAGCCTGGGGAGATTCCTTCCAAAGCCCAAAGGTCACTGCGCCTATCCTTTCTACTTCCAGGCTTTAGTCAGTGCTCCTTAGAGGGGTGGACCAGAGTTCTCCGGGCTCAGGTTGCAGTTACCCAAGAGAGCCAAGTGCCTCCAGAATTCGAGAAGGAACATATGGCAGAAAGATGTCCGGAGAGGAGAAACTGTCTGACAGCACAGGCTCATCTCCCAAGCAGGCAGCAGGCCTGGTCTGGGAACTTAGAAGGCCCTAGAGAAAAGTGGCCTGCTGCTGCCCCTGTAGTTCCTTAATCACTCCTTTGCTTTCCCTATGTAACTTCCTCTTAGGAATAGTTGGAAGGAAAACATTTCTAGCTTAAAATCTTTGAACATGTGTAGGCCTTCCTTCAGATTTAGCTTTGACTTCCACCCATCAATCAATATTTATTAAAGTTTGAAGCCCTGGATGATGTAACTAACCAGAACCCTCTTCCTCAGGACCCTTCCAGCTTCTGAGAGTGGCTTTCCAACCATTCCTTCTGGTCCCGCCCCCGCTTTAGAATGATTCCCATTTGGGAATTCCTCTCCAGGTAAGTGGGAGTGAAGCTGGGACTAGGAAGACATTGCCAAGAAACCAGACAACGGTAGGAAGGAGGTTAGATTCACAGCCTTGTGCCTTGGGTGGTCCTACCCAGAGGTTTGGTACTGATTACTGTCCAGGGCTTCCCTGGCACTAGAAGCTGGCAGAAGGCTGCCTCATCTGGCTAACAGAATGCCCCCACCCTCTGCTTCTCTTCTAACTAGAAGCCAGGAGCTGCACTCCCTGACATGTTAATAAGCTGACAGGTAATCACATATGACAGGCCACAGGTTACATGACACACAAAAAAGACGGTTTCCCCCCAATACAAACGTGCTGTGGGATGGAAACCCTCTCTTGCTCATGGTTAAGAATCTAGTAAATATTCATTAACAATGAAACAGGAAAGAGTGAAACGCAAGATGGATTCTGCAGGTGCCCATTTTTTAAATGTTTTTGAAGAGGAGACTTTAGGCCTGACTGCTCCTTTGCCCTTCCAATTCTGGCTCTTGTAATCATAAGTGACATTTTAGAAACATTCTTCCTATATGCATGGCCAAATGTTTTCCACCCATGCCCAACTCCATCCAATAGCCATATCACATTATTTTGAATTTTTTTCAATACTGAAAGCAAATAGGAATAATCACATTTCCAAGGAGTGAGTGGTAGTTCTATCACAGTATGGTAAGCCCAGTTAATTCAACTGGAACCTAATGCAGTTTCACTGCACCCATCTGCTCCTCTAACCACTGGACACTGTCTTTGCAAACACCATTGTGACAGCTTTAGCTAAAGGCCCAGTGGCTGCATATTGGCAATGTAGTAAGTGTTCCTTAGGCATTATTCCACTGAACACCTTGCTGTAATGGACAGGGTCAAGCACTCTCTTTTCAAAATTCTCCTCCTGTACCTTATGCCCTTATTTCCTGGACCACTGCCTTTTGGCCTGCCTAGAGTAGATTTTCCCCTTTTAACTACTGATCTTCTCCAGAGTTCTGCCATCCTTACTGTCCATCACAATAAATAAGTTGTCTCTTTAGAAGATCTCATACATTTTCATGGGTTAACTAATGCTTGTTGTCAACATGTCTAAATTTTAAGTCCAAGGGTTGATTACCTATTTACTCTGTTGCCTTGGACAAAATGGAAAAGTTACCACTCTCAATTTACTCATTCAAATAAGACTAATCATGAAACCAACAACATATATTTATGCAAATCAAGTGAAAGTGCATGCAGTCCATTTAACCCAGTGTTTAGCATATAGCAATCCTTTAAAATTAAGACAGCCTCCTTCTTGCTGGATATGCACATTTATTAAACCAACTTAAACTTAACCCCCCCCAAACTGACAAACCATCTTCTCCCCACTCTCCTCCACATTCTCAGTAGAAAACCAGGGAATTATCCCAAATTCCTCCCTCTTAACACCACCTCTAGCTTATCCAGCTAATCACTGGGGTCTATCTATTTTTGTCTAGCTATCACACTGCCCCTGCAACAAAATGATTGACAAGTGCTTATGAAATTGGAACTGAAGATTAAGTAATACTGGAGCAGGTGAATCAACCATACTACACGGGAGTATAGAAGTATGACATTAGGAATGCTTATGTTATTTAAGCACAAATCAATTAGTGGTAAAAGGATGTTGCCAAATGCCCTCAGAAGAAGTCTGAGGGTAGGTACCATACCTTCTTTGCCCAGAGGAAACCAAGCCTTACTCACCAGGTTAATTCAAATGTACCACAAATGGCTGTTGGGAGGATTAAGAAGGAAAATAAAGGGAAGTGCTTCATCCTAGTCAGTACTCAACAGCTCTTAGTTCCCTTCCTCTGCTCTTTCCCTCATACTCAGGTGGTCCAGGTTATAGGTTCTTTTGGACTAGAAGAATATGTGGCTCAATTCTTAATAGTTCTGAAAAGGATTTTAGGAAAATCCTTTAAGGATGGGCATATGCAGGTAACTGAGAGGCTTAAGACTGGGAATGGTTCTAGGCAAGCAGCAGCACATAAAGCCACAGGGAAACAATTTCTGATCCCTCAATCCCCTGCAGGAAGAGAGTTTATTCCTGGTGGGATTTTTGTGTCTTATTCTGGGAATTAAAGAATCTGCATGCTGTCTAGATTCTTGGCCCTATAGAAGACATCTGAGTAGAGATCCCAGGCTGGCATGTTAGAGATGAAGAAGGATATTTAGTAAGGACAGTAAAATCAATGTTATAGGGAGATATATTTTAACTTTGCATGTATCTATTAATGAGGCTTCAAAAAATAAACCTCAAGATTCCCAAGTTTTGGACCCTGGATCTCTGTTTATAGGCTCGGCAGAAGTAAGGTAGGATCTTACAAGACAATTATAAAATGCTTTAGGCCTGAGTAGGTTTGGCTGGTTGAACCCTGTGCGATCTTGGGCTGACTTTACTGCTTATTTATGGCGTATCCAGTGGGTGAGCCACTCTGGGTAACCTTCCTTGGCTTATTGCTCCCATAAATCTGGAGCCCAGCACAGGCTACTTCTCTACCTGCTTTCCTCCCCCAAATCCTGCCACAAATCTCTAATTTTCTAAGCAGACCCCTCCCTTCCTCTCCCTGTTCTCCACTTGTCCTAAAATGCTAGCTCATGAGTAAGTAGCCAGGCTGGTTGTAGTTGCTTTTCTAATTACACCTGTTAGGTTAAGTACATATTTTACCCTCCTTTTTTCCTGTTTTTCTTCTGTTAAATATACTTCCATCTGTCTTTTATCAACTGTTGCCACACAATAAATAATGGTAACAAAATTTTGGAGACTTTTTGTCTTGTCTGCCTCAAAGGGTGGCACTGAGATAGTGCGTATGTCACTAAGTGTAAAAGGCTAGGTTGTCTTCAAGACCCTTTGTACTCTCATTACCTCCATTATCTTTTCCTACTATTTTTATCTTGCTATTTATCACCTCAAACAAGGATTTAAATAGTAGAGTTGAGAAACTTGATTTAAAAAAAATGAAATAATATATTATTTTAAATATTCTGTAGATCACAAACCTACTACTTCTATGCTCTAAGTCACTATATTCCTCTCTTGTGTGGCACGTGCCTTTGTATTTTAGGAATCCACTGCCCACTCTGCAGGACAGCACAGGAACTGTCTCCCCCAGCACACTCAAACTCACTGTAAACGAACTCACTGCAAATGAACTCACTGCCCACTTTATAAATAAAGTACAACATGATTATGTACAGTACATATACTTACTAATTGTTACTACCATACTGGTTTTCATATCTAACATGTCGAGCGCTTTTCATTATTTCTTGGAGTATACGCCTACTTATAAACAATAGAAAAGCTTACTGTAAGATGGTATGCTGTGCTCAACACACTGCCTCACACAGCTCATCTTGATCGCATCACGAGCCCACATCAAGTGATGTACCCCTGCCATCTAGATTTGTGTAAGTGCGTGCCTGGATGTTTGCACAATGATGAATCACCTAATGTTGCACATCTCAAAAGACATCCCTGTGCTTAAGCCACACAGGACTATATAGTAATAATTTTATTAAAAACAAATAGTCTGACTATTCCAATACAAAGGCCTTAAGTGCTGTGCCACTATAGGCTGCTAGGAGAGTCAAAGAGAAGTGGAGAGCAAATAAATGAAAAGAACACTTCATGCAAGCAGTAGCAAAAAGACATTAGCATCCCATAACATAGGCTTAAAAATAAGAAGCATGTTAGAGATGAAGAAGGATATTTAGTAAGGACAGTAAAATCAATGTTATAGGGAGATATATTTTAACTTTGTATCTATCAATGAGGCTTCCAAAAATAAACCTCAGAAATTGGATAAACCAAGAGGAAAAATATACAATCATAAAGGATATTTAATATGCCTATCTCCATATCAGGCAAGAAAAGAAAAACAGAAATTTGTTAAAAAGATGGATATCTCGGGGCTGGGGTTGTGGCTCAGTGGAAGAGCACTTGCCTAGCATGTATGAGGCACTGGGTTCGATTCTCAGCACCACATACAAATAAATAAAATAAAGGTCCATTGACAACTAAAAAAAAAATATTAAAAAAAAGATGGATACCTGGAAAACATTTGACCCACCTGACAAACGCAGAACACTGAAGTCAATAGTGGCAGATTGCACGTTCTTCCAGTTCTTCCAAACTCATAGGTGAACTTACCCACAAAGTTAATGACCATAGGCTGAGTCATAAACAAGTTTCTAAAGTATTGACACTAGTCAATTAAGTCATTAAGCTAGAATTCAAATAGAATTAAGCTAAGCTTTAATAAAAAATGAATGCTTGGAAATTAAGCTGTTCAGTTCCATTAACCATTGGTCAAGGAAGAAATTAAGATGTAAATTAGAAACATTGTGAACTACATGACAGTGAAAATCCCATATATTCAACTTACAGAATGCAGTTAAGTGAGTACTTAATGAGAATTTTATAGTCTTGAGATATAGTAGGAGAAAAGGACTAAAAAACTGTGATCCAAATATCCATTTCAAAAAATCTCAAAATTCTGCAGATTGAACACTAAGAAAATGGAAGAAAGAAAACAATAAAGGGAAGAGTTGAAAATTAATATTGTAGGGTAAAAAGGTATAATGGAGAACATTTGTGAAGCTAAAAGTAGGTACTTCAAATAGACCAAGAGAAGCAATAAATTCTTAGAGAGTCTGAGAAAGAATAAGAGAAGAATAAATTACTGATATTGGGCAACAAGGGAACATTGATATCAACCTGTAGATTATCCATAACTCTTTCCTCCTTGCTTGCTCCCTCCCTCCCTCCCTCCTTCCCCTTCAGCAGGCGGGGAGAACCCAGGGCCTTGCTCCTCAAAGGCAAGTGCTCTCGTTGCCCCAGTCCTCAAATAAATCCTTAGAGAGGATCATCAATGATTTTATTCTAATGAATTTGAAAATTCAGAAGAAATGTGCACATAAAAATTATCAAAATTGACACAAATAATTAAAACATATAGTAATTTTTATATCTTTTCAAGAAACTGAATGTGTAATTTTCCCCACAAAAGACCCTCAAGCTCAGATGGCAGTAAGGGTCAATAATTCCAATGATTTAAAAAATAATAGTAACATTATAAAAGCTCTGAGGAAGAATAAAGAAAGAGGAAATGCTTCTCAACTTATTTTATGAGACCAATATAATCTTTACAACAGTATCAAAAGGAGACATTACAAAAAAAATGAAATCACACAAAAATTGCAGGCTAATTTTTACAAATAGAAACATGAAACTTCTAAACAAAATACTAGCAAATCTAATAAAATTATACAAAGCCTAATACTTAACATTCTACTTGAGTTTATTTTAGGAATGCAAGGTTGATTAAATATTCAAAAATCAGCCAATGTGATTCACCACTTTGGAATGAAAGGGAAAAATTACATGTTAATCTCAAATGATGAAATAAAAGCATGATAAAATTCTCCATTTATAAATGTATTGGAATTGGTGAGTGCATCATCCTTCATATCTTCTAACATCTCTTTATTGTATTTTGAATGTCTTCCTCAGATCTATTTTCCAATTTATTTGCTATTTCTTTAGCAAGATCTGGTCTGCTGTTCCACCCATCTATGTAATCATTTTATTTTATTGACTATCAACATTAATTGACTTGTTCATACTCTCCTGTTTTTCCCTAATGTCTTCTATTATTTCTTTTATTTTTTAGTACTTTGAATATATTTACTCTCTTTAAGATTGATTTATTATCATTCTTGAACATAAAAAAATTTCCATTTGTGTATTCAATGACTTTTCTTCAAGGTAGCTTATTCATTTGTGATGTTTGTAATTTTTTATAAGGAATTATAAAAACAATTGCTAAAATGGCTTTTTTAAAAATCAAATTTGACCAAAATCTAGACAAAATAACATGGAAAATAAAAGCATGGAGTGAAATAATTCTAAGGCTTTTGTGAGGAAGATAAAGAAAATGGTTAGTTTTAGACTTTCTTAAATTTAGTTAAATTAAGTTATATGTTACAAATTTGAGGTTAACCACCAAAAGAATATAAATAGAACATATAATTTCAAATCCACCAGGGGAAAATAAAAAGTTAAGAAAATACAATAAAATAAATAGAAAGAAGAAAATAAGAAAATGTGAGGGTACATAGTTAATATAAAACATTAAGCTAAGCATATCAGCACCCACAGTAGTACACACAGATCAAGCTCATTATCCACAGTTAGTCAGAAAAGATTTAAAGGAAAAAATCCAGCATTGTAATACCAATGCATGACATATTTAAACCAAAATCATAACTAAAGACAGAAAAACAGGGCAGCAGAACTATTAATAAGTACACAATTTAAATAACTGTTTGAGTCATAAGATAGAATACTGTACAGCAGCTAAAAGTAAACGATTGCCCTACGTCAATATTTGTACATCTCTACACTGATTGATCTGTAGGACTATTAGCATAGTTTTTAAAAATAGCATTGAATAAAATGTGCACAAGTATATATCAGTATGGTAACATTTGTATGGTGATTTAAAAACACAAGGCAATACTGAATATTGTTCCTGGGTTTGTGGACTTGTAAAAGTTTAAAAATACAGAATTGCCAGGTTAACGCCAAATTCATGATAGTGCTTGCCTTTATAGAAGGAAAGGGGAAAATAATAGGACAGGACAGAAAACAAAAATATTTCAACTTCATAATGTTTTATGTTTGCCAAAAAAGATAAGAGTGAAGAAAATAAATACTTCACAAAGTAGTAATAATAAACAGTACCAAATACACCTATATTGTGCAAGCAAACACACACACTATCTCACCTTCAAATGTAACCAAAGCTGTTCCCAGACAAATCTAATGCCTTCAATATGGTTTTAAATGCCTTAGCAATGCACCAGGAAAAATGACAATCGACTCCCTAGGAGTAGCTGGAAACCAAAGCTGTCTTAGTCAGCTGTTTTCACTGCTGTGACTGAAAGACCTGCCCAGAACAACTGTGAGAAGGAAGAGTTTATTTAGGGGCTCATGATTTCAGAGATCTGAGTCCATAGACAGCTGGCTCCATTCCTCGGGGCTCCAGGTGGGGCTGAACATCATGGAGAAGAGTATGGTACAGGGCAGCAGCTCCCGTAAGGATCAGGAAGCAGAGACCCCTCTAACCAGATACAAAATACACACTCCAAAGGCATGCCCCCCCATCCCACTCCCCAATCACACCTACAGGCCTCCAGTTACCACCCAGTTAATCCCGTTGGGATTAGTTCACAGTTTGGGTCAAGCTGTCATAACACAATCGTTTTTCCTCTGAATCTTCTTGCATTGTCTTGCACAAGAGCTTTGGGGACACCTCACATCCAAACCATCACAAAAGCTAAGGAACACAAAGGAGCAGATGTATAAAAACAGAATTTACAGAATTTAATACTACTACTAATAATAATTTAATAATTTGCAAAGGAGAGAATAAATAACTCTAAGAGTTAGAAACGGTTAAAATTCATTGACTTCTCTTACCTCAGCCAAATGCCATACTGTACTGCAGGTGTATGACCCTTTGGAGGGATTTAAATTTTGCATGATTTGTAATCCCCAAATCTTTGGTTTATTTCATTTTTTTTTAAAGCCACTGACCTAATCTCTGCTCTCCACCTCTCAGCTGGAGACACTCTTGGTCTTGATGGGACCAAGCCTTGGAAAACTAGGATTTGGGATAGCGTTCTCCACAGCATCACACTCACTCAGTCATGCAAGGACAACCTCTGACACACAGACGAGCACAGAACAGCCATCACTGCAAGTGCAAGATGCTTTCTTTCTTTTACAGAAATAATAATGTAGTTGGGCACAATACCTTTATTTATTTATTTTTAGGTGGTGCTGAGGATCAAACCCAGGGCCTCACAGGTGCTAGGCGAGCGCTCTACCACTGAGCCCCAGCCCCAGCCCGCAAGATGCTTTCTTAATGAACTATTGCCTCCTTGCTGGGAACCCAGAGACCTGCTGTGTTTGCCACTTTTTAGTTATTAGGCAATGTCTGAGGGCACCCAAGGATTCTATTCCATACTTAACCTTCTCTGGAGCAGAAAGCAAGTGCTTTAACAGCTGTGTGTGTGTGTGTTTGTTTTCTTTGGGGGCAGACAGAGGCCAAAGAAACCACAAAAAAAGTCTAAGTCACAGCTCTTCCTTCACTTATGTAAGGATTACAGAAGCAGGTGTGCCGTGTTTGTTTCTTCTGGGTGTGAAATAAGGCCTCCAAATTTTCATATTAACAATTCATTTATATTTCATTCAAAAAACTGCATTGACCTAATCTCTGCTCACCACCCCTGATTGGAAATGTCCTTCCTTGGCCTTGATGTCAGCCCAGTGAAACTGGAGAAATTAGAACACTTATATAGATTGAGGGCAGTGCGCATATTAGGGAAAATAGTAGAGAGGCTCTTGAAAAAGTTAAAAGTATAACTATCATGTAACTCCCTCCCAGGTATATATTCCAAGTATGTGAGATCAGTATGTCAAAGAGTTATCTGCATTCCCCTGCTATTTATAGCATTATTCACAATAGCTATGACATGGAATCAAACTAAGTGTCTATCATTGATGGGTGGATAAAAACATGCAGTATATACCTAGTGGAAGGTTACTACTGGAGACTAGGGCAGTGGAAAGATCTGGAATTTGTTGGTTGAAGGACACAAGATTTCAGTGAATTAAGTTCATGGTAGCTATCACCATGGTGACTATAAGAAAAATATAATTTAGATTTGAAAATTGCTGAGAATAGATTTTAAGTTCACACCACTAAAAAAAAAAGTATGTGAAGTAATTCACATAATTTAACTTAGCTTGATTTAGTCATTCCACTGTGTGTGTGTGTGTGTGTACGTGTATGTGTGTGTATATATACACATATACTCACATATATATAACATGTTATACACCATAAATATATATTCTTTCTTGTCAGTTAAAAATAAATAAAATGAAACTGAAAAAATTCACAAGCAATCTCTATCGTCCTGTGGACAGAATGAAAGCTGTTGTCTTGGCTATGCTATAAAATTACTCTCAAAGGCACCCATGATGGACGCTCTGCCTTACTATTTGATTCATATTAGCATGTGGACCTACTAAGTGAAGGGTCACAGCTGCATGGTATAGTTGAAGTCTATGGCAACTGAAATCCTCGTTGGAAACATTCTGAATTCCTAGGAGTCAAAAAGGTCCAACAGAAGGACTTAGGTGTCTTAGGGGTCATAATATTCCTCTGAGCTCCTTATTTGTCATTATTTTCCTTGTTCCCTTGGGTTTCTGCAGTTTTATACTCAGTTCATTAGATGGGGGTCTAATCTACAGTAGGTTTTGCAGCAAAAAGTATAAGATGCTGAAGATTTCCATGTTCTATGTCTATTAATTTCCTGAAGATGACAATTTCTGTTAAAAGAGACTTAGATAAACATTCTCTCAAATAATTTGAATGATAGGTTTGTTTTATCTTTGGTTTTAAAGAAGAGCATAAGGATCCAATAAAAGTGAAAATATATATAAATTTCCTATAAAAGAAATGTTGTAAACCCCACAGCCACCACCAAATCAATTTAATTTTAAGACCTCTGGCTCACAAGATGAAAACCATAGGCTTCAGTTGTTCTGAACTTCTCCATCCTGTCACACCACAGTTCTCAGCTCTTCCATAGGGTGACGGTGGGGGATGGGCATCTTGACTTGGCTCTTTGGAAAGTCCGATGTGCCCAAGGCCTTTTCAGTACCAACAGGTTCCTCCTGCTCCTGTCATGTGCGTAGCATAGAATCCTTTCTTGCTGAGGCTGCCTGCTGAGGACTGCTCAGCCATTTCCTCTTGCAGGTTCCAGAACATTCTTGTAGCCCCTGAGAAGCAGGATGTAGGTCTCTTCCGGTCCAAGAGTTCACAATCTCTGACTTCTCTTTCCATTCCCCTAGTTCAAGGAGACAGCAATATAATGGAAATCATTTCCATTGTGTCCATATTGTCAAATGTTCTTTCTATCTCCTCAGCAAACTCCATAACCAATGAATTCTCCTAAATTTGGGCTTTTAGGAAACACTAGGCAGAACTTTGGTCTATTTTTGCTAATTTCCCTATCTTGTATTGTATTTCTGAGGTAATGAGAGAAGGACTAGAAATCTTGAATGTGGAGAAGGTAAAAAATACAGAAAAAGAAAAAGATTGAGGTTCAAGTGGTCTCAAACCAGTTACACCTTCATGCATTGACTGACAGAGTTCATAACATCCACGAAGACACATCCAATCGAAACTTCTTCCTTATCTTGCTGGGTAGAAAAACTCAGTACAATCTGAGTTCATTAAAATGATCCACAGCTATTGTTGTTTTCTGATAACAGTATGAGCAAAACCACACTTCATTTCAGACTCTGGCACCTCGGGGATTTCCCAGTGCCTCACTGCGACCCTGCTTTCTAGAATTTGTGTGGAGTTTGTATATTGGTGATGTCCTTATTGGAGCATTAGCAAAGACAACCCAATAGAAAGCACTCTATTCTATTCAAACATCAGGATTTGTGGTAAAAAAGAAAAAACATATATTGAAAAATTGTAGTTGCTCTCCAGAGAACTGTATGCCTTGGTCTGTGTTGTAGTTGCCTCATGAAAGATGTATTTATCAAAAATATTTTTTTAAGGAAGGACTCCAGCTTTCTTGGGATCACTTTCTTCCACACTTTTCCTCTCTCACAAAAGGCAGCCATTCCTGAGCTGCCCCATCATTTACCAGGAAAAAAAGTCATCCTGTGGAATTTAGCTTACCAGAATAAGAATTCTTTTAGACTTTTAAGCAGCTACTATTTTCAGAATTTCTGTTCTCACATCACAATGAATATAAGTAATGCTGCTAAAAGTCAATACTTATCTGGTACAATGGTGCCAACACTCAACACAGATTATAGATGACACAGGGATATTATTTACCCATCTCTCCGCAACCATGTCATTTAGGCACAGTTGGACAAATAAATGGTCACTATTATCTTAGAGAACAAACTATTAGCAACTACATGAGCATGGTTTATAATTTTTGATATCACAAACTAGATTTCTGGTTTCTAGCTCAGCATGTAGGGGACTTGAACAATGTCAATCTTATCCTGAAAACAAGGAAAAAAAGATGAACAAAGTGAAAATCAGCAATTCTTCTTGTATCCATCAGAAAATTGGGGTCATGTGGAAAACCACTGCCCAAAATTGGAGAGGCAGAAATGACAGAGTTAGCAGAGCCAAAGTGCAGGAATCAAAGCTTCTACAAGAACCGGTACCAACACAGGAAGTTTTACACTATGACTGACAGATTGCTGAGGATCTCTGTGGACAAGTTTGGGAGTTAAAAACCCCAGAGGGGCCCAGTCTTGGGGGAGCACCTATGCTTTAGTAAGTTTACCTCCAAGAGCCCTAACAGGGTAGGGGAAAAATCTGGTAAAACTCTTCTGTTTCCAGCAGGAAAGGATAAAAGTTGCCATTTAAATTCACCCAGAGCATCAACAGGGCCTGCTCTCAGAGAAATCATTTACCTGAGTCTAAACAGCTGGGGTTTTTACCAAAACCTAACTGACCTGGGAGAAGGGAAATATCCAGTCCCCTCTAGCATTTCTCACTCACCTAAGGCAGAAAAGCTTGAAAAGTACTTGGGAAACTTACAGCTCAAGAACATGCTCATTAACCCCCCCAGACCTAACAACAGGACCATAGGAAAGTTCCTTTCTCCCCACACCTTACCATGGCATCAGTACAGTCTGCAGAGGACAACTAGAATCACAGGTCTTAGATTCCATCTAAGAAGATACCTCTAGGGAAACAAAAAGACAACAGAGAGAACAGATACGCGGATACCAAAGGAAATTTTGACCCCTAATACCTACAGATTCATCAAACATGAAGCACAGCCTAACTCCAAGTCTGAGGAACATAAAAATTTCACAAGATACCTATTTACCTATGTTTCATTATTCATTGTATTATGTTTTGATCTCAACAAAAAGTTGTAAAGTATACTAAAGGTCAGAAAACACAGTTTGAAGAGACAGAGCAAGCATCAAAACCAGACTCTCATCAGGGATGTTGAACTTATTAGACTGAAAATTTAAAACAACTCAAAACCAGACTCTCATCAGGGATGTTGAACTTATTAGACTGAAAATTTAAAACAACTATGACTAATATGCAAGAATCTGTAACGGAGAAAGATCTTTAATGCTTTTTCAGTGGATAAAATGCAAGGACAGATAGGTGATTCAGGTGTAGGTGTGGATATTAAGAATCAAAAGGAGATACTAGAAATCAAAAACACTAGCAAGAGTGGAGGATTCCTATGATTGGCTCTTCAAAAAAAATGAGCACAACTGAAGAAATAATCTGTGAATTTGAAGAAATGTCAGTAGAACTTCTAAAATACATAGATAAAAAGGAATGAAAAAGACAACAGAATATCCAAAAACCATGGACCTACTACAACATGTACAGCAAGTACATAATGGAATTGTAGAAAGAGAGTAGAGGAAGGGACAGAAGAAATATTTGAGGCAATCGTGATTGAGGATTTCTCACTCACCTAAGGGGGAAAAGCTTGAAAAGTACTTGGGAAACTCTCAGCTCAAGAATATGCTCATTAATTAATGACAGACACCAAACCAAAGATCCAGAAAGTGCAGAGAATATCAAGAAAGATCAAAACCAAAATGTAGACCAGCGCATATAATATTCAAACTGGAGAAAATCAAAGATACAGAAGAAATCTTGAAAGAAACCAGAGGGGAAAAATTCTACCTAAAGAAGAGCAAAGGTAAGAATTACACTGGACTTCCCAGAAACCATAACTAAGAGAAGAGTGAAGTGTATTTAATGGTTGGGGGAAAAAAATTTTAGAATTCTTTTTTTAGTTTATGTTTTATTGGTACATTGCAGTTTTACATAGTTATGGGGTTCATTTTTTCATACTCATAAATGGCTCCATTTCAATCCCCAGTATGTCCCCTTATCTCCCTTCTCCCTCCCCAATTGCCTTCCTCTACTTTCTTGACATTCCTCCTATTAATCTAGTTTTTAAAAATGGTATGAGATTATCCTTCAAAAGTAAAAGGAAATAAAAATTTTCTCAGACAAAAATTGGGGAAATTTGCAGTCAGCAGATCTGCTTTGCAAAAAAAATGTTAGAAGAAATAAGGAAAGTGATCTGTCAGAAATTTGACTCCTACCTGTATTCCTATTATAGATACAATATATGAAGGTAAACTATATAACAAAACATAGAGACTATTCAAAAGAAAAGTTTTATGTACATACTTAAATCACTAGACAGACTGTCAGCAGAGTCATGAATAGTGATGGCAAGGTTTTCCTTTGTTTAAAATATTATTCACCTATCAATAATATAGGTCATTCCTAACCATTTAATGACAGCATGACTTATTTATTCAACAAATAATTATTAATCATAACATACTATATGCCAGACAAGAATAACTACTACTTCTAAAATGAGTATACAATTTCATTAATATAGAGAAATGCTATCTTAACAATTAATAATACAGGAAGATGACAGCACTTGAAGCAGTTGCTGTAAGTGGCATAGGCACAAAGTTAAGGGACACTTTCAAGGAAGCACCTGGCCGCATCTCGAGGTGTCAGGAAAGGTTCGGCAGAGAACACAGTGATACAGCTGAGATCTAAAAGTATGCGACTGTACGAAAAAGCATGGCAGGTATAGAGAATGCAAAGCAATTCAGCATCACTAGAATTCAGAAGGAGAAGAGTGGGAAATGACGAGGGACCAGTGAGCCATCAGATGGGAAAGGCCTTGCATGCCTGGCAACTGGACTTGCTTCTGTTTACCCATGGGCAAAGGGGATTCACTGAAGAACAGTGGGCTCTGAAAACAGAAGCATTGAGTGATATCAACGGTCACTGTCACCAAGCCTCTGTTCTAAACCACTTACCTAGGACAATGCATTGAAGCACCACAACTCACAGCAAGGCCCGTGTGATTAAGCTACTCATCTTAGGTCCTGCAGCTCACTGGCAGTGCTGGGTAGGATGTGATGTAGACAGCTCGTGTTGACCCCTCTAATAGCTATGTACAAGACAAAGGAGGTGGTGATAAACTAGGGCAATGGTCATGGCAATGGAGAAAAGGGATAGACAGTCCAAAAGTAGAACAGACAGACCAATGAACGACTGAGTGTGTTGGGGCTCATAGAAGAAGGTCTAAGAGGTCACTGAGGGTCCTGACTTGGGGAAATGGAGGTGACGACTCCATTCCTAAACCACGGAGTGCTGCTGGGAGGGAGATGGTTTTGAAATTACTTTATCCACTCATCTATTCATTCACTCATCTATTCTTCTGTGACTGCCTTCTTGCATTAGGCAATCTATTAAGTGTGGATAGACAATGTTGAATAAATCAGACAAAGTTCTCATATAGCTAACTGTCTAAAATTAAATTCAATTTTCAGAAATGCTAGGGCATCCATAGGCCATCAAGGTATTCACATGTCTACCCACAGAGCAGAATATGAAGCTAGATAGTTGGCAGGAATCACAGATTCCCAAGGAGAAGAGAGTTTCAAAGAGAACAACTAATAGGACAAAATGCCTCTAAGAGGTATTTATAGCATGGGCTGATAGTGTCCCACTGGTGTTAGAGGAGGACTTAGGGACAAGCATGAATATGCCCTGGCTATTGGTTCATTTGTACTGCCTCTTCATCATTTCTATATTAAGAGTCTTCACCAGGTATTCTGAGGTTGATCAACAATAGGCCCTTGCATTTTAATGAGGTCTTGGGTCTTCATTATATAAGCTCCCAGATGCTATTGGGCCAAAGGGTCTTGTTATGTTGGGCAACTTGATGAAGTATACTTCCACAGTAATTTGTTCAAATAGGAAATCATCAAAACATATCTTCTAGAGTCTTCTATTTAAAAATGTTTCTTCCTATTTCTCTTCATGTGATAATAGCCAAAAAGTATTGAAAGCAATATTTCTTCTTTGGATAGTTGACATATTGGGTTGAATTTTCATTCGTAGTAAATCCCAATAATCATCAACTTGGATATAATTCTTAATTAAAGATATGGTTGATTCAGTTTGTCCACTCTAAATAGCAGAATTTTGGCCTTCAGCATCAGTGTGGCATGCCTCTTGTCCAAGTATATTTTGACTTTCAGCAAAGCACAGAAAATATGGCCTGTCTCTGCTCTGCTGCATATGTGGCCTCAGCTGAAGACACTTAAATGGCTGGGTATGACTTGACAGCTGAGGGTCATAATCATTTGAGACTCCTTACATGTCTGGCAATTGGTCTAAGATAAATCAAAGGCAGGACTCAGCTGGGGCTGTCACCTAGAGCTCCTACATTGACCATGTGACCTTCGCATATGGCTTGGGTTTCCTCACAGCATGGTGGCCTCAGGATAGCTGAACTTCTTACATGATGGTTCAGACACCAAGAACAAGTATTCCAACAAACAAGGTGAAAACTGCATAGCCTAACCTCAGGGCCAGGGAGCCTCACAAACTCACCTGAATCAAAAGGGGATGTAGAATCAACCTATTCATGGAAGCTCAACAAAGAATGTGTTTAGTAAACTTATCAAGGTTTTATGAGAATGAAATAAGAACAAAAATGATTAACTAAGGTTGACTCACTGTGTATTATGGTACAAGGATGGGACTGAACTTCAACTGGAAAGACTTGTGCTAGAGTTAGATTTCCAAAGATCAGATATTATGCAAAAAGCATATTATCTGAATTTGTTCATTCATTCAAAAAATATCAAGAATACCATGGTGAAAAAAGAGAGTTCTTGTTCTTATGAAGCTTAAACTCTTGTAGGCTGATGGAGAGTAAGGAAACAGATGCTAAAGAAGCAATAGAACATATGAACGTGATGGTTTAAGATACAGATGTACAACCAAAGGAAAATCAGGGAGGATCCCTGAGCATTTGATAGGAAGCTCCATGCTAGACCTCGGGACCTGGTTTACCACAGTCATAGAGCATGGGAAGCGAGCTAGTTAAGATCTCAAAAATCTGTACACAGAGGGAAACAGCAGAGATGACACAGATTGAGTGCTTGACAACATTTTTAAGAAGCACAGAATGTAAAAAAAAATATATATATATATAGCATTTAAGTTCAAATGTCAAACAAAAGATCATATGTGAAGCTAAAGAAAGGAAATGGAGCCATGGGTCAGAAGCAATGTGTGTCAGCACAAATGGGAATAGAGTTGATAGGAAAGGCCAAGTGAAGGTGCTGTACTGCTTTTTTGCTCTTCACCTGTGTATGGAGAACAGGGCTGATTCAAGAAATAGAGCTGGGGCTTGCCTTTACATATAGCAGTCCAGAAATTAAGACACAGATGAACTAAAAAGAAGTTATTTGCAAGGCAAATAATTGTCAAAGAATTGGTATCTAGAATATGTCAAAAAAAACTCCTTCAAATTAATTTCAGGAAGTCAAACAACCCAGAGGAAAAATGGGCAAAGAACATGATCAGGAAAATCACAGAAAAGAAAATGAATCTCACTATAATCAAGGAAATTCAAAATAAAACAGTAAAATAAAATGTACAACAAAGACTAAAAATAATAGTAGTGCACCAATTTTAAAGGTATTACCTGCCTCCAAACACACATACAAGATAATTTCAGTGTTTACAGTGATTAAACTAGATACATATAACCCAACGTGGCTAACTGTTGGAAACTGCGCAAGGCTAAAAACAAATAAAAAAGAATGTAAAAATGAACCATTTAGGCAGAGTTTTAAAATGAACAAACAATTACTACATAATGATTTGGATACTTTCACATATAATAAAACATGAAAATAATGTGGTGGTGCCCACCTATAATCCCAGTGATTTGGGGTTAGAGGCCAGCTTCAGCAACTTAATGAGACCTGTCTCAAAATAAAACATAAAAGGGCTGGAGAATGTGGCTTAGTGGTAAAGCACCCCTGGGTTCAGTCCCCAGTACCAAAAACAAACAATCAAACAAACCCACATCATTTCAAGTTACACTGTGCAGAAAGGGGAGGAAATTCAGTTGTGGGGGAGGAGAATCTCCTTTGCAGGCTTCTATGTTCCTGCTCTGTCTTCTTTCTGACAAAGAATTAGGTCTAACACAAAACAAAATCGTAAGGTGCTGAAACACAACCGGTGATCCTATACTACTTTCTATATGCTTGGAATATTTTGCAATAAATTCTTTTAAATATTAGAAACAAACATAAAAACACACAGAACATTAACATTTAATCCTTCTTCATGGGGAACTGGGGAAGACACATATTCAGATCTGGCCAGGGGAGACGTGTCTATCCTAGATACTTTGGGTTGTGTTTTTCCTTTGGTAGACTTTTCCTGACCCTAGTGAAGTTCTTGTCCTGTTCCTTATGTTTAATGTGTACTTCCATGCCTCAGAATTGTAATAGTACAGAAAGTACTTGGTTTCTATCTTTTAAATATTTCAAAGTTAATACAGTAAATGCAGGATTTTTTTCTGATTTGCTTTTGTTTTTATCCAACTACACTCATAAGGAGATTCTGGAAGATACTGATTCTACAGCTTTTTTGTTTTATCTGAGTTTTCAATCTTAACTCTCTTCTGTATTGTGGTGGAGATGGGTTTGTTATTCTTCAATTCTGGTGGGAACAAATACCTCTAAATTTGGGTAAGATCTGAAAATGTCTCATTCATTGTGCAGAAACTGTGGATTTCATATTTCATTTCCAAAATTATTTGAACATCTAACTCCTGCTGCTAAGCAGTATGCTAGGTTCTAAGTATGGGTTCACCACACAGCCATGTGGACCACAAGAGAACCCTGAGAAGTAAGCCCCTAGAGGATATCCTGAAAGAGCACCCACCCTTACCTGACTCAACACCTTTGCAAAGGATAGGTTGTTGGCTAGGGGTCGGTTTTGCATCCGTTCAATGCTAAACCAGGACTGAAGGGCAGTTCATCCTTCCCCGCCCCATTCCTATGTTCATATTAGTAACAGTAACTTGGAAATGTCTTCCAGTAAGTTTGCTCATGTTGTTACCACTCACGTTCAACTTCCTCTTGGTGACGCCATGATCATGCCCCGCACCCGTGCCTAGAGGAAGCGCAGGCAGTGACAGGGCCGTCTGAGCCCGGCTTCCTGCCAGGCACGCTGGAGTGCACAGCTCACAACCACGTCCAGATCGTCAGTCCCCTGGCTGTCTAGGACACCACGTTGCCACACGACCTTTGCCAAGTCATTTCTTTCTGTTCTGCGTAACATAAGGTTGTAATTATGATGATCTCCCTCTTCAACATGTGATGAGAAGCTATTCACAACAAAGCCTGTAAAAACCGCACACATGATGAGAGAAGCAGATATTAAATGTATTTTTAAAAATGTTCTAAATTGAATATTCACTTCCTCCCTGGCTCCACATGTCCTTAAAATTTATCTGTAGAGACCACAGTAGCAGGACAGCCTGATGAGGCCCTTCCGCTAAGGCTACCCACTAAACATCTTTTTCTGACTCCAAATATGACCTGATTTTCAGCTGAATGATCTTTGTGTGGAGAGGGGTTATCTTTTCTTTATTCTCTCATTAAACACATGGCCTTTCTTTTTATTTCCCCCAAGAAAACTGAGGTCACCTGGTTGACTTTCAGTTGGCAATGCATTCTTGTTCAGTGCCAGACACATGGCGTGGTCTAGTAGCCGTCTTCACTTGGGTCTGGGATCGTATTCCCTCCAGTCACCAGTATATGTCCAAACACTTGTGAGTGCGCCGGAGGGCAGAAGGCTCAAAGAGGTGAGATCAGGCCAGGCTGGCACCCACTCTGTGGGACTCAGGGACAGAGTCATACTTCAAAGGGTGCGAGAGAATGATTGACAATGCACCAGGACAGCTCGTGGTAGGTGGAAGGACAAGGGGAGAAAAATAAGCTGCCTTGGTACGCTTTTTCAAGTTTCTGTTTTTCTTCCATCTGCAGACTCTTTCGGCGGCCTTCATATTTGGATGTGGACATTGAAGGATTGCTGACCAATGCCAGAGTCACAGGAATTGCCTGCTGTGCTTTTGATCTTCCCATATGACTGAATTTCCTGAATCATCGTGTTGCTGTGTGTGCACACATGTGCACACGTGAATCTTCTGGCACATCTCCCAGAAGTGCGAGCGCTGGGACAAAGGATCCATTGGTGCTTGCAGAATGTCATATTGATCGCTTTGGCCTCCTTGGCGCAGAGCCAGACCCTCCATCTCTCACTGCACAACGTGGCTGCCAAGTCCACGGTCTTGTCTCCTTGTGACAGCCCTTGGTGTTGCCTCCTGAAGAGCAGAGTGATTTTTCAGAAACCTTAAAAACGGAACTTCACATTCTACCAACTATGGGCAGGAATTTGGTTCTTGTCCTTTAACCCTTACCATCTGTGGTGCCGTCTAGATCTAGTTACATGATGCTCCCGACGTTCAGTGGAGTGGGAAAGCCAGTGACACAGAATAATTCACTGTCTCCCTCTACGTTTTTGCACAGCTTTCTGACTAGTATCAATCTTAGTCAAATCCATGATTTATACTTCCAACTTAGTGATGCTCAAAGGGGAAATTTCATGAGAGGAAGAAATCTCTTAAGTTCTCAAACTGTACTTTGCATGTACGATGTTATCAAAATTGTTAAAATAAATGATTCACAGAAGACCTATTGCCAGTGCTTCACTTTAAAGTGACTCAGATCATCAGCTTACTCTAGAACACAGTATAAACAGCATGATTATCTTCAGGCAGACATCTTTCAAATCAAGGACACGGCCACAAACTGCAGCCCTTGTGTCTGCTGTACCCAAAGGAGGGAACATCAGAATCTTTTCCCTTTTTTCAATACTGCATCTAGGGCTTGACCCAAGCAGAAGGTGAGACAGGCTTTCTTCAGCTCCTCCTTGGTCTCACTCCATTCTCACCTCACGGCCTTCTGCACACCTAAGACGTGTGGGCTGCTCTTCCTCAGAAGGCGGCCATCTGACTGGCCACCAAACACCCGAGTGGGAAATTAATTCATGTACAACCTCCTCTTATCCTCCAGAGAAATTGCAGTTGCTCGCTTTTTATTTGAGGGAACACAGGAAAGAACACTCGTGACTGAGGCTCAGCGACCCCAGCATCTGTGAGCGGAACGGATGGGCACAGAGCTCCTGGTAGTGCTGCGGCTTTGAGTCCAACAGTGGAGTCTGCTCCTTGCTGCTAAGGTGTGCTGTGCTTCCTTAGGAGTCGAATCAGCTGTTTTCATTATCCTCTGTTTTATTTGGCTTCTGAGAGATGCCCAGAGCAGGTCTCTAATTCAGGCCCAGATGAAATTTAATCTGAATTCCAAACATTCCAGTTGTAATGGGAAGAGCACATGCTTTGGAGTCAGTGGGACCTGGTGAGCCTCCTTGAGCTGTCACTTAACAGCTGTGTTGGGAAGCAACTTAACCTCTTCAGATCCTCATTGCTCATCTGTGGGGAGGGACAATACTGCTCAGCTCAGGGGCTGTCGTGAGGCCACGAGAGGCAATGGGTATCACAGTCCCACACGGTGTGTGCAGCTGAGGCCTCAACAAAGCAGACTCCCTTCATCACGTGTCCTTGAATGCCAGCAGCCCAGCCGGCCCCATGGAGCTCACTTCATACTGACAACTTACGCAATCTGAAAACTCGGCTGTGACATTTTTAAGAGACTATATTCCATGGCTATGATATCACCAGTGTCAAATTTAAACTTGTGATGATGGCACAGCTGTGCCCTCCTTGGGTGTCACACTCTTTGGAAGCAGGGCACTGTGACAGTGCTGGAGAAACTGCCATCTGTAGTATTCCTGGGGCACACAAGAGCCTGGAATTTCCAGGCAGAGATGATCATGTCTCATTCGTTTATTCTGAACAGCACCTCACAGCCGTTCTCTGCGAGTGACAGGCCGTGTGGGCCGTGGTACTGCACACACTGTGATCCTATCCTGCACAAGTGCTCCCCATACTCTTTAGCATTGTGTTAATAGTATGTTTTGAAGTTCATGTTTTTGAACTCTGAGAAACTTAATGAACAAAAACTTTTGAGATGAGGGGTAAAATATGAGACTGGGGATGTAGCTCAGTAGTAGAGCACTGCCTAGCATGCAAAAGGCCCTGGGTTCCATCCCTAGCACCACACACACAAAAAAAAAAAAAAAAAAAAAAAGAGAGAGAGAGAGAGAGAAAGAGAGAGAGAGAGGGAGGGAGGAGGGAGAATGACATGGTTGATACACACAAGACAGTTGCTGACTCAATAGAAAGACACTTTATTGTTGTTTTCAGAATAATCATATAAAATAGAAGCCTTGGAGTCCAGATGTTAATATTTGGACCCAGAAAATCATTCTCTCTGCACACTCTTGAGGGCATACGGTGCTCATAGTTGTTACATGGTGTGCCTACCGCTGTCTACTTAAGCCCATGTATCTTGATACCATCTAGGAAAACTAAAAGCAGGGCGTACTTAGGAATAGGGCTCAGGGTGAACAGACTGTCAGAGACCAATCGAGGATTCAGTAGATTTGTAATTCAAAATTTATCTCCCCCCTTTCTACCTTATTTTGAAATCATATGAATCATCTCAATTATTTCTTCAGTATTATAATATAGTGCATGCTTTATAAAATACAGAACAATTATTTCGTTGTTTTCTTAAAGAAGCATAGAAATAGAGAAAAAAAATAAAATCTACTGTTTTGAGCTTATTCTCAGACTCTGCCTTAGTAGACAAGGCTTTGCATTTAGATGGCTGTCACACTAAGAAAACTTCAGATAAACAGGTTGGGACAAAACTTCCTCTCTTCCTCATTAATCGGGATCCATGGACTAGCTAATTATTTTTGGTGGAAAATTTGGACAGTTGAAATTTTGAAAATATTCTGGTCCTACAGAGAGCACCTAAGTGTACATTTATTTTACCTCCATTAAAATGAACTTCAGGGAATTTTATTTTAGTGCCCTCATGCTTCATCCTTCCTAATTTTCAATTGCCACATTGCAGATCCCTTTACTGAAGCACTGTTTATATTCACAGAGACCAGTGATCCATTAGTCTCTGCTAGTGATAAAGGGTGGTCTGTCTTCATTTCCTAAATGTGCCTTAAATGTCCCATATAAATCCTATGCTCTCCTTGGTAGCCTGGATGACCCAGAAGTAAGCAGAGTTCATGCCTGTGCCTCCAAGGAGCTTGCCCAAGGAGAAAGCATGACAGTGGCCTTCCAAGACACAAAACATAGAAGTGTCCATCTGTAATCCAAGAACCATCCACGGCATAAATCCTAACCTCTGACCCTACAGGATGAATTCCCCTTCCTGTTTGGATTGGCTCACACAGTATTCAAGTCAACAATTCAGCAAATCACCAACATTCTGAAATGGAAAGAAAGGTGGCAGCACAAGTTTCCCTCTCCAGGGGCCGTCGCTGGTGGAGTGGCCTGGTTTTCCACAGTGTCTGTTGCTCTTCTGCTGTATGCTCTCAGTGGGAATAATTTCTACAGAACGTACTCAGGAGTTTCTAGGAAAGGGGAACCTGCATGCAGCTTGCTTTCTGTCTTCTTTCAGTGTCACTCTAGTGTTTGTTGAGCTACAGAGTTGCTAAGGCTGATAGACACACACTCACATGCCGGGAGACTGAGCTCCCGGGACACCCAGCAGAGAAGCCCTACAGGGGCTTTCCCCCGGCTGGTCAGGAGAGCCGGGAAACTAGGCCAAGGTCCCCAGGGCGGAGACTGGAAACCTGTGGATCCTCAAAAGAAGGTTCCTGGTCCGCATAGAGCGTGGATCTCTAGGAGAAGGTGTCACTGGCTCCACGGAGGCAACCTGGTCTTCTGAGCATGTCGAACTATCATTGTTCCTGGGACTGAGAGAGGAGAGCAGGGGCACGGGATGTTGGCATGGGCCCATGTCGAGTGTCACCTGTTGCCCGTCCCTTTGTAAAGTCTCCTTCACCTCCCGCCTTCTCAGGGAAGTTCCATGACATGGTACTCCTGCTCTCTATTTCAAGTTGTGTGTGTATGGGGGGTAGAGTCACTTGAGATACGCTCATACTTAGACACTTATCTCTTGATGAAAATGATCCACTGAGGAAAGCCTGTGGCTCACATGAAGACAGTCACGATGCGCGGAACACATCACCTAGCTGAGAAAGAGGACAAATGACAATTTAAAGAGATTTAAATACAGCCCAAAGTCACGTCCTGTGTCTAAAAACTATAATTTCTGAACTCAACAATGCATTGATTTGATGGGCTGGATGGTTACTACTGAGACTTAGGGCAATAGCCCAGCGTATCAAGTAAAAATAATATCACAAAGCACAGCATAATATTTCAAAAATGTGGAAATCTATCCCCCCTCCACGTCACATACACACACACATACACACACACACACACACACACACACACACACACACACACCAAAAAAAAAAACAACCCTTGAAATATAGAGCAAGATTCCCATGTATCAATAATGGAATTTTTTAGAAGAAGAAGAACTACAAAAAATAAAAACAAAATAATAAATTTTACTCAACTTTAAATAAAGATCTAACCTGCAAATTAAAAGGACTAATGAGAAAAAAACTTAAAAGATTATGTTTTTGAAAAAGAAAAACAAAACAGTATTATTAAATTCTCTTAACAAACAATTCAAAAAGCCAGGTATAAACACAATTCTAGTCCTCAAAGTAGGAAAGAAACAGTAAAAACACTGAAAAAGTAATGCCAAAATAATGGCCAAAACAATTTCAAATGTGATGAAAAGTATAAACTTACATATCTAAGGAGCTCAAAGAATCCAAAGAAACAAAAAATATGAAAAGAACTACACCAAGAACTATCAAACTTAAATTTCTTAAAAATATGAATAAAGAAAATTTATTTAAAATGGCCAAATAAGCTTGGTCTGATGGTACATGCCTGTAAGTTCAGTGACTCGAGAAGCTATGGCAGGAGGACTGCAAGTCAGACACTGGCCTGGGCAACCCAGAAAACCCCTCTATCAAAATACAACATAGAAAGGGCTGGAGATGTGGCTCAGTGGTAGAGTGCTAGCCCTAGCAGAGCAGAGGCCTGGACTCAATCCACAGCCACACACACACACACACACACACACACACACACACACACACACACATGCCAAACAAGACTCATTACATACAAAGGAAAAAGAGATGTTTTACTTTTTCTTTTCTTCTTTCTTTCTTTTTAAACTTTGAGACAGGGTCTTGCTGAGTCCCTGGGACAGGCCTCAAGCTTCAGTCTCCTGCCTCGGCCTCCCCAGCACTGGCACTGCAGTGCATCAGAAGTAATAAAAGTGAGAAAACACTAGAGCAAATCTTTGAAGTGTTTTTTAAAAAGGAAAAACAAACTGCCAACCATAGAATCCTTTATTCAGTAAAAATATTTTTCAAAACCAAAAGTTCAATGAAGAAATTTTCAGATATAAAAAAAAAAAAAACTAAAAGAATTTGTCACACCAGGCCTGTACTTTAAGGAATTATTCCAGGTGGACATTTGGATTCATATAAAAGAAGAAGAGCACCAGAAATGGCAATTATGTGGGTAAATATAAAGACATTTTGTGTAAAGATAATTAACTTCTAGCTTTGGCCAAGTGTGGGATTTGGCAAATCCGCTCTCAAAAAGCAACCTAAAACTGGGGAAATTAACAGAAATGGTCATTTTTGGCTTCTGGAAACCAACCAAAGGCATGTAGCAATCAGAGAATGATTGTTCTTGAAAAAGCTGAAGTTCAGTTGAGACTTTCAGAAGTTCAGTTGCTTCTGGCCTGGGGCTTGGCCCTTCCTGCCCCCCACGTCTGCCAGCATGAGGCTCTGTGAGAGCTGGCACGCAGTGAGTGGGAAGTAGCACTCTTTCCACCAGTGTGGAGGTGTGAGTGGTGCCCACTGCAGTGGTATTGTCATTATCAGTGACTTGTGGGAGGCCAGAGGGCAGAGGAGGGCCAACAGCTTGTCTCTTTTAGCCTGGGGCTCCACTTGTGGTTGGCACAAACTTATGCCTTGCTGACACACTCTAGTCAGACCCAAGAGAGGCCAATGACCCCTGCACACCTGGCCGACTGGGAGGCTGTGCATGTGCTTAAGGAAGCTAGGAAAGGGCTGGTGAGAAGGACGGCCTGAGAAAGACTAGAAGAAGATGAATGTACTCTCTTACCCGCAGATTCACTTATGGAGGTCAGGAGACCATGTCTTGAGATGCTTGGGCATTTCTTCTGGCTAACTGTTGGCTGGGGCTACACAGTGCAGGGGAGGTCACTAGGTATTGTGGTTAGACATGAGGTGTCCCCCAAAAGCTCATGTGTGAGACAATGTGAGAATCTTCAGAGTAAAATGATTAGATTATAAGAGGTATAACCTGATCAGAGGATTAATCCTGCAGATATGGATTAACTGGGCAGTAATTGTGGGCAGGTAGAGTGCGGCTGAAGAAGAGGTAACTGGGGGTGTGCCTTTGGGATTTATATTTGTCCTTAGTACATGGAGCATTCTCTCTGCTCTCCAACTGTCAGGTCCTGAGCTGCCTTCCTTTGCCACACCTTTGACGAGGAGTCCAGCCTCACCTTGGGCCCAGAGCTATGGAGTAGGCCAACCACGGACTGAATCTCTGAAATTCTGAACAAAATAAACTTTTCCTTCTCTATATTGTTCTTGTCAGGTCTTTTGGTCACAGCAATGAAAAGGCTGACTAAAACAAGATGCAAATAGGAACTAAAACCAACAAACAAAAAACTGAACTGGCTAGAGACATCTACGACTACATTCCATAGGGGAGTCAGATTTCACCATGTAGCTCAAGTGATTGACCAAAGAAAGAAAAAAAAAGAGAGGCAACAATTTTTAGGATGGAAAATAACAGAATGCACAGTTGCTTCAATTACAGGATGTGCAAAGAGCTAACAGTGTTTCCTCTAAGGTAGGAACAGGACAGGAAGGATGTCCACTCTCATCATTCTTATTTAATATAGTACTGGAAACCTTAGCAAGAGCAATGAGATAAGAAAAAAAGAAATTGGAAAGGAAAATAAAAATTATCCATGTTTGCAGGTGACATGATTTCATCTATAGAAAAACCTAAACACTCCATTGAAAAGCCATTAGAACTGACAAATGAATTCAGTACAGTTTCAGAATACAAAATCAACATACAAAAAGAGTTCACTATATACTATTAATTAACTTGTTAAAAGTAAATTGAGCAAGCAATTCCATTCACAATTGCTAAAAAATAGAATATTTAGAAATAAATTTATCCAAGGAAGTAAAAGAGCTCTACAATGAAAATTATAAAGCACTGATTAAAGAGATCATAGAGGACACACACACATACACACACACACACACACACACACACGAAAGACATATCCCATGTTCATGAATCAGAAGAATCAATATTGTTTAAATGACCATAGTACCCAAATTGATCTACAGATAAAATGTAATTCGTATCAAAATACCAATGACTTTTTCACAGAAATAGAAAAAACAATCCTAAAATTTATATGGAACCATAAAAGACTGAGAATAGCCAGAAAGCCTCAGGAGAGGAAAGCTAGGAAACATTAAAGAAAGAAGAGAGAAATCCTGGAGGACACCCTGTATTAATGAATATGCATAAACATTATTGTGACCTGTAGGTTCAATGTCATGCCCCTTAAAATACCAATGACATTCTTCTGAAAGTAGGAAAGAATTCATGTGTGGCCACAAATATCCTAAATAGCCAAAGAAATCTTGAGTAAAAAGAACAAAAACAGGAGACGTCTCATTACACTATTTTTGAAGGTGTTAAAAAAACAATAATAATTAAAACAGCATGGTATAGGCATAAACAAGTAGACACAGGACAAAGAGAACAGAATGGAGATTCTAGAAGTAAGCACAAGCCCCTGTAGCCAGCTGATCTCCAACAAGGTTGCCACACACTCACGCTGCAGAAAGGGCAGTCTCTTCAGAGAGCAGAGGCGTGAAACCAGACCCATAGCTCTCATTAGTTACAAAACTCAACCCAGCATAAATCCAATATCCAATGAGAGACCTAAAACTGTGAAAGTACTCGAAGAAAACAGGTGGGACACTTTGACACTGAAACAGGCAAGGATATTTTGGACAAGACCCCAAAATGACAGGCAACACAAGTAAAAAGAGAAGAAATGAGATTCCTTCAAACTAAAAAGCTCCTGGACAGTGAAAGAAGCAAATGACAAAGTTAAGAAACAACTTACAGAATGGAAGGAAATTGGCACACCATACCTCTGACAAAGGTTGATATCCAGAATCTATAAGAAATCAAACAGCAAAATAACAGCAATAATACGGTTTTTAAAATTGGTGATACACCTAAAGAGATGCTTCTCTAAAACAAGCTATAAATAGACCACAAGTGTGTGAAAAATCGCTCTACAGCACTAATCATCAGGACGATGCAGATGAAAACCAGGCTGAGGTGGACTCCCCTGGGCCAGCATTCACTGTGTCCAGCTCTGGCTCAGGGATCAAAACTGGCCCTGCTGATTTGTTTTCATACTTTGTGAGTGGGAATGGAATTTAAAACACTTCTTACTTTCAAATGTTAAACTGGACTTCACACACACACACACACACACACACACACACACACACAGTCTTACAGTCTTAGTGTGCCAGGGAGCCCAGGGCGGGTACTCTTGGGTTACGAATACACCATGCTCCTTTTCAAGGCTGACTTCTCTGGCCCTTCCGACAAGCATTACCGCTCCTTCCCTGCCCCTGCAATCTGTCCATGGAGGGTGGTGAATGTTACAGATTTGTCTCCCTTCAGCGCCCAGCAGCTCAGGAAAACAAACAGCTAAGTTGAAGCTAACTGTAACTTGTTTTCTGAATCATGTAAATAAAATAATATGTATTTTTATCCAAATGTAGTAAACACAGAAATTTGGTAAGGCTTCCAGCAACCTCTCTGTTTCCAAGATCCAAGTAAATGTCTTCCTGGGGATCATCTTACACTAACCTGAGGTAGTGATGCCCCACCTTCTCCCTGTGTTTTCCATCCCTATAACAAAATACCTGAGATGATCAACTTACAAATAGAAAAGTTTTGTTTTGACTTGCAATTTTTGACATTCCAGACCATAGCTGCTTGGGACCTGGTATGAGGCAGTACCTCTTACGACAGGAGCATGAAGCAGAGCAAAGCTGCTCACCTCGTGACCAGGAAGCAAGAGAGAGTGAGGAGGGGGCCCAGGTCCTGTAATCCCCTTCCAAGGGTATGGACCTAAAGACCTGCACTAGGCCCTAATTCCCAATAGTGCCACTCTGGTGACCAAGCCTTTAACACCTTTGGGAGAACCAAGAGTCACACTATAGTATCTTATAGTATCTTGCAACATATGAGTTTTGTTTCTGGTTTTACCTGTGTTTCTACCTCTCGGTGTCCCCCCTACACAGTATTAGGTCAGCTTCCTCTGGACACTTGCAGGTGTCTGCTGTCTTTCCAAGCCCTTCTGTCTCACCTGCCGGAGGCTCTCTGGTTCTCGCCAGGACTGCCTTCCAGCCTTCTCTGTCTTTCCCTGGTTTGCTCGGTGTGGCTTCTCTGTCTGAGGGGGACTGACTGTGGGGCTATCCACAGAAGAGTCAGGAGTTTGGATAAGCCAGCCGTTTAAGCAGATTTTATGACCAGCCGTGCAATAAAATGCATTCAGGGGTCACCCGAGAAACTTTAATCAGCACCAGGGGTCACTGGATAGCACTTCTAGACAGGAGAGAAAGAAATGAGGAACAGAGATTCAAAGGGGAGGAAGAAGAGTTGGGGGCAGGGGAAAGGATCGAAGGTTCTCAAGTTATCAGGAATAACTTTAAAAAAAAAATCAATGTGTTTTGCAATCAGAAATGGTAAAAAGAGCCATAATTGCCCAGCGGAAACTAGCGATCTGTGGCAAATTTAGACAAGAATGTTACCCAAAGACTTAATTTTTCCCTCCTTGTGCAGTTTTGCATGCAAGTTTGGCCTGATGACTGGTCTCAGGATGGATATCGGATATCTCACCCTGAAGGGAGAAACATTCGCACTAAATCCTTCTCCCCTGAAAGAAAGAAAGACAGAAAAAAATCTGCATCCAAAAATCAGAGCCTGGGCAGACAAATTGGCACCACCATCTTCACTCTCCAGCCTCTCTTTTTTATTTTCTGTGAGAAATAAGACTGCAGACTCAGTCACATTTGCAAATACTTGGCAGTATTATGTTGCAAGCAACTGGGGGTGGAGGGAACCAGGAGAAGGTAATTCTTAAAAGCTTTCCCTCCACTCATGCAAACAAACTTTATGCTTCTCAATAAATCTCCTGTTTTGTAAGTGGCCATTAAAATAACAGATCATTTGATTAAAATTCTGTTTTCTTTTCACAACAGTCATTTGGAGTTTTGGAGACCTCCAAATGTGGTCTGGCCATGATGTCATTAGCATTTTATTAATGCATTCAAAAGGTTAAAAGCTCTTACATTTTATAGGGCTTTTAAAAGCAAACATTTGATTGTCTCTTGCATAAACTGAGTCTGAACCCATTAAAATGTGACAACAACTTCAGAACTGACCCTGTTTAAGGGTAAAAAATTGATCAAGGATTTGCCACATTTTTAATTGCTTTTGAAACTAAACTGAGTCCAATATTTGGGAATGGAAAGAATTAAATCCAGTCCAACACCTTTCAATATAATTATGATATTTTTTAAATTAAGTATTTTTTTTACCCCTTTTTGCAGTTGAATGATTCTTTATGGCACAAAAAGAGTTTATAGTTTGTAAGGTTTATTTCTCCCTTTCTGCTCCAGTCACAGTGCAGTCGGTTTGTCATTAAAAATAAAATGGAAAAAAATTCTTAAAAATATGTTTCAGGTGTCCTGCCCTAAAAAATTAAATTAAATTAAATTAAAATTTAAAAAAAAAACCTGCTCAGAGCAGGCAACTGCAACCCTTAGTTTGCCTTTGTTGTTTATTTGGAAGGAGAAGCATCAGGGTTTGTCTGTGCAGCCTTGGGGCGTTGTTTTCAAATTTTTAGAACCAAAAAAGTTTTAACTGAGGCATTTTTGAATTGCATAACAAATCCACATTAAATAACAGACCCCACGCATGGGGTGTACACAGTCGCGTGTTGTTTTGTTCTGTTTGCTTCCCTCATGGTTGAGGTTGGACACACCATTCCACTGAATGATCATTTCACACCCAAGAGAAAAACCCTGGCGCCCACCACCCCAAATTGACTCTCAGTGAAGCTGTGATGCTCTACTCTAATTGTTCCTGTTCTTCATCACAGGTCAAGAAGGGCTCCTACTCACCTTTACTGTTTGATTCATTCATTTCTCATTCTAATACATTCTGTTTCTTCAGGCTATTTTAGCTCTTTTATTTTTTTATCCCTCACCAATGAACTACTGAGAAGCCATCTCCCTGAGCCGTTCCTTCTTAATTGCTTCTGTGTTCTGTGGCATTGGGGGAGCAGGGGCATAACTAGCAGAAGCCGATCTGCAGATAAGCTTGCATAACACACACTTAATTATACAAACAAGCCTTTCTGGAGAAAGTCTTCTGACAATTACCTCCTGAAATAAATATACCTCAGTGACTGTCAATAGTAATAAAACGCACACAATCATTTCTTAAAGCTTTTACTGTTTGCCTGTAATTAGCATGCTGATGTGATTAAAGCTACATTTGACTTTTGATAAACCCCAGACTCCTGTAGATAACATTTCCAGCAGTTCAAAGCTGCTTTCATTAGAAGCGATATTTATCTGATTTGTAACCAATCAATTGGAAATAAAACTTCCCTGTGGCATGCCTTAAACAGCCAGCAGCAGCCCGGCTTCCTCAGGCCCCTCTTCCAAGCTTCGTCCTTGAATGGGATGGATTCCATATGGGGAGGAGGAGACGCAGGGGCTGGAGAGGTGGAGAGGACAGCTCTGGGAGCCTTTCAGACCTGCGCCTCATTTCTGCTCACTGCTGCTGGGAGGCGCGGAACTGCTGCAACCAATTTTCTTGAAAAATACACTTTCGTGTGGCAGCAGAAAAGCCTGAAAACTGGGGTTTGTTAAGGCCATACTTGGAATGTTCACTCTGCTTCTATATTTTTAAAGTTTATGTTCCATTCTTTTATCAGACTCTTTTGATCTGCTTTTAACTTTATCCCCCCCCTTTTTTTTTTTGCCCTTCCTCTAAGTCATTTCTCCGTTCTCATACCATTCCCAGGTTATAGCGTCTTTCTCTTTCTTTCTTCTCTTTTCTGGATATTTTTAAAAGTCTATTTTCTACAATAACATTTTGCTTGCAATCACTTTAATTTGCCTTCTTCAAAATCATGAAACTCTGTTGATATTCTGACAAACAGATCTCCCAAGGTTTATCTGACCCAGCAGATACAGGGTGATGCCGGACGGAGTTGCTAACGTTGTCACCATAATATCCCTCCGTCGTCACTGTAGGAACCCTGCATCTCACTTCTCATTTTCTATGTCATTCCACCACTGCACAAATACGTTTATTTCTGTTCCCAGTGAGAAGAAAAAGAAGGGAAGCCGACCCACCATCAGAATCACAGCACTCTTTCCTCCTGCTCGCCCTGCTCTTCAAACATTTCATATTTTCAGAAATGAAATAGAGGAAGGAAAATCTTTTCTACAACAGAACAGTGTTGACATGCCAACCTTAATGGATTTCTATCTATGCCTCATTAAAATCTGTCTTTAAATATGTGGTAAACATGTTCATAAATGCTCTATGTGCCATACTTTCTAAATTGAGTAAAGTGAATAAACATTCACAAAATATTTTATTGCTATTAAAATTAAAACATGAAATCTATGTCTGCGAAGCCATTTACAGTAATCTGGACATGTTCAAAGCTTCCTCTTTTATTTAATTATATGGTTTCTCAGTGCCCATTCCAACTGTTTTCTCAAGCACTGTAATTTACAATTTTATAGATAACCCCACACAATCCCAACCTTATTTAAAGATACACAATATGTCTTTGCACAGATCAAGTGCATTGTCTTGAAAATGCTGATTCTTATCTAAAAATAACCTCAATTATTTAATATCTTGAAAATGAATGCCACCTCATGTACATATGACCTTCAGGCAATAGCACTTAAAAATGAGAAAACAGGAGGAGGAATTATTCCTGAAAAATTAGTGGCTGAAACACAAGGTTGGGTGTGATGAGGACGGCCCCATAGGCCCAGGCTATGAACAGGATTCAGCAGGAGAACTCCGGGGAATGCCAGGGAAAGGTCTATAGGTGGAAAACCACGTGGCTCTGGAAAGCAACTTTTATCAAACAGTTTAAACATTTTCTTTCCATTTATTTTACAAATCATTAAAACTCCATTTAAAAAAATCAACCATAATGTGTTTCTTCACTTTAAATGTAGCACATCATTTATACATTTTCTAATTAGTATAAGTTAAGGGAACTCCTTTAACAAATACATTATGCCACAAAAACACAAAATATTTATTCTCATCATCTTGATTTCAAATGCATTAATTTAAGATTATTAATCACATACTCTTTGGATAAAAATTTCTGCTAAAAACATTAAGCACAGGCTGGGGTTGTGGCTCAGTGGTAGAGCGCTTGCCTAGCACATGTAAGGCCCTAGGTTCCATCCTCAGCACCTCATAAAAATAAAATAAAGATATTGTGTCCATCTACACTAAAAAATAAAATATTAAAAAAATTAAGCATATTTTTAGGAATTAAAGCAAAAATTTTTTTTCTGTATATCAACTTTTGCATTTCAGTATCTATATGATCACTAAAATAGCATAGCAATTCAGAGCATTCTGGTTTGAACCATGCCTTTAAACTATACTCCACACATAATCAAAACCACAGCAACAATATTTCAAGTAGTAGAAGGAAAAATGTTTCACAGATTTACAAACAGAAATCATGTACTTTCCCAGGATTCTGCTTAAAGGCTTTATCTGGCTTATGGATGAGCATGGCTAAAATAACATATCAAATAGGTAGAGGGGGAATTCTGGCCTGCTTGGGTATGTTTATTGATCTTCAGTGAATGTTTCTGCATATAATGAAGACACAGAAGTGACTATGGCACCATGGGTGAGCTGCTTATTTTGTCTTTTCTGTCATTTACTTCTCTTGGACCAGCTATTGCATATAGAACTTTTTTCTTTTTTGGTTGGGGAGAACATACACTTACCAAGCCACTGCATATAGCCACACAACAACAAATATCAGAATGAAAACTGAGAAGTGTGGCCAGCTATCTGGATTGTTTCCCTTTACAGAGCCCAAGCCCTGCGAGTCTGAAGCCAAGGTATTGGCCTAGTGTTTTCAGTTTTTATCCAGGTGTTAGGCATCATGCAGACACAGCCACAGGCTCTGATCCCCCTCTGCTGAGGGGGCCTGGCATCAATAGAGGCAGGGCATTTCAAAAGTCCTTGGTGGAACAGTTGCAAAGTGATTGAAGTGACATTCTCTAGGCTGCACGAATAAAGGGGGGAGGTTTGGACAATGTTTCTTGCAGGTAGCCAAGCCTCATCATCCCAGTTTACATTTCTCTCTTCTAACCCTGACAGGACTTTCTCCTCCATCCATCTTTGCATTTGTGTGTATCAATTCCTTTATTTTGGGTTCCTGAAAAAACATAAATCTATATACAATGGGGGGGGGTCGATCTTGCTTATAAGTCCTATGCACATAAGCTAAAAATTCCTCCATCTCTTAAAAAAAATCTGTCAGTTGAGCTAGAGGGAAAGACTCCTCACTTCAAGGGTTACCAGAACACAGTGGGGATCCCTACTTTACCATCATTCTTCCCCACAAGCAGAATGTCCGTGAACTTGGGGCCATGTAGCCAGACACAGTCTGGTTTCTGCTGCACCCTATGACTACAGATCAAATTCAAGTTTAAGTAACTCTCGATTTGTTGGAGGAATTAACTTTGCTTTTTTTCTCTCACTTGCTAATCTGAAGCATACATGAGTGTACTCTGAAATTAAGTGGACTTTCTGAAGTCTGACCACCAGCTAAAATCTACACTAGCTCCCCAAACCTCAAAGGTGTGTCCTGGCAGCATGTTTCACTCCACATTACAGAATAGTATTCAAGATGCTCTTTAAAACTTGTTTGCTTAAATTTAAAAATATATATATATCTTCTTTGCAGGTCTATATGTGGTTATATGACTAGTAGGATGGTATTTTCCACTCTTCTACAACTTGAAACATTGTGACATACCCAGTTTAAAAAAAAAAGGCATTTCAATAAAAGATAAAGGAGTCCTATAAATAAGGATCATAGTAACCTCTGCTCTCTGGGTTTCCCCCCAAAAAAATTCTTCCGAGAGTCAAAGGCTCCTCTGAAGGCAATCCTCCACACAAAATGGCAGCAGGCCTGCTCAGGCTGTGGGAGCGCAGACTTGCAGAGCAGTGGGTCCAGGCAGCTGGCATTTGCATTCTCCGACACGCCTGGGAGCTGCTCCTTGGGTTCCGGGAGAAGGCCTGATGCAGGTGGACAGTGTGACATCCAGACACTGTCTTCTCTGGTCTTGGCAACTTTTGCAAAGCCACTGTGGAGCTCTTAAGAAAAAACACCAAAAGAGATGTTTGAAAATGAAAGAGAGAAAAAGGAGGCGGAGAAAAAAAAAGAAAGAACAGGCACGTCCAGCTCCAACGGAAGCCATGCCAAGAAGCGACTAACTCAAAACAGACTGAACAGAGACAGAAATGAGGAGAGAATACAATGGTTTGGAGTCAGTCTGACAAAAGCACGAGAGAAAGAGTCACATGGCTTCAGAATGGGACTTGGCCTCTATCTCAGAGGTATTTTATTTTTAAAAATAAAAATTTTTATTTCTGGAAGAATATTTAGCAATTTCTTAATAAAAAAGATGGCTTGTTTTTCTTCTTTAAAATAGTGGATAGACCACCCCCATCTTCTCCACATTCCCTCAATTCTACCTCCTCTAATTTACTACAGTTTTAAAGTGTGTGCGTGTGTGTGTGTGTGTGTGTTTCATTTCCTGGGGTGTCCAACCAAATAAAGTACTAAAACCCAATGTCTGGGCTTACTGTCTTCCAACTAGTCTCCTAACAAATCCTTTTGAGGAGGTTGGGACCACTGGATTTTTCCTTTTTTCCAGGCCATTGTTTCAAAACAAGGCGGATGCAAGAGGGCCAGTTTTGATTCTGCATTGCTTTGAGTGGGCTGGGCAGCCTTGGGCTGAGGGTTGAAAGTATTTGGCTTATTAGATCTAATCCACTGATGGTTTGTGTGGTAATGAATGTCTGAAATGCTTGACTGTGATTAGGAATCTCTAATGCTGTCCTCATGGGTTCTGCTGGACTTTCCTGTTTGTCAAGGGAGGCTTAGCACTCTCAAGTCACCCTGAACTGTGCAAGCTGGGACACCCAAAGAGAAAGTTCTCCATTGTGATGCTAATTCCACTCTCACCTTTGACCAGGATCAGTGATTATGTATAATTTGTGCAAAAAGTTCTTCTGGAATGAGAAAACATAAAGGAAACACATTTCCCCCCTGAGTGCTGGGGGTTGAACCCAGGGCTTCATGCGTGCTAGGCAAGTGTTCTGCCCCTGAGCAGCCCCCAGCTCCAGGAATTTGTTTAAACTAAACTGAAAACTTCCCAGATGAGAAATACAAATGCAGTTTGCACTGGATCATTCCCCTCTTCCTTGTTGTCAAAGCACTGGGAAGTTGGGCTTCTCTGAAAGCTAGGGCAGCACTGAGGCCCTTCTTGTTGGCCCTTTCTCTGCAGGCCACGGAGACCAGACCTGGTGAAGCGCAGATCCTCAGCTGCCGGAGACTTCTGTTTTCTTCTGAGACAGACATGTTCCAAAGACACCAGCGGTGACTACTCATAGGCCGACAGTGACGACTGTCCAGGGTGGCATTCAAGCATCTATTTCCTATGTTCTCCCTTGACACTCCACTCCCCTGCAGGCGGCCCCATCACCAGCCTTACTCAGGTTGTGCTGGGACAGACACAAGAAGAAGGTTGCCTCTAAGGCAGCCACCCTGCCCAAGAGTTCCCTGTGCCTCTGAGAGAAGGCTTATGAAATACCTCTTCTGCTTAATGTGTCCGCATTTCCAGGATGCTTCACATCAGCCCCTCCGTAGGCTGAAACTTTCAGTGGTACTGTACCAAGTCCCAGCGGATCATGATGTGGACAGCAGTGGTGATCTATAGGTGCAGCACAAATCCCTTTTAGGGGTAGAAAGTGGTGACTAGGAGACAAGGATTTTCACCACAGTCAAAAAATCAACCATTATGTTTGCTTTTCAGTGTTGATTGAAATACTCTATCAGTTTCTGCTACTGACTGGAGGCTCCAGATCAGTAGGCCAAAGCCTGCCACTCCCACAGCTTTGCATCCACACACTAACCATGACATGCACTGAACGTGTGAGCCTTGGCTCCTTGAACCTCATTTCTTTACACCTCAAATGATATCATACCCACAGATTCTTAAGATAAAATCCAGAAAGTGCTTGGTCCATGGAAATAAAACATAACACTCAATGAAAGTTAGTTCTTTCCTCCACCCTATGAAGAAAATAAGACTAATTATTTTGCAGTGAAGCATTTTGGTTCAAATTGTCCTGAAGTCTAGTTACCAACTCTCCTTCACAAAGGATGATCGTGCTCTACCATTAACTAGGTCTAAAGGATCATGATGGTCATGTAGAGAAAAACGTTATAGGAGGCATAATGTATAATATCTTAAATGGCATACATACTCTGAATTTACCTTTAGTGTCAAATATCCATAGGTAGTTTTCTGATGCTTGCATTATAATCATAATATATCTTTTGCAACACAGGTTGAGAGCTATAGATAAATTATTTCACTTATTTCTTCTAACAATTTTATGAAATATTTATTTCCATTTTGCAAATAGGAAATGGGACCCCAAAATGGTAAAAATTTTTGCCTCTACACAGATGAAAACCAGGGGCACAGATGTGGATGGCTAAGTCTGAGATTCAAATCCAGGTCTATTTGGTGAAACCCCAAGCTCTTAAATACTGTGTCCTAGATCTGATGCAGCTTGAACACAGCACAAAGCCACCGTAGCATCACTGCAGATCACCACTAAAACCCTGCTCAGATGCTATCCTGACCATCACTGTGAAGGCAAAAGAAACAACTACATGGAACAGTAATGTTTATAATATAGGGTGAAAACGAAAAGCTGCTAAATTACTCTCTAGGTTTCCTGGCCACTAACTTGTTGCTAGTAATATTATCCAGGGTGATTAAATGTTATCTGTTGAAAATTTTTCATGGCAGACAAATTAGAACTACACTTGCTACATGTGACCTGAAATGTCAAGAACCTGAAATGTGACTATTCTTCATTGAGATGTGCAAAACATACACTGGATTCCAGACAGCACAAAAAAAGAAAACATATATATATATAAAATACTTCAAAATTAATTTATTGCATATCAAAATGATAATATCTGAGATATGAGTTAAACACATTATCCAAAATCTTTTCACTTGTTTCTTATTTTTCCTATTTATTTATTTATTTTTGCAGCACTGGGGATGGAACCCAGGGGCACTGTATCACTAAGCTATATCCTCAGCCCTTTTTATTTTTTGAGACAGGATCTCAAAGAAGTTGTCCTTGAATTTGCAATCCTCCTGCTTCAGCATCCTGAGTTCCTGAGTAGCTACTTGTTCATTCTTACTCTTTTAAATGTGGCTGCTAGAAAATTTTAAATTACATACATGGCTCACATTTGCTTTTTCTTTTGGTACTGGGAATTGAACTCAGGGGCTCTCAACCACTGAGCCACATCCCAGCCCTATTTTTTACTTTATTTAGAGACAGGGTCTCACTGAGTTGCTTAGTGCCTTGATTTTGCTGAAGCTGGCTTTGAACTCACGATCCTCCTGCCTCAGCCTCCCGAGCCTCTGGGATTACACCACCACGCCTGGCTTACATTTACATTTTTGCATTGTATTTCTGCTGGACCAGACTGATCTAGAATCTCAGAAGTTCAATGTGTCAAGTCCACCCCTTGCTCCAGGTTGTCTCAGAAGCAATAGAAGCAAATGCTTACTTAGCTTCTGTCCTATAGTGCTCTTGTCTGTTGACTTACAGGTTCTTTGTATGCATGGAGAGATTATATTTTGACATGTGGTGGGCGCTAAAGTGAATATCTCATAATCATTTAAGGTCGATGAGAACTATTTATTTACACCAGAAAATACTGCAGTTTATATTGTGGGTGAATGCAGGGCCTTACTTCTTAAAAAAAAAAAAAAATTCAGGCATTTGCCTTCAGTTTTACTGGTGTGGGTGAGTGGGTAGGGAGAGGAGCAGAAGAGTGGGTGACCCACAGAGAGCTGCAGTGAACAGACGCTCGGGCCAGGGTTGCTCAAGCACCACCCTGAGCATCCACAGGAACATAAACGTCTTTCCAAACCCCTCACTAGCCATCGGAACACCACTGAACTATCCAGTCACCTACCATGTTGAAGACCTGAGTTGGCCCCCTGAGGCCTGTTTCTTAAGAAATCAAATGGTGTTGCATTCACCCCCAAACACACACACACACACACACACACACACACGCGCACATACAGACACTCGCACCTAGAAACGGCCTGTTGGGTCGCAGAGGAGGCTACAGCTGATTTCCATCTTGGAGGAAGAAACTGTTTCCGTCAGCCTGCCGGCCTGAGACTGCAGCTGAGCCATATTTAGCCTCTAAAGTTAGATGTTTTAGTGCCTGGCTCTTTTTAACTGGCATATGTTAAGAGCTTTGAATTAACAGGTGCATAAAAACTGTCAAAAAACACTTAAATCTCAAGACAGACTGTCAGTTGTATTAAAAAATATGGTGTTACATAACCACGCACTCTCAACACGTCCAGCATGTTACAGCTTGGAAAGTCCTTTCTCCTTTCAAGCAACGCAGCAGTGCTAATCCACACTGTGAAACAAAAGGCCACGTCCTCTCATGATGGAGGGATGGAGGACGGGTCCTGTGCCTAAGGAGGAGGTAGCAGTCACCAGGCAGAATCCTGGAGGGAAGGTTTTCTCTCGGAACCAAATCTTTCTGTTTGAGATCTCTGCTTATAAACCAAGGGAAAGGAACACGAGGGCCCTGGGAGGCACACTGGTCACACTCCCTCTGAGGAGGATAACAAGTAATCGTTGATGTGGTGAAATCTATTAAAATTAGCTCAGGAAATGCGTTACCTAAAGCTGTGTGAAGTAGGGCAGTCTTGAGTGACGTACCAAAGGCCGCTTAGCACAGTGAACAGGGCAGGTCTGCGCCAAGTCCTGGATGGCCGCGTCTACTCCCACACAAGGAGGGGGCCATCATTTGTGATTATCATAACAGCTCTGTGTCAGTAGCTCTCTAACTGGGATGGGATATCTAGCATTAAAGCCTTTTCAATGAAATTGAGTTAAAATGTTGTATGACCTTGGCTGTTCTGCGGTGAGGTCTCAGACACAGCTCTGGGTCCTAACCTACCAACCTAACCTACCAAGGGCCCTGTGACCATAGCAGGAGCAATGACTTCCCAAGCCTCATTAATTTTCTGAATGATGATGTGGAGGCAGATGAGGGTAGGATAGGAGCAAAGAACCCAATATTCTTCTTTTTTCTAAAAAGCGTAAAACCTATGATTTATGAAATTCTACCTGAAGTAGGTGTCATTTCTGGATATTCCTATGTACAGTACTGAAGCACTATACTGACATCATGGAAAAGGTGATTTTTATTTTTCTTGTTTTCATGTCCTGACATTTAGATTTTTATTGTTATCTGGACTTTTTATTTGTTGTTTGTTTTGATGTGTGCTCTGGACCCAGAGGCTGTGAGAATCAGGGTTTTCAAAGAAACACACTCTGAAATGGAGATGTGTGTCCTGAAGTTTCCTGGGGAGTATGTCTGAGCACAGCTACAGGAGGGCCAAGGAAGCAGCCCTGGGCAGAGTGGCAGATTGAGCGGAAATACCCCAAAGGCCTCAGCAGATCCCGGGGGCCTCCTACCCACACACCCTTTCCTCTCATCAAGGCGAGGGGACTTGTATCCTCACAACCACTGGCCTTTGGTTGCAGGTGCCCTTCAGGACGGCCACTCTCTTGCTAGGGGAGGGGTGATCAGTCCCGAGGGGGAACTGGGCAGCAGCAGTGCCACACCTTCCACCAGGAAGCAAATGTAAGATGGTTCTGAGGTTATTATTGTACCTTCCCTCTTTCCAGATGTATGACCTTGGACAAGATAATTATTGCCCTCTGAACCCATACTTTGCTCATTTCTAATTTAGAAATAAGAGAACCAGGTAAAGTTGTGAAGACTAAAGAAATAAGATTCATAGAACATCTAGCCGTGTCTGATGTATAATGGGCTCTCTTTAAACCTTAGTTCTACCTTCTCTCCTTTCAAATAATCACCCTTCTTTATGTCTAAGGGTGGTTTCAAAAGAAGAAAGAAGATGTAAGGGTATTAGATTGTCCCTGAGGTTGGCCCACAGATGAAATGCTCTCCTGTTGTGTATGTCTACCCTGAAGGATGTTATCCTTATCTGAAGAGTACACACCAAACAGTGCGATCCCTCTCCACCACAAACCGCCTCAGTGGGTCTCCAACACTGCCCAGCTCTGCCATTACTAAGTATTTAATGTTGGTGTATGGGGGACCAACATCAGAGGTGTTCTCCAAGAGGCCACGTCCGCCTTCTTCACGTGTACATGTGACAGACTATTCTTAAGTATCCTGCCAAATTTCTCTGATTTCGGTTTATTAAAATGAAGAGGACTTGGATGGGATAGAGGGGAGGCAGGCAGAAGCATTTAGTTATTTTGCCTAATCCATTTTTAAATATGAAACCAAGCCCAAAACAGTACGGACAGCACCAGTAAGCTGCAGTCCCCCGGGAGGTGCTGCCATGTGACCAGTCCTATTGCTGTTATATACTACATTTACTGTTTATTATGTCGAACTTACTACCAATTGCTATTCTGTCAGTATCAGGAGGTGTTACAATATTGTTGCTTGTTCTTCATGAACGGCAACAAGCAGTCAGTTTCTATCAAGGACATTAAAGGGAAAGGGCTTTGCCAAAAGGAATGCATTCTAAGGAAGACGAAGGGCAGGGTCTCAATGGAGGGAACTCCTCTCTGGGGCTGGGCCTGGCAGGCGCAATGAGGTCCCTCTGCACGTCAGACGGCCCAGGCTGCCCCTCCTGGTGCTCTTCCGCCTCTTCCTTTGCCCTCAGAGGTTTTCTTCTGGCACTCTGCCTTCTTAGCGTCAGCCAGTTTGACACAACTGTCACAACAGGCGGAATAAGGCAAGCAGTGTCAGAAAACAAACCCCTATTGGTAAACATTTTGATTTTTTTAAAAGCTGAAAAACAATCATTATCTCAGAAGCTGAAGGGCCAAGTTCAGGAAGGAAATTCCTGAGAAGGCACCTGGCCCCGGCCCCCACAGTCTTCAGCTGGGAGATATTTTATCTCTGAATGTGGAATAGGAAGATCTTTTTCTCCAAATATTAGAATGAAATCAAATCTTTACCATCTTCTTTAAAGTAGGAAAGGAGAAAATTACTAGAGCTCTAACCTCAGAGAACTTAAAACCATAACAATAAAACAAACTGAAAGACCCAAACAAAAGCCACTTTTCATTCCACCATGTGAGCTAAACCATCTTATCCCTCAAGGTACATTGGTTTTTATTTGAGTTTGTTTACATTTTGGCATCCATTCTGCCTCTCTTTGAAAAAGTCTGAGGCGTTTTAAAGGTGGACATGAATTTTTCTAGGTTATTTATGTTAGAAGCTTTCATGGTGTCATCTTGATTGTTAGGTGAGACATCGGATATTTTCTTCCTCCCTCCCTCCCTCCCTCCCTCCCTCCCTCCCTCCCTTCCTTCCTTCCTTCCTTCCTTCCTGGGATTAAGTCCAAGAGTGATTAACCACTGAGGCACATCCCCAGCCTTTTATTTTCTGAGATAGGGTCTCACTGGGTTGCTTATGACCTCACTAAGTTGCTGAGGCTGACTTCCAACCTGCAATCCTCCTGCCTTAGCCTCCCTGGCTACTGGGATTACAGGTGTGTGCCACTGTGCGTGGATAGATACTTCTGTTTTCATCTTTAAGGTATGTAACAAACCCCTCAAAACATTATTCAATTAAAGCTGTTCATTTCTGTACTTTAGTTAAAAAAAAAGACATGATCCAGAGCTTTGTAACTGATTCATACCTGAAACTTTCTTAAAAGTTCATGGATTGTATGTATGTAGCACAAATCTCTAGTAAACCAACTCTGCCAAATCATGGAGTTCTTGGTGGATTTCAAATGACCAGAAACTGGGGGAAGAGTGTGTGGAGATGTGAGGGGGCATCCCACTGCCATAAGCACCTCTGGAGAGCACCCTGGGGCCCTCACTGTTTTGCCACAGCCCACCAAGTGGCCTTTGCTGGGTGGGCAGATTCTGCTTTGTGGACACCAAGTCCTCTCCCCCAGCCAACCGGCAGACGCCTGGGTGTCTGTGCCATCCATTACTTACTGACTCGGAGAACATGCACAAGTGTGCAACAGACTCCAGGATCTGACCTCCCTGCAGCCCTCAAGATGACAGGATCCCCCAGCCAGGAGGCAAGCATCCACAGTGGGCGAGGGAAGCAGGTGTGCGTGACCCCGGTGGACGTTGTCCTCTTCTTCCTCACCCCTTAGCCACTCTGAGGCTCATGCATGCGCACATGTGTGTGTGTGTGTGTGTGTGTGTGTGTGTGTGTGTGTATGCATGCACTGCTGGGGATGGAACCCAGGGCCTTGTACAGCCAGGCAAGTGCTCTGCCATGGAGCCATACGCCCAGCCCAAACATCATTTATCTTTTTTCTTTTTTAAATTTATTTTTATTATTTAGAGGATACTTTACTTGTTTCTGTAAATCAAACCCACATTGATAAGGCCTTACATACTTAATACGGCGCGTTAGCCCTGTACAGATGGGAAAAACTCAGTCGAGCGTTTCTAGGCCTGCGTGGTGGTTGACTTTGCACTATGCACTGGGACGTTTTTCCAAACCCAAGCCTTCTTCACACCAGAGCCTGTGCACAGCTGCTCCTATGGGATGCACCCCTGCGCGCCCAGCAAGCACCCTGTGGTCATGCGGAGCAGTAGTCAGTGGGACACTGCTGCCACTCTTGTCACCGCCCCCCACGCCCTTCTTCCTCTCTGAGCTGCCTTCCTGAGGAGCACCAGCAGCTCTTTCCTCAGGACCCATGTTCCTAGGCAGCCTGAATCAGACAGGGGGAAGCATGAGTCCTCAGAGAAACTGGCCTTTTTAACCATCTGCATGAAGTAGTTTGAATCTTCAAAAAAAGGACGTGCCAATAAGCACTCCCCTGAGTCACGAGAAATGCAAGAGGCCCCCCTTAAGATGCTGGTCATGGCACAAATATGCACCCTCAAGACAGAAGGCCAGAGGTCCCCCTAGTTCCTCAGAGCACTCCTCTGCAGGCCACGGTGGCCTCCAGGGAGCCTGGCGTGGCAACTCCAGCAGCAGGAAGTAACCCGGCCTTGGCGGCTGCAGTGGAGACTCCACATCTTCAGAGGAAAACCTCCAAAGAGAGATGTCAGGAGGGGCATGAGGGTGGTGCTGGTGGCAGAGAGAACGTGTTCAGAGGAACCTGAGAGGCAGCTTTTTGTGGTTTGGTCTTAAATGTCCCCCAAAGGCATGTGTGAAGGCTCAGTCACCAGCGGTGCACTATTGGGGGGGGGGACATTTGGGGAGTGGGGCCTCCTGTAAGGAAGTTAGGTCACTTGAAGGGCACTTTGGGACCCTGGCTCCTCCTCTCCCATTTTCACTTCCCAGTCATCATGAGGTGAACAGGTGTCCTCTGCCATGTACCTCTGCCACGATGTGCTGCAGAGGCCCCAGAACAACAGGACCCAGCAACCATGGGTTGAAATCTCTGAATCCATGAGCCAAAGTAAGTGTCTCCTCCTTAGCTTTATGTTGATTATCTCATGTATTTTGTCTTAGCAATGAAAACTGACTAAAATACATCTCTTAAAAGTTCTAAAAACTAGTTAGAAATTTGGAAGAGGAAAGGATTGAGGGGAGGGTTACCAACTCTGAAAAACAAATTGAACCAAAGCCAACTTTCATCACTCAGCTGTTGTTGAGTTAAATGACTGACATTCAGTACATAGTCAGGAAATGAAATCAATACGTCAAAGAGATAGCTGCACTCCTGTCTTCACTACATTAGCCATGATACGGAATTAACTTAAGTGTCTACCAATCAATTGGTGAAGAAAATGTGGCACATATACACAAGGGAAAAGTAGTGAGCCTTAGAAAAGAAGGGAATTCTATTATTTGCAATAGCATGGATGAACCTGGGGTCACTATGTCAAGAACAAGCTAGACACAGAAAGACAAATGCCACGTGAGCTAAGTTATGGGCGGAACCTATAAAAAGCTGAACTCATAGAGGTAGAGAGTAGATGGTTCTTACCAGAGGCTGGAATGATGTTAGCCAGTTAGATGGGAGAAATAAGTTAGAAAATTTATTATATAACATGGTGATTACAGCTAACAGCAATGTATTGAATCCTTAAAAATTGATAACAGATTGTCAGTGTTCTTACCACAAAATATGATAAGGATGCACAAACTGCTTAGCTAGATTCAGTCATTCCACGCTGTACACTTAATCAAAACATTATGTTTAACATGATAAAGGTCTACAGTTTTATCAATTAAAAATTAAATAAACAGGCCAGGCATGGTAGTGCATACCTGCAATTCCAGCAACTGGGGAGGCTGAGGCAGGAGGGTGCAAGTTTAAGTTCCACTTCAGCTACAGAGCAAGACCCTGTCTTAAAGCAAAACCAAAAAGGGCTGGGGATGTAACTCAGTGGTGTAACTTGTGTTTAGCACATGCAAGGCCCTGGGTTTAATGCCCAGCACCAAAATAACAACAACAACAATAATAAAAGTTAGTTCAATAAAAATTATGCATAGCTTTGCTGTATCACAGGGCTTTCCTTCCTCCTCCTCCCTGATATGATTATCCCACCTTTATCACTACACAATCATGAAGAAGAACAATAAGATCAAAATTCAAGGCTTAATAGCAAACAACTGAAGATCGACCACAGACTGGCAGGAGCCCCTGAAAAGATGAAACTAGAATCTGTTGAACCAAGATGATTGGCACAGTTTAAAGAGTAAGAGGAGGAGGAAGATGAGCCATGCCCCTGTGGGACAGAAAAGTGGACAGGCAGGGGCCAGGTGACAGCTTGTGGGAACTTCTGGACATCAAATGAAACCTGGGACTTCCTTTCCTTCTCCAAGAAAGGCTCGTCCAGGGCCACCACCACCCTTGCCTTCTTGCTAACCCCTGCAATGTCCTGTGCCCTGCGCTCTGCCCCTACGTCCCTCTAGATCCCTTAATTCTCTTTTAGGCTGAGAACAAGTGTGTGTGCATTTTTTAAATTATTTATATTTTAAAAAATCTTCATTGCTTTCTGCTTTTCTGGTTGGAAAAAAATGCAAATAGGAAAAAAAAAATGAGAATGAGGAATAGAGAGGCCATTAGACCTGCCCGTAATCACAGGGGCCTCGTTAGAATTGATTTATTTTTGGCCAATTTAGAAATGTTTTTACTAAAACAATCCAGTCCTAATTCTAAGAGCTGTGTAATCTTTCACCCTCAATCTGACTGAAATTACTAACGTGATTTAAACTCTGTAAGGCACACATTGCCCAAGGCCAGGATTTAGAGGGAGAGTCAAGTTTTCAGTCTTTTACAAAATAGACTTTCGCACCCCTGTTCTCCAGTTACCAAACCTTTTCCAACTTGTCTGGACCTTCCGGGGCTGGTGCATAAATCAGGAGGAATGTGGGTGGAAATGGCTTCCTTCTCTTCAAAGCCACATGTACCCACCTCCGTGGAGCCCTGGAAATCCATAATGGTGCATGTGGTCTCCATTAGGCCAAGGGAGGCCTGTCCTGACTGTGCCCAGCTGCTGGGCTGCTGTGTGACGTCACAGCCTCTCCTACATGCTGGAGAAGCCCCTGGGTCCAAATCAAGAGGGGGTCATCCAGGCAGATCCCTTTTCCATTCCAAGAGACAGCAGGAAGACACTGCTCATTTGGCAGCCTGGCCTGGTCTCTGAAGGACAGAGTGTTAAGACTTCTGACTTTAAATACCACTATCCTTCAGGGATTTCACTGCAGCCTGAGCCAGAGAGGCCTGGGAACAGGACACGCAGCCTTGAGGCCACAGCTCTGTCTTGTCTTTGGAGTTCTATGATGCTCAGCATGGCTGGTGTGGGTGGACAAGGTTTGCGGTGTTCCAGCTCCTTGTTTTTCCTGAAATTATTCTTATTTTTCCTCTAATGCTGCTTTCATCAGTGTGAGTAGCACTGAGTTTCACAGGCAAATGGATTAACGGCCAAGATAAGTGGACTTTTATATGCCACAGGGTGTTTTCTAATAAATAGGAAGATCATCACAACTACTCACAGTGAATGTACCAAGAGATGTCTGCAAAAGCCCTGTCCTCCAAAGAATTACAGGCTATTGGAATAAAAGTAATTAATGATAATAATGAGATAAAAGAGAGCCAATATTTACTGAGCATTAATTATTCATTAATTCAGCCAATAAGTGTTCAGTGAACAGCTACTCTGTATTAGGCAGTTCTCTAAGAGCCAAAGATAAAGCAGCAAACATAAAGCTGAGGCTGGTTTACTTTGCAGTGTAAAGGACTAGGCATCTGTGTATATAACCTTATTTGATGCTCCCAAGAACTCTCCAAACTGGATAACATTATTCCCAGTTTACACCTGAGAAAACAAAACCCTGGAGAGGTTAAATCACCTTAGTTTATTAGAGAAAGAGCCTGGATTACAAACAGTAAGTCTATTTGACTTCAATGCCTATATTTTCCATCACATGGCAAGGCCTTTAAAGACTAAGGGACACGGGCTGGGGATGTGGCTCAAGCGGTAGCACGCTTGCCTGGCATGTGTGTGGCCCGGGTTCGATCCTCAGCACCACATACAAACAAAGATGTTGTGTCCGCTGAAAAAAATTAAAAAATAAATATTAAAAATTCTCTCTCACTCTCTCTCCTTTCTCACTCTCTCTTAAAAAAAAAAAAAAGATTAAGGGACACACCACAGGGAAGGCCTGGAACAAACGCCAGTGAGAAGACTGCAGAGGGGGAAGGATGGCAAAAAGCAGGGAGGTGGGGGGAGGCTGCAGGTGGAGGCTCAGATCAGAGTTGGAAGGTTAGAGTTGGGATGATATGGGAGGGAATCAGCACAGGAGGTGTGGAGACAGATGTGCATGTGGCCCGTCTGGGGACCTTAAGCAGAAGTGGCTTAAAGAGAAGAATGATTCTCACAGGAAGACAGAGCCAAAGAGGAAGGTCTGGACAAAGTCCAGTGCCTTGAACTTATAAATACAGTGTCTGTGCTTTTCTGGGGGCAGTGGAGGGTGCAAAGGGGCTGAGACATGACAGCAGGTGCTCCTGCTGGGACTGCCCTTTGAGGTCTACCTTTCAACACTGTCCTGTCCTTACCTGTGAAACACAGGAGAATCACAGATAGTGTTTAGATGACTTCAGGACTCACCAACTCATAAAAACCTCTGTTAACTACTGGAAAAAGACCAGCATATGTTAAGTTTTACCCCCAGATATATATTTTTAATAGCCACGCAGATTCTTCTTTGAGTACTCTTGGTGTTCATATAACTGGATACATGAATATTAAGCTAATAAAACTGGTCAAAGAATGTGAGAAATTTATCTACTGCATGAAGTCATTGTTTCGTGTTTGTCTGAAGCTCCCAGTGGACTCTGAATACCAGATTTTTGTTCCTTTCTGCTTTCCACATTGCTCTTTCCCATGAGGAGATTCTTTTGATATCAGCATGGGGTGTATGGAATTCTTTGGGGGTGAAAGGTGTACTTTCTATTATAGTAACTTTTTATTTAACCAGTTCCCTTCCATACAAAAGCTGCAATTGATGTAATAAAATTCGAAGAGGCACACCAGGTCTGTGTTTCAATTTTCCTCTGGTGGGGTAAAGTTGCCGAGCAAATTTGTTGAGCAGCTGGAATTGTTAAGGTCACACTAACGTTGTAAAACTAAGGTCCTGACATCAACATACCCAAAGACCTAGATAATTTGGGGCTGCCTTCAATTTGGAAATCCATTTCTCTGGGATTTTGTATCTCCTTCCCCTTTTCCCACAGTGCTTTTGGCTTTCCTCTTCATATAATGAATCCAATTCCATGTGGATTTAAAATTTTTGCCTGCTATAATGCAAACAGTTCCAATGGTCTAAACTTAATGTCAACTCCACCAAGTATTATTTGCTCAGTCTGTTCAGGGGGGAAAAAATCCCTTTTTTCTGCCCAGATCTTGTGTAATGGCATGAATTCTCCTAGTTATTTGGCTAGGAAAATCTATCCCAAGGTACACTGACTCTAAGATGGAGGAGAATTCATTATACATTCCCTGCTGAAATAGTGACCTGCAAATAATGATGGGGAAATCAACCTTGATGGCTGTTGCTTTCCCTTTAGTCTAATTTTCTTCTGAACTTTAGACTGTAACTTGTTTTTTGGCTAGATAGCCCCAGGACATGCTGGAGTCTGACAGGGAGTGCTGAGACCTGGATTTTCACACCATGAAGCTGGTAACAGTTTTGACTTCAATGCCTTGAAAAGTAGGTGATTTCAATTGCCCTGTTTCCTTTCAGGGGAAAATGCTTTCTTTGCACCTAAACAATCTTCCGGTGCTTTTGACTGACAAGCATATTGTTATGATTATGACTGGACTTCTTGACTCCTACAGGGATAGCATTTAAAACAGCCTGAGACTGGCACAAATCAAAATATTCATCAACTTAAACTATGTCAGCTAAGCTGGAAAAGCCAAAATTGTAGTGTTTTATATCATGTCAGGAGTCCAGGAACACTGCAAAATGCTTAACTCTTTCCCTCCCTGGAGAAAATGGAGCACTGCTTATTTGGATATTTTTTCAAAATTAGACCTATCATATAAATGCCTTTTCTTTCTCTTTGTATAATAACCATTGCTTGGATTTATAGGTTCAATTACCTTTTTCTTCTTTTCTGTTCATCCATTCATTGATTATTCGACGTACACTTTTGGATGCCAAGTGTGTGCAGGGCATTGTGTGTGCCTTGTGGGAAGAGGAGAGGACTTCTTGGACACAATTTGCTGGTGGTCTGTGAGGAGGAGACTATGCACACATTTCTATAAATGAGCAGTACAGGTACTGGGTGGTAGGAATACAAGATGCCAGGATGGCTCAATGCAGGGAAGTCACCTCCCCCTCTGGAGAGGGCGATTGTGCACCTAAGAGGTTGTCCCCGGCCTCTTCTTTTTCAAGACTTTTCCTTCCTGCATTTATGGTGTGTGTGCCACAGACAGTGTCAGAGGGGTCCTGTCCTTCCCTGCAGGCTCTCCTTCAGCTCCTGTTGAGTGACCATTGACCACAATGGCCTTTCAGAAGGCCTTCCACTAGAGTTCTGCTACCAGGCAAGAGATTTCAGTCTCAGTGTGGTCAAAAGGGAAGTGAAATCCACAGAGAGGGTGAGCCAAGTCAACGAAGGTGAAGAGCAGGCGGGTTCTGAGGGCAGTTCAGGTCTTCAGTGCATCCTCTGACTCTGGCCACCCAGCTTTCTCGGAGCACCTGCGTTTCATTTTCTCTGGGGGAAAGGATAGCAGAAATGAGTCGATTTCTGTGACTTGCATCCCAAAGAAACCTTCAAATGCAGAAGGCTGTGGAGGAAGGAGAGGATCATCTCCATTCAAAAGAGAATGGGAAGGAGAAGAGAGGCCTTGAGAAGTAGGCAAACATTTTGATGATTAACCAGTGTGTTTTCCCCATGATTTCCTGTTACCCTTGACCCTCCCCCACTGGGCAGCTAGACCATGAGTCACTCCTTGCCTCAAGGGAGGGTTGTCACAGCAGAACCAGAGAACAAAAGAGACAAATTCTTGGCTTTGGAGTTTAAAAAGCTGAGCTTCAGGCTTCAGACAAAAAAGATTTGGAAGAATATCTGATCCATTTGAGCCAATTTTTTTCCTGCCCACGTAGATAAAAATTCCCCTGGCTGGGATACAAGAGACAATTCCAAAGCAAAGCCAGAGGGTTAGATGCTGCTGAGTCCGAGAAGGGGCTCCTGCACTCTTTTGCCACCCACCACTGATCCCTGGGGAGAGTGTGGGCTTTCAGAGTCTGAGAACCAGGAGGCTTGCACCTCATTTCCTAGTTAGAATCCAAAATATGGCAAACCTCAGTGAGATCTCTTAGACTTTACATTGCACCAGAGCAGAAGAGTCTGGAGTTGCCTCAGAGAAATTTCCATGGTCCTAGAGAGGTCAGGGAGGGGAGCCTAATATTCTCTGTAACCCTCACAGAGATATAGCTTTAGGGATCTGGACTGATTTGAAAAACTTGAAGCAAACATGTGCACACACACACACACACACACACACACACACACACACACCCCACAGACACATACTCACAGCCCCAGCAGGCCTCAAACTTTCAGTCCTCCTCCCCCAGCCATTAGCTGCTATAACAGATGTACACCACACTTATATCTCTGAAAGATGTGCAGATATGGTCAAGAGGGAGCCAGATTCGGTCCAGTCTACAAGAGGGCAATGAAGATACAGTACCCTTGGATTGAGGACCATCAGCAGGGGTATGTAGTAGCTCGTGACAGGCCAGCCTGGACCAAGAACCAGACCCTGTGGCACGCGGAGGACTCTGCCATTCTATAAAAGCAGCTCTGCTCCCCTTGCTGAGCTCGCTGGACTTACAACTCTCCCATTTGCACAAAATGTTCCTCTGACTAGTTCTGTTCTCTAGGGAGAAGTTATCTACCAACTTCAGAGTTTCTCCAAGAACGGAGTAACGATTGTTGGGGCTCAGAAAATGATACCTCAAAAGACTGGTGCTTCCACATGATGAGACCCAGAAGCTGCCTCTTCCCTGAGCTTTCCGTGTCCCACCCCACCTCCCAGCACAGGGAGAGGCTTGAGTTTCCTTATCTACTTGACCAGATCTACCCAAAGAGGAACAGGGTCACCTTTAGTCTTTTTCTGAAATTTCACAGACTAGAGAAGTCGGCTTATTCCACGGAGGAAAACTGAATGTCGTACACCACACCTAGAGCCCACAAAGAACCTTGTCTCAGCTATTGCTTGTTCTTCTGGGTCCATTTGTCTCCCCTAAACAGAATTTACTACACCTCTAAAACTTCCCCACCCTCTCTGCCCTAGGAAGAGTACCTAAGCTTCAATTATCTGACCTCCTCTGAATCATACAGTATCTTCCGTGTTTGACATGTTAATAAATTTTTGCTTTTTCCTGTTACTCTGCCTACTGCCAGTTTATTTCATGCACTATAATGTTCAAAGCTGAACTTTCCTACATTCTTCTTTAGATCTTTTCATAAGAGGGGCTAGGTTCTGTAGAAGTCATTATTTGCCCAGATTTCTGTTCAGGACGAAGACTTCCCTGTTCCATGGGAAAGATTAAGGACCATGAAAAACCTTGCCCTCAGTTCTATCCAGATTTTTTAACTAATTTCTGAAGTGATCAGACTCAGAGGAATCCAGCAATAAGACACCTGCTTCTATCTGCAGGGCTTTTCAGCGCCTCCTTCAGAGTTTGGGTATTTCTCACTCCACCCTGTGGCCACTGGGAATCTCAACTCTCGTCTTGGTTAAAGACCTGCCACGAAAGCGTGGGGTTCAGCTGTCACTAGCTTGAGGAGCCCCACTGTCTTCTGCCAGCAGCCTAGGGTAGGGAAGGGATAGGTCAGACAGAAAGACTCAAGATGTTTCTGAATCTATGCGACACTGAGGCCATGTCTTATAATAACTTCTAAGGGGAACATGGGAAGTAAATCAGCCAACATATGGAAAATGTGATTGCTTCAGCTATTTTTCACTTATAAAATCCAAATCTAAGCAACTAACCAATATTCTACCAAACTGTAGTTCCCCAGTTTTGCTTAGCTGAGTAAATGAGATGGCCAATTCTGTGGAGTTTTTAATTAAGCAAAAGCTCTGGTATGAATATACAGCTTCAAAATGCTGGACAGACAGCACTACTGGCCACTGTGCTTGCACATAGCAGCACTGTCCAGCAATGGAACACACTCATGAAATGATTCTCCTAACTATTCATCTCCTCTTCCCTGAAACAGCAGCGACACTACACCTTACAAGGTCATTATTTCACTCCTCATACAAATCTTTGGCCTAGTGATTTATCCAAGGCATGCTAGAACCACTCAGAAACATTATCCCTGTCACATCTCACTGCTTAATTATGTCTCTATTTTAGGCTTCTAGAGTCATTGGACTTGGAAAGTTCTCTCTGAGACTTTGAATAAGACTCCATGTTGAGTTATCCTTGAACTTAAATGGTTCCATTTCTAACCTGTTCTGACTTAGACAGCAGTTATGGTTTCTTGGTTCAACAACACATGGAATAATCATGAGTTCTGAGCTTTATGCTCATCTCCATATAAGGTACTATCAATTCTTTGCAAGAGGGTCTACTTTTTCCCCAACACTTGATAGGGTTTGCATTGGTGAATCCCAGTGAGTCCTCTATTTTAAATTGATAACATGCACATAACTTTGTTTTTCTAATTCATTCTTGCTCTGGTAACTATACTTTTAACTCTGTACATGTTGTCCATCATGAATTTTTGGTTTTATTTTCGTTATACTTATATTGTTCCCCAGTGCTAAAAGTTAACTTAAAAAATATGGCTGTCATAGACACCTCCATATATTGCCAAACAACTAGACAGAATATTTAAAATTAGGAGTGTTGGAAAAATTGGGGAGTTCTGGAGGGATATTCACATTTAGCTTTCCAAACACTTATTTTGCTTACCATTATTAAAGCATTTCCTCCATTGGCCTTTTGTGAGTCTAAATCTTATTCCCTCAATTAGACAATAAGCTGCTTAAGGACAAAGGCCCAGATCACATACCTCTTAAACATCACCACCATGTAAGTAGCTACACGAAGTTGTCTGATCAACTGTATAAAGAGATGGCATTACATTTGTAAGACAGCTGTTTGATATTAGAAGCTTGCAAAAGTAGCCTAACACTGAAGGCAGACTGGAGAATAGTGTTCTGCTTCATCCCTCCAGAGAGCAGTTCAAGTCAGGTCCCGGGTAGCTCTATGTTGAGAAGAGATATAATTACCCGGATCCAGAGTGGCCTCAGGTCTTGTCTGGCAGACTGAGTTATATCTATCAGAGCCTTTTAAAATGCTTACTTGGCTCCCTATAAAAACAAACCCCAAAACATCATTTATAAAGGTCATGGGAATGGCCTGGGCCAGAATAACTAGAATCCATTTTGTGCCAACACCACAGAAGAGGTTGTGGCTGAATTCTTAGGTAAGCTCCTCAAGCCTATATTGCTAATTCCAAAGAATGAGACATTTATAGCTGAGCTGTACTCTGTAATTCAAATGCCAATCCAGCAATAAAATAAGATCATGGAATTCCAATCAGAGATTTTTATCATCTGACGTGGAAACCACTACACCCTCAGTGATACAAAGATTGACCACCACCTGCAATTGCTGGAATTCAGCATAATTATATAGAGGTGAAAATTTTGAGGAAAAAAATAAAAACTATTTCATTGCAATGAGAACCACGTTTTCAAACATTTGCCTTCTCTGAAATGACTAATTTTAATAAGTAGTGAATCAAGGTTTAAGAGCCCTATATCCAGAAAGTCAAGTTGAACCAAATAAAATTTGCTTCAAGTTAATAAGTGAAAACTACTACAATTTGGAAAAGACTTTTAAAGAGCACAAGTGAGATCCCCAAAGTAGTTTGCTCCTCAATTACTCATCACAAAGCTCAGAACTCTAACAGTCTTCTACTTCAGCTAATTGAGAAGTTTTAACATAAGAAGGACAGCTCTACAAAGTGTCCCAATAAACACACAGCATTAATTCTGGACCAATAATTTCCTTTACAGAAATTACCAGTTATTGTGTACTTGTGAATCTATATAGCAAACTTTTCCTATGTATTTTAAAAGATGTACATATCAGGATTATCCTGAGAAAGCCAGTGCATATGGTCCTCTTATCAAGGAGCGCCCAGCTCTCATTCATTTGCTCTGTTCCTTCCACACATGGGATACAGCTGCCTTTGAATAAAACTGATGCAATATAGTTTTGTCACTTATATCATCACCTGAGCACTCAGATACCACCCCAGGAAAGCCAAGCAAGATAACGTTTTTAATTTTTTTTTGTATAGTCATATTTGAAAAGTATTACACACACACACACACCCTGAATGGATTATAAAGCAAGATTGTCAAGCAGAAGGATGTGCTGCACATCACCAGGTGATGTATGTAATAAATACATGAGGAGTACAGAACTTTGCTGGCACTTTAAAATGAGCCAGTTGGCCAATCAGCCACTGTCAAACTTCTGGCCCTTAAATTCCTCATCGTAAAATAAGATGATCAGAAGATCAGATTCATTTCTTTCATGATTCTCGCTTCTCCATTCAGCTTATAAGTAGTCAGCATGAAAATTAACAGTGCACATAGCCATATTTAAACAATATTATAGAACTTTATTTGTTAATAAATTTTCTCATACAAAATTGAATGACTATATCTACCTCAAGGAAATCCAAAATGCATAACTGACACACACTTCCCCAAACAGTTATCTCTTTGAAACTTGTGTTTTTAGGTAAATAAAAAGCCACATTATAAATATATCAGACTGCTTTATTCCTTAGAAAAATAAAAGTGTCTTGGGCAATGAAGTTTCAATTTTTGTGTATGTTATCCATAAATAAAACACAACTCCTATATAAATGCATACTGAGAGAGGTCAGTAATGAAAATTATACTATTAACTAAATTATATGCAAGTACAAAGATCATCCATACTACCAAAAGATTGTATCCTCAATCAAACCCACTTAAAAATGATACTATATACTTTCTTATCTTTTTATAATAGTTCCTTTTTTTAAAGACTTAAAATGCAATTATTTTTATTTTCTGGAATTTCTGATAAATAGATCATCATTTAATGTAATAGTCACAGATTTCAGGACGAAACTACAATATGTTTATACACCCCCTTCACATATAGCACAATGAATGTAGTGGTCAAGTATTAATTAACTAACTATATTACAATAAAATGATTTATGCCAGGATAATTTATGTCCAACATACAAAACACACATTTACAAGAAACTTTAGAAAGAAAATACATCAATTTTTTTTTGAAAATCAGGAGTAGCAATAAGATGTTCTGTATTATTTTCAGCCTTATGTTAGAAATGTTTTTCTAAATTAAACTGATCAATGTGTCATCTTAAAAAAAGCATACATTAAAAATAAAGTTACACATACAAAGAATTTTTATATACACACGTATATAAAACAACCAACAAAACAAACAAATATTAAAATGGTAAACTAAAACCATTTAAAGGCAAATTAAAAGTAAAAGTAATGTTGCCTGAAGCTGTTTGGTTCTTTATATAAAACTACTACATTATAGCATAAACTATACTATATTATACCATATGTAGTTTGGTGTATAAACTACTATTTCCAAGTTGTATTTTGCAACTCTAGTAAGATCCATATATATAATTCGACCTGATCTTCCTCCATCGACACATTAATTTTTGTGTCTTTTAATTGATTACATAAAACAAGACTTCCATTTTCAACACTTCTCCCAGGAGAAGTTAAACAAGTGGGATTAGGTAGTGAGTGTCATTTTTATTTTACTTTCTGTATTTGCTTGGTCTAAAATTACTCTAACCATGTATTTTTTCTTCCACCCTTTTCTTCTTTATGTGGTGCTGGAACTCGAGCCAAGGGTCTCATATTCTTCATCCTTTAAGTCACTTATTTTAACCTAGTAATAATGGTTAAAAGAATAGTGGACTGAAACAGGGTGAAATATGTCCCTTGAGGAGCTGGCCTTGTGGCTCAGTGGTAGTGTGTTTGCCTACATGTGTGAGGCACTGAGTTCAATTCTCAGCACCACTTATAAATAAATAAAAGAAAGGTTCATTGACAAGTGAAAAATATTTTAAAAAATGCCCCCGATACAAAATTATTATCATTTGGGACTCTGGAATGGCCAAACATGTTAATCTACTTAAAACTAATCACATATTCAAAAACTAAGTTTTAAAGAGGCTCTTTGTAGAGACAGGGTGTAATCTACAACAGAGAGTACACTTCACTGAACATGATATTAGCTGAAAAGAACACTGGCACTTCAGGTGGCCATAGCAGCTGACATGTCATTAACTCCTTGGTTGGGGCAGTCTGGACTCACACAGGGGATCCTGCTGGAACTTCCACACTGTTCGCCTACCTCTAGGGAAGCAGACTGTTCTTGTGGTTTTCTGTCCTCTTTTACAAATTGTAATGTCGCACTCTCCTCAGCAGACTGACATGGTCTTTCTCCAAAAGCCACTCGTTTCCCTGCTTCTGCTTCCTGTTCCCGGAGCAGTCTTTCCACCTCCACCTCAAGTTCCAAGGTTTCCTCATCAGCTTGCACATCCAGCTGCTGCATCAGCTCCTCCAACTTTTTGGCCTTCCGGAGCTCATTTTGCTGTATGATTGTACAAAGGTGCTCAGTGAGTTGCTCTTTTATCTCAGTCTTTCGCTGCAGATCTAGCTTTGCTGTAATATACTCAGCTTCAGCCCTGTCAAATCGTTTCCTGTCAGGACAGGGATAAAGATTGAGCCATTAGTTTTCCATTGAAGAAGATATTTTTAAAAAGGCCAGAAACAATAAACTCCAAAATTGGGCAAGGCATGTATGATGAAGATGGATATTAACACTTCACAGATACCTGTCTACATGTTAGATGAACTGAGGAATGGATGCAGAAACTTTCACAACATTATTTAACAACACCCTTCTGTGCTCTCTTCTTCTTTCCGAAGCTGTGCTGGAGTGAGGGCAGGCTTAGACTGTTAATTCTGTGGTGTGCAAGCTCTGAAATGTGTGTCTGTGGGGGTGGGGGAGGTGGAGAGCTCTGACTTGTAGCTTTGCCAATATGTATCTACTATAGCCACCAATTTTAAGCTACCAATGTGATATCACTAAATATGGATTTGGGAAGAGATGAACAAAATCTGCTCTTATGAACTAGCACAAGCTAGCTCCAGCACAGAACTGGTTATAATTTATAAGAAATAAAACAAGAGTTGGATAAAGCAGAAAATCTGTATCTCTTAATTAATGAATGATAAAAGGTAGAAAACAATTTGATGGAGGATATGGATGGTGGTTGGGAGGTAAACATATGTAACACAGAGTGCACCCAACAAAATACTAGGTGAGGGCAAGAAGAAAAAACCAGTAGAAAAGAAAACAAGGCAGGTTTAAGCAGGATCTCTCACACTTGGCACTATTGGCCATTTTTAAGTCTTCATTGTGAAAAGCCGCCCTGTATACTGTGGGATGCTCCACTTACTAGCTGCCAGTACCGCTCACTGCTTAGGACAACCAGGACTGTCTCCAAACACTGCTGAGCATCTTGTAAAGGGCAAGACTGTCCCCAGGGAAGAATTCCTGGGTTGAGCTGTTCTCTCTCCTCACTCAGCAGCAAGACTACTATCACACTCTTTGGCGTTCACACTTATGTACACTCTACAGATGGGCAGTGCCAGTCTTACACGAGGTAGGGTAGTTCAAGCAGGGAAGCCAGTCACCCTGAAATATTCTTTTTTTTTTTTTTTTTTGCAACACAACGGTAAAAAAGAAAAGTCATATCTTTGTTCACTGTCTTTTGCTTTTTCTACATAACATATAAAATGTATTACTCTTCTTTTTACAATAAGGAAAGAGGTTTCCTCCTGTCTTCGAAAAAAAGAGATTGATTCCCAACTAGTTCTTCAAATAATTGCCACTAGCACTAGTGCAGACCATTTTGGCTTTCCAGTCATGACTAACTCAATGTAAGGAGTACTTTTTAGTGAAAGAGTCATAGCAAAAACCAATTATGTCTCCTAGTGTACGATTCTCTGTCTTGGAAGGACATATAGTGAGAATCATAAAGGCTTTGATTTTAGAAATCCAGGGTTTGAAACTTTCTTCTGCCATTGACTGTGTGTCACTTGCTTTGGTCTTTGGATACAAAGAATAGTTATCCAAACTAACATGAGGGGGAAATGAATTTTATTGTAGAATACAAGAGGCAATTTCACACGCAAATCCTAAGAATCAAAGGCTTCTTACTCTCCTCAGAGCTTAGAAGCCACACCATTTCTCTCACTAGAGCTTTCCTATCACACTCCGCTCAATCTGTCGGTGATCCTGTTCTGTAAATGCCAGGAGATCCTGGGTTGGCCTCATTCATCTCAGTTTAGAGTTCTTAATGTTCGTGGCCACGAGCCACTGTCTGGCCTATGGATTAACATGTTGGAGCCAGCAGCCCATCTTTGTTCTAATCAGAGGAGCTCCAAGCTCAGCATCTGCAGTCAGATTCCTGTGGAAGGGGCTGGGCAGGAGACACATAGGGACTGACAGCTCCAGCACAGCGACTCTGGGTAGTTCCCTGGTGAATCCTGGTCTATCTGCAGAGCGACTCTGGGTAGTTCCCTGGTGAATCCTGGTCTATCTGCAGAGAGAGGTATCTCACAGGAATGATTGAAAATTCAATAGCACAAATAGGCCAAGCATCTAGCCCAGTGCCCAAGAAACAGAGCTTCCTTCACAGCACCAGAATTGAAAAGCATCATTATTATACTAGTAAACATGTATCTAAAATTTAGATTGTGGAAAATTTAGGAACCCAGTATTTACACTTTAAATTCTTATTTATATAATGTTCACTTATCATATTTCTTTCTTTTCTTTTTTTTTTTTTTTTTGCTATTACCTAGTTAACATGAGAGAATCATTTGTGTTTCAGTACCCCCTGAGTTAAAAGAACTATTCTAAAGGAGCTCTGTTGAACACCTGGGTCCCTTATTTCCATATTTTATAACATATCCTGTTTATAAATGTCATCAAGGCAAGAGCCAGCCCTGACAACATTCTCCATAGAGAACTGCCCTTTCCCAAACTCAAACTTCCCTTCTCTGAGTTTCTGGTCTCCCTCAGCCTAAGTCAGTTAGCAGAGATTTACAGACTGGGTTCATGAATACTGAATTGAAATTAACATTTGCAAATAGGTCCCTAGGCTTCCAGTGATCTTTCACTGGAAGATAAATCACTAAACATTTTGTATTTTTTTATATATATTTGAAGTCCTCCTACTCAGAGACATACATATATATTCTTGTACAGAATGATTTATATTCAGAATATTGATTAGTTTCAAAAACTACACTACCAGCCTGAGGGTCAGGTGAATAAGATCAAATCAGAGTATGATGCCATACTTTGGAATAAAATAATAAGAGCATTATACACAATACAGTAAGACATACTGCACTGGAAATGTAATTATAGAATTGCTTTGTTATTTTAAAGGGATATTGAGAGATTTAATAAATGTTATTTAAAGGATTCTAGAAACTGTCCTTTGGTTTTGGTTTCTCTGAAATTTTTAAAGAAATTATTAACCCTTGGTATATCATTAGGTTTCACTATGCACTTTTATTTTCTCAGTTTCTGTTTTGAGAAGTTTTAACTCTTTGTATGCATTAACCCAGGACTTTTAGAAAGTACTTAAAAAAACAAAGAAAAATTCACTTAAAAAATAGATTAAAATGAATTGTAATTTGATAGAGCTTTCCTATCACACTCCACTCACTTAAGGTGCATCATTAAATTAAAGATACATTTTTCCTATATCTTGATACATTCTTCCATCTCATCACCCTAGGAATTGTTTCATCATTACTTACTGATTATTCCCATTTATGTTAAAAAGTAAACAATGGGGCTGGGGATGTGGCTCAAGTGGTAGCGCGCTCGCCTGGCATGCGTGCGGCCTGGGTTCGATCCTCAGCACCACATACCAACAAAGATGTTGTGTCCGCCAAGAACTAAAAAATAAATATTAAAAATTCTCTCTCTCTCTCCTCTCTCTCCTCTCTCACTCTCTCTTTAAAAAAAAAAAAAAAGTAAACAATGAGAAAACGAGAATGGTGGAATGATCTAAAAAGATGATGCAATAATGAAATAAATTATCACTGCTTGATTTTCTAATTGTGTTGTTCAAAGTACTATGTCACCTCAAAAAGGTGTAAGAGAAGACTGGAAACACCATCTTTACATACCGCTCTTAGTTTTCATTGAAGACAGTTGAGAGTTAATAGTTCCTCATTTTCTACGCATGTTGGCAAACAGACATTTGACAGAAGAAAACATTTTGCTATTAGACAAATCAAAAGATGAATACTGTAGTGGGCTAACACAGCTTACCATCAAAACACCTCCTAATCCATGGAATTTTTGAACGTTACCTCATACAAAAATTACCTTGTAGGAGAAAAGATGTGATCAAGTTATGTATTTGGGGAGTAGTTAATCTTGAAATTATCCAGTTGGGCTTTAAAAGCAATCACAGGTATCCTTTGAAATGAGAAAGTAGAGAAGTTTTGAGAGAGAGGAAGAAGCAATGTGATCCTAGAGGCACAGAACGGAGTAGCAGGGCCACGGACAAGAAACATCTGAAGCCACCAGAAGTTGGCACAGGAAGGAAGGAAGGAGCACAGTGCTCTGAGGAAACCTGACCGGCCACCACCTTATCTGCAAGTGTCCAGGCTCCAAGAAAGCATGGGAAGAAGCATCTCATGTTTTAAGCCATACAGTCTGTGGTAATTTGCTATGACAGTCCTAAGAAACTAACACAAATGCAGACACACTCTTTAGAGTGGAGGTAGTAAAACTGATACTATGAGTCTTCAGAAAAACCCATCCTGCGTGAATTTCCTCAAACTCAAGAATCCACGAAAGAAAAACATAGTTTTAAGGACAAAAATGAAACATGATATCCTCATACAATTAACAACTTCAATAGGAAGAACTGTCAATATTTTACAAGCCTGGGGTTGTCCTGTGCTACAAAAAGAATTTTCTCCTCTTTTCAGTTCGTAAATCAAATTTTATTTCATACAAAGAAGTTTACTACAATCACGTTTTTATAAAGTTGCCTTCTACAATCCTTTTTTATCTGACTTCTATGAATTACTCATAAAATAATTTTAAAATATTTCCCTCTTGTGTGCATGTGTGTACACACAGGGGTGACCTTTAAGATCAACAGGGGTAATCATCGTACACTCAGGTTCAACAACACACTCTGGATGCCGTCGGCTCCATGTTCTAGGTGGTCTGCATGGCACTGGGGCAGTCCTGCCCCACAGCTGTGCCCAGCAGCAACAGCAGCTCTCAGGTCCGTGGCAAAGTGCTGGTCTTCTCAGAGGTGACGTATCCTAAGGTTGCTTCACATTAGTCAATTTTAAAGCAATTTCTGGCTTATTTACTGAGAACCTTTGAGGACATAGCACTGATCCAGGACTAGAAAATTTAAGATATAATTTTTATTAAAAAAAAGGAAAAAGTTAAGGAAATCTCCCACAGAAATCAATAACCTGAGGATTACCTTCCAGTAGAAATCTGGACCATTATCTTATAGTACCAACCTATAACTTCCCTGTAACCACAAATGCAAACTTACAAAACACTGCATAATATCATCACTAACAACCAACCCTGAATCCAGTCGCAGTTTTCTGATGCTTTTCTCTGACTTCACCAAGAGCTGAGGCTTTTAAGAACAGTTTCACACTGCATCCATTAATACTCCGCCACATCAACACCACGAGGAATTGATATCTTTAGCTCATTAGAGATGTAAAAATACACTAAAAGTTTATTAAGGATATTTATATATTATGGGATGTTTTCTCCTTTAATTAGTAATTCTACTGTCACTATGGTTCTCTGAAGGTCAAAACTGACATTTCTTATATACTATTCAGTATGAAAGGTGTTCTTCTCCATTCACCAGTAGGACAGAATTCGTTTTTGTTGAGATACTCAGCAATGGACCTTATACTATGAATTATTCAGATAAAAGGCTGAAAAGGCATAAAAAAGGTTCTCTGGCAAACTCATATTACAGAGAATAAAAGATGCTAAAAATCAAGGCTGTTTAATCTTAATATCCTGGTTACTTCCTCAATGGCCTTATTAATAGGAATCTGGAACTTCTGCTTATCAGCTACTGATGGCATTAATTTAAGCTATTAATTAATAAAGGCTAACCATTATGTCTAATAGCATATGGTCAAATAACAATTACAAAATCACAAGGACAACCACAAACCTCTTTCTTAAACACTAAACAGTGAATTAAAAACCATAATCAAGCATTTCCACTTTATTAAATTGTTACATAAACATTCTGATGTTGTGGTTTACCCTGGACTAATGAGGCATTCCGATTGATTTCTAGTGTTACAGAGAAAATGCAGAACCAAGTCATTAACACAGCATTCCCTTGTGAGAAAAGACAAACCAGGATGATTAAAGAAATGTTAAAGGGACTGAAAAACCCTGAAATTGGACTTTTTTTTTTTTTGCCCTTTTATCTGTTTGCAAAGTCCATGTAATTCTTTACATGTGTTAGTTCATTTTAAAAATACTCCATGATGATTTTTGCCTCTTTATAAAAATGCCAATAGTTGAAGCCAAGGAAACAAAATAATCAAACTATTTTGTACATATAATTTTAAAAAAATAAGAAATGAACTTTAAAGATTCTAAGAAAGAATGGTATTTTCTTAAAATAGTCACAAGCTTATAAGAAATAAACTAGATCTTCTGGCTTTGAAGAAAACTAAGAGAATCAGGCTGTATCCCCACAAAGGCTATTATCAAATGATCGCAAATCTTAATGGCAAAGAACACAGATTTGGTGTTATAGAGTTAACAGTTTGGGGACAAGCCATTCAGATGTTTACTTTGCTAGATCCTAAAAGATTAACAAGGGTCCCAAACATTAAACAGTTGGAGGTATACAAAGAAAAATTAAATGCAAAGAAAAATACAGGAAACTCTCTAACAGGGACACAATAAGGTAAGCTGGTAAAGTAGAAGACAGGAAGAGGTCACAGAAGAAGACACAATGAATTAGCACAAAAGAGAACAAACATTATTTACTAGGGTTGAAAAGAGACTTAAATGATAATATGCTTAAGAGCTATGGGCCTGGTTAGTGATAAACATGAACTATTCCAGAACCCTTGATCAAGGTTCAGATTCCCTCACTCACTGTGCATATGAATAGTCCAGGCTGGCCTGATCAATCCGATTCCTGAGGATTCCAATGTCAGCAGACACCATGTCATCCAAAGCCTGTAACTCCTTCTGGATCCGCTTTAATTTCATGGTCTCTGCCTGAGTTCTTTTAGATCTAGAAAATCAGGAACATGAGTGGGTAAAAAAAAGTTTTAAAAAGATGTATCCATACATAATGTAAGGAAAAAACCAAGATACTGAATATATAATTATAGTTATGATTTTTTAAATTGGAAAAAAGTCAGAATTTAAATAAACGTTAGTAATATTTTCATATTATCTCTAAAACCACATTTGTTTTTTTCTGCTTATTCTTCCAAATTTTCTATAAGCACATGCTACTTCATAAACAAGGAAAAACAAAAATATATAAAAGAACATATCTGTATTCCCTTTAATTGAAGCATCCAACACAGCTTTTTAAAATTCTAGTATTAAATTCCTCTACTTATTAAGCCCATTTCCATTTGAGTCTTATCTGACATGAAGAATAGATGCCTGTATTAAACATTTCTTTAAAAGTCTGAAAACATGTATTTGTTTTTAACTGTCGTAAGCCCCATTTCTCTACTTTTCTTGCTTTGATTTTTTTTGTTCTCTAGGTAAAATTACAGGTCCTCAAAATTATTTGTGGGGCTCAAAACCAAAATACTCTTTTATTTCCTTGTCTACCTCACTAAGTTTTATTTTCCCAGATATGGGATACCTATAAAATCTTAACTGAGCAACAAATATACTACTTATAATAATTTCAAAATAAAAATTATGTTTTTAAGAGTTCTATTCTTTTGAGAAAACAGGTAAAATTAGAACATTTAAAAATATTTCATATTTATATAAAAATATATATAAAAGAATTTAAGCTGTAGATGAATTTCCAATCTATTTTAATGCACCTGTGTTAACTTTGCTGAAATATTAGCAAAATTGAAAAGTTCCACTTCATCATCTCTCAGTTCCTGCACCACCCCAGGCATATACTTTAGAAACAGAGTAGAAAATACAAACCCAAACTTTTAATCCTGATTCACTGATTTCAAAATCTCACACATTCTCAACGTAGAAGCCCTACATGAGACTATTATATGGCAACTTACATTCCCGATTCCACTGTACCATGCGTTTATCCTTACATTATACCCACCATAGTTCACTTAACCAGTATGACTTTTACATCAAATACTTCATAATCCATTTATTAACAATCCAACCATGTTGCATTATTCTTTACATTTCTATCAGCATCAGTGTTCTCCATCTTAAATCAGAAACACTGAGAGAAGTCTGAGCCTGTGAATCTTGTAAAAGCCCCAGTAAACAGTCTCCCCACCAGATGCAGCAGTGTACACCCTGTACTCTCAGCCACTCAGGAGGCAGAGGCAGAAGGACAGCAAGCAAGTTCAAGCCCAGTCTCAGCAATTTAACCCAGTACCCAGAAAACAACCCCTGCCAAAAAAATCCACAACCCCTGCCTCTCTTTCCAAGCCCTTCTGTAATTCTTTATTTCTACACAATTCTCTGGCTTATCCTTTTCCTTTCTCAGAGAAGTGAGAAGTCATTCTACACTTTTTCTAAATGGAAGCCTATGACAATGCTTTTTGAAAATAACCACTTGTGGGGGAAAAAGAGGGCATTTCTCTTTCACACATTGTTCTTTTTCTTGAAACATACTAAAGTCAGTGAGCTGCATATCTCCCATGCTTCATGAAAGAAGGAGGTGCACCAGCAGAAGAAAAATGTCATTTTCAAATGCATACATCCCTCTAGCTGATCAAGTTCTGAATCACCCTTAAATGCAACCTGCTTTGTTTCACCTCTTCCCTGACCCCTGTATCTATCTATCTATATATATTCCAGCCTCAAGCAATAATAGTTTTGTCACACTTTTTCAGAGGTCTGAAAAGAAAATGCCATCGAACACTTGTTTGCATTACGTTCACAATGTTCTTAACCCCTGCTTTATTTCCTAAGGCCACAGGAAATTAGTAACTAAAAACATTGCCATTTGAGGCTGGTACTGAATACCAAATTATGTGTTTTATTTATCTGTTTTATTTTATTTTGTAGTACTAGAGACTAAATTCAGGGCTTTGTGCATTCTAGACAACTGCTCTATCACTCAGCTACATACATCCTCAGCCCTTTTTTAAAAAAATATTTAATTTTGAGACAAGGTATCCCTAAATTGTGTAGGGTGGCCTCCAACCTGCAATCCTCTTGCCTCAGCCTCCAGAGTCACTAGGATTACAGGTGTGAGCCAACTTAGCAGAGTAAGAAGGGACCACTGACAAACTAACATTGGGAGGTGCTAGAAAATCTCATGCAGTGCTCATTATGGTTATCTTGCATCAACAATAGAAGGCTAAATTAAAAGATAAATTAAGAGAAATATCCATAGGAAACACAACTAAGATTGGTTGCAGCGTTAAGTCCTTATGCAGAATAACCTTTCTCTTATACAGGTCAGATAATTAAGGTTTCTCCACATCAAAATTTTAATTGCTTTCATTGTACTTTTGCATACACTGATAGCTATTGACTGCTTCCCTGATGAATGTGTACATGGTTACAACTGAAATCAGATGCTGGTCTTTAGTTTTAATTTTACTGCATTTATAAATTCATTATGATACATGCTTAAAAAGCCTCCCTTAATGAATTAGAACTGGAACTTCAATATCATTTATGAAGTGTAACTTGTTTAACTATCATTAAAAGTAAAGGTCGTAGAGAAAATGCCAGTTTATTAGAATGGGCATGGGAAAACAAAACACAGCAAAACTGACAGTAGGTTAAACAAGCTCTCCTGGTTCAGGAGCCTCACCTTTCTGCAATTGCTTTAGCCAAAAGAGCTTTCTTACGTTTATTTTTTTCTTCCATTAGTCGTTGTTCTTGTTGAAGGATTTCCCAACGAGATTTTTCTTGCCTAGAGAGCAAGAGCAAAAAAAAAAAAGGTATAAAGATAAGATTATGAAAGAGACTTCTGCCCTATTCCACACCTCACCAGTCTGTTTCCTATGTATAAAATTTAATCAGGCAGATTACATATATTCTTTCAAAAGTCCTCTTAAAAGAAACCCATCTGCAGCTCATTATTCTACTCCAGAAGGAACAAAGACTATGATCTAAAGGAAGTAAAAAGGGTTACATAAATTGGACCTTTGAAATCCATTATATGTATATAATCTAGGATCCCACAAACTGGAAGCCAGAATACTGTAGCACTTTTTTAAAGAGTACAAAGAAATGTGTGTAAGTTAATTATGTATTATATGCAAAATTGAGATCAAATAAATCATTCTGTAGCTGAGGTCATGTCATACCTTTTAGAATATTCTATAATGAAAAGTTCCCACCAGTTTAACATTCTTAAGACAATAGCCAATGTTTATTTCATATATTTTCTTCCAATTTGCTCACTTTTTTCCAACTCTTTAAACATTTTAAAATAGAATTATATGCTATGAACTAAAGCCAAATGGAATTGGGCTAAAAAAAGTCTTCAAATATCCAAAAATATATATTGTCTTCCAAACAGACCAATTCTGAAAGAAATATATTAAAATTTACCATAAAGTCATGAATTTGATGTCAAATTAAATTAAACAATAGCAAACCTATTTATTCCAATTATTGTCATCTCTTACCACCATTATTTCCAAATTCTCTACTTGCAAACCTGGTAACCACTTCCAAATGGATACCTCTTCACTTTATCCCTCCAGCTCTGCCTTAGTGCTGACACAGTTCATCCCACATTTTCTCTACTATAGATCTCCTCATCAGGTGCCTAGTTCCAGCTCACCTGGCACTGTCCCCTAAATGGTCTGCAAATGCAATAACACCCAGTACTTCTCTAACCATAACTTTGATCAAATCATTTCTCCCTCTGAGGCCTTAGAACAAGGCTGTGTCTTTTTTTTTTTTTTTTTAGAGAGGGAGAGAATTTTTAATGTTTATTTTTCAGTTTTCGGCGGACACAACATCTTTATTTGTATGTGGTGCTGAGGATCAAACCCAGGCCGCATGCATGCCAGGTGAGCACGCTACTGCTTGAACCACATCCCCAGCCCCATGCTGCCTCTCTTTCCAAGCCCTTCTGTAATTCTTTATTTCTACACAATTCTCTGGCTTATCCTTTTCCTTTCTCAGAGAAGTGAGAAGTCACTTTAGAGCATTCTACAGGATACAGCTTTCCTTTCCCCTGCTTATAACCTCTGAATTTTTCCTTTTCATTAATGGCTCCTCAGATTACTTGTCTTCTTTAAAAATATGAATATATTCAGTGTTTTTTAAAAAAGAATAATTTTCCTAATGACACCCAATCTAAATTGTCCAGCTTAATTTAAACTTACACCCCCCACCCCCAATGATTTCAGGCTTTTGTTGGTAAACTAAACACTCTTTCAATGTTGGTTTCATAATTCATGTGATCTTATATCTCTTGCCTAAATTCTTAGTTATAAATCCCTGATGGGCATTAAACATTTAAACTCATGTATAGAATCTGGATCACCAGGGATTAGAAAAACATACAAAATATTTTGGGGAAAAAAAAAACTCAAAAAACTAAAACAAAAGTCATCATTTTTCCCTTACTGCTATTTAATGAATTCACAAGACACAGAATGGCAATTTCCACAAATTATGTATGTTGTTTCTAGTACAACCACATTAAGTAAATAAAGAAATCTAGTGGTGCAACTGAATTATATAATTAGTCCCTCAGTTTCCTACACTCTCTCACTGGCCCACCTCTTCATGTTTTCTTCATAAATACTCCTTTCTGAAACAATGGAGATGTCATCTAGAAAGTGAAAAGTGAGTTCAACTTGGGAAGTAGTACAATACCCACAAGAACTACTTTTGGTGAGTATAAAGGCCACAGAATTTGGATATAGATATATTTGTGTATCTGAACTCTATTACTAGCTGTTTATTAGCTTTAGGAAGAGGACACCTGTTCTGAGTATCAGATAAAGTGAAAATAATAAACATACATTGTAGGGTTAGCCTGAAGACTGAATGATATAAAAGAAAATGCCTAAGAATGATTCGCTCATACTATGTTTAGCTGGTAGCTACTTTTCTAAGCTTCCTGATAACATTTCAAGGCTTGAATATAAGATAGAGAAAATGTTAAAACCAACCAATCAACCAACCAACTTTCCTCAAATTACAAAGGGGGAGGGGGGAAGTAAAATGAGAAGTCTTATAGACTTACTAACAATTCCACTTTCTTTTTCTCCAATTTGCAATCAGGCTTTGGAGGTAGGACCTCAACATTTTTGTGACCATCATGGGAATTCTCAAGTCCTGGTTCCCTTGATTGACTTTTAATACCCTGTGGTTTTCCATCACCAACAGGAGAGGAGAGTGTAAGAGGACTAGGAAGAGTAGGGGAAGAAGAATGTGGTTCTTGAGTGTTAAGCCTCTGTTTTGGTGCAGAAAGCAGCTGCTCTGGAGATAACGAGGCTGATCCATCTTGAAGTCCGAGTCTCTGGCTTAGCTCCAGAAGGGCTTTTTCTCGCTGAAATTGTTGTCGAGTTTTCTTCCCAGGGAGACGGCGCTGTGGTTCAAATGGATCTATGTAAAGAGGGATGAAAAAAATTAATTTGTGTGAGCAAAGAATAATTATAATTTCTTTAAGAAAATAAAACACTGATATTAAACTGACAAAAATTCTAGAGATCCTTCTACCTGATTCTCCAAGCCCAGAAAGTCAGCCATTTTTCTGTAAAGTTCAATAGTTCAAACACCATATTGCTGATATTTAACAAAAACCCAGCTCTCAATTTATCTTAACTGAAAATCCATTTGTTGACAGTGGGCCTTGGAACACAAAGCAAGTTTTCTTTTTTTTTGTTGCCTGGATGCAATTTTTTTATTTTAATGATTTTATATTTATTTTTAAATATATTAGTCAAATTACACAGTTTTTCATGATTTCATGGTTATCACTGCTTTTCTTTTTAAATGTGATTTGATATCTGCCTATAAGAATTCTTATCAAACTAGGTAAACAACTAAATTCTCTGTCTTGTCCTGACTCTGATTTATGGTTCTCTCTGTTCTCCTGAAATAAATTGGTCATCAGTTTGCAAACAGATTCCCTTCTTTACTTTTCAAACAGGTTTATAGGCAATTTTATACACAGGTGGACACTTTTAATAAATATAATTGACTAAAGTCTCATAATTCTAGGAATTAGAAATTAATTAATAAATTTCAATTGTTTTATTTTATCTTGCAAAACAACTGAAGGTTGTATCTCCCAAAGTCTAGCCAGGCTCTAATTAATGCATTCAAACTAATTTTAATAGTAGCTTTAACAAAGCAGTAGAGAAATATAAAATAATTGGAGGAATTTTTTTCTAAGCATAAACTAAATAATATTTCTATTATATGTTTTGGACTGTCTATGCCAATTTTAACCTCTTAGGGCAGACAAATGGAGAATATGACTTACATTCATACTATATTTAATAAGATCTACAAATAATATTTTCGATAAAATGCTTGGAAAATGAAAGTATGAGTCCTTATAAATGAACAACTCAAGTAGGTCTTTTAAATTCTACATATTGGCTTTTGAAGCAGCACACTCCTGTTATTTAAGTTTCCCAAAGAGGAATTAAAAGTTCTGAAGTCACAGCCCAGTTTTGCTTACATACCAGCTCTGTCAGGCAAACCATTTTATCATTCAATATCTCAGTTTCTTCATCTGTCAATCAATTGAAAATTATCTGCTTTATTTAACTCATGGAGTTAATGGAAGAATTAAACAACGTATGTTAAAAGATAATTTCAAAGACAGAAGCACTATGCAGGGTATGTAGCACACACCTTTAATTCCAATTACCTAGAAGGTTGAGGCAGGAGGATCACAAGTTTGAGGTCAGCCTGGGCAATTTAGCGAGACCCTATCTCAAAATAAAAAATAAAAGGGGCTGGAGGTACAGCTCAGTAGTCAAGTACTCCTGGCCTCAATTCTCAGTACTACAAACAAAATAAAAAATCACAACTCTTCAAGGATAGACATACTCCTTCTCTTCTAGAACACACAAGAAAACTATTTCCTCTGCCCCAAATCATATAACTTAGTTTATTAAATGAAATGTAAGTAGGAATAACACATGTCATTCACTGGTGAAAGCATTTAACTGCCAGTGTTCACTTTTCCATCTTCTTTTCCTCCTGCCATTGTGAACTCCTTTATGACAGCACCAAATGATGGTGTAGCAGAGTCACCTGGCAACCTATGTTAGACATAATACTGGAGTGAAAAATAAATTTTTATTATTTTAAGGTTACTTGTTATGTCAGCTTAACTTGACTTACACAGATTGCACAATTACCAATACCTTTGAAATTCCCTGGGTATTCACTCCTTCCTAATCACATTCCTTCTCTTACATCCCCACCAACCTGAACTTGGTATTTCTTTGACTTTCTTTATAGTTTTCCTGTATTCTTAAAGGAATATATCTGTTTTAAATGATTTTGATTTTAAACAAATTATCATATTACATATATATATATATATGCACCCCCAACTTGCTCCTTCTCTTCACTTTTCAAATGCTTCTATCTTTGAAATTATCTTTTAATTAGAGCACAACTTATTTATCTATTCCCCCGTTAATGAATACTTCAGTTGCTTTTAACTCTTTAATATTATAAATAAGAATAATGACCAAGTTCCTCAATGTACATTCAGGTATATTGTCCTCACTTTTGCTATCGACCAATTCCATATTCCTAGATTGTTTAATTATATTTTTAAGGCTGGAGAACAGCTGGGAGGGCCCTTAACATTAAAGATCCAATTCTTAGAGTTTTACAGACGAGAAATACAAGGCGAAAGGACTTAAGAGGCAGTCCTGGGGTGGTTATGCCAATCATCATATTTGTGCACGGGTATACAAAGTTAGCATATTTGTCCTGAAGGTAGTTACAGAGTAGTGATCTGGGGTCTATGTCCTCACATTTCACTACTGTATCATGGAACTTGAAATTTAGGTCTTTCCCACCTTATACCAATCCCAAAGCACAGAGATAATTCAAAGTATAGTTTTAGTTAACAACTGTTTTGTTTAATTTGGGCTCCTACATTAATTAAATCTTCTTTGCCCTGGGAAATTCACCTCTGCTAACACATTAATCTCTGTGAAAGATTCCCAAACTCCACCCAATCCCTAGTACTACAGCCAATTTTTGGACAAAATCTACATTCGAATAGTTTTATGGTCTTTCTCATTAGGCTATAAGCTCTTTGAAGGCAGGAATGGGATGCTTTGCTTATTTTTGCATCTCTAGTGCAAAAAGTGATACTTGGAACTTGGAATTCAGACCAGAAGCATGGGTACTTGTACTCTACATCTGGATATGTGACTGCCCGTTGAAAACACATCCATATGTGACTGGATGATGAAATAATTTGAGTACATCAAGCTAGATAGAGTCAGTTAACCACTCACTGTGGCACAACTTTTCTGCTACAGTTTTTAAAGGCCTCTGGAACAGTCAAAATTTCCCAATTTATATAACCTACATCATCCTTATCTTATTAATTTACTTCCTTTTGCATTCGTCAGTCCTGGATTATTCTCACATCTTTGCTTAAAGTGTACAGGCTACTGAGTCACACTCAATTTTCCCACAAACTAATAAAGGGCTTAGCAAGACTTATTTAACTGCTCCCCAAATAAATTATGGTACCAAGAGTGGCCCGAACTTCTCACAAAAGTGGTGTGCACTATCAGGATCACTATACAGACCTTTATGAAAATTCAATCACAAGCAAAGCACAGTTTCCATTACTAAGAATTCCCCACCAAGTCACTGGAAGCTTAATTCCTTCATCAAAATACATTTAAAAATAATATGCTTACTCATAAAGCCAAGCCGGAGGGAGAAGTACACGATTCTAGCTGACCCGAGTTGGTATGGTTCTGTGTGAAGGTAAGCGCGCGCGCACACACACACACACACACACACACACACACACAGGGCTTCACATCTAACTTCTCAAAAACTCTTTCGATTGCTGTCAAGAACTGGAAAGTGCGAGATCACCTAGCACCCGAGGCGCAGGCCATCCTGCAGACTACTCTCACAGGAACCCCGGCTCTGGCACCTGTCGGGCTCTAGGGTCAGGGTCAGGGTCAGGGTCCCCTTCTCCCCGCGCCGCAGGCCGACCGTGCGCAGGTGCCCCCCACCTTCCTCTCAGCCGACCCCCGCTCCCTACCGGAGGCAGCCAGACTGCGGGCTCGCCTCCGCTCCCAGGCCGCAGTCGGTCGTTCGGACCCGGCTTCGAAGAGCGGTGGCGCCAGCTGGCCCCAGCCGCCTTCCCGCGCCCCGGGCAGAGCCTCCGGGTCAAGGCCGCGCAGCGTGGCCCAAGCTCCCGGCTCCACGCCCCCTTCTCTCCCGGGAGCCGCAGTCCCGCCCTTCGCCACCACAGACCCGGGGAGCAGAACCCCGCACGCACACCGCGTTACCTTTATTCTGCTTCAGTCTCCTCAGCTCCTCCTCGGAGAAGCCCGCCCAGTCTCGCGCCATGGGCCCCGGCCGCCGGCACCCCAGGCGCGCCCTGCTCCCAAAGCCCGGACTGCCAGCTCGGCGGCCCCGGCACATCCGGGTTCCGCCGCGGCCGCGAGTGGCCAGCCAATCAGCGCGCCGCGCTCTGGGCACGGGGTCCCTCCACAGTTGGTGTCCGGGTCCTCCAGAGGCTGCGTCCGGCGTTGCTGGGCCGACTGCGGGCACGTCCGGTTGTGCCCCGCCGCTGCGCTCTCTGCAGCCCTCGAGAGATGAGGGGGAGCGCCGAAATGGAGAGGGGAAAGGGGCGGCAGGGAGACCGGCCCGAGGACTCTGACTAGGCCGTTAATGGGGGCGGGCCGCGGCGGCTCCCCGCCTGAGGACGCGCGGCCGGAGGCCTTTCCCGGAGGGTGGGCAGGTGGCCCTGCAGGCTGCAGCTCCGGCCGTCAGTCCTCCCAGCGCACGGCCCAGGCGGGGCCGCCGGCCGACCCTTCCCGAGCGTCCTCTGCGTCCCGGTTCCAGTTCTGTCTTAAATGCCACCCACCCTGGGCCTCCTGTCCCCAACTCTGGGGGCGTTTAGGAGGTGGAAAGATGCGCGTGTCGTCGTGGTATTCATAGGTCAGGGCGAGTTCAGGGAGCTGAGTTGTTCTAGGTTTAGATTTCTCTCTTGGCTGTTTTGTATCTAAGAAAGAAATAGCAAAACCTTATCTGGGTTCAACTTTGAAAGTCCGAGGTGTTACTTTGGGTTTAGTATGTTAACAGTGTGTTTTGAAAAATTGAAATAGAGGAGCAGGTGGACAATAGGACATCACACCAAGAGAAAAAAGTGGAATGAGTACTTCAGATTTAGAAGATTGATCAGAAGGGGAAAGACGTTTGGGGTCTCTATATAGTCTTTTGGGGAGTTACGCTTATTTTAAATGTGGATTCATTTTTCAATACATTGAAAAAGTAAAATGCCATCCAGAAGGAATGGAGGGTACAGTTTCATTCCAGTTTTTGAATATAGAGGAAATACAGTACATTAAAGGCATAGATTACCTCCAGAATAGTAAATGGGAATCAGTGGCATTCTAGCAGTTAATTCTAGCAGTTTCCCATTTGCTGACATCAGCCATCTAGTTCATCTAACAACAATGGTAAACTAACTTGTGAGCTCATGTTGCACTTTGTACATAAATTTTCTTTGGTTCGCTCTGGATGAATTTCAGGTTATCCATAATCTTAATAGAGATGGTAATTGTGGTATTTTAAAAGGTTTTGCATTGGCCCTGAATGAGAACTGAAGCATGAGCAAGATATAGTAAAAGATAGTAAAATCCATCTGTATAAAATTATGATTTCCAGTTGCAATGTTCTAAATCTCATGTTTGTGTTTCTGTTGGCTCTCCCTCATGGTGACTGGTTTCTTCAATTGATATATAATATTTTAGTGGGAGCTTATCTTCAAAGAATATTCTGGGAGTTTTCTGTACCCTGGTGGAGAGAGTGTCTCTGCATTTGCTTTTGCTGGGCCATAGATGACTCGATTGTGTTAAACTAGATTTAAGATAATTTTTTTCAGCTTACAGTATAAATTTGGATTCTACCTTCAAATATTTAGGCTTCAGGTGTCAGGGTTTTTGTTTGTTTTTTGTATTAGCACAAACACATTTATTTACTAACCAAAGGGATGGTCTTAGTTAAACCAACACTTTGAAATAGTTCCCTGTAAAATGTTTGTGATAGAGAAATTGAACGTAGTAATAATAATAATTTAAAAAAAGCAGTCTGTAGATTTTTTTCATTGAACTGAGCCTCTTCATTCTTGCAGCTAATTCCTGTCCAAAGTGGTGATGGAATTTTTATTTTACTTTCTCATGGCACACTCCACCACTAACTTCACATCTTTAAATTGTCTTGTTACATCTTCCTTCCATCTTCCTTCCAGCTGCTAGAATGGTAGCCATTGTGGGCACTGGTGGGCTGGTGTATATGGTGAGGGGAACAGGTTGGATGCGGGCAGCATGCTGACCAAGGTTTTTTTAAGTCACAGTCAGACTTTCCTACTACTTTTCCAGAGTATTAGGCCGAATTTTCCTAATTCTCAAATGCTCTATTTTTTTTCCAGTTCTTCAAATTTTGTCTTCAAATATGTGTGTGAGTCCCAGTATTGGGGACCTATAATACCTAGGACCCCTCTTTCTCATCTCTTATGCTTTCGTTTAAGTCCAGTCGTTTATTTTTTCACTTAAATAAAGCATGTATTACTGAGCATTTTTGTGTGTATGAAAGGGGACCATCTGTGACAACTGAGACTATAATATTGCCTCCAGTTGATTCTCCACTAGGGCAGCTAGAGGAATCTTTTAAAAATAAAAATCCAAACATACTTTATATACAAAGAAAGATATGAAAAATTGTGTTCTATATGTGTAATAAGATGGTATTGTGTTCCACTGTCATGTATTTAAAAAATAAAAGCAATTAAAAGAAGAAAAATAAAAATCCAATAGTGTCTATAATTAAAACTATAAAATGACTCCTTATCACACTGTGGATAAAATGTCAGTGCCTACATAATCCCAACCTAATGGACTTTTGCTTAACTTTTATATTAGACTCTCTTTCCCTTCACTCCACACTCTCTAAATTCCAAATTGACTTTCCTTTGGGTTTTAGAATTTGCCAGATCTCCTTCCCCTGCCCACCCTCAACCTCTTATTGTCCATCCAGGGCTATCCCAGTGCTTACACCCACCCCCTGCCCATTGAACCCAGGGGTGCTTAACCACATCCTACCCTTCCTATTTTTTTTTTTTTTTGAGACAGATTCTCACTAAGTTGCTGAAACTGGCCTCTAACTAACCATCCTCCTATCTCAACCTCCTGACCTGTTGGGATCACAGGCAAGTAACACCATGCCAGTCTCCAATGCTGTTCCCTAAGCTATGATGTTTCCCTTGTCTGAGTGGTTCCTCTTGCATCTCAGGTTCTGACCTCAGTGTCCACAGAGATTTTTATGATTGTCGTATAAGAGTGGCACCCCCATTTTCTTAGCACTAATTACAATTTCTAAATTATTTGTATTCATTGACTTTTTTGGGGGGGGATGGCTTTTACTTCTTTATTGTCCGAGAGTTTGTGCCACTTCAGGGATTGGAGGTGCGCCACTCAAAGTTCGCACCATTCACAGGGATTGGAGGTGATGGTTCGCGCCATTCAGTGCATCGTGGACCTGAGCTCCCGGAAGAGAAGCGCTCTGGGCGCCATCTTTACCAAAATTCCTCCCTTTTTTGTTTTGGTTTGGGGACACGGTACTCCATCTGGCTATTTCCTGCTGAGTAGGGGCGATGTTTAGAGGGAGGGAGGGAGGTTAGTTGGTCGGAGAAGGAGGCCAGGAGGCCCCATATCCATGTGTTGAAGGCATGGATTTCCTCCAGGGAGAAGTCCATGAACATGCCCTGCAGCTATGAAAAGAAACAGCATTAATTTCTGGCATGTTGTCCAGTCTGTAGGGCTAGTAGAAAAAGGCCTATGCCCAGGAAAAGGCAGGTTAGAACATATAAAGCTGAAAACCAAGGGCTTATTTCTTTGGCATGGTGGGGTAGACAGAGATGGCCCTTCAGTGGAGTTGTCATTCGGTATCTTCATCTTTCAGCACTTGGTGGAGGTTTCTTGGGATGAGTGGATGTGAGTGTCGTCCGGCTTGTTGGCAAGTAGCTTGTAATCCCTGAGGAGGAAAGGTAAATCTGGAAAGGAGGAAAGGTAAATCTGGAAAGGAGGAAAGGTAAATCTGAGCTCTGGTGGGATTGTCCTCTGGAGGGGTGCTGCCGGTTCTAACCAATCCGCAGGCCAGTGGTGGATGTCAGGCAGGCGATCAGAGGAGTGGACTGCGGCAGGAATGGTTGGGCTCCGAGTTTGGGAACAGGATTCCCCCTTGATCGAGGGGGATCCCCGTCCTGGTTTCAGCACCAATGTAGGAACGGCGGAAAAATCTCTGTAAACTCAACAAGCCAAAACAACCATTTACCTGTCCAGATTTTATTAGCAGGAATGTAGTGGCCAGTCGCAGAAGAGAAGGTGGTAGAGAGAGAGGGGGAAGAAGGGGAGAGAGGGAGAGGGGAGAGAGAGGGGGGGGGGAGAGAGTGGAAAGGGGGAGAGAGCTTGTTGACTTTTTATGTCTTATTTTCCCTGTTAGATAATATCTCCTCAAGATTAGAAGAGCATCTTTTATTTACCCAGAGTAAAATATATTTGACATTAAATAAGCACTGAATAAAATATTAACAGAATAAATCCTTTTGAGCCAACCATTAACTTGAAACACAGCCACGTGTATTGTATTTTTAGATTCCTTTCTAGTGTGAATTTTTATGATGGTGAATAATATTAACCATGTTTATTATTATGTTAGGTCTTATATATCTTCTGTCAGCTTTCTCCCTAAGTAGTTCATGATGTGATGTTAATATAAGTATTAATATTTTATAATGTTTAGTTTCAATTATTTTGTGTATACACACACACACCCCAAAATGCATATGCTGGAACTTAATCCCTATGTGATATTAATAAGAGATGGGGTCTTTAGGAACTGACCAGATCACAAGAGCTTTGGAACCTCCTGAATGGGATCTGTGCCATTTAAACAGGTTTAAGGGAGCCTGCTTGCCTCTTCTATGAGGTGCTCCAACACGAAGGCACCTTCTAAGAAGCAGAGAGCAGCCCGCACCAGACACCAAATCCACTGGTGCCTAGATCTTCAACTTCCCAGCCTCTAGAACTGTGAATGATAAATTTCTGTGCATAAATTACCAAATACATGATTTTTTTGTTATAGCACCGAATGTACTAAGACAACCTGGAAATAAAATTGGCTTTATTTGTTGATCTTATATCCTGCAAGCATGATAAATACACGTATTAGTTATGAAGCATTTTCAGAGGGTAAATATCATTGGATTTTCTACAGAGAAAATCATGTTCTGCAAATAAACAGTTTTACTTCTGTCCAATCTGCCTTTTATTGCCTTTCTTGCCTTATTGCACTGGCTACACCCATCAGTACAATACTGAATAAAAGTGGGATCAAACACTGTTGGCCTCTGGTTTTAAGGGAAAATCATGCAGTCTTTCATCATTTAATATGATGTTAACTTTAGTTTTCTTGTAATGTCCTTTACCAGGTTGATATAATTGCTTTCTGTTCCTAGTTTGCAGAGACCTTTGATCAGAATGTATAATGTATTTTGTTGCATACTTTTTCTGTTTCAGAGTATTAATATGGTCAGTTGAATTGATTGACTCATCATTGTTATACCAGTTTTATATTCCTGGGATAAACTCCACTCAGACATGTTTAATTATCCTTTAAAAAAATTTTAATAGTTGTAGATGGACAGCATGCCTTTGTTTAGTTTTTTATGCAATGATAAGGATATATTATTACATTTGGTTGGCTAAAATTTTGTTTAGACTTCTGCATATTTTTACAAGGAACATTGGTCTGTAGTTTTATTGTTTGAAATGTCTTTGATTTTGAGATCAGGATAATACTCTGACACATGAGTTGAAAAATGGTCTCTCTCTTCAATCTTCTGGAAGACTTGTGTGCCATGAACAGTAATTTTTCTTCTTATATACTTGGTATAATTTACGAGCCATCTGGAGCCATCTGAAGTTTCCTTTGTGTGAAAGTTTTTAACTTCAAATTCAATTTCTTTAATAGTTATAGAGATATGCATATGCTCAATTTCTTCTTGGCTGACTTTTGTTTGTTTTTCTCTCTTTAAGATTTTTTCTTGATGTATATTAATTATACATTATGGTGACTTTCACTGTGGTATTGAGTGGGGAGGATGAAGGGGCCCCAGGGATGCACCCTTCCAGGGACACCCCAGTCACCCAGCTCTTCAGCCATGCCCCATCTTCCTAAGGTTACCACCAAGTCAGTCCATTAAAACTAGGATGAACTGATTAGGTTACAGCTCTGAATATTCCCTCTGAATATTCCTGCTTCAACATGGGGAGTTTTAGGGAAATACCACATATCAAAACCATAACAAGGCTTTTTTAATTTACATTCTCACCAAAACTGTACAGAGTTCCCTTCCCCCACATCCTTGTCAGCATGTGGTGTTATGTGCACTGATGCCCCACACCCTTGTCAGCATGTGATGTTTTGAGCACTGATGATGGCATTTCTCATTGGAGTGAGATGTAATCTAAATGTAGTTTTGATCTGCATTTCTCTGATTGCTAGAGATGTTGAGCATCTTTTTGTATAATTGTGTACTACTTCTTTTGAGAAGTTTCTATTTAGTTCATTTGCCCATTTAGGGAATAGGTTATTGTTTTTTGTGTTGGAGTTTTTGAGGTCTTTATGTGTTGAGAGCCACAGCCAAAGGGGCCCCAGCAAACTTCCAGCTGCCAGCAAGCTTCAGACTGCCCCAGCAACATCTAGCTGATTGGCTCCTCTGCGGTGATGTTCATTGGGCTGTTTCCCTGCCCTTCAGACTGCCAGCTGATGATTGGCTCACAGCGGCCCCAGCAACATCTAGCTGATTGGCTCCTCCACGGAGCTGCTCATTGGGTGACTTCTTTGGCTCTGCCCACGCAACCCAGCCAATCGGCCTCAAGAGAGGAGGATTGTGGGAGGTTGAGAGGCTGGTGTGGGGGAGAGAGGCTTGTGGAAGCCGGTGGTGGCAGTTGGGCTCTGAGGGTTTTTCCCTGGAGCTGTTTTGTTTGGCGTTTGTAGTTCTAAAAATAAAGTTAGTTTCTTTTTGACAAGTGGCTCCTGATTTGTGCCAAGCCAGACTTCGGCATTTGGTGGCCCGTACGGGGAACGAACCCGCGACCTTGGCGTTATCAGCACCAAGCTCTAACCAACTGAGCTAACAAGCCAGCAAGCTTCAGACTGCCCCAGCAACATCTAGCTGATTGGCTCCTCTGCGGTGATGTTCATTGGGCTGTTTCCCTGCCCTTCAGACTGCCAGCTGATGATTGGCTCACAGCGGCCCCAGCAACATCTAGCTGATTGGCTCCTCCACGGAGCTGCTCATTGGGTGACTTCTTTGGCTCTGCCCACGCAACCCAGCCAATCGGCCTCAAGAGAGGAGGATTGTGGGAGGTTGAGAGGCTGGTGTGGGGGAGAGAGGCTTGTGGAAGCCGGTGGTGGCAGTTGGGCTCTGAGGGTTTTTCCCTGGAGCTGTTTTGTTTGGCGTTTGTAGTTCTAAAAATAAAGTTAGTTTCTTTTTGACAAGTGGCTCCTGATTTGTGCCAAGCCAGACTTCGGCATTTATGCGTTCTGGATATTAATTATTTGTCACTTGAGTAGCTGGCAAAGGTTTTTCTCCCGTTCTGTAGGCCCCTTCTGCATGCTGTTGTTTTCCTTTGCTCTGCAGAAGCCTTTTAGTTTGGTGCCATCCCATGTACTGCTTCATGGTAGTATTTCCTGAGCTATAGTAAGCCACTGCCCAGGCCTGTATATTGGAGTTTTCCCTTTATGTTCTCTTCTAACGGTTAAGAGTTTTCTGATCCACTTCCTGGGTCTTTGATCCATTTTGAGTAGACTTTTGTGCAGGGTGAGAGATAAGGGAACAAGTTTCAATCTTTTATGTATGGATATCCAGTTTTCCCAGCACCATTTGTTAAAGAAACTGTCTTTTCTCCAACATAAGTATTTGGCAGCTTTGTTAAAATCAAATGGCTGTAGTTGTGTGGGCTTGTCTTTGTCTTCTACCTTGTTCCCTTGGTATATGGCTATTTTTATGCTAGTACCCAGCTAAGCTCCCTTCTCCCTCAGCACTGGAAATTAAACCCAGGAGCACTCTGCCACTGAGTCACATCCTCAGCGCGTTTATCTCGAGGCAGGTCTCACTAAGTTGCTCAAGCTATCCTTGAACTTGCCGTTCTCCTGCCTCACCCTCTTGTGTTGCTGGGATTATAGGCATGCACCATGGTGCCAGCCCAACCTGTGTTGGTTACTATGGCTCCTAAGTATAATTTGAAGCTGGGTATTGTGATGCTTCCAACTTTACTCTTTTTGCTCATAATTGCTTTGGTTATTTTGGCTGTGTTATTCTTACATATGAATTTTAGGATTTTTTCCCCTAGTTCTGAGGAGAATATCATTGGTGTTTTAATGGAGATTGCCTTGAATCTAAATATTGCTTTTGGTTGTAAGGCCGTTTTGACAATATTCTGCCTATTCACGGACGTGGGGGCTCTCCCCACATAGTTTTTCTTTCAAGATATTTGTCCATTCATCCAACTTATTGAATATATTGGCATAAAGTAGTTCATAGTATTCTCCTGTTGTGCAGTAAAGGGTTAACTTGGATGGGTTGGGCTGCTCAAATCCAGCATGTTCCAAAGAGAGGACTAGCCTTTGACTTGCTTTGGGGTGATAAACTCGAGACCCTTGGAAAACCTTGCCAGATAAGATTATCTTATAGCTGGGTAGCTGGCCTTATTAGACACTTTATACTAACAATGTGATTTATGGTGAATACTGTTTTTGTTTGTTTGCCTTCCTGGCCTTGCTGTATTAGTTTGGTGTCTGGAGGAACTGGATATTGGATAGCTAGTAAGTTGTAAGAATCCTCCAAGCCTCTGTGACTGATACACCTGGAAGAACTCTGCACATCAAAGTTCCAGTATGCTTTCCAGGTTGGCAGTACTTCATTTTGTGTAGTCACATATCATTTCTGGGAGAGTTAAGTGCTGTTTCTAAAAATACACTGGTAGGGGACAACCGGAAGCTCCCACCTGATTTTTCCAGGACTCATAAGTGCCCTGTGCCTTTGCTGATTTTAATCTATATCCTTTCATTGGAGTAAACTGAGTTCTGAATCATTTCTAGCACATCATCAAACCTGAGGGTGGAACTCCCCTGACACTTATCCTTCTGGCAGGTACAGGGACTGAACACAGGGGGCTCTAAGCCACATCCCAGTGTGCCCCCCACCTTCTGAGACAGAATCTCTCGATTGCTGAGGCTGGCCTGGAACTTGCCATTCTCCTCTCTCTGCCTCTCGAGCAGCAGGGGTTAAAGGTGTATGCTATGCCTGATTTATTCTTTTATAGTGATTTCACTCCTCTAATTCCTTATATTGATTATTTACTTGTGTTGTGTCTCCTTTCTTTATTCCTTTCTTTTTCTTCCTATCACTCACATTAGAGCTTATCAGTTTTATTAATTTTTCACCAACAGCCAGATTTGGGTTTTATTGAATTTTTCTATTGTTTATTATTTTTATTTTGTTGATTTCTACTCTAAATTTTACTTTTTATTTCTTTTGCTTATTTAGATTTTATTTGCTCTTATTTTCTTAGTTTTCTAGGGTGTAAGCAGATAATTGCTTTTTAAAATTTTTCTTCTTTTCTAAATAAATGTTTAGTGCAATAAAATTTCCCTTAAGTACTACTTTAGAACTATACAATGATTTTTGATGTCATGTTTTCATTTTCATTCAATTGAAAATACTTTTTAATTCCTTTTGATTTTTTTTCTTTGAGTCGTGAACTATTAAAATCTGTTACTTAGTTTCCAAATATTTTGGAGATCTTTCTGGAGTCCTTTCTCTTATTGATTCCTACTTTAATTTCATTGTGATCAAGTGGTTTGTATAATCTGAATCCTTTATATTTACAGAGATTTTTTTATAGCAGATAATATAATCTCTCTTGGAAAGTGTTGTATGTTTAAATGAAAAGAACATGTATACTGCTATTATTAGATGGAATCTTCTGTTAGTGCCAATTAGGTCAAATTCTGTATCCTCCATGATTTTCTGTCTACTTGTTATGGTATTTATTCAGAGATGGGAACAGAAATATTATACTGTAACTGTAGATTCATCCATTTCTCTTTACAGTTTTCTCAGTTTCACTCTATAAAGCTTAAAGCTCTGTTATCAGTACATGTTTAGGATGGCATATCTTCCTTTTTCTTTGACTCATTTGTCATTATGAAATGACTTTCTCCTTCCCTGAAATTTTGGTCTGAAATCTATATTTTTATATTAATAGAGCCACTTCAAATTTCTTTTAATAATATCTGCATTGGTGCATCTGTTTTCCTTTTTAAAATGATTTTAATCTATTCCCTACTCTATACAATTTTATTTATTATGAGCTCTTTATTTTGTTGTTGGTGTAGGGTCACAGGGCACACCCTTACCTGTCTATCTGTAGATGTTCTTACGCCATACATAGCACAAAAACCTTCCTAGTGTATACTTCCACTTCTCCTCTCCTGGCCTGTGTGCTGTTGTTTAAACATTTCACTTATACACCTCAAAGTCCACACTGAAATGTGAGTATCTTTGTTTAAATTGTCAGTTACCTTTTAAAGAGGTTTAAGTTAAAAAGTCATATGTGTTTACCCATGTAGACACAATTTCCTGTGCTCTTCATTTCTTTTTGTAGATCCTTATTTCTATCAGGTATTGTTATCCTTCTGCCTGAAGAACTTCCTGTTCCATTTCTTTTAGTGTAGGTCTGCTGGTGATGAGTTCTTTAAACTTCTTTCTATATGAAAAGTATTTTGCCTTTCCTGTTTGATTGGACATAAAATTCTAGTGTGACTTTTTTCTCTATTAGTACTTTGTAGATGCAGTTCCACTCCCTACTAGCTTGCATTGTTCCTGATGAGAAGTCTGCTGTCATTCTCATCTTTGTTCCTTCATACATAAGGTCTTTTCTCTGTTTTTAAGATTTTTACTTCTCCATATTTCTTGTGTTTGAAATTATTTAAGCTGCTTGGATATGCACATTTGTTGTTATTACCAAATTTGAAAAATTTATGGCCATTGTTCCTTCAAATATATTTGAGTTTTCTTTTCTCTCTTCCATTCTAATTTATGTCCCTCAGTCACCTCAAGAAACCATTTCAACTATTACTCCTGTTTTGCCAAAGATGAAACAGAGGCACCAAGAGAACTAGTCCAGTTTTCACAGCCTGCATTCAAATCCAAGCATATGGCTTTAGGATCTATGACCTTAACTATCCTGCCATTCTACTTTTATAATAGTCCCCAGTTTTTAAGGAACTAGGGCCAACATTTCACTAAATTCTTATGTGGCTCATATGAGCAGAATGTGAAGACTGATAATCACTAACCCTCCATGATATTTGCATTTTCAAGCCCGTGCTTATGTATGCAGATTAATCTTTAGTAAGTGAAATATTATATATTCTACCACAGAGAAATGAGATATATTTTTGAGATGTAGCAGAAGCTGGTTTTAGCCACTACCTCTCCCAGTTTTGCTCAATCTTGGAATTTTCTGTTTTGGTTTCCCTGAGATGTTCCTAATTTTTGCCAACTTCTCTTAATCCATTCCTCAGACTGTTAAAGATTTCTGGTTTCCCTTTTTTAAACTTTTGTGTCCTTTCATGACATCAGCTAATGGGAAAGATGGTCATAAGAGTGTTTTCAAAATGAAGTGCTGCAAGTAAGTGAACCGCTTGCATTTTCTTTTGGGAAGCATTCAGAACTCCTTCCATCCATTTAGATTCTAATTTGTTCACTTGTATTAGAATTTTTGTCGGGCTGGGGATGTGGCTCAAACAGTAGCGTGCTTGCCTGGCATGCGTGCGGCCTGGGGTTCGATTCTCAGTACCACATACAAACAAAGATGTTGTGTCCGCCGAAAACTTTAAAAAAAATATTAAAAAATTCTCTCTCTCTCTTTATTTAAAAAAAAAAAGAATTTTTGTCTGTCCCTGAGTGCATCACTATGAGGTAGCAATAAGAGGTGGGGAAAGGATTTTTGTTGACTGCTACATTACAGTAACTACAGCAAGCCTGAGATGGTGGATTAATATTATTGGATGGATGGATGGATAGATGGGTGAATCAAGCCATACTGAAGGCCACCTGGAAAAGCCAAAGGAGACTGAGCAGGTAAAATAAGCAGCAGATGATATATTCAGCATGAAGTACATATATAGCACATAGGCAATTGAGTCTTAAATGTTGATATTTTGGCTATGGGATATGTTTTCTACTTATATTATTTTGACTTCAGAATTTATATTTACAATAAGGTAAACATACAGACTTTAAGAAGATGTTGGAAAACTGAATTTCCCCTTTCTTTTCTATATGGTATCTTCACTGGAATATTTTAAATGTTTTCCAATGAAGAAGTAATTCCTTTTAATTGCATGAGTATTTCAGGCATTTAAAAAAAATGAGAACACATAAAAAACATTAACTAGAACTGCTGGGCAAAATAACTCTCCTGTTTAACAGTTTCCATCAGTCTTCAGTTTAATTACAGGTTATTCTGCCAGATTTCTCCAGAAATAATTGACTGAATGAAGTCATTTCATTGGATATTTACAAACACTAGACTTGTAAAGGGGGACATCTGTCAATTCCCCTTTGGCTTGAAAATGATGGAGGCTGACCTGGCAGTGCACAACTGCTATTCTGGGATCGGCATATTTTGATACTCATTAACACAGTAAGGAAAGAGAGAAAAGTAAAACTTGGCTTTTACACTTAGCCTTAGTTTTGTAATTTTTTTGCAGTGAAATATATGTGAGACTACAAACCTGATTTGGTCTAAGATACAAAGGGATTAGATAATGATTTTTTGTGTGTGGTTTTTAGAATATCTTAACATTAAGAATAGTCTGGGAGGAATCTACAAAGCTTTGGGTATCTGTAGTCAAAGCTTAAGTATTGGTGTATCAAGCATGATAAAAATGAATTGCCAGGATCAATTTGTTAATGTGATCGATTTTGTGTTCTGTAATAATGTGTTTTGTTTTGGATTAAGTAATAATATTTGATTTTGAAGGCATAATCTCAAATGGAAAGCACACAAGATGAAGATTAGACTGGGATTTATTTTATCTCAGGCAGCCTACAGGAAATTCCAGAAGACAAGATCAATATAAATGAAGTTTTTAAAGAATTGAAGTGGAATGCCAAATTGTGGTCCTGTAGATCCAAGTTTAAAAATGTCAATCCCTATTACTTTGAAAAAATTGATGCATAAACTTCAGATGGTCTTTGCAAAGAATTCCAACTGTGGTAAAACTTACAATGTGATGCATTCAGAGTGTTTATTCATAGTTTAAAATATGTGGAGTTTTCAATCACAACTTATAAATTTGGTGAAAACCCAATTTCCTCTTATGTGGTAGCAGCAGATTTTGCAGGATATCAGGGCTTATATAGTTTTGTGAGCCCTTAGGAAGGAAAAATAAAAATACAACGTTACAGGGACTTGAAAGACTCAACAGGTGACAAGTCCTAAGGCTTAATCAATCTTGATCAGCTTCAGATCAATCTACTTCAGGTTCATTTAATTTCATTTATTTAGAATGAAACGATTCATTATAATCAAAGTGGTGTTCACCTGTAATCTATGTGACTTGAGGATGAGATAGGAATATCTCAAGTTTGAGGTCAGCCTGGGCAATTTAGACCTTCAGTAATTTGGGATGCAGCTCATGGTAGAGTGCTCCTGGGTTCAATCCTTAGTACCAAAAAAAAAAAAAAAAAAAAACAAAAGCCCAGGATGATCCATTCATTCCACTGTTCATTTATTGAGTGAAGCCCTATAAAAGGCATTGTGGATGTGGCTTTGAGTTTGAAGGCCCTGTGCAGCAGGAATAAGGCATTCCTATCCACTCTGAATGTGGAGATAGTGTGCACCGACCTGCTTATTGCACTCAATAGACTTCCTCATATTAATGGTTCTTAGAGGTCTGACTACTAGGAAACATACACCACACACATAGAATTCAACTTCACTCATTCCAGTTTTTAGGCTTTTAAAACATGTGTGCAACATGTAGTAACATCACCGGGAAGACATTTGGGGAAAAGATCATTTAGCCTCCTTGATTCTTTGCTGTGCTCAGGTTTTCCCTCTGGCCAAGTGGGAACTCACATCCTTCTTACAGGTATGCTGAACGAAATTAATGTTCTAGACACACTTGTACTCTTTGGGCAGTTCTGATTAAATGATACCACCAATTGAGCACAAATGGGCAGTGGAGTATGAATAGCTGCTTACCTGGGATGGAGAGGCTGACCCTTCACAACCCAGGTTTGTTCTTCACGACTCCTGGGAGACTCTCCCTTAAGCATCCTTCCATTTCTTATCTGGGTTCTCTGCTCTGGCAATGTTGCCTCCTATGCTGGTTTGTAGAGATTATGTATGAAGACCACCCAGGCAGCCTGTGTGGCGGTTGGAGACCCAAGCAAGAGTAAGATTTTACCCCTTCTTCAAAGTATTTCAGGATGTAGAGGCCCGAAAGGAGTCCTCCCGCAAAGTACGGCTTGGAATTTAAACTTAATGCCAAAGTCACCACACCTTTTTTAGAATAATTACCACTTAACCAAACATTTCTGAGTTCCTTATAAAATGGCCCCCACAGTCACTTAACCATTTTAGTAGTTCTTCTCTGAACTTGGTCCAAGTTTTCCATAATTCTGGTTAACAAGGTGCTCTGCAGGGAATGCAGTGTCCAGGTGCATAACCCTGCCAGGGCATTTGGTGTGGTGGGGGGAGCAAGAGTAAGATGACAACCATCCAATATCCCTCAGGCTCTCGTAAACGTATGGCAGATTTCCAAGCAGGAAAGTGGTGCTCACAGTAAACCAGTAGGCAGGCAGTCGGGAACAGCCCTGCCCTGGGTTTAGGTGGAGGAGAAGGCAGGGGCCACTGGCTTGGCAGCAACAGAGAGGAAGTGAGTGAATGCTAAGAAATCTTTCACTTTTTAAATGTTATAAATCTCCTGAACACAAGAAACCCTTCTAAAGCAAGCTGAGAAGGTCTAACCAGGGATGGATGGTTCAAGGAAAGACAGGTCTAATCCGAAAGCTTCCTGGGCTCTGTCCTTTCCCGTTACTTACGTATTCCTATAAATGCGATCACTAAAGTGTTGCTTCATTTTCCTAGTTTCTGATGGTCCTGAAAGGGAATCTGATGAAAAGTCACTTGAAACTGACTTTCTCAGGATAAGCAAATGAGTAAACTAAGGAGTCAGGATTATACTCACAGTACATTTGGCTTCAAGCCCTGGGTTTTTCCCTTAGCCAAACAAACAAGCAATAAAACAAAAATGTGCCCATTACCATATCCTGTTTCTAACACCAATTCAGGAAATTAGGTGCAAACACCTATTGGTGAATTTCTGATTGTTTAATTTAGTTACTGTATCATTTGTGTCCATGTCTTTATTTTTAAATTTTGTAGTACTGCCCCTGCCTTTTTGGATAACTCTTTTCATAACAAAAGATCAAATTCCACAGACATCAGCTTCTGGCACTTAGGAAAACGTAAGTTATGTCAGTTTGTTGGGGGTTCTGGAATACTCTGACTAGGATTCCAGCAAAGGATTGTTAAGATTTAAGTATAAAAGTCAATAATAAATATCTGAGGGGCTAGGAATGTGGCTCAAGTGGTAGCGTGCTCCCCTGGCATGCGTGCGGCCCGGGTTCAATCCTCAGCACCACATACAAAGATGTTGTGTCCGCCGAAAACTATAAATAAATAAATAAATAAATTCTCTCTCTCTCTCTCTCTCTCTCTCTCTCTCTTAAAAAAATAAATATCTGAAAAAATAAGATCTTCTTATTTCTTGATATTTGGGACGTTAAAACCAATTTTTAACAATTTGATTCCAAGGAAAATTAAATATGTATATAATAGACCACCCTAAAATATACATAAGTAAGTAACTTAAGCAAGGAGCTACAAAATCGTCATGACCACTAATATCTGAACCATATTTACAAATACATAATACTGCTATAAAACAAAATGAGGTAAGGAGAACCATACCAGAAGAAATGCAAGAGTTAATACAACCATGCATATTATTGAGGCTTTTTAAAGATACTGTTTATAATCATGAGAGTTTAGATTTCAACTGAAATCTATTATTTCTCACAACCTAGACCTGGTGTGCTGCTGGGATTCTCAACTGAGCACTACTGATATGTATCTTGAGCTGCTGGCCGGAATCTGGCTCTTGTTTCAATCTCCTTTCTCTCCTGTTATTTTTCCCTGACTATCTCGGGATGATTGTTTAAGAAATCTATAATTGAGTGAGGATTTAGGAGGAGGTAGAATACTAATATCAAACACAGAATTATTCTTTCTTTCTCTGGTCTACAACTCTTTGTGTCAGTCAGCCCTATCTAACTTTGGAGGCTGAGTTTGGAAATCAGAATCCCTTTTGAACACAGCTGGACTCTCAGGTAGTTTGGTCTTTGGGGACTGATATACCTAAAATAACTTTGAATAGTTAAATCTGACCACGTGTGAAATGGCAGTTGCCTTTTAATTTTAATGGAATATTTTAGAGCATTTTTTATGGAAAAGCTGTTAAAGTTTTTTTTTTTCTTCACTACCTTAATGAAAAGGGAAAATGTGTTGCTGTAGCTGTTATTTTTTATAATAAATTTAAAGCAGTTCCTGCAAATCTTAACAAGTAAAATCAAATATTTAATGCTTTTGGCAAAATGCCTTTATAAAATTTATAGAACAAAATAAAATATCCTGGATTTAGACTTTTTTTGAATTAAGCAAACTGAATTTCTTAGAGTTTCTTATATCATGTATCAATATTTCCAAGTTAATTTGCTGTGTGCAAACATCAAACCTCATCATTACCATTATAGTTATTGTTGCAACTACAGATTTGTGCTCAGATTTTTAGATGGAACAAAAAACTAGATTCACAGGTATGAATATTGCAGATGGAAACATATATATCTTTGACGTGCAAATTAGGATATTCTAGGATATCTGCTCTTGATATAAGGTGTAATTATAAAAGACTTTGTGGGCACTCTAATTCTGGGTCTGCACAAGGCTAAGTTTTTGTACAAAAAAAAAAAACTATTGGCAATGATGTGCTGTAACATTTAATAAAAAGTCCACAGAAAGAAAAAACATCCTGGATTTGCCAATTTCCACAGTATAAATGTGAAATGCAGAGTTAAGAAGGATGCATACAGTTCTCTCTTACCAGCTGATGCCAACCAGCTCTATAAGATCATTGAAGTTTGTGCTCTTAATTAATACATTCTAAGACACAAGTTTATTTTTTTTAAAAGAAGCCTACTAATTAGAGTACTTAGTGAATAATTTTGAATATTTTATAGTGCTTTATGGTAATTGAATGTGGATAAAGTCATTGATATTAAACTGTCATTGACATTCAGATGGGTAGATAGTTTGACAGGGTCAGATTTTAAGGTTGGAACAATTCTGGGTCAGATAATCTTTGGATTACATTTACAAGATGGAGATTACATAGTAATGTGGCTATTACTTTAGTTATACCTTTAGTTAACACAAATCGTCTGTCAAGAAACTATAAATTTGTGCTCTTTATATTGCTTCTTACACCAGAAGGAATTTAAGGTGCCCATATACACACACACATGTACATATACACATACAGAGATTTGTAATCTATATGCAGGGAAGTAAGGAAATCTAACTTAAGATAAAAGAAGTGTAGGAAAAATAAAATGGAGCAGAGAATGAGGAAAGCACACACCAGCCTTGATTCAAGATCTGAACTCCTTCCTTGAGCTCTGTCATGACCTTTGTTCTGAATCTTTTCAGAGCCATGGCTGAGGGGGAAATGATTGGCTATGTCTGTATATTAAAAATAAAGCAAACACAGGGCACTTGGAAGCCGGGGAGGAGTTTCATGAGAATGGTAATGATTTTATTATCAAATTCGTTAAAGAGTATGGTCAACAAATTTAGAAAACAACGTGTTTCACTTTGGTGGTGGTGGGACTTGGGCCTCTACCACCGAACTATGCCCCAGCCCTTGCTTTTTGTTTGTTTTTAATAGCACTGATTGAGTAGCATGATTTGATGTCCAGATTGGCCAAACCAGGCAGCCCCAATATGTAGCTTCAGTTCTATCCAGCTTTACCTAATGCCAAAAAAAAAAATAAATAAATAAAAAACAACAACTGATGGATACTTCTGGGCCACAGCTTAAATCATTTACTTTTCGTCTGGGAAATAATTCCTACATTTTAATCTGAAAGGATTTTAAGAAAGATTCTGAAAGAAAGAACTTCCTTGATTAAAATTATAAAGCACCTATAATTAGCAAGGTATTAGCATGCAGCACAGAACATGCTCAAATTGGATAATTGAGAATTTATGGAAGGGACTGTTTACAAAGATGTGAGCTGTGTTAGTGGAATTAATAAGGCATGATGGCCACAGCCAGAGGCCAGGACCACCAAGGCCTGCAGGGACCAAGGGAAGGAGAGGTAACCAGAACACAAGAGACTAATGGTTGTTTTAGCAAAAGGCACCCTGACAGTTGTGGTTCCTCTAAAGAGTCAGCCACTGCTGTCCTAGGGCCTGACAGGGAGGGAGCCCGGGCTAAACACCCTTCCTGTTCCCCTCCCAGCCTTCCTCTCCTGCTGGTGACCCCCACGAATCTGACTGCCTTTCTTATGGTTTTGTGTACCCACCAGTGATGTAAAAGAGCTTCCACATCTTTGTGAGCAGGCAGTCATTATCATTTTTTTTTAAATGATGGACATTAAAGGGGTCTGTGTAGCGGCAGCTCATTGTGATTTTAATTCACATTTCCTACTGACATCTGGTGTTTGGTGCCTTTTCATGAGCTTATGTACCATTGATATCACTTCTTTGATGAAATGTCTAATCTTTTTGTCCATTTTTGAAGCTGGAGTGTATATTTGCTCACTATTAACTTTTGGGGATTCTTTTTCACTTCACACACATACAGAATTTTGACCATCTCTCTTTGAGTGAACTTGCAAAAGTCCTTGTCTTTGCCTCAGGATACTGTCAGCCTCATACGCTGCGATGAGAAGGTTTCCTCTGTTTATATGCTGGTTTTGGAATAATTACCTTCTTTTGCATTTTGAGGTAAATGTTTAGTTCATTTATCTTTCATCATAAATAACTTCATATAAGGCCATATTTTCCCCTTGAAGTTGAAAATATTCATTAAATTTGTATGTGGAGTATTTTCACTGTCATTCATTTTAAAGCATGTCTCTGTGATCTCTATTTTGCAGGGAAAGATTCTGTTTTTATTCTTTATTGTCATTATTTTATTTACTATCTGTTGGAACATGCAGCTCTTTTTTGGTAAATGTTCCAGGCCTTATTAGTCAAGTCTATTATTCTAATCTTCTGTAAACCATATATATAATCTCTTTTTGATTTCTAAAAGAGGTATGTGGGTTTTCCATTATGATGATGGGTTTATCATTTGTTCTTGCCTTTTTAAAAGGATGATTTATTTAACTAGTATGCTTGGTGCATAAACTTCATAGTTATTATATTTTCTAAGTAGATTTTGTAGTACAAAATTATAACTTTTTCCCTTTTTTCATGAATTTTTAAAATTATAGCACTAATATCAATGTGACTAATTTAAAAAGAATTTAGCAGGTATGTATTAGTTTTCTGTCACTGTGACAAAATTCCCGAGAAAATGAACTTAAAAGGAGGAAAGGTTTATTTTGGCTCATGATTTCAGAGGTTTCCGTCCGTGGTCAGTTGGGTCCACTGGCTTTTGGACGTATGTTAAGGTTACATCATGGCAGGGAGCCTGTGCGGTGTGTGTGTGTGTGTGTGTGTACAGAAACACAGTTGTACCTAAGACCCCCACTGGGTTTGAATTTTCTTTTCCATATCTTCCTTTTCTCCTTCCTCCCTCCCTCCTCCCTCTCTTTCTTTCTTATTAGTTTAACAAACACTTTTGTAATCAACAAATAAATAAAGTCACTCCTCCTTCGGGGCAGTGATTGTCCCACTGTTCTTCCTCCTGGCTGAGTATAGCTCTTCTCCAGTTTTCCATGGTTAGTGTAGTTAACATCACATTCTTTGGTGAGTTGTTATATTAGGCATTTATAACTGATGGAGTCCAAGGTAGTTCACCCCAATGTGGCATCCAGGTGTATGGAATGTTTTGAGCTAAAGGAAGTTGAGAAACAGCAGTTACAGAAATAACTTTCTGACTTTTCCTGAAGCACATTTCTAAAACTTTCATGTGAGAAGTAGTTCCCCTAAACCCAGAGGAAAGGAAGATTCTATGTTCAAGACAGAGGGACTCCAGAAGACTGCAAATGGACAGGCCTTGTTGATTTTCCCCGTTTGCCCATACATTTTGCCCTGTCACACTTTTCTAAACTTTCTACTCTTCATCAGACTTACCATAGAAATGCTTCCACTTTGGGGGGCTTCATTCCCTGTGAAAGCTACTATGTCACATACAACTTATATTAAATAGATTTGTGTTAATCTGCACATTGTTAAAGTGACCCCAATTGAGAATTTTAAAAAATTAAAGGAAAAATGTTTCCCCTCTTCTATGTGACTTCAGTTTGTTTGGTTGTTGATTGAAAATAATCTGCTATAGACTTGGTAAAGGCACATGCATATTGCACCTGTCTGGTTGTACTCTTTGGCCTGATACACAGAAAGTTCCTGGGTTGGAGCCTTATCATTAATGGAGCCAGGATGAGTCACACTTGCAGAGACTCCCCAAAATAGAATTATGTACATTAGGTTTTTCCACATTTAAAAGGTCCAGATGATTTGACATTGATATAAAGATTTAGAGGTGTTTTGGTTTGCACAAACTAGGTATTACATAAATTCACAGATTTAAGACATGGCCCCTGATTATATTTTTAGTTTATTAAATAAAGTTTTGCTTCTTTATTTGAATTTTATTGTAAAATGAACTTGTGCTGGAAATTCTTTTATAATTATGTCAGAACTTCTTAAATGATAGAGAAGAATAATTTTATTTGAGAAAAAGATAGAGACTTGAAAAATCTTTCTCATTCCCCCCAGTCTTAAGCATAAAATTAAAAATCTAAAAATCCTAGTACCATCTCAAATTATATTTAAACAAGAGCTGGCTCCCCAGATGTCACTGACACCTTATGTCAGTAAAGGAGAGTGGAGTTTATTGACTACTCTTGGAAGGGAGTAAGCACCGCATCATGAGATTCTGGCCCTGTCTGGGAAGGGAAGGGAATGGCAGAATTCATTGCAGATTGGAAGTTTGGTTTGAACCTGCCCTTTCAGTGTAGAAACTGGATTAGGATTGTGGAGGAGTCAAAATACAACCTTCTAGGATTAGAAGATAGAGCAAGGGGAAGATTTTGAGGCAAAGGAATGAAAGAATCCAAGGCATGACCCCCGGTACTTTCCACGGAAGAATTGGTGGGTCTTTTGGGAAATTCCTGTAATGAATAATCAAATTGTTTTAGTCAGCATTTTCCCCCTGCTGCTATGACCCAAAGACCTGACAAGAGCAACACAGAGGGGGAAACGTTTATTTGGGTCTCAGTCCATAGATGGCCAAGATGAGGCAGGACATCATGGTGACAGGGTGAGAGGAAGGAAGCTGGGAACATGGCACCCAGAAGGGAGAAAGAGAAAGTGAGCGCACACACGTTCCACTCTCCAGGGACAAAATACATACCCCAAAGGCAGGCCCCCAGCGACCACCTCCTCCAGCCACACCCTGCCCGCCTACTCTACCACCCAGTTAATCCCTGAGGGGGTTCAATTCACGGACTGGGTTAAGGCTCTCTCAACTCAACATGTCACCTCTAAACCTTCTTGCATTGTCTCACACTTGAGCGTTTGGGGGACATCTAATATTCAAACCTATTCTTTGCTTGTCAAGCCAGTGGGAAGAGAGAAAAAGAAATGCTGATAAGACAGAAAAGTAAAATTCCATGAATGTAGGCAGTAAGGCAGGGCTTCCTTCTCCGTGCTGAGGCCGCGTGTGGGTAGAGGGCTTGGGTTCTTATGAGTTATCTGGATTGTGTGACCCTGCACCTGCTCTGCCAACAGATCTCACTGGGATCCTCCTAATTTTCTTCTACTCCTTGTTAGAAAGTTCTAGAATAAAATTTCACCTGAAGTGGGAATTCTGATAGTATAAATGGCATGTTCTAAAGTCTCTGGATCATGATGCGAAGCTCTTGGAGACCAAAGATGTAAGAGCCAGGTCCTCCACTTCCCAGCATGGACAGAGGCAAGACATGTGGGCTCCCTGTCCCCAGCATTATGGCTGAAAGTGACTAAGGGAACTTTCATTATAGGGAAAAGGCGCAGGGCTGAGTCATGACAACTTTGTTTCCAGAGTGACCGGGGAGCCATCAGAACAGAATTAAAAATGAAGGCTCTCCAAGGCTCATCTCAGCCTGTTCAGACTGCTGCACAGAATACCAGGCACTAGATGTTTAAGAGCATTTATTTCTCACAGCTCGGAGGCTGGAAGCTCAAGATCAGGGTGCAAGCATGACTGGATTTTGGTGAGGGCTCTCTGCTGGGTTTGAAGGAAGCAATCTTCTTATATCCTCCATGTCAGAGAGAATGAGAGGGAACAGAGGAGGAGGGAGGGAGGGAAAGGGGGAGAGAGCTCTCTGCTGCCTGGTGTTATAGGGGCACTAACCCACCATGAGCTGCCACTGCCCAAGGCCCCATCACAGTGCGGTTAGGGTTTCAGCATATGAATTTTGGGGACAGAAACATTCAGCCTATAGCAGTTGGCTTTAAATTCATTTTCATCTGGCCTCCAGCTAGGCCCTACAACAGCTAGCATGATGCAAGTAAGGTGAATTAGTGTCTCTTGGGAAAACACATATATCTGCCCTTTTCCTCCTGCTCCAGACTCATTCCACTTTCCCTCCTCCAAATAGAAGATCTGAATTTCCATTTGTTAGACTTTGTACATCTGCTCATGTTTTTTATTGTGGATCTCAAAGGGGACATGATAACCAAAGTTATCAAGCAAAGGTAAAATCATTCTATGTCTATTTACTGAACTGTGTATGTGTGTGTATGTGAGTGTGATTATATGTATGTATATACACATACATGCATATACATTTGTCTATGTGTGTATATGTATATGTACACATGCACACACAAGCAAGCACTTCAAATTCTTTCTTTATCAGTGATTTCTCTTGCTGTCAGAAAGGTCAGAGCAAGATAAGTCCTTTCCTGTTCTGTATCTTGAAGCAACTTTCGTGTCAATGACCCACCTAAGCTCTGTCACTAGACAACCATTACTGGCAAACTGGCCTCAAGGTTTCAAGGTTGGAGAGCCTCAGCCAATGCCGGAGGATGGGACAGAACCGAGGCGCCAAGCAGTGTCCTCAGGCTGCTAATTTGCTGGATACATAGAGCCCTGTTTTGTACCCTCCCCTAGGTTGTGGGTGAGTGGAACCCATTAACATTTAAAAATATTTGCAGAAATCAGAGGGGGAAGGTATTTCTGGAGGGCTAGTACTTGGTGCACTTTCATGCGTGCCAGAGTTTGTTGGCACGGCTCAGTCTTTGATAGAGAACATCTGGGGGGCTGCTGCTGCAGCACAGAGACGTGGTGGAGGGCAGGAACAAAGGGGGCTTGTGAGACAGCGTTCCAGTGGGGAGCTGCTCTGTGAACCAGGCCTTACTTAGTGCCATCCATGCTCAGCTCACTGGTGGCTAGGGCAGGAATGGGCAGGTTTGCCTCCACGTTGCCCTGGTGACAAGTGCTGGCACCTGACCGAGTGCCAGCACAGGGTGGGCTAGTGGAGCTGCAGGCCCTGTTGCCCCTGCTGGACAGACAAGTGTGAGGGCCAGGATCAAACCAGAGAGTGCCACGGGGCACCCGGGGCTGCTCCTCCTCCTGCAGCTTCATTGCTGGGGACACAGAACTGCATGTGCGTCAGAGACGAGGGAAGGCGCCATGTTCATGGACACAGATTCATCACGGCCTCCTCCACAGCCAGCCCTACTCATGCTGCTGGAAACAAGATAAAATGGGTGACCCATCAAGAGTGGGTACATCTCATACACAGAGTTGCTGTTATTAGCTGAAGGTTAATAAGTCTGTTGGATATCTTTCATTTATGGGTGGAATTTATGTTGGATTCTGATTTATGTCTGCCTCACCTTACCTGGCTCGCATCTACGTGGGAGGACGACCCTCATCTGGGCAGTTACTAAATCATACCCTTGCTGATACAGGATGGGGACCTCTGCAGTTCTTCATGAGCTGGTGACTGTGGACTTGGCTAGTCTGCGTGTCCCATCACTGGCCCTCTACGTGGATAACTGTGGACACGGTGTGTGGACATGGTCTGTGTGTCCCATCACTGTTCCACAGAAGATGTGTTTTCCGTGTCCCCTGCTGCTCTTCCCTTTGCTCCCCAGCTGGCCGCTTCCTTTCTGACTCAGCTCCACAAAGCTGGCCCCTCTTTTTTGTTGGGGAGGGTATCGGGGATTGAACTCAGGGGACACTCGACCCCTGAGCCACATCCCCAGCCCTATGTTGTATTTTATTTAGAGATAGGGTCTCACTGAGTTGCTTAGTTGTGTTAGGCTTTACGTTGGCGGATAGTACTCTCACTCTTGTGATCCTCCTGCCTCAGCCTCCAGAGCTGGAGCGATTACAGACGAATGCCACCGCAGCCAGCCAGCCCCTCATTTTTAATATTGCTAAGAGCTCTCTTCTCTGGGGATCCAATGAAGAACCCAGACATTAACACACTCACCAGAGAATTAACCCACCACAGAATTCTGGTGGGTGGAGGTCCAGCGGAGGGCGTACCAAGTGCATAGGCATGCCCAGCCATGAGACCTTCAGACTCCATTCATCTGACATTTACCAAGCATCACTGTGTCATGGGCTCCCGGGACATGAGGCTCAACAAGACCATCTCTGCTTTCCAGTTCTAGGAGCTCCAGATGATTCACTGAATATTTCCAACAGCAGAAGCTGACTCGGTGGAGCCCTGGTAGGTGCCTGTATTTCGTTAAACTGCCTTGATGACTCTGATCACTTCTACTTTTAATCTGCTCTTACCATTTCAGAGTGCACGTGTACTTTGAAGCTTATATTACTGAGATTGCTTGTCCTGCCATTCTAAAGCTGCTAGTAGAATGATAAAGATACCCTGAGGCTTTGAGTTTTCAGTGCTCTGGTGTCTGTGAGCTGTGTGTGCACGTGCATTCTAAAATAGACCAATCAAAGTGATTTTTTTTTTGTCCGAAATGATTCTTTTTTTGTTTTGTTTTGTTTTTACTGTTAGCCCCTATTTTGTTTAGAATTTGAGTTTACGTCAGCTTTGGGTTAGGGCTGCAGGCCGATAGTACTCTCACATTCCTAAATGCTTTTTAATATTCTAAGGCCTTTCTACTTACAATTTTTTCTAAGACTTTTTCTTATCCTTTCCCTTTTTCTCCCAATCAGTAAACCAAATACATCTGAATGCCAAATTTACGGTCAGCTCCTCCAAGAAAAACAGTTTATTAAACTAAAATCACTGGAGGTTACTTCAGACTTTATCAAAGATCCTTTTTAAAAAGAATAATTATAATAAACTGTAAGCCTGAGAAATAATAGCTATCTGTGCTAACTAGAAATAAAGCCTCAAATTCATCCTGTACACAATTGTCTTGACCCATTTTTAGTCTGAAGAAAGCTAGGGTACCTCTTTTTATAGGGAAAAAAAGAATACATTCACACACCAAAGTTTGCATTTGTCCTGGAATAACTATATACTTGTTAGTCTTAACTGTGCCACAGGTGACAGGCTCTATTTCCTTTAAAGGTTAACATATTTTTATGAGATGATTGTTCCTTGAACAAATATCATCCCCTACATTAGAGTGGCATTGTTTTGGGCACAGTAGGTACTTAAATGTTAAGCAGAACTTACATTTCTAAAATAAAAACATCTTAAGGAACGGGGAAATGGAATATTAGTCTTAGTCATGCCTGTAGATATAGAAATTGACATCAAAGCCAGGTGCAGTGATGCACATCTGTAATCAGAGTGACTTGGGAGGTTGAAGCAGGAGGACTGCAAGTCTGAGGCCAGCCTTGACAATTTTAAAGAGACCCTGCCTCAAAATAAAGTAAAATGAACTGGGGATGTAACTCACTGGCAAAGCACCCCTGGGTTCAATACTCAGTACCATAAAAACAAAAGAAAAAGAACAAAAAAAAGTAAAATAAGAATTTTAAAAAATTGACATCAAAATCCTACAAAGAATCTCAAATTTATCCAGCCTATGTTGTCTGAAAGCAAACCAATAGATGTATGTTTTTGTTTCTCTCATCTCAAAAGTTTTTGGGTTCTTTTTGTTACGTGGAATGCTAGAAATAATTCTAAAAATCACAATTAAATTCAAGAATGCTTCTCTGAAACCACTATACTGAAGAAATAATTAAGTCTAGACCATTACACTTTCTTCACCAAAGCTAACCATCATCAAATTAATTCTCCATTCAAGAGTAGTGTTAGAGAGTGGGTTCATATCATAATTTAGTGTCCCTCTAAGCTCAAATGTGAGACAATGCAAGAACATCTGAGGTGGAATGATTAGGTTATGAGAGTTGTGACCTAGTCAGTGGATTAATCCATCCATCTGAATCACCAGTTGGTCACTATAGGCAGTGTAGAACTATACCAACTGCTTTCTTCCACCATGCCCCCTGTCAGGATGTTCTGCCTCACCTGGGTCCAGAGCTGTGAGTCAGCTGACCATGGACTGAACCTCTGACACTGTGAGAAAAATAAACTTTTCCTCCTCTACATTGTTTTTGTCAGGTATTTTGGTCAAAATAACAACAACAACAACAACAACAAAACTTGATTAAAACAAACACTGATGCCAGAAGTGGGGTCATTTCTGGTTGTGACTAACCTGGCCACGTTGTTCATGAGCCTTCAGAGCTGGTTTGCAGGAATTTTGGAGGTTTAAAGTTGCAGGCTGACATAGCTCTAGAATGTGTAAGCAGGGTGTAATGGGAAATTCTGGTGGAGTTCAGAGGATCAGAATGCTGATAGGATTGGGGCCAGTAAAGACTGCAGCTCATGAGGTTTCAGAGGAGGAAGACTCTACTGGGATTTGGACTAGAGGGTCATTCATGCTACACTCTGGCAAAGAGGTTGTCTACATTTTGCCCATGTCCTTTCTATGAAGATAAATTTAAAGATAATGGACTAATAAATCTGGTGGGGGAAATTTCAAGACAGCACAGCCTTCAGGCAGTGGCATGGATACTGCTAATAGCTTTTATCCAAGCTTACTGTGATTATCAGGAGCAGAAAGCAGAGCAGAAAGATCTGGAAAACTTGCAATCTAGCCAAAAAGGAGCCAATAAAACTAAGGCCAAGAAAGGTATGGCTATTAAAGAGATCATAGCCGCCAAAGAGGTATTAAGTACTTTACAAAGAGACAATAGGCATCTTGGGTATTGATAATTCCATACCCATCTCAGGCTCAAGGGTATAAACATAGGAGTTTCATTGGGAAGAAACCAATGGGGCTTGCACACAGGGGTCCAGGGCGTTGTTTCACCATATTCACTACCCAGGCGCTCAGAGGCTCCTGGATTTATGGCCCCAGGAGGCTTGGCTACTGCTTGAGATGGTGGCAGACTTTGGTGGCAAACCTGTAGTACAGGTTCTGCGGGAATACAGGCTGCTGGAGTTAGGCGGTCCTGGAGGCTTTAACTAAGGTTTCAAAAGAAGGCCTCGGGGGCAGGCAAAGTGTAACAAGGTGGAGGTCCCTGTGAGCTGTCCCTGACAGGGTAATGTATGAAGAAGCGAGAAGGAAGCGGAAGCTGCAGTGGAGACTCCCAAGAGTAAGAGAGAGCAGTACTGTGGAAGGTATGCTGAGAAAAGCTGCAGGAATCGAGCAGAAATAAGGGAAGAGAGAGGCCATATGAGCTGCAGTCAGCAAGCCATAGGGTAGAGCTACAAGCACTTTAGAGAAAACGTCACAATGCTGTGTGACCCAGCTGTGGGACATGAAGCTACAGGATTTGTTGGTCCATCTGGATTTCAGTCTTCCTTTGGTCCGACCACTTCTTTCCATACCCCTCTTCTTCCCTTTTGGAATGGAAATCTTTACTCTGTGCCTTTATATATTGGATATATGTAACTTGCTTTTGACCTTTACAGGTGAAAACATCCATGAGTTTGCCTTGAGTCTCAGATGAAAGTTTGCACTTGGACTTTTAGACAACGCTAAAATGTTAAGACTATGGGATGCTTGGAAATGGAGTAAAAGTATTCTGTATTGTGAAATGGGCATGAGCTTCTGGGGGCAGAAAGTCTTATTTTTGATATGTGGTGTCCCCCAAAAACTCATGTGTGAGACAATGCAATGTCATTCAGAGGTAAAATGTGTAGGTAAGCAGAATTGTATCCTAATCAGTAGATTAATCCACTGAATTGGATTAGCCATCTGGTAACTCTAGGCAGATGGGATGTGGCTGGAGAAAGAGGTCACTGGGGGCTTGTGTTTGGGGATACTTGGTAAGTGGAGTTCTCTCTGCCTCTGGTTGCTATATCCTAAGTGGCTCTCCTCTATTATGCTCTTCTGCCTCACATGGGGCCCAGAGCAATGGAGTTGGTTGACCTGATACCATGAGCCAAAATAAACTTTTCCTCTTCTTTGATGTTTTTGTCAGATCTTTTGGTTATGGTGGCATTAAAGCCGACTAAAAGAGTATTCAGTCACTAAATAGCACCTAATGTCTATTTCCTTTCTTTATCTACTAGAAAAACTGAAAGCTGAGCATGCATAAAGCAAACACATCCACTGGTCAATCTTAAAAGGCTATGGCTCTTTCAATAACCCACAGCCACCTGCGTGATTTTAAAAAGATCTTCTGAATTTAATGAAAGGAAATACTGCCAATGAAGCACCTCAGGATTTAATTCTACCTCACTTTGTTGTTGCCTGGTCATATGCTGTCCACTGGCATAAAGCATCTGCATATAGAAAAGGAGTGTGGACTTATCAGTGGTAATTGAGGGGAAGATGGCCACAGCTTCTGCAGATGATCCAAAGGCTCTATTCTCCATGACTGGTTCCACACCTTCATCTCCGTCCATCTCTGGATGAACATAGCTGTCTTTTCCGGCACTTTATCTGCAGAATGGCTGTGCTCTGTGGTTCCAGTCTGTCAGTCCCAGCCTTGGTACATACACAGTGGGGCTTTAGCAATTGCAGCAAGCACTGTCTTTATGTATTTTTATGCAAGGAGATGTCTCAGGCTCCCTGAGCTGCAGAGGCATATCTTACACCTCTCTACAAGCAACCTCCACTGATATCAGAAATACTGAACCCCGTTTACCATGCACATGACTTCTAGCTCATCCTTAGTTGAACTGTATTATCAACTACATCCTGAAACTAGCAAAATCCAAAGCCCTGTCACAACCCACTAACGATCACCCACAATGTGACAATGATGTGAGGCAATTGCTTATTTATTGTACAATTTAAAAGTGCAGTGGTCCTTTGGATGTAAACTCAAATATCAGCTGATAATTGTGACAGTATTACTTTGTAACTTATAACCGTGATCTGTCATTAACAAACTTCCCTAAATCATTCATGAATTTGGTGGCAGGTGAGAAACCGAGATGGCTTTTCAGGGCTGTGTGCACCTCTTGAGCTGCTCATTATTACCTGAGAAAGGTGACTTTTTTCTTTTGGTGAAATATCATTTCAATTAAAAAAACTGAATATTAATGAGAAGCCATATTTAAGAAATGAGATCGAAGACATACCAAGGGGATACCCAAATAATACAGAGACGTTAAAATACAAGGGGAGGCGTCGGATTTCTTATTGGAAGGCACTCAGATTCTCAGTATAAACAAAACAAAAACACTCTGTCCTTGTTGCAAAATTGACAGATCAGTACAAGATTGACTTAAGTGGATGGCAAAAAGAAAGAAGGGTAGCATGTTGACAAGTGTAAGAGCAATTACTTGTTTTCGCATTTTCACTTTTGAAATGAGTGTAGAATTAGAAGTTCTGTAATGAAGCAAATCCTTATTCAGGGTTCTGACTCATCTAGCTCAAAGTTGCTTCTTCTAAAAGAGAACAGTGAAGGCCTGCAGATTCACTGCGATGAGCCTCTGGTGGAGCCACTTGAGCTAGTATTCCAGCGTTTGGAATCTGATTTGTTTGCTCCATTTACCACTGGGAGATGGCAGGCTTCCACTCCTCTCCTTCCTGAGCATGCTGATGGGGGACTATGGTGTCCCTGGGGAGACTTAAGCAGTTCGCCAGCTGGTGGGCTTCCTAGGTCTTCCTCAACCTGTTATAGACTCTGCTCTTCTTTGGTAGAGAAGAAATCTCATATTTCTCTGGAAATTATTTTATTCCCTGCCTGCAAAAAAGGAAGATCCAAGATGGGCAAAGGAGAGGGGAAAGATCTTTGCTGCGTTTGTTTTCTGCTTCTTGGGTTTCTCAACCAGTCAAGATGATATTAGAAAAAGTTTTTTTTTTTTTTTCCTTTGCTTTTGGAAAAATTTTTATTGTTTATCTTTCTGAATTAAAAACGTATACTATTAAACATGCTTTATTCATATTAGAACCTAAGCACTCTTAGGTTCTATCGTCCTTTCTAGGTATGGGACTTGTCTTTAAAAAATAAAATAGCGGGCTGGGGATGTGGCTCAAGCGGTAGCGCGCTCGCCTGGCATGCGTGCCGCCCGGGTTCGATCCTCAGCACCACATACCAACAAAGATGTTGTGTCCGCCGGAAACTAAAAAATAAAATAGCATTGTTTCTCAGATATAAAATAAACTAAATTGAGGGAGGATGTTTTTAGTCCTTTTAGGATAAAAATATTGATTTGGCTATAAAACATTAATTTTGATACCTTAAAATTATAATGTAGTTTATAACTATTAACTGGCTTTGGGAGCTAGCAGTAGCAGGTTACTTCAGGGGACAGGGGAAAAGCCACTGTACCACTGTCCCTTTATAGGCAAGTACAACCTAAGGGCTCCTGGGGAGTCTTGATGCTATCTTTCATTGATCACCAGCAAGTATCACTCTGGAGGCTTCTGTTCCTTCAATTATTTTTGCTTTCTTTTTTAGGATGTGATAAATCCCACCAGCTGGGCCACGTATCCATCTATTAGATGACCCAGTGGCAGATACAGATTAAACCTGAGTTGAGAATACGATCAAGAACTCCCAGGATTTGGTTATCATCTCTTACTACTTGGAAAAACTGAACTCTGTTACATTTAGATTTAAACCCACCTTCCTTGTGCCCCTGCCTTTCCAGCCAGGAAAGTCACTTAACAAGGTCAAGACTGGTCAGGCAGTGCAGAGTGTCCTGCTGGACAATGCAATGGGAGAATGCCAATGTGGGTCAGTACCTCCTGTCTCAGCAAGATTGCCTCTTGCATACTTCTTTTTATTTTTTAAGTGCCTTTGATAGGATTTGTACATGAGACTACTAGCAAGTACTGTACTCAAGTGTTTTGTTAAATCCTGACAACTAGTGTTTTTTAAATTCTCCACAAGGAAAATAATTTCCTATTGGCTATTAAAATTGATGCTTTCTTAGAAGCCTGGATGGCAGTCCTGTTTTCAGGAGCTGGTCAGAGAGGGAGGTAGGAGAATAGGTCATTGTAAGACACCTGGCTCAGGCCAGCTGCTGACGCCCCCTTGAATCTGTTAACACCTATTTTTGCTTTCTTTAATTGATTAACTTCTTCATTGCCAGATGACAGCACATCTTGACCTCTTTTACCCACAGAGTTCTTGGGATCACCTCCAATTATTACTGGAATCAACTTCTTTGTGTAGTCTTGGACTTGGTTTATATGGCTAAAGTCCTCATTTCACTTAGAGAAACAGATGCTTCCCTAATGTACCTTCTCACCAGCAGTGTATGGGGTTCCTTTCCCCCTGCCTCTTCACCGACATTCATTATTATTTATATTCTTGATGATTATCATTTTGGGTATAGTCCATCAAAAAACTAAAACTGGAGCTACTATCTGACACAGCTATAATTAAAATAAAATCAGCCCACTCTAGCTATGCATGTGACTCCACCGTGTTTATTGCAGGACAAGTCACAGGAGCCAAGTTAAGGAACCAGCCTAGGTGATCAGCAACTGATGATGGTTGAAGAAAATGGGGCATATACACTCAATAGAATTCTATTCAGCCTTGAAGGAGAATGAAATTATGTCAATTGCAGGGAAGTGGGTGAAACTGGAAAACATCATGCTAAGTGAAATAAGCCAGATAAAGACAAATGTCACATGTTTTTTTCTCCTATGTGGAAGTTAGGAGGGAAAAGGGAAAGAAAAGGAGGATTCTCACTAAAGTAGAAGGGAGACCTTTAGGGTAGAGGAAGGAGATGGAGGAAGCCCGAAGGTCATAGGGAAGTATTTGGGAGTGAAATTGATTAAATTATGTTATATGTGTATGCAAATATGCCACAATGAAATCTGCTATTCTGTATAATTGATATGCCCCAATTAAAAAAAATAAAGAATGTTTGAAATCTGGTTTCTGGACTTCTCACACCCTCTTGTAATGAGAGTACAATGCTGCTCTCTGCTTAATGCACATAACCTTGTGTAAAACCTCGGTCACATCTCTGATCCCCGAGAGCAGTGATCTGCTCAGCTCTTGTTGTATACCAGGCAATGAGTCATATGTACCCCTCGATCTTCATGGAAGCCCACTGGGATAGTCCATGTTATCCACACGTTCCAGGTTACACGCAGCCTTTAGAAGGAATAGCTGATCCTTTATCTTAGAACATTCTATGGATCCTCATTGAACTACTGCTTCTGCAGCCAATCAATTTACTTGACCTACCTCATCTGAACTTTTGATAAAGAATAATCATGTACCACCTCAGACAACATGCAGGTCATTTGTCAATGCTCCCATTCTTCTGGTCTCCTCTTATCACCCTAGTCTAGAGAATATTGCTGAGCAAGTCCCTGTTATAGTGTGTTCAAACTATGTCAAGATCTTCTTTTATCTTGTAGAGGCAATTTTTCTTCTTATTACAGCTTTTCCTGTAAGCAAAATAGGAATAAGTTTTCCCTAAACTTAAATATTCAGGGAGCTGCTAATAGATGCTAAAATATTGCTCTTGTACTGAGTTAGCAAAGTGCTCCGGAGACAGCAGTCTGACGCACCACAATATTTGTGTTAGAACGAACCAGAGCATTGCTGCCACAGGCATGGAATGATGCCCGTGTGTCTGGGACCATTTTTCTATCTTTGCAAATTAAAAGCTGTTAGCTGTCAAGAATTTAAGAACCCAAGGCCTTGATGACAGCAGTGATGTTCTGTATATTAGAATACACGGTCTGGAGTTTCTCCAGTGAGGCAGACCTCATCTGAGGACCAAACTCATGACTCAGGTGCCTTATTTCCTTTCAATAGGACCATTTCCCCTGGTAGGATCTGGTCCTGGAACTTTTAAAATTAACTCATGTTGCTCTGCTCTAGAGCTCCGAGGTGAAGTCAAGTCTGGCATTTTGGATCAGTTTCCTATTCTGACAGTGCTGGCACCAGCATGGTTGAATTTCACAAGACATACCACTGAAATTCAGCCGCTTCTAAAATAACAGAGTATATAATTTTTACATGATGAGTTATGAATATCCTTTGAAAAGATGCAAAAGAATAGGTGTTAGCATTAGACATTTGATGTCCTGGTTAACAATAAAATATTTAAGAAGATGAGAAGACAAATAGAAATAATATATTTTTAAAGACCAACCTTTTATGAATTCAAATACCTATTCTTCCACTTAAAACCAGACAAGTGTAACAAGGTTGGGTTGTATCTACAGAGTAAATTCTATTTTTAGAAAATTCATATGCCAAGCTTAAGCTGAACTATAATTTCACTAAGGTATTTAATTACTGAGTCAGTATATAAGTACCAATATTATTTTTAAAGTAGATTTCGATTTCATTGAATTATTTACCAGATCATCTGAGTAGTCCTGTATATTTTTAGATTTGATTTATTTAGTCTACTGATACCAAAAAAAAAAATAGTTTCAATAGGCTTTTCCTTCTGAAACAGGGAACTAAAGAAAACAAATTTCAAAACAGTTAGAAATTATTTGCTTATTTCCAAAGTCTGAAATTGTAATAATTTTTTTTCAATCAGCTCTATATCACTAAATTTTTACTAGATGCAATCAGCACATCTAAGACTGCACTGCAGATGTTTCCCTGAAAAGGACATTTATTGTTTTGACAACATAATATAACCCTCTTGGAGGCAGCTTTGCCGGATTACTCTGAGTTAATATAGAGGAAGCACTTCAGTCTGCATCATTGGTATTTATATTGTGTCTATGCTAGTCCCTGGGAAAGACACAGAGCTAAGACCTCCAACTTCCTAAAGAGATAACTTCTGATAAGAATTCTTTATTTTTGATAGATCTGCTTGCCTTTTACAATGATTATACATCCCATGTCTTCATTTTATTCTAATAACTATAAAACAGACAAAATGAGAAAACTGGGCACAGAAAGTTTACAGAATCTAGTTAATATCAATAACGACTTGGTGAAGGAACCAGGACTAGATCCAGTCTTTAAGTCCCCAAACCAGAGGGTGTGAAGATCTAAAGGGTGGTCTCTCGCCCTGGTCTATCAAGCACTAGCTGTCTCTGGTGCCTCCATTTCCCAGGTGTTTAATAGTAGGGTTGGGATAGCTGATCTTCATTTTTTCTGCTTCTGAAGTTCTAAATTAAGGAACTGTGACAACCCTGAAGAAAGATCATGCTGTTATAGTTTTCTCAACTCTTTCTTCCAGGGTTAATACTCTGCTTCTTTCTATAGATCCAGATAGAACCAAGTTTTGTTTTGCTTTAGATGTCTCTTGCATCCTCTCTTCCTAAACCACAGCTTTCGCTGGCTTCTTGAACACTTTACTGCTGTGGTTCCCATTTGGGGATCTCTTTTACAAATGTATCCTTGGCTCCTTTGATATGGTAAAGCTCTTTGCATTAGAAAACTCCAGGTCTCTGCAGTAAAGGCAGAACTTGCCTCCAGGGGACCGTTCTGAGGATTTAATGCCACTTCCACACCACAGTCAACATGTCCTTTGGAACACCCTGTGGTACAGACCACGGAGTGGTGGCACTAGAGGTGCCTCGAGTTAAGACTATGGAAATCAGGTCCACTCTCAAATCGACTGTCTCTAGCACACTGATGGTAGGTTACTGGCCACCATCCTTTTCCAGCACTTCCCTTCTCCTGGGCAGGACTGTGTCCAGACCCTCACACACACCGATGTCAGCCTCACTGTCATCAAGGAACATTCCATCCTGGACACACAGCCACTGCCTGCCTCATTGGCGGTTGGCGGTTGCAAGGATTTATGTTGGATGGAAGAAACTTAAAGTTTAATGTTTTCTTCCAATGACTCAAACTTTATTGAGTGCCCAGAAACATTACTCAGGAATGGCTACGCTTCCTCTGAAAGGCCAGAGTTCTCACAATGCCTATTAAAAGCTGAGCAACAATTACAAATCAGTCGTTGACTGAATATCTCAAATAACTCCCAGTATGATGTTTGACTACCATAATACCTGTGAATTTGATTCGCTGTTGCCCTGTTAATATTGGATGATTTCCTGTGTGATGAACAGGCTAGAGTTTTAATTTTAAATTCTCTAATTGAGTTTTCTTTAAGCAAGAGAGCAAGGTGGTCTGTGGCTGCCTTAAAGCCAGACAAGTCTTTTTTTCTCATACAATAAATGTTCAGGAAGGTATGTGTTTCCATGAGAGACTAATTCCATTCACATTAAAAGCAAATTGCAGGACATTCGCCAATTTCTATTATGAACTTGAGAAGTCCAGGAAATTTCTCTGCTGCCGCCTAGACTGTATTTACTCCCTATCCTAAAATTTTGTTACTAGACAAGTGTCTGCAGCATTTAAGTCAGTTAAATTAACCATGTCTGGCATTTAAAATTCCTTCAGCTACGCTCATATTTACATACACTGAGTGCTTTATTTATTAATTCTCAGAGGCAGGCAGTGTAGTGAAAAGACACTGAAGCCACGGGTCCAGGTATGGTAAGTGGTAATAGGACATATGTGATGTGGTGGGGTGTGTGTGTGTGTGCGTGCATGCCTGCGTGCGTGTGCGTGTGCGTGTGTGTGTGTGTGTTTGTGTGTGTGCTTGCACATAGGTAGAGGGAGCAAAACCTTATAAAACCCTTCTAAAAATGCTGCATATTGAATGGGTTGAGAGTCCAGTCTAGCCAAGACGTATGCTCAGTGAGAAGACACGGGGGCCACATGGAGTTCTTGGGCTCCTTCTGAAAGACTCTCTGATGAGTCTGGTTGAGTCTGACAGTCACCTCATGCCTCAGGATGGGGTCATCCCTTTGTGAAACCTTCCCTGACATTTCCAAACTCCGGGCAGAACTAACAGCTTTCTTTTCTGTGCTTGTAGTATTTTATATACTGGTGATAATTAATGTAATGATTGTTTATAAATCTGTCTCTTCAATAGACTGGGACTTACTTGAGAGTAGCAATTCTGTTTGATACTTTTTAATAGAGGCAGGGTAACACCTGAGAAGGAACCTGAGCTTCAAAGCCAGAGCTGGTTTCAAATCAATCTCACTAAGGTGCGCTGTGTTGCCCTGAACAAAGTCCTCAAAGCTCAGGTATAAAATGGGGATATGTAGTGCCTAATTCCACAGGGTTTTCCATAAATACAAAAAGGCTCTCAAGTATTTTATTTCCTTCTATCTTAAAGCCCAGTGCCTACCAGAACCACAAGAAACACTGAGTATTTTCATGTTCTTTGGTCTTGAATATCCTGCCAACCTGGAGTCCATCCCTCCTCTTCCAAAGGAAGTGGGCACCTTCTCAGGATGGTGTTCTGATGGGCCTGGGATGCCCTGGTGACAGCTGGACTCTGTCACACAGACCACAGTTAGTCAGCTGTTCAGGGGGCTGCAAAGAAAGTACTCTTCAAGTGGAGGGTTGCTTCAGATGACCTCAGGCACTCAGCAGGTAGATTTTGAGTACTTGATATTTGCCTTCCAACTGTGCCAGATGCTGTGAGATTAGAAACCAGTATCTGGCAAAGATGTTAAAATTAAGTAAATGAATAAATCATGATGAAATGAAAAGTGTTATGAAGGAAAGAAATAAGACCCGAGACCCTCAGTTCCTCTCCAAGTCTCACCTAGGTGACTCAATATTCAAATTTCCAGCAAATGGAATTTTTTTTTAAAGAGAGAGAGAGAGAGAGAATTTTAATATTTATTTTTTAGTTCTTGGCAGACACAACATCTTTGTTTGTATGTGGTGCTGAGGATCGAACCCAGGCCTCGTGCATGCCAGAGGAGCGCGCTACCGCTTGAGCCACATCCCCAGCCCCAGCAAATGGAAATTTCAAGGTCCTTTTGTCTAATCTACTGATTTAATCTTCTGTTCCATTTCTTTCTAATGGGTCTGTCTAGCCAGGTTCTCCTGGTGGCACATCAGTGTACCTTTCTCCATGCAATCATCATGCCCATCGCTGCAGCACTCAAGATGCGTTCCATCTCCCTGAGCCTCGTTTCCACACCTTAAAATGAGCCAGTAACATTAAATAAATGACCTTCATGATTTTTTAGCCCCAGAACTTTTGATTCCTTTAATCCCTCCAATGAAGAAGGAGGCCAGATTGTGCTTCCTACATTTTTATGTCTAAATTTTATTTTCTGGTTTCGGTTGTCATTATTTACTCTTTTTAGCTTTGTCTATTTTCAGAAAAACAAAGAGAAGAAGCTGGAATGTAGGGCATGCATTGCATGGAAAGTGAAATGTTTGAAAAGGCTTTGAAGTGTTGAATGGGAACATCGTTCTAAGAACATTCCATCACATGGAAGAACCCTGGAGACTGAATGGGCGGTGGATGTGCAGATGGTATTACTAAGCATCCTCAAGCAGAGAACATAGCCTGTGTGCACAGATCGATAAGCCACATGCTTCTGTACACTGGATGTACCAGGAAGTTGTCAGCAGTTGTTATCTCTGTATGTATTGCCTCTAAGGGGAAGAATCCAATTGCCCACATTACACACCCTAGATGTTTCAGTTTAGTGTTACCAAGAGAATGCTTCCATAAGCACAAATCAAACATAAAATCTGTGGGCCTGTGCAGGCGTTGGTGAGGAGGCAAAGAGAAAGATCCCCTAGCCTTTCAGTTCTCTTAGAATCTCCTTAATTCTGATGCCAGGCAGTCTATAAACTATAATAATCCGGTGTGTTCCACATCACCCCGCGACATTCTAGAATGAGGGCGAATCCCTTACCCCAGGCAACACTACTGATAAAGAACAGCAAAGAGTCTGAGTATGGGCATGAGTCAGGCAGCCATTGCAGCATTACAGAGAGGTGTTATTTCTCAGAGATAAGGGAACAAAGAAGGCTTAATATCCGGCTCAGCCAGGGCAGGAAATTGCCTACTTCCTGAGCCAGTGTGGTGGAGGCTGTGGGATGGGAGCCAGATACTGGAGGGAGGAGGCCAGTGAGTGCTGGCGACTTCAGGATTTTATTGTAGGGCACATGGACTTTGTATTAGAATGTCAAAAACTCATTTTGCCTTTAACACAGAAAGATGCTTGGCAAAGAATCAATGACCCTAAAGCATTCTTATAAATGTCAGTGATGGCCATTAATTTTCACAGATAGTCATTCGTTCTCAGACATCTGTGCTTTCTATTCCTGGGCTCCTCCCACCCCAGCTGTGGTATGTGCCAACATTTTAATTTTAAAGACTATCAATTATCCTGTTAATTCTAAACTCCATTATAAAAGTGTAAAGTACCATGCTGACCTGACATCCTCAGTCCTAATCACACACACGTGTTTTCATAGACCTCTCTCCAGCCCCACTGACACTAACAAACTAGTTTGCAAAGCTCTTAAACCCCACCCCCACCCCCACGTGTTTGCTTTTCCTCATTTGATGTTTGAGACATCAAACTAGATGTCTCATAGGTTTGGGTTTTAAAGAACAGTGGCAGAAATTCCATCAAGCACAAGGCTCCTAATGGGAATGAGAAATCTTTGGGAGCTATCTCAGTTTAAGTCTCTGCACCTCTGATCATCAGGCATGTTACACTGGGAACATTCTCTAATTGCCTCAAGCTGTTTATAACATTTGTAACTAGAATAGACCCCCACTGTAGGGTTGTGACAGAATTAAGTGACATCAGGTGTTAAAGTGTATGGCAGAGTGTATTTAGTGGCTGCTCCTTTTATCTCCCCCTCTTCCTCCAGTGTTACGTGAACTTAACAGATTTTACTATTTTTTATTAAAAAAAGAACCCAAGTTCAGATGGATGTGCTGGAGAACAGAGGAGAAAGATCCATTCACAGAAGAGCTAGAGATGGGTAAACTTTGACAAGTGAAAACTGGGGATGGAAGACATTCTCCAAAGGGAAGAAGGTAACCCAAAGGCAGTGGCTGTTGCAGAAAGGTGCATGTGGGGGTGATGGACAGTCTCTTGCTGCCAAAGTAAGCCTTGTGGAGTAGAAATATGACCCTAATCATTCACTCTGTCTACTGACTTCTACTCAAACGTTTGGGTGCCATACACAACGTTCCTTTTAAACATATATCTTTTCCTTTTAACATATGTCGTGGACATCATCCCATATCTACACATAAAACTCATTCTTTATTACTCTTAATATAGTATTGTATGTATTCATTATAATTTATATAAGCAGTACTCTACTGATTCATAATTGGGTGGAGACTGACTATATTTCACTTCTACAAATAGGTGGCATTTTGCTCTTGTAAGTAAGATTGTGTATACGTGTACATAAATTTTAACATGTATGAGTAAATCTGTAGAATATATTCCTGAAATGTGGAATTAATGGTTTTAAGGGCTTGTACATTTTGAATTTGAAAAAAAAATCATTTTAAATTGACGAACAATATATGTTCATATTTATAGGGTATGTTGGAATTCAATATATGTATATAATGTGTAATGACCAAATCAGGTTAATCAGCATTTCCATCCTCATACATGTATGATTTCTATGAGTTGAGAACACTCTGACTCTTGTAGTTATTTTAATGTATATAATATGTTACTGTAGACTACCCTATTGTGCTGAGATCACTAGAACCAATTCCTCCTATCTAACTGTATTTTGGCACCCATTACTCATCCTCTCTCAATACCCTTCCTTCTTCCCAGACTCTTGTGACCACTACTCTACTCTGTCCTACTTTGCCACCAGCCTTTATAGCTCCCAGAAATGAGTGAGAGTGTGCAGTATTTGTCTTTCTATGCCCATCTTCCTTAACAGCTGACATCTTCCAGTTCCACCTATGTGGCCACAAATGACAGGACTGCATTTTTTCATAGCTGAATCCTATTCCAACATGTACATACACCACATTTTCTTTATTCATTCATCCACAGATGAACACCTGGTCTGGTTCCATATCTTGGCCACTGTAAATAATGCTACAATAAACCTGGGACTGCACATATCTTTTTGATATAATTTTGTTTCCCTTGGATGTACACCCACCCAGTAGTGGGGTTTCTAGTTCTTATTTTTTTTTTTTGGAGGAAAATTCATATTGTTTTCAATAATGGCTAATTTACATTTCCACCAACAGTGTGCAAAAAGAGTTCCCCTTTGTCTGAATCCTTGTCAACATTTGCTATTGTGTCTTTTTGATAATACCCATTCTAACAGGGGTGACCTGATATCTCAGTTTGGTTTTGATTAGCATTTCCCCCCATATACTTGACGGCCATTTGCATTTCTTCTTGTGAGAAATGGCTATTCAGATCATCTTCCCAGATTTAATTGGATTATTTTTTCAATGTTGATTTTTTGAGCTCCTTATATATTCTGGTTAGTAATCCCTTATTGGATGAACACTTTGCAAATATTATCTCCCATTCTGCGGGCTGTCTCTTCACTGTTGATTGTTTCCTTAGCCATGCATAAGCCTCTTAGTTTGATATAATCCTATTTGTCTGATTTTGCTTTTATTTCTTGTGCTTGTGGGAAATCATATTTTTTAAAAGTATATGTATACCAAAGTCCTTGAATTTCTATTTGTAGAAAATTTTCCTATGAGTACATTTAAATATATGTATTTACAAAGGTACTTATGCCAATATTTGATTATAATATCAAGAGTTTAAACCAATCTAAATGTCTAATAACATGGGCCTGCCTGGTTAAGTCAGTTATGGCGTTGTAATGGAATAACACAAACCCCATCAAAGGGTTAAGGTATACATGTGTAAGGACAAAAGAACCCTCTCTCTCTCCTCTGTTAAGGTTTGACATTTGGGTCTGAGAAAAAAAATTGACAATAGACGAACTAAAAGGAGGAAAGCCATGTAAACTCCAGGGGAATACCCAGAATTCACCAGGGAGATTTAGAAGCTTATGTTACCTTCTTCATAGGGAACAAGGAGGTGGAAGCTGTAAAAAATTTTAAAGGAAGAGTGAATGATTTTTAGTGGAGATGAATGACCCTAAGAACAGAAAATAGCCCTGGACAAGATTCATCTGGGTTCTGAGTGTGACATTACCTCTAGTTTTCCTCCAGTAAATTAATCTTTGCTGTTTGATGAGATTATAGGGAAAGGGCTCAAGACAACTTCGTTTCTTCTGGAGAAACTTCACCTACTTAGATAAAGAGGCTTTAGAGAGAATCTTTCCTTGTCCTTCAGGAGGAAGAAGGAGGTAAGGGATCACGGCAGGGTACAGAGGAATGGAAGAGAGCATGGGGGTGCAGAAGGGAGGATCGAGACCATGGCGGGTGCAGAAGGGATGGAAGTGATCCTTGGAGGTGCAGAGGGAGGTTAGGGACCATGGAGGGTGCGGAAGGGATGGCAGAGACCATAGGGGGGGGCAGGAGGCATGGAAGAGAGGTCAGAGACTTTGGGAGGCCGAAGATCAGGGAGCCCTCAGCTGTAAGGCTGCCTCTTTGGTTTAAAGTACTCATTGTTGTCAAAATACCACACTCTGGCGAATCATTTTCTGAACCCCAGCATATGGCATTGACTCTGAAATACATTTTCATGTCTAAAAACCAAGGAAGGGCATGCTCTAGAATACACTACAATCCAGTGTTCAAAAAGAGTAAGAATATATTATGTATATGTGTACATATACAGCTTACACACAGACTCACATGAGCACGTGTATGCACACTTTTTTTGTGAACATAGTTTACTTCTGTAAGTATAACTAGGAACTGTTGAGAGTGATTTCTTCCAGGGAGGAGAACTGGATGTGCAGAGAGAATGCTTACCTACTGTCTGTAGCATTTCTGTGCCTATTAAATTTGGTGTCATTTATATTTTTTATTCAAAAATTATTTTAAGAAGATAAAATAAAGATATTTTTTCAAACATAAAATATCAGAAATTTTACTTCTGTAACACTTTTGTTGAAAAAACTACTAAAAATATATTCCAGCAAGAAAAATATTTCATTTACACTAGTAAGTATGACTGCATTCCAGGCATATTTTTAGTACTCTGAACATTTAATTTAATCTTCACAATAACTCGATGAGGTAGGCACAATTACTATCCATATTTTATGACTGCAGAAATGGAAATTTAGAAGTGAAATAGTTTGCTCAAGGCCATACAGTTGTGGGACCTGTATTCTCCAGATACTGCTCTCTCTTTTCAGATGTTAGTGTAGCTGAGAAAAGCTAAGCAAACTCTTTGACTTCTCTTGCCTTTAATTGTTCACCTTTGGAGTATACTGATTTGGGGGAGTTACACATCCGAGCAGAGCATTATTAGTCACCCACAAGCTTTGCTGAAGACAATACATCAAACTTGTGAGCTCTGATGTCATGGTTTGAGGGACTTGAAGGCCACTTTTGTCAATAGCACTGACTCTTCACTTGGACTGAGAAACTCATGTGACTCCATTTTTAAAAATAAATAAATAACAGCAGCTTCTACCTCAAGGCCTCCTAAGGAAGGGGGCGTGACCTTTGTCCTTGGAAAAACCCACAGAGCACTCCTAAGCACATACCCTGCTGAGTTGTTTGTCTGTAAATAACAGGAGAGGTCCCAGGCGCCAGGTGTCCCTGACTCAGTCAGGCTAGGTAAGGACCCATAGCAACCCCCCTAGCAACCTCCAATCAGCATGAGACAGGGAAAATACCTGGGATGCCAGATGACCCCCCAGTAGTTTATGATAGTTGATAACATGTTGGGAAACCATGTAGTTCAGCACTACACCTCTCATGGCCTAAACCCCAATCAGTTCAAAGGAATCCCTCTCTTGTATTAACCAATCACCCCTACCCAACTTGTTCCCGCCATTGAATGTGCTAATCACTGTTAAGAGTTGTTTTTTTATTTTCCCATATGGAATGATTTGCTGTGTGATGTTGTGACGCATAGAGTATCCCCCCAAACTTATAAAATCTCACTGAATAAAGGACGGGGACTCACTCCCTGGGACCACTGCGTCGGGAACGGTTGTGAGTCCAGGCTCGAGCTTGCAATAAAGACTCTTGTGTGCTTGCATCGGATTCGACTCTTGGGGGTCTATTGGGGTCCCATGAATCTGGAATAACAGGACTTGATGAATGACTAAAGCAGGTGGAGAAGCCTGGCGTCTCTGCCCTCATATTGCATCTGTCTCCCTTGCTACCTTAACCTTTGGGTCAAACTGTTTCTGCTCAACTCTTCAGACAGTCATTTAGGGAATGTCTGTCCAGAACCGGTGGTGCAACAATTTACCCCTAACTGACCTGCTCTTTCAAGCCTGAAGATACTAAGATAGAAGTAACTAAGATATTTTCAAAGATATTCAGAGGCATGATGAGCAACATACCCACCAACAGGGTATTTCAGTATTTCACAAAATCCCCCCCCCCCTCTCTCTCTCTCTCTCTGCATTGCAGCAGTTTACTAGCTTCATTTTCTGTTATTTATTCATCAAACCTGAGTTGAATATGTTTTGTTCAATTAAAGCTGCTTTCTATAACACACCTTTGTAGTTTTTTACTTCAACTTTTTTACTAGACAACTGATACATCTGGTGTGGCTATTTTAGATGAATACATTATCCATTCTTTTCCTTCTTCCTTAGGCTTGATCTTAGTCCTTACATCAGAGATAGGTAAAAGAGGTGAGTGAATGAATGAAACATATGGAAATACTGGGAGAAGCAACAGTGTTATCTGAAAGCACAGTGAAATTGTTTCAATCTTATGACTACTAGATATCTGTCTCTTTAAGACATCAATTCCCTTGTCAAACTTACCTTTTTTTTAAAGAGAGAGAGAGAGAGAGAGAGAGAGAGAGAGACAGAGAGAGAGAGAGAGAGAGAGAGAAGGAGAGAGAGAGAGAGAGAATTTTTTAATATTTATTTTTCAGTTTTTGGCAGACACATCTTTGTTTGTATGTGGTGCTGAGGATCGAACTCGGGCTGCATGCATGCCAGGCGAACGCGCTACCAGCCCATCAAACTTACTTTTTTAATCCACATTTTTTCTTCAAATTAGATTGTAAACATTTATCAGTGTTCATGCCTTATATTTTTTATTCCATATGATTTATTTAGTCATGTGGCAGTTTTTAAGTCTAAATGGGAAAGTGGCTCTTTCTGGGATTCTAGTTACAGTAGTTACAAATAACAAATTCAAAACACGTGATTAGTGGAGCCAAGTCACATGCACATTTTACTCACAAATTCCAACCATAGAGCCACACCATCGTAAGGTGAAGAATGCTTTGGGTAGGGTGGAAGGTTTTGCCCCCACTCCCCTCAGTGAGCCAGGCAGAGTGTGAAGGGGGACATGGGACCCTGCCCTTGCTTCAGATGGTCTTGATTCCAGGGTCCCCCTCCTGCATCATCTTACTTCTCGCATCCAGAGCCAACACAGGCAGAGCACAGTGCCACCATAAAAAGACATTTCCAGTTAGCTGGATATTCTTAAATCTTAACATTAAACCCTCCAGTTAACCAGGAGCATTTGTGTGCCCTCTTGTTTGACTATCACAAATAATTTTCTCATTGAAGTGTAACTTAACCAGGGCCTTCTGCAGTAGCAGGAAGTGTCTCCCTGGGACCTTATTAAATGCCTTCCGTAGCTGCCAACTTTTCTCTTACAGATTTTCATGAAGTAGGCTCACAGTTGAGCCAAAGTGACCAGCACAAAAAGCAATGGGCACTGTATCTTAACCCATGAAGGATGTGCAGTGAGTCCTGCAAGGTGTGTCATGGAGAAGGCCGAGTGTCTAGAAATTCATAGGGAGACAAATGGATGGAGGCAAACCCTATGGCCAACAGGAATAGCACAAAGACTCCAATGTTCACTATTGTAGAAAACAAAATACTTATTATAGCTTAAAACCCGAGTGTATGCTGAGGATAAAGGAGAGTGGAAAGAAGCTTATATTACAAAGAAAACCAGAAGGCTATTCTAAGAAATTTGGACTTGAACTTTTTGTTACAAAAAGCCATCATTTGATTTGGTTCTCATATATCCCTTGTGAGAAACGTGGCTTTGGTAATTTTGGATTCTGCACACAGACCAGAGGTGGGACTTAGCTCAGAGGTCCACAATTAAATCCAAGGCCCTTTAACTCCATTGCAGTGTTCTTCACTGGTGGGTGCAAAGCCATTTCTTGTATCTACAGGGAAAACTGCTCTTGTTACTTGATCCCTCTTGCTCTGGTAGTGATCTCTCACCCCCATCTTATTGGATAGTCCAAACTCTGACAATGAATTTGGACCTTTCCTTTATCTGGAGTTTCAAGATGGCGGCAAAGCTACAGAGTTGTCAAAAGCAGACAGTTGGAATGTAGAATTACTGGGCTGTGAAATTTCGGTGGAAAATGCAAAACACCCTGCACTTAACACAATGCCAGAGCTGATTAGTGCAGTTTATTGCTAAGCCCCCAGGGACACCTGGGGCTTTTACCTCCAGTCTAGAACCTCTGGCCAGAGGGAAGGTGTGATGCCTTGTTAGTTCCGCACTCTTTCTATTAGGGCTTTCTCAAAGCTGCCGACACCAGATGTGTTACAAACGAACGTTAATTCTGCCCCAGCATCTGGATCGCATGTACAACGAGGGGCGAGATTTATGCCCTGCTGAAGCATTCTCCGGTTTTTAGCACAGAAGTGATTGAACTCCAGATGTTAACAAGATGCAGAGACCTTTTAGCATGATTAAAAACATGATTTCTTGTTTTGCTCATGACAAAAACCATTGGATTAACTTATTAGAAGTGGAGCTGCCGTCCTGCTCATTGGAAGCTGTGTCTGCTTTAGTTATTGGAGCTTGTCGTCAGAGATGTTATTAAGAACTAGCGACCCACATGCTGAGTGTTGTTCATCATTCATGATTTTTGCCTCTTGTTTCCAATGTACCTTTCAAGAACTTGCATCCTTGATATCTGAATGCATTATGATTTCTAAGACCTCAAATCTTTATTCATCTTCAATATCTTGGATATTTGTTCTGTTCTAGAGCTTGCTATGATAAAATTTACTGTCTTCCTATGTTTCTTGGTGTGGCTCAGGAAAAAAAAAACCATATATTTATTTATTTTTTTATATTTCTTGTTTTTCTTTTTTATTTTATTGGTTGTTCAAAACATTACAAAGCTCTTGACATATCATATTTCATACATTAGATTCAAGTGGGTTATGAACTCCCATTTTTACCCCACATACAGATTGCAGAATCACATCGGTTACACATCCACATTTTTACATAATGCCATATTAGTAACTGTTGTATTCTGCTACCTTTCCTATCCCCTACTATCCCCCCTCCCCTCCCCTCCCATCTTCTCTCTCTACCCTATCTACTGTAATTAATTTCTCTCCTTGTAAAAAAATATATATTTATAATGTGTGTAAGTAAAAAGAGCAAACTCGGCATAGTCATGAGACTGCGTCATTCTTTACCACTGCATCTGGGTAAGAATCCTTCTTGTAAAACTTGTCTGTACGCTGCTCTACCATGGGAAGGGATCTCGCTTATGCGGTAGAACTCAGCACGTTTCCCATTTCCCCCAAAGAGTCCACTCACACATTGTAGATTTAACTAAAGATTTTGTGGGGGAGAAGGGAGGGCGTTTAGGTGTTGAGTTTTCATCAGAAACATATAGCAAATAGTTTAAATACAACTCTTAGCTAACAATCTGAACAGCTCCAATGGAGCTGTTTGCCTTGATTCCTTCTCAAATACAAGGCCCAGCCTTTCCTTATCTTTCCTTTGTTCCCTTGTGATGTCTTGAAGTTCACTGATCTTTTCTTCTGTCAAGTCTAACCCGCTGTTATTCCCATCTAGTGAGGTTCTGGAGATGAACTTTATAAATCTAATTTGATTCTCCTTTACAGTTTCCCCTTATTTTATTCTTACGGTCATGCTTGACTTCAAATTCATGATCATATTCATGAAGCTTAACATCCTCAACTGCTGATCCCACCCTCTCTATTATTTCTGTGTGACTATGGTCACTTCTGCCCAGTTTTTATTCTGATACTTACTTTCTCCACTAAATCAATTGTCATATTTTGTAGATTAATTTCCAAGAAATCCCTCAAAAAATTCCCCATACTTTGTTTCATTTTCATTCCTGTGAACACCAACATATTCCCAGCCTTTGTTCCTCTATTCAAAACATCACCAATAGCCATGATGAGTCTCCTTACCTTCATTCCCTTTTCAAACCACCTGCGGGAGGTTGAGATATAAGGATTGCAAGTTTGAGGCCAGCCTCAGCAACTTAGCAAGACCCTGTCTCAAAATAAAATAAAGAGCTGGAGATATGGCTCAGTGGTTAAGTGCCCTGAGTTCAATCCCTGGTACATAAACAAAGAAATAAAAAATAAAGATAAATTCTTATCAAAACTATCTATCTAGAAATCCCCATTGTCTCCAGGATAAAACAGCAACTTCTTCAATATATTTTAAATCCCACATATCTATTATAATGATTGAAATAATCATGTCTGATCTCAATTACAACTTCCTTTTAATTTGCTCTCCGTGACTATTCCAGTTTTTACTAAACACATAAAGGAATTGCTACAGCAGTCTTTTTAGAAATCTTTTGGTAATTTATCATACTATGTCTTGATTTATCCTTCTATAACCATGTGCCTTTTATGTTTTATCCTCCAAATTTTCCCAAGGGTAAAATTCACATACTTTATCATACTAATACCTAGTGGCTAATAAACATCTCTTCATTGGTTAAAAAAATGGGATTTAAGGCTATATTTCTTCAAATATTTTGGTTTCGCTTTTTGAGTGATGTTGGTAGTAGTAAGAGATAAGCCTGTTTCCTGACATGTGTCAACCATGTCTGGTGTGCTTTCCTTAGAACACTGACTTGAGTCCTCAGAGCCATTCTGCTGGGTTGGGCTAGATGCCCCCACTGGAGCAGCTGTGGGATCTTCGTATAGCAGTTCAATGAATGATGGTCAGAGCCAGCTCTCTCACTCCTTCGTCTGTGTTCTTTCTATCCTACTCTCCTCTCTGGCCTCTTAGACTTTCTTATTTTAGCTAAAGATTTTTAGGTCTCCATGCAACCATGTAGTAATGACACTGACTATGTTCACTGACCACACTCTTTATTCTCTGTGGGCAAAATAAGGTTCTAGCAGATCCTAAAAGACCTCTTTCTTTTAGGCCCTTCTTTACCTCACCACCTCCCATCCTCCCGTCCATCCCCTCTTTCAATCTGGTCTTTTGCACAAAGTAAGAAATGCAATGTATCCTTGGATTGTTTTTAAATCGTTCCAAATATCTCTCGGGTTGACTCACTGTTAAACCCCATAGAAACCCAAGTTTGTTTGGCTAAACTCAGGACTAGGATTTGGGGAATTATGATAATTATGGCTCATCTTATGATCCTGGGCCAACTATTTTATTTTTCTTTGCTTTAGTTGCTCCATCAGCAAAAGGTAAAAATCTGTTGTGTGGAAACAGAAGGTCAATTGCGGAGGGCAGAGAAAGTTGCGTGCAGCCTGTGAGCAAGAGGCTGTATGTAAAAGCTAAGAATAGCCATCTCAACAGCCCCAGGGGAGTTGGGCTTTTACATCTTCCTCCCCGGGGCTCCAGCAGAGAATACACTTCCCAGCTCCCCTTTCTACGCCAAATCACATAGCACACTTTAAAATGCCGAAACAGATATTTCAGTACCTCAATAGTATTCATGATGCTGCTGATGAAAATGGCAGTTACCATTTGCTGAGACTTCACAGGGTACCAGAATCTGGGATTTCTTATTAGATTCAAATTTTATGAAAATTCTGGGTGGTGTTGATGCTTCTCTTCTTATCTCCCTTGTGCTGAGAAACAAAGGCAACGAAGGCTGCACCAGGGAAGGTGGTTCCCTTGAAGTCAGAGAGCTGGTGTCCGGCAGAACCTGCCCTCCAGGCTCTGCCCTGGGTGCTGTGCCACTCCTGGCCTGGGCACAGCAGCGAGGAGTAATGTCGAGCTGCTCTGATCTCCGTGACGGCTCGCTTCACTCTGTAATCACTGACTGGACTCCTTGGCTGACATTTTAAGAGTGTGTAGGTTCGGGGATGACTGCAGGTCTCCGCTCGCCCACATTTGGGTTCGGGTCTAAGATCCTGTGCTCCCTTTGTTCTTTCCTTTGGTGATTTCTTGTGCTGTGACCTGAATGTTCACACAGTTTGAATGTAGTTTATTCTCTTTGAAACTCATGTTGAAATTTGGTTTGTCATTTTGGCTGTGTTGGGAGTGGGCCTTCACGAGGGGAGTAGATCAGCAACAAGTTAATGCCTTTCCCATGGAAACTGGGTTCCTTCTTCTGAGAGCTACTTACCATAAAGTGAGGCCATCCCCGACGCTTGTCTCTTCCACACATGCCTGCCGCCCTTCCAATTTCCTGCCATGTTCTTACATAGCACAAGGCCTCTCCAGAAGCTGAGCAGATGCCACCACAGTGCTCTTAAGACTTCCCAGCTCCAGAGCTATGAAGTAAAATTTTTAATTTAATGTTTCACATTCTCAGGGAATCTGTTATAGCAACAGAAAACAGACTAAAACAAATAAATGCACTTCCTGAAGTTCATATGTAGGAAACTTAATTTCCAAAGCAACAGTGTTAAAAGGTGGGAAATTTAAAAGGCGATTGGATCATGAAGGCTCTACCCTTATGAATGGATGGATGTCATTCTCTCAGAAGTGGGTAGGTTAGCCTGAGACATGGGTTTATTACAGAAGCTGCCCCTCTTGCTCTCTCTCTTGTGTATGCTGTTTCACCATATGCCGCTGCCTCTGCATTTTAGAAGCAAGCACAAGGCCCTCGCCAGATGTGGCCCCTAGATTTTGTAATTCCAGCCTCTGGAAACATGACCTGAATAAACTTCTATAGTGTATGATTCACCAAACATGTGATATTTTGTTATAAAAGTGCAAAACAGACTCTTTTCCATCTTCCTTCCTTCCCCATTCTTCTTCTTTTCTTTCTCTTAACCTCCCTTCCTCTTTCCCTCTCTCTTTTTATTTAATGGCTTTGAACCTCAACACTAATAAAAGAAGAATTTATTAAATTGCTGTTTACTTATCCCCCAAGTCTCTGTTACATCGCAGTGATGTTTTGGGGCAATGTCCAGGACAAACTTCTGGCTTTCCTTACATGTCATCTAATTTATTATTCTTTAATGGTGCTGGGACGGACCCAGGGCACTGTGCATGCCAGGCCAGCATTCTACCACTGGGCACACCCCCAGTTCCATGTGATCTAATTTCAGATAATAGCAGTAATAGCTTCTATTTATTGGGCAATTGGATTTCAGAACTTTTCTTTAGCCAGTTCTTCCCATTTCATTGGTAACAATGTTGAGTTCAAGGCCTCCTGGTAATACAACAGGGCATGGACTTTGTTGTTCCTGGAGCATCTCACCTCATCCCTTGGCTGTCATGACCCACAGAATTGATGCAGCTGCACACAGGGTAACCCGCGGAAGGCACAGAGGCTCCTCATGTGCCCGTCAGCCTCCTGCCTGGCTGAGCTCTCCAGGTTCCCACCCTTATCAGATCCTGCCCACCTATCCACTCACTCCACAACAAACACTGGATGTGGGAGTGAACCAAACACATAAGATTCCCTAAGTTCCTGGGTCTAATCCAGCACATGTATTCTAGTCACATTCAATGATTTTTATGTACTTCTCAGATTGGATGGGATTTCTCTGTGGGCACCAGACTAGGAATTTGGTAATGAAATTCAGACTATAATTTTAGGTTATTCTCCAGATACTTTTAATATGTTCCTCTTTGCTTGCTGGTGAATTTAAGTGTATTTCCTCTTGAATTCCTTGGCCCACCTGTGTGTTTTCTTTTGCCTAGTCTTCTTCAACAACCCCAGCATCTCTTCAATCCTTCCTCTCACCTCCATGCTTTAACGTTCACAAGCACCCTGGAAGGTGCCATTTAATAATGAGAAAATTAAAACTTAAAGAGTTTTCTGAAAGTCACCCTCCCAGGAAGCGGTCCATCTGGGGTTTTAATTTAGACTTATCTGACTCAAAAGTTGTATTGTCAACCAAAACTTTATTCTTGAACTCTTTGAAAAGCTGATTCTACACACACACCATTGGGCACGGCATCACATGGTATTTTGGCTACTTTTCGAGAGCCTGTGCCTCCTGGCTATAACCCTGAGAACGACAGAGTGCAGATCTTCCCTGGTGCTACTCTCAGCGCGTGATGGTTCTGATCCGCGGGCGTCTAGTGCTTCCGACGTCATTCAGCTTCTGAAGGAAAGCCAGCCTTTTATTAGGAGGTCACTTAGTCTCCTGCTCAAACCTGCCTGCTTTTCACCACTCCCCATGTCACCCAGCAGAAGCCTGGTTTTAGAAACAGAGCTGAGAATTTTAAATGATTTTATACAATTATCCCGGACTAAGGTGCTCAAGGGTTCCTTTTGTGCACTTGTGTGAACTGTCCAAACTGCCAGTGACACTGGGTCACATCATACAAACCTTCTCCCCAAGAGAAAGCACATGACCTTTTGTCCCAGCTGTTTTGAACCTGCATGTTCTTCTAAAACTGCCTGAGTGGAAGGTAGCGGGACGAGAGCCATTTTTGGAAGCAGACTAGGTCATTTTCAGAGAAACACGTGGAATCAAAGCATATAAGAAACCTGCGTGGTTCGGAAGCATGAGACTCAAGTTCAACTGCAGAATGACAAAAAAAATAGAACAATGTGGCAGGATTAAAAAGAGACTATGTGAGATTTGGGGTGCCTATGTCACCTGGGCGACATTAGCTACTTTTTGGGGCCTGAGTTCCATGATTTATGAAATTAGCTATGTTACACTAGACAGTGAATATACATCAGAATTGCCCTGGAGGATTTTAACAACAGATTTGCAGTCTTTGCTCAAAGATCCCGGTTTAGAAGCTCTGATGGAACTAGGAATCTCAGCATCTTAATCAGTTGTCCAGGTGGCTGCATTGCAGACTGCGTTAAAAAAGCCCGTGTGGGGACCACTCACTGATTCTACATTTCATGCTTCTGTGAACTTCCATGTGACCACCACGGGGCCGGGTCGGGGGGGCACCCCAGCTGCAAGCCCTCTCCCTGCAGGCTCACGCCACAGCCAGCAGTGTCCTTGGAGTCCAGTTCAAAGCTGAAGAGAGTGAACCAGGGAGCTGGGAACCACTGGTGGAGAGTCTGGCCTGAAGGAAGTGAAGTGGTTCAGCCAGAATGTACTGACGCACAACCAGGAAACCACAAGACTGTGAGAAACTTCCCAAGCCCGAGTCCTGGGATCAAAGAGGTATGGGAAAGGCGCTGCCAGGAGCCCTTCTGCTCCTGCACCCCTGAGCCTCCCGGGCTCTGTGTCATCTCCCTCGGCAGGTCCAGTCTCCGAGGAGCCATGTCTAGAAATCATCCTGAGTGATCCCATTTTACTGCTCTACTCTCGGTGACACGTCTGGTGGGTGGGAGTGATCTGCTGTCTCTTAGTTTTTTCTTTTGGCAGAGGTTGCCATCTGAGTATTTACTCTGGCTTTTCAGAAGTCATAGATTTCTGGATTTCTGGTTTTGCCAAGTGGCTATTGTTTGGTTATGTGCAAACACCAGATTCCCAAACTCCTACCATCGCCCAGATCACCTGACTCACATGTCTATCAATAGCCTGGACTTGAACAGGAAAGAAAACTGGCCGTTCTTGCATTTCCTGCAGCCCAGTTTAACCCTTCTCCCAGGCTGGCCTCCTTTATTTCCCCATTACAGATATGGGCTGTGTTTAGGTACAAGGTCACAATAATTTTGTTCCTATGAATTCTCTTTCCTTGGCCAGAATAACTTCCCTATTGCCAGGCAATCACCAATCAACCATCACAGGGCAGATCCAGTTATGGCTGAGACTAGCAGGGTAACTGACTAGGTCGTGAGAGCCGAATGACAGAGACATGGGATGCACTGTGGAGCACCTCAAACTGGTTGCTTAGTAATGGGGCATCTTTCCTGATAAGACAACAATAATTCTGAACTGTCAATCCCATCCTGGGTACAGACTCCTGTGTACAGGACAATGAAGCACGCATGTGATGATCCCCCCTCTTTTTTTTTTTGGCTTTTTGTCTTGCCTTGCATGTTTCAATTTTCACGTTTTTATTTTGCAACCCCAGCTAGATGATCCATTAATGTTGCCCATGTGTAATAAAATCCATGATCTCATGCCGCAGTCCGGATGCAGCAAAATAACCGGGGGGATGACGAACAACTTGTGTACATTGATACAGCAGGAGTGGGAGCCGTTTATTGTAGGACAGGAGGGGTATCTATACATTCCACACAGCTTATCTTAATTAACATAAAATAGATGCGGCAGTCAACCAATAAGGAATCTCCACACTTAATGGCTCGCTGGCGTTACTTCACAAACCACTCCCCCTGGCAAAATGCCAGGCGCCATCCTGACTTGTTTACAGACTCTAACTCTCAACCTATTTCTTTTTTCTTTTTTGGTACTAGGGATTGAACTCAGGGGCACTGGAACACTTGAGCCACATCCCCAGCCTTGTTTTGAATTTTATTTAGAGACAGGGTCTCACTGAGTTATTCAGTGCCTTGCTGTTGCTGAGGTTGTCTTTGAACTCGCGATCCTCCTGCCTCAGGCCGGTTCCAACCTATTTGTTATCAGACTCTCAGTAAGTATGAGGTAAGGAATAGTTTTTTTGAGACAGCATCCTGAGTCTTGGCTTGGGTTTCATCCATTTTAGGAAACATGAAAAATTCACACACCCTCTGCAAAGATGTTTGAGGTCAAGATCTGGGAGACCCTGCATACAGACTAGCAGTATGCTCAAGTATGCTCTGAACTCTTTCTCTCCCAGGACTTTTCTGTGAAGTAGGAACTTTGCAAACATATTGTGCTGTAAGCACATTTTGGAATATGTCTTTTTTAGGAAGTGCTGTCTTTGTACTCTGCTGACACCAATGTCTGAAAATAAAACCTTTGCTCTCCTCCACTTTTTGGCTTAGCTTATCCTACCCAAATACACTTCAAAAGACTTTATAAAAAGAATGTTTCAAAAACGTAATATTTCCATCTGTTATTTCAATAATACATGCTTTGGGACTCTCTTTATGAACCATTTTCCTTTCTTTGCTCCCATTTCGATGTATAAATATTTGGCTCTAAATCCCCAAGGAACAGTCGGCCAATCAGGTTGCTGAACTGTGAACATTCCTAACCCTACAATTTTGTCTGTAGCAGGCGCTCCTGCCGCGGGCCTAAGGCTAAGGGATTACAGCACTGCGGTCCCAGAGCGTTTCTTCTCAAGGTTTCTCTGCACTGGTGGGAAGGAAGCAGTTTTAATTTTGATAAAATAAACTTTATTTTGTAACATCATTATTTGTTTTTCTTTCTCCTTTCAACACTTCATAATAGACGCGTTGGCCTCCCTGGTTTAAGAGCCCCTAGGCCACCCCATATTCTTACAGCTTTTTTAAAGAAGTAGCCACACAGAACCTGGTCCTGTCTGTGTTTCATGAGCTGCACCAAGCTGGTAGTGACCCTTAGGAAAATATCCAAGGGTGCATTCATTAGGGGTGGCAACAGAAGATGCGTAAAGGCTGTCATGTCACACATTTCATGTGCAAAAGTCTGTTACTTTTCTGCTAGGCTTTCCTCCTCAGACCTTTATTTCAGCAAGTTTTGAAGAAATTGAATTTAAGGTTACAACATGAATTTCGTGGGAACTCCATTTCTGATATAAACTTGAAACATGTTTCTAGGAATGAAAGATTTTTTTATAGATGAAATCTAATATATTTTGAATCAAACCCAAAGAGATCTTTTGCAGTGTGTGAAGAATAAAGTAAAAATTCCATTAATAAAATTTTACGGCTGGATGGTTATGGAAAAATCTTTTGCAGGATAAAAATATTTTCCTGCTTACATTAAAAAATATAAAGTTATGGATATTCCCTTAAAACTAAACCTCGTTATTAGAATGTAAATAGCCATATTTTTTAAAAAAACAATAGGACAAAAATGTTTCAGAACATTAAAATGTATATAATTTTATCTAAGAAGTCATACTTTTAGAAGACTACTCAGTAAATACAACCTTAAAAGCTGGATAAATATAAAAAATCATTTGATGGCATTGGAGAGTTATAAGGCAACTAGAAACTGAGAATTCAAGATTCTTAAAAAGATGAGCCAGCTGGTGATGGTGCACACCTGTAATCCCAGAAATTTGGGAGACTGAGGCAGGAGGATGGCAATTTCAAGGCTAGTCTCAGCAACTTAGTGAGACCCTGTCTCAAAATCAAAAAATAAAAATGGATGCAGCAGACATTTGGTGCTGCTTTTCTCATCAAGATATTTCCCAATTTCAAAGAAGCCAAGATATAGAGAAATCATCTCAGAGAATGTTATAGAAGTCCTACGGGAAAAGGGGACAGAAGTGAGATGTTTAAGTTTGTGACGGTGTTAAGGAACTGGCAGACAGCCAGGATGTGCAGTTGGGACTCCTCACGGGCTACACTTCAGGAGTAAGAGTGAGCAGAATTAGCCCTTTCAGACACTGAAACAAATCGTCACGCCTGTTTAATCCCTGATCGTTCTAGGATAATAGTTCATCAAAAGCAAAGTAAATATTCTGTAGAGGAAAACTTCAAGGTATCCCTAAAATATTTTATACACCACATTAACATTTAAACAATACTGCCATACATCCCAGGAGGCAAGAATAATGATCAAAATGAAGAAAATTCTTAAGAGAAAAAATGAAACAGATATATAAAAGAAACATTCATTGGAACTGTCAGTCATGGACTTTTAAATAACTATGACTACTATTTTAAATAAAATAGAGGGCAAGGAGAAGAGTTTTGGCTGAGAACTAGAATGTATAAAAATTAGAGAAGAAAAAGTACAATAACTGAATTTTAAAAAATCAGTATGTGAGTTTCAGAGCCAATTGGACATAGTCAAAGACAGAATGTGTGAACTGGAAGACAAATCAGTAAAGATAAGTTAGAAATAACTAAAAATAATGAAAATATGAGTAACTAACAAAAAGACAAACAGAAACCAAGCAGTAAAATGGCAGTTTTTAATTTCAACAGTATCAGTTACAAATGGACTACCTATTTCATTTAGAAGACCAAAATCATCACACTTGTACTAAAACGCACACATGCAACTGTATGCTACTTATAAGAGATATACTTTAATTGTACATACAAAAGATGAGAAGTAAAAAGGGCGTAAAGTCATATACCATGCAAAGAACCTGAATAAAGCCGGAATAGCTTTATTTTTTATTTATATATTAACCTCAAAGAAGACTCTTGAGAAGAATTACATCAGTCCAGAGACACATTCTGTAATGACACCGAGGAGCTGTAATGATTCTAAATTACTGTATCTCTAACAACATACCTGAACAGGAAGCAGAATCACACAGAACTAAAAGAAAAAAATAAATTCGTCCACAGATACATTTGGAGAATTTAACATATTTCTTTCAATATTTGATAGAACAAGAAACCAAAGTTTATAAATTTAAGCAACGCAATAAATGCCACCTGAAAGACCTATAAATACCACCTGCATTTTAATACATCTGAGGCAATGTTTCATGACTCTCAAAATTAGAGCACTTATGAGCTGTTTCCCACAGTTTTTCTCTTGGAAATGTCATGCTGTTAATTCTAAATACAGAATAAGCTTTTTAAAGCTGCCCTGACTGAATTGCTAGATCTTTTTGTAAAACATACTCACCGAGGCCCATAGCTTTCCACAGTCTGCAGCTAACAGGATACTCTCCAGTGTGACTATTTAGCTCATACCCCTCAGATTGAATTCTGTGTTTAGAAAACTTTATCAGTTATACTCTTCATTCATTTACATGATTTAATTAAATAGGATATTTGTTAGATTTCTGCCACTATAAAAATGCCTGAGGTGATCAACTTATTAAGGACAAAGGTTTACTATGGCTCACAGAGTTCAGAGGTTCCAATCCATGTTTCCTGGTCCGATACTTTGGGGCCTGTGGGGTGGCAACACAGCAGGAGCATGAGTTAGAGGAGGACTGGTGCTCTCGTGGCCGGGGAGCAAGACAGCAAGCAGAGGAGCGGCTTGGGGTCCTGAAATGACATCTCTCACCAGGTCCCCTCTTACAGGCTCCGCACTGTCCAGCAGGGGCCCGGGGACCACACTTCCACCTAGCACACAGCCTTCCACAGACATTCTCAATAAGAAGTGAACCATATAAAATGATAAAAGGTATCCTGGAGAAATCTATAATTTCTATGAGAGCTTTACAAAAACTTGAAAAAAAGATGATTGTTGAATAGAGTCAAAGTACTTATATTATTTATTTTCAAAGTTTTGAAAATAAATAATATAAATCTAAAATTCTTCACGTGAGTTGCTTCAAGATATCTCTAAGTTCTTCCTCCACCTGAAAGAAACTATGGAGTGAAAATCTTAGATAACTATGTGTGATTTGTGGATATGGTTAATATGAGAGAAATGTGGGTACTCCCATCAGTGGCTCGTCATTCAAAATAAACCTTGGCTTTCTGTCAAAATATTGGCAAATGAATGAAGTTTAATATTTTAACCTAAACTAAATGTATTTATTAATAGAACTGCCATTTAGAGGGCCACAGGACAGGTCCTTAAACAAGGGAAATTTATTTTCTCATGATTCTAGAGGCTAGAAGTTCAAGATGCCCAGGTATGGCAAGGTTGAAGCCTCTCTCCTTGGTTTGCACACGGCTATCTTCTCATTGTGTGCACACATGGCCTTCCTTCTGTGTGTCCTTGTATCCTAATGTCTTCTTATAAGAACAGAAGTTGTATCAGATCAGGACCCACCCTAATGACCTCATTTGAAAGACCCTATCTCTAAATGCAGCCATAATCTGAGGTACTAGGGGCCAGGACTTCAACATCTGAATATGAGGGGGGACATAATTCAGTTTATATCAATGCATTAAGTATTATTTTTATGATTCCATGCCTTTACCAACTTTCTGACTAGCCATCTCATTATATCATATATGACACAAAAGAGTAATAGAGTTGGCTCTGCAGCCCAAATATCAGTTCTGCCACTCAATAACCATATGCCCTTGGGAAAATTAGATAGCTCCCTGTGCCTACATTTCCTTACAGTTGAGAATAACAACAGTACTTACTTTGTCCAGTTATTAGAATTAAAAGAGCAAATATATGTAGTGCATCTAGAATGGTGCCTGGCATGTAGTGAGCACTTAACCAATGTTGTATATAATTACAGGTCTCAAATATGTCAATCACAAATATTTTGAAAGTCTCTGCTCACAGTGTGAGCCCAAAGTGAGATCCACAATCTGATGGTTTATGGAGATGGTCTATGTGATCTCTGCCAGTTTCTGCATGGGCTGATCTGTGTGCAGGCTTTCACTTGGAAGGCAGAGAGAGGAGTCAGGTAGTAGAGTAGAACTCTAGGTGGACTACATGGCCAGGGTAATGGCATGATGTCTTCCTTTCCACTGGGTCGCTTGAACTGGCTTTTAGCCTTTTTGTAGAGAGTATTATAGACCGAAACTGTGACAAAGGGTCTGTTTCCTAAAAAGATTTGTGGGGACTCGAGGCACAAGCAGGGCTGCTATGGAGCCTGGTAATAAATCACAATCCAGAAGAGGAAGGAATTCTCTCTTCCCGTCATCTTACCTTCTAGTGTTCTGAAGACGAAGATGTCCACTGCCATTAGGCTTTGCCTGGTGGGGTGGGACCCTTGCAGGACAGGCAACTGAGGAAGCCTTGACCAGGGGCTGTCAAAGAGACACGTGAGGCTTCCTTGCACATATCAAAGCCCCCCTTGGGATTTTGTAGAGGAACTGGGAGAAATTGTGAGGTTTAGTTTACAATTAGGGGCTGAAATGGACAAGTTCTTGACAATTTGAGCTTTTAAATGTTGGTTACTTTATTTATAGTTTTTGTCATTTGTGATACAAGATGAAACTTTTTCTATAAGGTTTCTAATGGCCCCAGGACAATTTGTTTTTACCACCATATAATGAAAAAATGTGACCTCATGGATTTTTGGCAAATGTTAGATTAAAGTGTGTGTGTGGGGGGGTGGGGGGGTGTGTGTATGTGGGGGTGGGGGGTGTGCATGTATGTGTGTGTGTTAGTTTTTTAAAAATGTTTTTGTAGTTGTAGATGGACATAATGCCTTTTTTTTGTTATTTATGTTTTTTAATGTGGTGCTGAGGATCGAACCCAGTGCCTCACTCATGCTGGGCAAGTGCTCTGCCTCTGAGCTGCAGCCCCAGGCCCTGTGTGGAGTTTTGAAGTAGATGTTGTGTCATGTGGTCCAGGTCTACCTCCCCATCGCTTTCCTCCCCTTTGAATGGAAAGGCTAATAATTTCCCTGGTCCTAGTAATGCTGCCTGTTGGAAGTTGGTCAGCCCTTTCTTGATTTCTCTCATCTGGTATCACTCCACATTTCCAGGGCAGACTCTGTCTAGGAACTTAAGGATCCGACAGTCTTACCCGAGCCTGAACATGGACCCTGTGAAAGAATGTTTTAATATGAGAAGTGCTGCTGCGTTCAGGTGAGTCCCTTGACAGCACCTGAGTCTAACTGAGAATGTCAAATGTCTTCCTATGACAGAACGGATAGATAAATTTACTTCCATGTGTATGATAGAATATTAAATAATAATGGCAGTAATAAAGCTATAGTTGCATGTATCCTCAAGTGTTATGGTTTGGATATCAGATGTCCCCCAAAAGTTGGTCATAGCAACACAAAGCTGGAAAACCAAGAAGTGTTTGCTGCCATTACCAACCTGACTGTGTGGTTGGAAGAACTTGGTTTGCAGGAGGAGTTTGGGAAAATTTGCAAATGCAGACCAAGAGACCTTAGACTATTGTAAGCAGAGATCAATGGGTGATACTAGTGGGAGAATCCTCAGAAGACCTAATGCTGACAGGACTGGGGACAGCAAAGACTGGATTCATGAGGTCTCACAGGGAGAGGAGCACTCTACTGGAAACTGGATGAGAAGCCATTAATGTTACATTCTAACAAAGAAGCTGTCTACATTTTTCCCATGTCCTGATGCTTTTTTGTGAGGCTGAATTTAAAGGTGATGCTGGCGAGGACATGTCAAGGCAACACAGCGTTCAGGATGTAACAAGAATATTGTTGGCAGCTTTTAGCCAAGTTTACCGTGACAATCAGGAGCAGAAAACATAGTGGAAAGATGTAAATAGATAGCAATCTGGCCAGAGACGTGCAAGTAAAACTGGGGCCAAGGAAGTTGTAGTTGTTGCAGAGATTACAGCGACTAAGGAAATGCTAATAATTTTACATAGAGACCACAGGAAAGATGGTTTAAGGACATTTCAGGAATTGGCAAGACCACATCCATCATAGGCTCAAGAGTAAAAATTCCACTGACAGGATACAATGGGGGCACCCTGCTTGCATGGGGGGAGGGAGATAAGGAAGTTGTTTCACTGTGCTCAGCTGCCCAGGCACTCAGGGGTCACAGCCCCGATCCCAGGAAACCTAGTCATTTCCAAGGTGATGGCAGACCTTGGCATTGTCCATGTGGTGCTGGTTTGGCAAAATGCAAAATGCAGGAGCTAGGGAACCAGGGAGGCTTCCACGGAAATTTCAAAAGAAGGCCTAGGAGGCCAAAGTGGAAAAGGGTCAGAATGGTGCATGCAGACCCTGAGAGGGTGATCGATGAAGATGCGAGAAGGAAGACAAAGTTGTAGTGGAAACCCCAGGATTAATAAATTCCAACAGTGTGGAACATCTGCTGAGGAAAGCTGCAGACCTGAGCTAACAGAGAAGCCAGCGAGGGTGCCACAGCAAGGCCACAGGGAAGGAGACTCACTAGCCCTTTGGAGAGAACATCACAATGCCATGTGCACCAGATGATGGACATGGAGCCAAAGGACTTGTTTGACCAGCTGCATTCTGATCTTGCTTTGGTCCCATCTCTTCCTTCTATGCTCCTGTTTCTCTTTTGTGGGATGGAAATATTTACTCTGTGCTATTATATATTGGGTAAATGAAACTTGCTTTTGATCTTTATAGAGGCTTAACAGCCAAGACTTTGCCTTGAGTCTGATGAGATTTTGGTGTTGGACTTTGGGCAGTGCTGGAATGGTTTAGACCAGGAGTACTTTTAGAAATGGACTCAATGTATTATATTGTGAGATGGGTATGAACTTTTGGAGACTGGGGTGGAATGTTATGGTTTAGATATAAGGTGTTCCCTAAAGCTCATGTGTCAGAGCTGTAACCTAACCAGTGGATTAAACATTTGAGGGGTTAATAATTTGAATGGACTAGGGGGTTGAATTGCAGGCAGGCAGGGTGTGCCTGGAGGAAGTAGGTCATTTGGGGTTATAATATCCATGGCTCCTTGCACTCTGGCTCTCTGGCTGTAGTGAACTATGCAGGTTTCTTCTACCATGTCCTTCCACCATGATGATCTGCCCCACTTTGGGCCCAGAGCTCTCGAGTTGGTTGACCATGGACTGAACCTCTGAAATCCCAAGCCAAATAATCTTGTTTATGTCAGTTATATTGGCTACAGTAACACAAAGCTAATACACTATGCTTTAATCTCACTAAATATGATGTTGAATGAAAGAAGCAAGACTCAAAAGGGTATATATTTAATAAGGATATAAATTCACAAACAAGCCAGAATTATAGTTGGTAATTTGTAAGAGACTGAGCTGCTTGCTGCTTTACATGAAAAAAATTTTTTTTGGTCATTTTATGAAGCACAGGAAACTCTTGGATTTAAAGGCTCAGGTGCAATTTTGAATATATACTGCCCATTCCGAAAAACTCATAATAAATTTAATCATCACAACTATAAACTAGATCTTAGAGTAGCACTAAGAACCAATGATGAAGGTTAAAATGAAGAATTATGACCATCCAGAAATATCATGATTAATATATATTATATGTATGTACGAATATAATACAATGAAACCCACTACTTGGTATAACTAATATGAACTAATAAAAAAAGAAAAAATATCCAGAAAGTAGGCAAAGATATTTGCAACACATATTTCTAAGGATTCATTTTCAGAATAAAAGCACTTTTAATAACAAAAAGACAGACAACTTAATTAAAAATAGGCAAAGACTTGAACAAGGACATCAAAAAAGAGAAGATTCAAATGGTAAATAAGCATACAAAAATTTGCTCAAAATCAACAAGTTCTTCAGGGAAATACAACTGAAACTGGGTATGGACCAACTACCCAGGCACCAGAACGTGTTGGTAAGGATGTGAGCAAATGGGACTCTCATCCAGCACTGTAGGAATGTATACTGCTATATAAATTTAGAAACTGTTTGATACTATTTATTAAAAATGAACATATATATTCCTTATGGCTGGGGCAGGGAGTGTAGCTCAGTGGCAGAGTTAGCTTGCCGGAGGCCCTGGACTCAATCCTCAGCACCACCAAAAAAATGGAGTAAGATTTCCTTATTACTTCTGACACAACAGTTCTACTCTTAGGTATATCCCAACAGAGGTACCTATGTTTGGTAACTGAGAGAGTTGATAGTAGAATTGTTTGTGACAACCAAAATTGGAAATAAGCCAAATGTCCATCAATAGCAGAATGGATAAACAAATTGTGCTCTACACATATAATGGAGTACTAAATGATCACAACATTAATCAAACCATTAGACTACACTGACGTGCATCAACATGCATGACTCTCACTCAATACACGCCTAGTGAAAGACACAGGACATAAACAGGTATATACTGAACAGAAACAGCAATGTAAGATCAAGCAAAACGATCCGTGACAGTGTAAGTCAGAATCCTTGCTATGTTGACTGGGGAGGGGCAGAATGAAGGAAGGGTTCCTAGGGATTCTGATGACTTCCTGTGCCTGATGGGGATCCTCATAACATGGGCACATTCACTTGGAGAAGATTGAGTTGTGCAACTATGACTCACGTATACTTCAATAAAGGAAGTGGGGAGATGCACTGCTGAGAGTTTTGTTCACATTATGAAAAAACTACTTTTTTTCTGTGAAGGAATGAGAAAGAGGGTCAGAAATAGTTCATTTCAGCTCAACTTCCTTACAAGGGATTTTTAGTAATTTGGAGGTTATTTCATGGAAATTTAAGATGCTTTAAAATCAGAGCTTAAGGATTATAACCCTTTTCAATCTTTCTATGATTAGTAATCAATCATGACTTCTGATCCTTGAATACTTTTCTTAAATGGTACATTCCTTTTGTTAATCTTGACTGATAAAGAAAAATGTGGCTATTTACACGCTGTGCATTGTAGCCTATGATTTACAGCACTGGCGAGGCCCAAGGGTGGGTCACTGTTTGATAAATAGAGTGGTTATTCAATACCACATCTGTCTCCCGGCTCACAGATCCAGAAGGCAAAGATGCCGGGAGTGGGTAGACATTCAAGAAACTAGTTAAGTCAAAAGGTCTGAATAGAACCCTTTTCAGATGGAAACCTCTGGGTTACTGTGATAATGAAGGAAGGCTGTGGGAAAGACCTCTGACGGTGGACGTGGGGAGGGAAGTCTGAGGGAGGCCCACTCAGATAAGACGGGTCCACATAGGCAATCCCCCGCCCCCTTCACTTTGAACATATGTCTACAAGCTGGGAAACCATCTCAGATGACACACTGCTGTGGAATGACAGACTTGGAGCAAGAGATTCTCTCCAAGAAGCCACAAGAAGAATTAACAGACAATAGAGTAGCTCTCTACCACAGCCCAGGTACTCGCCAAAGTGCAGTCGTCTCCAGAGGAATGCAAGACACGATTCCTTAATTGTTGTTCCTGGAATATGCTTGGAAACCAACATAGTTAGACGCCTGCTGTTTTCACAGAGAAATTACAACTACACACCCAAAGATGTCAATGTTCACGGCCATGATTTTCAGCCAGTTTGGCATGATCTTTGTCTTTGCAAAATAGATATTGCAAACAGAACTCTCTTAATGTTTTGTGAAGCAATTTATATTTTCTTTAGAACTTTAGGCACTTTTCTTTAACAGTACTGGTGAGTGAACCCAAAGTCTCATGTGTGCTAAGCCAGCACTCTGCCACCCAGCCACATCCCCAGCCTTTTTCTTTACTTTTTATTGTATTTGTTTTTATTTTATTTCAAGGCAGGGTCTTACTGAGTTTGCACACTTGATCCTCCTGCCTCAGTGTCCCAAGTCACTGGGATTGCAGGCATTTTATTATCTTTTAATGTGACAGTGACAACAAATTCCTTTAGGAAATCAGAACAACAACAACATCAAAATAAATAAATAAATAAATAAACCTGTCCCTTGGATCTACCTTTAGAACTATCTCCAGCCAACGCGGAATTGGTGTGACAGTTCAGAGGGAACGCTAACTCTGTGATACTTGTTTTCTTAGTACTCCTCATGCGATCTGCGTGTCAGTTCTGTGGGACTTCCAGAACCTTCTAGGTAACAAGTTATATTTCTGTCTGCAACCATCCTATCAATTTTCTTATCCACTGTTAACCATTGTAGCTGTGATTTCCAGCACCGAGATGGACCACAGTTTGATGAATAGAGAGGTTATTCAATGTCACATCTGCTAACCACTGTTAACCAAATTCCCATCTTCTTTCTCAGGAGACTTGATTCAAGGGTTCCAGGACATCTTAGAGACCTGCGTGGCCACAGAACCCAGGGATGTGGATATGGCATCCAGGAAGGGAGCACCCAACGCTCCACCTGGCCCAAGGAGAGCCGGGCAAGCTTACCTGGGCCCACCATCGGAGTCCCTTCTAATTTGACCTCTCACCTGCCTGCCCGCCCCCCTCCCTTTCTTCCCCAACTTGAACTCTTCCTCATATTCCAACAACACGTGCCACCGGGTCCTTGGACTGGCAACTTTTTTGTTCCTCCTTTCATATCACCAGTTTTGTCCACCGGCTCTAGGGTAGAGAAGAGGGCAGCTCAGGTCTCCCCAGTCAGAACGTTTCATCTCATTAGTCACAGGGAGTGGATCACAGATGAGCACGTGACCTAAGAAACGTCCATCACAACCCTGGCTTGGGAATAATACAAGCTGAGGCTTCCCAGACAAGAGAACATGACGCTGGGGCTGCTTGCAGATAGTGCAGCAAATGTGTTTGCTGAATGCAGCCAAGAGAAGACAACTGTCCCATGGAGTCTCACAGAGAGTCTTGTGGCTTTAAGTTTCCAGCTAACAGACCTGACCCCCTAAATGTTTTAATCTCTTCTTTCAGTTCTGTGAATTGATGAAATGTGCTCCAGAGCTTTGTGGGTGAAGGAATTCCCTTTCTGCACAAGCCAGTTGAGCTGATGTCTGTCTGTGGCAACTGAAGAAGTCCTGAGGAACATAATAACCTAATCAAGAGTAACAGGAAGGTCAACAGTGTCAGTTTCCCCTAGTTTGGAGCAATTATTTCCAGCATCTCGTCCAATATCTTTGAATGAACTCTTGGCAATTGGACATTAAATACCTGCTAGGAATGTTGTAATTACTTCTAAATAGTCTCAGCTCTCCACAGAGTACTTCTCCAAGGAAGCACTTCCCAATATTCAATATGCTTTCAGAGCTAGAGGATTTTTAAAATATCAATTGTGACAAGATATCTTATGGCTTTGATTGATACAAAGAAAATAGTCATTACATCTGCTGTGGTCTAAGTACTGTGTTAGGCAAGAGAAATTTAATGAGGTCAAAATAATCTCAGACCTCAAGCTGTTAATAGCTAGGAATGTATTTTTTCTATAAAAGAATTCTGTATATTGTATTCATCGCTAGTTAAAGAAATAATGGTTGATACATACTGAGTAAATTGGGAACAAAGACAGAACAGTGGGCATGGATGCTGAACATGGAGATATTGGATTTGAGCAGGTACTGAAGGACTGATGGGCGCAGGTTGTGCAGAGGAGCAGGACAGACTTTCTGGGAAGAGTGCGGTCCATGTGCTTGTGAAGAAGCTGACACACATCCCACCCCGTTGTCCACTGCTCCTATTTGTCTCCTTTCTGACCACCCATCCTAGTTGAATTCCTTGATGGATTTTGATCTGAAAGTGACAGAGGGAGATAGCCATTCCATCTGGAGCATCCTTGACATGTGGTCCCCTGAAAGCACTTCCTACATTCCTATTCTGTGGCATCCATGGACTTCCCTTCTGATCATTCATCAAAGTGAAGGCCATCTGCTGTGTGCTCGGTTGGCTACAGGAATGAAATCAAGGCATATGCTGTGTGGCTCCATGCCAGCTTCCCCTTCCTCACAGCTGCCTGTCCCTTTGAACAGCCCATGGGGCATAACTTATGTCTCACCTTAACGCAAGGTACATGACCCCTTTGCTTCCAGCCCTATTTCACTTTGAAAAATACCTGCACCTCCTGCTGTTCAGGTGTTATTTTAGAAATCCTCACCATACACTAAACCACTAGTGGTTTACATTTCTTTGGCAATCACCCATTTTACCAATGAAAGGTTTTAATGGAAATTCAACATTTCAACCAATTCTTGTATTACAGGAAGAATAACCGTTTTTCAACTGTATCCCCGTCCCTTTGAAGTGCATTATTGACTTCTGCTAACCAATCTACTTTATATCCTTGGGATCTTCATCTCATAGAAGTTAGGAAGCTAGAAACAAACTTTGAAACTAGAGTATAAAACGAATGAAACTAGTCCTGGTGAATGGGAATGAAATCACCAAAATAGAAAGTTGCCAACGGCAACAGTGTGTATGAGAGGAACAAGTGCCTTTCACACCCAGAGAATCAGGGAAAGACCTGTAGATGATTAAGAGGAAGAGATTTTTATATATGTGTAGGAAAAAAAATCACTATTCCAAGATTTCCTGTGTGCTGAATAATGTAAAATTAGACAAGTGTTTAACCATTCTTCTTATCACTTTACTAATATATAGATTGTCAATAACAAATACTTAGATGAAAGAGTTTTTATTAGGGCTAAATATTAGTCGTGGTGCCTACCTCGTATGTGTTAGGAGCTCAATACTATCACTGGGCCTAGGGTAGAGCAGGCACTCAGTGACCATCTCGTTGGAATGGATGAAGGGAGGAAGGAGTGAATGAAGGCTGCACACGGAGCCTCCCTTTGCTTGTTGGTCAGTACACTGCGGTGCCTCTATGTTCCTAGGAAGATACTACACACCTAATGGAATTTCCATCATGATAGATTGAGAGCTCTGTGCTTAGTTTGATGTGAAAAGTTTATGAAACATAGAAAGCTGGGCTATGGACAAACTTAATCAACAGCAAAGTGGCACAGGTAACGTCCCTAAGACCTTTGTGAACTAAGGTCATTGTTTTTTAGAATTTTAAACAAAAGTTAAGTTCCTGAGAGAAATCAAGGAATAAAAAGCACAGGTTTAATTAAAGTTCAATTTTAGGCAGAAAATGAAGGTAAGCAGGATTAAAAGAGGTAGCACATTCCAATAGCTTTACTGAGTCATAATTAACACTCTAAATTGCATGCGCTTCAGTGTACAACCTTTTTTGACACATGTATATGTGCAGGAAACATCCAATATCATCAAGACAGTGGACGTGTCCATCATCCACAAGTGTCCTCGTAACTCCCCTGCAATCTCCTCCTCCCTCTCTGCTTTCCTTCGTAACCACTGGTCTTTTCCCAGGACAGTGTTGTCTTCTACAGTTTCATATTAATAGAATTACTGAGCACATGCTCTTCTTAGGATTTTGCTTCTCTCATTCAGCATGACCACTTTGGGATACGCTTGTCGTATGTATTGGGAACTCATTTCTTTTATTCCGAGGATTCCCGTCAGGCTCTAACATAGATTTTCTGTCAATTCACCCATGATGGACATTTAGATTGTTCCCTGGATTTGACTATTATAAACAGCTATTATAAATATTCATGTACAACTATCTGTATGGACATAGGCTTTTATTTCAAAGGAGGAGGATGACACCTTGATAATATAGTGGATAGATTTTAATTTTTTTTTTTTTTGGTACCAGGGTTTGAACCTAAGGGTGCTTAACCACCAAGCTGCATCCCAGCTCTACTATTTATTTATTTATTTTTCATTTTGAGACAAGGTCTCACTATGTCAAGAAGTTGCTGAGGCTGGATTTGAACCTGATATCCTCCTGCCTCAGCCTCGTGAGTCACTGGGATTACAAGCATGCACCATCATGCCTGGATAAATGTTTAATTTTTTTTCTTTTTTTTTTGTGGTGCTGGTGATCAAACCCAGGGTGGAGGTTTAATTTTTAAAGAAGCTGCCCAACTTCTTTCTAAAATGGTTTCCCCAGTTTGCATTTCCACCATCAATTTCAGCTCCTATACCTTGTACCAATGTTCTATATGGCCAGACAGAGTAAAGTGTATTACTCATTAGAACAGGTGTGTAGGATACGGCTGTATTTTATATTTCCTAATGACTAATTATATTGAGCATCTTTTCATGTCCTTATTCCATATAAAGGTATCTTCTTCAGTGAAGTGTCTCTTTAACTATTTTCTCATTTTTTTATTGAGTTGTTTGTTTTCTTATTATTGAGTTTTGAATGTTCCTTTTGGATTCTGGATACACATTCCCTATGAGATTTATGACTTGCAAGATTTTTCCCAGTCTGTGACTTGTCTTTTCATGTTCTTTACAGTATCTTTCAAAGAGCAGAAATACTTCATTTCCATGAAATACGGCTTATCATTTGGGGGGCTTGTTTTATGGATCATGCTTTTGGTATTCTAATAAATCTTTGTCTATCTCAAAATTACAAAGATGGCTCTAATTTTTTCCTTCAGTAAGTCCTGCAGTTTTAGAACCTCTGCAGGCCTGTGATGCTTTTGCGTTTATGCAGACGGCTCAGGTGTGAGTCTCACTCACGCTCTGCCTTTGGAAGTCCGACTCCTCTGGCTCAGCAGCTGATCACATCCTTCTCTAGAGTACTGCCTGAGCCTCTGCCTGGAGAGCTGGCTGTCCGTCTGTGTGTGCATCTTAACTTTGGACCCCGTCCTAGAACCAGGCAGTAGGTTGAGAGGTATTCTTTCCTCCTCAGTTTTCTGGAAGAGTTGGTACAGAATCAGTGTGGTTTCCTTTATAACTTGATAGAATTCACCAGATCAAAAACAGAAGAAACAGGTCATCTGAACAACCCCAGCCTTTGCCAGTAACAAAACATAGTTAAAAAATCTTCACAAAGATGATGATTCGTGGGTAGAGGTAACTTTTTTCACATTTCTTGTACTTGGAATTAAAAGACCTTTTTGGATCTTTAGGTTTTGCTGTCAAAATGTTTTACAAATACTCATTATGTCTTCAAGCACTTTTTCTGTGCCCCTCCCCTTTCTTTTGGGCACAACTGATGAAGCTGCACCCCAGCCACGGAGGCCCCCTGTCCCTGGTCCCTTCCCCTCTGCACTCCACCCTGGCTGCCTGGACTGCTTTCCTCTGTGAGCTCCTGTCTGCTCTTAGGCCCTCCAACGCATTTTTGACCTCAGACATTTTTGTTTTCATCACTAGAAGTTCGATTTTGTTTTTAAGATTTTCTCTCATGCTTCTACACAACTTTTTGAACATATGGAATACAGTTACAATAGCTGTTTTTATGGCTTCGTTAGCTAATTCAGACATCTGTGTCCGTCCTGCGTTGGTTTCAGTAGATTGCTTCTCTCCTCACTCAGGATCTCGTGTTTTCCTGCTTGCTAGCGAGCTTGGTAACATTTGATTGGATGCCAGGCATTGTTGGATTTTACCTTTTTGGGAACTAGATATTTTCATATTCCTATAAATATTCTTGAGCTTTTTAGAGCTACATCTAGGGATGCAGCTGTTACTTAGAGACAGTGGGGTATTTTTGGTTATCACTTTAAAAAAAAATCTGTTACATAGTAGCAGAATACTATTTGATCTAAGGCTAATTATTCCATACTTCACACAACAGAGACAGACCCTCCTGAGTGTTCCTCCTAATGCATCCTAAATGAAGTTTCCCAGTGGTAATAGGAACACATCGCCTGACGGGCCCTTTGTGATTGCCAGGATTTGCTACCACTGAGCTTTTTAGGTAGTTCTTTTACTAGCTTTGACAGGTTCTTTACCTGAGGCACTAATCATAGTGTTCTGCTAAAGACTCCAGAGAACACTTTGCAAATCCCTGGAGCTCTTTCTCTGCTCTCTTGAGGTTAGTGTTGCACTCACCTTGTTCAGTTTCTCTGAGACCATTGTTCTCTGTTGCCTAGTATCCAGTATCTTTTTAAAAAATCATTGTTTCCATCTATTTTGCCTACAAGCTTTGGTTGTCCTATAAGGGAGGATAACATTGTCTCTGTTCTTCCACCTAAGTAGGAAATGCAAGCTTGGGACAGATGATATTTAAAAGCAACAAAGCAGATGCTGAAGGGGTCTGAGTAGTCCATAATGACTCTGAGCTTTACCTTCTAGCATATATAGCAGGTTTGACACCATCCCTTAAACACAGGCTCACTAAGCAGCAAAGCAAGTGATTCTTACTTACTACCCTCTTGCCCTGTGAAGACTGAACAGAGAAGCGAAATATGTAAAGAAGTGCTGGGAAAACTGAAGGAACCTCTCTCTCCCAAACAAAATGATCCAGGCCACTACTACTTTAGTTTTTGTAGTTTCTACAGAATATCCATAATCTGATATTATGGAGTAAAACCTACATCTGAATTATATCAGGGGAACAGACCAAAACCAGATAAGAACACATCAAGGAAAGAAAACTGCACACCAATATCCCAGATGGACTTAGATGCAAAAGCACATACCAAAATATTGGCAAACCATGTACAACAACTAAGAAGACTGTACACCACGTCCAAGTTGATTTTATTCCAGAGATGCAAGAATGGTTTAATATATGCAGATCAATAAATATAATTCATCACATAAGTAGAAGTGAGGACAAAAATCATTTAGTCATCTCAACAGATGTGGAGAAGGCCTCTGACAAAATTCAGCACACATTCATGATAAAAACACTGAAGAAACTAGGGACAGAAGTAACCTACCTCAACATCATAAAGGCTATATATCAAACAAGTCTTATAGTAAATGGGGAAAAAAAACTAAAGCATTTTCTATAAAATCTGGACAAGATAAGGATGTCCACTCTCACCACTCCTATTTAATACAGTGCTAGAAATTCTAAATAGAGCAATTAATCAAGAGAAGGAAATAAAAGGGAGAAAAATAGGAAAGGAAGAGATCAAATTATCATTGTTTACAGATAATATGATCCCATACCTAGAGGATCTAAAAAACTCTACTAAAAGGCTGCTAGAACTAATAAACAAATTAGGCAAAGTAGCAGGTTACAATATCAGCATACAAAAATCAATAGCTTTCCTATATTCCAACAATGAATCTGCTGAGAAAGAAGGCAGGAAAACAATTCCATTTTCAATAGCCTCAAAAAGAGTACAATACCTAGGAATTAGTCTAACCAAGGAGGTGAAAGATCTGTACAATGAAACTATAGAACACTGAAGAAAGAAACGGAAGACGACCTCAGAAGATGAAAAACCTCCCATGTTCATGGATAGGCATAATCAACACTGTAATATTGTTAAAATGGCCATAAAACCCAAAGCAATATTCAGATTCAATGCAATCCCCCTAAAAACACCAATGACATCCTTCACAGCCAGAATATTTGCCCAGAGCTGGATGTCCTAAGACGGCTTCCATAGATAAAGCAACATCTTGGTAATTGCGTGTTCTCCCAAACTCTTCAATGATATAAAGGTGAGTCTGGATAGTAAACACACTGCTCACGTCCTTTATTTTAGGGAACGGTTTCATTTTCTGCAATCATGCTCCTGTTATTGAGAGAAACCCACATTTAGAAATGATGCTTGTCTAGTTTCTAAGTACCTTTGAGTCTTTTCTGAGGGTAATGTCCATCTCAAGGCTACTGCACTGGGCTGAGACCTTCTGTGGACAGGCAGTGTGCTTCACACCTAGTCTGTTGGTTCCCTTCTCTATCTGACTTCCTTTTCCTGCTCCCTGATGAAGCAGTTCTCAGCAAGTTTTATTGGTAAACTTGTCATTCTCTGTCTTGGTGGGTCCCTTCTGATATTTATACATGAATTGAAGAGCTGATAGGTTGGATGCTATCTGAACTTAAAAAAAAATTAAAGGTAAAGACTGTATCATTTTTAGCATAAAGAGTAAAAATTCAGTAGGCTGTCTTTATTACTTGGCTATCTGTGCTTGTGGGTTCCCAACGAATTTTAAACATTCATTTAAACCTCTCTGGTTCTCTCCTGGTAAGTGGGAACAGCCCTGACCACAGCACAGCCAACTTAAATGTTACTCCTAGGAAGCAGGGGCTCTCACAGTTTTCACCAGGCAGCTCACCTCCCGGTTAGAATTCCAGAGGAAGCTCATATGCTCAGTGATTTCCACCACCCTTGAGTCACTAGAATGACCATGGTCCCTTTACAGGAAAAGACCTGGTGGAGCTCTGTCACTCTTAGGCAAACAAATATCTTAGAGACTGAATTTCTCACTTTTAAGGTAATTACCAAAGGAGTATTACCATACTCATTGGACTTTAGGTGAGCTATTTCTGTGGACAAACTCTTTCAATGTATTTCCTATAGTTAAACATTTCATTTGCATTTGATATTCTTATATTCCTGTGAAATGGGTGTGGGTATTCCACATATATACATATATGTATTATACATATATATGTCTGTGTACACACACACACACACACACACACACACTTTTTTTAAGTTCTCTCCCTTACAAGATGGCAAAGTCATTGCATGAGCACAGTTCTGAGACTAGCTTGGTTATTTTGAGCATCAGCAATTTTTGACCACATCCTTCCATTTGGTCGATGTAAAGGGCCTTTATCCTTTATGTGTGGAGCATCTGTTCTCCTTTTAATTGCTTCCTTCAGCTTGGGTTGGTCCCCATGTTTTCTTCCATCCCTCTACCACCATCTCACAGATTTGCCTGTGTTCACTGGAGAGGGGTAGGATAAAAATGTACAGATCACCTGAAGGGAACCAAATTCAAAATCTATGGGAGACACTGCTTAGGATGCTAAGATGTAAAATTAGATCTACCTACTAAGATGTGATTTTTTTCAAGGATGTCATTTTTTAAATGACAATTCATGTGCTCACCACCTAAACAGATTTATGATAGCCTATTAGATGTGAAGAGAATGGGTGAGTGTCGTAAGCCAACCATGGGCAGTGTGTGTGAGCTATGCTCATTCGAGCAGATGAGGGGACTGGCCTGATATTACTGCCTAACTGGGCTGTGTGACATATGTGTGCCTTTTCTCTTGCTCTGCCTTTGATCCCACACAGCACCTGAGATGGGTGTGGCTTTCCAAGATGTCAATCTGCTGGCCACAAGACATCACCAAGCAAGACTCCACCCTTCGAAACCCAACCCCTTGCCTTATTTGGGTGGAACTTTCTGGAATGTCTTTTCCCCAATAAATAGAAGGTTTTGGGTGTTCTCACTCTCTTGCTCCTTCTAGCACTGGGGCTGACCATTGCGGTCACAGGGCCATCCTGCCTTAGAAAGTCATGTTCGTATGCTGCGTGGTTTCTTTGCCATTTTCTTAGGACTGTTAGTCCTAAGTGCACTATGGAAGAATCATCTGAAAGGCAAGGAATCTTCCACATAGAGGCTCCCTGGCAAGTTTCATCAATTACTTAGTCATGTTTCTCATGTCCTAAAATATGAAGAACAGTTTTTATTCTGTATTTGTGTGCTTTTTCCCTTAAAACTATCCTCAGCTACATTACTGCATGGCCACAGCCAACTAGTAGGTATTTATAGTACATTGTTAACAAAGTCACATGTATTTATCTTTATTTTTTAGTTGAATTCTCATTAATTCTTTCATTAGTGGTAGTTGCAAATATGATATTTGCTTCCTGTTGCCATTCTAACAAATTACCACAAGCCTAGCACAGATTTATTATCTTACAGTTCTGGAGGCCAGAAGTTTGGAACCAGCTTAATTGGTCTAAAGTCAGGGCGCCAACAGGCTTGGTTCCCACCTTCTATAGGCCTCTCTGCCCCTAGTTTCATAGCCATCTCGCTATGTCTTTGAAGTCAGCAGCAGAGTGTCTTCCCTCTTCATCTCTATGACCTCACTTCTGTCCCTCCGACCTCCCTCCTCCCTCCTAGAAGCAGCCCTGGGATTACTCTAGGCCTATTTGGATAACCCAGGATAATTTCTCCACCTCAAGAGATTAACTCAACCACACCTGCAAAGTCTCTGGCCATGCAGAGTAACATTCACAGGCTCCAGGGGCTGGGATGTGGACATCTGGAGGGGCCATGGTTCAGCCTTCCACACTCGTGTTGTAGAAAAGGCCTATTCACTCAGCAGTGTGCTTCCTCGTGTCTATATTTTTCATGTCACTCTAAATTTCTCCCACATGACCTTATCCTTTGGCCTCTAAGTGGGTCACAGAATCAACTCTACAGAATCTACTCCCAAAAGCAGATCTCACAGTACCATTTGTTGGCTGACCTTGCTTACTGTTTCATTTGCACGTGGCTTTGCAGATTATTAGACCTACTTGCATCTACTCTGTTCTTCAACCCTGCAAAGTAAGACAAACCTGCTTGCACCCCAGGGCCTTTGTTCTCACTGTCACCTTTATCATAATTCTTTCCCACCACTTTGCATGACTCACTTTCTCACTTTCTTCAGGCATGACACAAATGAACTTCTCAACAAAGACTTTTTAGGTAAGAAAGTTAAGGAAGGCTATCTTGCCTAAAACTGCACCCCTTCCTCCATACCAAGATTTTATCTTTCTATTCTCTTTTTTTCTTCTCCTTGGCATGTACTATGATTATCACCTATCATATATGATAATGTAAATGTAAATAAAAATACCAGACCCTCACTCAATCAGATGAGTTCAAGTGCACTGGTGCTGCATAGCAGCTTTTAGTCTATGACAGCTGTATACACAGCCCTGGCTGGCAGGAGTTGCACACATTCCATGTGAACCTGGTTCTGAGTTCATCATTTTTTCTTTTGCGAGATTTAATCTGATGTTGTTCATCCTGGGCCCAAAGATACAGAACCCACTGCCAGCGTTGCCAGTGAGATGCTAGGTTGAGCAACTAACCTGGAAATGAAAGTAGAAGTGACTTAAGGAGGACAAAGGTGAAAAACAACTGCTCACCCAGGCAGGAGTGTCCCATTCAGCATCACTGCGATCTCAAGGAGGAGGAGCCCAGGACAGAGGCTCTGAAGGATCTGTGACACTGAAGGCCACAGGACCAACGAGAACTCAAGGAAGACCTGTGTCTGATGTGGAGAACCTTCCAACCATCTGCACTGAAGAGCAGACAGAGAAGCCAGCACAAGACACCCTGCTCCCCACACGTCGTCACTCCACGTGGGGCCCTGTGGTTTCACCTCTTCCCAGGTCCCTGCCACTCCATTACTGCAAAGCAAACCTGAGACAAGACCTCATGGCATGCAAAAATGCTCAGTAAGTACCTCCTGAAGATGGAGATCACTAAAAAAGTCATAAGTGACAAACACGTTCACACCCAGGAAGAGTCAAAAAAATTCTTCGTATAATGAAGCCTCCATTTGTAGATGTTTAAATTTTCCTACCTGATGTACCACTTTTAATTTTTATTTTACATTTTTTTTTTCTGAATCAGGAGCCAAGCAAGGTTCACATATTAAAATTAGGGCCCATGTTTTATCTCTCTTTTAAACTGTGGCCTTTTCTGTATTCTCTTTTTTCTTGCCATTTATTCATCGAAGAAACTTAGCATTTTGCCCCCTTGAATTTTCTATCTTCTAGATTTTATTTAAAATTTTATAAAGTTTTAAATAATGAAGGCTTAGAAGAGAGTCTAGCAGAAGAGGTCAAGAAAAGAGCTAACTTAGGATCAAGTTTTCCCCCTTCATCTTTGTCACTAAGGGAACCCCTCTTGTAGCAGATGGTTTCTTCATTTCCACGGTCATCAAAATCAGTGCCGACTCCCGAGACCTGAATGGTTAACACCATTTGCAGATCCAAAATCTAGGACTATATCCAGGTAAAGGAGTAGAGTATGAAACCATATGTATGTCACATATGGATGTGTACACAGAGACACGTATACATATATTTGTAGGTCATGTGTACATAAAAATAGGCATATATATACATATTATTTACAAATGTGTTTAACTATATAAATGAAAAGTTTGCTTTCATTTTTCTTATGAACTTTTCTCAGCCAATAATGAAATCTTTGACTTAGCCTACCTTTCTGCTAGAAGACGAGACAGAAACAAGCAAATCCACACATCCCAAACATTTTTTCCTGTAAAAGGGGCTTCCTTCAACTCTAAATGTAAATTGAAGCATGGTATTCCCTTTGAGAGGTGGTGGGGTAATATGTTCCATGATTTAGCCCTCGTGTCTGGTGGTTTGATGGCAATCTTTGGCATTCCTTGGACTACAGATACATCATCCCAGTATCTTCCCCTTCACATGACATTCTGCCACTGTGTGTCTGCCTTTGTCCAAATTTTCCCTATTTATGAGGATACAAGTCATATTGGATTAGGGCCCATTCTAATGACTTCATCATTTGCATAAACCCTATGTTAGTCAGCACTGCATTATAATAACCAAAACACCTGACAAGGACAAGTTAGAGGAGGAAAGATTTATTTTGAGTTCAGAGGCCCAGTCCATGGTTGGCCAGCTCCAAGACACAAACATCATGGCTGGGAAGTAGAGAAAGAGGCAGAAGGGGACAGGAGCAAGGTCCCCAAGGCCACACACCCTCAATGACTACCTGTAGTTTTCACGGTCTCCCAGAAGTCCATTCAAACTATTAATCCCTTGTCTGGACTAATCCACTGCTGAGGCCAGAGCCCTGGGACTCAAGCCTTCACCTCTGAGCACTGTTGCATTGCCTGACACATGAGCTTTGGGGAGACAGCCCATAGCCAAACCATAACAGAGCCTATTTCCAAATAAAGTCTGACTCACAGGCACCGAGAGCTAGAACATCAACATCTTTTTGAAAAAAAAAAAAATCAGCTCACAAATGTCTGCTTTTCTGATTCCATTTCTGGCCACTTTTTGCTCTAGAATGCTGGTCTTCAGTCTGTTCCTCTCCAGGTCAGTGGCACCCTCGGCTCAGGGATTTCATACTTTGTCTTCTTTATTACAGGAAAGATCTTAACCTCTCTGTTAAGAGAGAGAGAGAGAGAGAGAATTTTTTAATGTTTACTTTTTAGTTTTCGGTGGACACAACATCTTTATTTTATTTGTATGTGGTGCTGAGGATCGAACCGAGCACCCCGTGCATGCCAGGCGAGCACGCTACCATTTGAGCCACATCCCCAGCCCAATGAGCTTCTTATTTAGATCTGAGAGGCAAGTCAGAGTCTGGCCTGATGCCCCTCTCAGCTTAGAGCCTGTTTACTTCTACATAACCCTTAGAGTTATCAAATCCATCTTGCTCTTTTAGGTTTTTACCTCTCCTATCTGCAATGGGGGCTCCAAGAGCACAAGATCCCACCTTCCTATTTAACGATGCCCCCCCAGCATCTGAAGCATCATGTGTTATACGGCACAGGCTCCCTGGGAGGCACTGTGTCGTATCACATTATATTGTGCTGTTGGTTGCATTAGATTAAATGCAGTCAGAAGGTATAAAGACAAGCATTTGAAGGTACATTACCAGACAGCATTAAAAATTTACCAAGAAAACAGGCAAAATGAGATCATTCTCTACTACCTTTTTTTTCTTTTTAACATATGGAAACATCACTAGCCTCTCTTCTCCCAGGATTCAAAATACATGTTCACATGCCATTTTTCCTTTTCTTTTTACCTCCACTGGCCTCCCCACTTAAAAGCACAACTCCCCACTCAAGGCAGCACTCCCATGTACTTCTTCCTTGTTCTGTCATTCCACAACACTAGTGTCCTCCTGAAAGACTCCATGGGACACTTAATCACGCTGTATTTTTTAATTGCTTTTCTCCTTCCCAAAAGAGACATTTGTCAATTTATGCATTGAAATGGTCCAAGAATGTAGAACAATGCATGGTACATTGCAGGTGCTCGATTTAATACATGTCAATGTCTAAATGGAAAGTGGACCTTGCCCTCTCTGTTTCCAAACTGTTTACCTGAAAACTAGGGCAACAGAAAGAACAATGTTTTTAAAAGAAAATGTGTAAGACGGTTCCAGATTAGAAAAGAAGGAGAACTAGCATAATGAGCATGCAGATTGTCCAACGTGGCAATGCTTATTGGCCCTCACAGATTAAAGCTCCCACTGGGCTGGGTGGATCCTGCAGGGACTCTGCTGTTTTGGACTCCAGGCCTCATGTTCCCCTCCACTAGCACTGGGGTCTCGTCACTCTTTAGGCTGGTTAAGTGGCTGGTAGCCACAGCATGGCCTCTGGCCAGGTCCAGTGCGTTTCCTTTTTCTACAGAATTTACTTTTCCATATCAACATGAAAGGCCTCCCAATAATCCAGACCCACCTTTGTCTTAATGGGGTCTGAAGTTCACTCCTCTGTTTATGATGTGTAACAACTGAAGTGGGAGATGTAAAGTTTGCAGCTATTATGTAATCAAAAACATTTGTGTGTTCCCAAGGAGGAGCCAGGAGGCAAGAAGGGAATGGGGAGGCATGGAGGAGGGAAAAAGAAAACCACCCAGAATTGGAAGTTTGGAGCCTGTGCCGTGAGCAGGAAGTTGAAACTCATCCAGCTGTCACATAAACACAAAGGAAAATGCTTTATGTGCTCAGTCATTATTAAGTGTTCTGCATGTCTATTTCCCATGTTGTTTGCCAATATATATTGGTTTTCAAATGCTAGCATTTTAAGAGCAGTAGAAATATTTGCTTTTAAGATAAAAATTGTTTCAGTTTTGAAGGCCATAAAAACAAAAGACCATGTGGTAAAGAGAAAAAAAAAAGGTGATCCTCACCCTCACCTCCAAGAATTCTTTACTGAAACCAAAGAGGCGTCTCCTGCTCTCAACTTCAAGGCACCTTCCAACGAAGGCCCTGCCAGCACGGCAAGCCATTCCCACACTTGCACTTCAGGAACAGGCTCCGATGTCCACTGGTGGTGTGGAGGTGGACAGCACTTCAAAGACAGAGGACTGCACTGCGGCTTGCCCCAACATGGCTTTCCTGTCGAGAAGTCCAGCTGAGCCAAGCCAGGGGATGGAAAATTGGGGGAAGTGGAAGTCTTTGTGGACATTTTTCTCTTTTGGTTTTTCTGAATAGAGAAACCACAATTATAATTGAGTCACTGAATTTATAAATCTTAGCTCTGTGGAATGTTCAGCCTAGAAAATTCTGAAGGAAGCAAGGACTCAAGTGTCTGTTACAGATGAGAAAACCAAAGGGACACGCCGTGCCTTCCCTAGGGTCCCAGGTGTACTCAGTGACTGAGCCAAGCTCACACCTACCTGTAGGGTTGTTTGAAAATGAGCAGGGGATGCAGACCCTGATTGTGATGTGGCCTCTTTCCTGCTTTGGTCATCTAACCAGTGTTTCTCTGCTATCCTTTAAACCCTTCCAGGAGTGCTTTCCTGCCTCTAGAGGGGAAGCTCCCATACCACTCTCTGGTCCATTGACTCCATTTCTATAAAAGACCATCTTGAGAACATGTCTCATACTCCCCAAGTCTACATAAACATAAAATCTGATCCCTAGTGAACAGGAATGCTTGTGGTGGACTCTGAAAGGGCAGCAGAGTTCTAGTGGCGCTTTCCCAGGAAAGAGGAGTTCCCGAGTTCCTCTTGATGATGCCCATGTTCCCAGAACGAAGGCTTTGCTTTCTTCATCCTCCTGTCTTTGCATGCACACTTATCCTGCCTCCAGCTGGGCCCAGCTCTCTCTTCAGGTCATTTCTGCCTTAGCTCCCTTGCCCTGCACCTGTTAGCTCTCCAAGAATCCTAAGTAATCTCCGCACACACTGTCACCTGTCTCTGCTCTTGGTGTCTGATTGACACATTTTCATTTATCCAGTCTCCAGTGCCCAGACCCTGTTAAGTTCCTCTGAGCTTGACTTCTGTCTACTAACACATCCTGAGTTCTCGACCCTGTTTTCTTCTATTACAAACTTGCATGTCCATCAACTTTATTCCTATAATTCTTGAATGGATGCATGTAGTTTTAAAGAGGAATAGCATAAATACTTGTGTGCACACTATCACATTTAAGAGAAGGAATAACATTCACGTTATTGGAGTTTTTGGGCTCCTCCTGACTGCAGCTGCCTCCTATTCCTTCCAAGTATTTATTATTCCACCGCCTTTCTTTGTAACTCTCTCATGTTTGCATGTACTTCTACTGTGATTTGGGTAAATGTCCCCCAAATCAAGGTTCATTTTTCACAGTGCTGCTGTGCAGAGGTCAATCTTAGCATGCAGGGCCTGGGGGAGGTTTTTAGATCACTGGAGTGCCCTCTGAGGGGACTGTAGGACCCCATCCCCTCCTTTTTATGTTTTCTGGCTCCACATGTGAGCAGTTTTCCCCACCACAAACTCTCTGCCACTGCCATCTGGCACTCCCACCACAGGCCCGAAGTAACGGGTCCACCCAGTCTTGGAATGGAATCTCTAGAACTTGGAGATAAATAAACCCTTTCTCTTGTAAGTTAATTATTTCAGATATTTTCTTATGGTACTGAAAATATAACTAATACAGCCCCTCAGAGACATTTATTCTTGCTTTTGTTGAGGTCTGCAAACATGGTGTTGTATATACATAGCTCCTACGAGGCTGCAGTCAGGAGTGTTTTCACCATTACTAGAGAAGTCTTATTTCCTAAAATGGTCATACCAATTTGGAATCTCACGAACCACAGTGTCATCAACACCAGGTTTTGTTCAAATTTTTTTTAACAAATTGTTCAATTGTTTTCTCTGTGTGTGTGTGTGTGTTTGTGTAATATTTTATCTTATTTATGGTGTCATGCACTTCTGTAGTTACTAATGAAAGTGACCACTTTCAAATATGCATGCAGGCTGTTCCTGTTTCTTCCTGTGATACATAAAAATACCTCTTCAAGACTTTGCCTGTTTTTCAAAGATGAAGTTGTCCTTTCCTTGTTCATTTGCAGCAGTTTTCTGCATACTCTAGATCCCAAGGTCTTTGCTCAGAATGTATCATAAATATTCTCTGCCAGTTTACAATTTGTCCTTTTATTTTTTAATGTCTTTGATGTTCAAAAGTTCCCTATTTTTCTTCTTTTAAGGAATGAACTCCAGGCAGTGAACTTTCCTCTTAGTACTGCCTTCGTAGTGTCCCGGAGATTTCAATATGTTGTACCTGTGTTCTCATTTACCTCTAAGAATTTTTTAATCTCCTCCTCAATGTCTTTTGCAACCCATTGATCATTCAGTAGCATATTATTTAGTCTCCAAATGATGGAGTACTTTTTATTTTTTATTTTATCACTTATTTATAATTTCATTCCATTGCGATCTGATAGAATGCAGGTAGTATTTCTACTTTTCTGTATTTGTTAAGAGTTGCTTTATGGTATATTATATGTCTATTTTAGAGAAAGATCCATGTGCTGCTGAGAAGGAAGCATATTCGCTCATTGAAGGATAAAATATTCTATATATGTCAGTTAAGTTTAAGTTATTGGTTGTATTATTGAGTTCTATAGTTTCTTTGTTCAGCTTTTGTTTGGAAGATCTATCCAGTGGTCAAAGAGCTGTGTTAAAATCACCCAGAATTATTGTGTTGTGGTCTATTTGACTCTTGAACTTGAGAAGAGTTTGTTTGATGCTTTTTACATGTTTTGTATTCAATTTGCCAGAAGTTTATTGAGAATTTTTGTATCAGTGTTCATTAGAGATGTTGGTCTGAAGTTTTCTTTCTTTGATGTGTCTTTGCCTGGTTTTGGAATCAGAGTGATATTGGCCTCAAAGAATGAGTTTGGAAGTGCTCCCTTTTTTTTTATTTTATGAAATAATTTGAAGGGTATAGGTGTTAGTTCTTCTTTATAGGTCTTGTAGAACTCAGATGTGTATCCATCTGGTCCTGGGCTTTTCTTGGTTGGTAGGCTTCTGATGGCATCTTCTATTTCATTGCTTGAAATTGATCTGTTTAAATTGTGGATATCATCCTGATTCAATTTGGGCAAACCATATGACTCTAGAAATTTGTCAAAGCCTTTGATATTCTCTATTTTACTGGAGTACAAGTTTTCAAAATAATTTCTAATTACCTTCAGTATTTCTACAGTGTCTATTGTGATATTTCCTTTTTCATCACATATGTTATTAATTGGAAATTTCTCTCTCCTTCTCTTTATTAGCATGGCTAAGGGTCTGTCAATTTTAGTTATTTATTTGAAGAACAACCTTTTTGTTTTGTCAATTTTTTCAGTTGTTTCTTTTGTCCCAATTTCATTAATTTCAGCTCTGATTTTAATTATTTCCTGTATTCTACTGCTTTTTGTGTTGATTTGTTCTTCTTTTTCTGGGGATTTAAGATGTAATAGCACAAGGATTAAAATCAAGAATCAAAAAAATGGGACGAATTCAAACTAAAAAGCATCTTCTCAGCAAAAGAAATAATCTGTGAGGTGAATAGAGAGCCTACAGAATGGGAGCAAATTTTTACCCCTAACACATCAGACAGAGGACTAATCTCTAGGGTATATAAAGAACTCAAAAAGCTAAACACCAAAAAAAACAAATAACTCATCTGAACAGACACCTCTCAGAAGATTATATACAATCAATCAGAAAATATATGAAAAAGTGTTCAGTATCTCTAGCAAATAGAGAAATGCAAGTCAAAACCACTCTAAGATTTCATCTCACTCCAGTCAGAATGGCAGCTATTAAGAACACAAACAACAATAAGTGTTGGCGAGGATGTGGAGAGAAAGGCACACTCATACATTCTGATGGGACTACAAATTGATGCAGCCAATATGGAAAGCAGTATGGAGATTCCTTGGAAAGCTGGGAATGGAACCACCATTTGTCCCAGCTATTAAAAAGACCCAAAGCACTTAAAAAGAGCGTACTACAGGGTCGCAGCCACATTGATGTTTATAGCAGCACAATTCACAATAGCTAACCTCTGGAACCAACCCAGATGCCCCTCAGTAGATGAATGGATAAAGAAAATGTGGCATATATACACAATGGAATAATGCTCAGCAATAAAAGAGGATATAAATTCATGGCATTTGCAGGTAAATGGATGGAGTTGGAGAATATAATGCTAAGTAAAATTAGCCAATTCCAAAAAACCAAATGCCAAATGTCTTCTCTGATATGAGGAGGCTGATTCATAGTGGGTTTGGGAGGGGAACATGGGAGGAATAGACTAACTCTAGATAGGGCAAAGGGGTGGGAGGGGAAGGGAGGGGGCATAGGTGTAAAAAAGATGGTGAATGAGATGGGTATCATTACCCTAAGTACATGTATGAAGATATGAATAGTGTGAATATATTTTATATACACGCAGAAAAAAATAAGAAGAAAGAAAGAATGTCTCAGCTACACTTGCACCACAAAACTGGGCATTTTTCTTCTTTTTCTCCTCTCTGAACAAGTTTTGTATAACACTAAAATTTTCTGTTTTTTGAATGTTTTATAGAATTTTATTTGTGAAAATGTCTTTACCTGATGCTTTATTTGTGGAGAGATTTTAACTGTGGATTCAATTTCTTTAATTATAAAAGATGATTCAGGATTTATATTTCTTATAAGTCAGTTAGGTTACTGATCTTTAAATAACATATGCCTCTCATCTAATTCCTCAATTTATTGGCATAATTTTAAGTAATAATTCTCTAGTTGTCTTTTTTTTTTAAACTAAAATGCTTCTTTAATTATACTCTCTTTTTTATTCTTTTTGTTGTTGTTGTTGGGGGGGTTACTGGGGATTGAACTCAGGGGCACCCAACTATTGAGCCACATCCCAGTCCTATGTTGTATTTTGTATTTTTATTTTAGAGACAAGGTCTCACTGAGTTGTTTAGCACCTTGCCAAAATGCTGAGGATGGCTTTGAACTCACAATCCTCCTGTCTCCACCTCCCAAGCCACTGGCATTATGCCACCACGCCTGGCCTCCCTTTTCAATTCTTAATTTGACTTATTTATGAATTCTACTTTTTTTCCTTTAATTAATCTTGCCAAAAGTCAATCGACATGATTACGCTTGTAGAAGACCCTATTCTTTCTTGGCTTTCTCTTTTACGCTGGTTTATTCTGTGGGGTTGAAGGGACAGTGACAGGGTCCGCCCCATCCCTTCCTTGGCTACTGGCCATCTGGGCTGATGGAGCCCTGAGCCCCAGAGGGTGGCCTGTGGCTCAGGACTCTGCACAGCCTCAGAGGGAGAGGCTGCACAGGACTGGCCTGTGTCCCTGGCAATCCCAGCCTCACCCGCACACCCTGCTATGGGGATTTCCCCCCTTGTTTCTTTAAAAAAATACACGGTGGTGAATTTCCAGATATGCACTTCCTCCTCTGTGTGAGAGAGATGATTTTCCGCTGATGACGTATTTTGAGAGGGTGCAGCAGTCGTGAGGGAAAGCAGGAGAGAGAATCCCTGAGGGTGGAATGCTCCTTGAAGTCCATCTTCCTGACTAGGAAGTTAAACTGAAAAGCCAGAAGTGGAAGAAGCGTTGGCAGTCCCTTACAGCTTCTGTGACAGTCACGGCTCTTTACAAAGGATCTTAATAGAACGTCAATTAAGAACATAAGTCAGCTTCATGAACAAAACCTCACCGGACCTTCCAGCAGTCCCATGTCAGTCCGTTGGGCAGGATGTGACTGAGATGGGGCGGGTGCACGGTGTTTCCTGGGGAGGGAAGCCTTCAGCCGGCTGAAGACAGCCTTAATGACGAAGCAGCAGCTAAGGGTTTTCAAACTTTTCCTTGAACTTCTGTGGTGCATGGAGTGTGGTGCACGGATGTGGGGATGAGCTGGAGCAGGGGCCTCGCGGGCAGAGCCTCCTGACAGTCAGGGCCTCCTGTTCCCTGCGAGGCCTTCCTTCCGCAGGCCCCAGACGTGGCTTCATTTTTACCTCATCACTCTGGTGAGGCACTTTCCAGCATGTGCTATTGAATCTGTTAAGTGGAGGCATATCTTTATTTCTAAACCCATGAAAGCTGGTATTAAAGAGAAAATAAATACACTTCAGGAAAGATAACGTTTTTCACAACAGATGTGAGAGCAAAGGAACTGCTGACATGTTTATTAGCAATGGATAAACTGAATGTTTCAGTTTGGCCCAGCCCCCAGAAAATGCAGATGTGTATCCAGATGCAAACCCCCAGAGTCCACACACGAAAATTTGTATTGGACATTTTACAAGCTCTCTGGCACTTCCTGCTCCACAAGAAGTACCCCTGAGAGCCACCTATCTCATGATGTTTTGGCAGTTTTTTCCATGATCTAGTAAGAGCCAAGACAGGCAGAGGGCCATAATATCAAAAAAAAAAAAAAAAAATAAGAGACAGAGGGATAGAAGGACAGAGGAGAAAGGAGAAGAAAGAAAAGACAAGACAGAAATGAGAAGTTTACTGAACTACTTTTGACCTTCAAATTTGCATTTAAAAAGTGGACCTGGTTTAGAACATGGAATCTCTGGGTCATCTTTCTGCCCCTAGGTTATTTTCACTAGTCATGAATAAACTGAGCATTCCTTCACTCTTGCAAACATGTATTTAAATACACAAGGCTTCAGTTTAAGTCCCGGATTATCTTTTCCTTGGTGGGAAAGCACTAAAGTATAAGCAAATCTCAGATTATATATATATATATATATATGAACTTACAGTTCATATCAGGCTCAACATGCTAATCTATGGTGCTAGTAATATTTATTTAGAATCAAAAATTCATCGGGAGAGTCCCAAAACTAAGAACCTAACATTTTGTCTATTCTGGGGATGTATGACTGAGTCAATTAATTTATTGATTTAAAGCATCTTCCTATTTCATCAGTAAGTTTTTTTAAAAATGACAACATTAATTGCTATCACTATTCAAACACACATCTAATACTGTTTTATGGTTTCACATGATTGCGGTAACACATTTGGTCACTTAGTATGCTACACACAATGCTACGTTTTGTATACTTTATTTTAAATTCTTTCAAAAGCTTCTGAAAGTCAAACTCAGAAACTATAACATCCATTTTACAGATGATGGAAGGCCTAAAAAACTCCTATGACTTTCAGTATAATTCTTAAAAGTAAGCTTAACTATGGGAAAAACTGCTTTGAGTTTTTTGATTGTTTTTGCTTGAAGGTTGCAATGACATTTAATCCATAGATCTAACAAAATCATATACTGGTTTGCTGAGGCCTGGCTTTTTCTAGTCTCCACAGTGCCAGGAGAGTGTGAATCTGTGACTAGTTGCTCAAACACCTGAGCTGGTGGCAGGCACCAGGACACCAAGGCACCAGAGTCTGGATACCAACCTTAAAAGGTGTCCAGAAACTAACAACCCAGGACAGAACCTGGGTGGAAACAGAAATCAGTACAAAAAAGTGGACATTTAAAACAACAGATTTATATCTGACCGAGCCACAATAGCCAAGTGCAAGTGTTAATCAGAGCTGGAGAACACAGGCTACAGGGCCCCTTCCAATCTGGCCTCGAGCTCTCTTGATGTCATAGGCTTAAAACTTGTTCTGAAAACATCTGCTCAAGAGTCATCAACAGGGATGAAACTTGAGACATCATGTTGAACTCATGTCCATGTGTACATTTTTCTGGTACAAGAGCAATATATAAATATATTTTCAGGAATGTTAGAAAATTTTAAATACTTATTTCCACAAGCCAAGTGTAATATTTTAACAATTTCTATTGTGAGTAAATATGGTACTTGTGAAAATGTGCAAATGTTTTGTTACACTTACTCATCGTAGTGTTTTTGAGAGCCACCCAAGTAAAAAAGCTTAATTTGCTCTATGACCGCACCCTCTTTAGGACCAAGCCATGGTGCCATGCCTGGTAACTTGTCCCCTTCACCAGAAGAGAGTTTAAATGATTGTGACAGTTGCTAACACACAAATCCACTCTAAAAGTGCATATTTGCACCATGAATATTTCAGAAGACCTTATGGCAACACGAAAGGAGTACTCCACCAAAATGTTTGGACTGAGAAATAGCAACATCATCAGAATAAATATGTAGTCTCCTAAGGCAACTACTTTCCTAAAATATAGATGAAGAAGTATTTCCTTTGAGCATGCCAAACCTTATAAACTTAGAACAATTGCTCTCAAGCTTCAATGTGAAATTCCCAGGAATTTTTAAGAAAACAAACTGCAGATACCCTGGGATCCAAGTCCCCTGTAATTCAATGGGTCTGCGATAGAGTTCACGAACCCCTCTTTTAACAAGTGTCCCCAAGGGACTCTGATGCGCACAATCAATAGGGCATTCTCCATGATACACTGGGCTGGGTGCTTTACTAATAAGCACACCCTACACAACCAGGAACATCATTTGCTGTTTCATGTTTTCTTTCCTTAAACCACCTCAACATAGCTTAATACCATGTTAAGGCTCTCAGTTATTTTCAGTTTTGACTCAAGTATGATAGCTAAACTTCTCTGTGACCTTAGTTAGTAATTCTTACCAACTTACATATGAAACTCTTCAGATCCCAATTTGTAATACCTACCCGTGTCCATGACTATGGCTGGTGGCTTCGTCAGTAACTGATTTTTTTTTTTTTTTTAGCAGCTCTTAGGCAGGAAGCATGATTTCATGGAGACATCAGAGTGAACAGGGTGGGCTCCAGCTTTGCTGGCACTTCTTTTCTGGACACAGAAGATATGTGTATGCAAGTAAATTAAATCCAACAAAGCGGAAGACAGTGGCATTTCTTTTTTTAAAAAAATATTTATTTTTTAGCTTTAGATGAACACAATATCTTTATTTTTTTATTTTTATGTGGTGCTGAGGATCAAACCCAGTTCCTCAGGCATACCAGGCGAGTGCACTACTACTTGAGCCATATCTCCAGCCCCAGGCAATGGCATTTCTTAAACTGTGTTCTACACACCTGTCATGTCCCTTGTGATCTTCATAGGTGTGATATGCCCAAGATGTTAGAAATGCAGAACTGAAGTGTGCTGCTTTATTACAGGATTCACCAGAATCTGTAGGATGCTGATATGCATGCTCACTGAATAATGGGCTAGATATAAAGTTCTTGATCCAGGTGAGATTTTCACAAAGTGCCTTACGTAGGTGGATAGCAGTATGAAATGCAACACAGTTTGAAATGTGGGACACACACCTCTCAAGCTTTTATGTAAAGATATGTACATTGTACCATAAGGAGAAAAGTCTCAATGATATAAGAACAGCCCTACCTGGAGGTAAGGGGTGGTTCAGAGGATTACTATGTCCCACCAAACGCAGACTCTGAGGTGTGACGTGTGTCACAGATTCCATATTTGTGTTTTTCATGGCCCCTATATTGTCTTTGGTCCTACGGTAGCCCGTAAACAAGCTGGGTGTTTCTGGGTTTATCTGTTTGTTTTTAAAGCTAGTGCTGAAAATCTGCCATTTATCTGCACATGGCCACGGCTGAAGTCACGTGGAAATAATTAGTAAGCACAACATTAGCAATGTCCTGTGTGTTTGTAGGCTCAGCAAAGAGTTCACAGCAACTTCATTCAAATTTCTTCAGCGAGGAATCCTTACGGTGCTGATGCAATAGTGACTTCTACCTGCCTGGAAAATCACAAACATAAAATGAGAAACCCACCAGCTCTTGGCAGCGGGCACCTGGACATGTCCTGAGGGTGGCAGCCTGGACTACACAGCTCCAGAGTGGGCCAGAGAGATCGTGTGAGAGACACAAAGCAGACAGGGAGGGCTCCTTGAAAGGAAGGGCTGCCAACAAGCTCATGATCAAACAGCTCTGGGGATGTTTCTGCAGCAGTGTGCCTAAGAGGCTGCTCCAGTCCAGCATTTCTTTCTGTGCAGTCCTTTCTCAGCAGGCAGGGACCAGATCGCAGGCCTCTGTGTACCTCCTCCTGGACCTCACTGGAACACTGAACCCACGAGGTACTTAATCACTGGTGTTGATGGTCAGGCAGAACAGCATGTTAGGAACCTGCTTTTTTATTTTGAAAAAGGTCTTGTTTTGGTTGGAGATGGAAGTTCCAGCTACTTCTTCTTTACTCCAGATAGTGCTGTGTCTCAGAAGTCAAGCACAGTAAACTAGACATTGAAAAGGAGTCCTCTGAGTTAAATCCTGCAGACTCCTGTGCCCAGATTCCTTCTCCAAGGAATCTGAGAACCATCCACACCAAGGTGGAACATTCCAGTCCATTAATCTGATGCTTATTTAAACCAACTCTGGATAAGATGTTTTGCCCTGCCTCCTGGAAAATCCTAGAATGCAAAGAAAATTCTAGAGAAGATTTGTCTCTTGTTAAATGCATCGACTAGCATGTGCATCCACGTGTCTAAGATTATCTAATGGGACTTCTATTTTCCCTACACTGGAAGCTATAGCAGTTAAGAGAAAGAATGTCCTCAGCTCACATGTTCTCAGAGGCAGGATGTATGCTACTGACCTGATAAGAAATCACCAGAAAGATAATTTTCAGCCCCACAATCTCTCTTCAAGACATCTGGGTGGCACCTGGGTGACCTGAGGATCGTGTGCAGGGGCCTCTCTGTTCTCTGTGCAAGGAGGGTTCTGCTGTCCATGGTAAAATTGCATTGTATCTTCCCCAACAAAAGAGCTACCCTTCTGCAAGGTTCCTTCTTCACTGTCGAGTTTGTAAAGTTGCCTCTCCCTTTCCTTCCAGACGATGAGATGTTTGACAGAAGGTGTTTCAGAAATGGGCTAATTTTAGGAAAATACTCCTTAGCCTAAACTGAGAGGGTACACGTATGGAAAGATAAGTAAACTCAGTCTGACAGCTGAGTGGCCAGTAAGCCTGTGACCTTTTCAAAATTTAGTTTTAACTGACAAATAAATTTATGCAGCGTAATGTGATGCTTCAATGTACATTTAGATGGTAGAATGATTAAATCAAGCTAATTAACAAACACAGTCCTGCTCATATTTTTTTTTTTTGGTAGGGAAAACATTTAAGACCCACTTTTTAAGCAATTGTGAAATATACAATTCATTATTGTTGTTTTTTAGTCACCATTCTGTGGGCCATATCAACAAAGCTTATTCTTCCTGAGACTTTATACTCTTTGATAAACATCTCCCCTCTCTGCATCCCTCCCTTAAATGCTGATAACAACCATAGGTTTGTCTTCCTATGCCTGGTTTCTATCTCTTAGCTTACTGTTCTCCAGGTTTATCCACACTGTGAAGGCTGAGTAATATTTCATCCTTTTTATAGACTGAATAATATTCCATTGTACATATATAACACATTTTCTTTCTCCATTCATCTAGTGATAGACACCTAGGTTGTTTTACATGTTGGCACTGTGAATAATGCTGCAATGAACATAAGAATTCAGATATCTTTTCGACATATTGATCTCAATTTATATCCAGATATCTCTTCAATATATTGATTTGAATTTATATCCAAAAATGGGATTGCTGGATCATATGGTGATTTTATTTTTAGTTTTTTGATGAGCCTCTATATACTGTTTTCCATAATAGGCTTCTATCATTTTCAAACTTAATATATATTTTGTAGAATTTCATTTTAATTCCCCCAAATGTAAACTTCCCTGTCCTCAAATTTCATTGCCAAAAAAAAGTATTGAAAGACACTTTAGCAATTTAACAAACAGGGAAAAATTTATATCCTGCTGTAACCAACATGAAATCTCAATTAAATTGATTCCAGTTGGCCAAGTTGCTCTCTGACTCCTCCATTCTAACTGGCATTTGCCTAGGCTGAGGTGGGGTTCCTGTTACAGATTAAAACAATCCCTCAAGTAACCACCGCAAAACTCTACAGGCATCATGTACATTTTCCATTGTGTATTTATCATCCAGGGATGAGCACCTGACCTATTCCAGAGAGGCTATGAGGCTGAACTTCTTTTTTTTGGAAATAGCACTGGTTTCAATAGACCTCGATCCACAAAACGTACCTAAAGGTGCACATTAACCGAGGGCAGATTCTATTTCCACCATTAGGCTATGGACGTTTTTACTGCAGGAAAAACAAACCAAATAGAAAACCACCTCCTTGACAGAGTCTGTGAAGAGCATTGAAACTTAATGCTTTAGAAAGTTAAATGGTGTATTTGTTTTTTTCTGTAATTCAAAAGCAGGTGACAACAAAGTATTTTTTTTTTTTTTTTTTGTGATAATCCAGACTGAGACAGAGAAGGGGAAAAAAACCTATAGGAAAAATAAGACCCTTTCCAGGTTGGTACAGGCCTCCCAGCAGCGAAGCGCCAACAGGCCTATGGGTGCCTGCCCAGAAGCACCCGAGCCCACGCGAGCAGGGCCTGGCGCTGTGGTCCTGAGGTGCTGGCAGTCAACAGGCGCCTACCTGTCACCTTGGGGGCCAGGCCCAGGGTCGCCTGCTGCAGAAGTCCAGAACCTTCCAGAATTGACCACCTGCCGACCTCCACCTCCTGATCTGGGACCTGCAAGGTGAAAATACCAGTTAGTGCGGTTCCAACCCTAATTAGCATAAGTTTGGACCAATAGCGTTAGGGCGTTTCCAACTCTAATTAGCATAAGTTTGGACCAATAGCGTTAGGGCGTTTCCAACCCTAATTAGCATAAGTTTGGACCAATAGCGTTAGGGCGTTTCCAACCCTAATTAGCATAAGTTTGGACCAATAGCGTTAGGGCGTTTCCAACTCTAATTAGCATAAGTTTGGACCCATAGCAGTGAACCAAGAGCTGTGTAAACCCGAAGAGGCAGGCACTCAGAGAGAGCGCTCCCTTTGTACAGTGAGAGTTCTGTTCCTATTCTTTGACAAGTCCTACTTTTTTTCTTTCTTTTTAATTTTTAATTTTAATTTTTAAATTTCTGGTGCAGGGGATTGGGCCTGGGGGGTGGTGCTTAACACCTCAGCCTCATCCCAGCCTTTTTTTTTTTTTTTAAATTTTGAGACAGGGTCTTGCTAAAGTGCTTAGGGCCTCCTAAAGGCTGGCTTTGCAGTTGGAATTCTCCTCCCATCAATAACTCCTACTCTTACACCCACTCATCCTGGACTGTGGACTTAATTATTCAAAATCAGAGACAGGAACATTGAAAGAAAAAAGAAATTGATGGTGAGCTGCTGGGGCCCGGGGCCACACTGGAGAGCCTGGCCCAAATGGCTGCGGAAGCCTGCAACCGTACACAGACCCCACCCACCAGCAGAAACGGAGAATTGAGTTTCATTTCAAAAGTTTGGTTTCAGTTGTGAGTCAATGTTTCATGCAGGTTGACTTTCAATAAAGAAGATTTAGGTATGAAATCATGGGGTGGGGGGAGTCCTGTACACGAGAGACGGAGCAGAGAAATGTAAAATCTACTCTCAATTAGAAGTGGCAACAGAGGTGAGCTGTCATTTGGTTGGTAAGAGCCCAAGGTCTAGGAACTTGACAGACGTGTGTTCAAACTTTGCCTTCGCGTGGTTACCTGTGAACTCTGGACAAACTGAACCTGGCTCTGCCCTCCTCTTCATGTTCATAGCAATGTGAAGCCAACGTCACTTCCAGAATTAGATGAGATCAGGCCTAAAACACTTAGCAGGGTGCTCAGGCGAGGGTTAAGCTGCTGTTAAAGTTTTTTATTTTTCTCTTCTGGCAAAGAAGTCTGTGACTGTTTCAACAGCTTAACCCATCTCTAAAGAGAAGCCAAGAGGGAATTTTCCATCTCTGCCCCTTAGCCACACCCTACTTTAACCACCAGCCAGATTTCAATCCATCTCTGAAAGGGCAACACCCACTACAGATTTTCTCCAACAATGTATCAGCCAAAGTGCCTCTTAAGATATTATAATGGTATGGTATGTCACTTTAATCTCAAAGAGGAAAATCATGATTTTGAAATCACAGGATAGAGGGTATTTATCCTCAATTACAATGGCTTCAGGATAATACTCCACATTTCCCTCCATCCATCCATCCATTCACCCACTAGCTATCTATCTTATAAAGCAGTTTCAACAGTGGAACACCGTAGGTTTTAAAAGTTTATTTTCAAACTTAGCTGATGTGGTGCATTATTTTTATTTCAGATTTATTTGTGAAACACACCACACCCAGTTATAATGTAATTAACCCAGAACATTGGAAACTAATTTTGGAATAGATCTTGAGGATTTACTTATTCACCATCTGTATCGGCTTCTTGTGTAATGTTGGAAAACCTAACCAAAGTTGGCTTAAGCAATATACACACACAATCTCTGGGGGTAGGGTGGATTTATTGGCTCTCCTAACTGAAAGTGTTGGTGTAGAATCAGTTTCAGATTTGGTATCCAGAGACTCAACAAATGCTACTAGAACCTAATTGTTCTCTCTTTTTAGTTCTGCCTTTTGAGTAGTGACTTCATTTGTAGGTTCTACGTGATGATGAGGTAGTTGCTTGGAGGTTGAGGCCCAGTTGTTCCCAGGTTTACATCCAGCAAAGAAAAAGCATATATTTTTTCTCCCTTCTCTCTGTCTATCAAGTAAAGCAAGACTCATTAAGTGTCAGAATACTGTGAAGAAAGAAGGTACAAAACCATGGCTGGTAGGCCAACTGTTTCCTCCTCGAGTATCTGCAGGCATGAGCAAAACTGTTACTTAACCGGATAACCAGTTGAAACCATCACCACTATTGCAGTTTTTTATCCGCTAGATTGTTTGGAAACGCAAAGCTCTGTAGCCTCCTCCAAGCCTCCCATCACATGTCGACCAGTGTTCACCATGGGTTAGGAAAGCTGGAGGGTCCTGAAGACATAGACCTCCAGCACCAACTCTCAATGCCCTTGTCTCCTCATCAGCCAACAGACCCGCATCCTAGTGGTGGGGAAAATAACGAGGAGAAAATGAACAGCTCTGGGTGGTGTTGTGCACATGAAAGTGTGCATACACCAGTTAGAAAACAAAACCAAACAGCCAATCAAGCAGAAACCCAGAGCGACTCACACCACTGGGAGGACCTTGATCCATGAGCATTTTTCTCACCTAGGTTCACACATGATTTTGTGTGAAAAAATCTTTACTTAGGTACACACAAGACGACCTTGGATAGCACTCCTGCTTCCTTCTATTGGACAGCTCAGAGAGTTGCCTGGGCAACCAGCAGCCACTCCCACAGCTCCTCTGGATGACACTCAGTAGGCTTCCCTGGGAGCATCATGTGACCTCATGAATCTCTAATAACACAGAAATTTTGCCAGAAATGGTCTGTCTTGGAGTCTGTTGTTTTCAGCCAGAATTAGTTTCTCCATGACTGTAACCAGGTGGCGTAGTTGCTGTTGCAAGTAGGATATGTATTTGTAAAAGCCCTACATGACTGGCCCTCACTTCGAGCCATCATAGCTTTTGTTGTTGTTTTGTGTCTTAAGAGGCTCAGCATCACTCATTCAGTTCTAAGTCTAAGCAAATACTGGAGGATGTTTCAATTCCTGTAAAAAGTGGAAACTTCAAATGTTTTTCCCTCTACTACTTTGTTGGGTGACCATGACAAAGCACTTTCTCAAAGTCCCCACAATCAAGAAGAGGCAGAATCAGTATTCCAGGTGCCCATACAGCTTACATGCACCTCTAAACACCTGTGGCATGGGTCTGGGCGGGTGAAACTTGACTTGGATGTTGACATCTCATGTTGTCATTTTTGTAACAGGTGGCTCTCTAAACATGAAGAAAATTCCCTTCAAGAGATATTTTACAAATAGAGTAACCAGTTTAACAGCTGCATGAGACACACAGAATCTGTGGCTTTGATTTTCAGGGACTGGAAAAGGTTCCTTGTCATTTCAGGACCTATTTCCACGTTAGCATTAACAGGCTCTGCTATCACCATACGAAGGGGAACCTCGACTTTGCTTTTGCCTCTTCATTTTTCCAAGAAAATCAAAATCAAAAGAAGATAATCTGCCTATTGTCTTTCTGATTTTTTCCTTTGAAAACAATGTAGTAATGTTTTGGTTTAGTGAAGTTTTATCACACTAGAAACTAAGAGGGAGGGAAGGTTATCATTTTCATAAATAAAGTTTTTTTCTTGGACTGGAGATTTAGCTCAATAATAGAGCACTTGCCTAGAATGAGAAAGGCCCTAGGTTCTATCCCCGGTACCACCAAAACAAAGACAACTTTTCTTTAAAATCAGATTTTTCATATTTGTGGAGTAAAGTCTATGTGCTATTTTTTTTGTGGGGGAGGGTTATATTTGTTTGAAAGTACTGGGGATTGAACTCAGGGCTTCACACATGTTAGTCACTTGATCTTCCACTGCACTCAATCCCCAACTCTTTTTGTTTATTTGAGACAGGATTTCAATAAATTGCTGACTCTGGCCTTGAACTTGCCATCCTCCTGCCTCAGCTTCCTGAGTACCTTGGATTACAGATGTGCACCACTGTATGCAGCTCTACATGCTGTTTTGTTTTTGTTTGTTTGTTTGAGAGAGAGAGAGAGAGAGAGAGAGAGAGAGAGAGAGAGAGAGAGAATTTTTTTTAATATTTATTTTTTAGTTTTTTTCGGCGGACACAATCATTGTTTGTATGTGGTGCTGAGGATCGAACCCGGGCCGCACGCATGCCAGGCAAGCGTGCTACTGCTTGAGCCACATCCCCAGCCCATACATGCTGTTTTGTTGTTAAATTCTTCAAAGAATTTTAGAGAAGAGAGTTTAGATATATCAAGGGGTGTGTGGGAGGCAGGGAGAGAAAGAGAGAAAGTGTTCACATTAAATGAGAAGATGAATGAGTTACGGGGGTTGGTTTGACTAGACTATGGGATTTGATCAAGGGTAAGATTGGCTAAATTTTATACTCATGTTGGTTCAGCACTAGGAGATTAGAGAACATATAAAAAGAAAGTAGGAGTGGTTGCCAGGCACCGGGGAAGAGGAAATGAGGTGTTACTGTTTATGGGTATAGAGTTGCAGATTTGCAAGATGATACAGGATTCTGGGAATGGATGGTGGTGGTGGTGGATGCACAATGATACAAACCCATTTAAAATCACTGGACCGTGCACTTACAATGGTTAAGAAAGTCAGTTTTGTTATGCATATTTTATCACAATAAAAATAGATACAAAACATACATTATAAGAGCTATTTTTTCTTATGCTCTGAAGTCTAGCTGGCAGGTTTTGTGGGTCCAAGGAAGTAAGGAATATTCACAAATTGGGCTAAAATGTTCCTTCTCTGCTGCTGATGAGATTTGGGGAGGATCTGCAGAAAGAGGAACAATAAATCATTTTTAAAAAATTTTTCTGCTGCAATAAAATTCCCAGAGCACTTCAGATCATTTATGAGTAGAGTATATCTTAGCTATGAACCATTATCTATTCATCCTCAGTGGCAGCTGAATCTCTTGGTGGGTAAGCGTAACATGTCTGCGATGTGTCTCCTCTGTTCCGTTTTGGTTAGTCCTGTCTCACTGGGTCATGGAAACCAGTTCTCCCCTTTGGTCTGGTCTGTGCTTTGCCTTATTTCCTTGGAGCTCTCTGCTATACTCAGTCCTTTATCGTCTAATAAGCAGAATACAAGGTCTGGTGTCCCATGTGCCTTCTCCCGAGCATCTTCTCAGCTCTGAAGGACACTACATGCCAAGGTCCTGGCTGGACCATATGCCTCACGGTTTGCAGGCTGTCAGGAAACCATGCTTTCTTTGGGGTGAGGATATGACAAGGGTCTTTCAGTCAGTGGCAGTTTTTATTCTTCAAAGAAAGATTTAGACAAGAAAATGTGTAGCAGGCCCAATTTTTCCAAAGTAGAGGATGTTGGTTTCTCTTCATAGTAAATAAAGGACACAAAGCAAATGGCAAGATCATGGGCTGCTGTTTAGAAAATGTTCAGGCCTAATGATCCAAGCAGATTAGTTCTTATTTTTGTTCCATTTTAGACAAACATGGAAACAGATTCAATCCTCAACTGCTCAAAAGAAAATTTCCAACTGTGTATATTTTCCAAGGAATGTATCATTTTTTAAAAGAGAAAACATTTATAACACTTTTCTCTTAAAAAATAAACTAGATAGAAAAACGATAGGAATTTTTGAATTTCACTGAAGTGAAATTTTTTTGATCATCAGTGGATTTGAATTACCCATGCTTCTGTTAGATTTGATCAATACAAATTATAAAGTTAAAATTCCCAATGATTTTTTCCATCGGTTACTTATTGCACAAATGTACCGGAAAAACTGTGTAAGTTCTGGATATCTCAAAAATCCTCTTTGACTCTGAAGAACCCAATCTGGGGCACATCTATGCGTAGGTTGAAACCTAAAATAAAATCTGAACGCACATTTACCGAGCACTAGCTTCCCCTTCAGTATTCCCAACTTAGCCTCACCCCTTCGCATTTCTTTCAGGTCTCTTTCTGGAAAGTTGGTCATCCCTTCTAGGATCCCTCCTCGTGGTACATTCTATATAAAACCTCTGGCGGCCACTCTGCTGGGCGAAGGCTTTATTAAGTCTGTGCCAAACGGCTTCCCACCGTGGCCTCATGTGAAACCTTTGTATTGAGAACTCTGTGAGTGTGTGTGCGCACGCGTGTGTGTGTGTGTGTGGGGGAGAGATTGTGTGTGTGTGTGCAGTGGAACACAGATTTACAGACTTCCTCATTTCAGATGCTGGGAATTCATACTAACTGACACCAAAGGGAAACCCCGCTTCTTAATCGGTTCTCGTGTTTTCTTCTCAGAAAACGCTGTGGAACTGTGGGGCACGAGCAAGGAATCCAGCTCTGACAGACGACCTGGTGTCTCAGACCTTGTCAAATATGCCAGGATTCCCTGGGGAGTAAGTGTCCTTGTGAAAAGATTCCTTTTTACCAAGAGACACAGGAAAGCCTCCTTTTAAAAAAAAAAAAAATGAAGATTGTGTTTGTTTGGAAGCCATTGATGCGGAATTGGTCTTAGCATGGGGCCATTTATAAACCGAGGAGGAGAAAACCGTGCTAGAGCATCTCCCTTTATGAGAGCCAGACCATGACCCTAGATGGGTATCTTCTAAATTCAAAACTAGTAAATTGGCCATTAGGGCATTTGCTTATGACCATAAACTCAGGGAAAACACGTGATTTGGGGCTTTCTCATCAGATCTGGATTTCCCCCCCTTTAAAACTAAGTCTGAATAAAAATATTTCTGGTTGATAGATATTTGAATTGTTTCCAGTTTGAGGTTATTATAAATAAAGCTGCTATAAACCGATGAGTACAAGACTTTGAGCAGGCTTTGTTTTTATTTCTCTTGAGTAAAAGTTAACAGTAGACTTGCTGGGTTGTAGGACAGGATGTCCAGGTGTGACTACATAAGCTATTTATTTGGTTGAACATTTAGAAATACTTCAAAATTTTGCACTTGATCCATCAAATCCTGTAGTTCTAGTTGCTCCATATTCTTGCCAAAAGAGGTGAGTTTTAAAAATTTTTGCCCTTCTAGTGAGTGTGGTTTCGCACTTCTTTAATGACTACTAATCTTCAGCATTTTAAAATGTGTTTCTTTGCCATCTGCATGTCTACTTTGGTGAAGTGTCTTTTCAAAGGTTTTCCTTACTTTTAAATGCTGTCATTTTTATTGAGATGTGTTACTTAAGTATTTTGTACAAGTTCCGTAACCGATATTCTCTTGAAAATATTTTCTCCCAGGCTGTGGCTTACCCTTTTATTTTCTTAATGATTTTTAAAATACCTTTGTTTTATTTTTTTTTATTTTTATGTGGTGCTGAGGATCGAACCCAGGGCCTCACATGTGCCAGGCAAGGGCTCTACTGCTGAGCCACAACCTTAGCCCTTCATGGTGCTTTTTAAAAGAGTAAAAGTTTTTGATTTTGGTGAGTTGTTATAGGTCATTGTGTGTGTGTGTGCATGTGTGTGTGCCTGTGTGTGTGTGTGTGTATTCAATCTAAGACAACTTTGAGGATTCCAAAATTTTTTCTTATTTAATTTCCCCAAAGCATATTTTTTTGCATGTTTGTTTAGGTTTATAATCCATTTTTTTTCTTTATAAAGAAAAGAAGTTTATTTTGGCTCACAGCTGTACAGGTCCAAGGTTGTGAGCTATACTTGGTGACCGCCTTCTTGCTGGAGAGTCCTGCGGTGGTACAGGGCAAGAGGCAGGCAACTTGAATGTGTGTGTGCCCTTGATCCACTACGGGTTAACTTTCTATGTGCGACAGTAGGAATCAAGGTCCATTGCTCTACATGTAGATATGATGTTCTCCATCATTTGTGAATTAAAGAATCTGTTCCCTTTTGAAACACTTTGGCACCTTTTAAAAATTGGCCAACTATGCATTGGTTTATTTCTGGACCCTCAATTTCTTTCTTGCTATCTATTCTTTTGATATTACATTATCTTGATTAGAGTAATTTTAATTCTTGAAAACAGGTAGAGTAACTTGAGTCATATATATATATATATACATTTGTGTAATGTGTTTGCATTCCTATATTATATATATAATATTTATTCCAAGGACCATATATATGTATTGAATCTTAGATTAATGATGTCTTTACAATATTAAGTTTTCTGTCCTCTTAAAGTGGTATATCTCTCCATTTATTTAAGTCTTTTAAAAATTATCTTCACAGTGTGTATCTACTGGACTTGAACATATTTTGTTAAGTAAATCCTTAAGTGTTTAAGTCTATTATACTTTTATAATGGTATTTTTAAGTTTTAGTTTGTAATTAATATTGCCAGTATGTAGAAGTAAACTGACTTCTGTATTTTAACTTTTTATCCTGTGACTTTGCTAAACTCATTTTTTTCATTGACAATCATGTACTGCATTTTTACCTTTTCCTTTCTGTCCTGAACTGTGTCTCTCTCCCTCTCCCTCTCCCTCTCCCTCTTTCTTCTCTCTCCTCTCTCTCCTTTTCTTTATTTTCCTTTTTTTCTTCATATACTGTTTAGAAACTGGGGTTTATTTTGTCTTCCCTTGGGAAACATCTAACAATATATGGGGAAGTTTGTGGGTGACACAGGTGAGGGACATGCTGCTGAAATCTAGCACATTCGAGTTAGGGATTCTGCTGAACCTCCTGCAATGCACAGGCCAGCATCTCTCCCCCCCCCCCCCAAAAAAAAAAAAACCATACAAGTTATCAGGTTTCAAAATATCACTATCCTCTGATCCAAAATCCACATTGCCTTTTAAACATAAAGGGTGAGAGTGGACGCTTGTCCCGTCTGTGGTCTGCAGGAAAGAGCATTCAGGCATTCACCATGAAACGTGGGTTTTCACGGAGATCCTTTATTGTGTTAAGGACACTGCCTTCCATTCCTAGTTTGCTAAGAATTTTTATCAATAAAGATACTGAACTTGAAAAAGTGCAGCCAGGGAGATAATTATGTGTCCTTTTCTTTTATTCTGTTGAGTTGATAAATTGTTTTGATGAATTTTTTAATGTGAAACTAGCACTGAATTCGTGAGATGAAAAACTTTAACCATAATCATATTATTAAATTTAAATATTGGTGGGTTCAATTTATTAAAATTTTGTCAAGGACTTCCACCTGTTTGTAAGGGATTATACTAGTCAGATTTTCATTGCTGGGGTAAAATGCCTGAGAGGAACAACTTAGAGAAGGAAAGATTTATTTTGTCTCACAGTCTCAGAGGTTCCATTCTAGGGTTGGATGGCTCCATTGCTTTGGGCCTGAGATAGGCAAAACAACAGGCATAAAGGCAAGACAAACCAAAATGCTTACCTCATGGCAGCCAGGAGGCAGAGAGAGAACGAGAGGAGAAGGGACTGTGAAGAGGATATACTCCTCCTGTGACCTATCTCCTCCAACTAGGTACCACCTCCCATTGTTTCCACCAACTCCCAATAAAGCCATCAGATTATTAATCCACCAATGGATTAATCCATTGATGAGGCCTGAGTCCTCATGACCCAATCACTTCCGACACTGCCACACTGGAGACAAGCCTTCAACAAATGAGTCTTTCAGCAACACTTTATATCCAAACCACAGTAAGGATATTGGGCTATAGTTTTCTTTCTTTGTAATGTTTTTGTCTGATGTTGGTATCAAGGTAATGTTGACCCATAAAGTGATTTGGAAAGTTTTCCTTGCTTTTCCAATTTTGGAATAATTCTTAGAGAATTTGTGTTATTTCTTCCAAAGATCCCCGGTGTAATTGAACAGTGAAGATGGCCTGGAGTTGTCTTTCCTTATTGTTTGTTTTGTTTTGTTTATGGGATGTGAGTGGATAAGACAGAGTATAACATACCAATTAAGTGATAATTCTCTACATTTACCATGTCCCTTCCCAAGCCAGGACTCCTACCCATTGCAGCCAGTGGGAGTCGTGATGAGCCACCAGAGGCACAGAGAAGATGTTCTGGCTTCTGGTTTTCTGAGAACCTTTTGTTTGAAGAAAGTTCTGAGGCAAATGCAGCTTCCACACCTCACCTGCTGTCCTATGGCCTTACTGAACCCTCTGTGTCTTCTGTTTTTCTAGTGCAAAGCTGCCATTTTCAAGGGCCTGCAGGAACTTGTATGTGTGTTGGTTAAGCAGTCATACTTGGGCTTATAAGTTATTAATACAGTTTATAATTTTATGCCCCTTTACTTGTTTTAAAACTCCTAGCTGGGGTTTGTCACCATCAATGGGTTCTTACATAGTTTCTGAGTTTTGAGTTAAAAGCTATTAAGTTGAATATGTTCACAGGCTCTCTTAATTGTTCTCAAGCTGCCCAGAGATAAAATATGGAAGTGTTCAACATTTCTGAGGCAACTAAACAACCTCTTCAAAAAAGTCTTTGGTCCACCTGGAGAAATCCACTTTATCCATGAATAAGCTTCCCGTAATCATTGGCAGGGTCAAACATTCCTTCAAAGCACCATCATGGTATATGGAAGCATAGATTCAAAAACTCTAAATGACTTGAAATCTGATTAACTCCCCAAATACCTGTGCTCATGCTTAGTCTTGACAATAAAAAGAGGATGAAGTTACCTGGATGAGGTGGTAACCTAGGACTGGTTTCTCTAAAGCACTTCCTTCCCGTCCAACTCAGACAGAACCCTGCTAACTCAATATCACGGAACCCTGCTAACTGAATATCACGGAGCACTGAAAGATCTGCATTTTTGCAGTCTGGGAGCTCACAGAAGGTACACTTTGATTACTATTGTTTTTACCTTTTCTTCTCAAGAAAAAGGATTCCCTCAGATTAGTAACTACAAATGTATTCACAATATGTTCGCAGCTCCCAGGGTGCATCGGTGTAATTTAATGTAATAGATATTGCTCACACAATCCAAGTAGCTAAAAAACTGACTAGCTAAGGTAAAGTGAGTGATGGAAAACTGCAGGGTAATTTTCAAGGTGACTGAACTTACACCCTGGATGCACTTGAAGGTAGTAATGGAGAAGCCATGCCTGCAGGAGCGGTGCCTGGGCCCACTTCTGTCCAACCTGACCAGCACAATCAGGCTGGAGCCTTACCAGATGCCCACAGAGTCTGAGTGACTTGGCAGCTCCCCAGTGCTTCAGAAAACGAGGAGGAGACCAGTGCTTTTTTCGATAAAAACCCAACAGAAATTTTAGTTCCATCTGCATTACATTACGTGCCGTGCAAGGGAGACATCTTGCGTCCCGCTGAGCACAGAGGCTTTATTTTTAGTAAGGATGCATGGAAGCCCTGCCTCCACTGGCCGAAATGGACCATTAGAATGGTCCTAAAGAGCCTAACGTAGATCAATACTCGGGCTACAGCTGCGGCAATGTACATTTGTACCATGGAATAAAAACACATCAACCACTTTGGCTTGGGATAGAGCCCTTTTAACCTCCTGTTTTTTGAAAGTTTCAGCCTTGAAAAGTACAAAGAATCCCCTGAAATAGACACTTTAAAAAGAAGGCCATCGACTGACCAGGCTATGTTAACAACTTAAATTTGAGCGGTGAGTTTATGAAGCTGACTTTAGATTCATTTTGGTAAATACATAATGAGAGTCCATTGTGTGCAAGAAGCACAGTTTGTCGCTACGGTGAAAATTGTAGTCGCTGCTGCTTTAAGAGAGTCTTAGGCCAGAGAAAAACAGACACGTATTTTGAAAGGGCTATTTAGTATGATAGAAATTAGAGAGAACACAACACATAATTGTAGGAATATTTCACAGAGCAAATTTCTGAATTTCCTGTGCTTGGCCAAAGAGCCTCAGAAGAATGTGGGAAAGCCAGTAACTGCTCCTCTGAGGGCACAGGAGGGGTTCTGGCAGCTTGGAAGTCATGCTCCCTCTCGAACACCAGGCAAGAGAAAAGGAAAAAGAAACTCGGAGCCCTATTCCAAGCATCTTCAGAATTGTTCTGGACAGGAAAGTCAAAATATGGATCAGCGAAACTCACTCAGTGGGCGTAAGAACAAAGGGGCAGAGACATGTCGAGAAGGCCCTAGGCCCACGGTTCCAGAAAGGGTCCCGGGAGGGCTGCCTGGATGGCAAGGGAAATCAATGGCAGTGGAATTTGACCTGAAGGCTTTGGAGACCTCAGTCTGAAACAAAATGTGGACCTTGCTTGCAGAAACCTTATCTTATGGTGAAGCTCGAAGCTGGCTCCAAAGGCTTTAAGCAGTCATTGACATGCGAGGGAGACTTTCTGGCAGGGTGGGACAATTTTGAGGCGGCCCTGAAAGTCCTGGTGTGTTTACACAGTCGTGTCCAGTTTACCTGTGTCAGACGCGACTTTGACAGGCCTGCGCAGGGTCGCCAGTCATCCGCGCTGCTGGGACACAGTCAGCCTGGCCCGCCGAAGGAAAACAGAGGCGGCTGCCAGAAGCAACACAGTAATGGACTTTCCGTGAGAAGCTATCAGTTCTGGACAATTTGGTATTTTTAGAGAAAAGACTCATGCCCAGGAGGTACCAGGAGGGACATGAAGGCCTGAGCTGACGTGGCTCGTGGATTCAGGATGGGAGCACGGAGCGGCCAGTGAAGAAATGGAGCATCCATGCAGAGAATCTGTGTCCCCAAGGAGCAGTAAGGTACAAATAGATATTGGGAAAATACATAAGAGCTCCAACTTTCAGTGCAGAATGTCAAAGTCTGAGAATTCCTTATGGCAACAACAGCACGCACACATGGTTTGGAAGGAGAAAGAAGGACTTAGGAAATGTAAATATGCTTTCCCTATAATCAACAGCTACACTGCTGTGCCTTAGAAATTGGAAGACACGATGTATAAAAGATTTTCACATGCATTCATAAGCCCAGAGGGTCCTTGGCTAAACAATCCTGAGCAGGGATCTGTGAGTTCATTGCCATCCGTTACATTTCCAGAAATTTCCTTAGGGTCAACTTAACTCTTAAGTCCTAGAGCTTCTGGCTTTTATTAAAGTAAATTTTGCAACTTACCAAACAAGATTATGAAATTTCTTAGAAACACAAGTAGGCACAAAATTCTGAATGATGCCTAGATTTAAGGGGGAAAAAAATCTCCTAAAAATTAGTGAACATGAGATACAGGGTTGTAAATATGGAATCTCATTCCACTAGACCTCAGCACAATACTTTGCAGAAGGTTAGTACCTAGAAAAAACTTGGACTGAAAGAGAATGATTTTTTCTCATTAATGAGTCAACACTACATAAAAGATAGCATTACTAGAAGGGACCTGTTTTATTTTTCCTAGAACTAGAAGCACTACTTAACCTAGAAGTGCCAGATGTCGTCATCGACCAAAGTCTTCAGCACTCTCTCCATTTGAATATTCATGAGCCCAGATGTCTAGGAAATGTCAGATTACTGATATTTCTGTGAAATTGTGTAGCGGAAATTGTTCAGCATGCGTTTCTGGGAAAACTAGCTCCAGGCTCATTTTTGCCTAGTGTTCAGCCTCAGTTCTACTGCCCACCTAACACACTGTTTCTTATTAGCACTGGAAGCTTTGAGTTGGAATCTCAATTTGTTCCTTTCACATCAACTGATTATTTAGAACAGAACAAGAGAGATATCATGTGCCCCTTTCTTAGCAAGATGTACTTTATAGCTTCCTGCCACAAAGCATGGAAGGTAAAACCAAAGTCCAGAAGCCTTACATGAGTTAACGTCTAGTTTTTGCATTAACGCAAGTTAGAATGTTAAGTTGGGAGGAGTGAAGAGGTTGGGTGTGCCAGGGCTCCAGAGGAGAACTGTGAGAGAATGGTTTGCAATTCTGTGTGGTACATTCCTGTAACTTGGTATTGCTGTAGCCCCATTTTGAACAATAAGCACTCAATACAATGCTAGCGAGAACGCCCGGGCAGGAGTTCATCCGACCCATGGGCAACTTGCCAGTGGCTAATTGACCAGCAACTAGTACAGGACACCAAGTGTGAGAACTGGACAAAGCAGGGAGCCGCAATGTAGTACTGGCTGAAGATTAGGATTTGCTCTCCCTAATGTAGCTATCAAATGGTCAGCTATTGCTAATTTGTGGTGAAGAAAGAAGAATGTGGCATTTGTGGCCACTTATTCAAAAGCTTCTTATTTCATGTAGAACAAAATCTGACCTCCTTTCCCTGGCCCACAGACCTCCGTGACGAGGCTCCTGCTGACCTGCCCGATCCCACCTGGTTCTGTCTGCTGTCCTTGTGCTGCTCCAGCCACCACCTCCTGGTGGACCTACAGAGCTACCAGTCGCCCTCAGGTGGTGCTCCTTCTCCACATGCTGTCCGCGAGCCCCTCGCACCCAAGCCTTCCTGTGCCGTGGCTGGCTTCGTTGCAACTTTGACGTGTTAGCTACATTTCTCTGCCCTCTTGGCAGCCTCTCCTGAACATTCGAAATGGTGTGTTAGGTGGGCAGTAGAACTGTAGCTAAACACTAGGCAAAAACCAGAGACTTGAGCCTGGAGCTAATTTCCCCAGAAATGTACGATGAACAATTCCCGCTATACCAGTGGCTTTGCAACATCCCAGCCACTCTCTAGCATCTTTCTCTGTCCAATTCCTTTCCTTCATAACACCATGACCCTAAATAGTCTTAATTACCAGGTTTCTCTTTCCTCCAATGGTACTCAGAACACTGTTTCATTTGGGGCTTATTTCTGGCATTTGGTGCCTGGCACATGGAAGGTGCTCAATAAATATCTTTAAACAAATAGAAGCCCCAAAAGATCAATTGAAGCTCTGCTGTGGGCAACTGGATCCTAGTGTTGAGACTGTGAAGATAAAGCTTCAAGAATCCAAGCAAGAAAGCCTCTGTTCGCATGGCCCAGTTTTAATGTCCACAAGAAACCTAAGCTCATCCACCCGGCTTGGTCACTGCGTCCCACGCCCTCTTTACCAACTCAGAGGGCGCCTTCTTGGAGCCTCTCCTACAATTCCTTTGGGATACTCTGCAAGGGAGACATGAACTCAGTCCATGGGAAGTGGCATGCAATTAACCCCCTACCACCCAGCTCCATTCGGTTTCCAGTATGTTTGGGCTGGCCATTTGTCAGGGCCAGGGTGCTGGTCACTCTCAGGACAGGAGCTTTGCATCTCACTGTGAGAGCTCTCCACATCTGAACCAGGGGCTCCATTTTAAGTGGTTAGAGATGCATAGCTTCTAGCTGAAACCACAAGCATCTCTGGGAGGAAAATGGGGGATTTGGAGGTGCAGGGAGTTGCAGTTGACATCCAAACACTAAGGCCGAGTGGGGGCTGATTGAGGAGGGTGTGTATACAGAATGGCTTAGGAATTGAAGGGGTGGGATGGTCCTGACACTTTGGTGACAACCAAGAAAAGAAGAAGAAAGGTGTGCAGAATGGATGGGGGAAATTAGGATCCATGGCAGAAAATCACACGACTTGGCTGCATTATCCATTTGATTAAAAAATATTTTAGGGTAGGCAGGACTTGAAGAGAGGGTTGGTAACTTTTTATTTTCCTCAATCAAAATATTCTGACAATGTACCTACAAAGGCAAGGTATTGAATCCAGGACCCCAGCTGCTGTGTGTCACCAAGAGTCAGAACCAAAAAGTCCACCACCCACATTTCCACACGTCTTTCAAGTCCTAACTTGTGTGTCACTTGGCGTCATTGTTTGTATGAGATGTTGAGTTTTTTCCCTTCCTTCCCCGCTTCCTTCCTTCCTTCCTTTTCTTTGTCCTCCTCCTCCCTTTTCCTCGTTCTCTCTTTCCTCTTTATAAAAATCTGATTGTTGGAAACTTAAAATTGCAGATTGAATTATTGTGACGTAAATGTTAAGTGCTAGAGCGAGGGAATTTTGTTTTTCTGCTCACTGTGTGCAGTGCTAAGGGAGATGAAAACCATCTGTTCTCCATCCAATAGTCATGTCTTCCTGATCTGTCTCTTAAAAATTGCAGTTATTGGAGGACTCTGTCATTCATTTCCTGTTGGCCAGGACACCTGTCATATGAGCTTTGCATCTAGAATCAGTAACTGCTAATCTGGACCACACACAGCTTTTCTGGACCATTCTTAAAGATAGAAGGTTGAGGATTCAAAAATGCAGGATTCTTGTCTTGGTCACTCACGTTCTAAATTCTGTAAAACGATAATGATATCATCTACCCTGTGGGGTTCTTGTATGGCTCAGGCTAGTTAATGTGTATAAAGTACTTGGGAAACAGTAAACAACAATATGAACATAACCAGAAATTAAAGAAGGTGCTGATTTCTAAAGAAGATCTCTCCCACAATTTCTCAAAGAGCTTTATATGGCCTATTAATTAGGAGGTGTGGTAAATCACACATTTTTACATTTACTGTGTACTCTATTATTAGATTTAATGTTACATGTTGTTTTGTAACAAGTATGAAGTTTAATTCATAGTACCAGAGTGGAATAAATGGAAAATACATGTTTCCTAATCCTAACTGAATGTGTTCCACTTCAAGTATTGGAAGATAAACGCCCAGACATTTATAACGTTCGTAGAGGATATTGATGTGAGTAGCTAGAGAGGAAGTTTCTCACCTCTCCACTATCCTTTAAGAACTACAAGAGGCTTAGGCAGTCCAGAACCTTCACAGCATCCTTTTCCCTTCGGTCAATGTTGATCATCATTGACGTGATCAGTGTCCAAGCACAGGTGTGCCCTTGAAGCTGGGCAGCCCTTGTGCTTCCGTACTGAAGCCACGCCCTTGTCCCAGAGGGTAGAGGGGCAGCCTGGGGGTGGGGCTGGAGCTCTGGAAGTAAGCACAGGCACAGGCAGAGCAGAGCCCCCCATGCCACCAACCTGTCGCACTGTGGTGGCCAGCAGGGGTGGGGAGTAGATGCCCACTCCACCTGTGGCCACAGCCCAGAACCCATGATGTGAGGACCTCAATCTCACGCTTCCCAACAAATGGCAGGGAAACCTGGAAGTAAGGCAGCTCTGAGTGGATGTTCAGGGTCAAGCATTAACCAATAGTGTTGTTACTTTTCCAAACTCTGATTAGCATAAATGTGGACCCATAGCATTGACCCAAGTGCTATATAAACCCCTAGACTGGCACACTCAACCCTACATGGGTGGCCCCCTCTTGCCCGTGAGAGTTCTGTTTGTACTCCTCGGTTAAACAAATCGACTTGTTTTTCTTCTGCTTTTCATTGTCCTGTGGGAACTCTGGAAGAAGTTGGAGGTGGGCTGCTGGCCTGTCACAACAGAGGAAGGCAGAAGAGTAGGATTTGCTGAGGACAAACCTGGAAGCTGATAGGCATCCCCTGCTGAGATTCACTATTAACACTGCAGAGGTCTGCGGCTCACACCAACCCTCCTCCTGCCAACAGAGGCATCCAGTTTTGTCTCAAACTCTGATTTCAATGCCATCCTTGAATCCTAGGGGGTTTTGTTGCAGCTGGGTGTCTGTATATACCTAAACCCTCTTCTTAAGCGTACCACGCAACCAGTATTTTCCAAGTTATTGCCACCTCCCAGACCACTGCAAGGAAATAAGGCTGACTGCTGCTTCTCCAGCTCCCTAGACCCGTGGTCTCCCTTTTCTGTCCTGAGAGACTCTCTAGATGTCTCCCCTAACTGGCTCCTTTCACCTCCTCCCAGAATGCACTTCCTGTCCTTTGAGTAATCTATCATGATCTCAATGAGCTCAGCCTCCCCCATCCCACCTTCCCCCCATCCACAAAGCTGTTGGCTTTTGAGCATACATAGGGCAGTTTCAGCTTGCTTCCTTGAAAGTCTAAAGTCCTGAGTCAAGAAAACACAGTCTTAGTTACCCGGGATGGGAAGGGAAACACACGTATCAGTGCAGAATTGGCAATATTAACGTGTCAGCTCATTCTGCTCTGCTGCCAGCAACATGGGTATCGTCATCCTTTTCCCCTCCAATTTCCAGTTAGCCTTGAACCATATTATAGGAAAGGTTGAGGAAAAAGGCAAAGGAAGCAGCTTGGTTTGGGAAGAAGATTGGAAATTGAGGGGGAATAGCAAACAAAGATGGCCTCCTAAAAGTCGCCACTGCTTGACAGATGTGGCTCTTCCCACAGGCCCGTGGGATGGCGGTTCTAATGGGCTGATGTCAACAACTTGGTTTTAAGAGAATCTTGGTCCTAAAAGCCACACACTTATCTGGGATGGCACTGACCATAGAGGAGCACCTGCCAGTATTGTGTCTAGGAAAATATGGAAAATAGAAATGCTGCTTTCTGAGGAGGCCAGGCACCTGCAATGCACCTTGTCAATCTTATTCTAACACTGCTGATAATTGAACAAATATTCTCAGATTAAGCTTATACCTGATCCACTAGAAAGAGAAATAAGTTACAAAATTGACTTGTTATTTTTATGCTTTGAGTTATTTCTGATTGTAGTAACAACTCTCTAAGTTGATCCAGAGAAAGGGAAATCTCATATTTGAATTCAAAGTTGTACTAGTTCTTCCATTTCACATACTTTATTCATCGCTTTCCCAAGTGTTATGGGGTTTACGAAGGTGAAAGACAGTGCCTCTGCCTGTAACACCTAGCAGATTTCAGATTCTTTCACCAAGTTCTTCTGGTGTGAGCCTTGAGTCAGGATCGTCCTCTGTGAGGAAGCACAGACAATGTCATATATTCCTATCTGACCACGAGCAAACTGAGGCTCAGAGAGGCATCTGTATTCATAGATCATCACATCCAGTTAGAGGACGTCCTGACAGTACACCCCAAGATTCAGCTTCAATAATCGTCACCATATTCACCCTGATTCTCTTGAGTCCCAGAGATTCCTCTAGAAAGGAACAAATGGGCTAGCATAAATATGGTCTATCAGCAATAGGTGGGACCACTCAAGTTTGGGGGATCCTGTACCAAAATGACCCCATGAAGGGGGTTACCTAGCCTTATACCTTGAAGCCATGGCACTACTTGGATAACTTTATGAGAGGGTGTAATCCATGAGCATTCCAATCAGCATAGCATAGGAAAGCACACGCTTTGTGGTAGTTACCAGCCCTCAGCGCCCACACGTGATGTAATCTTTACATGCCTTTGATTACTGAGAAGTCCTAATGTCCCATCTCATGGGGTCCCTGGAAGGAGTGAGAAGGATAAAACCCACAGTCCTTAACCTGGCATCCTGACCTGGGAGAGGTGCTCCGAAAATGCCCTCCCCCCACTCACCCCCACATCACTCTGTTAATGCATTCAGTAAACCAACACTTACTTATCACCTATTACACTCCACAATGGGCAATGGGAACACAAAGATCAATAACATCTGGTCCCTTCCTCAAAGAATTTGCCTTCTGTTGCACCAGAGCTGCATCCAAATGGCACTATTATTCCTTAGGTCTCTTGTTGCCTGATATCAATTTCCATCACAGGGGGTTTGGCCCGTTATCCACTTTGCCTTTATCCTAAAATTAATTTCCTGAGGAGGTAGAAGATGCAGTGAGCCTCACCTGAATGCAAGCTGAGCACTCTAGGGAAGTGGCGGCCCTGAGACGCAAGAGGAAGATGTCTATCCATGTTCCCTTTTCCTACTCTAGATACTCAGACCTTTCACACGTCACGGGCCACTTTGACTTTGAATTAAGCTAACCAAACTTAGGGTAGAGGAAAGGTACTGATTCGCTGGGTCCTCCAGAGGGTTCAGGCAAGGAGGAGCCAGCGGACCTCAGAAGGACTTTCCAATTCACAGAGTACATCAAAGAGCAGCAATAGGAAAGTAGAGAAGAATGAACACCGGTTGTGTGGTGTGTGCACGAGAGAGAGAGAGAGAGAGAGAGAGAGAGAGAGAGAGAGAGAGAGAGAGAGAGAGAGTTGGAGACACAGAGACAGGAAATTAACAGCTTTCACTGTTACTCTGTTCTGAAGTAGAGACATTTTTACTTAAGAAATTTCAAAAAGCACTCCAAAATAAATGTGAACGCATACACACTGAGCCATCAAGAGCATTTTCTCAGACTACATGTCTCCTGAAGAAAATGTGGAGATTTTGCTTCTGGCCAGACTGGAACCTGTCCCTGTGCCCACCTAACCCTGCCAAAGCTTTGATCCTAAAGAAACACTTCAGTATTTCAAACCCCAAACCACAAGAGCAGACCTTGTGGCAGAAGTATTTTGCATTTGTGATATTCCTTATTCACGACAACGTTCTCCAACCACACTGGGTATAGGATACATACCACACGTCTATTTCCATTGGACCCTCCGCCCAGCCCCACCGTGCACAGCATAAACCTTTTCTTTTCAATCAAGCTTCCCACCCATTCGTTGTGCTTCAAGAGCTTCTAAAATTTCAAATCTCCTCTAAAGAATTTCCCATTTAAGCTGGAAGTGAGATGGAATTTTCTCCAGATGGAGTTCCAAGGTGAAACTCACACCCTCAGCCCCACTCAAAATGGCAACTGCAACTCTTTGGGTTTCAGTATTATTATCTTCCCTAGAGCTCAACGCGTTTTAGGGGATCATTGTGCTTCCTTGGTGTATCATTCAAACAGAAGGAGAGACTGTGTATTAACTTGGAGAAGAGCAGAGCCAGAGCAGACACTAAGAGGCATCCCTGAGACCCTGCAGTGTGATCCAGGAGGCAGAGGGTGGCAGAAGCTGTGGATTCTCAGAAATAATGTGCAGGGACTCCAGGCCTGAAGCTTCCTCGCTCTTTTGACTGCAAATTGAACAGTGTCAACTACTTCGACTACGTATCTTAGTGTCACAGTGCTTTCTTCTCAGGTTGAGATGGATGTTAAAATTGTTTGAAAACACTCCCTTTTCTGGGTCCATTTCCTGTCCTCCAAACACACGTATTTCCCCACCACACTGCTGAGCTCAAAATTCTGAACACAGGGTTGGAGGAGAAGGAAATTCCCTGATTTCTCTTCCTCTACCTTCATTCACTTCCCGTCAGGATGAAGGAATCGGATGTTACTAATTGTATAATGTGTGATGCATTTAGTTACATCTAATATTTATGACAATTTTACTCTGTATTATTTCCCCTCGGGGGGATTAAGGGCTTTATTCTCATAGCTTGTAAATATAGTGAGAGCCACAAACACTCAGGCTTCCTCCAGTTCCAAAAACCATGTATTGTTCCTATTGTGCTCTTTCCCCACCCTGCCAAGTTTATTCATTTTAAACAGATCAATACCATCCTAATCTTTTAATAGATGCTCAGAAACAAGGGGGGGGGGTGGTCACGAGGATGTTTATCCTTGTTGTGGACATTGAGATGTTTAAGTTTTGTTTTGTTTCTCCATCTTTTTCTTTTTCTTTTTTTTTTCCTAGGCATCAAGTTTCAGGCTGGGAGCAAGACAAAGCCAAGAGCTTGACATTTCTTCGGTGATTCATCCAAATCAGACAAAGCTGTTCACTGGTGAGGCCACCCCCCCACCCCCGCTCCGAGACCTTAGAACGGTTCATTCCGTTACTTGTGACTGGGAGAGTCTACCGTACAGAAACCGAAACGTGAAATTCATCACTAGCTCAAGTGACCCGCGAGTAAAATGGGTGAAAATCATGCTACAGAGAAGAGATCCATAAGAGAAGCTACTTTTACAGAGGAAAAAATGATTATTGGAGATAATGATAGGTTTGGGGCTGGAAATATCATTTGGTCTCCTTAGCTTCTGTAGGATGAGGCTGAGAATAAGTTTTGTCTTTTTGAAATCTGACACATATAATTATTACAGGAAAATGTTTAGGCTAAAAAGCAAGGTAAACATATATAATTTCACTCACCCTGAAGAAAAATAAACACTTGATACATGAACTTCCAGCTCTTTTTCCTTTACATATGTAATTTAACATAAATAGAATCAGAGGACAGCACATCTTTGAAACTTACTTTTAAATTTAATATTATAGACATTAATTGAAGTAAATAAGGGAATATCTGTAAGACAATAATGAATAAAGTGATGAATAATGTGATTATATAGTGTAATATTGTGCTCTGCACATAATTTAGTTAACTTGTCCTTTAGGGTTACACAGCAAGGCTGTTTCCGATTTTTTAATTGTAAATAGTGATACTATGAATATCAAACAAATCCTCTGCATTAAAGAAAAAATGACAGATAATATCACGTGCATGAAAACTGTTTGTTAAATTAAAGGTGAAAATGTTTTTGAAATTTTTCATAGATGTTCTCGAGTTATTTTTCTAAAACGTGTGCCAACATAAACAGCAGTGAATGATTGTCCGTTTCCCTGAATCCACAGATTATTTCATTGTTTCCGTTTGCATTTGCAATTAGCAGTAATGTTAGATAATTTTGCTTCGCATCTTGACTGTGTACATATGTATTTCTTCTTTTATAAATTGCTTATCAGCTTTTGCACATGATTTTCTTCCCTAGTAGTAGTCTTTCACTTGATTTGTAGAAATTTCTTATTTTAAATATAGAAATGCATTATAAATTGCAAACAGTTTTTCCAGTTCATCTTTTTTTTTATCACTTTTGATCTTGTTTGTGGTATTTCATGCAATACAAACTGAAGACTTATGCAGTCACATCTCTCAGCATTTTCTTATTTGCTTTTTCCCTTTATTTCGGGCTTAGACCATCCTGAGGACATTAAATCAACTTTGAAAAAGTCAGACTTAAGATACGTAAATTCTCTAAGGAACTCCCTCAGAGTTTCCATGTGTCTCTGTTTATGATATTGATTATCAAACTGTGCTTCTGTGGAACACCATTTTTCCACAGTTTTTAGTCCGGGTGCTGTGCCATTAAATATGAATAATAGCAGTCCTTCCAGTTTTTCAGAAAAATAAATTTAATGGAATATCTTTTAATTCTGGACACATACACCACACTTTTTTCTTCACTGTTTGGTGCTGCTACTCATTGCCTTTATTAGTATCTAATAAAAGCTGGTGTCATATTATATATTCCGTTATTTTAAATTTAATATGTCAATATTCGACGGTGGTGTGCAAGATCGATATTACTTCCAGATGGCGTACTAACTGACGAGTTCAAGGATCTCGGGTGTGGGGAACAGTTTGCTGCACTTGGACTAGGAGGGAGATAATGTTCACAACACAGAAAAATGAGAGAATGGAAGATGAATAGGACAGTTACAAACACTAATCACTTCTTACCTTCCTCGAGATCCTGAGCCTCAATTATAAATGGGTTCAAGAATGTGATGGCCAAGCGATTTTCCGATGGGCTCAAGTAACTTTCCTAATGAAAAACTGTGTGTGTGTTTGAACTACAAAAATTATCATTCTTCACAGCAGAAGCATAAATAAGACAAGGAAATTTATTCCCTGTTTTTGAGTGCTTCCAAGGACAGGGTTTTTTTAATATTTATTTTTTAGCTTTAGGTGGACACAATATCTTTATTTTCTTTTTATGTGGTGCTGAGTGAGAATCGAACCTCATGCATTTCAGGAAAGTGTGCTACTACTTGAGCCACATCCTCAGTTCCCCAAAGACAGTTTTTATTGCTGTCCAGAATCTGTGAAGGACACATACAAAGGCACCTCTGGATGGGTGTGCACCAACAGAAGCTTTGAAAATGGGCACCTACAAAATGTGTGTGCTTCCTGGACTGGTAGCCGCGTCACTCAGTAGACCATTAAAAGCCCATTTGGAGGACCTCGCACAGGCTCCTGCTCACCGCAGGTACTTAATGTGGGTAAACCCAGTGTAGTAAGGAACAAGGAGAAACACAAATCGTGGACCAACGGGCACTACAATTTAGACAGAAAAAGAGTTCTTTTCCCTAACCCAAATTTCCTCCAACACTAACGCTCATAAAGAAGAAGTAATGTGACAAAACTGCCCCACCTTCAATCCCCCAGCCCAAATCCAGCACCCCTCCAGCCCTCCAAGTATCAATCATCAGCCCAGGCAGGGCAAATGAACTTTTAATCAATAACAGCTACTGTTTCTTGTACCAGGACTGTTTATGATTTTAAAAGGGGAAAAAAAATTAAATCAATCCTGATGTGAATGTTTTCCCTCTTGAAGAGAAAAAGCAACACCCCGTGTCGAGGGAAAGAGTGTAGCTTCACGTGTCTAGAATGCATTAAAATAAATTCGAGATGGGTTTTGTCCACATTGGCTATAGACAGAAAAGAAGAAAAACTACATGGGACACCACGGATGATGAGCCATGCTGGACACGTGCCTTTAATCTCTGTCTTCACACTATTATCTTTCCTGTTTACATTCACACATTGGAATACAGGAGAATTTAGAGAATGTCTGTCCAAAAACCACCAGACGTGTAACTGGAGCAGTTCAAACATAGGCACAAGGATCCGTCCACTGGGAAGCCAGAGAGGAAACAACAGAAAGAAGTGTTGACCCTCTTGGTAGAGGAGACTGATTGATTGTAAAGGAAACCCAGTGCACGCATCTTACCAAAGCAGATCTGCTCTGGGTGAGGATGCTTGCCCCTTCTCCATCCATTCCTGAAGGCAGCCTTAGTCTAGAGCCTCCACGGTTCTCCTGAGGCCTTCAGGCCCCACGGATGTTCCGATTCTTCCCTCCCTGTTCCTTCCATTCCTCGAGGCCACATCTGTTAGTCTCACTAAACACCACAAATCCCAATAATACTGGGGGTCAGGTCTTTCTGTATCTTGAGTCTCCCTTTAGCCACAGAGAAATCAAACTGGACTCTCTATGAAGCCTGCTGCATTATCTTGGCATGTTTGCATAAAACCCGAAATTACTTCCCTGAGATTACTGAAATGAAATCATCTTTCACCTAATTGGGAAAAGCTACACAGGCTTAGGCCCAATTTTCAAGAGCCCTAGGATTGTAGGGGTGGGGAGACGAGGGGAGTGATTTCTCGACTGTTTTCTTTTACAGTTTGCTGAAATGGAACAAATCAATCCTGTCTTGATTATTTATAAGACCTTAACACCACGGGGCGGGGTGAACTAATGGAAGCAGGCACGAGGAATGTCGAGCCTCCTTTCCAAACTGCTGGCACACAGACATGCTCCGGTGCCTTGTAGCTTTTAAGCACTGAAGAAATGAGTTTTCTGCTTCCAGCCATGGATGGCAGGGAACAGCATTTGCAGCTGATTATTCACCTCTATCACTGACAACCCTGGGGGCGGGGGGATGACACACGCAGCAAAGAAGCCCCTATTTTTTATTATTAAATTATTTATTTATTCTAACTTGTTATATATGATGGCAGAATGTAATTTGTTTCATATTACACACACAGAGCACAATTTTTCAAGTCACTGGTTGTACCAAGTATTTTCACACCATTGTGTCTTCATACATGGACTTAGGGTAGTGATGTCTAACTCATTTCACCGTCTTTCCTAACCCCTTGCCGCCTCCCTTCCCCTCCCTCTCCTTTGTGCTACCTAAAGTTCCTCCATTCCTCCCACACTCCCCCCCCCATCAATTGCCATTATGAGTCAGTCTCGTATCGAAGAAAACGTTCAGAAGCCCCCATTTTGAAGAAGCAGGACATTGTACTCTCAGGTGCACCCTTCAAAGGATGTGATAATAACATACAACCACTCAGAAAACAATGACTATGTTACATGAAGGATGTTGTAGTGGACTTTTAGGGCACATTCAACCTTGGTACTATCTCTGTGAAGTCAGCATTTGCCACATACTACAGAGGAGGAAGCGGAGTCCCCCAAGGATCTGAAGGCGTGTTCAAAGACACTTAACACATGACTGAAAAAGTCAGGGTTTGAATTCAGGTCCCTGGATAAATTCCAAGTTCTTGTCATTTTTCTAAGAAATATTTTTCTGGGACGTAAAGAAAGAAGAACTCAGCGTGTGAATAGAAGTTCCCCTGTCTGTTAGCCACAGCAACCGTGCTGATCTGACGTGTGCCTCGGGAACAGCTGAAATTCACTCCATCCTCGAACTCCTGGAAAAACCGACAGTCATCTCTGGAGTGTCACTGCACAACACTGGGCTCTTTGCTGAGGGACATCTCCCGGTACCTACAAACCCACTGAGTGTCCAGAGGCAATGGCTTGTGATGGACGCTTTTGGAGAAGGCCATGCTCTTGCCCCACAGAAGGGGGAAACAGCGACGACTCTGAACTGTCAACCCGGCCGCACTTCATCTCCGTGCTCGAAGGCTTCTCCGACTCAACCCCAAGTCTCCGAGTGCCTCGGGAAAGGAGCTCCGCCAGCGTTGATGGTGGCTCCTCTTCCCACAGTGCTGGGGTGTATGTCTGCGGCCAGGGAGGCTCAGGAACCCACCCTCTCTGTGTCCCACTCTGAGACTCCACCTGTACCATAGCTCTGCTTCTTCCTTTGGCCTTTACCACGGAGCTGGAAGTTGGTGCGCTGTTCAGGTAGAAGGAGCTTGTGATGCTGACTTGGTTGATGGCTGTGGGTTTAGAAGCAGAAATTCATGTGGCTCCCCAGCGTCATGACCTGTCAAATAGTCAAGGCAAAATATTAGAGAAACCTGGTATTAAATACAGGAACAAGAGCTCACGTCTCTTTCCCTCAGTCTGTCTGGAACCTTGGGATATACATTTAAATGTGAATGTGCTCAGACTCTGGCCATTAATGATAAGCACCTGGAAATTCAGTGACGACATGGCAGACTGTACAGAGAGGCAGAATTTTCCATTACCAAGTTCACTGCTTATTGTAGTGAGGGCCTTGAACACTGCGGGAATTTAGTGTATGTGGCAAAGTGAGTCAGAGGGAAGGGTGACAGACCAATGGAAGAGAGACAGAAACACCTGCCTTTAGGACTGCCATTAGATTTGGGCAAGAAGGACTTCTGCCCCGAGCCATGTACTTTATGGGGCCCTATGCTTTGGAGGGTGTTCCTCAAAAATTTCTAGTGACCAGGAGGGGCCCACAATGTCATGCTAGAAAGGACTTCCCTGTCCGCCCAGGGACTCCCATGGATCTGATTCAAAACTGTATCTTGCGTGTGGAGTCTATGAAACGTTCTGAGGAACCCTGGAGCTCCCGTATATGGGGTCACCCGACCTGGCCTGTCCATACGCCGCTGGCTGCTGTGGAATTTCTTTGACCTGATGCATGACACTGGACCTCCAGAATGGGGCTGCAGCAGTGAGATGAGGTGACTCAAAGTGTTTAGATAGACAGTAGCCCCACAAAATGTCCCTTCCTAAAGCTTCCTATACCCTCAGGTAGTCCAGCCTAACTTTAGGGATGAGGCCATTCATAAAAATAGATTTCTCCTGGGGAGGAGCTTCACGGGACGCCTGACAGTTCCACATAAAACTCCATTAAGATCCCCAGGGAGGGCAATCGCTGTACTAGCCTGGTCTCCCCAAGCCTGGCCCAGTGCTAAGCCATAGGCAGGAAAGCCTACGTGATTGAGAGTAAGTCCATTCGTTCTCCTCAGTAATTATTTATTCTAAGATGTTATTTTCTGCTCGCATGATAAGTGGATTCCCAGTGTTTCCAAAGCACTGTGGGCTGAAGATCCATAATAGCACTAAAATCTCACTCTCACACAAAGTATTTGGACTTTGAATATGAACTAATATGTAAGAAAAGCTTCACTGGAGGAGGAGTGGATTTGTCTAAGATGAAGACTCACAAGTGGGAAGAAAATCTTATCCAAGATTCAAGCAAAACAATACCGTCATTTGCCCAAAATTATAAAAATAGAGAAGCAGAGCAGACAACTTTAATCTGCCTGAGAAAAGCACATGTTGCTCAACAGGATGCCAGGAATATAAAATGTGTCTAATTTTATTTTTATAAACAAGAAAGCATAAAATGTTTTATCCTGCTACAGCTTTATTTGAAAATAAAACTTGAGCTTTCTTTCCTGACTCTAGAGGCGGCTTTCCGGTGTGTTCTCGCTGCCATTTGCAGTCTCCAGGAGAGCCACCTTCAGGAAGATACCCACCCGCAGAGCTGAGCTTTGCCAGGCTTTCACAACAGCCAGTCCTCGGGGTCACACCAAGCATCAAGCACCAGAGTTGATTAGGAAGAGTGAGAGTCCACTTACAGAGTCCTCCCTGAGAGGACGGCCTGGGGAGGACAGAGTCCCCTTACAGAGTCCCGGTTTTTAAGGGATTTGGGTTCCTTTTTTCTTGTCTTAGTTGCTCGTTTCCCCCTGAGTGGCTTCTTACCCTCTCTATAGCCTTTAGCAAATTCTCTTTTCAAGGGTGGAAGAGCTGGTCACAGGGGTGGGTGTGATATGGTCTTGGAACAAGACTTCCCTTGAGGGATTACAATTAACAAGATCTGGGGAGATCTGGTACCAGTTCCCATTTTCCAGATGCCTGTCTGTTTTGATAAGGTTCCCTGGGGTTCCCAGTCCACTGACCTTTGCACTCTCTTTGACGCACACGTCTGGTGTCCTCCCTGTAGTGCCACCACCCCTCATTGTCCTCCCCTACACACTGCTCTACCCGTGGCTACCTGTCTACCTGGACGTTAGTAAGGTACGCATCTACTTGAATTGGCACTAGAAAATGACCACAGCTGGAGGCGACTTTAGGACTCTCTCCCCTCTGTCTCTCTCTTTCTCCGTTTCTTGCTGGTTCCTTCCCCGCTTCTCTCTCCCTTCTTTCTCCTTCTCTAAAAGGTAGAGCTATTTCAAGATTGACCAGCTAACCCAGAGATACGGCCACACTGGGTCAGGTATCTACCCCAGGACCACTCAGGGGGTCCCCTCTGCCCCAGAGCAGCTGCTTGCTAGGTAAGACTGAGTGGGACGCTTTAACCCGGAAGGGAGGGCCGGATGGTGCGCCAGCTGGGACAGCTGTAAATGCAAATGTCTAGAAGTACCAAGGGAAATAACTCTAAAATCCCTACGCTTCCACTACCTGGAGATGACTGCCACAAATACTTGACTATATTTCACTCAAATTTCTATACAGGCACGAATATTCGCAGTATTTCCCACTAACTTTGTATAGTGTAATTCTGACTTTCCTTTAATCTTTCTCTATCAAACATCACTAAGTATTAACTGAAATTTTGTTATTAAATAAAATGAATTGAAATCAATCAAAATGAGTCCAATGAATATGCCATCATTTACCTATTCAAATCCCCTTTTGTAGAATTTTATGATGTTTCTCATTTTGTCTCTTTTTAAACATAGCTTCATCGAGCAACCTTGTAGGTACGAGTGTGTATATGCATCGTTTCCTTAGGACACACCTACCTACAACTGGAATTGCTGGGCCCAAGAGAATGAGCTTTGTTTTTTAACCTACTGACAAGCAATGTCTTTTTAAAGAAATGGTTGCACCAATTTGAACTCTTATATGCCGTGTGAAGCGTGTCGGTCATTCTGTCCTACGAACCCGAGGCATTTGGCCTGTGTCTTTGTGTTTCATTTCTGGAATCGTAACTTCCTGCATTTCTCAATTATCCACCTGTATCTTAAAAGGGAAGCTTGCTGCCATCCATGGGGTAGATCTCTTAGGGATAAATATCTCCTTACACATCAGCCTTTTTTCACATTTCGTAGGAAACATAGTCTCATGGAGTTTGGAAGAGACTCTTCTTTATTAGTTGTAATGCCTCAATATTTGTGACTGTTTCTGATCTATTCAAAGATTAGGAGCTTATCAAGTAGAGGGACCCTCATTGCCATAGGCAATGGTTCTACATAGACATGCACTTAAATTGTTTTTTGTTCTAAAGTGAAACACACGGAGGGGAATTTGGTTGCTTGGTTCGTTGGTTGGCTGGCTGGTTGTTGATATGAGAAAGAAAATCCATGCTTTCTGTAGAACATTCTTTTAATCAGACTGTTGGTATGCTGGGGACTGGTAAGGCATGAGTGGAGCTCATGAAAATTCTTGAGAAATAAGCAGGCTCTTCTGATAAGAGAGAAGACAGTGTGCTTCTCTTCTTTTCCTGAACATTTTTGTTGCTGTAGTTCATTATTTTCCTTGGATTGAATCTCTTAGGAAAGATGCGTCTGCTTAAGTAATTGCTGACTTGTGCACACTCCCCCAGGTTCAAGGGCAGAGCAATGCAGTGCACTTGGTGTAACACTCGGCTTCCAAAGGAGCTCTGTTCCCGTCCGTGCTCTCCCTTCTTATGGTCTTGCCACAACGGTTTTCCACACCAGAATCGGTCTCTGGATTCCTCTCAGTGCAATCTCATTTGCTTCTCATTAAATCCAGAGTTCTTCTGAAAATACTTTAACAAGTACCTTTGATCCTTCTGTTTTTTTCAAGCATTTCTCGGTTTCTTGCAAATGCTCAGCCGACAGATTTCTGAGAGGCCTGTTCCCTCAGAGATGCTTTAGGCCGATGACATCATCCAAACCCCCAGGGAAAGGTCTTTGGGGACCCTTGGGAGCATGGGTGGCTGGGAGCCACCTTGGTCCTGTTCTTCATTTCTCTGGAAGGTAGTTAGGGAAGGCTTTCAGTCACCTGCTCCCTGCTTTCTTTAAATAAAATGTTCTCAGAAACAAGGGGCTTCAGTGAACACGCCCGTCGGGGGCTTCCTCCCCCCAGCCAGCCTCTCCCAAGGCCACTCTTTCCCACGGAGCAGCTCCTGCCGTCTTCACTGTGATTTTCTGAGTGAAGACCCCAAGACCATGGGGCCTTTCTACCTGCGCAGAAGCCCCCGGAGCTCTCGGGCTGAGTGAAGGCACCGCTGCTGCGGAACGTCAGGTGGAGGCTTAAAGGGAACCGCGTCAGGGAGAGAGCCGGCCTCGGGCTGCTGGCACCCGCTGTGCCCTTACTTGCTCTGCGTCCGAGGACATCATTAAGTGCATTTTGAGGTTTTAGATTCCTCCTTTGTAAAACGAAGGACTTTAAGCTATCAGTAATGTTCCTGTCTTCCCAAGGGTGAATTACGATTTTAACGAGAAGGGCATAGTACAATTAACCTAGGGGAAAAAGCCTAATGTGGCAATATATTTTTTTTTAATTTGGAAAATAGCATTTGGGTAATTTTCCACAATATAGACTATGCAAAATAAAGCATGGTAACATAGTTTTCATGGTGAGGCATAGGTTTTAAGAGGTTGTGTAATTAGGGAATAAATAGCTAGGCTGCCCTGGAGCACATGGCCACAGCAGGAATTGGGAGGCTGATGGAGCTGCATTTGCTCCTTGGCTCTGCCTCCTGTGAGCAGATCGTGGTGCATTCGCTCTGTTTTCAGCCACAGATTCTTGATCTACACTAACAAACGAGACTAAACAAGCACACAAACCCCCCAGGGAGGACAATAGTATCTCCTTCGTACTTGGGCTCACTAAATGACAAGGCATATGAAGGACTTGGCTTGATGGCTGGCACAAAGGTAATCCTTACTGTTACCACTGGCTGCTGCCGGTGCCTGCTAGATCTAGGAGTCTATCACATGCACTGCTTGAATTCTCCTTATTTAACTTGATCAGTGTCTGCCTGTTTGTACTATTATGACAAAATACCAGAGACCGGTAAATTTATACAGAAGAGAAATGTATTCCTCATCGTTCTGGAGGCTGGAAAATCCAAGATCAAGGCACGGGCAGGTCTAGTTGTCTGGTGAGGGGCTGATCTCTGCTTCCAACATGGCCCCCTGAAAGCTGCATCTTCCACAGGGAGTGAATGCTGAGTCAGTCCCCAAGTGGTACACAGCAGAAGGGTAGCAAGCCGAATGTCCTCTGAAGCCTCCTTTACAAGGAGGGCCTTAGTCCCATTCATAAGGGAGGAGTCCTGCTGACTTAATCATCTCTTAGAGGCCAACCTCTTAATACCATGACTTTGGCTATTTTGGCCATTACGTTCCAACATGTAAATTTTGGAGGGGACACATTCACACCACAGCAACCAGTTTCTCCTTGCCTTCATAGGAATGTTTTTTAATGTTTTTCTCTTTTCAAGTTTTTTTTTTCTCAATGTATTCAATATAATATATCCAACATACTCATCATAGTGCAGTATGTGCAATATATACAAAGTTTCAAATGCAAAAGTACTCTTTATTGTTGCATTCAATAAATACTTTGATTAAATATTTTCAAAAGATTTTGAAAACAAAATCAATACCAATTTAGAGAAATCTTTTATGAATGTGTTTATTTCTGTGTAGGACATTTGGATTGTTTTTCAAAAGCTCAAACATTTTAGAAATATAATTTCAAATAGCAAATACAAAATATACACTGCCACGCTAACGTAATTTCTTAAACTTAACATGAGCTTTGTCAAAAAATTTTGGATCCAGTTACTACTATGTGGTTATGAACACAGTTGTACAGTTTGAGCACTATGGTTTCTGTATCCATCAGTAGATGAAAACTCGAATGTGATTATGAAGTGTTCACGGACCATACCCAAATCTAGGTGCATCTCTGCTACATAAGCTTCCGAATGTGCTTCACCAAAACTGTGCTGCAAAAACATAGAATTTATCTTCCATATTTAACATTTTAACTGGCACCTTGGAGTGAAACCCTCCAGTCATTTGATCTAAATGAAAAGTCATATCTCACACATGATATGAAGGTACTTTCTGTGGCTATAAATGGAGCTCAGTCTTTAGAAGCTAGTTTCTAATGTTGGAAGTGTGATTTCTGGTGCTTCTCCTTGTGACTTCCAGTTTTTTGGGGTCAGTGACATCACTGCAACGCTGTGGTGGGTGGTGAATGTCAGCCAGGTACGCGGTTATCATTCTGGAGCAAACAAAATTCTCCTCTTTTTTTTTTTTTTTCAGTGAAGTCCTTTTGGGGCTTATTGCTGCTAAAGGTATTTACTGTAAAAAGGAAAAAGCACTGCTAAATAATCAAGTCAATAGTTGTAGCGTCACACTGTACAGTTGGTGACGAACACCAACCAACACCGGAACCGTTGGAGCTGACCTCCTGCTGCACAGGTCCCTCTGCTCTGCCTTTGTCTCTTCAGGTCCCATTCCTTTAAACAACTTACCACATTTCTTATTTGAAGTCAACCTGTCGACTGGAACCTGGTGGCCTGGGACGTCTTGCAGGCTTAGCATGTGGCCAGAATACAGCTGGCACAGTGAGCAGCCACCAGTGGTGGAGTTGGATGCTTATCCCAGAGCTGTCTGAGGCTGGAGGGAGGTATCTGTATCTAGCAACTCAGGTCTGGGCACGCTTCATTTGCTCAGCAAGCTGCTTTTGAAAGAGAGGCATTAAGGTTAAGGAAATGGTCAGTCAAAGATGAGTTATCACAGGTCCGCTTTCAGATTTAGCCATAGAAGGGTGAAAACCCTGTGCACTGAATCTATGTCTCACATTTCTGTGTGAAACCATGGAAGAGATGGAAGAACAAGGGAGAGGCTGCTCAGTTATCTGCAGCTTACTCTAAAGCAGGAGCTACTGTAGAATTCCATATCACCATGAGAAGTCCAGGAAACGCTCATGAGCCAGTTTTGTCAGGGACTCATGACCATGGCACATAGAGTCATTTCAAAACTTTCTGCATTTGTTCTCTGTTGTTACAGAAGACTGATGACTGCTAGGAAAAGGTCACTGGAAGATGAAGTTGATTTAGGGGACAGGAAGGGTTTCTCAAAAATAGCACGTGCGTTGGGGAGGTTCTCCTCGCTGGAAGGGTTAAATCAGAATGTTGGTGTTACAGAGAGAAATCTAGGCAAGATGCACTCCAAGGTTTCATGATTTTTCAATCAATATATTGTTGTGGGCAGAACTCAGGACTCCCAGCCCTGAGAATGTTAGCATGGTTTCAGCAGATGTCAAAGGAAAGGGGGAAAAAAAATCTCTTTTTGCAAAGATTTTTAATGGTTTTATAGAAACTAAGAGAATCTGAGCTGGGCGTGGTGGCACACGCATGTAATCCTAGTAACTCCAGAGGCTGAGGCAGGAGGATTGCATGTTTAAGGACAACTTGACCAATTTAGCAAAGGTCTGGGGATATGGCTCAGTGAGAAGGCTTTGTCTTTATCTCCCTGAGAAGAAGCAGTTCATTCAGTATTTACTAATTTATCACTTTTACAAATAGTGAAAATCAGCTATATTTGTGGTTGGTTATCCAAAAAGAGAATTTAGTGAACATTTAATCCAGATTCAAAGTTTTACATTACAGAAAATGAGGGTGCAGCCAGGCTCATCTTGGGTCCTGAGAAAGAGCCAGACAAAGTCCTCCAGGGCCATCTTTGTACTCACACCTGTGAGTACACACCTGTGTCTCTGCAGGGTGAACCTGAGGCAGGAGGCAGCTTTGGGAGGGGTGGTTCAGTGGGGTCAGATAAAAGAGAAGTTTCCCACACAGCATCTGCTGATGGCTTCATATCCAGGGGGCCTACTTATCTGGGGATGTCAAGATGCTGAGCCCAAAGTCATCTGAGCTTGAAGAATCAGGCTCCTCTTGTTCTATGGTCATATGGCATTAGGCTATGACCAGAGACCCATGTCGGGATTCAATGAGATCAATATGATTAGAATTGTCTCTAACATTATTCTAGACATGTCTTATGCCATTAAGTCAACAAAGCTTCATTCTCACATCTACTTTCCTCTATATTCTAAGGACAGAAGCTGCTGACCTTGAACTAAGGCAAAGAAGAGAGATTTGGCTAACACTTAGTCCAAACTAGGTGGTGACAAGAAAGAGGAGACACAGGAGGTGACTACCTGGAGATCCTGGAGAAGCATGAAGGTAACGGTGCGTCCTCAATGGTGTCCTTAAATTCACCAGACACTTGATCTGCTTAATGTGAAACCTTTGTCTTTGGGCACTAAAGTTGAATCTAACCACGAATTTATTCTGTTAATCGGTTTGGCCAGGATGCAATAACAACAATAACTCTACTCTATCCAATGTCAGCGTCTAAGGATGAGAATCTAGAATCCAGGTCCTTGGGTCAGATCTGGAAGTCAGATCAACCTATTCTGTCCCTTGGCATGTAGACACTGCCTTGTAGAGCCCTGGAATGATTGTCTAATGCAGTTGCAAGTGTATGGAAAAGCCGATTTATAGGGACACTGAGAAAATTTAGGGCAAGCTTAGAACTGAGGCCAGCATGATTTTATCATCAAAGTTTCTTCTAGTCTATGTATTCATATAATTCAAAAAGGACTGTGTAATACAGAATTGCACCGAAGATAATGACATTCATAGCAGGTGCTGTGTGACTGCCCCTGCCCATATCCCTTGGGCATTCAGGTTAACAGGTCTGAATGTCAGTGTCTGAAGACCTTTCCTTTGGGTGTTTCCATCAACCCTCAGGTGGGGCTCAGTTTGTAGCCATGGTGGATGGCTCAGTTTGTACCCATGGCCCTGTTGCACACTCCTCTTGACCGGTGGCTGGTAGGAGCTGGCACGCCCACTTGGGCAGATGACTCTGAGGCTGAGTGTTCTATGCTGTTTTCCAGAGATCCCCACAAGATTAAATTCCAGTGGTCCGTGGTGGTAGCCATCTTAAGATATCAACTTCTGTTTGTTGTCTCACTTCCTGTCTCACTCTCCTATTTTTCTACCAGTTTTTCCTAGTTATCTGTTATCTACTCCCTGTATTCAGATCCTTGACTCAGCATCAGCTTGCAGAGAACCCCAACCAGAAACCACTTAGCTAAGGATCCACCTGCAGCAGCATTTACTTCTGTATGTCAGGCTACACAGCTTCCTTCTTCCTGTGAACCTCCGGACCAATTTCTACCATCTATGCAGGTGCTGACTTGGTAAATCTCGGTCCTCTTCTTAGCCTCCAAATCTAGCCATCCTTCATAATGAAGTGTAAGGAGTACAAGACTGTGAATCCCGTTAGACTTGGGTTCAATGTCTGACTCTTCCATTTCCTAGTCTCATTTCCAAGTTTATAAGCATCTCTGGGCTTCCATTTTGTCATTTATAAAATAAGAATAAAATCTACATCAGATAGTTGGCAAAAGAATCAAATAAGAGAATATATAAGACATCTGACCCCTAACAGGTTATCACTGAATGGTTTGCTTCTTTCTCAGTTCTCTTTATTTCCTACTAGTTCTTGGTGAACATGCTGGTTCATGGTGATCTATCACTCCATTATCCGAACTTGAGGCTCTAATTGATCATGCCATGTTTATCTGTCTCTATGAAAAACTAATAATACTAATGATAACTAATGTCTAATGCCCTCTCTACAACTGGATTGCAGATTCCTTGGTTGTAACCACATCTTCAATTTATTTATCTTCCTGTGCTAGTATGCCTTACACATAGAGAATCTCTTGCTGACTTGTTAATGCACTGCTGATAATTAGCAACCTCAATCTTAATGATCCATATTCAATTTTCACATGCTTGAGTCCATATCAAGACTGTGTTGTTGATAGAGACTACCAGCAGTGATAAACTTCTTGTCTAAGCTCAACAGGGAACTCAAAGCATTCCATCGTCCCAAGGAAAGCTGGGATTACCAGAAAGTTCAGGATGTGAGGGATTTGAGGGCCTCTGCAGAACCTCTTGCCAGTTATGAGGAGATGGAAGGGCAATCCTAGCCAGATCATTTCCTCAAATGCATATGGTTTCTTGGGAGGAGGCAAGCTTTTGAGAACATGGTAGTCTCTGAGCAAAAGCTAAAATATTCCACCCCTTTGTTGGAATCTGGTCCACTGAATAATCGTTCACTTATTACTTTTGCATTCCCCAGCCTTCTCCAATGCATGCATTATATTGCTGATGTTTATTACTACATCCTTAAAGCTCCCTTTTTCTTTTTTTTTTCCATTTTTAAAAAATTTTGTTTTAATTAGTTACACGTGACAGTACAATGATCTTGACATATCATACATTTGAATCAGATGGGATATAATTTCTCATTTTTCTGAGTGTACAGATTGCAGAATTACATTGGTCATGCAGTCACATATCCACTCACCTCAACAATAATGTCTATTTTATTCTGCTGGCCTTAAAGCTCCCTTTTATGTTATTTTGTTAAAAAGCAATGTGACACCTTACTCTTTTCTGATTAGGACTCTTTCTGTTTCCCCTAATAAATCATTTTTCAAAATAATTTCCTTGACTTCTATTGAAATTTTAAATGCTTTCTGTACAAAGTCTGGTCCACGTGCAACTTCCCAACTTTGTTTCATATTCTGTAATTTCTGTAGACACAACCAAACCGCAACCTCTTTTCAATATGTTAGGACGATCATGTATTTAAATTATCACTATTAATGATTACCGGTATTATGAAAAAATCCCTTTGATCCTGCTTCCTTCAGTGTCTCCATTTAAAATCCAAGAGACTTTTTAAAAATGTTACTTCTTTTCCCGGATGTTCCATTCTCCCAGCCACAACTGCTTTTCTTCTTAGAACTGTGTTCCTCTTGTCACTCAAGTTAAGCTTGGAGGGGGAAAAAGTCACAATTCCTAGGAGGAACTAAAGCTAATCATCCACGTATGCTCCGCACACTTATTCCCCTTTAGAGTTTATACCAAGAGAGGCGAAAAGCACCCTGCAGTTGTCAGGACCACACAGTCCCTGATCCCAGCAGACCCCAGGGTCCTGTCTCAGTCACTGCTTGTCTTACACTTGTGACATGTAAAGTGGTCAGAACCAGGCAAAGAGGGTGGACTTCCTGCAGGTTCACCTACATGGTACACTGGCCACTCAGAGGTAACAAAGGATATTATCCTGCTTAAATGAGATCCAGGGAAATTTCAAAGTACTGGAAGGACCACAGAAGGGCCTGGAACACAATCGCAGAGGTTGAGAAGTACGGAGGAGACGTGCCTGGTTTCAGTATCACACGCTGGTCTTCCCGTCCAGCAAAGCACAATAAGTTGAGGCTCAGGAAAATGAACTACAATCTGGGGAACACATGAAGAATGATCAGGGAGTGATTTATGGTACTCTTCTCGGCAATGCGAGGAGGCTGGGCGAAGGGCAGTATTCAGAGGGCTCCAACGTGTCCTAGAGTGCTCTTCCCTTGTCCTTTCCTTGTGACCTTTAGGTTCCAAACCCAGGCCCTGAGTACAGTGACGGGCTCCATGTGCACCTGAATGAAGCTTCCAGACCTTCCCTGAGTCACTTAGATCTAGAAGTTCTCCTAACAGCTTTGCCTCCATGAAGCCCAAATTACTTTTTCACCTGAAATCGAACAACCCTTTTGGATCCCCATCTGATTGGAGTTGAGCCCTCAGCCACACCAACGGGGAGGTGCTCTCCAGAAAGCCACAGTGGAGTCCTTCCTGGTAGAAACTCTAGGGAAGCAGAGACGTGTTCTCCTGACATGTCCTACTAACCTCTGAGATCACCGGAAGAAGAACGTCTGTACAGACCTTTATTTACTTCCATCACCAGGAAGAGTCGGGGTATTTCTAGTCAACGGAGGAAAGAATTTGTAAAATCAACTCATTGTCTCTTTATAAATCATAGCTTAGAAAAGGAGCAAAGGATTTTAAAATCCCAGACCAAACAATTTGAGCTGTTCAGAAAGATTAAATTTTAAAACTCCCAATCTTAGGAAAAATAGAATTACTATTTTTTTCCACTTTCTAAGCTTTCTGATCACTTAATCCATTTGAGGAAAAGTTAAATGTTTTTGCAATCTGGTACCTTTTCTCAAGGAATCTGCTAAAATGGTTGTATACAAAATGAAGGAGCACACACATGCCTCGCTCTCAGAGAGCTTCTGGCTCCTCCCAGACGCCTCCCCTCACAGCCTCTGCCCTTCCACATGGTGACAGTGCCGTGACACCTCCCAAGAGCTGCATTCCACCATCTCCTAATGGTTTCCAACCTGGGCCTCAGCAAACAGTTAGTCTCACCGTTTTGAAGAAGCCAGAGTAGTTTCCTGTACTTTGAACGAGAACTTGGTGGGAGAAAATGTTCTGGAGGGGCGCATTCCAACATGCAGAGAGCAGCTGCACACATTCCTCCTGGGGGCTCCTTTGTGGATTAAATTAGATCAGTTTGGCAAAAGGTCCGCACAGAGGGATTCTCAATGGTATTGCTTCCCACACCCTTTCTCAGAAGAGCAGGTCTTACCTCAAAGACGCCAATGGCACAGCATCCCGTGGTGTTATTTCCACCACAGTTCATGTGAACATAGTAGTATGTCCATGTGAAGAAAGGTTGAAGTAAGACTCATTAAGGAATACGTGTTCACTGCGCGACAATTGGTAGCTATAGGCAGGTGTCAAAAGTCACGCCATGACACTTAGAGTTGCCACTGTGCATAGGGGCCCTCTATTATCCCTGTAGTCCTTCTTTGTCCACATGAAGTAGAAATCACAATGTTCTACACTGTGCTTTCTTTCCTTCTTTTTTGGTAACAGGGATTGAACTTAGGATGCTCTACCAATGAGTCACATTCCCCAGCCCTTTTTAAAAAATTTTATTAGAGACCTGTCTCTTGCTAAGTTGCTTAGGGCCTTACTAAGTTACTGAGGCTGGCTTTGAACTTATGATCCTCCTGCTTCAGCCTCCTAAGTCCTTGGGATTACAGACCTGTGCCACCACACCTGGCTTTTTGTACTTACTGATACAACGTAAACATTTTCATGTCATTAAATGTTCTTATTTGTAACAATTGCACATAACCTATGATTTTGAAAATGTATCATTCATTTAACAACTCACATATTAAAACATTCGACTCCCTGTTTTTCTCAAATATAAAAAGTAATTTGATAAAACTACTGTTTATAAGTCATTGGTAATTACCAGTTTTCTCAATTATAAATAATAAATAATCCAATGAAAGCTGTTACTCATAAGTCATTGCTGATTCTTAGGATAAACTCCTAGAAGTGGCGTTTGGGGGCTAAAGGTATACATCGTTTCAAGTAGGTAAAATCGTATGTGCTTACACTTACAATGCCTTTCAAAATGTAGTGTCAATTTATGTTCCTACTAGTAGTGCACGCAAATGATTGTCTCCCTAGAGGAGAGCATTTAAAAGGCAGATAAATGATAAACAACCATTCTAGATCGCATTCTCCATCCAGAGAATGGAAACTTGCGAAGCACGGCAGGCAGTTTTCCTTTGGCACCACACATTTGCCAGTCTGGGGGAAATGCTGAAGGAAGGAGGCTAACCAGACATCCACTCATATCAAATTTGGGACAAATTCTCAACTGGAAAAAATAAACAGTGTGTTGGAGGGTCGGTGCCTTCCCAGAGCTGGCAAGACGTCACGCGCCAGAGATGCTGCGCGATGGATTCTGTGCTTGCCACCTCGTGGCCCCTTCTCTCCCTCTAGCCCCCTGGAAATGACAGGACTTGGACGGCGGACAGTTCTGGATACGCGGGAATGATGTTCCCCACATGCTGAGGGGAAGTGGCTCAGACGTGTGCATTCCTGAGAGCAGCCGAGCCGCTGGCCTCGGGATTCCTCTGGGTTTGAATCAAGGTACCCACAGGGAGGGTGCCGCCTGAGGTTAATTTGGAATGGCTGTGTCCAGGTTTAGTACGCGTAAGTAATTTTTAGCAGGAAAATAATGTTTCTAGGCATTTAGGCCATCTTTCTTTGGAAGTTCCTTACAGCATCTTTTTTCAAATAATATTTCTTCAGATTACTGACAGGATACATGCTGTATTTTTCAATATTTAAAAAATATAATCAAAGAAGAATTTTAAAAGATCTCACAGATGCATCACCTGAAGATGGTTATTACTGTCTCCTTCATGGTGTATTTACTTCTGATCTTTTAAAAACTATTATGTATATGTTTCTTTTGTATAATTAAAGCTGTACACATAGTTTTATTTGTATCCATTATACATGTTTGATGTCTTGCTCTTTCAAAAAATGAATCACTGTAAACATTTTTAATCTCATAAACCATCTTTAAATCTTAACTAACACCCATTAATGTTATTTAATGGGTGCCTAATATTTCATTATGTCCCTATATGCAGGATCATTTTAAACACTCCCCTGTTTGACCATTAAATCTGCTTCCATTTTGCTACACGAGTAGCAGTTATGCACGTTTTCTAGCAGGAATGTCTGCCATGTCTCTTGTTATGTCTGATAATTTTCCCAAGGTGCGATTTCTACAGGTACGTACTTGTTATTTCTGAGAAAAAGGAAACTTGATGACCAAATCTGGGGCCAGAAAGCTCATTTTCCTCTTATTCCATTTGCTTTTCGTCTGTGTACTAAAGAACCGTTCGTTCTCTACAGATTCTATTGTTTGTTTGTTCCTTTGTTTTAAAATAATGGACCTGAGGTCAAAGATGTCTCAGTTTCCAGAAGATTCCTCTACCTCATCCCTCTCCTCTTGACGGGTCCCTACCTCGAACCTCAGCCCCACACCTATTATATAAAACTTCCCCCGGGGACAGGGCTCCTTTGGGAACAGCCGTCCCTCTGATCCTCAAGTTTCCTCCGGCTACCAGAGGCATCCTGCTCGACGCTTCCTGGCACGCAGGCTTTCCTCCCTCAGATCTCGTATTTGATCTCAGCTTGGTTCACCTGCTGGTAATGGAAAACCAAAGGTGAGGCTCGCCCAGCCTCCAGGATGCCACTGGCTTCTGATCCCACGCAGGGTGAGACTCACACCTGCATCGCATTTACTTAGAAGTCAGAAAGAAAAAAACACCCCAAACCATGTCCAGAAAGACAGAGATAGGAAAAGTCGTGGGACTGGCTTACATTTATGAATTATGACTCTTGAAAATGAAAGGGAAGCCGAGCCACTATGCTCTAGAGCCCTTGTGAGGGCGGCCAGTTTTACGGGCTTGAGTTGGAAGTTTAGAGTCTGAGTTCCCGTTCAGTTCTGTGTCTTGATGAGAGTGGTATTAACTTCTTGGACCTCCTTCCAACCAACAGAAAATAGAAGTTAATATTACCCACTCCCTCATTATCGCAGCAAAGTCTGTGGAAACGTTGAAGTTCACACTCAGTGTTATGTATTCCTCAGAGGAAAAGGAGTTAACAGACGGCCATTATTTTAGAACTAGAATTCAGATAAATCTGGTGTTGCATTTATCTCTGGAGCCAAAATACATGACAGTCCTGTAATTTATTGTTGGCATAGAAGCTTCTCGATGACATGAAGCATGTCTAGAAGTACCATCTCCTTTAAGACGCTTCCAGCTAGTGCATATCAAACACCCCCTGCTGCTCAGAAGATTGGCTTCACGTCCACATTCTTCAGTTTCCACGTTTGCTTTAATTCCCCTTCCAGGGCTACGAAACACAGTGTCATTATTGTTACTATTATTATTGCTCTCATTAAGGTCATGAACATTGGTTATTTATTCCAATAGAGGTACAAATCTTCTGTTTCTGAAGCTTGCCTGAATGTGACTAGCTTTTATTAGGTTTCGTACAGTGATCTATGCTAAGAGCTCTGGGCATAATAACTCAAGAATCCTCACAATTACTCCCTGAAACAAGCACACTTCTTTTTTTTTTTTTTTTTCAATTTTACAGACGAACAAATTAAAGCCTAAAAAAGGGGTCAAAAAATGCTACAACAGAGACTATGCAAACTGTACAGAACTTCAGACTTGGAGCTTTTTAACATGCGGCAATACTACCTTCTGGAAGGATCCATTTCAATGTGTAGTTTTTAAACTATTCAATCAACTAGAAATGTAAATATGAGAAATTTTCATGAAAAGGGTATTCAGTTCCAGGTTGTTGTCTTCTTTTTCTGTGTAGAGATGAGACCAGCTCGAGCTTTGCTGGACTTGACAGCTTTTGTTTTGTAAAATATTGCACATTGAGTATGGAATCACCCAGGGAGCATGACTCCAAGCCCGGACATACCGTCTGTGCTGGAGCCAGGGTTCTGGAACCTCTTCTATCGTGTTATGGAATTGGTCTCTCTTTCTGCTGATTTTTCTTTCATTTACTAGAAATGTGCTTTTTCACATTCCTCAGACCTGAAGAGCGAATCTGCCAGGTGAATTTAATTTATCCCTCTGCCGGTCACACCACTGTTTTGTCTTTCTTCCTTTTTGTTTTTAAAGGGCTCGTGTTTTACTGAGACTGAATGTTGGTATGACATTTCTTTATAGAAAAATAATCTTTTATTCAATGATACTTGAAGGAGTGTGGGTGTGAAAATAATTATATCTGTGGATATAATTCATATGGTTCATGGGACTCATGTTTCTGTTCTTTGTTAAAATGTGGAGACTAAAAGATTTGTATCCCAGTGGTATCTATTATTAATAACATTATTGTTTTCAATAATTTTGAGATATTGGTTGTGCAATTCCAGTCTTCATCAATATAGCTCAGGGGAGCTGCAGGACCATGCTCAGGGCTCATTGTCCAAGGTGCTTATGTCCACATTGCTGGTGACACAGCTGGGTCCTGCCAGCTCTCAGGAAACTTCCAGAGCCTCATGAAGGCCCCTCCCTAGATAGGAAGCTGTCCCATATCCCTAAGGAAATGGACTGAAAGAGGGAGCACTTGGGTAGGAAAAAGCCAAATGAGCAGGTGAAGTCCAGAATTCTATGCCAAAGAGCAAGACCAGAGTCTTTTTTTTTTTAAATGTTGGTGGACCTTTATTTTATTCATGTCTTTATATGCAGTGCTGAGAATGGAGCCCGGTGCCTCACACGCTACGCCAGCACTCTACCACTGAGCTATAACTTCAGCCCCAAGACCAGTCTTTTTTTTTTTAGTTGTAGTTGGACACAATAACTTTATTTTATTTTATTTTACTTATTTATTTATATGTGGTGCTGAGGGTCAAACTCAACACTTCTCATGTGCTAGGCGAGCGCTCTACTGCCGAGCCACAACCCCAGCCTCAAGACCAGAGTCTTTTTAAACTAAAAGCATTTGCACGGTGGGTACTTTGCTTTCTTCCAACCACTCTGATCATCTATCCATTTGCCTACTTCATTAGTGGATATTTGGGACCTCTCAAGAGGGTCTTAGAACCCCAGGGTCCTGTAGTGTCTCCTGCAGCGATCACTGGAATACAAAATTCTGGGTCATTTCAAGAGCTCATGACCCACTCAGTTTGGGGTGCCCAGAATCTTCCTCTTTTTTTTTTTTTTTTTTTTTTTTTTTTTTTTTTTTTTTTTAAAGAGAGAGTGAGAGACAGAGGGGGACAGAGAGAGAGAGAGAATTTTAACATTTATTTATTTTTTCTTAGTTCTTGGCGGACACAACATCTTTGTTGGTATGTGGTGCTGCTGAGGATCGAACCCGGGCCGCACGCATGCTAGGCGAGCGCGCTACCGCTTGAGCCACATCCCCAGCCCCCAGAATCTTCCTCTTAAGCTCTCAAAACATTCTCCCACAGGTGGCCCTTTAGATTACTTTGAGAAATAACTTTACAACATGCAAGGTCTAAGGACTATAAGCCTGGAAAAGATCTGTCTTATTCCTCAGGAAACTCCAAACCAAGAGGTGGTGGAGATGTCAGCTCTAATGACACACCGTCACTGTCATCATCGGAACAGTGTCTCTCTGCCAGGTATCGTTATTATTTGGGGTTGCATTCATGTATCCGTTCAGGGAATCCTCCTAACAACACTCAGAGTGAAGTTGACCAAGGTGCATGAACATCAAAGAGCACATCCAAGGGCGGGAGCCCAGGCTCAGCTCCCCACAGATACACCTAACCCTCATTTCCTGTCCTGTGTCCTGTGGCCAGGACTGTCCTGTCCTGTAAACTGCAAGGAAAGGCAGCAGGTGTGAGTGTTGTGGGAACGACACAGCCAGGCTGGTGCAGGCAGAATGCAGGCTTGCCAAGGGCCCCATGCCTGCTGTGATGCAGGGGGCTCTGCAGCTTACACTCCCCCACAGTGAGACGCACACCGTCATCCCATTTCACCCCAGTTCCCTTGGGCTTGAAGGAGGGATGGTAGAACACCTGCTCTTGCAGCTTCCTAGGATTACATAAAACAGAATGCAAGTATCTCACACAGTGCTTGGCAGTCAAGCACTCAAAAAATGCTTGCTACTATTATTTTTGCTATCACTTTAATCTTCTTTGTAGACGGTAAAAATCAGACATGTTGATGGTCTACAACGTGCTGCTTTGATCTAGGCGTGTGCATGATGGAATGGTTAAATGAGCCTAATTAGCATAACCATTACCTCACATGCTGTTTTTGTGTGTGTGGTGAGAACATTTGGGATGGACTATCTTGGCATTTGTCAAGTCTAAAATACATTGTCATTATGATGATGGAGCACTGAGAGATCTGCACCTGAGGAATTAGAGAACGTGCTCAAGGTTACCCACCAGCAACATCTGAGCTTCACTCTCTCAGCTGACTGCCTGCTCTGCTGCCACACAGCCTCGGTGAGAAGACAAGGCCCTTTCAATCAGGTGACCTTGGAAAACTTCACGGAGGACAATGTCTCAGAGTCTGGCCCTGCAGGATGGGTAGAATTTCAAGGGCAGAAAGGATGGGGAAGGGTGCTCTGATTTTTGCCCGTGCTATTTAACCTCACGGAAATAAAGTCCATAATTTAAACAAAACCCAAATCTCTCAAGACTTTAGTCTTCAGAACTTCTGCCAAAACAAATTTCAGGCAGGTTAAAGAAAAACGTCCCTGGATTCCTTCAAGACACGCATGTGAACTGTGCAGGGAAAGCTGGTGGCGGACGGTGGCAAGGTTGCCGTTACCACAGATGGAGCACAATGCCCTAGTCGCCTGAGGAGGCAGCCGCAGACACCTCCTGAGCCCTGAGCATTCTCATGGGCCCGCGGAGGGCCACCACCTGCCCCCACCCAGCCTGCCCCACTGGGGAAGGAAGGAGCCTTCCCGAAGGAGATGCCTAGGCCCAAGTGCAGCTCCGGAGCCCATGGAGTGACACCCACAGACAATGGCCTTATCAATGAACCATTCCTCAGTGCCAGTCCACCCTGGAAAAAAGTAAGAACTCACCCAAGCCTCTTTCTCCACCAGTAAAACCAGGGATGTCAATGGGAAGGGCAGAGTCAAGGCCGGAACCTCCTCTCCTGGTTCCCAGGCTGGCTTCCTGCCCCACCTCTGTCATCCCCAGGGTTTCTCCAGAGGGGACTGGTGGCACAGAGCCCCTCCAAAGTCCTGGCCTGGAGGGGGCCCTGTCTCTTTAGAAATATTGCTTTCATTTGATCCTTGCATGGGAAAATTTCTTTTGTTTTTTTTTTTTTCCATGGGATGATGGCTTGAACCAGTTCATTCATTCATTCTTTTGCAAATATTCAACAAATATCTGTGAAGCACCCATCACGTGCCAGGTACTGGTACGGTTTCTGAGGAGAAGAGAGTGAAGAAGGGAGACAAGAGCCTCTGCCCACACTGAGCTTGGATGGTAGGGGGAGGGGAGGACAGTGTGTAAGAGGACAGAAGAGTGAAAACATGGTTCCCTGGAACAGCAGCGCTAGGGAGACGGGCAAAGAGGAAGAGAGAAAGCAAGCTGGTGTGACCGGGAGGGGCTTCCATGAAGGGAGGACCCTGAGTGCAGGCGCCACTGGAAATTACATCTAGGAAAAGCCCCACAGATGCCCGGGGAAGTGTACTCCAGGCAGAGCAGCCAGCAAAGGCCCCAGTGGGGAGCCCCTGGCTCACTGGAGGTCCGGAGTCCAGGCAGGAGGCTGCCACCATCAGCAGAGCTGTAGGATTGCCATGGTAGGAGGTGTTTACGGTGAGGCCCTCTAAATGCACACGGTTCTCTAAATGCACACGGTTCTCCTATGGCTTAAGATGACAGGTCAAAGTTCAGGTTTGAAAACTCAATCCCTAAATTCATATGCTAAGGATATTTGGAGTTGGGGCCTTTGGAAGATAATTAGGCTAGATGAGGTCCTGTGAGTGGGCCCCTCTATGGCATTAGTGGCTTCACAAGATGAGGAAGAGAGACCCAAGCTGGCACACTTGCTCTGTCACACCATGAGATGCCCTCCGCCATGTTATGAAGCATCAAGAAGACCCCTCCCAGAAACTGGCCCCTTGCTCTTAGACTTCGCAGCCTCCAGAACCATGAGCTAAACAAACCTCCTCCGTTCCGTGTAGATTCCCCAGTCTATGGTGTTTGGTTACAGCCACAGACAGAGAGGTACATAACCTCTCTTTCCCAAGCTCTATGACATTTTCTCCCTCAGCATGTTTATGAAACAAGCCCCATATAGACTCTGCATGTCCCTGCTGACTCTGAACAGTGACACCTCTGTCACAAACAGCCACAGGCGAAGCTGAGTTGGTAGAATGGTGAATACTTCACACTGGTCCCCTCTGCACCTACCCCAGTCCCCTTCTCTTGTGTCTTCCTGTATTTCAGAGGCTGGAAAATAAAATAATATTTTCCAGACCTCCTTGTAGCGACGGTTTCCAAGGTGGTTTGAGTTCCACCAAGCAAACTTCTGCTGCAAGACTAGGAGGCCAGAAAAGAGCAAGAGGAGGTGATGGTTGAGTAGAGAGGTGGAGTCTTCTGCAAAGCGTGGTGGAGGAAGCCTGGCGGTGGAGGAAGCCCGGTGTTCTCAGCTGCACCGACATCACAGGTACCATGTTGTGGGCCACAGGAAATGATGGAGGGACATGCTCAAAAACACCGTTTCTCCTGGACACACTGTCCTTCCCAAGGACCTGCAAGCCTGGCTCTTTGGCCCTCCTGGGAATGCTGCGGTTTCCAGGGGCCTGTGATAAACACTCTGTTAGAGTCCAAGGCGGCGGCTGCCCTCTAACCTTAGTTTTAGGCTTTGGGACCGTGGGGAGGGGAATAAAAGAGATTTTATCAGTGTTCTACCCCCATTCCAAGAACCCCCTGGAAGTTCTTACATTTAGCTCTCACTGGCCATAGAAGCCTATCCACATGGCCACACCTCATTGCAAGGAGACTGGGAAATGGAGTGGTTGAGTGGCCATGTGTCCATTCGGATACTGGTGGGCAGTTTGCAGATCCAGCCTCAAAATGTATGAAGGCTTTGTGGGCTCTCGATGCACATGGCTACACTGTTTTATCAGACACGTTTGTATTCTCATCTTCACAGAAGATGAAAAACGCAACATGGGGAAAAAATTAAATACGTATCTAAAATCTCATGTAGCCATAAAATTGTCTCTTTGTATCAATAAAAGTTTTCAACAAATATTTGAGTGTCTAAAATATGCCAGAATCTGTTTTAGAAAGTGGGACAAATACAGGAAACAAAACAGACAAAGAGCCCTGCTCCCCGGAGAAGCTGATTGCAGAGTGTGCCACCAGAATAGGGACAGGAGCCCACGGGGTGGAACAATTAAAGATTGATGACTGTTGATAAAAACTGTGATTGTTGATCCAAATTGTGATTTGGATTCTGGAATGATTGACCTGAAACCTTCCTTTTTACATAGATTGTTTGAATATGGAGTCCATTGTCTGGGAACTTGGGGCAGTAAAATCCCTGCTAGCACATGTTAGCATGTAGAATGGTTCCTTCCCATTCCCTGAAGTGCACATGTCCCCAGAGATAGGGAAAGATGAGTCGTGGTGAGACTATCATCTAAGAAAGTGATCCAGCCAAGAAATGGAAAGCGTGTGCTGAGGTTTCATGTTAGGAAGGGGTGCAGGATGTCTGAAAATGCAGCAGCTGAGAGGGGGTGCAGGGAGCTGTAAGCCGGGCGTCATGATGGAGATGTCAAGGGACAGGGCAACCGTGCAGGAGGTGAGCCATGGCAAGGCCTGGGCCAGACTACACTGTGTAAAAGATTACAGTTTTATCCCATTGGTAAAGGGAATTGTTAAACCCTCAGAGCAGGGATGTGACATCATTAAAGCAAGAAAAAGGATGGAAGTAAAGCTATTAGCACAGTGCCCAGCACCTAGCAAGCACGTGTGAAATATTGGAGTAACAAGCATTGTTATGCCCTGCTTCCAAGCCTCCGCCTGGCGGCAGTGTGAGAGAGGGGGACAAGATGGGGATCTGGAAGGTTGACAATGAGTGTGGAAGAGGACAGAAGAGACATTTTGGAGGAAAACAGCAGGACTCACTGGGAGATGAGGTACTAAGAAGCAACAAGACTCCAGGGTGGCCTCCTGGGTTGTGTGCCCTTTCACTGGGAAAGGACGATGGGCAAGGGGATGCTTTGCAGGGGTTGGGGTGGGTGGGTGGGAGGGGATGGTGCCTCAGGCCATCCAGAGAGTCGTGTCTTCTTCCGTCCCAGTTTTCTATTCTGATCTAAGACACCCACATCACGTCATTGCAAGGACCTGCTGCTGCCATTCAAAGTGTGACCAAACCGTCCGTGTCTTGGTACAGCTGGCTTCAGTATTATATTGGAGCCTCGTGAGGAAGAGCATCCACATTGTCTTGCCTCTTCTTCCACTTCCCCGGGGATTTCCTCCCTGGCTTTGAAATCTTTCAGGTAATGAGCTGCAAAAAACAAACACTTGCTCAGACTCTTGTTGTCACATACAGACACTCATTAGACTAAACTGTTACTTTCCCTCTGTCCTCCTGGAACGAGTGATGATGGCGGAGAAGGGCAGTGAGGGAGACCTCTTGTCCCTGGAAGAGCTCTGTGTGCCCCCAGACCATTAGGTCAAGAGGCGAGCAAGGTGCCCGGGCACAAGGTCAGGCTGCCGGCACGACTGTCCCGGGAGGGTTTTCTGATGAGGCAGCTTCTTTGAGAACTAAAATCCTTGAAATACACTTCCCTTGCCGAAACACAGAATGTGTGTGTGTGTGTGTGTGTGTGTGTGTGTGTGTGTGTAGTTATTTTGTAAAAGCAAAGGACCATTAAAAATTAAATGCTCCTATTAAGGTCTGTTTTACTTGCAACCCACTTAATGGCTTTTAGGCCTCCCGCGTGCTGCATTGCTGATACTGTCTGGCTCTGCAAAGCGACCTGTTAATTGAGACTCCACTGCAGGCCCAGGGATAACCATCCCTATTTCTTCTAACACCCCAGAGTAAAAAGTGGAGTCTAGGCCGAAAGCAAGTGAGATATATCTTTTGATATCTTTCTGATTCCACTCCTTACTTGCCTAAGTCACTTGATAATGTCAACCCTATCCAACCCCCTTTCTCTGCTCCCTTCTCAGGTAACAGTTTTAGTGTCCTTTGGGGGATGCAAAGATGTGTGCTACGTGGTGTAGTGGGGTCAGATCTGGAGTGGAATGCCATGTCTGCCCCCCTGAGAGCCCCAGGTTAACTTGGCACAAGTTAACTTCATCCTTCTAAGACTTCAGCTTGCTCACATGTAAAATGGGGTAATAGCAGGACCTGGGGGCTGTTGTAAGATTGGATAAGATAACACAATGTAAATAAAGGTCTCAGCACAATGCCTTGTGTTCTATAAATGGCAGAGCAGTCTATAAATGGCAGAGATGCTTAGATAAACGAAGAGATCAAGAGTGCACGTTCAATACGGCCAACAACCCCAACCAAGCTGTGCAAGTTTCCAATAACAAATAATTGCGTCTTGACTGAAGACTTTTAATAGGAGCCAATGTTCCAGGCAAAGCAATGTCTTTGATTGTCTACAGTCTTTCTGCAAGGGGAGAAACAAGACATAATAATTTTTAGAGCAGTTCCCACTAATTATTTTTAAATTGCATAAAAATTTGCTGTTTTTCATTAGGCAAATCAATCCTTTCATTTTGAGGTCCTGTTTCCAGCAGTGACAAAAGTTTTGCAAGAAAACCACTGGATCACTGCCTCTGTGTGTCTAGGGCCTTCCTGTTCCAGGTTAATTCCTCCCATGCCCTAAAGCATATACCTGTAAAAACTTTAGAATCAAACACAAAAGATTCAGTTACCTTTTAAAATTATTCACTTATCTTATGTTCCCATGTTATTATACCAGAAGAACTGTAACCACCCAAACACCATCCAAAAACATATAAACGTTGTTTGCAAGAACACTCCTGACAGTTCCCTCTGGGCCTATTTGATATAAGCTTAGTAACAGAATGCACTTTGAGTCAGCCTAAGTCAGACTAAGTTTCTGGCTGGATTTCCTATTTGCTCCTTGTTTATTTAAGAATGTGTTCATGCTCTCCCTGGGGCTGGACATAATTCCTGGTTCTCCCTCTGGGGTACAGCTCTCTGAAGGACCAGTGGTTTTGATGGCTTCCCACAGTTCTCTCTCCTAACACACATAATGAGGAGAGACCTAAGCAGGACAAAGGAAAGGAGGAGGCCGTCTTGGGAGCCCTGGTAAGATCTGAGCCTCTGTGGAGTTGGAAGCAGCAGTTCCAACAGAACTCAGCAGACCCAAGAAGAAATACCAACGAAATACCCCTGCTTATGCACACATGAGGCTCCTAAGACTCATGGAGCATGTCACACTGTCCAGTGTCCAGTTCATCCTTCTGTCCATCACTAGATCTGTCCTTCTGGAATAAAACTCTGATGGGCCAGACCTCTATAGAGGGCCCTGCAGATCGGGAGCGAAGGCCTCGGCCCTCAACCTCATGCCTTTCCAGTTTCATCTCCCTCTGCGGCTGCCTCTCAGCACATTGACCTTGACCTTCCCCCAGTTCACCTCGGTTTGCTCCCTTCAGGTCTTTGTGCTAGCAGTTTCTTTTCCCTGGAGAAACCCCACCTGTTGGTCAAGGTCCAGCTTAAATACAGTCTTCTTGGGGAAGTTATTCCCAGTGCCTAAAACAGAGGTCATCACTTCCTCCCCAGCATTCCTGGGGACTTTGCAACAGGCCTCTGTTTAGCACTGTCCACACTTGTTTCTCTATGTCCCCATGCTACAGTGATCAGACGGTGCTATCATCAAAGGGCAAGAAAGGTGTTTTAGAAATGTGAGGTTCCACTCTTTCAAAACTAGTGACTGAATTGAAGAGAGAACAAATGAACCAACCCAGCCCAAGGGTCCAATGTCAGATCTGAAAGAAGCTGGAATATCAGTGAGGGACAGACCTCTAGGTGCACTTTGTCACCACTGTCCTACTGGCTGAGTTAAGCTTGGTAAAGTGCTTCCTGGGAGCTGATATCAAGAGATATCTGGGTAGAGAAAGAGCCTCTGTTCCCAGAAAGCCAAGGGCCCCCAGATGGGATGAAAGAAAGCTTGCAGGTGGCTTTCTCTCCATCATGAGAGTTTGTCCACGAGAGGACGGTAGCACAGGCATCCTGCATGAAGATAAGGGGAGTCGTGTGCAAGAAAGCCTGGTACAGAGCCTCCGTCGTAGGAAAAGTACAGCTCTGTGGCTGGGAAATTCTTCTCATTAAGAGTTCTACACTCTGGAATGTGCAAGGGGAAACAGACTCAGTAGGGTCTTGACTCAGCAAGGCCTGGAATTGATGCCGGGGGCTGATCTTCAAGGTCCTGGGGCATTTCCATTCACAGTGGTCTGAGCCCAGTTGCACACGCCAGCACGGATTGGTACAAGCCTTAAATCAGAACCACCCGTCAGGCCTCCTCTCTCTCTCTGGCTCTGAGCCCTGCCCCCCCACCCCTCGCTGCAGGCTCATTACGGCCTTTCCCAGTGCTGAGACGCTGCGTTTGGGGGACTGGTGGAGTGTTTGATATTTTCCACTCTGCGTGTCAAGGGCATTTACAGTCGGCGTCAGAATGTTATGTCGGTCTGAGGAGGCACTTTGAAGTGTTTGTGGTAGAGGCCACATGTGCAGGCAAGATGTGCCTCCTCCCGATCCCTGGATCCCTGAGGTTCCTCTCAGCTCTTTCCCAGCGTCATGTGACAATGAACAACACCACTTAACCCTTTCCTTCTTGCTGTAGGAGCTGGTTCTGTGTATTATAATTTTGAAAGGGGACTTGATCCTCCTCCTCCATCTCGGCTTTGGAAGTGATTTGCAAGTTCTCGGCAGGCCTTCCACTCACCACTTGTTGGGATTTTTTTGTGGCTATTTTTGCTACCCTTCCACATCAACGCATATTTAGAAATGGATTCCCAATTAGCACTCACAGGGTCAATGCTGCAGCATACACGGAGCTCAGCACTGTACAGACACCATGGCAGAGCCCCTCCAGAGAGTGGACAAGCTGCTGATCACCCTCTCCCTCCACCCCTCAGTCCAGGAGGGTCACCACCCGCATCAAGGACTCCCCATGCAGTCGTTATCTTTTTACCTTATAAGAGAAAATGCACAAGCCACCCTTCCAACCCCTTCCAACGTCATCCAACTATCCCAGGAAAGTCTAGGGACCTGAAACCCTGAATCAAAACAAGACAAAACACCACATGATGCTTTGAGAGGGATGGACCTGAGCCTCTTACCCGGCTATGTGGTTTGGCTTGTGCTGTGGACCTAGGCTGAGACTGATCACGTCCAAAGCTCCTCTCCACCCTGAGGCTCTGCAGGGTTCTGCTCTCCACTAGCCTGGAAAAGTCCTGGAATTGGCAGGATGGGCTGGGGTGGAGACACAGGTCTCTGAGAACATGGGCGTCAGCCTCTTTAGGGATCAGTCTGCATTCAAGAAGCACTTGGCAATCCAGTGGGAAGAGAACTCTAAAGGAACCCAAGTCACTTTCAGGCACTCAGAGACCTTTTGGGAAAGGCGCCTTGGGCTCGACTCCACCCATTAGTTCAGTCTCTAGATACACCTATGATATATGGATTAGCCCCACAATGACAGCTCTGCTTCCTTATTTTAATGGAGATCTGAAGAAAGGAAGAGACTTGTCTTAATCTTAGATATTAAAGTACTATTAATAATTCCCACGTGCCTGGCAATGTGCAGTGTAAAACACAACCTGTTTCAGGTTCCTAATAACCCTATGAGGTAAGTACTATTATTTGCATCTAAACCTCAGGGAGATTGATACTGTGCAGAGATCACATTAGAAAATGGAGGATCTGGGTCGCACAGTCAAACTCCCGACTCTAATTAACATCTACCTTGCTGACTCCACGGCACAATTCTGCTCATTCCAGGACAACTCCTAGGACACTGCCCGCCCCTGGCCCACATTTTCCCAGCTCCGAGTCAGGAAGACTGCATAAATCCTGGAGGAAGGAGCGAGTGGATGGCAGGTGACAGCCTGGGAAAGGCTGGAGGGAGCAACGGCATCGCCCCAGTTCTGTGATACAAGTCCCCGGGCCTTCCCCAGTACAAACACGACACTGTCCCAAAGCAGGCTGGGGCTCCAAACCTCCTGGAGCCAGGAATCCATGTCCTCCTGTCCAGACGTCCCTCCCTGGCAGCATAAACTCACAGACTTCTTTCCTCCAGGGCCACAGGCTCCGAGCCTTACTGGTCTGACGACAATTAAGCATCTCCCCTCAAAAAATTATAATAATAATAATAAAAAGGTCAAAAAGGAGGACCTTGGCTTGCACAGTTTGTCAGAATAACTTCACTGTTTGTGTTTGCTATGCACTGGGTCAAAATGTCTCCTGACACACTGGGCTTCTGCATGCTTGTGAAAAACATCCCCAAGAGGGGGCCAACAGGGAGAGTTAACAGGGTTCTGTTGCAAAACTGCCTTATCTTGTCAGTGGTTCCCAGGAGGGCTTGCAGCGGGGCTCAGAAGAGGGGCACACCATGTTGTCGGTGTTGTTTTTCCCCCACTTGGGTTGGAATGAGAAATGTTTCTGGCCACTGTGTCCTAAAAATAAAATGTCTGATGTGGAGTAGTGAACAAGACATGTGATTCCCAAAAAGCCCACTTGGCCCTCAACTTGAACCATGTTTTCAGTCAAGAGTTGCTACCTTGGGTCCCCTCGGTGCCTTCCGTGGGGGGACCCTGGCCCAGTCTTCCCCAGGAAGACGTCTCCCTCGCTGGAACACAGCTTTATTTATTTTGTCTCCAACGCACCAGAAAGAGGGAGATGGGTTTTCTTTGCTGAATGAATTAATCCAAGTATTTTTATTTGTTTTAGAGCTGAGTTGGCAGCCGATGTTCACAAGAGAGGGGATTGGCAGCTAGCTCGACTTTAAATTAGGCATTTGTCACGATTCAGCCCACTCATAAACCTAAAAAAAAAAAAGAAAGAAAGAAAGAAAAAAAATCCCAAAATTAAAGGTCAAAACTAGCAGAGCTAAGATCTGCCTGTTTATTTTAAAATTAATAAAAGCCGTTGGTGGTCTTTGCTGGCTGCCTGCACTCCCACCAGACAGTCCACTGTGTCTGCCTCCCCTCTCTCCCTGTTGCTTCACACTTGCCCTTGCCCACTGACAGGGGCTCTCACTTTTTTGCCTCCTCTGTCTAAGTCGTCCAGTTCTCACTCCGTATTGGGGACTCCACACTGGCAGGGGGCTGGGCTGCGCTTTGTGGAGGAGCCCGAGTGCCCAGGCCTGGCTCAGGGCACATGCTCAGCGAGCCCCTGGCAGCTCCAGCACCAGCCTCTCCACTGCTCTGCCCTTCCCGACTTCGCTCTTTTCCCTCCCCTTCTCCCCCTCCAATTTTCTCTGCTTTAACCCAGAGGGAATAAAGCAGCAATTATTCCCTTAGTACCCAACACCTGCTGCATACAATATAAAACGCGGTGCTTCAGTTGTGTCATTCAATCTAACCAGACTCCTAAAAGGCGATTCTTCTTTCTGCTTTGTAAAAGGAGGAATCAGTGCCCAGCCCAAGCAGGGTCCAGCAGGAATTCCACCCTGGGCTGCCCCCGTCTGTGCTGCCTTTAGAGTCTGACCTACATTCTCCACTCCTGGGATGACCTTCGGCCTGAGGGGACCAGTCACCAGGGGGGACTGGATTCAGGGCAGTTTAGTCTAAGGTCTGCACAAACACCTGGCCTAGAGACCTTGGCATTTAGGCTTAAGCTTCTGCGGTGCAAGGAGTGGGGTGGCCTGGCAGCAAGACTGCGCTACGGTCAGTGGGTGCTAAGGGAAGAAGGGCGCATTAGTTCCCTTTTATCAGTTGCTACCCATTTAAATAAATTTGAAATTTGAAAGGCATTATGTGTTTATTATAGCAACCCCTCTCCAAAAAATAAAAATAAAAAAACTTTAATAGGGGAACACATTGATTTAAAAAAACAAACTAGACTGAGTATAAAGCTTAAGCATTGAAATTACTACTGAAAACCATTTGCCGCAAATTTGATCTAGACAGAGAGTAAGAACCAACTAGCAATTTACAACTGAGAGGAAAGTACTACCACGCCCTGTGAAAAGGCTTCAGTCAAACGTGGTACAAAATAGCAAATGTTCAATTTCAGTGCTAGGAAAGAGTTCAGACAAAGACATATAAACACAGAACTTTCTACTCAATCTCTTTTTAGAACATCTGTGTTGATGAAAGTTTTACTCATAAGAATTTGAGGAAGATTTTGCCTTTTACAAAAAAGAAATTCTGCAAAACTTACATGGTAAATTGGATTTTCTTCCTAGCTTGAGGCAAGATATACTTTATGATTTCAGTGTTGATAAGGAGAATTATAGAGGGAAATGAACAATATAGTCAACTAAATGAATATCAAATGCTGATTTTTTTTCTTGTATTACTTTGATGATTCAACCAAATGTGCATGAAATGATGCGTTTATTTGATAAACAGGAGAATATTGATTTATATATTTTAATTTGGCTCTGAAACTTTATCTACTTGCAGCAAAGTATGCTAAGTGAAGGATGAATGGTTCCTTTTAACAGGTTCCATTTAATGCGATATATTTGTGGCTTGTGTTCATTGATTACTTGGGGGAAACACATATTCCGACCCCCACCCTGATGTTAGCTCTCATGTGAAGGGGTGTGCATCAAGGCCAGGTTTCCATTCTCTGTCCTTCCCTTGGCTAGCCTCTGAGTATAGCAGCAGAGGTGGTACAGAGGGTAGAAAATAGAGGCTCACCTGATTTGCTGGTGTTGGGAGAATTAAGATATCTTACCTGCCTCTCTTCTTTCTGGAACAGCAATGTGCACAGGGAACATGTGTTCATCTCTTTATCTCTGGGTCCTGGCTCTGTCCCTGATGATTTTTAAGAAAGTTGGTTCCAAATGGAAAAGAATAGAGAACCCAGAACTTAATTCACATTTATGCAACTGACTATTTTTTTTTAATAAGGTGCCATGAACCTACAGTTCACAAAAGACAATCTCTTCAATAAACGGTGCTGGCCAAATTGGAGATACATGTGCAGAAGAAGAGTGGAAATGAATCTCTTTCTCTCACCGTACACAAAGTCACTCCCAAATTGATCAAGGCCTAGATCTCAGACCTGAAACTATGAAATTATTACAAGAAAACATAAGGGAAACTCTTCAAGATTTTGGTGTAGGCAACAATTTTTTTAAAAAAATAGAATCTCCGAAGCACAGGCTGCAAACATAAGAAGAGACAAGCAGAATTACATCAAACTAAGCAGCTTCTGCCCAGCAAAGCAAACACTAACAGGATACAGAGACAGCCCTCAGAGCCGCAGAAAACATTTACAAATGGTACACCTGGCAAGGGATTCAGAAGGCATAAGGAATTCGAAAAGATGAACACAAAAACCAAACAATCCAATCTAAACAATGGACTAAAGAACTACGCTCAAATACATGAAAAAAATGCTGAGTTTCACGAATCATCACAGAAATGCCAATCAAACCCAGGATGAGATATCATCTCACCTCAGGATAGCCATCATCAAACAAAGGCGGGAATTAACACATGCTGGTAAGAGTGTAGAGTAAAAGCAACTCTTGCACACAGTTGGTGGGAGTGCACATGAACTCAGCCATATTGGAAAATACGGTAGAGATTCCTCACAAAACTGAAAATAGAACTACCATGTGATCCAGCAAGTCCACTGTGGGTGTAGACCCAAAGAAGATGAAACCTTTATAACAAGACGCTTGCACCGCATGTTTATTGCCGCACTATTCACAATCGTTACAATACAGAACCCATCCCAATGCCCTTTGGCAAATGAAGGGACCAAGAAAATGTGGTGTATTTACCCAATGGAATACTGCTCCACTACAAGAAAGAAATCCTGTCATTCACAGCAATATGGATGGAAGTGGAGAGAATTATTTTGAGTGAAACAAGCCAGAAACAGAAAGACCAACTCCACATGTACTCACTTATGGAAGCCAGTAATTCGACCCTGTAGAAGTACAAAATCAGAGAGTGATCACTAGACATGGGGAGAGATGGGGGAGGGAGACATAGAAATCAAGGGGGCTTTTGAGGGAATGGGAAGGGTGCTGGGTCGGGTGAGGATGGAGACGAGAGTAAGGGGTGGATGCGTACGACCAGCAACACCCATGCCTGTATGGAAATGTCATAGTGAATCCCATTAATCTGTGTAATTAATATGCATTGATAATCAAAATTAAAAAGAAAGAAATGTGGCCAGTTTAGTGCTGCAGATGAGTAACTTGGTACAATTTTAGGATCAAGACCAGCTATCTAAATTGAAAGTGAAAATGTGGTTCCTTCCCTTTGTTGAGAAAATCTGAAAAAAGTGCCGTTGAAGATACACCATAAGACTTTTTCCTTTTTTCCTCTCTCTCATCATGTGATTTTCTTATTTGCAATTTAATATAATCCTGAATAAACAGAAAAGTTTTAATTGTTACCATGAATTTTTTTCATTCATCTTTCTATTGTGCAATAAGAGCCTTAAATGAAAATATCAGCACATTTACCTCCTGTGCAAAACCACCACATTTCTTAATTCACATTTATTGGCTTATTCCTAAGCTGGCCAGAAGAAATAAACACCCACCAACTAGTAATAGAGGACACTTCCTCAACCTGATAGCAGTCAGCTACAAAGAAACACAGCTAGTGTCATCCTTAATTGTGAAATACAGAATGCTTTCCTTTTTACATCAGAAGAAGTTAAAAATATCTCCCTTTATCACCATATTTAACAAAATAATGGAGGTTCTAACCAAAGCAATTAGGTTAAAAAAAGTTAAAAAAATAAATTTAAAAATGATGCAAAGGGAAAAGTAAAAATATGTCTATTTGTAGATAACAATTTAGACAATCTTAAGGAATTCACCAAAAAACATTTAACACTGATAAATGAGTTCTGCAAGGTTGCAGGATACAAGATTAACATACAAAAACCAACTGGGTTTCCATGTGGTAGCAATGAACAGACTGGAAATGAGAATGAGGAAGCAATTCCATTCACCATAGCACAAAGAATAAATACCTAGAGACAACTTTAACAAAAAAGCATAGACTTTTACACTCTACACTGAAAACCATAAAACATCATGGAAAGAAATTAAAGAACTAAGTAACAGAAAACCAAGAATGGCAAAGGTTTAATATTTCCCCTTCCCACTAGCCCCTGGACTGATGCACTGAGCTGCAGACAGGAGTCAGGGTCCCAGGAAATTGAGCCTGTTGATTCCCCTTTCCAGAGTTCCACTGCCCCCACCCACGGCAGATGGGTCATCCTTTAAACTTCTGCACCTCGACAGGCTCAGAGCTTCGCCTGGGGTGGAGGAAGGGACTTGAGTGGTTCTTCTTTCCGGTCCTGTGGCCTCCTGTGCCACTCATCCCACACACCAATGCAATGCCAGCCCAGATGACATAGATGCATGCTCTTGCACCTAACCCACATCCACCTGTCTCTGCCTGTGGTAGAGGGTGACAGGGGTCACGGAGTGAAGAGGAAGACGATAAGCAGGTCCTGGCAGAGGAAGCAGGGGAGTAGTGAGCAGAGAACTCACCTGGAGCAGGCCGTGGGGGCTGGGTGTGGGCCCAGGCTCCAAACCCTGGTAAGGTAATACGATCCACTAGAACTGCAAAACACGAATTCAAAGAGAAAATTGTTAAGAATTGTAAGAAAGCCACCACAAAACACTAGTCCCACCCTTGAGGCCCTTCTCCACAGGGGGCCCGTGCCACTGGGCTGGTTGCTGTCCACAGGCTAGCCCTGCCCAAGGTTCAGAATAAGACGTCCACACGCCCATCCACAAAAATCACTCTCATCTATTGGTTTTGTTGTTAACTGAAGTGATAATTTGTTCCTCGTTTGACCTGTCACTTTTTCTTAATTCTCAATTGGTTCAAAGTGAAGGACTACCCAAAATCTAACTTCACCTACCTGATTTTTGCTTCTTGAAAGAAATACAGAAAAATCAACAATTAGTTCATCATGAGGTCCAAGTTCTAGGCTTATCAAATTGGAGGCAGTATTAACTAGAGGTTGAAAACAAGGTTGGTGGGACAAATTTGGTTTCAACCTCCAAGTTCTATCACTTTTAATTAATGCTCCCTAGTTAATTATCTCTCTCCTTTTGCCCTATAGGTAAAATGTATATGATTCTAGTGCCTACTTCTGAGTATTGAAAAAATTTAACAAGATCATATACGTAAGGCTTTGGCATACAGCAAGCTCTCTATAGTGCTATTTTTAAAATTTTGCCAATTTAATATAAACTGCATTCTAGTCATATTGAAATTCCTTTAGACATACAACTGAGTTTAAAACCCAGAAGTGTAGTACTGGCACATAAAGGGCACAGCTTCTAAGCTTCTCAATGACACTAAATAGACAGTACTTTGGATGGTCCCGTAGAAGTCCTAGTGCTACTTCCTACAAATTCATTGGAATTTCAGGGCAAGAAATGCCTGGTTTCAGCTTTGGTAATAACTAAATCCATTCATCCAAGATTATTTTAAAGATGCCCGTGTCTATTGTCCACTTATGTTTAAAATTCAATTCAATGCTATAAAATAGATTGAAAAGTTTTCAATTATATTGATTTTTGCTAATGATTTTATTTCCTTGTGTTAGCTTTTTTATTTATTATTTTCTTTTAACCCTTCTGTTTCATTCATTTTTTGACGTGTTGTTATCTTTTGTCGTGATCTTGGTTTACCTGTCATCCAAGAGACCTAACTATTCCCAGAGAATTACTTCCTCCTGCTTCTCCCCAGGAAGCTAGGGAACATATGTTTTCAGGTAAGTATCATTGTACAGTGATATCACAGTACACTGGGCTCTGAGGTCAGGCAAGTCAAATACCAATGTCTAGTACTGCCTCTTGATTTCTCTGTAAGATTTCGGCAAATCATCAGTTTCCCTGAAACTTGCTTCCCTTATCCACAAAATGAAAATCATAATAATATTTCGAGTTATTGAGAAGATTAAATGGAATTACATATCACCACAATGGCCCAACGGACCTTGATTCGATGTGCCAGTGACTGACACATGTAGACATTCAGTGAGTAAATACTTACTGTTAACTGTTATTATTTCTGTCTGCTTTTGCTTACTCCTCAAGATTTCTACGTGTCTATCTTGAAGAAGGTGACATAAAGTCATGTCTAAAGTACGTACATTTTTAGAACAAAACTTCAAAGTTGCCATCAAGAAGTCGAGGAGTCAGGGTCCTTATGACAGCATCCAGTCTTTGCACAGAGTATGGTGAGAGACGAGAAATGCCATTTATAGAAAGAAAACATGGTCATTGCCCTACTGTTTCTGTTATGGTGATGGTGTTTTAAAATTAAAAAAGCAAAAAAGCAGCTACCACAGAAAATGGAGAAGATCATTGCCATGCATCATGAAATGTTAATGTGACGGGTGCTATGTGCATTTAAAATGACCTACGAAGTTCACGTTCTAAGGCTGATGAAACCAAGGTTTATTGGTGTTACAGAAATTGACCAAGGTCTTGTGCCTGATGAGTGGTAGAATTCAGGTTTGAACACAGTTCTGTTCTGAAGCATGCAGCCTGCCAAGCAGTAATAATCTAGTCTAATTTCTTTCAGCTGTGATCTTCTAGGCCCTAGAATTTTTCGTTATTACATTAGGATCCTGTTTCTTAGCATTTGAAGCATGGAAAAATATATCAAGGATCAGAAGTCAACAAAGATTAGACTCAAAAAATCTTTAAGAACCCACATATTATTGGAGTACCCATGGAAAAAGAAGGAAGTTATGTCACTTCTTTAGGCAAAAACATAAGCGTTCCTGATATTTATCCTCGTTAAAAAATGTTTCTATTTATTAAGAGCTTTAAAATATTTATAAATTGACGATAATTCAGAAACTTCATTCTAGAGTCTTTTTCTTCAGGATATAATGCTGGACATGCACAAAGGTGTTTATACTAGTGCTATTTAAATGTTTAAAGAAAATAATACATGCCAGGAATACAAGATGGGTTCAACATCTGAAAATCAATGCAATACAATGTAACAGTGAAGTATAAACACCTCATGACCATTTGAGTACACTCAGAAGTATTTAGAAAATCAAGAAATTTTCATGACAAAAATCATTCAATAAGCTGGAATAGAAGAGAATTTTCTCAACTAATTAAAAAGTATTTATAAGTAACTTGTAGGTAACATCATTCTTTTTTTTTTAAAGAGAGAGAGAGAATTTTTTAATATTTATTTTTTAGTTATCGGTGGACACAACATCTTTGTTTGTATGTGGTGCTGAGGATCGAACCCGGGCCGCACGCATGCCAGGCGAGCGCGCTACCGCTTGAGCCACATCCCCAGCCCCAGGTAACATCATTCTTAATGATGAGAGAATGAATGATTTCCCCCTAATATCAGGAACAGAAAAAGGATATCTGCTTTCACCATTTCTATTCAATATTGTATTAGAGATTTTAGGTAAGGCAATTGTGCAAAAAAAAGAAACAAAAGGCAGACAGATTGAAAAGGAAGAAATATTTATTTGCAGATGACATGATCTTATCAAAACAATAACAATAACAACTATTTAAACAAATAAATCAGCCACCAGTGTGGCAGGAAGTAAGATTAATACACAAAACAAGTCAATTTTATTTCTATTCGCTGCCAATGAACAATCTGAAACTGAAATAAGGAAAGTGATACCATTTGTAATAACAACAAAAAATAAAATACTTAAGAACAAATTTAATGTAAAATTCACAAGACTTGTAATAGAAAACTACAAAAATGTTGAAATAAATTAAATAATTAATTAAATGGAAATGAATTTTATGTCCATGGATCAGAAGACAAAATATTAACAAAATGGAAAAATATAAAAACATCTACTCTCCAGAATTGAACTACAGATTTGATGTAATTCATACCCAATTTAGCTGCCTTTTTTTCCTTTCTTTTTTTCTTACTTATTTAGGAAGTTAACAAACTGGTCTTTGAATATCTCTGTCTTTGTTCAAAGAACACAGAATAACCAAAACAATCTTGGAAGAAAAAAATTTGAATACAAATATGTCTCAGTTTCAAAACCTACAAAACAAAACTATGGTCACTAAAAACAGACGGTACTGGCACACAGATAGACATAGAGTATCGTTCAGAATTCAACAATAAACCTTCAGAAATGGCAAGTTGATCTTTGACAGGATTACAAGAAAATTCAATATGGGATCATGTCAACAAATGATGCTAGGACCACATGCAAAAGAATAAAATCTAAACTTTATCACACACAATGCACAAGCACTAACTCAAAATGGATCACGAATCTCAATTTAAATGCTAAAAAACTATAAAACTCTTCTAAGCAAATGTAAAAGTGAAACTTTGTGGCCTTGGACTGGGCAATGATTTCTTAGAGACAACACCAAAAATTCTAGCAATTAATTGGAAAAAAACATAATTTAAACTTCATCAAAATTAAAAACATTTTGCATCTAAGGATGTTACCGAGAAAGTACAAAAAACAATGTGAGAATATAGCTAAAATATAGAACCAACTTATGTGCCCCTTCAACTGATAAATGGATTTAAAAAATGTGGTATATACACAATGGAATATCACTCAGCCATAAAGAAGAATGAAATTATGGCATTTGCTAGTAAATGGATGGAACTGGAGATTGTAATGCTAAGTGAAATAAGCCACTCCCCAAAAGACCACAGGTCGAATGTTCTCTCTAACACACAACAAGGAGAAGGGAAGAAGGAAGAGTAGAAGTTCACTGGATTAGACAAAGAGGAAGGGAGGGGGAATTAGAAAAAAGGGAATGAAGGGAAGGGAGGGGGGAATGGGAGTAGGAAAGACAGGAGAATGAACCAGACATGAATTTCCTATATTCCTATATGAATACATGACCAGTGTAACTCCTCATCATGTACAACAACCAGAAGGGGAAGTTATACTCCATGTATGTATGTCAAAATACATTCTACTGTTGGGTATATCTAAAAAGAACAAATAAAAAATAAATAATTTTTTTTAAAATATGAGAAACTATTTGAAAATCAGATAGCTTACAAGAAACCTGTATCCAGAATACACACAGAACTCCCACAACTCAAAATTAAAAAGACAATGCAATTATAAAATGGGCAAAGAATTTTAACAGACCTTTCCTCGAAAAAGATATGTATTGACCAACAACAAGCATATGAAAGATGTTAAATGTCATTAGCTGCTTTAGAAAGTCAGGTGGGATGCAGCTCAGGGGCAGAGCACTTACTTACCTATGAGGTCTTAGGTTTCATCCCAGTGCCACAAAAAGAGACAAAGGAATTAAGGAAAGGAAGGGAGGAGGGAACAGAAACCAAAGCCGGATGAAATTCCACTTGGAATGCACTCAGGTGGCTGACACAGGAAAGCTGGACTCTAGCAGCCGCTGTTGCCCAGGTGGAGGTATGGGAACCCTCACATAATGCTGGTAGAAATGTAAATGGCCCCACCACTTGGAGAACAGTTTACAGGTCCTCGTGCAGTTGAAAGGCCAGTGGCTTCAAAACTGAACATCAGAGATCACAGACCCCTACCATTCTTACTCCCTGTGTGGCCTGGACAGGGCTACTAACTTTGCCTCCGTTTCTTTGCCTATTAATGAGACGATGAATACATAACTAATGAGGTTATTGAGAGAATTAAATGAGAAAATACATAAAGAGATGGGCAAGTGGAAATCCAATAAGAGTTCCTTTTCTGTACTTTCTCGGATTTCTCCATACTTCACATGACTTCCTTAGGATAGCGTCTGACGAGGGAAATCATGAGGTCAACTAGTACAAAGACTGCCAGAGGCCTTCTTATGTATTTCCAAGTTGCTTTTCTAAAGGAAAAGTCATTTAATTGCCTCTATCTAGATTACAAGTGCACTAATTTTTTCCTTTGTTTTAAGTTATTAATTATGAGGCATTAAGAAACACACAAAGGATCAGAAAATATTGTATTCACCACTAACATCAAACAGATGTTGATTTTTTGCCTTATTTGCCTTAAATCTTTTTTATTCTTTAAAAATAAATGATTTCATATTCTTCTAAAATCCCTTTGTCTTCCCATCCTCTTTCAAAGGTAACCATTAGTTTACACCTGCCAGTTACTATTCCTGTTAGGTTCGCACATGTCCCTATATGTTTCCCTATGTCTCAAAGATCTGAAACGATAAAATTATGTTATATGAATGTCAAACTCTACTATGACTTGGGTTTTCAACATCCTATGAGTGCTTCACTTATATTGAAATTTATCTAACCTAATGAGTTATTTTGCCTACAGTACAATTATTCCATTGTAAGAGTCGTTCACATTTCCCTACTGTTAAATAGTTAGGTTGTTTTTACTTTGTTAACATTAAAAACTGAGCTTAAAAAATCATCCTTGAGTTTTTCTCCTTGCAAATATGAGATCATCTCTAGGACAGACCCAAGACATAGACTTACTAAGTTTTGGTGTGTTCAGGAAAGTAGCTGTACCAAAGAGACCACAAACACCTCTATGATAGATCAACCATCAATGATCAAATTCATGTTCTCAGCATGTGGCACATTTTCTAAAATAGACCATGTTTTAGGTCACAGGGAAAATCTCAGAAAACACAAAAAATAGAGATAATTCTTCAAATCCTATTAGATCATAATGGAATGAAGTTAGAAATCAATGACAAGATAAAAAACAGAAAGCACCCTAACACTTGGTGATTCAGTGATACACTTTTGAATTATGGGTTGATTGCAGAAAAAATCAGAGGAGGAATAAAAAAAAATTGTAGAAACAAAAAAGAACAATGATATGACATCAAAACCTCTGGGACAGTATGAAGGCAGTTCTAAGAGGAAAGATTATAGCACCGAGTTCCTACATTTAAAGACTAGAAGATTCCTAATAAATAATCTAACATTATACCTCAAGGCCCAATGAATTATATCATGTCTTGAAGTGAGCCATTTTTTCCAAACATGTTAAGTTTCTTTTTGATGTCTTATTCATTATCTGATTTTATGTAATTTTGTATTCATTTAGCATAATAATTTTAATTTGTATTATCACCCAATTATCTCAAACTCTTAAGAGATTCTAATCTTTCTGTTTACCACACTCTACTTTTCACTTGTGGTTGATTCTTTCCTTGAACACCGTATAATTTTCTAATATGAATTTTCAGTAAATGGGATACTTTGATTTCTGTATGAGAGTCTTTCATATTCATGGATGGAACTCTCAAATAGTTTTATATTTCCATCTGCCAAATGACCCGGGAGTATCACTCACTGATTTTATTGTAATTTTCTAAACTTAGGGTTTTCTGGATCAAGGAGGCCATGCAAATTTCAAATCTCAAATGCCTGACAGAGAGAGTACCTCATTCGCAGACGATCAGGAAATCCTCTTTCTCTTCTCCTCCCAAAGCCCAGATTGAGGTACAGAAGCTTTCTTCCTATTTCAGTGGCAGACCCCCTACCAACCCCCACCCCAGATCACATTTCAATTAAAAATACACCCTCTGCAGTGCCGGGTCTGTCTGGATGGTCTCTGTTCGGTCCCTGCTTCACCTCTGTCTCTGCAAGGCCACCATGCTGCTAGTTCAAGGGGAGTCCCATTCTGTGGACACACATGGTCATTTGCCCTGTTCCACCTGCTTTAACCATCTTCCGTTTGATTCTGGAACCTGAGGGTGGTCCACCCTCGGCTATGGCTTCAAGAGACCATTTTCTGTATTTTATGCAGCATTTCTAGATTGTTGTATGGGGTGGGATCTCAGGCTGCACAGCACATCCATGTATCAGAACTGCAGTGCTTGAGATTTTATAATATATATTTTAGTTGAGGAAAGAAGAGAAATATGCATGAACTCCATTTGGTGTTTATTCTAAAAATAAAGCAAAAGGGTGAGACTTCCCCGGCTTACTTGTTTCTGACCATATTTATCTTTCATAAAGTCAAGTAGACGTAAACAAGCTACCTCATTTCCTACCGGGAGGAGAATTTCCAAAGCTTTCCGTTTACCAGTACGAAGACACTTGCTGTTATCCTGAGCAATCACTGGATCTCGGTCTAAGTGAATAGTCCTCAGCTGCCTAAGTGAAGATGGGCCACCTACAAGTTACAGAGTCGTGAACAAGTGATTTAATTAAGGCACGAAAATCAAATAGGCAGTGAAAGAGATTAATGAAATAAAGAAATGTGCTTAGTCCAGTACCTGGTCAGGATAGGGACTTTGCTAAATTATATCACAAGTAAGTGATGTTGACAATAAGAATATTCAAGTAGCATCTGATCACCAAATTCCTCAGGTGTCCCTGAGGAACCAGCCACATTTAGGTCAAAACAGACCTTTTATGTCATCAAATCATCTACCTGTTTGTAGAAATCCTGGCTGTCACTGTGAGGAATGGGATCAAACTGATTGCTTTGGCGTCCCTTCTAAGGTAAGGCCAACACCATGAATTATATCATTCCCTACGTCACCCTGGAGTTTCTTTTAACATTCGCCTTAATTAGCCTAAGGGGTAACCACTGAGAACAGTACCGGGCACTTTGTGGACGCATGTCTGTTTCCTTTCTTTATCACTCTGTGACCTACCTCAAGTCTGGAAGAGCATGGTGTGCCGGGTCCTGCAGACTGTGCGGACAACGGTGTCAAGACTGCTGAGTGGCTTTTCTTACAGATTTTAGATGGGCAACTTCCTGGGACAGTCCCCTCCCCTGCTGCCTTTCCAGTCAGTCAGATTTAGCCACCATAAGTCATGTGACCACTCAGAAGGCCTTCCATGGAGAGGTTGCTCCTCCAGAAAGCGCTTCTCTCACCTGCGTGGCCCCACTGCACGCAGCACACTTGGAGATCATTGGCACAGAAGCCTTGGCAGGCAGCCTTGTCCAGGGCCTGGACAGATTCTGAAGAACATAAACCAGTACTGCACGTGGCAGCTACTCCACATCACTAAGCAAATGGACTCACTTTTCCAGAAACAAGGCCAACGGGTCAGTAATCCATATGGATTTTTACTTTTTTTTTTTTTTTCATAATACTGGTTTCGGTCCATCTCAAAAGACCTCGTGAAGTTTCCATTCTGCTTATATATCTAATAATAAGCAGAGTGTCACAGCTGATTATTTTGCTATAGAAATCTCTAGATTCCTATGTGAAAGGGAATAATAACAACTTGGATGAGTGTCAGGTTCAAAATTAAATCTCATCACTTTTGGGAGAAAGAATTGGGATAAAGGACTGTTGTACATGATACGCAATTCAGACCCCATTGCAAGACACTTTGGAATCCTTCCCCGCAGAGTCTGGGACAGTCTGCTCTCTGCGTTTTAAGTAGTTTTTTGCATCCTGGGAGTTGAGGTATCACAGAGTTTGAGGCAGTCAGCCCTTTGAGCTAGGGTGACCCCCCCAGGAGGACTGACAGAGCAGGTGAAGGGCAGGGCCTTTCATGGGGTGGAGGTGCTTGAGTTAGCCTGACCCTAAGGAGTTTCTCACAGCAAAACAAAAGGGCGCAACTCTTGGGGACAGCAGTGTGCTTGTGGAAATGTTTTCCTTTAGAGAACGGGTTCTTGCCGGCTACACGTGTAGATTACACTGCACAGTCTTAGACCCGTGAATGTGTATTTATGAGGTTGCATTGTCCTTCCCACACTGAACTGGCTGTGAGTGGCCAGGCTTAGAGAAAGGTAACCAAGAACAACTTGCACTTCCCTTGATTTCTCCTCTGTTTAATAAACAGGATGACACCAGCTGCTAGAACCCCGACGTGATAAAAGTTTACTACGTAAAATTCTAAAATAAGCGTTCCTAATCAGTGGCTGGTTCTCTTCCCTGTTGTGGTTCAAGGACCCCAAATCCTTTTGTCTTATGGCTCTGCCAACCCCAACATGGGACTTCAAGTTACCAGGTTCATCCGTATCAAACCATGCAAGGGGATATATAGAACCCTGTCACGAGCCGTCCATGGGTTGCCTGTGGGTCACTGTGCATCGAAGCCTAGTGGATAGAAACATCTGATGTCTAGGAAGGACCAGCGGACATTTTCTCTGGTCAATTGCCCAGGGACATTGTGAATTTCTATCCCACTCTGCCATGACCCATACAGCACCTGAGATGGGTGAGACCTGCCAAGATGCCAATAACCTGCTGACTGCAAGACATCAGGAAGCAGGACTCCACCCTTGAGACCTTACCCCTGCCCTTAATTGAACCACAGAGCCCTCTTCCCTTTGCCTAGTCCCAGCTCTTGTGTTTTGTTCTTCACTAATTACTTTAGACTTTAAAATAAATTTTCAGGTGGCTTATACCCTCCTTGGCAGGAAGAAGGACCCCCCAACAAGACGCTGGCCATTGTCCCCATTAGAACCTGAAGCATAAAAAATTTCTTTCTATGGAATGGCTATTAAGGAGGTGTGCCTTGCCTCTGTTTTGAGACCCCTGGTTAAGGCCAGACACACCATGTGGATTTAAGAGACTGGAACACACTAACTTCCAGGAAAAGGAGTAAATGAGTTTGGCAAACAACTGGCCAGCATTAAGCCACACTATCTTAATCGGTCCACTGTTTTACATCGAAGTTTCCATTTGTCCTTGGAAATCTGGATTTCTCTTCATTTCTACCTTGGAACAAGCGGAGGGAAATGGGAACTCTTCATATTCTAGAAGTCAGAGGAGTTAATTTGCATGCAGAAGTCCTTAAGCGACATGTGTGTTCTGGTCTTTACGTCTCCCAGTGTGGATCAGGAGCCAAGACCAAAAACCATCAAGACACAAGTGGAAGCATGATCTCCACCATATGTTGGTGGAGGAATGAAGAAGGGAGCCAGACCAGCGCTGCTGAAGCCCAACCTGGACTTGGCTGTTGATCTCTAACACATGGAGGACGGAAAATTGATTCAAAAATAGGGACAGCGGAATCATACCCCCCCCAAAAAAAAATCTCAGTTATCTCAATTATCCACACAGACTAAGATGAACATTTTTGTTTCATTTCATATCATTGGTACTAGGGACTGAATCCAGGGGCAAGGTATTACTGAGCTACATACCCAGTCCTTTTCATTTCTTATTTCAAGACAGAGTCCTGCTAAGTTGCCCAGATGGGACTCCAACTTGCCATGCCCTGCCTCAGGCTCCCAGGTCGCTGGGATTACAGGCCTGCACCACCATGCCCAATAAACATGGTTAATACTTATGAGTCAGTGAGGAACTCATTCTAAATCTCTGTGTTTAATGAATAGTTATTTTTCTGCAAAAGTCGGTTTTCACAAGTGTATGGAGGTAGGTCCATGTGACTTCATCAATGTAATTGAGTTCATTGATCCTGGAGGATACAAAGTTCAAAGAGCAGATAGGCGTGTGTTAAAGACTCTGAAGAGCGTTCTCATTAAGAGCTCGTTGACCAGAAGGCATGGAGATGCATCCCACTGGTGTTATCACTAGGGTGACATTGGCCTTCAGGTGACAGTTCTTCAGAACGATATTAAAGGTGGAATATGTCCTCACTTTCCTGAAAAGAAAGTATCTGGAATTCCTACACACCTAGTAACACACACAGACAAGTTGTCAATATTTTAAATACTTCAAAGGGGCTGATGCCTATATTGAGCCATGACTTAGATCGTCTTCCTGAATTCAACAAAGCACTTTGCCAGGCTCTTTGGTGACAGGCAGGAAGAGTGTCAGTGAATGAAGCAGCCTAGGAACTCTGGTGGCATCGCGGAGGAGATGGGGAACGTCCGCGCCTCCTTCTAACACATGGCATGACAGAGTGCTGGAGCAGAATAGAAAGAAGCCCCAATGGCAGTTCAGGACTCCCCACCCTGGCTCTGCAGGGGGAGCCCAGCCTCCAGCACGGCAGGTGCTTATTTTTATTTTATTTTATTTTAATATATTTATTTTTTTAGTTGTAGTTGGACACAATACCTTTATTTTATTTATTTATATCTGGTGTTGAGGATCGAACCCAGGGCCTCACAAGTGCTGGGCGAGCACTTCACGGCTGAGCCACAACCTATTGAAAGAAGCCGGAACATGGCACTCCAGATCTCGGAGACAGGAAGAACTTTAGGAACTGAACATCAAAATCTCCCCAAATGTTAAATGAGATAAGTAACTACACAATGGCTTTCTTCCCCTGGCCTCCTGGAACCCATTAGGCATCCTCCTGTGCCCTACTTTGTGATTCCAAAAGATTGCTCTCTCCAGATGCACGGCCTGGGCTTCCTTCTCCTCTGTCGTGAGGCTGAGGTAACCCATGGGAGATACCAGCTGCACCTCAAAGGTAAGGGAATTGAGAAATAAGGGAGTTTCTTCTCTCCCTCTCTCTGCCGGGCCATTGTTTTTACAGAGGCTGATTTTCCTGGAGGAAGAACACTCTCCTGTCAGGCAGCAGCGACTCCTGCATGTTTCTGACAACAGTCCGTCCTTCACTAGCCTCACCACCTTTGATGGTTCCTGGATTGGCTCCCTTAATCTCCCCATAGCTTCACAAAAATCCATGTTATTAAAATTAAGCACTTTGAAGTTCTCCTGCTGGTACCATGCCTGGTTGTATGTTGGAAATCATTTAGGAAATGGAAACTAAGTGTCCACCAACTAGTGAATGCAAAAAGAATATGTGGTACCTAGGCACAGTGGAATACTATTCAGCCAGAAAAAAATACAGAATGCTGCCATTTGCAACAACAGGTATAGAACTGGAGACAATTATATTAAGTGAAATAACCCAAGCATAGAAAGAAAAGCCCTGCACTATCTCACTCAGAATATAAAATAGCTGATCCCTTAAAAATTGAGCATAGAACGGTGCTTGATAGAGACTGGAGAAAGGAGGGAGGATGGAAGGAAGAGCTAAGGTTGATCGAGTGCACTAAGTTATAGTTAAATAGGAGCAATACATTCTGGGGTGCTGTTGCACAGTAGGTCGACCACAAATGCTGATAAGGTATTGCATATGTCAAAAGCTAAAAGAAAGAATTCTGAAGGATTTCATCATAAAAAAATGATAAAGATTTAAGGACATGGATATGTTTATCCTGATTCAAACATTACATGGTGTGTACGTGTATCAAAATACCACAAGGTGTCCTGAAAATAGGTATAATTTTTATATTTTCATGTATCCGATTAAAATTAAACTTTTTAAACAGAGGTGATGGGGTCATGACAGCACCAACTCATCAGGTGGGATGGATCAACAGAGTCAAGAGGAGGAAGTAGAAGGTGAGTGGTGATCCTCTTTGAAGTAATGATAGGAGAAATAGGAGAAATGGCATCATGTGAAGAGGCAGGTGCAAGGGAGGAATTTTTTTATTCTTGGTTTTTAAGTCTGGGGAAGGATGTGGCCTAAAAATATGGTCAACTAAACCAGCCCAAAGAAGAGGAGACAATAGGAAGGGTGGTCTCGGGCAGGAGGACCGGTGAAGCGGTGATCTGAGGTGTCAGGTCAACAGCACTGGCGAGGAAGGATGCAGGCTCACTTACTCTGGGACAGGAAGGAGAAACGGAAGGTTGAAAGAAGACAGAGGTGGCATCGGTGGTAGAAAACAAGAAAGCAGAGGGAGACGGCATGGGAAGCCACTCTCTCCCGGGCAGCGCAGTGTGTAGTGATGCCTTCTGAGTCTTTGGAGGCTGTTCAAGATTTGAAAGAAATGGAATAAGGGAATAAATTCGAATGTTGTTTGTTTAACTTTATTTTTGAAGAATGATAATGAGGAAAAGATTATCAGAATTCTGCAATTTTACCTTTGATCTTGCAACAACAAGTAGAATAGATTAGAGAAGAAAAACAACTGTGTTCATGGGAATGTCAAAGAACATGGCAAGAGTCATGGAGGGGTTGGTGTGGGTGGAGAAAGCTGAGGCTGAATAAAAGGGTGCTGCAGAGTGGACTCGGGCACTTGTTGTCCACTCTGTGCCAGTGCTACATAAGGCACAGTGGTGACTGTACAAAGAGTAGAAGATACACTTCCCTCCTTCAAGCGCACAGGCTCACTGGGAGACGCAGACACACACCAAGGACTGCAGTGGAGGAGAGACCGGTGGAACACCACTAAGTCCATGCCAGACACTCTGTCAGGTAACGGAGTTCACCATCTGCCCCTCAGCTTCCTTGTTGGAACAATAAAGGAGGTAAAAATTGATGGTTCCTAAATAACATTCTTTTATAAAAATACCCAGGGGTCCCTGGAGAAATGCCTGCTGGTAGGATCAGGGCAAGTAAAATGAGATGCGAACCTAAGGCATCTTGTAGTGCCATAAAGAAAGGAAGTGCTCAAAAAATAATGGATGGGGACATGCCAAAAACGTCACAGAAGCCAACCCCAAAAGCTCCCACTGCTGAGGTTGGAGCAACTTGATCAACACAATAAATAATATGGCATTGGTGGATGTGCTGCCAAAGAGAGCAAAATGATGTAACACTGGAGTGAAACCCAAAATGTAAAGTAAATATATATAAGTGCCTTCCAACATAAACAAAGGACTGAATGGAATAATAAATGGGGAGAAGAATCAAGTCATCCTTACAGAACACGGTGGGTAAATGCTTTCTCCTCCAAGACGGGACCCGGGACTCCTCCGTGCTGACCCTGAGGGTGGCTCCATCAGTGACTTTCTCCTAAACAGTAGAAAAGGAGAGGGAGAACCCAGCACCCACGGCACTGACCACGAGGTGAAGGTGAAGACCCTGTGGTTGTCACTTAACGTGAAGTGACAGGAGGGCACTTCCCCTTGTGGGCTTCCTTCCAAACCTGCAGCTGAGAGTGATGGAAACGGAGCTCAGCCAGGCACTGAAGGACAGTCAGCAGGGACCTTCCAGCACCTGTCAGGACTTTCCAGGCCATGAAAAAAAAAGACCAAGAAACTGTCACAGACCGCAGGAACCGGGGGAGACAGGACGAGTAAATGCGACGTGCCATGCTGGACTGAATTCTGGAACAGAAAGAGACCATTAATGGAAAAACAGATGAAAACAACATAGAGCTGAAGTTTAGTTAATTAAAAAAAAAAAAAAAGATTGACAGTCTCTAAAGTCTCTTCCAGCTGGTAGCTATACTAATAGCATTTATTATCTCATTGCTTCAGAACTGGGCTCCTATTATTCCCAAAATGCCGTGGAGGCAGGAAGTAAGGGAACCAGGGAAGGGGGGTGCACGGCTTGAATCAGAGTTTCCCGTCTTCTGACTTCCCTGCAGTGGTGTGTTGGTGACAGCTGTGGTCAACACCAGGCCCTTGCTGGGGCCATGCTGTGACAGTGAAAGTCCACTGTCTCTTGTCCTGCTTCCTGCCAGCGCCCCTCTGCCCTCTGACTGGGGTAAAGACAGCCTCTAGTGAGGCCACAGGTTCCCTTCCAGTGGAGCCCCGAGAGTTGGGGGCCCCGCGCTGCGCCACCAGGAAAGGGTTGCTATGGTGATGCCATGTGGCAGGGCTACCTTCGGCTCCTGTGATTTTCCTGGACAGTTTCTTTGCTTTAAAACACACACACACACACACACACACACACACACACACACCACACACACACACACACACACACACACACACACACACACACACACACAGAGTTTATGGAGCCCCAATGTGAAACCACGCTGGCTCTGATTCATGACATTTTCCTGAGACTTTATAATGTTTCTTTTTTCTAAATAAGCAATTTCAGGTCAGGTAAAAATGTGAGTAAATCATGCCTGGCTCTTGTTCCAGATGTATCAATTTCTGCTCATTCCCCTTTCCCCCTCTTTCATGGCTTTGGGACAATAAAAATAAGCAATGCCCCCCCTCTGGAGCCTCTCTGAGCCCCGGTGAAGGACCGGCCCCGGGTGCAGGGAGCGCCTCCCCTACCTGGGGCAGTCCTGAACCTAGCGTTCTCTCTGGCAATTATCTGAAGCAGAGCAATAACGTGGAGTAATGATTTTGGCACGCTCAAGACCCTGGGAGGATCAAAGAGGTGATGTGACAGTTCATGAAACGCGGAGGAAGCAGCCGCCGCAGCCAACACTAACACAGCCCTGCGCTGCAGAGCCTGGGGGAGCCGCGTTGCCAAGTGTCCGCCTGCATTTTCTTTGCGGGGGCCAGGCCAGAGCAGGTCAGGAAAATGATGGCGTTTATCGAGCAGACACTGTGGCTCTGTCTGAGGATGGCCGGTCTCGCTCACTGCTGGCCACTGCAACCATGTGGTCTTTTAGAGCAAGGGCATAGAGGTTTTCATTAACCGGGAAAGAGGCGCCCACAGGAGACTTCATTTGTGTGGAGTACACAGGGCAAGGCTGCCGGGTGGCAGTTCCTAAAGGAGCTGAGGGTGAGGGTTCTGGAGACAGACAGCCTGAGTCTGAATCCTGGCTCTTTGGGTCACCATTCTGCACCACTGAGCAAATCCTAACCTCTCTGCCTCCGCTCTCCACCAGGAGAAGGAAGATAATAATGGTCTCAGTTGCCTGGTGACTGACACATGTGAAGTAACCAGGACCCTGCCCGGCAGTGGGAAGTCCTCAGTCTGTGTCCACGGTCATCTTGAGTTTCATTTCAGCTACCTTTACTCAGGAAGAAGGGAATCGGGTTTTCTGGAGTTTTGTGCCCTGCTTTCTCAGGCCGTTTGCTCTTCACATGGTCACTGAGGCTTAGGACAATCTCGGCCCTTTGCAAAGCACTCGGAGGAGCCACACTCAAGGCGACATTCCGGTGGAAGAGATGAGAAAAGTACACACACAGGGGTTCCCTGCTTGGCAGAATGCTCTCCCTCTGCTGTGGCACCGATTACTGTAAAAGGCTCATGGTGCAGACTTCATGGCAGGGCAAGCCTTCGGCGGGACCAGGGTGACAAGTGTTTTTGTTTTCATTTAGTGGTGCAGCTTGGCGCAGGCATGGTGGCAGGCAGTGGGGGAGAGGATGGAAAGACTCTCAAAGGTGGAACTGATAGATGCTGAGGAGGTACTTGAGAGGAGGAGGCAGTGTCAAATCAAGGGCATAAAGGCAGGTTTCTTGGTGGAGAGGTGCACAGAAAGGTAGAAGGGGCAGTCAGAGGTGGGCCTTGAATGGACTCGGCCAAAGGAAATCGCAGTTTTCATTAATTAAGAACTGGGGCTAGGGTTGGGGACAGAGCTCAGTTGGTAGAGTGCATGCACAAGGCCTTGGGTTCATTCCCCAGCACCGCAAAAGAAGAAGGAGGAGGAGGAGGAGACATGGCGCCTCTCTAGGAAGAAAGTGGTGGTGCTGCAGATTTGGATAGAAGCGTGCTCTACAAAAAGCTGGGCACAGTGGCGCATGCCTGAAATCCCAGCAGCTTGGGAGGCTGAGACAGGAGGATCTGCAAGTTCAAATCCAGCCTCAGCAACTTAGCAAGGCCCGAAGCAACTCGGAGAGACCCTCTCTCTAAATAAAATGTAAAAGAAAAGGTGGGGGGGCTGCTGGGGATGTGGCTCAGTGGTTAAGTGCCCTGGGGTTCAATCCCTAGTACCAAAAAAAAAAAAAAAAGAAAAGAAAAAACAAAGAAAAGTGCCCTAGAAACTGTGAGAAAATATCCTGTCATATCTCCAAAACTAAACTTCCCACATCACAGGGGGAGAGATTTCTGTCATTTATCATTGTGTCCAGTACCGAAGTATGAAAAAATATAAAAATCTTAAAAATTTAACAAAATATCTTCACAAAATAGTAATCCCTCAAAAGTTTGCTGTTATGGGTTCTCCAATTATAGAGTACTTTTACCACAGGTTTTATAGGACAACGTATAATTAAGTTCAACAATAGTCTTAACAGATAGGACTTGCCAACGGAGATTTCTCTTTCAGGGAGTCTGTTTCCCCAGCTCCATATGCTTTAGCAGTGAAGCTGGCATTTGGATCTGGGCCACTACGTATAAAATATTTCTCACACAATATTTCAGCCAAAAGGCTGTTATTTCAATTACACAAATGTAGAGAAGAAAGCTCAACAAAAATAAGGTTTTTTGAATATTCTTTGAAGTTAAATTTAAAACTTCACTCCAAATTTAAGTCATAAGTTATAGGACCAGAGTCATATGCAGAGGCCCAAAATGTTGAGAATACTAAGTAACTCGAATTTTAGGTCCACCATTTTCTATTTTAAAATCCATTTCTCAAAATCTCTCCTATCTTTTTTCTCTCTTCTTCCTTCCATTTTTTCCCTCCATCCATAATACCTCCTCTCTGCTACATACTGTGACACAGGTTTTCATATTGCATCCATCAGTCCACGTATTCATTTTTTCTACTGAAACATAACTGTCAATGACAATGGACACGAGCCGTCTATCAAGAACTGTCCCTGTCATTTCATGAAGTCTCTTAGGAAAGCTCAGGGCTTTGTTCAGAACAGCACCTCTGCACAGCTTGTCGGGGGGTTCTCCAAGTCTTCTCTAAGGTCCTGTGATCTCTTTACAGTGCGCAAACCCCTCTCCAACAAGGGGCTCTGCGTGATGAGGATCTCTCATGTCAATCAGAGTTCCTGAGAATTGGTTCTGATTCTTGCACAATCTGAAGGTAAGTCAGTGACTCAAACTATCTGATCTTTGTTTTCTTAAACTAATACTTTATGGGTAATACTTGCCACTGCTACAACATAATGATGGCCTATATATGGAAAACCCATTTGGATCTTCTCAGATCAAAAGATTAGTAAGGATGATTTAAAAAAAAAACAGAAATAGCAAGAAAGCTAAGATGGATGAAAGTTAGGCTGAATAAATTCACTTCTGCCTCCATGGAGTCTTTCACATTCCTAATGAGCTTAAAAAAAAAAAGACTTTTTAAAATGAATGGTTAAGAGACTTTCAAGAAAGATATTGAGCAAGGATTTTGTCATTCTATGCCCTCCACCAGTTAAAGAAAGCATCTCATAGCAGAAGAGTAGCACTTGAATAGACAACGTGACACAGAAGAGAGAGCACTGACCTCCAACCGCAGTGAGACCTGAACTTCTGTGTCGTGGGTCTCTACACCCACAACCCAAGGATGCTGGAGCAGGAGATCTCCAAGACTTTTCTCAACACAAACTTCTGAGATTCTCTGGTCTTCCTAAGGATACCCTCCCGTGCAAATTTCCAAACACTAACTTGAAAGTTCTTAGAAATCAAAATAGTCATAATCTCTGCAGTTCCCCTGCTCCAGCCCACTCCAAAACTCACATCTTTGGGTGGGTTAGCCAGAGAACAGCGCTCTCCCAGGGCTCTTCTCTCCAAGTGGAGTCACGCTCCAGTGCCACTTCCTCTGGTTGACGTATCCCACAGGTCACTGAAATTCAGCTCAATGAAACCTACAGTCCACAGCTGAAGCCTCCAGATCATTCTTACCTGGGGCCCTCTGAAACTTGAGAGCCTTTAATGAAGGAACTATTTACAGAGATGCAAGAAGGGAAGACCATCCAAGGACTGACCATAGTGGGAGATGATTTCTACTCCTAGGTTTTAAGATCAAGCGCAGGGGCACAGACCCAGCAAGCACCAAGCCCTGACAGAGGGAGCTTGGCAGGAATCGAGGTCTCTGGATCCCTGGCAGAAGAATGCAGCCAGCTGTGGGAAGTGGCAAGAGGTTGCGCTAATGTCAATCAGAGATCCTGTGAACTGGATTCTGGCTGTGATTCCTGCACAATCTGGAGGTAAGTCAGTGACTCAAACTATCTGATCTTTGTTCTCTTAAACTAACATTTTATCAGTAATACTTGCCAATGCTACAACATAATGATGGCCTATATAAGGAAACCCCATTTGGAGTTTTCCTTGCTCTCCAAAGAAATAAAGCCAAGAAACAGGGACAAGAGGGAAAAAGGAGACTGGAATACGTCCATGGAATGTAAAAAGAAAGAGAAAGGGTGTTTCTAAAGGTGTGGGGATTTAGGAAATGGGGTAAAGTTTTGGGTCGTGTAAGGTACAATACACGTTATCCACATATATATTTTTTCATTTCTCCTTTCTAATTTCACCCGTTCACTCTGCCACAATGCCACGGGCAGGGATTTTGAATGCTTAGAGCTAATGTGACCACACTACAAGACCCCAACCCTCAAAGAAATCACCATAGGGAAGGACTACTGGGCAAGATGGCCAAGTGGACAGCAATGGAACAATAAAGTGTGATGTGCTGTAAAAGAAGCCCCTACACAATTCTAGGGCCAGAGTTTTGAGATGAAACTCAATCCATTGCTTTTACTGGCAAGTGAGACGGGGTCATTCTGCTTCTGCTGGCAGGTGGAGTCTACTAAGTGGCAGGTCTCTGCAGCCACCAAGTGCTGCAGCTGGTAATGGTGGGCTGTGCCCTCCAGTGTTGCACAGACCCCAGCAATGACATCAGTTTCTTCTTTCTAGGTTCTTGGGTCATGAATTTGAAGAATGAAATCCACAGACCAAGATGAGTGAAGCGTAACAGTAGGATTTATTGAAGAATAGAATCAGGAATAGAACTCTTGCAATGCAAAGGAGGGTAGGTAGTAAGTTTTCTCCATTGGAGTGTTTGGGCTAGGGGTTTATAGAGCACTTGTTTCACTGCTTTTGGCCCAAATTTATACTAATCAGGGTTTGAAAAAGCACTAATGCTATTGGTCCAAACTTATAGGATCTGAAAAAATACTAATGCTATTGGTTAGCCTTGAATCCCAATCAGGTGTTTCTTACTTCTCTTTTCTCCCTGCTTCTTGGGAAGCCCGAGGTTGAGGTCTGTGAATGGCCCATGCTCCCAGTGTGTGCTGGAGTGAGTGTCTGCCCTCTGTGGGTCAGTTCACCTTGGTTCGCCTCAAGCCCACCGCACCTCTGGCTGGTACCTCCCTTGAGCTGTGCCCAGCTTTGGCCCATGCTTGCCACCTGCCCTCCAGCATCCTGGCCACAGCTCTGCCCACTTCTAGTGGCTTGGCTGTGTGGCTTGGAGGCCAGGAAGCCTTGTCAATGCAAGGTGCAAAGATGGTAAGTGCTACTCTTGGGAGGTGTTTCCGTCAGCTTTTTTGCTGCTGTGACTAAAGGACGCAACCAGAACAAGTTTAAAGGAGGAAAAGTTTATTTAAGGGCTCACAGTTTCAGAAGTCTTAGACCATAGAAGCCTGGCTCCATTCCTGGGGCTCCAGATGAGGCAGAACATCATGGCAGGAGAGGTGGCAGAGCGAAGGCACTCATGTCATGGTAATCAGACAGCAGAGAGAGTCCAGGCTCTGGATACAAAATATATTCCCCAAAGCCATGCCCCAATTCCCACGTCCTCCAGCCACCCCCACCTGCCTCAGTTACCACCCAATTAATCCCATCAGAGATTAATTCACTGATTGAGTTAAGACTCACAACCCAATCAAAAATTCTTCTGGGAACCTTCCTGCATTGTCTCATGTGAGCTTCTGGGGGACACTTCACACCAAACCATAACAGAGGGTTGGAGATGGCTTGCTGGTGGGGTTGACTTTCCAGTAGCTTTTTATTTTTGTAGTACTGGGACGTAATCTTCCACTGAGCTACATCCCCAGCTCTTTTTAGCTGAGTGTGGCTTTTTGTTTGTTTTGAGACAGGGTCTCCCTAGGTTGCCAGGTGGGCCCTGAACTTGTGATCCTCCTGCTCAGCCTCCTGAGTAGTTGGGGTCCTAGGCCTGCGCCACCATGCCCAGCTCTGAGTTGCATTTTGAAGTAGCAGTTTTCCAAGTAGACCAGGGACAGGAAGTCATTTCCAGCCAAGTGAGTGGCTTGCACTTGGGGACTGGAGCTAAAGGGTCACTTGATTCTGGAAGCTGTGGTACCTGCCCAAAGCTCAGGTTTGGGGGGCCACCTTTAGGCTAAAGAGAATTCGAGGCCTTACAGAAAGGAAGAGCGTGGTCAGATTTATACCTCAGAAAACCCGCTGTTGAAGTACTATGTCCAATTTAAGAATTAACAAGCAATGAAAGAGGGACAGAAAGAGCAACCAGGCGACACTCTGCCCTTCCCTCCTGCTGTCGCGGGCTCACTGCTGCAGGCTCACGGTTGCCTTTGCCCAGCTAGAAAGGCCATTTTCGAGTGAAGGTGGGTGCAGGGGCCTCCGCAGCCTCGCAGGCACCTTGGAGCAGCCGCAGGTGAAGAGGCTCAGTAGGCCCTGACCTGGGGCAACCTTGGCCACCTGTCACCTTCAGAGGCTCCCCTCTGCCTCCCTCCAGAGGTGGCCAGCCCACCGGCACACCAACAAGGGGAAAAGGCGAAGGAGGTTCCTGCCCACCCCGCGGGGGGCCCCTGGCGAGACTGAGGAGCAGAGCCTGGGAGGTGAGAGCTAACCAGAGCCCCCTGCTTCTTGCCTGACACCCCAGATGGACACCAGGCAAGCCCTCATCTCCAAGCGTGGCTGCTGCTACTCAAGGGAGCCCTCCTGCTCCGTTGCTGCGATTGTCCTGGTCACTCATCTTAACTTGACATGTTGCCTTTCATGCAAGTGGTTTGGGAGGCTGTGAACCTATGTGGCCGGGAGAAGAATGTGCTGCCCTGAGGTTTCCAACTTTCGCAGCTTGCCTGCTTGCGGAGACCGTGCTGCAACGTGCTCTTGAAATCATTTGGGTGGGCCTTGTTTCTGAGGAAATAAAGAGGCCCCAGAACCTCCCAAGTGACGGAAAGAATTGTTTCCAGATAGCCAAGTGGAGTGGCCTTCTGGCTACATGAGCTGGATGTGCTTGGCAAGTCTTTCCATCTGGCTGGCCAGTGTCCCGGGGTTAGCAAAGCAGAAGGCAAATCTTCTGGGAGCTAAAAGACATCTGCACGTGCCAGTATTTTTGACAAATACTCAGTTAATTGTTTTTTATGATTCTTCTCCTGAGACAAACTGTGTGCACCAGGCACCAAGAACTATCCCCTCCCACAACCTCAGATCTCAAGGGAAACTTCATAATGACACACATTTGAGCCAAATATCTACCCGCAGGAAATGGACAGCTCAGCCCCTGGGGATGAGAGGACGAGGCAGGGCATGGGAAAACAGGAAGCCCCTGAGTGAGAAGAAGCTGGGCTCACCCCGTTAACCCAGAGAGCTTATATACACGTGAGCAATTCAGGATTCACACACCCGTGCGAAGGAAGCGGTGGCCAGGAGAGGCCTGGGTGAGTGGATGAGAAATCTGTGTTTTTCTATAGCTGCTTCATACATAATTCAATACTTGAAAACCTCAGCAGTCCAGGGTGGAATTCAACATGGGATTAGTTCTGGAAAGAGGGGCATATACAGTGGCTTTTAAAATAGATTGTGCATATATGGGGATGACATGGAGGTCTAAACTCTAAAATCAAGAGCCTCTGTGAATGTTTTCTTTCAATTTTAACCCCTTTTTTTTCTTTTTTCTTTTTTTTTCTTTTTTTTTTTTTTTTTGCAATTTTGCCCCTTTTTTGACTTGTAACTTTCTCTAGTTATGTTAGGCTCCTGCCATTCATCCAGTAACTATTAATAGTTATGTACTGTGTAGGATGCCTACATACCTGCTCTTGTTGACATGGAATGGACTAGAAGATGCATCCCTCTGAATGAATGCCAATTGGGCCAAAATCTCATCTGTAAAGTAAAAAGGGTCGCTTTTGAGAACAATTGACTGGAACCGCAAAGAACCCCAGTACTGCCAACATCACTCCAAGATTGGCCTCAATAGAAGATAACTTGGTTTTGATTACTTTTGTCAAAGGTTTTGAATCAAGAGACTTATGCAGTAGACACAAAATTTAACACCTTTTCTTTCTCCCTCCCCCTCCCTCTCTCTCTCACTCTGACTCTAGTCTCTCTCTTAATTCTTGGTTGCTTCCACCAAAGTTGACTTTATAAACACTGACAACAATAACATGCTAAATCAATGACAAAACCTAAATGAGTTCAAATAAGCAAAGTAAGATGCTGAATTACTGATTTAAGGTTATTCATTCTCTTTGAAATCCAAGTTTTTCAAAGAGAATATAAACTTCCTCAAAGAGAATTGAATTTAAAAGTCTCTGAAATCATAAAGTAAGAGTGGTAGCTGGTTAATGAATTTCAAGTGCCTAGGAAAATTTATAAATACAATAAAATCTTTTTTTTCCAAATATTTTTTTAGTTGTAGATGGACGCGATAGCTTAATTTTTTATGTGTCACTGAGGATTGAATCCAGGGTCTCACGTGCACTAGGCAAGCACTCTACCATTAAGCCATAACCCAGCCCCCTAATAAAATCTTGACAGCCAGAGTTAGAATACAAGAGAAGAAAGTGCCATCAATAGTAAAAACAAAACAAAAAAAAAGAAAGAAAGAAAGAAAACTGATTAAACAAGAAATTTATTATCAAGGAGCAATGGCCCAAACAGGAAGCAGTATTGGTAAATTCAAGTTAAAAATTTGGCCAATATTCTTAAAAAATGAAATCAATTAAATAGTAAAAAAATTGGCCAAGACATTTAGTAATATGAAATGAAGGCAAGAAAAATATGTCTGAGAGGAAGGAGAATAAAGGAAAGAAATTGATTTTTCCTTTACAAAATTTTTAAAAATAAATAATCATAATGACTTATTTTAAGGAAAAAAGTCTTTTTTTTTCCTGTTTTATTTTGTTTTGTTGTTTTAACCACAGGAACGACAAGGTCTGTCTGCGATAGAAATACTGAACAAAATGGCTTGTTGGATAAAAGATCCCACCGCAGCTCCCAAATTAATACAAAGTTATTTGTAGACAGAGCATATGTAGTTCAATAAGCAGTAGTAAAACATCACTGTATGTTTTGTTCGGAAAAAAATTTAAAGGCCCTCAATGAAGCTTCTTTCAGACATGTGTCATGGGCTTTTTCTTACTGAATTCTTCCATATTAATAAACTAAGTTGCTCTTCCTTTCATTCCTTTGGCCACAGGACAGACGAAATTCACCAAAGTCTCTACCACAAACATTCTCAGATGGTGCTAATAAAAAGAAGAAACCCAAACCAGAATTGGTGGTCCACATTGTGAGAGTTGCTAAATATCATCACAAAGCAATAATTATCCTACAGCATGTTTGGTGGCTCGACATTCTGAAATGCAAATGTCAAGGGATGTAGTCTCCACTACACTGCTAACAGGAGCTCATGTTTTGTGTTGGGTGGTCTTGCGTTCTGCCTGGTGGTCCTGTTTCTGCCTGCTCTGACAGCACTAATGGTTCCATGTGGCCCCCAATCCTACATGGTATTCACTTGTCTCCCTTTAGTAATGCACGGCAAGTCATAAAAGACAGACTACCCAGAAATGGCTCTGTGGTATTCCACACATTTTCTCTCTTGGTGGTGACAGTTCCAAATCAAGCCAGCTCAGTGCTTAAGTCAAAGCATTTTTCTAAATGCTGGTTCAAAACACAGCCTTAGATCTGGAAAATCAAAACTGGGCTCTTCTGGCCTCTTCCATCATTGCTTGTAATAAATATTCAACTGTTGGACTGCAGCTTAGCAATTTATGATAGATGACACAAAACTGGATCCAAAGTTCTCTTTCCCAGATGCAAAGAACTCATCTTTTGGTGAGAGAGACCCACTACCTTTCAATATGCACAGGCAGATCATTTTACAGACTTTCTTGCCATACTCATTCAGGATTTATTTCCCAAGTTCCCACAAGGAAAAACAAGGGAAGGTTTGTAGCTGCAGAGGATAACAACATAATTTCTGTTTAGAGGGTGGAAGCATCACACACCCCAGATTAATCCAGGCACCTTTCCCAGTTTTAATCTGAAGGGCATACCAGAGAATTCTTCAGCATAAACTGACTATAATTTTATGCTTATAGGATGACAGAACCAAGAATCTAATCTCAGTAGACTTTGGGGGGCCATCAAGTGTACTAGGTTAGGGGAACTCAGATTTTTCCCAATAAATTGTCCATCCTAAAGTGACCTCTGAGTGCTCTGCCTCTAGTGTTCATTAGCCCTTCTATTAAACTTGACCTTGTATTGTGGTTAAATTTTCATAGTCATTCTTGTGTTTAACAAAAACAAATTGAGTCCTTGCTAAACCTTTTAAGACCAAGGAACAGTTTCGAAAAAGGAGCAACTCTTGAACTGCTATTCTAGGTGTTTGCATCACATCCTTAATAAATACTTGGTGTAGAACATATCATGTTATATTGTCATCTTGCATGTTTCTCCTCCTTTGTTGTGAGTTCCCCCAGAGTAAATATTAGACATATTCATCTTCATCTACCTGCTGCCTAGCACCATGCCTGGTAGATGGCAAAGAGTCAGTCCATTTTCTAACACGTAGATCCAACTTGAGCTGGAGGGGAAAGAGTGATTACAAAACTGAGTGAGAGTCTTCTCCCTCAAGGTCTTCCTAGTTTAGCACATGGCTAAAGTGTGGTATTGGACTTTTCCTGGATAGTTCTTTCCAGGGGTTTAGAAACCCACGAGGGTCTTTCTTGATCTATCAAGTCAATAAGAGACTGCAGGAGTAGAATCTCCTTCTGCTGATGAGGCAGCTCACCTTGAAGGATGCCCTGTATTAGAGCTCTTTCTTAAATCACTCACTCACTCATTCAGCAGTATTTATTGAACATCTACAATTTGCTAGGACCTAATCAAACAGCTTGGAATATCGTGGTGAACAGATTCCTTTTATTCAAAAAAAATACTATTTGCCTGGAGCTTACATTATACTAGATGAAAACAGAAGAAAAGGCTGACGTAATAATTAAGCAAATTATATAGTATATTAGAAGGTAAAAAGACAAAGAGATAAAATAGAACCGAGTCGGGGAGACACAAGGATGGAGTTGGGTTGGAGGCAGTTTACAATTTGGAAACAGTGGTCAGGGAAAGCCTGCTTGTAAAGATGTCAGGCCTTCAGGGAGAGAGTGAGCTCTCCTTGTGGGTGTGTGGGAGAAGAATGGCTCAGATGGAACTGCTAGTTTGAAGGCTTTGAGGCAGGGATATTCTTTCTGTGTTCTAGAGAAAAAATGAGACCCATGTGTTGGGAGCAGTAAGGGGGCAAGTGCTAGAAGATGAGAGCAAAGATACTAGAACAGGCAGATTATGAAAATTCTCTCATGGTAAAGATCTTGGTTTTCCAGTGAGTGAAAGCTACTGGAGCTACTGGAGGATTCTGTGTCAAAGAGTGACATGATGTGACTTGCATTTTAAGAACGTCACTCTAGCTTCTATGATAAAAATAGACTCTAAAGGCAAGTGTGGAATCGGGAGACTATTTGGGAGGTCATTACAATAATCCAAGTGTGAGAGAAGATCATGTCTTGGCTCAATGTAACAGTCACAAAGACACTGAACAGTGGTCTGATTCCAAGTACGTGTTGATAGCAGAGCCCACGGGACTCCATGGTGAATAACATGTGGAAGGAGAGAAGAAGTTAAGTATGCCTCGCCACCGAGGTGTAGATCACAAATGGGGTAGGTTTGGGGATCATGATTTGGGCACATTATGTATATATGACGATGACACACAGGCATTGGAAATTCAAGAGAGAGGCTTAGACATACAGATTTTAGAGCCCAGCACATTGACGGCATTAAAAATTAGGAGGCTGTATAAGTTCACTAAGGGAATGAATGTTCACAGAGGGGAGAATCTGGGTTTCTACAATAAGTACTAGTTCTGGAAAAAGAGGAGACTGAGATTACACGTACAGGAAGGCAAGAGGGAAACCTGCCACGTACGGTTCTCTGGAAGCCAGTGAGTGGAGCACGTGGAGAGAGAGCAAGCGACCGTGTGGATGCTTCATCCTGGAAAAGCGCATCAAGCGTGACCCCTGGAGATACTCTCCAGGTTGTTAGTGACCTTGACCACTGGAGCGGTTTTCATGGAGTCCGGAGAGCACAAACCTGAATGGAGTGAAGAGAGGATGGGAGGGGAGAAACTGGAGAGAGCAAGCGCAGACAATTCTTTTGAGAGATTTTCTGTAAAAGAAAGCAGGAAAAGAGGTGGTAGAAGAGAAAAGTGAAGTAAAAGGAGGATTTTGGAGTCTCTTATTACTAGTGCTAATTATGGATTGAGTTGTGCCCCCCACCACCAAAGTCATTTGAAGCATGGCCCCAAATACTTCAGAATGTGACAGAAGGTAATTAAGTTTAAACAAGGGTGATAGGGTGGACCTAGTCCAATCTGACTGTGCCCTTATAAGCAGAGGGGACTGGGACATCTAAGGAGGCAACAGGGACACACTTTCACAAAAGGAAAACCAGGTGAGGTCACAGCAAAGAGGCAGCCATCTGCAAGTCAGAAAGAGATCCAGGAGATGAAAACCTGCCAACTCCTGATCTTGCAGTTGTAGCTTCCAGAAGTCTGAGAAATAAATATTTGCTGTTTAGGCCACCTAGTCTGTAGCATTTTGCCATGGCAGCATTAGCCTGCTAATATGTTTTTTTTCTTTTTTATAAGATGTAAGAAATAATATCATGTTTGTGTGCTCTTAGGAAATATCCAGAGGGAAAAAATGGTAATCCAGGAGAAAGAAGAAATGGACATTGAAAAGATGAAAGTGGACAGTATCTGGTTTTTCCTAGTAACTTCTCAGAGTTCCTCTTAGTCTTGGGCCTCAGTTATGAACCTTAATAAATGTTTCCTGATTTCTTAATAGTTACTGTAGAATCAGTAAATGTAATAAGGAAGAAGAGATCCTACCCAATCAACATTTCCAGGAAAGAAGAAATTATTTTTAAGTGGAAGGAAATAAGAGGAGAGATATGAACTTCACCTTCTTCATGAGAAGTTTGATAAGACACTAGGTGGACTTGTTCTTGTGAATATTGAAATTTTTGAGAAAATTTAGCAAAACCCAATTAAAGAAATGGAGTAAGTCTGAAAGCAAATTTTCTCTTAAATACCATATTTTCTATAAACCATTTGCTTAAAAAAAATAAACCCTGTGGAGTTCCTACCACAGGGCATGCAGTATTTATCAAAATAAAGTCATGAAGATGCAGAACAGCTTAATGGCTTTAATAAACTGAATGATGAAGAGAAAGATGGTCAAGAACAAGTTCAGGAAAAAGCAGGGGGAGAGGAAACAACCATTCAGTCTTTGCATCTTGGGATGTCTAACTATGGGCCTCAGGTAGAGTATGAGACAAAAGAATCAACACAGAGATCCTGGGGTTGGGGTGAAGGAAAATGAGTCATCTTAAAACAAAGTCTCACAGTGTTCCTGGAAATTAGGAAGTCTGCAAGGATTTGCCCTAGTTTGCAATAGTGGGAGAATTTTGGCATCATGAAGCTAAGAGATTCGATTCATAAGTCTGTTCAATTGGTTCAATATGTCACAATGAGGCAGTAGCAAAACGAGACTGGAACCCAGGACTCTGGCTGGTAGACAGGCTCTGCCCACATCACTGTATCAACGGGCTCACTCTCAGTCTCTCTCTCATGCTCTGTGTGTCTCTCTCTCCTCTCCTTCCCTCTCACATACCATCGATGACCCTTGTATGTGTCCTCCATAAATCACTCTATAATGGTGCCCCTTTGTTGTTTTCTTCTCTAAGTACCTAAAGAAAGATCATGGCAAGAGAACCAGGGCTCAACATTAAGGGAGATAATTGAAGGCCATTCAGCTGAAAATAATTCATATTTATCCATAGCTTCCTTTACCAGAGCATCTGGATTCCGTTAACCAGCATGGTGTCCTCTGATTCAGACTGTGGTGGCCTGCAGTAACCACATTTTTGCTCAAACAGAAGACTAGTACTTTCTTACATCTGTTCCCGAGATGTTGGAGACTCTTCCTTGTACCACGCTGTGCTCTGCACTTAGATCCATGCAGGCTAAAACTACATGGTGTCAGGTACTGGCGACTTTGACACTCTCCCGGGTGGTGTTCTCCGTCTGTTGAGATCAGTCATAGAGTCACAGGTTAGGGAGGCTGAAGTCAACTGCTTCATCTCACCAACTCCTGCCAGGATTCCACAGGTCGGTGCAGGTTTAGATTCTTTCTATTTGTAGAGACATTTTCTGCTCTTGTCCCCAGGAGGGAGAATATATTAACTCCCTAAACCATTAGAGGCTGAAGCATGCCTGTCCTCTGTAGGCACGCTCTTTCATTTTGACTCTCGTGGATGTGTGGCGTTGTATTTTATTAGCAATGGGAACTCATGCCTCGGTTTTAAGCATAATCTCTCTGGGCCTGCTTTTAAATAAATGCTCCTCTAGTCTTACTTTCCAGTCATTTTTAAAGAAACTTATTGGTTATTTAAATGACAAGACATGAGCGAGAAAAGAATGAGCCTAATGTGGAAAAAGTTTGGCGTATGTAAGTGTTGGAAAAGCAGATTTCTGAAGCATAATCAGCAGTGGGTGAATTTTGAACCCATTTTTAAATGAATGACATTGTTCTTCATGACAATTGCAGGAGCTCATCAAGTGCTTTCTGTGCACTCTGACTCTGGCTTTAGGTTCGTTATCTCGTTCAATCCTCACAGTGAATCTCTGAAGCAGATTATATTCTTATGTCTATTTTTTTAAAGCACTCTTTTTTTAACCTTTATTTTATTTTTTATTTTTATGAGGATCAAACCCAGCGCCTCCCATGTGCTAGGCAAGCGCTCTGCCAGTGAGCCGCAACCCCAGCCCCTCTTATGTCTATTTTACAGAAAAGGAAACTGAGTCTTATAAAGATGCATTTGTGGGGTTCCAACAGGAAACAGATGGCTCACTCAAAATGGGTTGCGTAGAGGAGGATTTACTAAAAGGACCATTTACCAAGTGTGGGCAGGGTGTAAAAAACATCATAAGGAATCGAGCAATACCCTGATGCTAGGAACATTCGGCCATGACCACCCCGGCACCTGGTATTAGGGGATGATTACCAGAATCCAGAAGAAGAGCTCAGTGAGGAGGACCATGCACCAGGATCCCCCTTTGCAACCAGATGTAGCCACCTAGACAAAGCCCGAGGGAGAAGCTGGGGAGCGAGTACTCCACCCTCACTTTCTTTTCTTCCCATGCTTTGTTCCCTGCTGAAGTTCCCTATTAGTTAAAATCAGCCAGAAGCCACCAGTCAAAGGAGCCTGTGGGTGAAAATCCAGACAGGTCAGACAGAGAGCAAGATGGGAAGAACAGAGGGTGGATCTGGAGGGCAGAACCTTTTTCCAAGGTCATGGTGATAGGGCAGGTTACTAAGTGATCAAAGCCACTCCTTGATGAGGTGGAAATTAAAATCTGCATTGCCCAACTTGAGGGCCAGGCTCTCACCAGCATGCCCTGTGGCCAGTGGCTTTGACTTGGCAGAGAGGAAGTTTATTCCAGAAAGCATCAGCCGTATGAGGAGAGGTGGGGCAGGGAGGGGATGGGGGGACAGGCAATGACGTCTACTAGATGTGCAGCCTCTGGCAGTACTGCCCTGAGTGACCCTACCAAGAGATGTGGCCCTTTCTCTTGAGTCTCCTAATGTTGTTGACTCTACAATTTTCCTGATTCTATCTTAATAGAAGCCGTCCAACCTTACATTCAGAAACACTGACCTCAGCTTCAGCAGTTGGCTACGTTGTGAATTGCTGCCGGCTTCCTAAGCCACTCATTGCTAGCCCAGGGCAGAAAGATGCTGTGAAATTCTCTATGATAATTTTCTTACTGTTTTCAGGTCACCAAACAAGAGTCAAGGAAATCAGTTTTTATAACAAAACAAAAGTTAGGGAAGGTGTTTGATTTACAACAGAGTTCTTCACTCTGTAAAAGGAGTCACTTTAATACAAAAACCAATAGCCATAATATGACTGCTTTTGAAATTCTTCCATGCTGTGATCTGCTGAGAACAAATGTACATCATCATACCAGTGGGTATGGAAGATCACACGGTGCCAAGTCCCCATGAGTCCAAAGAGATGTCTCACAGTAGCTTACAAAGCAGTCAGGAATCTTCTGTGCAAAAAGCAAAGGTGATAAATGGAACTGTAAATTGGAGAGGAAGCCAAGAGAGCAGGAGCCAAGTAGAAAATGCAGAACTGAAGACATTAGGAAAGAAGTCAGGGTTATAAGAGGACGCTCGGCTTCACTGACATATAATGCAAGAGAGCATCAGACACAGTTACAAATTAAATTCCAAAACAAAGTTTCAATAGACAGACAGGAAGACGTGATGTAGTTTGTTTCCTGGAAATTAGCAGGGGGCGGGGGAAAGACAACTTGGGAAAAGACAAAATAAGAGATGAAGGCAGAAGATGCAATTTCCAACCAACAGTTTTAGGAAGAGAATTAGGAAAATCAAGAAATAATCAGAAAAAATAAAATTAAAAAAAAAAATTGCCCAAACTGAGGGGCAAATTCAGAATGGATAATCCTGCCAAATGAAAAGTAATCAAGTAAGACCCATATGGGAAAACCATTATAAACATTTATGACATAAAAAAATAAGAAGAATAGATCATAAAGGCCTCTGGAACCAACCTCTTCCAGGTTAAAAAAAAAATCATGTGGCAGAAAACAATATCTTCAAGTTCAAGGATTCATTTATTTTAGTTGGAATTTTATAACTAGCCAAAGTATCAATATGAAGGCAGAATACATACATTCTAAGACAGAATAAATGTATTTTAATTCTCTAAAATTGTATCTCACTTTCACCTTTTCATAGATTGTCACATACTTAAGTAAACCAAGAAAGAAGAAGACCTGGGATTTAGATAATTATGGATCCAAAGCAGGAAGAAATATAAGGAATCCCTAGAAGATAGGGAGGTAACTACTGCAAGCATTTAAACAAAAATCTCTGGGGGAAGATTCTGTCGGGGGGAATAAAAGAATAAATGGAATTTATTTATTGCTTATTTTTAAAGATACAGAAAATTAAATAAGATAGATATTAAAATGTAGATATCAGAAAAACATAATAATATAAATAAAACAAAAACATACAAAGAAAATAAGGAAGACAAATGTTTAAGGAAAAACTTTATAGGTAGAGCATAGATACAGATAGGAACACGATTAAATATTGACATAATTTTCATCTAGAGGGAGGGGTCAGGGAAGACCTGGAGAAAGGGAAAGCAGTTCGAAGTAGTTCAGTTCCCCAATGAGGGAGAAGAATGGTTCAGTCCAAGATCATGGCAGTGGGACAGAGATACATGGTTACATTTTAGAACTATTCAGACAGCTTGACAGTTCAATATCAGAGAAAAAAGTCCCAAAGAATACCCTGTAGTTTTGATTTAGAAATCTGGCCATGAAATATTATTATTCACTGAGACAGGGGCCATTAAAAGAAAAAAAAAACAGTTTTGGAAAGTATGATGGTGAGATAATTTGATTCCGAGATGCTGAAAGGACATTCAAAAGAAAATGGCCAGTTAGCTGGGTGTATTGTGTAGGGTGCTGCAGAACACTTTTTTAACATGAGACATTTTAAGCAATAGGAAAGGGTGAGTTAATACTTCAAGATTGAATGTCCCTGGGGCCAAGTGTCTGGGGAAAATAACTTAGAACGATAAGCAATAAACTGTATGGAATCTTCCTAAAACTACGTTCCATGTTGTTTTGATCTAAAAGAACACATTCCAGTAATTTCAGAATAATGAGTATTTTACTTGTGTTTCCAGTGATTTCAGTGTAGGAACTATTTTCTTGTGTTTCCTCAAACTCCACAAAGTTGAACCATAGCCCTTCAAGCTACCTATTATTTAATCCCCAATCCTCACTGAGAGTCTCACAGGAGGGTGCTGTCTTTCAGTCTAATCAGACGGCTCCTTCCTCTGCTTGCCTTGGGAGAGGCTTCTCCCAGGGTCTAGAACCATCATGGTTCCCCATTCCAGGCACCACCTTCTCAGGAGACCAGTTCATAATGAAAATGATACTCATTAGCAGAGAACAAAATGCAAGGAAGTGTGACCTTCAGTGAAGGAATTTCAAGTTCATGCCAGGAGGGATGCAGTGGGTGTGTTATTGCCCCATGTTACCCCAAAGAGCATGGCGCCCTTGTGTCCCCCTGTCCCTGTCTAGACTGCCCAGTCGCAGCTCCCTTTGCTAGTGACCCACACTCTCCTCCACTCCTCCATATAAAGTACAATGCAGTTGGGTTCCAATTACTAAATTAAAGTCACATTCTAGCACTGCCTACATGAAATTACACCCAGGCAACCTAACTGGAGTTGTGTGTGTTCCCAGAGACTTCAGGCACATATTTCCAGACGTCTCTGGGCTTACTCCCACAGATGGCAGACCTTATTTCCATCTCACAGCTGTCCCCACTGCATTGCTATTATTCAACAGAATAATAAAATTCTATCAGTGTCTCTCCGGCATGTTGACTCAATTTCCCCCACCCCCAACACACACTCTCTCTCTTTCCCTCTCTCTCTCCCTCCCTCCCCCTCTCCTCCTCTCTCTTCCTTCCTCCCTCTCCCTCAAATCCACCTCCTCTAGTTGCCCCAATTCCATGGGAATGTGAAAACAAAGAATGTCTCATTTTCAGGTGTCAGAGTCCCCAGTCAAGGCAGATACTAGTTAAAATGTTTGGAGGTGGACAAAATCTGATTCAGGTTTTACTTGACAGTTTTCATAGATTTTACCCCCTTTATCCTTTCAAAATTTTCATCTTGTCAAATACCTTGCAAATTTTACTTTGATATATAGCACAAATAGAAATTGTTTGCCAATTCACATAGCTGACTTGTTTCATGTTCCCTCATGATTCCAGCTCTTATTTTATCTTTCGTCCCCTCTATGGCAGTGTTAGACTATCCTTTGGGGGCACAGAGGAGGAGTGGAGCCATGTTAAAATGTGGTGGTTGGCATGAAGCTGCCCTGGTGATTCAGTGGCCCCCTGCACTCTTTGGAGACACTGGTCCTGCAGTTTTCTCCAGATCTCTCTGCTCTTCCCCACATTTTTAGAGGCAGAAACATGGAAATAATCATTCAATTTGGTGGCATGCAGACAGAATGAAAGAAAATTGACCCGAACAGTGAAAGATGAGACAGAAATAAGGAAGAGAATTGTAAGACTGGAAGAGAAGAGGAAAAGGCTATACACTGGGTTGTCTGGTTTTCTTGCTCTTCCCTGCTTTCCAGTTAAGATGCTTGTTTCACTTAGCCTTCTGTCATGATTTTCACTTCAGAATCTTGGGTCCTGGGTGGAAGTCTGGGGAAGCTATTTGGAACTTGGCTCTGTCTCCAGCACACCCACATGCACACAGAGACCCATACACAGACTGGGCTGGCACACCCCAGAGAAGCCACATGTGCACCTAGGAACACAGGGACAGGCAGTGAAGACGCTCCACTGCCACAGAAGCACTCCAGCCCAGATTCCTTCTGCAGGCCGCACATGTGCCTGCGCCTCGCTCCCCCTGACACACCCACAGGCATGTCATAGCCACGGCATGGGGACGCAGGTGGCCTCTAATTAGAGCTCCCCAGATCTGCTTTGGTCTGACTAATTGAACTTCCCTTTGTGCAGCCTCATGAAAACTCGACTTCTGAATTGCTCGAAATAATTGAGCAGAAGAGAAATAAGGCTCGGCTCAGTAGACACCTGAGGAAGCTGAAATTTGGGAAGAAGATGGAAAAGCTATAGTGCCCCTCAGACATCTGGGTGGCGGACTCCCGGGAAGATCTGGAAATAGCACAATGCTGTAGTCCTAAGAGAGGACCGCTGACACTCAATGGAGCCCACCACAGAAAGAGAATGAATTAGGAACCAGACAGATTAGACCCACAGCTAGTAATGCCATTTACTAACAATCAACTTGGGCAAGTTGTTTAATCTCCGAGCATCAATTTGGTCAACAATAAAGTCTGCTTTCCAATATTCTTGTAAGGATGGAGTGTAAATATATAGACATACATATTTGAAAGTGTTCCCCAGTTGTGAGCTCTCTAGGCAACAGACAGTGGTATTCGTTTTCAGATTTTCTAAACCAAATTACGAAAGGCCACAAGCTCACTCTTTCCTCAGGAGAAGAGTATTATTAGTAGCTAATATATGATGCAGGAACAATTGATTGAACAAACAGATGGGTGAATAGGTAGTGTAACTTTGTCATACTCTGCTGTCCTTAAAACCACCAATATGGAATGCTCAATTTAGCATATTGACCTAGTCCTAGTAGGATTACTAGGTATTACAGGATTTTATTACAGCAGAGTAAAAACAAGTGACGTATGGGGAATAAGAGAGTGTTGGGGAAAGTTCTTCAGAGCTGTGAGATGCCACGTAGGTATCGAAAGATAAGTTTGTGGGACAGCCAAAGGTGATAAGGGCATTTGAGAAAGAAGGAAGGGCATGGGAAAGGTATAGAAGCATGAAAGGTGCTCACCTTGCCTCAGTGTGTGGGCTGGAGTGGTGGAATGCAGAGGGCATGGGGTTCCAAGCCAAGTGACCAAGTGGGAAAGGTCGTCTAGGGAGCAAGTTCTCAGAGCCCCTTGCATAAAGAGCATCTTTGCGTAAGAAGACATTGAGTGCATAGAGTGGCAGGCAGGGAGGGACACGTCCCCATCCTGTCAGTGCGAGGACGGGTTCAAGCAGGAAGAGACTGAGGCCTGGTCATCTGTCTTCTCATCGCCTGTCCTACGCATGATTGCCATGGTTTTCCACAAGGCAGGGAAATGTTATATGAAGAAGGGATACACGCAACAAGAATTTATGAGGTTCAATTGGCAAGAGTTGGAGGCTTGATTAAATTTGTGGGGGAGTTAGAAGGGAAGAACCACAGATGACTAAGAATTCAAACATATGTGACTTGATAAATGTTATTCCACTTACCAAAATGGAAAACAGTTCCAGTTATCTATTGTTGCATAATGATTTACACCAAAATTTAATGACTTCAAATGACACAATCATTTTTATCATCATCGTTTATGGTCTTGGCGGCCGAGATCCGGGGGTGTTGCTCAAGTGTCTTCAAGCGTTGCAGTCAGCTGCGGCTGAGGCTGGCATCCCGCAAGCCTTCCTCACTCACGTTCTTGAGAAGCTGTTGAGCAACTTCCAAATGTCACATTCTGAGCACCTACCTGGGACTTCCCCGGGTGGCCTACACTTTCTCAGAGAACAGTGGCTGGATTCCAGTTTCTAGTGTGACAAGAGGGACCAGGGGAAGAGAATCGTTTTTATCATCGAGGTCTGGAGGTCACATTAGTCACTTCACTTCACTGGTCATGACAGTCCCAAAGCCCCACCCAGGTCCACGGAGGGACACAGACCCCCGTCTCCATGGGAGAAGTTACGATGTCACATTGACAAAAGGATGAGATGTATCTCGGCAGTCAGGAAACACGATTGACTACAGAACATAGAAGGAGGAGCAAGTTGAGTTGGGTTGGGTGCGTGGTGTTTCTGACACCCGCAGGACACCACGCTGAAGAAGAGAAGTGGGGAGCGATGCATCTGGAGATTTGAGCGTGGTCAGGTAACTGTGGCAATGGCTGTCACAGAGTAGACTTTATAGTTCCCCAGAAAATAGAGGGGGGAAGTGAAAATATTGGAGGGAAGGAATTAGAAAGCCAGGGGAGAAGAAAGGTGGGGAAGTTAACAGGAAGGAGAGGAAGAGGAGATGGGCGTAGAGAGGCGAGGGGCGTTAGTTTCTTAGGGGGAACAAAACTAAAGCTGGGGCTAAGGCCAGGAAACACGCTGTCTCCCAGCGGTGTGGGCTAGACTCCTGGCTTCCGGGCTTCCGTAGGGCCATGACTACTCCAAAGCCTCTGGCAGGGGAAGCTTCCTTCTGCGATCCCAGCGCTCCTTGCCTACGGCAGCAAAGCCCAGTCTCTGCCTCTGTCTTCATGTGGCCTCCCCTCTGGGTGTGTCACATTTGATGTCAGGCCCACCCTACTCCAGGATGACCCCGTTCTAACTTAGCTAATGGTCTCTGCAACAACACAATTTCCAAATGTCCCATTCTGAGGCACTTTGGCAGGGGAAGGACACAATTCAACTCATAACAGGAGGGAGGAGATGACAGGGCCAGAACCCAGGGACACCACAATGTTGGGATGAGACAAAAGAAGAGAGACCAGTGGGAAAAAATGAAAAGATACAGAAAGGAAGACATGGAACTAGGACATAGGGATGGAAAAAGAAAGATGTGGTTCAAAAGTATTCATTTAGCAAGAGGTTACAGCCGTGTCCACTTGAGCCATGAAACTTGTGGGACCGTACTTCAGAGAATGGAAGGGGTGGAAGAAAATCTGCGGGACCCTTACCAGTGCCAGGGAGGCAACGAATGAGACGACAAGCAGGACACTCCACAGACGGGAGGGATTGCCCAGTAGATCCTTTAAGGATGTGGCCCCAAAGTTAGCTCTAGGAACCTGGTCTTCCTGTTAGCCAAATTCTATATACAAGACCAGAAGGAAAATATGAATGGGAGAGAAAAAGAACCCAATTGGGGAGAGCGAGTTGGGGCTGCCATTTTAGGAGCTCTCTTGGGGTTTCTCAAACTGGAGAAGCGGCTTCCCAGGTCTGGTCCCATCCAGGACAAAAGTCACCGGGAAAGCTGCTTGCAGGAGTGAGAGCTGTCTGCAGATGCCGGGTGGGAGCTGCAAAGGAAAAGGAGGAGGGACCTAAGGAACTATATCAAAGGTTTGCAGGATGCAGAGAGGGTGCTGATGCCAGGAGAAGAAGCACGTGGCCAGGGTGAGGCTGAGTTCAGAGCCCTGGTGCTGGAGGAGCACCAGTCAGAGGAGCTCTGCACAGCTTCTCCCAACCCTGCAGTTTCCACAAGTGGGTGAAGCCCTTCCTTGTGTGAGGTCAGATCTCATTGTGGTTTTGATTTGCATTTCCCTGGTGTTTAGTGAACCTCATCACTCTGTCATATGCTTTGGGGGCATTTGTATGTCTTCTTTGTTGGGGAAATGTAAATTCAGGACCTTTGCCCCCTTTTTAATTGGGTTGTTTTCTGTTATTGTTCCTTACATAGTTTGCATATTTGCTCCTTATCAGATGCATTGTTTGCAAGTAGTTTCTCCCCCTTGGTGGTCTTTCCTGCACTCTGTTGACACTCTGCTCCGCAGCCTTTGAGTTTGGTGTGTGCATTCTATTTGTCTAGTTTCACTTTTGTTGCTTTTGCTTTTGGGATCATACCCACCAAAAATATCACCGCCCAAACCAAAGTCATGGAGTGTTTCCTGTTTTCTTTTAGTAGGTTCACGTTTGGGGTCTCGAATTTAACTTTTAAATCCATTCCAAGTTGATTTTTGTTTATGAGGTGAGATGGGTCTGATTTCCTCTTCTGTGGATTCGCAGTTTATAAAACAACATTTTCTGAAGAGACTCTTCTTCCCATTGTGTATTCTCAGCACCTTAGTCAAAAATCACTTGGCTGTGAATGTGTACGTCTATCTCTGGGCTCTGTATTCTGTTGTATTGGTCTGTGTGTCTGCTTTCAAGCGAGCACAGTGCTGTTTGGGGTATCAGGGCTTGGTAGTATGTTTTAAAGATAGGGAATATGATCTTTCTGCTCAAGACTGGTTGGGCAATTGGGGTTTGTGTGTGTGTGTGTGTGGTTCCATTTGAATTTTTTTTAAAAAATACTCTTTAGTTTAACACTATTATTTTAAAATTTTATAGCCTTTAAGAATATATTTCATATAGCATAACATTTTATATAGTACATAGTACAATAAAATATTTTAATAGAAGCATCAGTTTTTTAATCTTTCTTATATTCACTTTAAAATCTCAAGATTTAAAATGTGCTTTTTAAATGTAGCTCTTTGTAAATGCTATTTAGTTTTTACTCAAATATTCAAAAATATAAACAGAACATGTTTGGTTTTTATAAAAGGAAATAAAATGAGGTTAACATTCAAAATGAAAAGCAGATTTATTTTCAAACTTGGCTTTTGATAAATACACATGCTATTCTTTTCCACAATAAAATTTAGCCAGTATTTTGGAAGGACTGGTATCCTAAGCATCAGATTTAATTGATGAAATTAAAAACCCAGGTCCCTAACCTTTACCACGCTTACAGTGTGACCTTACATAAATTGGCAATCCATCCCTGCTTTTACTTGGTAAATATCCAGGTAATGCTGAACAAAGTTTGGGCAGAAGTAATATATAGCTTGCGGCCATCATCTTTAAGTGTTCTGTTGGCTAAGCTCATGCTCTCTCTCTCTCTCTCTCTCTCTCTCTCTCTCTCTCTCTCTCTCTCTCTCTCTCACACACACACACACACACACACACTCTCACACACACAATGCATGTGCACATACACACATCTCTCTCTCTCTCTCTGTCTTACACACACACACACACACACACACACACACACACAGAGTGTACTTCCCATCAGTTTCATCATCTAGATTAGATCATAAGACCACCTGTAGTTGCAAAGAAAGCTGGGACAATGGGAAACAGGTTCTCACAATTGTCTTAGGTCAAGCGTGACCTGTCACAAGACCTGTGCATTACCACCTGAACAAAACCAGGGCTCTGCGGTCAAGGGAAAAGTGTAGCTGCGGGGTGGGAAATAAACAGTGTCTACCACCCAAAGCGAGCCCTTGCTGTACACCAGTTATGTGGAAAGGAGCAGGTCTAGCCATTCACATCACTTGGTCTTTATAGTACTGTAAAGTAGTTGTTTGTAAATGTTGTCTGTCCCCTATTCCTTATAAATAAGGAAGTAAACCTCTCTAAAGTTGTAAGTACCTCCCCCAAGGTCACAGAGCTAATGAGTGGCAGATTAGAATCTGCACTAATTCTTGATGTCAAGTTCACACTCTTCCTACAATGTCATCCTGCCCACAGTCTTACCACCTGTCCCTGAGCCATCCCTCAGCCTATCTGGCTAGCTCTGACTTCATAGGGTTTGAATCACAAGGCTCTCTCTCTAAAATCGAAGTCATATGAAATCTTGATTTAGATGTGTCAAATACCAATCACAGTGCCTAAATCATAATAAGTATTGAAGATACCAATTTAACTCACCACTTCCCAATTCCCTAACCCCACCCACCTCTAAAATGAGATTCCATGGAACCCTACCCAGAAGGTTTTAAAAACAAAGATTTTAGCCAGGTGCAGTGGTGCACTCCTATAATTCCAGTCATTTGGGAGGCTGAGGCCAGAGGATCAAAAGTTGAGGCCAGCCTGGGCAACTAAGCGAGATCCTCTCTCAAAATAAAAATCAGAACAGGGGCTTCTTGGGACTCAGCTCAGTGGTAAAGCATCCCTGGGTTTAATCCCCAGTCCCACATACAAAAAAAGTTCTCATTATGATTTTTTTTCACCTATAAAGCATACACCCGAGGACCACACCTCCAGAGAACACTGTCAGCATTTGGTTCTGTGAGAGACATCAAAGCCTCAGTCTGTAAGAACAGATGGAGAACAGAGCACTCGTTTCTTTCACATGGATTTATTGACCACTTAGTATATGAAAGACATTGTTCAAAATCCCGGCAGTTTAACAGCAAACAGGATAGAACAGTTTCCTGATACTTGAATTTCCATTCTAGAAAAGCATTAAACATACAAAGGAAATTTCGAGAGTGCAAGTGTTTCAAGGAAAATGAAACAACATAATGTGGTAGGAAAATAATCTACGTGCTAACTCTGATGAGCTGCCTGGAAAGGACTGGGCCCGTGGCTAGTTCTCAGGGCCTCGGGTCTGGAGGCAGGATATTCTACAGGACCAGAAAGAAGGGCCGTGGTGCTGGAGGAAAATGACTGAGAAAAACATAGTAGGAAAGAAGATCTGGAAAAAAAAATGAAATAATATCCGAGAGGAATCTGTGTTTTATTCAATATGCAATGGGAATTTTGATGAATTTTAAATAAGCAGGGAAACATGATCCAACTCTTTTAATCGCTCTGGCAGCTGTGTGGAGGAAGGACGGCTTGTGGGTTGCAGTAGTGGAAGTGGAGATGCGGTGAGGCAAGTTGGCCAGAGCGGTGCTGGCAGAAGCTGGGTCAAGATGGATGGGTTCAAGATGGATAAACATTGTGATACAATCTACCTCTGGGAAAATTTACTTTCTCGCTCATTCCATTTTATTTTGAGTTTTCAGCACCCCGCTGTTTTATCACATTCAAATGTGTGTTCTCTGATGAATGGTGGCCATGGTTTCCTTCTTACATCCTTCGCTAATTAACTCCTTACTGTGCTGACAAAATTCAGTCAGATACTCAGCATTTTCTCTTGCTTGAACAGACGGTATCTATAAGGCAGTACTGAAGCAGTCAGGTTATGCAAATAGCTTTTAAATTCAGAGCTCCCACATTCCTGGGTGGGGGGAAAGCCAGTCTCTATCTTTTAGTAAATACAGCCTGTCAGCCTGCATAATTTGCCATCATGAGTTATAAGCATCTCCCTTTTTCTCTGGGTTCATGAAATTAATAGAAATAAGATTCTCCCATAAATTGTGTCCTGGGGTTAATCAGTGGGTTCCTAATTGAAATTAGGAGGGGAGTAAGTGAGGAGAAACACATGTCCCTTTGGGAAGACTCCCTTCTGGAAATCCATGGCAGTAAAACCGCAGCTGAGAAGCAGGCATCCTCCAAGTGGCGTTCCGATGAGGACCGTCGCCTGGCCTGGTCAGCTCTTCTGCTGTCCAAGCCCCTCCGCTACCATGGCTTGGTTATCCTTTGTGTATCATGGCTAAGTGTCTTCAGTGAAAAGGAGCTACGTGAGACCAGAATGCATCTCAGCATAAAGAACTTGAATTTTTGTTTGTGTCAATTTGGATAAAGATGACTATCCACGAAGCACAAGAGAAAACCAGACTCCAGCTGTTCTCAGAGAAATTGAACAAGGGGGAGAGCTAAATTGGACAACTTAGCCCAAAGAACTTCAAGCAGGGACTCAGGGGCCCACAGATCTACGCTTCAAGCTCTGGCTTTAAGGATGTTTGAGGGAAAGGCTGTGTTGAGGAATATTCAGAGGGATGAAAACAGATCCCCACAGGTAATCAATGCAAATGGAGCCTTCAGTCACAATACCCAATTAAAACATTCCTGTACAATTGAAGGAAAAGAAAGAAATCAGAAAATACGTAATGCTTTTTAAGTCCAGATACATTTCACCATAATAAAAACACATGCCAACTGCCTGACTTCCCAATCTAATAAGCCCCAGGTATGAAATCTGATTCTAACTGCAACAGGGAACCAGAAAGCCCTGGTGCAATTGGAGGACCTCTGCAGGTCCAGTGTTCTGAGATTGTCCCAGCAGCCAAAACAATGATTTATAAAATCTTGGGGAAATTGGTTTTTTGCTTCCAGACTCTAAACTTCCAGTAAATTTTAAGCATCTCCTAGTTATTAAGGATTGCTAATTAGCATTTAAATATTCTCCTGTTAAACAAACATAAAAATATGGGTGAGTTGCTATTAATTACCATGCTACATTTTCCATAGCACCATACTATTAACTACTGTCTATTTTCATGGTATGGCTTTTGGATCTTCTGATGGGTTTGATAAATATTTTTGGAGCCCTCAGGAACTGGAGTGAGTATTAGGACGTTAGGATGTCTTTCTGTACCCCACCAAGCTATTGCTCATCTCTCACAGCTCCCCCTCGCTCTCCAGGCTGCTTACGCAATTTGTCAACCTGGAAGACAGAGTCTTGGAAGCAGCCACACATCTCTGGTGCTGCAAACCACTCCCATTGTGTCTCTGTTCATCAGTGCTTCGGGGGATCATCATCCAGGTCGCATACTCTGTTTCCGGGAGTTTAGAGGCCACTGACATTCAGGGAACACTGTGAACCATGAAGAAAGCTGCTTGTAAGTGTCTCCAATTGCTATTTTCTTATGCCTTAACTGCCCGAACCAGGAGGAAAATCTTCACCATTTGGAAGGCTTTCTGGACATCAGCCCCAGTGCACCAAACCTTTGATCTCTTGGTCAAACTGTTGATCTCTTGAGAACTCAGTTCTCTTGTGAAGTTTCCAGACTGCTCCCAAAACAATTGGTTGCATAAGCTCTCAGAGCCAGACCCACAAAGCTTCTCTGTGTTTTGGAAAGTTCCCTAAATAGAGTTAGGTAACGATGGCGCCCGCACGAAGACCCAGGCAGACCCAGGCAGAGCGGTGCCTGCTCCTGGCCCCGCACACACAGCCCTGTTTGTCTTTCTCTTGACACATCTCCCCCCTCCCCCCCGCCCTGCCCCCCACCCTTTCTTCCTTCCTCCTTTCCTCTCCTGCGTTTCCTTCTCCTTTGCTTTTCCCACAAACACTTCTGAGGTCTGGACCAGGCTCTGGCTCCACCAGCTTTGCTTAGGCTACTAAAGCTGTGTCCAGCTTTCCTTAAAACCCAGGGGGGGCGCTGTGGAACACACTGGGGCAGGCCTCCGATGGCTGGGGTGCTCCGGGGACCATTTATCTTACAATGTCCAGAACTTCTGCTGCAAGGTATTCTGAGAGCTAAGACTGAGTTTAAAATATGTGAGACTTCATGCCAAATAACTGAAAACAAATCGTTGGTTTATACTGAGATCTTGCTATTTTCCACTTTTCTGAAATGAAGATAAAAGGCCTGATTTCTTTGGCTTCAATAGCAAGGTTTACTTACTAAATAACCTGAATTATTGGACACTCTAAAATGTTTAGGACTTTTGAAGTAAATCTTCAACTGATTCTAGGAGTAATTTGAAGCCTGTGACATTCATCAATGTAAATTAACCCAGTGCATTTTGTTTAAGAGTTTTGGTCGTATTTTCTCCTCTTATTTGTAAAGTGAAAGAGTCTTGTGATGTTTCATAATGAGTAGGGCCTCCTGTGTGAACCTAAACTAGGAGAAGTCACTGGAGCTAAGATGAATGAGTTCTGTTATCTTCACTCAATTTAAGTAATTCATTTAAAAGTCACTTTTCAGAAAGAAAAAAACATTTGGCAATGGTAGTCACATGAAGTTTACACTGCAGTGAAATTACTATTGGAACAGAATTCCTGATGATTGACACATATCTACACAGAACCTCTCCCACTGTGCGCCTACCCAGTGCCAAGTCTCAGTGGCCTTGGCCCTCATGTCCACTCTTGCCTCTGGCTGCACTTTTGTTTTACCACTTGGGGTAAAATGTTTGTTAAAATTTTAAGAAACTATATTGAATATATATATGTGTATATCTTCAAACTGGTATGCTTACTCCCAAGGGTACACAAAACATTTCAAAAGATGTGCAAACACAAATAGTTTTCAGGAAATTAATTTCTAGATACTCAGCTTCCATATCTGCTCTTTCCTGAAAGCAGTCTGCCTGGGTGGGTGCCACGCAGGGAATCTTCCCTTCCCTCCCCTTCTCTCTTCCCTCTTTACAAAGCCTGCCTTCCCCTAGATCAAAGACACACCCTGGCCCTGGCCCAGTGGGAGCGGTGCATTGTCCTGAGGTGTGACATTCTTTGGCATGTTTAGACAAAGGAACAATTTAAAATATTTCGGTCATCCTGTTTAATGGAAACACCATAAACCTTCATCATATATCTCACTAAAATATGCATCCCTGGCAATTCTATTTTTATACTTCATAATCATAAAAATTAAAATGTATGTTTATGGTTTTCATCACTTACACTTGAAAATAACTGCATTGATGAATGGAGGAAAACTGTGTGTCTTCACACTCAAGGACGACAGAAAACTTTAATGCAGCTGTGAGGCTGAGCCACAAATGTAGGAAAAGGCATTTTAATTTAGACATGAATTTTGAATTGGCCACACTGACCTCTACCTATGCGCCCACAGGAGCTTAGGGCATCCCAAGTCCTCTCATCCTGCCAATTTTCTCCTTGGAATTCACTAGGCTTCGAGCCTCCGGTTGGCGATCACTTCAGGCCCTACAAGACAGCTGAGGTCCTAAGCAGCCTGACCTCCTCTCTCCAGCCTCCTGCCAGGTTGCCACTGGCCCAACCCAACCAGAGGTCAGATGGCAAGGGCCCCCTGTGCTCCATACAAATGGACACGGTAGAAACACTTCTAACTTTCAACGTGATTGTCTTGTTTTTACTTGGGGCCCATTCATGTTTCTAGAAGAACTTTCCCCTGGGACTGGTTCACCTTCGTTTTGGTGATTCCTGTTTCACTTTTGTTAATGGAGAGCAAATGCAGGCCTCCCAAGGAATAGCTGCAGGAATGAGGCCGTCTCTCTCTTCCTTGCACTGGCTGATGGGCCCCTCGGCCAGCAGGCCCTGCCTGGAGTCCTGGCTCCACCACTTGCTAGATGCGTGAAACTGGCACATCTGCCAAGTGAATTTGCTCTCGTGTAAAAGATGGAGCCAGGAAGTTCGTAATGCTACGTGTGGTGTGACCTCCCCCCTAAACCTCTCAGATGGTCAGTACGACCACCACACCAAGCTCATGTTTGGGGATGATACAGGATGAATCCAAGACAAGGCAGAGAAAACCACGAGGAAGGAAGTCACTGAGAAATCTAGAGATAGCTCCGACCTTGAACCCATACAGATTGGCTTAGGTCTCCAAAGGATGGTAGGACCCCAACTGACACCTGGGATACGCTTTGAAATCTCTAAGGATTTTCATATTTTAAAATTTTTCCATTCTACTTTTTGGTATAATCTCTATAGTTAAGAACTTTATGTCTAAATTTAAATTCTTATTGCTGCAATTTCAGCCCAGCCTAGTAGTTGTCGTAATGACCATAATAGCTCCCAGGCATGAGCAATGGAGTCAGACTGTCTGGGTTTGAATCTCAGCCACACGGCTCCAGGCTCAAGCAAGTTCCTTAAAGCTCTGTGAACTGGTTTCTTTACCCATAAACTGAGATTGAGTTGACTGAGAGTTGTTGTGAGCATCCGACAAATTGATACATAAAACAAAGAGTACCTAGCATATAGTAGGTGCTCAATGCATTTTCCCTAAGGATCCTGACTTTGTGCTAAGCACTATGCTGTTTCATGGGATCATTACCCAACACGCACCTTTGGAATTAGCTGCATTTATCTACATTTTAAGGATGAGGAAGTTTAAAAGCAAGCTTAATAATAGAGAGTTGCTGTTTTCCATATCTTCCTGTTGTGTTTATTATGGGATCGATATGATTATGGAGAGATAAATGTTTGCCTGAATAAATGAATAAATAAATTCTCTGCTTCTGGCTTCTCATAGAATCCAGTGAAAGATGAGAAATAACCTCATCTCTTAATACTGCCATCTTTTAGTATTCACTCACGTTCCCAAACTAAATATTTAAATGCCAACTTCATTAATGTTCCATTTTATTTTTCTGTCAGAAAGCAATAAAAATATTTATAAGAAAGAGATAGAAACAGTCCTGCCTCCCGGCCTGCAGCCCTGAACTTGTCTCTCCCTTGGTTGTCTCACAAGCAGCCTCTGCAACACATTATAATTTATGCCAATTGAAACAAACTCTCAAAATAACTTAAAAAACACAATTTTGCAATTTCTGAACCAAATAGTCTGTAAAACTCTAACAAATAACATCGATTCGACTTTATTTTCTCCTAAATATTATGAAGTTTTTCTCTAAGGAGTATAATTTTCCTGGCACGGTTTGTCCTACAGAAACGCATACTCCCGGCTCATGATTTCCTTATCTTTTAGACGTTTCCAGTATTTTCCTCAGAAGGCATCTCTCTGGTCCTCAGAACAGACACAAGTTCTCTGAATGGTGCTGCTTAGACCACTTTCTTCCCTGGGGTTGGGGCTGAGTCTCTAATCTGAGGGTGGTCTTCCACCCCTCCTCACGGGTTGGTTTAAGCCAGTTTTCCTTCTAGACGCAGAATGCTCAGCTGAGCTGGCCATTTGGATGTAATGATCAGGTCCACATTTTCCATTTCTCACCTTCTTCTGGCCCTAATCTTCTGCACCCCCCGCCCCGCTCCCCAGTAATTCTTTTCTATTAAGTAACTCGAGCTTTCAAGGATCTTATGGGGAGGAAGGCTGTGCTTGAGTGTTTCTGAACCTACTCTCTGCTCATCCCTAGACCATTCTGTCCCTTTGTACTAATTAGTCCAGCTCACATCAGTAAGAAGTATGCAAGACAGTCTACAGCAAGCTCTGAAAGGTAGGTCATAGACTTAACACGTCTTCTGTTGCTATGTAATATTTGGTTAAAGATTGACTTTCTCACTATTCTGCTTATTACCCAATTAACAATGGTTTAGATTTCTGATCGTTTACTTTAAATTTGACAATAAATTGGATATTAAATAACACACACACACACACACACACACACACACACTGGTTACCATGGGTGGTCATGGATTTGATGGTGGTAATCGTGACTCGGTGCATCTGCATATCAAATGATCCTGTTGAACATCTTGAAAATACATGAATTTTACTTGTCAATGACATTGTTTAAAAAGATTGAGTTAAGAGAGGTGGATGGCTCCTAATTGACCTAGAGGGATTTTACAGCATTTTGAAAGCAAAACAGCAAGATACAGGAAGCAGGTTGTATATAGTATTCCAGTTTTTTAAAAAGTGGGAAAAGAGAGGCCTCTGCTTATGTGCTTGTAAGAGGTGTGGGAGGTGGGGGCATGACAGTGAGCAGCCACTCTCCTCTCCTGGGGCTGCCGATCCATCGATCGCCGGCCCTTACTGTGGCCCCTGCACTTCCCCAGTGCTCTTCTGCTGGATCCCTGCCTCCTTCTGCCTCTTCGCTCTTCCTGAGTGTCACTGAGGCTCCTCCCATTTCCCCACACTCAACAAGCAGTCGCAGAGGAGAGGACAGAGATGAGAGGCACAGTCCTTGTGCCCAGGTGGCTTTCTGGCTGGCAGCAGAGATGAACAGAGCCCTGGATCACACTGCCTGTGTTGCCAGTGACCCTGAAGCACCATTGTTTGTCCTTCTCCCACCGCTCGGGACTTTGGGAGACTGGGTTCTGTACTTTTGAGGACGAAGGCTCGCTGCCGTGTTTTCACCTCCCACCCTGCCCTCCTCAGCTGGCCCCCACAGAACTGGGGGTCTCATCACCATACAGCTTGTGGCCTGAACCTAGGGCGAGCAGGCGACTTGCCCAGCCGAGCGGCTTGTCAAGGGCAAAGCCAGAGCAGAACCCAGCCTCAGGCTCCCGCCCCTGCTGTCAGACACCGGATCGGCTCTGAGTGGGCTGGATTTTTCCACATTAAACCATAGTAATTCTATACTCTCTAATGGCTTGGTGTTTCCCTCCAGTTCCACGGAGGGGGACAGCATGCCCCAGAGATCTGAAGGCAAGATCCATACCTCTCTTGACAGAGCAGACAACTTCTCCAGGGTCCATGTCAGTTTGTGGAAGATTTGCTCTGAGAGCCAGTGACCTCAGGCAGGAGAAGGGGTTCTGAGTCCATTAAAATTCCTGCTGAGTCTGATGGATCACGTGGGAGCTGCTGTAACTGAAATCACTCCTGAGGTCACACTGTGTGTTGACCCCGTATTCCCCGTCACAGCGGGGACGGCTCAGATAAACAGGGGCGGATTCAGGGAATCCTGAGCCAGAGAGAAAAGAGTGTGTCTGGGCAGAGGAAGAACCGTCTACACCCAAGGTGCAGAAGACAGTCAAGAGAAGCGGAGACGGACAGAGACCTTGTGGTATCGGCCTTTCCAGGGGTGAAAACAACACCCAGATATTCTGTGGCCGAGAAGAGGATGGGAAGTAAATGAAAGAGGGGAAAAGAGAGAGAGCAGGGAAGAGAGGGAGGGAGGAAAGAAGAAGGACGGAAGGAAGGAGAGGAGGGGAGGGGGAGACAGAGAGAGGTAGAAAAGGTAGGAAGGAAACTGCTTCACCAAACTGACGCCTGTCAGGTAAAAGAGCCTGGAGCCACGAATTCCGCCAGCATTTCCAGGGGGTGTAATACAGCACCGCCATCTTCTTTTCTTCATTCTTTTAATGACATACATGCCCGAAGTGTAGCCGTGCAGCCTCTGAACTCTGTATATTTCTGTAATACACAAAGAAAACAGCCGTCACATCCATTTTAAGGAACTTTTAAATACATTACAGTGAGGCCTATAGGCCCCGAATCTAAAGGGACCAGCACAAAGCCTGTCTGTACATCATCTGTGAGGGGCCTGAATTCCAGCCAAGGCAGATTTTTTAAAAAATAATAAAATAAAATGCTGTGTTTTTCTAAAGGAACATTATATTTTTAAACTGGAAATAATTGTATTTTGTATCTTATGTGGCATCTGAAAGTGATTTAGTTGAACAATGTGGTTTCTGATTGGTATTTGAATTGGTTCCAGAACATTTTTCATAATAACCATCTTAAAGATCCCAATTATCTGATCCTCTTTCCCCCTTCACATGGTTTCATAGGAGGTTTCCAGAGAAAGAGAGCGATCTGCAGGGGCTGGCCGGCCGGCGCGCAGTTAGCTGAGCAGGGCCTCAAATGAAGGGCCTGCTCGTTAGCCTGAGCTGTCCAGGACGCATTTATGGCTCCATAAAGGAGGCCTTGGCATTACCAGGATAATTACTTACTAAAACAAGCCCATAAAACCAAAGGGTCGCCTTGACTCAAAGGCAAACAGGGAACTTTTTTTTTCCTTTTAGTGTTAACATGTAAAACTAGTAAAGTGTATTTAGATTTCTATAAAATCAGCTCTGGGTGCAAAAGGGATGGTTGACTTACCAGCTGGGCAGCAGAATCAACTCCCCAGGCTTACAGAGGGGCTAAGGAAAGTCGTCCCGTAGAGTACGAAAGAACGCTCACAGGTGAAGGCCTGGACTCACTTGCCAGGTACAGATGTCCTGGTGTTCTGGGTGAGAGAGCATACTCAGGAGTCCGACAGCAGGCTGCCACCACTCGGCTCCATGGTGCGACCCCCGGCAGTGACCCAGACTCTTGTGTGTTACGTCCGTCCAGTGGAAATTATGTCATACCTCTTTGACGGGCTCACTGGAAGAAATGAATAAAACCACACACATGAAGGGCTTAGCACATACCTGGAACGTGGCACACAAAGGATGTGGCTCTTATCACAGTAATGGAATATTTTCTTGCAATAATAGTAGTTTTTATTATCACGAATATGAATAATAGGATTAAACTTTTAAAACATGGATAATCATATCTTTTTTTCCATTGGAATCTCTTCATTCCATTTCATTTTTTAGCTGACGTTGAGTGTCTGTGTTTAGGAGGTGCGATGGACATTTTGACACACACTTTGCGGAATGACTAAATCTAGTGACTTAACTTCCCATACTTACCATTCTTGTGTGTGGAGAACACTGAGAATCTACTCTGCTTGCAATTTTGAAATGCACAATGCTTTGCACTTTGACCTGTGGCTACCCTTTCTCCCTGGCCCCAGCCTCACCACTGTTCTGCTCTCTGTTTGTGTGAGTTCAACCTTTTCATCTCGATGTGGATGTAACTGGAGGACCTGATGGTGAGTCCTATGTCCTGCAATAGGCCAGGCCCGGAAGGACGAGAAAGGGCAGGCTTGTATGTGAACTCTCATAAGGAGGAAGCATTCTGGGGTCACTAAGTGTAGCGCTGACACTGTGCTAGGCATCTGAAATAGTAGAGCTTCCTTAATTCTCTCCAGGTAAAGTTCTTACCTAAGGTGAAGAATCTGGTAAGTGGCTGAACTCAATGTAGGGCTGCCAGGTTTACCAAATAAGACTGCAGGACACCCAGTTAAATTTGAATTTCAGATACAATAAGTAATTCTCATCCCCCTCTGCGGTCTTGAACACGTGGCCCTCAACATCATGGTATTACCATCCACGCACCTGGTAGGATCGTTCGTCACTCTCCCTGGAGGCCTCAACATGGCACAGTGTCACACTCCAGTCACATGGTCACCCCTAATAGTAAGGGAGTCTGGAAGTTGTAGACATCTGTGTCACAAGAGCAAGAGGAACAGGCATAACTGAACAGCTCGCAACCTCAACCATACACAGGGGCAGTCCGATGATGCAGCCCTGGTGAAGGAATCTTAGTTGATCCCAAGACCAGTGGGAATCCACTGAGGGGATTTAGGTAAAGAGCAGAGATGTGACTGGATTTGCAGTTTGAAAAGAATCCTCTGGCACCCAATTGGAGTAGAGGTTAGAAGTATATAGGAGTGGTGGGTTGTAGGGAGATCGGTTTCAAGGACATGAGAACAACCCAGGCTGGACATCCTGTTGGCATGAAGCAGAGTGGCGGGCGGTGCTGGAACCAGGGAGGAGGAGGAGGTCAGCCCCATGCACCAAACCGACACCAAGGAGGAAGATCGAGTGCAGAACAGGCCCGTTTCCTCTGCTGAGCTGTTTTCTGTTTGCCGTGACCAGAATCGCCTTAGCTGCTTTTGCATCACTAGGCTTCTTGAGCAGCAGCAGGGAAAAACCAAGAGTCAGAATCATCCTAAAGAAGTCACTGGATTTGGAAAACGTCACCAGAAGGGCTTTTGTGGCCCCTAGGCAAAATCGCCAGGGTCTGAATGGGTTCAGCACAGCCTGACATTAAGAAAAAAGTTAAGTAAAATAAAGTTAGAAACCACCCACTGGAATGTGATAGGACAGAGAGTCAGCAGACACAGAACGAGTGTGTTACCTTTTTATTGTTTTCTTATACATAAACTGAGTGCAGTAATGCCCAATCCTCCTTCCTCCTGGGACTTCACTGTTGTGAGAAGCAAAGGCCAGAGAGATTACAAACTCAGAGGAGCACAGTGGCTCCTGTTAACAGGGCTCCCTGGTGTTTGAAGTCTCTATAATTGCTTGACCCAGCTATTTAAGAAGAGGTCCATCAAAGTATTTGCAAACAAAGTAAAGAATTGCGTGTTCAAAAAGCCTTGTTTTTACTGCTACCTAATATAGCAGTAAGTGAAAGCGATTTTCCTAGTGTAAAGGGCTAACCTAAACAAACACAAGATGCAGGAGCTTGTTATTCAGTGCACAATTTAATTGGAGAGTTGAGAGTTTGGTGGTTGGTTTTATTGGTGTAAAAGAGGGGAAACTATTCAACCCTAGTTGGAAATGATCTTTCTAGTGGTACTGAACCTTGGTTTTTTTTCCTTTAGTCATCGAACAAGCTGAAAATAGTAACAGGTAACACTCCCTCAAGGCTGGGCACTGTTCTAAAGATGTGTGTTTGTGTGTGCATCACGCACATGTTTATATGCACACACACGAATATACCCCTCACCATGATCTCATCCGGAAGATACCACTATTACTGTCTCCATTGCAAAGACAAGGAAACTGAGGCGCTGACAGGTTCAGAAATTTGCCCACAGTTACAAACCTAAAAGGTAGCTGTGCCAGAATTCAAGCTCAGGAATTGACAGACCACGCCCTCCAACCCCACTGTGCCGCCTCCTCTAAACGTAGGAAATGCTCTGCCGTGTGCTGTGTTCTGCTCCCAATAAGACCTCACTCAGCTTCTGATGATTGCATTGTGTTTCTCTAGAAGACTTTCCCTAACAGCACTCTGATAGATTACTCCAAGAAGTACCACTCACTTGGCCCACAGATACTAAAGTCAGGCTAGTAAGATAATCCCAGATGGGTGGGAGGACTGGAAAATTCCACAACCAACTGCTGTCAGCTAGAGCCCTATCCAAGGGGAGAGGTCGCTGCCAAAGTTGCTCCTTCAAGATGGTGACTTCGGGGGGCACGCGTGTGCAGGGAGGGGAAGAAGCATCCTGTCCTTCTTTTCTTGCTGCCTGTGTCTTATCATGGAGAAGGCAGCTGCTTGACCTGAATCCTGGAAGCCAATCACATTCTCATTGATCTAAGGGGGAGTGACGATGAGTCGGACAAAGGAACAGAAAAATAGGAAGGAGGAGGCAAGAAATCGCAGAGGTGGGGAAGTCCAAGAGGAGGCTGCTGGGACCAGCTCACAGAAGGCTCTGTGCAAGTCAGGACCTTCACTCCTCAAAGATCCAGGGAGCCGCGGAAGGAAGCCAAGCAGCCTAGCAGGCGGTTTCAGGGTTAGGGGAAGCACTGCATTTCAGCTCAGGACGTTCTGAGCTTGAGATATGAGGCACATTGAATAGGAGCGTTCTATAGGTAAAGGGAAATAAAGTCTATGGTTCAGAAGAGAGTTGTGGACTCATCTCAGTCAGTTAGTAGTTGAAGTCACCACTACCAGTGAGATTTCCCAAGTGGATGTACAGAAGAAGGAGAGACAGTAGAGATGGGAACCCTGCGGGATGGTGACATTCGAGGGTGGGCGACAGAGGAAAGATGAACTGAGGACAAGCAGGGGGAGTTGCATGAGCAGGGCCCTGGAGAAGCCAAGGGAGGAGGCATCTGAGCCACGAGAGGCACAGGTAGAACTTGGCTACCCTTCTGTTCTGCCCCAGTGTTTCTCCAGGAGACTGGAAAGCGGCATGGAGTCCTGCAGCCCTGGTTTCTCTGACAGCCTCTTCAAGCAGATCAGGGTGACAGATGTCCCCTGAGGCAGAATTTCATTTAAGATTTAAGCTATCAATTTCTAGGCTATTTTCTAAATCCCCAAACTAAGCAAAGCGGTACACCGGATCCTCTTTGGGGGCTTAGTTACCTAGTGTAAAAACATGCAAGTGTCCCCAAATGCAGGTCTTATGTGTATTTGAGCACAGAGCCACTATTTGAACTGGGTCTTTTCTGTTGTTACAAAACCCAGATGATTCGGCAGGTTGGAGGGAATTTTCATTCATTACTTTAATTTTCCTCTTGGGTTTATTAGTACATTTAATTCCTAATACCCATGCAGGCTGGAGGGTGTTGTTTGAGAGGAGGATGTTCAAAAGTACTCCGCTCGGTAAAGATTCACCCACTTGCCTTGTACCAGTTTTATGGTCCCATGGTTTGCGGTCTCCACCCCTCCTCTTACTTTCTGTGGGGTCTCAGACGTGTCACCTGGCTTTTCAGAACCTCAGTGGCCTCACCTGTCTAAAGAGGACAGTGAGCAAGATGCTCAGTAAAGCCCCATGTTCAACACCTGGCGTTGGCCATCATTTCCTACAAAGAGCCCCGTGACAGACACTCTGGGCCTTGCAGCTCCATGGTCTTCAATGCAGCCACTCAGCTCTGCTATCACCACACCGAGGCAGCCACAGGCAACATGTGAACAAACAATCATGGTCATGTTCCAATAAAACTTTATTTATAAGAACAGACACTGGGCCAAGATTTGGCCCACAGGCCATCATTTACCAACCTGTGTCTCAGACTTGAAAATGAAGTGCTTCGATTTACAATTTTAAACTGCTTAGAATAAGCTATTATCATGTTCATATCCCAGGAAAGGCAAATGATTCAACTACGGCCAGTCTCCAAGTGTCAAGAGTCATAAAATTTATCTCACACAACGAGGTTCAGTATTTCATCAGTAAACGATCTGGTCCCTCAAAAGGTAGATGAGAAAGACTAATGCAAACCTAGTTGAACTTAAAAATCTATCTCGATCCAATAATGTTAACTGTCTACTCAAGAAATATTTAATCCAGGTGTGGTGGGGCACACCTATAATCCCACCCAACTCAGGAGGCTGAGACAGGAGAATCACAAATTCAAGGCCAGACTCAGCAACCCAGTGAGATCCTGTCTCAGAATAAAAAAATGAAAAGGGCTGGGGATGTAGCTCCATGTAAATTGCCTCTGGTTTAAATCCCCAATACCTCCTCCCAAAATAAACGTTTTATATCATTTTGTTTAAAATTCCCAGTATCTGAAAGCCCCCCTCCCCTGCTCAGTGACAGTGATGTAGGTGTGAATGAGGAGGAGGGGGTAGGACGTATGGCACCTCAAGGGTCATACCCATTCTAGGAGCAAGTCCCCTTCCCTGTCCTGAGGGCCCCCTCCCTGCCCACACAGGTGCTGCTTGCTGCTGCACCAACGGCTCAGGTCTGTGGTCAGAGCCATTTCCCTGTTCTTGGCTGGGGCTGGGGCTGTGCAGGGCTTGGGAGTGACCCTTGGCTGGCGGCCTCACCTCAGCTGCTGTGGGGGTTGGAGACCCCCTGAGGCCTGGCTGTGACTGCCATCAGGCCTGGCTGGAGGTACGATGTGCACTTGTGCTGCAGAGCCCTCTGACCCCAGCACGGTGACACTCTTTTGCCAAGTTTCCTCACTGTGCTCTCAGCTCTTTCCAGAACCTATCTACATAGGATCCAAGCTTGGCTCCGGGATGACAGGCCTCACAGCTACCTCTGCCCGAGCTCGTTGTGTTATCTGGTAGGCACAACCCTGACCCAGCTTGGCTCCGAAGGCCTGTGAGCCTCCTGCCCAGTCCCAAGCTGTGTCTTGGAGTTTACTGCCCCTCGCAGTAAGTACCTGGGAAGGGGGACATCTGTGCTGCTCTCTCTCTCCCTCTTCTCCATCGCACAACCTCTGCAGCTAGAAGGAGTCAGCTTTTCTTGCAGGGCCTCTCCATCCTCCTCTTCAGCTGCCGTGGAGCCGACCTGGAGAACACAGCATGAGGTCATCTTCTCCACGCCAGAGGGGTTCTCCCAGCACCCTTCATGCTAAATTGGTCATTTGCTAAAGGGAAAAAAGAAGGTATTAGAGGACACCTTTTTCAACAATGCCTGGCTGGCTCTCAAACCTACTCCTTTGTTCAAAATCTCTTATATGTCAGCAGCTACTCTTTCCATGTTGATTTCCTTATGCAAAAATATATAATCTTCCCTCAAACTAATGGATGGATAGATGGATACATCTGGAGCATCAGGATGAAGAACTTATATTCCAAGAGAAAAAAAAAAAGAGGAAGGTATATTTCCAAAATATAGCATTTCTAGTTAATTGGCAATTCATTCTGAAGTCATTTGGTAGACCACGAAGACCACTAAATAGAGGGAGGCTCTTGAGAATGCCAAGCTCAGGTGAGTGGGTTGCTAAGGATGCATAAGGGGAGAAGAGCAGGCAGAGGCCAGCATATGCAAGGTGGGCATGCTGCATTCAGCCACAGGCAGAGGGAAGAGGAGGAGAGCTCCCAAATGCATTTCCCAAGTGTGTAGTCCAAGGTTACCATGGGAGAAAAGCAGCTATGTAAATTCAGACTGCAGCCCAGCAAGAGGCCTGGAGGAGAAGACTGAAGAATGAGCTAAAGCTATGATTGTGCAAGATCTAAGCACTGGACCTGAGAGTCAGCAGTACTGGTGGACAATACCAGAGGACAGAGAACCTTGTTCCAAAAGGGGGTCCCTGGGAAACTCCCTGAACTATGGGAGCAGATTCAAAATCCAGGAGATGATGGTGAGGGGCCCAACAGAATGCTCTAGGGAGAATTAAAAAGCATCTGGCAAGAGAAACATACTTTAAAATATTTAAGAACTAGCTAGAAAATTTATATTTGATTATAAGATGGATAATTGCTCATAATCAGAAATTTAGACCCTCAATTTAAATGCCATCTCACTACCTACAAAGCCATGGGAAATCCATAAGTAGTGTACTCTTGACTTTGAAGTGTATTAGACATTTTCAGAAGTATATTTCATTCCTAATTGTACCATCCCGTGGCTGACATCAGCATTTCTTGACATGCACTGGCTGATAAAGAGATGGAAGCAGGATTAGTAAAACACGCCAACCCAGCATTGAAGTGCCCCTCAGAGAGTGGACGATCCCTTCATCTACTGGCTACGCACAGGTATCACAGGACAATCCCAGGCACTCGGGGATGCAGAACAAAGATTACACAGATTCCTGTCCTCGAGGAGATTAAGGCCTAATGGGAAGGAAATAAATACATAAAATCAACATAAATACATACAGATGTGCACAGCAATTACAAGCGGGAGATGGTCTATGGAACCAAGAATCAAGCTGATTAGTTGAAGAATGGTTAGGTAAACCTCAAAAAGATGTGTAAAGGAAATAGGGATTCCAGGTGGTTGTCAACGTGCTTTCAGAGAGAATGTTGGTTCCATGACACTTCTTAATGTCTAAACTTGTAACATGCAATCTCCAGGATCCAAGAAACTTTGTTTCTAAAATACACTTACCATCCAGTAACCAAAATGACGACTAGGTTTAAGAATGGATTAACAACTCTTGTGCCTGGCTACATCTCTAATTAGAAAAATAATAATAATAATTCAGTATGAGGAAGTTTACTACAGTGTGACAGCAAAACTATGTATGATGAAAGTGTACAGCAACTTGAACTTGTCACCCACCAGTGGTGGACAGTGTAGGCTCTCCCTCTGTAGCCCATAAACACCACCACACGGTGGGCATTCTGTGAGTACGTTTCTGTGCACTGGGACAGCTACAGAACACACTGTGCCCTGTTCTGAGGCCTGATATGAGCAGGTCCTCAGCTGTGGGCTCTCTTGGACCTTCCGTTGTGGCTTCTCCAGGCCAAAGGAACCAGGAGGGCCGTCTGTCAGGAGGCTCAAGGCACAACTTCCATGAAGGGGAGGGATTAAGACTAGAGGAAAGTAAGGAATCAAATCCTTTGTCCAAAGAGAGAACCAGAAGACACATCTCACTTAAGGGGGGGGGGGGCGGGGGGCGTCCAGAAGCGAAAAGCTTTGGTGCAGAAGAGCCTAGAAAGAGCTTGGAAGGGCCCTGGAATTCCACAGGCTGCGGCAGTCATTTTCCTTGCCAAAAACCCACCCAGAAATTCTTAAAGAAAAGAAAGAAAGAAAAAGAGAGAACAGAAAAAAAGAAACAGAAATAAAAGCCCATTGAGACCAAAAACATTGACTAATAATTCTTGAATCCATCTCCACGATATTATTCATCCCCGCCAAGGTCAGCTGTGGTCACTCGTGGCCGGAGGTCTGGGCATGCAGTTCCCAGTTTTATTTTTACAGTAGTTATGGAGCCCTTTACATTTCCAAGGGCCCCCCCCCCCCCCCGTCACTTGTTTCCCACCCGTCCAGACCACCCACCCACGTTCCCACACACACTCCCAGACACACCCACACAGACCCGGATTCTTTCAGCCTCAGGGTCCAGGAACACTGCTGCTCCAGACGGCTTCACTTGACGCACTTGGACTACCTCAAAATAAGTTTCCCTCTCTGGGGACCAATCTAAGGCTCTTACCACTGGGCAAACATTTATAGAGCACCTACTGTGTGTGAGGCACAGATGGATGTAGGGGCTGTAGGAAGCTCTCCAGGAGGCCGAGAAACGCAAGCGCTCCGCTCTGCTGAGCAGGCCCCTTGCTTTCTTGTGGGAGACATGTACGTGTGGGAGTGGGGACGGGGTGCCCAAGTCCAGAGGCCATTTCCCCTGCTGCCCGTGTGCCCTTCCTGACTTTGCTCCTCCTCCCCCTGGGCCACTCTTCTCCCTGGCTCTTCATCTTGTGCTGTGTGTCTCTCCCTCCTTTCCTTCCTTCCTTCCTCTCTTCTCCACTCCAACAAAACCTCCTTGGGAGGTGCCGAGGTGGAACTCTGGCTGTGCGCTCCCTGCTCCCTGACAAGGCCTTCACAGGAGTGGGCCCTGGGGCCATGACAGAAGAGGGACGGTGCTTGTGCTGATTCAGAAAGACTGGCTGTGAGGAAACCGCCCCCCCACGCAGCCCCTCAGGGAGGGGAGGAGGCCTGGCCACCAGCAGCCACTGCGTGGACCTCAGCCTTCCCACAGCCCCAGCCAAGCCCTGCAGATAATTTATGAGGTGTCAGGATATTCTGACCACAAGGTCGGGATAGAAGGGTTTTCACACTTCAGCTGCCATAAAAGAGAAACAATTTAATCCTGTCTGTCGCTGGCACTGTCTGTTTTCACAATGAACAGGGGACGGGGTCGCCTGGAGATTATTTGTCTAAGCACAACCACCAAGACTGCTGCGAGATGCTGATTTCGACCCTGGCTTCCTTCTCCTCCCTTCCCAGATGGGCCGGGCACTGGTCTTTCTTACTGGACCAAAATGGGATGGGACCTTCCACCCAGGCAGTCACCCTGTGCCAGAGAATAAACTAGATGCCTGGTGGCTCCGTCCTCCACTCACTTTTAGTGGGAAAAGGGGTTCAAGTCAGAAAGGGGCAGGTTCTTGTCCTGCCCGTGGTCCCGCCAAGCCGCCGTCTTGAGTCTGCAGCAGTGTGTTCCTTGGCGGGAATCACCGCCTCCTGGCTCTTCCCAAAGCTGCAGCACCATGGAGGTTCTGCCGAGTGGCCCGAAGCTCTGCTGCCAGGAAAACCCAGCGTCCACTCAGAAACAGCAAGGCAGCAGCAGCTCAACGCTCCTCCCTCCACCCGCAGGTCGCAAGGCCAGCCCTCTCCCCAGCACCATGTCCCCCAGGCTCTCAGCCAGCCCAGAGGTCATCTCTGAACCTGAGTTGGACTAAGGGTTTCACTGTGGGGTGCTCACGGAAGCTCCCAGAAGGAGAGGGCTCCCTGGTGCTTGGGCCTAGAAATAGCAGGCCTTCCCAGGCTGATTCCTGTGAACTTCTGGAGAAACACTCCTTCTGGATTTGGCCACCTGACAGGAAGACAGGATGAAGCACAACCTATTTCATCAACCTTGGAAGAAGTAAAGCTAGTTAAATAGAATGAAGTGAATCTCTGTACACTAACAGGAAATGACCTTTAAGAAACATTAAGATCAGTCTGGTAGAATATTATGCTGCCATGTGTAGGAAAAGAAGCATCTACATAGGAGTTTATACTCAAAAGACTCAAAAGAATGCAGAGGCTGGCTAAGGGGTTTCCTTTAAAGGAAAGGACTAGACACCTGGGTCAAAGTTCAAGTGGAGATCTTCCCACCATGTTTTTGAGGGTTTTCTTTCTTTCTTTCTTTCTTTTTTTTTTTTTTTTGAACTTTTTAAACCAAGAACTCATATTGCCTTCATGGGACAGTTTTTAATTTAAGTAAAATCCCACAAAACTGTATTGAGAAAGGGGAGTGAAAAGGGAAGCCAGAGAGTAAAGGTGAGGACGTGGCTCACTGTTGGGACAGTCCCATCTCCAAAAGCCACTCCCATCCTGCTAAGTGAAATGAGCCGGTCCCCAAACACCAAAGGTCAAGTGTTATCCCTGATGTGTGGACGCTAACCCACAATGAGGTGTGTGTGTGTGTGGGGGGGGTGATAAAAAGAACAAAAGCCACTCCCCTGAGCGACAGCAGTGAGCTCCAGGAGGAAAGGGGGAAAATTCCTTACTCTCCTGTGGGTGAGAAGATTACCCCCCAACAAGGACAAGAAGCCTCAGTTTCAAGAAACGTGCTGAGTCAAACCGGCTTGCTCCCTGCTCTGAACAAGCCGAGGCTTCTGCAGCTCTGATGTGCTGCTCGCCCAGTGATCATTACCCATCTCACCTCCAGCCCAGTAGGTGGGAGAAAGTGCACCGAGCCTCGGCCAGACAGCAAGTGACAGTGCCAGCGTTCTCTGTGTTCACCGTGTGAATGGTTTTCTCTCTTGACCGCAGTGTTCTCATCTGTAAAGGGAAAGATCTGAATGAGTTGCACTACCTGAAACTGCCTTAAATTGGGGCTGAGGCCTTGCGTTCAATCGCCAGCACCTCCTACCCCAAGCCTTAAATTCCACAGATCTCTGACAAACATGGTCACTATCGCCTCTGTGCGGGTGGTGCTAGGACCTGCTGCAGGCATCTCAGAGATTCCCCCATGCCTCCACTGGACCTTCAGGTGAATGCAAATACCGAACTACCTTCTGCCTGACTTCTTCCGTAGTTGTGGATACTTGGACTTCTTAACAAACCTCAAAAACAAGCAGGCTTCCTAAAGTGCGGTCTGTCCAGCCAGATCTTTGTGCAGAAGGAACTACTGCATTATGAGCCCAGCCTTGGGGACTGGCAAGGCCCCAAGACTGGGATGGAGGGGGCAGTGCCATGCCCATTATCTCAGGGCAGGGGTTGGCACTGAGGGCTCGTCCCTGGATAGACAGCCAACACCACTAAAACAAAGGCCCCCCTCCCCGTGCTCCATCCCACCATAGCTATCTGGGACTCGAAAGAACTGTGTCCCTGTCAGGGAGAACAGCGCATTCTGCTAGAGCAGCATAGTGGTGCCCTCAGGGTCCTCGTGAACAGAGATGGAGAGAGAGAAGGGCAAGCGAGCTCCGAGGAGGGCAGCCCATCAACCACTCTCCTCACAGGTGGGGAAACAGGAACTGGGTGGGTGGGCAGCCAAAGATGGGGACATCTGAGCTCATTTCCCCTGGGCGGGTTATAGGAAAATGGCCAAGAAGCTGTGACCACGCTTGGAGATTGACGAGGAACCCACCTCCCGCTCCCAGGAAGCCACACCATTCTGCACCAACAGTCGCACAGCCCTGCAGACAGTGAGCCTAGAAGGACCCACGAGGGGAAAGGTGGAGGAGACAGCAGCCAGTGGGTGAACCCATGGGTCACCTAGTGCTCAGGAATCGCCTCGGGCGTTAAACAGCTCTTGTGGTGTGACTCAGGAGTTATGGGATGTGGACACTAACTTTCTATTTAAATTGTTGCTCTAAAATAAGTGAGAGATGTGGACAAATGCTCAGACCCCTTGTATTTATTTTAACCTACTTCTTCACTCACTTTAAGGTGATTCCATATGATATGATTATGGCCGAGACCACTCCTTGAGGATGTCAGCCATGATTTCCAAGGAGTTCTTATATTTAAGAGCGAGGAGCACACATAGCCACGTAGTCCTGAATCTGTTTTTAAGGAAAGAGGTGTTATTAGACTTATTGATGGGATTATTTGAAAGGTGCATCAAATCATTGTATATGAAATATATGTGCACAGTTAACATATTAGAAGAATGGAAGAAACCAACAAAAGAAAGAAATCCCAGACCTGCCTTTGACTAGCTGCAAGTGTCACCTTGGGAAAGTTCTCAGCCTGAGCCACAGCTCCATGGGAGAGACGCGATGATGAGAGATCCCACAGTGTTGTGCACTCACGGCAGCTGAACGGCTTGCTGCAGGTGGGAGGCCAGAGCAGTGGCGGATAGGCAGCGAGCACCAGGTGTGGACATCATCCATGGGGTCTGGACATGAGGCTACCCTAAGGCCACCAGCATACTGTGTGGGGTGCATGAAGAGTGTCAGGATGCTCCTCCTGAGCCCCTTGGCCTCCCAGAGGTCCTCTTGGTGCCTCTGCTGGACTGGTAGCTGTTTCTTCATGTGCTGCAGGGCCACACGCACAGGAGGCGCCATCTGTCTCGAGTGACACGTGTTTACCCACTTGCATACCTATCCCTCACTTGTCCACCTCTTCTCCCAGAAAAAAAATAAAGGGCCTGTCTCAGTCTTTCATTTGTATCAGCCTCCTCTAATTTCCTGTCCAAAATGCCCTGATATTTAGATAGAATACTAACAGAATACCTGCAGGCGGAGGGGAGAGAGAAACCAACTGCAGTCTTCTGTGGGACCCTGGCCTCCTCACCACCTGTTTCCTGGAGGCCAGGTGACCCATTCGGGTCTGCTGTCACTGAGGGACCCCAGGACCATGCCTTGTCCTGTGGAATAAGTGAGGTGGCACAGCAGACACCGTTGCTGTGGCCCAACATGTGCTTCCCCCTCGGACTTGCTAATTAAACCCCAAGTATTTAATGTATTTAGGTAACAGAGATTGCATACTTTTAAGAAGTTCAGCCTCTTCTCTGGCCTCACTTGCCATGTCACTCTTTTTGCCAGTGATCAGAGGTAAGTGTGTGACTCAGACCTGGCTAATGAAGCTTGAAAGAACATTGGTTAGGGAGCAAGGTAGGAGGAACTTCTAGAAATGATTTTCTTTCTTTAAACACACATACACATGCAAACTTGCAAGAGGGGGGGAATATTTCCTCCTGTCTCTAAATTTAGTTAGATGACAATGTGTTGCCAGGAGCTGTGGCAGCCATGCTATCATAATAATTTACCTCTCTAAAGAACCAAAGCCAATATGCTGAAAACGGTGGCATAGGAAGAAAGAATGGGAAAATTGATGACATCATTGAGTCACTGTGATTGCCCTGGGATCATCTCTCTTGTAAAGCATAAGCTAATGTCATTTGATCTTCTGGTACTTAATAGTTAATCCTAGCTAATACAAACATGCATTTCGAAAGAAAAACAGAGTGCTTTATAACAGCACATTCATTAATCCTGGACCACCCCCTGGAATATCTAACACATATGCCCCCAAAATAATTAATTATAAAAACTTTTCTATATTTCAAAGTATTTTCACACTCCTCTTACTTCTTCTTGTAGACTTTTCCATTAAAAAAATTCACATGATTTTTCTATTAAAAACTTTATCCTATAAATGTCATAATTATCTTGCCTCCATTAATCCCAAATTTTCACAAATACAAAGTTCTGTTTTATTCTCTCAAATTACAAATTTACAGTTTAATTATATTTATTGCGTTTTTCATGCCCCCACCCACCCACATTCATTATCCCTTCCCAGAGAGGCTTTGGCTAAAAGCACCGATTCAGGAGACCCAGAGTCATGCTTGCTGTCCGTGTGAGCCACCCAACCATTTATTTTCTCTGACACTTCACTTCCTCATCTCAAAATAACGTCTAGGTCTATTACCAAGATGAAACCTTGGCACAAATGAAATCTCAAAAAAATATACAGGAAGAAAAGAAGCAGGGGAGAAGAATAACAAAACAGTAAAAGGAAGAAAAGGAAGAGGAACACCTCAGGAGAAGAGGGGTCAAGGGTGCAGAAGAAAGAGACAAAGAAGGAGGAGGAGGGACAACGTGAGAGGACGGAGGTGACCATGGGGGGGGGGGTCACTGTGATCCAAGAAGGACGTGAGAGGCAGAGAGGCTGGCACACTTGAGAGCCGGGCAAGGCTGACTGTCCGCTCCTCAGTGCCCCGCGATGCCCCCCGGGGCTTTGGTACTGTCCACGGCTGACGCTGTCTCCTAGAGTTTGAATCTAGTTACTCCAAATATCACTACAGAGTAGATCAATATTTAGTAAAAGGATTGCAATCCTTGGGCAGTCATCCTTGTATTTCAAAGAAGTGATTGATTCATTAAGATTCCGGTGCAATCAAAGAACCTGAAGAAGTCCCTGGGGTTTGTTTAGTCAAATATGAGGTTCAGCTCAATTAAATGAGTTAAAAAAAAAAAAAAAAAAAAAAAAAAACGTGATTCCTTGGATTTCTTCTCTAATGGCCAGGTGTCCTCCTCTTCAGCGATGACAGGAGGAAGGAAAGAGCCTTTTTTTGCCCCGATGCAAGAGGGAAGTCTTCACCAGGAGGGCTAAAACAAGCCTCAGGGTGACCATCCCACTGGTCACATGTCACTTAGTGCAGAGAGTCTAAAAAGCTCGATTCGTTTTGTGCAGTCTGACGCAGGCACACGGCAAGTCGCAGAGAACTGGGAAGAATTCTCCGAGGATGCTCTAGGCCCCAGTTCCCTCCTGCAGCCTGGTCTCTGCCACGCGGTTTCTCACTCTCTAGGGGGCACGAAGCCCCCACGTTTCTGACTTCCCAAGGGGCGGCCTGCCCAGAGGCCACCCTCCACTGCAGACTGGGTTACATGGGCGGCCATTTCTCAGGCACAACCGTGGACATTGTGGCTGGTTCTCATTTTCCCTCCATAAAGTCAGTTGGGCCAAGTGCTACCTCCATCACGTCACCGGAACCCTGATGCCATCACCTTGCAGGGTTTGGCTTTCAGCTCCGAATCCTGTTACCTTGCTGCCCAATCCCAGTAGAGTGACTTCACCCAAGAAAGCAAAGGAAGGAAACTCTCGCCTTGGCCTGAATTAATAATGGAGAACGGGGAGAAGTCTCATCTTTCCAGTCCAGAAGATGTGTGCATTGTTTGTTGTGAAGAGCCCTTGGGGAGGCAGAGATTTCAAGTTCAGCATTTATGTGGCACATTTTTCAATTAGACGATACACAGTATGGCATTTCCCCCTCCCTTCACCCCTTCTCTTTTATTACCACATGACTTCATCTCCCCATGTGACTGACAGAGCCCATTGGGCTCAAGACTGATAAAAAACATCTGTGGGAGAAAAATTGCAATTTAGAAAACAATTAACTACATCAATTTCAATTCATTTGGTTGGGGCCAGAGAAAGAAAAGTCGTTTCAAAGAGGAAACTCGGTCTGCACTGGTTATGGAATAAAGGGCACGCAGACTTGTTCCTGGGGTCCTGGTGCAGAGGAAGACACCCCGCTCAGAGTCGGGGTGCAGACCGAAGCCTCCGCGAGGGGCGCTGCAGATGCTGACGGAGAGGAACCAGCGAGCATTTCTCTACTTTTCCAAGGTCTTCTTGTTCGTAAGACATTTTTCTTCCATTCTCTTGAATTCCAAAGAACTGGAGGACTTACTTGAAGGACATTTCCCTCTTTCAAACATTCACCAGATGCTCCAAGGGAAACTGGGTTTGCTGTTGAGGGTCCTAAGGTCTGAGGTGTGTGTGTGTGTGCGTGTGTGTGTGTGTGTGTGTGTGTGTTTTCCGTTCTGCTTTTCTTCACTAGCTCTGTGAGCACCCATAGGTCCATTACTCTGAGGTGCTCAGAATCTTTGTGTATTACGGCCTAAAAACCTTAAGGAAAGAATTTGAATACCAAGCAGGTCAACTCTGAGTGCTTCCTCTTTTGCCAGAAGCACCTACCTAGATAAAAATTATCGCTCTCACGTGCTGAGTTCTGTCTGGAGAGCAGGTCACCGCGACTCACACCTTGACTCTGTCTCATTCACTTGCAGCATAATTCCCAGTGAGCTGCCTTAACATTTCCATATTTTTCAGGTGAGAAATTGATGTTTCTCACTTAATGTCACTCATGGGGTCTGGAGACCTAAAATCAAGATCCAGAAGCAGGAATTTTATGTTATTTGATTAAGAAACAGTAACGATCCGGAAGCTCCTTTGAAGAAGGAGCCAGTTGGTGGGAAGGTCCTACTAAAGATCCCACTCCTTTTCTTTGAACCCATGGGAAGCACACCACTTGGACAGCACATGTTTCGTTTTGCCTACTGTAGACAAGGAGCCCACTTAGAATGACATCAAGGGGCCCAGTGGGTTAGGGCCCTCTCCACTCCTAATGAGCCGGTGTGAGTGACGGGATCACTCAACGCATGGGCGTGGTCCACTTGGCACAAGGAGGGCTGGAGGCTACAGAACAGGAGCAGGGTAGCCTGGATACAAAGTAAAGAGGAAAAGGAGGTGCAGATAAGGGCGTTGGAAAGGAAGAGCGAGCCAACCGAGGAGCCTCTGGTGGGCAGTGGTGGAACCCAGGACCCGAGGGTCTACTAGGATCCAAGGATTTGGGCTTGTGAGTGGGGAGCTGGGAGTGGTCTCACAGCTCAGTAAAGTCAGATGCTGCTGGGAAGAGCTCCACTAACTGGGGACATGGATGGAACAATGCCTGGATTTAGGCGGTAGGTACTGGGGCCCTGGAAATCTCCCTGCATCGTTAAGAGATGGTTGTGGACAGGAACCTCAACACCTGCTAGAGGAGGTCGCTGATGGGGAGGGGGTGAGACCAGAAGAAACCAGGAGAGAGGTAAGCAGGGAACATTGAGAAGGCAGATGTGGGCATGGTGACATCAAGAAAGGCACGGGACTGAAAATACTAAGGACGCCTGTCCCCTTCCCCACCCTGCGTCCAGTAGGTGAGTGGTGAGGAAGGTCTTGTGTGGCTCTTCTGAAGGTGACAGGAACAGAAATGTATCTGCTCCTGGTCAACCACCGAGGAAAGGGCAACGTGTGCGTGGTAAGGTCTTCCGTTTTTGTTTTTACTCTTCGTTTGTTGCGGTTTGGCTTGATCTGCCGTCTCCAGGCGGTGCAGGACAGCAGGGCAAGGCAGTCAAAGGTGTCGCTGAACCTACCAGGACCCGTTGTCTTCTCTGACTTTAAAACCCAGGCACAAGACGTGACCAAATAAGGTTTCCAGTCTTTCTGCTTCTGTGCTTGACAGGAATGCCCCCAAAACTGCCCCAGAGAAGCCGTAGCTCTACAGGTCATCAGGAGACGAACCCTGGAGCTGGCTAATAAAAAGAAAATTATTTTCCATGGGAAATAAACAGATTCCTCCTACATCTGAAAGGTCCTGGTCTTCTCTCATGACTCCTTTTTTTCCTTTTTCCAAAATGTTTTCTTTCTAACACTAAAATGAAGTGCTTAATTATATTTATTGCATCTCAGTCTCTCCTGGGAGAGATCCTAGAGCTTCGCACCCAGCAGGCCTTCCAACAAACTGTGCTGGATGCACAGAACGAAACTGCAGAGCCTTCCAACCCAGGTTCAGGGTGGAGAAAGCAGCGGCTCATTCTGAGCTTGAATTTCCATGTGAGTCTTCAAAGCCCAAGAGAAACCCTTGTCATGAGCTATATCTGGCAACTACATTCTGGGGACAGCTCTGAATGAGGCTGTTTCCTTTTCATCTTGAACTTGAGGTTCCTCTGAGGGCCCTAAGAGGAGCCCTTCAGGAACCAGGAATGAAATCGAGAGGCTCCCACTCTTAGTTGTAAGGATCTTTTCTGAAGATTCTAGTTTTCCCTCAAACCAAAGCCACCTACAACTAAAAAAATAAATATTAAAAAAAGTGCAGGAGCTGGGGTTGTGGCTCAGTGGTCAAGTGCTCACCTAGGATGTGCGAGGCCCTGGGTTCGATCCTCAGCACCACATGCAAATAAGTAAAATAGAGGTATTGTGTCTAACTACAACTAAAAAATAAATATTTTTAAAAAGTTCTAATTTTTTTTAAAAAGTGCAAAAAAAAAAAAAAAAAAAAGACCCTCCATGATCTGGCCCTAAGAGCATCCTTAACTCGTATGCCTTAGAACACCTCTCCCTGGCCTCCTCTGCTGCATCTGTACCACTCACCTTGCCGGTGCTCAAACAAGCCAGGGGCACTCATGATAGGACATTTGCACTGGCTGCTGCCTCCCACCATGGTATCCACACATTGTAAGCCCTTACCCACTTTTCTTCCTTGTTCAAATGGCTCCTCTACAATGAAGCCATTACCACTGCTATTCGAAATTACAATCTTCTCTCATGACTACTTTTTTCATTTTTCCAAAATGTTACCTTTCTAACACTAAAATGATGTACTTATTTATATTTATTGCATTTCAATCTCTCCGAGGAGAGATCCTAGAGCTTCACACACAGAAGGCCTTCAAACAAACTGGGTTGAATGTATAGAATGAAACTGCATAGCCTTCCTCAAATCCCAGAGATGGAGTGAGTTTCTTTTTTCTCTATATTAACTCTTTGATTATTCTTTTAGTCTTTTTATTATGAATTATTATCATTTATGTACCTGTCTTCTGCATTGCCGAGCCATGATCTTTTGAACATTCTCACTACCTTTATTTGCAGAAACCAGTACAGTGTCTGTCAAAAACCAAAAACATGCCAGCTTAATGAATGTGCAAAGATGCTACACACACAGTTCCTTGACTCCAAATCTCTAGCTCTGCAAGTCAGTTATTGTTTCAAAGTCTCTTCCCAACCCCCACTGTAAATACATGTACACACACACTCCACTAATTGAGATAATTTAAAACTATTTTTCACATATTTGCTTAATTAACTTGCAGTGACCTCTGCAGAAACACTGGCCTCTGATGATTGTAGGAGGTAGTCTTTTGGCATGGACACCAAAGCATCAGAGTCAGCTGGAACTAAGGAAAGCAATAACACAAACGGTTTTAATTACTCATGACAGGCAGCTGAATCTATGTGACACAGGCCTTCTCCCCAGTCCATCATTCAGAAAAGGCCAGTTTCTGGAAATGGTGGAGAGGGAAAAAAAGAAGGGGCCACACTGTGTCCATAACACAAAGCAGATCGTCTTTCATATGCACGGCCTTATTCTTTCTGTTTAAGGTTTTTATGCTGGTCCCAAATCTATACAGTGTCTGACCCACCAAGACTCATCATGCTTTTATGCTGGCTTTCAGGAGGTATAACTCTGATTTTTTAAAAAAGGAGGCAGGTGAATACTGCAAGCATCCGTGAATCGCTATGCAAACCCAGGGGTCCTGCAAAGTTCATGGAGAATCTCAGGCATGCTTGCAGTAAATCTGTGAAGTATACAGGTGAGCCTCTTCCACTTCTGTTCAACATTCACAGAAGGATTGACTTTATCTATAACCGAGTTTCTCTGGACCTGTTGCTCTATGGGAAATGGGTGAGGATTAGGATTCACTCTGTTATAATCTGCACCTAATTTTAACATGTCTTTCTTACCCAGTGTATATCAACCTAAAGAAACCATGGGCTCTGGGATGGCCATATCCTTGGGTTGGATGCTGATAAAAAAAGAGCAAGCAAGCTTCCCTACCTGAGCAGGATTTGACCTCAGGACCTGATCATGCTTTGGTTCCTCCCCACACTCTTGCCTGGTCGCTGAGCTCACTGGCCTTGTGTTTCTGGACATTTCCTCCTGGCTCTCACTGCTTGCTCTGTTTGGCCAGTGTTCTGCTCGTGGAACTTCAGAAGCCCTTAATTTTTCCCACTGTGTTGCTGATTCCTATTCGATGCCTCTAGAAATCAAGACAGCCTGGGTGTATCTGCTTTTGACATCACCTTGCCTTCTTCCTGCAACAGTCTTGAGCTCCTGCAGTGTGATAAGGCCTGTGATAGAGACGGAGACTCTCATCACAGATACTCCTGCAAGGAGCTCAGGGTTTAATCGAGGAAATGGCACTAAGCAGATGATTATGATGCCCAGAGACATGTGCTATGACAGGATAAGCAGAGGATGGCACAGAACTGGACACTTCCCCACCAGCTGGGCGCTGGGTGAAGGAAATTTCCAGAAGTCTGCAACATGGAGGGAATCTGGGCCAGAAAAAATAATGCAATATATTCTATGCTGAGGAAGTGATGTCTATTAATGTCCTGGGCCATATATCATGCTCCTTCAGGAACACAGTCAGGTATAGCTGCAGGGGTACAGTAGTACAGGCTGGAGAGGGAAACCAGGGCCAGATCATGAGGCTTTCTAAGGTATTCTAAAGGCATGGGAGTCATGCTACATACAGTTGATGGGGAATCACTGGCAGGTTGCATAATGAGCAGCAAAAATAATCCCAGCATCAATCTGAGGGCTTATTTAAAAAACATGAATTATCCCACTTCACAGAACCAAACCCTCCTGGGGATGAAGGCTGGGAATCTCTATTAAAGAATCTCCCCAAATGATTCTGAGACAGCTGGACATGGACAGGTATTTGGGAACTAGTGAAGGCTACCACTTATGCCACTGTCTTGCAGATGAGTAGGTCACCTAAATGTCTTCCTTCCACAGTACCTATCTACTTTCAAGGCCAGAAAAATCACTCTCCTGCCTGCACCTTTCCAGAACTTGTGTGTGTCCTTTGAGTAGCATGTCCACACCTCCACATGCTCAATGAGGCCGCGAGATCTGGCTCTGGTTCCTCTCAAACCACTTCTCTCTGTACCTTGTACCTATTCCTAAAAATATAGAGGGTGATGTTGACACAATTTACTTCCAATCTCCACTTTCTCCATTAAATTAAGGATAGATGTGGAGTTGGGGGATTTGTGCAGAGCAATAAAGATCTAAGTGGAACAACTTAGGAAGGGAAACAGAGAAGGCCTCTGGCTTGCTCACCACCCACGGATGTCACCACCCACAGATGTACCCCCGCAGCCATACCTGCAGCTTCTAGGTGCTGTTATGGGCCAGGCTATATGGGCCATGACCAAACAGACTCCATTTTAGCCTGAGACTCTGTAACATAGAAGAAATGCTTCTCCCGTGGGAAAGCGCAGCCTCTGTGCCCATTAATAGTTACCTAACATAACATACTTGGCAACACAAAATAGCAATCTTATACAATGTAAAATTGTTCTCTTTGCTTTCCCTTTTTCTTGGGCAATGTACCTTGTCAGAGATTGTCTAGACGTTAGTAACCATTCTCTAACTTGTACTCAACTAGGGTCATTTTGACCTACTTCCCTTCTGCTTGCTTGCTGCTATGCCAACCTGGAAAGTCCCATGGGAAATACCAATGTACCCATTGCATTGTCTCGTTAACTGCCCAATTCAGCTTCTGTACTTGCTTGCCTACATTGGCTAAACCCCCAAACGTCCCTATGGTGGTTTTTTGGCTTAAATATGAGGCCAAATAAAAGTGGGCACACCACTCTACTCGTTCTTTGGAGACCAGAGTGTCTGCCGCTGGCCAGCACTTAAGGCTTAATTGGAATGGCAATGTGTGGTCTGAGAGTTATTTGAGGGTCTCGATATCGTTATAACAGTGCTACAAAAGGAGAAAGTTGAAAGATGAGAGAATTAAGCGTGCTGGTGTAAAAGAAATAGAAAATTCCCAGGACAGGCCGAAAAGCTCCAAAACTCATAGTGGGCTAAAGCACGGGCACCCAGTTTTATCCCACATAGGCTGACTGGTAATGGTTCACCATCTGACTCGTCTGGCCTCTGGCTTGCTCACCACCCACAGATGTCAACTCATCTTGTGTGTATGTGACTCCAGGCTACAGTGAGTAACGGCCATACCTGGAGGTGCTGAGTTCAGAGGCGGTGACACCAATTTCCAGCACACTAGAGGAAATTACCCAGGTAGCTGTAAAGGTTCTATAGGGACAGTCTTCCTCTTACGTTAGCGCCATGCCTGGGAATGTGATGTTTATGGTAGCTTAGCTGTACAGGAGTAGGCCTTCTTGACTTTAATTGGTTATCAGAATTTCATGGAAGACTCAACATATATCAAAACACATGAACTTCTACATGAAAATATTGGAATGTTTTAAAGACAAGAGCAGGAACATGTAAACATTCTGCTTATAAATATTAGAATCTTTCTTTTCGAAAGATTTTGGGTTATTTTTAAATTAACCCTATGCCTTATGTTAATCCAGCTAGTTCAATTTTAGGTTTTAGGCCATTTCTTTGTCCACTTCTTTTGATGCCTCTTTTCACAGTGTACCTTCATTTCAATCAAGGAACCAAGAGCAGCCGCAAGGGAACAGGCAGTGTTGGAAGTCAGTGGCTAAAATTAGATTTTCAATGACATTTACTTGTATGTTCTAGGCTGAAACTTCAGGGTACAACACTTTCTCCTGAAAGGAGACACTTCCCCATCACTGCAATGCAGACTTCTGTTATCAAATTACATCCATATTACATCATTGGGTAACTGAGACCCCAAATAGAAAGTGAAACCATATACGTTTTCAGCCAAGAGAAAGGCTAAAGACAAAATCAATTGACATGTTTTCACAAGATTATTTACTCAGTGCCTTGTTAATTAGGGGGAGATGTTTGTTCAAGAGAAGGAGTAGTATCAAGGAGGGAAGAAGAATAAAGTAACTGACCCCAGGGCAAGGAAGCGAGTGTCAGCTTTCTCTCACCCTTGCTGGACAACTCTATTACACAAATAATCAGTGAGGAAGAGAGTTGAGAATTCATAACGACTGTTTCCTTTTCTATTTTCATTCACACTTGTACAGGTGAGGTGTCTATAAGCTGTTTCTTATAGGGTTTTTCAGGATGTTCCCACTCCATCTTTCAGAAAGCCCATGGAGAGTCCGCGCATGTCCATTACAGCGTCTGCCCATCATTGTGTGCACATTAGAGTGTGCATTATCCCACCAGTGAGTCCTGTGCATATGACATCATCAACCATCACAGAGTGTGCCCACCGTCCTGTGCACATCAGAGTGTGCATTATTGCATTAGTGAAACCTGTACATACAGCATCATCAGTCATTTCCAGATGTGCATTGCATCCCTTCTCTCCATCTCTGTCTGCATTTCGGGGACACCCTGGAGGAGCTCCCCAGACCCAAAGCACCTCTGCCCAGTGCAGGCGCTCATCCCCACTGCCGCTCAGGAGTGTCTGTGGTTGTGCAGTGCAAACATCCACACTGGCACGCACTGCTCCGGAAAGCCCTCTTGCTTCTCCTGGCCCAGCACGGCCAGCCCACTCTTCCTAATGAGGCTCCGGAGGATGTCCATGTCCCGAGTCACACTGCTGTCGGACAGATCGAAGGTACAGCCCTCCCGGGCCACATTGTCCTTCAGGATGATGACACCATTTTCTTTCAGGCCATCTCGGCATCGGGAGAGAAATGCAAGAAGGTCCTTGTCAGTCAGGTAGCCTACAGGTGGGGCCCAGTTGATGGGAAACGGGATGAAACAGTGGGGAGGGAGGAGAGCAGGGAAGAACGCAAGGCTCAGTCACAGATTACTTAATAACCCAAGTTGTTGTAGTTGCAGGAGTCTTTGAAAATCTAGATGAAGAATACACATCCTCTTTGCTCAAGTCCCTGTCTTTAAAGTACATATGATACTACCTGGCCTACCGACCTCACAAGCATGAGAGAGTCACTGGTGTCTATTCCCTGAGTCCCTCCAATTTCCTTGGCCAACCCAACTCCACTGCCACTCCTTAGTGAATCCTGTGTGCGTACGTGCATGCACAGACACCCCTAATTCCCTGTTGTCTTGTTTACTAGGAATTTAAGTCTAAGAATGACTATTCTGCCCATATATGGGGATTAACCCTTTGGGGCCCACCTGTTAAATCTCTTCAAGTATTTATGTTTTTTCAAGGATTTAGGTTGTTGGTGTGAGGACACCTGCTCCATCCTCGTGGGTGGGGAGGAACCGTCCAGCTTGCACAGAGAACAGGGGAGAAATCTGGGAGCCGGGACTGTGGGGTTCTCCTGACACCTAGGGCTAGCTAACTGCTCTCGACACAAGTACAGGGAAGACGCCCCTCGTGTGCTTGTGAGCCCCACGTCTGTCCTGTGCAGCTGAGAAGCGGGGAGGGCAGAGGCCAGGCCACACGAGACTAACCTGAGACCCACTGGATCCAGATGACGTCGTATCTGCCGCAGGGGGGCGTGAACTCCTGCAGGCCGTGGCAGTGGTAGCTCTCTACCTTGTCCGCTTTGACCTGCAGGTAGCTCTGGGCCTCAAGGAGGAAAGGCTCCATCATGTCCACCAGCTCCACGCTGTTGAAAACCGGCAGCAAGATGTGCTTGCTCACCCTTCCTATCCCAGAGCCACAGTCCAGGGCACAGCCGGTTCCAGCTCTGCCGGGCCCCTGCGGGAAGATGCCTTGTGGGACACTCAAGTAGGGGATTCACCCCGAGCCTCAGACACTCCAATCGCCACTTTAGGTCAGCTGCATTTGTGTCAATTTTATTGGGTAAAATGTGCAACTTATGTGTACAATTCAACACGTTCGGACAAATGTGAATCGCCAAGTACCCACTGCCACAGTCAAGATACAGAATATTTCATGGTTTCCCCCCCAAATCCAGACATTTCTAGTTCTACTTTATTTGACTCAAATATGGGTGTTGAAAAGAATTGCAAACTTATTTTATTTTAAAATAATATCTAAGGTTTAAGCAATTGGTAATTCTCCCCAAGAAATGAGCCAACCCTGGCTCTATAAAGATAGAATTTTCATATCTACAATTTAGGTTAAACCTACAGCTAATGGGACCAGCACTGTAGGTGATTACTTTGTAAAATAGGGCGGTGGGGGGGGGGGAGCCAAACAATGAGAGTCTCTCTTGAGTTTTAAAATTACTTTAAAAATTCATTCCATGAAAACATTCCAGTTCATATTGGGATAATTGAAATTTTATTTTTTTCTAAACTGGATTTAGGGGGTAAATCTGGGGACCTTAGCTGGGAAATGCAATTGTCCCATTCTCTGGCCAGGATTTTATTTCAAATCCAGCCCCGATGGCACCCGGCATGTTGCTGTGAATGAAGGATAATTTCAGCAGTCCCCTTTGACGCTAAAAATTGTGTTCTGCTTTTTGCACCAGAAGCATCAGATTTACTGGGAACTTTTTTTAAAAAGTAAGTCTGAATTAAATTAACTGAAGGTGAGTGGCCGAGGAGGTGGTGGGGGCAGGAAGTTAGCCAATGCAAGCTTTCTCCAACTTGCTTCTATACAATTTTTTTTTTAAGTTTTTTGATTTTTGAAGAGTCAGCTGGTCTAAATTATTTGGACATAACTGGGATGGATGCTAAATAGGTTTTGTGCTAGAAATCACAGTAACAAGATATGTAAAGATACCTATAAAGGTCTTAAAAAGAAAGCCAATTCTTGATTTCTCAGGAACTAAGGGTAAAACAAAAACCTTTGGCTCTGGATCACAGATGTGGTACAGAGGAAATATCAAAAAATATGCCTTCCATTCCATCCAGAATGTTCCCCTTATGCTAGAAAGGTTCAATGAAGAACAAAAAGTACAGCAATCATAGCTTCCTTTCAAATGGGATAGTGACCATCATAAGTTGATGTTCAACTGTATCTATAATAATTATAACTCCATAATACTCACTCCATTAGATGATTATTGTTGTAATGTTATTCTCTGGATATGAGGTGTTTCCCAAAAGCTCTTGTGAGTGTAGGAATATTCAGAGGTGAAATACTGGATTATAAAACCTGTAACCTAGTCCGTCCTAGTTTTGAGGGACTGACTGGATGGTAGCTGCAGGCAGGTGGGATTGGCTGGAGGATGTGGTGGTTGGGGGCTGCCCTGGAAGGGGCATCTTCCCTGCTCTCTGTGATTCCTGGCCACCATGAGCAGCTTTCCTCCCCCAAGCCCTTTGGCTACGATGCTGCGCCTCACCTTGGGCCCAGGGCCATGGACTTGGGTGACCGTGGACCTCCCTCCTCTAAGTTTTTCTTGTTGGGTATTTTGGTCAGAGTAATAAAAAGCTGACTAACACATTGCAGATGAGAAAACTCAGGTTCCCAATATATGGCAGAACTGACTTTGAACAGGAACCGCCTGAATCCAAAGTCAGTTTTAGGAACATGAGGACATCACCTCAACTGGCAAGCTTTCTTCCCTTGGTAGTGTCTATGCAGTGCTATATTCAGAATAACTGAGGCTTCGGCAAGACTCAGCAGGAAAGGGATCTACAGTGATGAGTGGTGTCTGCCTTGAGGACAGGAAGGGGAGGTGGTGGTGCTCAGCCACGTGTGGTTGGTCATCTCTGCTGTGCTCCGCTGCCTTCCTCATTCAGATGTGATGATTTAAACTAAATGAATTCAGGAAAGGGCCCAGACTAAAGGTCTGTGCTGTACATACACAGCATGGTAAAGGCAGCATTTCTGAGTAACTTCCTAAGATGGGATAAAGTATAAGGAAATTACTTTAAGCTACCAGAAATGACTTTACTAGAAATGTATGTGCTCAATCAGCAATCCTCGTTACAAATTTATCTCCTAGCTACGTGGCTCTATGAGTCTACTGGTCATGTTGCTGTCATTAGTGGGGCAGGTGGTTTCAGAAGGAGATCTACGGAGCAATAAAGCCAAGAGACCTTAGAGATCCATGTCGGAGGATTTGACTAGAACAAGTGAACATCTGTTTTTCCATGAACAGAGAGACAGGAGGCTGCTCTGGTTCACGGGAGGCGGAGCCCTGCCACTCCACCTTCCCACAGCTCTCCAAGGAGCCCTTCAGAATCTCACTAAAACCCCGGGGCTTTAAAATCACGTGTTTCATTCCTTTATTTCACACAAAGAAACTGAGGCAAAATGTTTGAAATAAACCTTCCTTGGAGATGGTCATCCTCTAAGTAGTGAAATCCATTTAGTACGTGAAATCTGAGCAGACATTCTTGAAACTATTGTCGTTTACAAACACACAGGCTGTCCTTTCTCCCAGACGCTGTGCACCAGGCCTCCGGTGCCGTCGCCTGATTCTTTACTCTGCTTCCTGTGATACGGTTGGCACAACGTCTCGTTCACAGGCAGCTCCTCTGAGAAGGAATGTTTAGAGCCTGAGCTCAGGGACTGCACCTCTGCTGTTGGACACTGTGGCTGCAGACGCTGTGATCGCGTTGGAATCTGATGCCCTTGGTGAATGTGGCCAGAGCTTTGTACAACACATGACCTCAGAACGAGATGTTTTGGCATTTTCATTTTCATTTAATATACTCTCTTTCACTTATGGATTCATAGAGAACAGTAAAATATGACTAGCGCTCTCATGTTACTTCTGATTCTGCCTCTGTGGGTCGTTTCAAAGAACATTACTTTAAGCTCATCCAGTAGAATCTAGAACTAAAGTCAAAGCACTTCCTGGCACTGCTTAAAATCCATGAAATAACGGGGCACAGAGGTGCACACCTGGAATGCCAGCAACTGGGGCTGCAGCGGAAGGATCCCAGGTTCAAGGCCAGCCTGGGCCACCGAGTGAAGCCTTGTCTCAAAAATATATTTTTTTTTTAAAAAAGGGCTGGGGTATAGCTCAGTGGTAGAGCATTTACCTAGTATGAATGAGGTCCTGGGTTCAATTCCTAGCACCACACACACACACACACACACATACACACACACACACACACACAAAAGAAATGAACTACAACAAGTTAGATTGTGATTTTTTAGTCATCCGATCTCTGTGAAATGTTTTTTTTTTTAAAAAAAGGTCATCAAATACTGATTTTTTTAAAAAATGAATTCCCCCTCCATAGACATCTAAACCTGAGGAAAGTTATCAGTTATGCCACTGATGTCATCTTGATACCCTTTGTCTATTTGCTAAAGTAAATACGTTTGAGAGTAGATTAAACACCTTTTCCCACTGTCCCATGTCACTGGGTGTTGAAAGGAAAGCAAAACTCTGAATTAAACAATCTGCCTTTTCTCGGTTGACACAAGAATAAATCATGTCAGATACTCCTATTCCCCAAGTCCTTGTTTCTTGACCTGGATACTAATTTAGCAGATTATTAAGGTCAAAGTACTAAAAATATCATTCCTTAAAAAAGACTGTGTTTGTGCTTAGTGAGAGGTCACAGCTTTACAATGAGCCTTGTCTGCTAAGAAGAGCTCCTTCTTACTTGAGAGGAGCAGTCTGCCCCTTTTCCAACATAAACACGCGAGCACAAGACGCTTTCCTTTCCCAGGTCCTGGACGTGCTCAAGGGCTCTGTAGGACCAGCATCCCTGCGGTCAGCTTGGCATTCCACACAGAGTGACAAGACAGCTGGATTACTAACTAAGCTTCTGAAATGCTTCAGGATCAAAGTCGGCCTCACCACCAGGCGAGCCGGAGCAATTGCTTTGGGCCAGACTGGAGAGGTGAGGTTTCTCTGGTCCATGGAAAAAAAGCAAGGATTTTTCTACTTTGCAAGACAAATGGAAAAAATATGTCAGAGTTAAGAGCAGACGGTTTGGTGTCAGACAGATCTGGCTGGGCTTAGTGTCAGCTCTGTCTCTTACCAGTGTGTAACCTTGACAACTTATTTAACCTTCTCAGCCTCAGTCTCCACAACCATAAAAATGAGCTAGGACAGTCCTTACTTTAAGAACTGCTGTGGAGAGTAAAGAGGACAGAGCGTCTACAGTGCTTGGCAGAGTGACTGACCATCTTAGAACAGACTTCCGTGAAGTGTGTCAAAAACACTGACGTGGTGGGCCTGACCTTCATCTCTGCACGTCCTAGTCCTTTCTGATTGTAGCTACGGTCCAGACAGACACTTTGGCCCCAGGAAATGTTCCACCCTCATCACATTTTCTCTACCACCAGGCTTGGGACCTGGGTGTTACAGGAGCTAGAGGTGACACAAACCTAGTGTCAACACCATGCTTCCAAGTAGGTCAACAGCCTAACTCCAAAACTGAATATCCACGATGTTTCCTCTATCAGAACAAAATGGGGTCCGAATTGCAAACCTATGACTTTGTAGTGAATTGGAACAGCATCATTTGCAAATCCTCAGTAGGACCAAAAACAGCTTTACTGGGTGGGTGAAGTCTACTCTCACAACTACACAAAGTTCCTTATTAAACACATTCCGTGACGTCTTGTTAGTAGTTGCAGCAGTAAGTTAGATGGAGCGGGTACTCATTTTGTGAACTAAAGCAGGAACTTTACAGGTATGAGCTCATTTGATCTTCACATTCTTCTATGAAGCAGATTCTGTGGTCATGCCTGAGTCACAAATTTAAGTAACAAGCCCAGGATTGCTTCTGCATTAAGTAGGAGAACTTCAATATCTGTAGAGCCCAAGGTTTAACCCTTATACTCTATAATTTCCATAGGACCTGGACATAGGGGAGTGGAGGCTCACCCCAAACCAGACTACAAAGGGATCATGTTCTTTCAAGGAGAAATCTGAACTATGTAAAAAAATCATACAAAGGGATTCTGCCATCCTTACTATTAAACTGAACACAAGCGTACATTTCTTTTCTACAACCAATTTGTGATTATGGGAAATTCAATAAATCAACCCAAGCTCCCAAAGGTATATCTCATTATTTATCTGGATGTCAACTTTTTATTGCTGAGATGTTTAAGAAATGTCTTCTTAATCCTCAAATGCAGTATCAACACTGCAGGTTCACCTTCCCTTGAAGCGTGCATGTAAGATTAGCTAATGCTAGGAGGGCAAAATGTCCAGTGGGACAAGCCAGGAGTCTGATGAAGTCCATCCTTTGTGAACGTCTTAAGACAGGCTGAACTCAGCTGAGCCCACAGCTTTAACCTGACTAAATTTACCACACAGAAGCACTTGAGCTCAGTATTGGCAGGGACTTTGCCCTCTCATCAAGCTGCAGTTAGATAACTCACCCCAACAAATTTCCTAAGAAATTCCCGAGAGGCCTGGATATCTGGGCTGGAGAGTTCAATGAAGTTCCCCATCATGCCTTCTTCTGTGGCTGGCACTTCTTGATAGAAAAGTTTAGCTCTAGCATAGAACTGCATCTCGCCATTGATGACTTGGCTTGTTAAGGCATACAACTTTACTGCAAGTGAAACATTATTAATAGTCATTATATCATAGAACAACTCCGTCTTATTGTGCACTGAAATTCCTCTTTAAAGACTGTGAATTTGTGTGTGGAAGAAAGATCACTGGAGTGAAGTCAGAGGATCTGGGTTTGAGCTCTGGTTCAATGATTTACATGCTATATAATACTGTGAGACTTCTCAAACTCTGTGATCTCAGGAGATTTCATCTGTCAATCACAGGTGACATTTCCATTAATGAGTAACTCTTGTCATTTAATAAACACAGTTACCATTGTGTTTTTGAAGTTTAACAGTTTTTTGGCTGCAGTAAAAATTTCATCAGTTTCATGGTGAGTTTTATCTCTAAGTTCAAATGTTTTATGATAATTTTCCTCACCAGTTCTTGCTTCTAATCACAAAGCAGGGGTAAATCATTTTCATTTCTTTTTAAAGCAACACATATCCCAATATGTCTTTGTACCCACCTTATAGAAATGTAGTTGAGCTCTACCTTCTAAAAATAAAATGCAGAAAGAAACAATATCTATTGAGCAGCTATTCTGTACCCTAGGCACACTGTCATTTCATTATTTCAAAACACACAAGGTATTATTTTAAGGCATTTATTTTTGGAAAAACATGTGATCTAACTTCCAAGCCATGAATGAGAATGCATTTATGTGTGTTTTGTCAACCAATATTCACCCATGCAGATGTAAAATATTTTCATTAGAGGATATTCAAAAGGAAATGATTGAAAATGGATGAAAGGGAAGAACTTTCAATTCAAGATTGCAGACCAAGTATACACATTTGTCTTCTGTGCCTCCAATACTCCCCGAGAAGTTTTGAACTACAGTAATTCCACTTAGTGAAGAAAATAAGAGGGGATCACTGATGGATTCATAATTTCAATGAATTTATAAAAGGCAAAAATCAGATAGAATAAAGCTCAACAATTTGCACACCAAAATAGTTGCAAGAGGAAATTACATTCCAGATTTATAGCCAATCAGAGGGAAGTGTAAGAATAGGAGTGAAAATTGAAAAAAATAATAATTAATCAAAAGCCTGTCTACAGAACAACTAGGTGAGGGGACAAATGCACCACTTAAACACAACAGGCAATACATCTGCCTTCACCATGGAAAAATATGTCTCTTCTCTAAAATACAAAAATAAATAAATTGCTTAGGAAAAACGAAACTAGCTTTTAGCATCAGAATCCTAGAACTCTATTGCTTTGGTATGTAGAAGACTCCACATGCCTCACACTCATCAGAGTTTGATCAGGGCTACCTGCACATGTGGAGTTTCATGTCACCTTTCTATTTTTGAGATGATTACACAGCAGAGGAAACCTTATTCATTACCTTGTCATGTATTCCTACATGTAGATAAACAATGATCTCCAAACTCATGAGAGTAAAATGTCAGCCTGAAAGAAAAAGATTCAGATAAATCATCAGAATTGACCCAAAAGGAAATAGAAGTGATTCAAGAAGCGGATAAGAATTTAAGTCAAAACACAACCAAAATCTCATATGTCTTTGAAGAAACATAAGAACCGGTGCATTCATTAGTCCAAGATAAGATCCAAAAAAGAAAATGACAATGATAATTCAAAGAATAAAAAGGAATTCTTAGAAATTAAAGTTTTTGGAATATTGGATATATTTCCAGAACATAAAACAGAAGGACAGATATGAAAACAGAAGTAAAAAGACAAATGTATAAACCTACAAAGACTTAATTCAAGCTAAGTAAGATAAAATTGTTTTAAAAGGAAATTAATAAAATAGAGGAACAAGAGCAACTAAAGACAAATACTAGAAGAAAACTTTCCAGACTGAAAAAGATTATAAGATCCAACAAGTGTTGAGCAGTATAGCTTTTTGAAAAAGCAACGTTTACATTTGTCCTGAAGAAATTTCAAAACAGAAAGAATAAGATCCTAAAGCCATTTTGAGGGGTAAAATTGGTTGATCTTCAATTTTTCCCAGATATAGCAAATAAAAATATAGTACTCACAGTTCTATTTGATTTTTTGATAAACAATAAGTAATAAGTAATAAGTTCTTAGAGAACACGATCCTATGTTCAAAAGACTGAGACCAGGCTTATACGACAAATCTTATCAGAAATGCTAGATAACAATGATAAAATGCCATCAATACTCTGAAGAAAAATTACTTTGAAAATAACTTTAATACCCAGTTAAACTATCAAAAGAATATTTACCTCCCATGGATTCATCCTCCCGAAGTTTCTTGAAGTTATATTCTAGACCAATTAGGGTTAAAATCAAGAGAAGACGCATGATGAAAGATGATGTAATTAACCCAGGAATACCCAAATGACAGCTGTTTATCAAATCTGGAAAGAAATCAGTTTACATTACAAGAGAAAGACTGGATTCTAGGCAATAGAGAGAGTAGGCAAAAAGCAAGGAGACATCAGTATTATTCTAAGGAAGATGTGTTTTTATATCAATCACCAAAAATTTTAAAAAAGCAGTTGAAAACTCTAAGCAAAACACTTAGATTCAAAAATATTATGATCATGGTATGAAGCAAAGCAAAATATGAGATAATTTTAAGAAGAGGAAATCAAAGAAAAAATCTATTAAACCTTAACTAACAACATTTTTCTTTAGATAATCTCAAAATTGTGATATTCAACTAGTGTATTAATTGCTTCTAAACTGAACAACTTAAATTCAAGAGTCAATTGAAAATTGATTTTAAAGGTTAAAAATCCAATAAACACCACTTATATCACTGTGACTATGTTCCACCTTTGGATTTACACCAGCATTTTTCAACTTAAGCACACTGGAGCCATCTTTGAACCCTCAGTGACCTTGAATTTGCTGGAAGAATTGCAAGAATCCACATCCAGGTATGCCATTTTCTGGAGACTAACAATATTACTTGCTATCTCCCCCACACATGTTGACCACTGTGCATAAAAAGTCATTTTAAAAATACAAATCTTTAAGAAGTTTTAACAAATATAGAAGGCTTCTGCCACTTTATATACAAATTAGCTACTGATTGAGGGAACACATTAGAAGTAGGATCCTCCAGTTCAAAAACAGAGAGAACTACTGGCCAATACCAATCCCCCTTCCTAGCAATTGGTAGTGTGTAAATAGCAGGTAGCTCAATAAATGCTTATAAATCCAAAAGGATGTCAAAAACAGGCAGGCATTACCATCCTAATAATATGACTGTTACAAATTCCTGATATCTCACAAAAATCATGCTGGAAAAGTACAGCTCCCAGATTCTGCCCAAGGTTGAATGCTGCTGCTCTGGGGCCCCTGACAAGCCACAGTCCAGGGCTCTCCTTTATCCAAGCAAAGCTCCAAGCAGCCACACTCATCATCACCTGTTAAGTCCACTAGTTGGTGCAGTCTATTAAAACCTTTTATCTGGAAATGGGAATGGTCCATTATGCCAGAAACCTTTAGACCACAAGTGAATGCCAAACTCAGCAGGTGTCAGCCTCGATAGGTGGGCTTTTATGGTTCTCATTTTCACCTAATTGACAGGTGCATTTCACTAAAAAAGATATATGAGGTGTCACAGGGAGTCCCAAGTTCTCCCCTTCTGATATCTGTGCATGTTGACTCAGATAAGGCAATTGGTCAACAGGCATGCCTTTAAATATGGAAATGCATGTAATGGCTTGTTCTTGTAGCATTGTAATGCCTTTGTGAAACGTGGGGTACTCTAAGACAGAGACTAGACACTATTATTCCTTGGTATAACATGATACTTATTTCTTGACCTACATTACAAACTGAACTCCCAAGGACAAAAACAGAGAACACATTCATTTGCTCTGAAAGAGAAAAAAGATTTTGCGAAATTTCTAGGAAAGGTGACTATCCAAGAGGATGTTCAGCAAGAGTCAGTTCATCTATGACTTAGTTGTAAAGCACCAATACATTCCTCAAGAAACAGGAGACAAAGCCCAATCCCTCTCTCATGGAGATTACAAACTAGAAAGGGGCAGTTGAGTTACACATCACTACGTGCCCAGTGAATGGTACAAGCACTAGTAGTCTTGGGGGATCAGAGATGCCTGCAAGTAGGAGCAGTTAGGGAAAGATTCCAAAAGACCTCATCCACCAAGGATGATTTTATTTGGGCTAGCAAAAAGTTACAAGGAAAGGCATTTCACACAGTGTGGATATGTGGATAAAATGTAGAATCTTCTATTCTTGTCAAATAAAAGCCTATGGAAACACTTTCACTGCTGCCCACATTTGTCACATTTCCACTTACACTGGGAGGTGGTGTGAGTAGTGAGTGGTTAACAACGAGTCTGCGGTGGCCACCTGGGTTCTAGACCTGCTCTGCTCTCACCACCGTGATTCTCTTGCACAGGACCTCACTCCCCTGTGCATCAGCTCCTCAAACAGAGATGTGGAAAATAACAGCACACCGACAGGGATGTTGTGAAGGTGAACTGAGACAGTAGATGCAAAACACCGGAAATAGTGATAAGTGTGTGTCCCTTTTCCTGAATTCTGTTTTGGTCACAGGCAATGCAGAATCATCCATTGGAGACTTTCAGTACCAATGTCTTTGCTGTTCCATGAGTCTCTGAAGCCAGCCAGGAATGGTCAGCAAATTCCCCCGTGACTGAACATGGCCACAGGGCGGGACTGGCTGCCTGGCCCAGGCGGGGGTGGGGTGGGGGTGGGGTGGGGGGGGTCGAGGGGGTGTGTGGGGAGGAAGGAAAGCAGGAGTCAAAGGGTCTGGTTAGCCGCAGTTCTTTCCATAATTACCGCAAACAACAAACTCTCTGTGCAGACTCTCCAGGAGGGGTTCCCCAACCTTTTTGAAAGAAGGGCTTTATTTTCATTTCTATGAAGTCTTGAAATCATCAAGAGTAGGGGAAGCCAACTCTAAAACACCTCAGCAGAGCAGGGGAGGGAGCATCTCGGCCGGCTAAGTTTTATTTCCAACCTGAAAAGCATAATATCCGCTCCAGCCTGCAAACTCTCATATACTGAATTAAGTTTATTGTCTTGTGGTAATGTCTGTTCCAGAAAAGGCTACATGGTGACTTTAAAAAAGGCCTGGCTCAGGGGAAGAAAGGGGCAAAACTAATAGTCACTGAAGATTGATGACTTTCACATATATATGGCATTCAATCCTTCCTCCGACACTTTTGAGGAAAATGATGCACAGAGACTTTAGAAAATGACAGAGCTCACTTCTCCACTAGTAACAGTGCAAGAGTGCGAATTCAGGACTTCAGTATCTGCAATTAATTGTTATATGAGGCCATCTAATTCATATAACAGATACATACTGAGTTATTTCTATGTTTCAGGAACTATGGTAAATGCTAAATACACAGACCTGGAAGAGAGAAAAACAGACGATCCTCCACTCTCGTGAGAACTAGAGTCCAATAGAGGAACCAGTATATGCAAACACATCCCATAAGTATCAGTTATAACCTCCTAAAACCAAACACAAGGATTAAGAGAGTTAATTGGGTAGGGCAGACTTCTAATTGCCTATAAGTTGACACTGGCAGATGGGACTTACAAGATGATTCCTTTCTGAACATTCAGGCTCTGCCATGAGAAGAAAAAACTGAAAAAGTCTATTCATCTATTCTGAGAGCTGATAGTTCGCCTTCCTTGCACCCTTAATTTAAAAATGTTGAGAATAAATTTAAAAATAAATAAATAAAATAAATTTGTAGGATTGCTTCCGTTATTAGATTATAAAACCATAAAAAAGAGAAATTGTATGTCTTATTAATATTTGAATCTTGCCCAGTGCACAGTAAATGTTACAATAATAAGAATTCCATAAAATATCTCTTACATTGAATATACCTGAATTGATTATGAAGAAGCGTCTGATGTTTCCATCTCTAAAGAGCCAAGTTTCTTCCTCGTAGCGGAAACATGGAATGACAAAATAGACAGAGTCCCATGGAACTGAGCAGTGGACTCCTTTGGGGTCAAAGTATTGAAAGCGAGTAGAGAAGCTTTCAGCTGCTCTTTCCCTTTGCCTCATTAACTACGACGCTGTGGCTGATGGAGACTCCATCATCCTGGATTCCTGCATGCCTAAGTGGAATACAGCCTGCCCACCACAATGATGCATATTGAAGTGACAAAGCAAGAGTGGATGTGTTTGGCCATTGAGTTGTCAAGGTTCCTTTGTTATCGCAGTGTAGCCTAGTCCTTACCAACTAAGAGACTCCTCCATGTCTATCATCAGAGATATTGTGGGTAGGGCTCACTCAGTGGCTCTCAGGGAAACTAATGCCTAGGCCGAACTATGAGTTAGAGAAAATAAGCAGTGTTCATTCATGGAAAATGGAAACTAAGGCATATGAAATCAACATTGGCTTGGAATAGACTAATGGTATTCAAACTGTCATGGAACACTATCGATACCCTCAGAGTGTCTCAGAAGCCCATGGTGTGACAAAGAGGATAGGACAAGAAGAGGACCCTGCATCTAATCCTAAGCAGAAAATTTTAACTTTTTCCTTTGTTATTCTTTCCAAGGAATATTTTATCAAAATATTGATTTTTTAAAAAAAAAAAAAAGATTAGAAATTATTGGCAAAACATCAGCACTTTCACCAGGAGAAAAACAGACAAAATCAAAATGACCATAAAACCAAAAGGATTATATTGGGTAAAAAGGATGAGGGCCAAATACAAATTACAATCTACTTGTCCCAAATTAATCGTCATCCAATTTTTCCTAGAGATTGTTCTGTTCTTAAGTCACCTTTCATTACTTGCAAAGACAGGTTCTTTTTCTCTCTAGTAATTATTTTTAAAGTACGGCCATCACCTGCCCTCTAGTGAGTCTCTTCTTGGTTATAATTGATGCTTTATCCATTCTAACACAACCACAGCTACCAAACTGCTTTTACAGGGGTACAGCCCCAGGAAAGCAATGCTGTCAATATATAGAGGGACCAGGACATAATCACCTTCTCGTCTTCCCGTTTGGATACAGATGAGATGTATTATATGTGTAAAATAATTGCTTGTGGCAGTGTGCTCTAGCAGAAAGAGCCCTGGGCTTCAGTTTTTGCTTTGGTATTGCTCTCTCCAGATTAGAACTTATCATCTCTGAATTTTCCTTCCCTTGCTGGAAAAAATAAAATAAAATTGGAGAAGGAGATGGGAAAATGAGAAGAAAAAATAGTAATATTTACCCTATCTATGTATACTATGATAATCAAATGAAGTCAGATGAGTAAACACTTTGAAGAGAAAGCTCTATAAATACGAGATGAAGGTATCTATATGTCTAGAATTAATGATTCCTCAGAAACGGGGGTATAAAAGGAGACTTTGGTCGGCTACTAACATGTTGTTTATTGAATGTAATACAAAGAATTATGTAGCCCTTTCCATAGCTGGAAACCCTGACCACATCCCGTGCACAATGGGGCTTTCACACAACCTTAAGAAAACAGACTGGGGCTGAGACACAGTGGTCCTGCTTTCTTTGGGAGAAAATATAAACCAAGGAAGGGGCATGGGTGGGGGGGTGGCCCTTCTCTCTAATTGTAAGCTGTTTCCTCCTCCAGGCAGTTTGGAGTGCCCTGAAGTAACCACCTGCACAGAGGCTGCCGAACAGGAGCCTCGATGAAGCAGATAAGCTCTTTACTGCTCCACTCTCAGATTCCCCGAAACCTGGAGGAAATCACGAAAATGGAATCAGATGACTGCCCAGCTTTTCTTCTTAATATTCAAAGACCAATCTAAAATGTTCTCCTGTTAGGCTCTCCAATGAGACTCAGGAAGACCAGAGTGGATTACACACACACACTCACACCCACACGCACGCACACATGCACACACACCAAGCACATTTTCATCTATTATTGTTTGTCTCTTTTTAACTCTTACTGTATATACTCTTGAATATATGTGTGTGTATACACACACACACACACACACACACACACACACACATATATATATATGTATATATATATATATACACTCTCATCTTTGAGTTACCAAATTTGTCTACTTCAAAACTTTTGCAAATACTAAAATGATCTGTCAAAACTCAAGAAGTGAGTTCCTATGAGCCCGGAGAACAGTCAGCTGACACCGACAGAAGCAAATCACTGTGCCTGAAGGTGCATGGAAAGCCCAAAATAGAGTCCTGCTTATCAGGCGGCACTTGATCTTTGCCTCTCTGTACAAGAATGTCATTGAAACGTGTCATCCCTTGGACACTGGCTGCAATTCTTTCCCCCTTCTAGTGTCTCTTCCAGGTGTCCCACAACCTCACATTGTCCCTTCAGTCATTCCTTGTCCCTGACTCACTTACCCAGGGGAATTTTCTCCAGCAGGTAGAGGTAGCTCTGAAAGAAGTCATTGCGAATGGCTCGGTGAAGGATGAAGGACATGCTGTGCCGGCAGAGTTCACCGTCGGTCTTCTGCCAGCGGGATCTAAAGGCAAAATGGGCTCCCAGATGGGCCATGGAGGAGCGGGGCAATGACGACGTCTGAAGAGAAAGAAAGCTTGTCTGGCTGTTTCTTTGAATTAGCCTTCTCTTCCTAAAAGAACTTGAGACTGTCATTTTAAACCAGTCCCCTGTCCATCTATATCAGGACAGTCTGCCATGGGGTGTGGGGGAAGGGCAGCAAACACGGGGAGGTCAGGCTCCTGGCACAGACTCCCTCTGATTGCTTGGGCGACACCACTCCAAGCCAGCAGGTGCTAAGATGAAAACAGGCTGCGTGAGATCCTGCTCCATCCGGGGAAAAGCACGCTTCCCTTCGTTAGCTGCTGCTTCAAACAGGCTCCAGCACAGCCTGCCAACACCCCAAATATTTGCTTTAATTCGATTCCTAAATTGAAATAGCCTGATTTCCATTTCAAAGAGTTGTGAATATTTTGCAGGAGATCCTATTCCCTGATTTCCATTGCTCCTCCTGGAACACTGTGTCCTCAAGTTACAAGGTCCCTTTCAAAGTCATCTTAGCCACTCAGATTCCTTTCATCAGTACAATTTTCCCCAAATCACTTCATAGAGATGGATATGTGTTTCATATTTTTAAGGCTCTTCAAGAGATGCAATTATTTGAAAGCCTGTTTTGATGTCAGATACCCCGCTCTATCAGCAAGCTCTTGCATTTATTCTAAAAAACCCTACCCACAGGCCTCTCTGCCCAATGTGGGTATAATTTCCTCCAGAGTGCATCTGTTTTCTGGACTGCCTTCATTGTCCCTCCATACCTACTCTCCACACCTTCACTTCACTCTGTGCCCAGGAGGCTGACCTTCAGACTACATCAGCGGACACCCTACTCTGCCTCCTAGCTGAGTTCAGCCCATAGACAGTCCCCTTGGCACCTTTCCTGCAGAGAGGCCATAGGCTCACCACATGCTTTAACAGAAAGGCATAGCTAGCTCCTGCTGGGGTCTGCTCATGCAAATACTCTCTCCTGGTTCTGATCCTTTCTCCTTCACCTTATTGCTTGAGTGTCAGTGACATGGCTGTCCACCTGCAAGCTGCAGAGCAGGCCTGCTGCTCCCTGCGGAGAAGATGCAGAGGAACCCAGGAGCGCTGGAGTAGCGAGAGGGGCAGCCGGGTGGGTTGGAGTACAGGCGCAAGCACGCCCTGGCCTGTGGAGCCCGGCAAGCAGGCACAGCAACCCAGAGCCCAGGCCAGCCAAGGTGCGCCGACCTGTCACCCTTGGGCCACCAGGCCTGGGCACTGTACAGTCGCCTGCTGCAGAAGCCCGCTCCACGCAGCGCTGCAGCCCGGAACCCGGGAGCACAGACCACCCAGCCACCTCAACCTCCCACTTCCTGACCTGGGTGGAGAAAATGGAAGTGGGGCTGAATGGAAGTCCGGACTCAAGAATTGGCCAACAGCATTAGCACCTTTCCAAACTCTAACTAGCATAGGTTTGCACCAATAGCAGTAATCCAACTGCTACATAAAATCCTAGCGCACCATGGATGGAGAAAGCGAGCTGTTGGGACTCTGTTTTGCACTGCAAGAGTTCTGTTCCTGCTTCCGTTTTTCAGTAAATCCTTCGGTTACACTCATCATCTTGCTCCAGGAGGTAAGAACCCCCAAAAGAAGTTGACGGTGAGCTGTTGGGGCCTACTCTTGACAGCTATAACACTTCTTAGCTGCTAGAGGTCTCCAAACTTACACAGACCCCATGTGCCAGCAGAAGTAGGGAATCGAGTTTTATCTCAAAAATTCTTTTATCAGGCTGTTAGGAACTCACTGTCTTGTGATTTACCTAGACTTTCCCCTTTCTTTGGAAGTAGTTCTTGGTGATCCAGCTCACATTATCTACTTGTGATTGTCATTTGCTGCCTTCGGGGACCACGACTGCTGTTTTACTCCTGCAATGTTCCTAGCAGAAAAATCCATATGCACTCAAGGTGCTGTTAGCACCCTGTGCACTCTCCGACTCTCTGAATGTTCATGTGTACAAGCCATATAAATCACA